>NC_140483.1:66804490-68064490 GCF_964271855.1 Acomys minous | reverse complement strand
GTGATCAATGTGACCAGCAACTGCTGTGACTTCCTGCTACAAAGAACCACATCCCTATTCCTTTCTTAAGGTGTTGTTGTTGTTGTTGTTGTTAGGTATTTTGTCTCAGTAGCAGAACAAGTAACACACAGAAATGAATGGGTCCCTTCCTGAAAGCTAGAGGTCAACCTGTGAAAGACATTTAAGCTGAGAGTTGGAGGAAAGATAAAAAGAAACATGAACCACAGGGAAAGAACAGCACAAGATTCTAGTCACTTGGGGGGGGGAAAATCAAAAGGATGGACTGGAGAAACCAATCAAGGGAGGATGAAAGGGGAAAAGAGAGCAAGCCACCACTCATGTAAATGTGTGTGTCCAGGTGAACCTTTGGTTTTTTTATCCTTAGAGCCACCAACCATGCTGTCTATGATTTTTCATGACCCTTCCCAAAATAACCCTCCATGCAGAGAACAGAAATATTAAAGCTATAGGCATTCTCCACAGCCTTCTTTCCCTGTTCAAAGCTCAATAGCTTTGGCACGCCCCTATCCTCATCTAACCCACAGTCTAGCAGGGAAACTGAAGCATCTGTGTTGGCTGCTCGGCCCTGTGTAGTTTTTCCCTGTGATATACATCCCCAGGTCCTATGCCTAGGGGATGGCACCACCCACAATGTGCTAGGTCTTCCCACATCAACTAATAGTCAAAGCAACCCCTTCTCCACCCTCCTCCTGCCTAAGACACGCCCACAGACCAACATGGCAGAAGACAATTACTCATTTAAGACTCTCTTCTGAGGTCATTCTAAGCTGTGTCAAGCTGATGTTTAAAGCTAAGCACCCCAGTCTATATCAGCTAGTTTCTTAACCTCTGGCTTGTAGCTGGACTTCCATTCAGGCTATCAGAGGAACTTCAGATGCCTACTCCTAGGGGCCTCGCCTGTCTTACTTCTCTCCACAGGACCACAGCTGTCCTCAGCTGGCACAATCTTTCAGTTAGTGCAAAATGCAGTAGTATTTTCATTATCGCCCCCTCAAGGAACTGACTTGTTTCTCTAATTACACCCTACATACACACACACACGCACACACACACACACACACACACACACACACACACACACCCCAATGATATCTGGTTCTGTGTTCTAGGAACCAGTGTGCTCTATACACAGACAAAATCAAAGGTTTTCACAATCCCCCTTCATGGGCCAGCCAAGGACTGCTGAATTACTCTCTTGCCTTGTCCTTTTGGTTGAGTTCTATGAGTCTTAGGGTCCTCAGTCAGCCTGGCCTTCCCCTTGGCTATATTTGAGGGGAGCCAGTGTCAGACCTTTCCTCATTTCTCAAACAGACCCTGAAACTCACATACTGTAGCCAAGGCTGACCTTTCTGATCTTCCTGCCTTCACCTTCCAAGTGCTAGGATTGCATGTATTTTCACAAGCATGAGGATGTAAGATCAGATCTCTGGCACTCAGGTGAAAAGGTAGGCATGAGGAGACGCTTCTGTAACCTCAGAACTGAGGGAGGCAAAGACAAGTGATCCCAGGGGATTGCTATGAACTCAAGGTTCAATGAAAGACACTGTCTCCACAAAAAAAAAAAAAAAAAAAGATGGAGAAACAATTGAGGTCATAGACAAAATATATACTTGAACCCTTTGGACCAAAGTGAGAAGGTGGCTGTAATTGATTGGTGACAGTTGTCTCATTCAAGGCAGTGAGTAATGGAGACGTGTAAGCCACTCATCTCCCAGGCTTCACAGCCTCTGCTACCTTGCCAGATCTAAAAGCCAATAGCTCTTACCTTATGCTCACCTCTGACGAGAGTGTGGCTTGCACTGATTTTCGAAGGTGCTAAGCCTAACTGGAAATACGATGCTATATATTTTTCAAAAAGGATTTATTTCTATTATTCTGTAACCCAAGCCAATGATCCCATTGAGAAAAATCACACACAGGAGAAAATCATCTTTCAGGAGCTGTTGTGTACTCAGCAGGCTGACATCATCGAGATTCAAGGAGCTGTTTACACAATGTGTCACTCAGCTGGGGAGACAGGGCGTCTTCCATCCTGCTGGTCAATGGACACATTCTAAGATCTACAGAATAAAGACTGAAGAGGGGAAGAGAGACTCAAATGTCACTGTCACCTACGTGGGTGAGCCACTTAGGAGTCTGGTGAGTGGCAGTGTTTTGGTATTTTCCCTGGAGGGCTGTACAGTTGCTGATGCAATAAATAGGAAGGATCCAGCACTTCTTCCAGGGTGGGAAGTTAATTCAGAATAGTGATCACAAATACTTAGTTTCAGCCAAATATGAGTAAATCTAGGCAGTTATGAAATATTCCTTAGTATAGGCTTCTCCTATACTAACTTATTCAAAGGATGGCCATGGATCACAAACAGTATTGTGCGTGTGTGTGTGGCTTAAATATAAAGGTTTCCTCTTGTGCTCATGGGTTAGACACTTAAGTTCCAGCTTGCAGTGCTGTCTGAGGAGGTCGGGCCTAGCTGGAGAGAACCTGCCTGGAGGGAGTGCATCACTAAGGGCATGCCTTTGACCCCTGATTTCCTGTACTCTCTCTGGTACCCATGGACCGTGAGACAACGAGCCTCCTCTGCCCCAGTCTCTTCACACTGAGACATTCTGCCCAAGAGCATAAGACCAAGCAAGCCTGGATTTAGCTATCTAAAATGGTGAGCAAAATGAAGCTCTCTTCCTGTGTGTGCTTCTTTTTGGTCTTTGGCCACAGTTCCAAGCACAACCAACATAAGCATCTTTCCTGTTAGCAGAACACTCACAAATAAATAGAGGCGAGGACAACGAGAAGAGGAATAAGAAGGACCCGTGTGGTTGTGGCCATTGAAGTTACATCAGTCATGGGAAGTGGGGAATGTTTACAGATAGAGGAGATGGCTGAAATTCCATGAGTCACAGGGTAACGCCACAGGGAGCAAGGCTATACTCTCAGCTTAGGGTACGTTCAGACAATGTCACGAAGAGGTCTTTCTTACATCTCAAAATTAATCACAGATCCTAAAACACTGGTGCTTGGATGTCACAATAAAATACACACTGGCTAAGGAAATGGTTCAGTTGGTAGGGGTTTTGTCTTGCAAGTACAAGGGCCTAAATTCAATTCCCAGAATCCATGCCAAGCAAAAGAGCTGGGTGTGGTGGTGTATACTTGTAATTCCAGCACAGGTGAGCAACTTGTGCTCTTGGAGCTCACTGGCCTACCCTACTAGGCTATTCCAGACAGACCCTTCTCAAAACCAATAGCGTCAAACCCAAACAATACCATCCAAAATGACAGCCAAGACTGTTCTCTATCTACCGCACACACATGTTCATGCACACCTAACAGACATGAAAACACACAAGAGTACAAATAAAATAACCATAGCATAGTAGGCCTTTCTGAGACTTTAAGAAATAGTAGAAGTGATCCATACTGAGCCTTGCATGTGGTAAGATCCCAATGACCATTGGCCATTGTTAGCATTGGTATTGATCTTGTTCCTGGTACCTACGTAGTAGCAGGTGAGGCTTGGGTGACTGACTCTCTATTTTCTAATGACATTAACAATTACTGAGCAGATGCTGCCTCCGTAGCTCCAAAGACCAATTGCTTTCTGTATCTGTTGCATTTTCCTATGAATTCTGTAGAACTGACTTTTGCAAATAAATGTATCCGACCCCATTCTAGAGCTACATAGGTGGCCAGGACACTGTGTGGTTTTGTAACTGTTAATCTGTTTGATCTTGCTCCAATTTAACTGTAAATGGTCTGTGGCCCCAATTTCAGTCAGGGAAGGTCATGTAGATTGCATACACTTGTGACTGTGGTGAAAATACCGGACAGAAAAAGAAAGAAAGGTTCATTTGCTCACTCTTTCAGAGGATTCGGTCCATGTCTGGTTGGCCTCCTGTGGTTGTTTAAGACATCACAGTGTTGAGCCTCCTTCTCATGGTGTACAAGGAAGTGGGTTGGATGGCATCAGTGAATTCAAGTCAGGGCATCCCCGTTCTGTTCTGCCAATTATCAGTTGATGAGAAATTGTGGCAGGTGTACCGGCCCCAGAGTTCCAAGTGGAAGATCTCCTCACACTGCTTGATTCCATCAAGGACAGTGAGGGTAGGAATATAGTTATAAATGTGTCATCTTTCTCCTGCTTTCTTCCTGACCTCATGCAGACTTCTGCTGTGGTCAAAAATAACAAGAAGACCATGACGTTCACATCTTTCCTCTACCCTCTTCTAACTGTGAGTTTGGGCAACTGGGGAAGTGCCTTGTTTTCTCTGTTCCCTCATCTCTCAAGTGAAAATCACATTAGCCATGGGAGCCCAAACACCAAGCTGGAGAGGTGGCTCCGTGGTTGAGTGTGCTCGCTGCTCTTGCAGAGGGTCTGGATCCACATAAAAGCAGCTCATAACTGCCTATGGCTCCAGCTCCTGGGGACTCATTTCCCCCTCTTCAAACCACAACATGCTATCCCTTTAAATATCCCAGAGTTGTAAAAATCTTTATCTTGGAAACAAATGCTGAGCTTATAATGACGCTGTTGAAAACCCATGGAGACTAAGTTGGCTACAGTGGTGGCCCTAAGAGAACAGTGAAAATAATCTTGTGGTTTGTGCATGGAGATAGACGGTGGAGGGTTGCAGGAAGGGGTGTAAGGTAAATTCTGGAACATTCATCATCTTGGGAATGCTATTGGTTATTTCCATCATCTGCTTGCTATGGGGCCATCTCCCTCTACACTGGAGAAAGACATCACAGAGAACTCTTTG
Source organism: Acomys minous (assembly GCF_964271855.1). Taxonomy (NCBI): domain Eukaryota; kingdom Metazoa; phylum Chordata; class Mammalia; order Rodentia; family Muridae; genus Acomys; species Acomys minous. The sequence continues at coordinate 68,059,714 of NC_140483.1, read as the reverse complement.
GCAGCACAGTCAACAGTGGTGTTTTTCAACCAAACCTCCCTTAGAATCATCCCAACAACATTAAATAACCGTCATTTTTTGGCTATTTTGCCTACTTTAGAAAGGTTTGTTCCACACGTCTAACTCATTTACAGCAAATTTATCACAATTTTAATCAGAGAGTACCCTTGGGAGACTGAGGGAAATTCTCAACACCTTCTTTTGTTTTCCTGGTTGTCTCTTCAGTTGCCACCTCCCTTCCTTTGTGGATCTAGAATCTTCCTTTAGCCAGCCATAAATCACCTACACTTGGAGACTACACTTGAATTCCCAGCTCCCAGATCAGGCTGTTTCCTTGGGTTTGCTATTTGGCCAGCACACACTCATTCTTTCAGCCCTATAAAAAGGAAAATCCAAACAAAAAACCCCCCTCCCTACCTTTCGACCCCCTCCTGCTACCTCCTGCCCAGCCTTAGCCACCACACCGACATGACATAAAACAGATGTGCTTGGAAATGCGCCACACTCCTTGGTCCTTCCCCATCAAGCCAACTTTAGTGCCCACCTCCAAGCCCACAACTCCCACAATGCAGGCCAACACACACGCACGTGGGTGCTCGGGGCTCGCTCATTGTTAATTCTTCTAATAGCCCAGGGCAGCACAATGTGTTTCTTTGTGTATTGCAGAATTTAGTGACAGCTGCCAAAGATGTGAAAACCCAGCCCCCAAACTCTCAGAGTAAATGAGATAAGTGGGTAGACCCAACAGAGGAATACATTAAAATGGAAACTTAAATTCCTACAATTTGTGGTGATCAGAGCAAATGTCTTATATAGCAAATGTCTTACTTAAAACCATTCAAGTGTATGTCCGTGTCTCCGTTGTTTCTTGCTTGTTCTCAAAGGCTCCTTAGCATAACATGTGTATGCATACCTTCCAGGAATAAGTTATCAATTTCATGGTTTGACCATTAAACTAAAAAAAAAAACCCAAGCCATTTATAAACCCAATACAATTCATAAGTTCCCAGTTACAACACAATCTCTGATATCCACTCCAAAGCCCTGGGGACGGCTCAACCCAACCACTTTTTTTTGGTGATCTGGTGATGAAAGATATATTATTGAAACTCGGGAAACCTTGGGAAAAAATGTATTGCTAAACTATCTAAATTGAAATGAAATGCAGATTGTTTGGCTGCCAGAAGTTCCTTCCTGCCTTCTCCCCGCTCTCATCCCCCCCACCCCCACTCCCTGACAATGCAGCATGAATGTCTCAAGGCTTAAGACATGCAATTAAAAGATTTGTATGTACCTAGAAGCAGAAACAATTGCATGGACTCCAGGATCTGTGGCAATTCTCAGACGGATTAGAGGGGTTTATAGAGGGCAAAGACAGAAATGTGACCCACTCACTCTCTCTGCCCCACGCACCCTGGCGATATTTTCCCAGTCGGAGTGAGCCTGTACCATCTCCCTCATGACTACTACTAGAGAGTTCTCCATGTAGGAGAACTGGCCAAAGTTGCCTTGTCCTGGGTGGCTTGTTTTTACTTATCATTAAACACGGGGAAAGGGAGGTCGGGGAGATAGCCCAGTGGTTAGCGTTGTTATAGAGCAAACATGAGGATCAGACTTTTAGATCCCCCGAGCTCACACAATAGCTTAGGCAGGCACAGTGGACCACCTTTAATGCCAGCATTTATGAGAAGGAGACAGGGGGTCTTCTGGGAAAGTCGGCTAGCTAATCTAGCAGATGAGGGAGCTCTGCATTCAACTGATAGGCTCTGTCTTGATGAATACAGTGGAGAGTGATTGAGGACAACGCTTCGCATCAGTGTTAGGCCTCTAGATGCACGTGCACCATCACGTGCATCTGTGCTCATGCATGCACACTCAATCCTGCAAACACACAGTCATGCTTGCCACACGAATGCAGGGAAGAAAAAGAGTTACTGCACCTGGCACGGTTGATGCAGCCATTGTGGGATTTTTGTCCCAGCACCTCCGTTCCCAAGCTCTTCAGCAGGCTGGACTTACAATTCAGACAAGGAGCTGCAAATCTGTGAGCAGCTTTCCCAACCATCCATGTTAGTTACTTTTCTATTGTTGGGATAAAACAAGAAAGCCAAAAGCAACTCAAGCAAGAATGAGGCTCTTTGGACCTAAAGTTCCAGAGGAATAAGAGTCTATCCTGACAGGAAGCCATGACAGCAGGCGGCAGGCTTGGTAGTGGGAGCAAAAGCTGAGACCACGCAAACAGGAAACAGGAAGCATTAGAAGTAAGTGGGGCAAGGCCAAAACTCTCAAATCCCACCCTGAATGACATATTTCCGTCAACATCCTAACCCCACCCCCCCTCCACCTCCCCAACCCCCCCTCCCCCGCTCTCCCCCTTACCCTAAACAGCTCTACCTCCTGGAGACCAAGAATTCAAATACCAAGCCTCTGGTGGATATATCTCTTTCAAGCCATTACAACATGCTAGCAGGCTAGGGGCTAATCACATCACACATGCATGTCCTCTGCTTAGTAAGAAACGCATTATGGTGGCTGGGCAGGCACTAGAAGGCTTGGAAACTTCTGGGGATAGGTTCTTCCCTCATCATCAGTGTTAGGCTCCATTGTCGGTTTCCTTATCAACATAAGAATGGGCGGCATCAATATAGCCTTGCCTGAAGATTTAAAATACCATAAAAAGAAAAAGCAGAAACATCTGGGCTTAGTTGAGGCCTGCAATGGTTTGAAGGAGAGTGGCCTCATAGACTTGTATATTTAAATGTTTGGTCCCCAGTCACTGGGACTGTTTGGGAAGGATTAGGAGGTGTGGTCTTGTTGGAGAAGGTATGACCCTGGTGGTAGGCTTGGAGATTTCAAAAACCCACACCAGCCTTCCCCCACCCCCACTCCTTCTCTTTCTCTCTTTGTCTCTCTGTCTCTCTCTGTCTTTCTCTCTGTCTCTCTCTCTCTCTGTGTCTCTGTCTCTCTCTCTCTCTCTGTCTCTCTCTCTCTCTGTCTCTCTCTCTCTCTCTCTCTCTCTCTCTCTCTCTCTCTCTCTCTCTCTCTCTCTCTCTCTCTCTGCCCTTGCTGCCTATAGATCAGGTGATAGCTCTTAGGTACTGCTTTAGAACCATGCCTGCTGTTATGCTCCCACTATAACGGCCATGGACTAACCTCTGAAACTTAAACAAGTCCCCAGTTAAATGCTTTGTGTTATAAGTTGCCTTGATCATAGTGTTTTGTTACAGCAACAGAACACTCAGTAAGACAAGGCCCATTAAGGAAAACCTGTTTTCTATTGGCCAAAGAGAAATTGGTTTAAATTCTACCTTTGGCCCTAGGTGGAAAGATGACCTCTTTCTCTACTTCTCTCTCAATTCATGAACCATTTTTGTAAAGATTTTATACGTAAGCACACTGTGTTTTCATCATCCTTCCCCTGCCTCTCCTGGTCCCAATTCTTCCTATGTTTTCCACGCCACCACTTCAATCCCCTCTCAAATTAATGTCGTATTCTTCTTAATTATAAATATAACCTACTGAATCTAATTAATGTTGCTCATATGTACATTGGTTTAGGGCTGCCCACTGAGGCTTGGACAACCTACTGAGGGTCTCATTCCAGAAAAAAAAATCTGGCTCTCCCTACTTCAGCATCAAATAACTATCTGCAGAACTTCATCCAGGGGTGGGGAATTTATAGGTGCTGTCCAGGCAGCCATATTACTGAAAGGTCACAGGTGTAGCGTCTTTGTCATGCCCAGAAGGCCTTATCTCATAGTAGTCCCCATGGCCCTCTGGCTCTTACAATCTTTCTGACCCCTCTTCAACCGTGTTTGCTAAGCCTTGGATGTAGGGGGTTTGATATAGATGTCCCATTTGGGGATGTCATGGTCCTTATTGTCTATATTTTGACGATTTCTGGACTTCTGTAACAATCTCTGTCTGCTGCAAAAATAATCATATTTGATGAAGGGTAAGAGTTGCAGTTTTCAGATAGCAGGCTACAAAGAAGAGACTTGATACCCCATGAGCAAATACAGGAGGAAGAAGTCCCCCTCATTCACAGTCATAGGGGAGGGGAATAAGGGGGAAATGGGAGGGAGGGAGGAATGGGAGAATACAAGGGATGGGATAACCATCGAGATGTAATACGAATACATTAATAAAATATATTATAAAAAAGAGTTGCAATTTTCTATAGGTATAAGGATCAGTATTTAGAAGTCAGTCAGAATCTATATGAACTTAACAAAGTGGTAGTGATGTATTCTTTTCTAGGGACTATGGCCTCTCCAGCTGCAGATTCTTAGTTAGGTTTAAAGTACCAGTCATGAGTTCCCTCCTACTGAGTGAATCTCAAGGACAATCAGGTAACTGTTGGTTACCTCATGGATATTAGTGCCACTATTGCACTACTGGACATACCTTGCCAGACAGGTTGATTTTGTAGTTCATAGGATTTGCACATGGATTGGACTATTACTAACTTTCTCCCTGGTAGCCAAAATAGCTTTGATTGGTAACCATAGGGAGGAGCCTTCCAGGTCAGTACCAGCATGATTTCTCCAAGTCCTGTGACTAATGGATGTACATCTTCATCAGCAAGGTCTTGACATCACACACTGGCAGGCAACCAAAGACAATGACAACAGCCTGCATTGTTTTGGGGGTCCCTTAGATCCCATCAACAACTCAAAGAAGTTATCTCTTGTCTACCACTGGGCTTTTTGTTAGGTAGTCTACGGCTCCTGGGGAGCATTATCCTTCAGTGTGAAGTAACTCCCATTAAATACACTCCCTCCTTTCTCTGTGTATGTGTGTGTATTTTAAATAAACCTTATAAAATAATGATTTTCTTATAGATTTTTAAGTATCCTTAGTGTAATTTATCCCTTCACTATACCCTTTCTGCAGTTGCGTTCTCTTCTTCTCCATTCAAGTTCTGTCTCCCACTATTTTCCCCTTTACCCCTTCATCCTGATTTGTCAAAACATTGAATTCTATTTCATTCTCCTTCAAGAGTTAAACCAGTTAGATCTGTCAGTCACCTTGCCAGGAGACCACGCCTCCTTGGCAAGGATGATTTGTCTGAAGATGTACTATGGGAATGGGAGGAATAATTACCCCCCCCCTTAATGAGATAGTAGTTATACCTTCCAGTAAAGTTCTCTTAATCCAGTTGCTTGAAAGTTAATAGTAAGCCTGCCCTCTTTTCTGAGTTCTAAACACACACACACACACACACACACACACACACACACACACACACACACTCCTTTTTCTTCTATTTTTTTTTCTTTCAGATAGTAGCCAGACTCTTACCCATGCTTTCCCTGACACTCGGGGCTTTCTCACTGTTTCTTTGAAGGCTTCTCTCTCCCTCAATTTCTACAGCTGCAATGCTGACCTCCATGTCTAATTCAAAAAGCATGATTTTCTCTTTCTCTTCTTCACCTCTTTTGCTCCCAGCAGTTGCTCAGATTTTCTGCAGCTCACCCTGTTGTTTTCTCTCAAACTCTCATAAAATGGTCCTCAAGCTTCCTTCCGAGATTGTTTTAATATTTTTGAATTAAATACACTAAGAACTCGTGAAAAGGGGAACAAAGAGTTTCCTGTAACAGGGTTACCTGGGTGGCCACCACCTCAGTGGCTTCTGTCCTAACTGCCCCTCTTGCCCACCTCCCACCTCCCACCTACAGAATTAGAATTCCCTAGCCTTTTGCACTGTGATTATTCTTTCCCTCAGCTATGTCTCCACTATCAATAGCTCCTCCATTTCAGTAATGAAACACCGGTGCAGAGGAGATTTCCCCTGGAAGGAGAGACGTTATGAGCAGAGAAATGTACCCTGACTGGTGTGGTGTCTGCAGAAGGTTGGATAAGATTCAGTGGCCATGTTTTCAGAACGCTCCATCAATGACAGTTGGAAACATATGTTTTTTATAAATTTCTCATTCCCAAACAAAGACTGACAGTAAAACCCAGGGCTTTGATATTTATATAAGTTGTTAAGTGGTTCACTGGGGAAAGTACATTTCAATTAGCATGTCACTGCTCATCATACTGGCTTGGAGAGAGGCATTCTGATTAAGCTGGTTGTTGAACAATACATCAAAAGTTAGGGCTTACTAAAAAGCTGTTCCTCTCAAGGTCACTCATGTCACCTGATGCCTGGCTGAATTTCCTGAGCTTTTATTTAAAATCAAATGAGACATTTAAAATCCCACTTTAAACCGAATCGATTCCAAAAACTCATTCCATTTTAGTTCCATAAATATTAGCCAAACCATTGGCAGGTGGAGGATACAGGGCCAAGGGAGGTAAAAGGAGGCTATGATGGAGGGTTGGGCTGGGCTCAGTTTCTCTAGGGCTATCATCTGGAGTGGCTAATGACATAAAAGGTGTTGTTTATCAATTTGTGCACGAGTGTTGGAGAGTACAGCTACACAGGAGTGTACATGCATGTGTAAGTCAGATGTTGCCTTGCATGTGCCTTCCTCAATAACATTCCACTTCAGTTTTTGAGACAGGGTCTCTTGGTGAACCTGAGTTCACCAATTAATGTAGAGTTGCCAGTTAACAAGTCCCAAGGATCCTACTGGCTTTGCCTACCAGAGCTGGAATGACAAACGGGCCACCATGCCAAGCTTTGTCCATGGGTTCTGGGGCTCAAACTCAGGTCATCATGAGCAGGCAGTTTGACCACTGAACCACTACCCTAGCCACCTAAATTGTAAATCTATTTCTAATTGTGAGCTCTTAAGGGGGTAGAGAAGTCATGAACAATGATCAAAATAAAATAAACGTCTCCTTTGCTGTGGACTCAGGAAACAACAACTCTACGTGCTTCAAGCAAGAGGTTTTCTTTTTCAGAACTTATTCCTGTTCATATTTTAGGCTGAGATTACGTTCATAAGCTGTAGATAAATTTATAGTTCCTCACTCAATAGTCAACCTTGCTATGAGCTTTATATACATGCGCGCGTGCGCGCGCGCGCGCACACACACACACACACACACACACACACACACACACACACACACGCTTTTTACCTCTTTTATGTACTCTGCTGCCGCCCTTAGGACATTATACGCCAGGAGGTTTCCTGTTGGGCTCTGATTCTGCTATGTCCCTGTATCTTGTTAGCTCATACAGCTGTCCTTAAGATTGACGGTACAATTTTGTGCAATTCAATCCAGGGGAACATTCCAATCTCTCCCAGCCTGAAGAGTCCGGGAAAGACAAGAACACCAAATTTGTTCCCCTTATCTACCCAATTTAGTAGCTATTTGTCACCGTCAATTAGTCAAGGGTGAAATAATTACCCGTGGCTTGAGTGAGAGGAATAAAGTCTGATTGGCAGCAAGGGAAGAGAACAATCAGATCATACGAGAAGGAAATATGAGATGAGTGGGTGGTGTGGTTGGAGGACACAGGGCAGGCCTTCAACAAGAATACCTCTGAGTCATGGCTGCAGTTCTGCCCTTTGTGACTCATTCCTTTGGATGAGCCTGGCTTTCTTCCTGGAGCTATTTTTAAGCATCCCAGGACTAAGAAAGGGTAACAAAAACTCAGTCAATAAGCATGCCTCCTTTTTTTAAAAATTTTAATTGTATTTATTATTTGTGTGTGTGTGTGTGTGTGTGAGTATGTATAGTGTGTATGTATGAGTGTGTGTGTATGTGTGTTTATATATGTTTGTATATTTGTGTGTATATATGTGTGTGTATATATGTGTACATGTGTGTGCACACAGGTGTGTCTGTGAGTGTGGGCATGCATCTGCGATGACACATGTGTGCGGGACATCAGAAGATACTCCTCATTTTTAGCATGGATCTTCCCATTCCAAATAATCTGATCAAGGAAGCCCTTTAGAACTGTTCTGAGTGGCTTGTCTCCAGTCTGGGTGACAAGCAAGATTAAGTATTATGCATGGAAAATAGGCAAATATAAATATTCATTTTCATACACTTGCATTATGTAGTAAGCACATCACCTACACTGCATGTCAAAGGTTTATTTTGTGGACACATAAGTACCTAGAGGTTGGTCTGATCCTGCCCTATTTTCAGTGCCAACAGAGAATTCTGTACTGATGGGCTGGCTCTCGGTCCCCACCATCTTTCCAGTTCTGAGGGCCACCCTCAGCTTTGCAAAGACAATCTGGCTCCTCAGCTTTCTGACCTGCACTTTATTTCTCTCACTGTCTTTACAGGGATTTTATTGTGTCTGAACCATCAGATTTTCTTTGTTGCTTGACCTCATTACCTATTCAAGACCACACTTTTTTTTTACTCTGTCATGTACATGCAACTTGATTTAACCGGCAAATTCACATATCCTGGATGGACGAGCCAGAAACATAGGAACGTTGTGTAATGGAGAATATTACAAGGTCAAAAAAGGAACTGTCCCCCATATTTGACCACGTCCTCTGGATTGGGAGGCCTGGTGGCACTCAGAGGAAGGATAGCAGGCTACCAAGAAGAGACTTGATACCATATGAACATATACAGGGGGAGGAAATCCCCCTCAGGAACATTCATAGGGGAGGGGAATAGGGGGAAAATAGGAGAGAGGGATGAATGGGAGGATACAAGGGATGTGATAACAATTGAGATGTAATATGAATAAATTAATAAAATATATTTTTTAAAAAAGAAAGGAATTTTGGAGCGGGTGTGGTGGCTCGGTAGTTAAGAGTGCCTTCTACGTAGAAATGAACGCGTGTATGATTCTTTGCTTATTTGTCTTCTCCATCATTACACAATCCAGAGCCGCTGCCTAAGAAGCAGTACTACCCACAGGAGGCAGGTTCTCCCCTAATTTTTTGTCAATTTTTAAAATTAATTTAAAATTTATTTATTTCACCCTATTCCCTTCCCCTAGGCCTATGATCCTCCACTATATGGTCATAGGCTACCAAGTCTTATCTTGGTAGCCTGCTTATTCTTTCTTTGAGTGCCATCAGGCCTCCTCACCAAGGGGAGGTGGTCAAATATGGGGCACCAGAGTTCATGTCAGAGTCAGTCCCCACTCTCCACATAACTGTGGAGAATGTCCTGTCCACTGGGTAGATCAGAGTAGGGGTTCGATGTTTACTACTTGTATTGTTGTTGGTTAGTGCAATAGTTTGAGCACACACCCCTGGGCCTCAATCCACCCATCACGACATTCTTCTTGTAGGTTTCTAGGACCCTCTGGTTCCTTTTATTTCCCCTTCTCCTATATTTCTCTTACCTAGAGTCTCAGTAGGATGTCCTCACATCTATCCCAATCTCCTGGTAAGTAAAGACATTTATGGGGCATGTCTTTTGGGTTAGTGCCAAATTATAAGTGAGTTTATACCATGTGAGTCTTTCTGCTTCTGGGTTAACTCACTCAGTATGATCATTTCTAGTTCCATTCATTTGTCCACAAATTTTGAGATTTCCCTGTTTTTAACAGCTGAGTAGTATTCCATAGTGTAAATGTACCACAGTTTGTTTATCCATTCTTCAACTGAGGGACATTTAGGCTGTTTCCAGGTTCTGCCTATTATGAATAAGGCTGCTATGAACATGGTTGAGCATATGACCTTGTTGTGTGGTGGAGCATCTTTTGCGTATATTCCAAGGAGTGGAATAGCTGGATCTTGAGGAAATCTTATTTTCCTCTCTGTTGGTCAGCGATCTGTCACTGTGATGAAATGCCTGAGGAAGGTCACCTTAAAGAAGGAAAGGTTGAGCTTTCAGTCCATGCTCATGTCTCCTGCTTTGGGGAGTATATGGTGAAGCTGTTTACTTTATGTCAATTAGGAAGCAGAGAGAGAGAGAAGAGATGCTAGCACCCTCAAATTCCATTCAAGGGCATGCAACCAATTACACGACTTTCTCTAATAAAGCCCTACATCATAAAGTCTCCACTGTCTTTATGGGGGGGAGGGCAGAACCTTACATACATGAGCCATGTTTTAAATTTTATTTTGGGGGAGGTACGTGTATAGTATTCAGAGTGCAACTTGTTAGACTTAGAGGAAAGCACCTATGTCTGCTGAGCCATATCACCAGCCTAAAGCTTTCTTGTAGGCCTCTGGCAGGGCCACTTTGCCAGGCCACTGTAGTGAGGGATGTGCTCAGTCTTGGTGTGACTGGGTGTGTTGGGATGGGTAGAGGGAGCCCCCTCTTTCTTAAGCGGTAAGGGAGGGGGGATGTGAGGAAAAGGGGTACAGTGGGCCGGGAAGAGAGGAAGGAGGGGCTACAACTGGGATGTAAAGTGAATAAATAAATACATTTTAAAGAAGATACTGGTATGCACGAGGCACTTTGTTCTGGATTGGCACAGCTACTGTATGTATATGGGTAGCTTTTGCTTTCTTTTATCCATGCCAGAAAAAGATCAGAGGGAAATATCAAAACCCGAGTGATGCTTCCCTTGAGTGCATCAGTGAGAATGCCTTTTCTCTTCTTTTCTACTCCTGTGGATTTTCTAAATGGTTTTAATTCAAAATGGAAAGGAAATAATACATTTTTAAGGTAACAAACGGGGCCTAAGAGACAGCTCAGTTAGGAAAGCACTTGTTACAGAAGCACGAGGACCTGAGTTTGTTGCCCAGAACCTGGGTGTGTGGTATGGAAGATTTGTTGTTGTTGTTTGTTTGTTTGTTTTAATATTTTATTAATTTATTCATATTAATCTCAACCATCATCCCCTCTCCTGCATCCTCCCACTCCTCCCTACCCCCCACTCTCCCTCCACCCCCTCCTCCATGACTACAACCGAGAGGAACCTCCTCCCCCTGCACACACTCTGTAATCTCAGCATAGGCAAGGCTGGGACTGGGAAAGGAGCTGCCAAAGCAGAGGCAGGCAAACCCCTGGGGCTCGCTGACCGAGCTGTATAGTCCAAGCAGAAAGTCTCAGGTTCCAATGAAAGACTGTCTCAAAAAACCAAGGTAGATGGCTACTGAGAAACAACACCTAAGATTGACCTGTGGCCTCCACATACTTGCACGTATGTACTAAAGACCCATGTGCGCACGCACACACACACACACACACACACACACACACACACACATGCATGCATATACCATGCACATTAAATAAAAAGCATCTGCTCTCATGGATACTGGGGAACTCTAGGTTTCTAATTTCTGTAGTCATCACAGTCTCTCTAGGAAAGCGGTCCATATCTAACTGCACAAAGCTGAGTTAAGCCTGATGCCCATGGGATTGCCTGTGGAGGGTTTTAAGGCACCTAAAGTAATACAGTTGGTAAATAACAAGGCTACAAAGTAAAGAAGCAAAGGTTCCAGGCTAGCCTAGAACCTTCCCCTTGGCCTTTCTGTTACTTTTTGTACTCTGTGAATGAAAGAGTTATCCCAAAGCTTGTGATCTCCCTGAACACCTGTTCCAAATCTTACTAGCAATTCTTTCTGAAAAGAAAGAAGCACACAGAACAAATCAGCTCCCCTTCAATGTGCTCCTCAGCCTCCTCGGCCGTGGGTTGTCCCTGGGACGTTCAGATTGATGCCTGGAAGCTGCGTGTCTCCCAGAACATGGAACTGTGATCCCCACGGCTGTGCACCGTGGAAGTTGGCAGCAGCTGCTACAGCAAGCATGTGCTCCCCAGGCATCGGCACTAAAGTCAAGGTTTACAGAAAGCCATGAATACCAACCAGTGTTCCGACCTAAGCATGGACCTTTGTGAGATCCATACTCAGGAGTCTTAAAGTCCTTCATGCATGAAATAAGTGTGTCCCTTATTTTATCATTAGTTCTTAAAACACACACACACATGGGCTTAAACACTTCCTCTGTTTTCTATAACACCTATAAAAAGGGGGACTGAGACAGTGTGGTGTGGTAAAATTTTCTCACCATTCTTTCTGCCCCCACTGTTCTTCCCTTACACAGCAGGACATTGTGAAGGCGTATGAGGGAAATAAATCTCTCTCTGCCTGTGGTTGCCATTTTCACATGGGTTTATTCACCAGATTGGAAACTGGATGAGATTTGGGGGCTGACAACTAACTTCTGTCCATCCAGTGGTTTCTCTCTGTGTGTGTGTGTGTGTGTGTGTGGTATATGTGTGTGCATGTGTGTGGTGTGTGTGTGTAGTTTGTGGTATGTGTGTGCATGTGTGTGGTGTGTGTGTGTAGTGTGTGGTATGTGTGTGCATGTGTGTGGTGTGTGTGTGTAGTGTGTGGTATGTGTGTGCATGTGTGTGTATGCTGTGTGTGTGTGGTGTGTGGTATGTGTGTGCATGTGTATGGTATGTGTATGCATGTGTGTGATATATGTGTGCATGTGTGTGTATGTATGCATGTGTGGTGTGTGTACATCGATGCCAGAGAACTAATTGCAGTCATGTCCCTAGGCTGGACTCCTTGTCCATTCCACATCACCCTGTGCAAACTGAACTGGTCACTGACAGTGGCACTTTATAGATTCATTAAGTGTTTAATTTTGAGTTCTATTTCTATTGGCGTCATCTTTTTTTTTTTTAACTTGCCAGTTTTTTTTTTTCACAGGCCCACATCCTGTTATGTGAGCCTGTACAGAGAGGTGAAAGACAATGAAGAAGGCGATGGCTTGCAGCTAGCTATAAGGCGTCTTTCTCTGATGCAGGCCTTCTTTCCCCACTGAGAACCCATTTTTCCCTTTTCACTTGAGAAGTTTTCGTGCAGCCCGGGGTATATGGTTGGGAGTGTAAAATTCAAGTTAAATATATTCTTAGTTCTTTGGTATGCATAGAGTTTTACTATTTACCAAAGTTGAAAGCAAATCGGCATACAATACAGTCAGTGCAATTGTTTGTTGGTTTTTTGTTTTGTTTTGTTTTGTTTGTTTGGTTGGGTTTTTTTTTTTTTTTTTTTTTTTTTTTTTTTTTTTGGTTTTTTGAGACAGGGTTTCGACTGTCCTGGACTCACTTTGTAGTCCAGTCTGGCCTCGAACTCACAGCAATCCGCCTGCCTCTGCCTCCCGAGTGCTGGGATTAAAGGCATGCGCCACCACGCCCGGCTCCAATTGTTTGTTTTTTAAACAGAGATCTTGACTGAGTATTTGATAATGCAGGGTGCAGCACACTCTCTGTTTTCCAGCATTGATCTATAACTCTTAATTTGCTAATAATCAATTGTGAGAGTGCTGCTTTGTGCATAAGCATGTAGTACAAAAGGAGGGAAATAGCTTTGCGGCCATTTCATAAATTGAAAATTCCATCTTCATCCCAAATCGAAATTAATTTAACATTAAAAAAAAATAAAGTAAAATTCAAATCAGCAACTCAAGTTAAGAATTTCTAATTAAGACATTTTAATACAATGCAGCCCAATGACATGTGAATTTGTTCATTGTATGATGAGAAATCACAGTAGAGACATATAGGAGATATTCGTTTTCCATCATTAAGATATTATGATTCAGGGTTAAAGGGATGATCGGTGGTTAAAAGAACTGAGTTAAAAGTTCCTGCTCTTGCAGAGGACCCAAATTAAGATCTCAGAAGCCATAGCAGGGAGCCATGAGTGCCTGCCTCTAACGCCCGGGAATCTGATGCCCTCTTCTGCCTCCACAGGTGCTTACATTCATACGCAGGTACCCAGACAGGGACATATACATAGTTAAAATACAAATAAAATTTAAAAAATTTTTTTGGTTTTATAAGAAGCTTTGCATGTGCAAAAAAACCCAAAACAAACAAACAAACAAAATAAACCACTGTAGTTTGTAACACTCAGTGGCCTTGAATCTGAGATGGGTGTTTCTGGCAAAGTTTATCAGTGTCACACACCCATGAAAACATGCAGAGTGCGGAGTGGCCATGTTGTGTCTTCAGAACCAAGGCTGCAGTGAAGTCACGTGACACAACACAAGTGAGCAGTTCTGAGACACCTTGGATTTCTTTTTCTTTTTTCTTTTCTTTCCTTTTCCTTTATTTTCTTTTCTCGGACAGGATTTCTCTGTGTATACTTGGCTGTCCTGGACTCGCTTTTGTAGACCAGGCTAGGCTCGAACTCATAGAGATCTGCCTGCCTCTGCCTTCCCAAGTGCTGGGATTACCTGTGTGAGCCACCTCGTATTTCTTATGTGTTCGATTTTGGATCCGATCTTCAGTGCTGTATGTCCAGAAACATACTTTGTTGATATTGATTTTTCTTAAGCCCCTACATTGAGCTTTGTGGCCCTCTGTGGGGCTGTGACTCAGTTTGAGAAACAACACTGTTTAATGAGTTGACCGCAGTAGGAGATGCTAGAGGCTCACAGCCAATCCCAGGAGCTTTCTCATTCTTCTAGCCTAACAGTCCCTCCAGGGGGCAGAAATCTGTGCTGCTCAAGGTTGAGAAAGTATAGAGCCAGGAGGACTCAGAGGTGCTAACGTTTTGCCCGCTGTCTCTTTCTGTCCCAGTGTCCGGCAGAGTCTCACATTTCCTGCTGATTGGCTCCACCCACAAAAATGCATTTGTAAGAGAGCTGCCGGGACACAATATACAATATTACAATACATAAATGTAAGAGCAAGGGTCTTGAATTTTAAATTTGCATATATATATATACATACATATATATGTATATCTATATATATATATATCTATATCTATATATAGAGAGAGATATAGATATATAGATATATAGGTATAGGTATAGGTATATAGGTATAGGTATATAGTTATATCTATATATATATATAAGATATATATGTATATATATATATGTATGTATATATATCTTTGTGGGCAGGTACACTCCCTAGCCCTCGTGTGGGTGTAGGATGACAGCTTACAGGAGTCAGTTCTTCCCATCCTCCATGTTGGTCCTGGGAATCAAATTCAAGACATCAGGCCCGGCAGCAAGCTCCTTTACACTCTGTTGCATCTCACCGTCCCATATTTTTATAGAGTACATTTCTATTAGAGAACAGGAAACCTTAAACTTTCCCGATTGCTAGTGCTAGGGAGATGGCTCAGGAGTTAACGGCACTTGCTGAACAAATGTGAGGCCTGAGTTCTGAGGCCCTTGTAAAAAGCTGGTGAGACTGTATGTACTGTGTAGCCCATATTGCGTAAGCCAGCCCAGTAAACGCCCTTTGCGGTGTTTATTTGTTCAATCCATCCTGGCCCTCTTAATGTGGCGATGCCTCCTCTGTTCAAGGCACCCAGATAGACAAGAAGTATAGGTAGCAGCGGGATGATTTACATGCTCACCCCAGGTGATGGACATGCAGGGTAGTCTCGTGACTGGGATATCAGAATAACTATTCCAGAGATGGGCAAAACAAAAAGACAGAAAATCCAAGCAAGCAACTGAGCACACGTGCCCTTGGAGGCCAGAAGAGGAGTGACAGGTCACTGTGAATCAACCTACGATGAGCTCTTGAACCAGACTTGGTCCTCTCTCTGCAAGAGCAGCAACCGGTCTTCCCTGTTGGTCTGTCTGTCTAGGCCCAGAACTCTTTCGAAGGGAATCTTTCTTCCGTAGTTTTGACTCCTGGGTAACTTCATCCCCTGGCTCTCTGGAGAATCACGCAGGTGAATTGACAAAGCACACAAACCTGAAGTGTCTGAGTCAAGTTTTGCTTTCTGCTCTTTCTTCAATTATAAGTAGTGATCTCAGGGGAGACTGGGGCTCCGAAGACAGATAGAATTTATCTAACTGCTGCCAGAATGTAATTTAAAATGAGTTCAAGAGGAAAAGGACCTTCCCAAATATTCCCAGTATGGAACGAGGAGTCAAAGGAGGATCTTCGTGGCCAGCCTGGAAGGCTATTTCTGCTGACCACCTTTAGGGGGGTTTTTAATAAAAGTACCTAGTGTAGGTTTGGAATATGTCTCAGTAAAGTGCTTGCCTTGCAAGCACGAGGATCTGAATTCCATCCCCAGAAAACATGTATAGGAAAAATCTGGGCATAATGCATGCACTTGGGACCTCAGCATTGGGGAGGTGGAAGACTCAGTTCATTGGTCAGTCAACCTAGCTGATTGGTGACCCTATCTCACAAGTTTCTTTTTCAAAAGCAGACAGCACCTAAGGAGTGACATATGACATATTGACAGATGAGATTGTCTTTATGCCCTGCATGTACACACAGGCATACATATCCACACACGTAACTCTGTGCTCCCCCACACAAGTACACACACACACACACACACACACACACACACACACACACCACAAATGTACATATAAATTCTGTTATATTCTGGCTAATATAACAGAGCACTTTTTCTTCCCTTTTCTTACAAGTGAGTTTTTTTCCTACAAAAGCGATTCTATCTGGTGTATATTTAGACTAAACCATGCGTGATTTTGCACTATGTAGTGAGGAGTGGTTGCAGTGTCACTCTTTATAATACACTCAGTAAATGCTGCCACACAAGACATTTCCCAGCCACACTGAGACCTAGCTGGGACTTGAGCTTGAATTTCCCATCTTTCCTGATGCTCCAGGTAATTTACCTCCTAGAAACTTGTAACATTTTTAAGACCTAGTGAGACTGCAGCTAGGAAGGCATACTTGTGACTTTTCTCAATCCTGTGACCTAATTGGCAAGAAGCCATTGAAGGGAGGAGGTGTTTATTTGGGTTCATGGTTGAAGGTGCTATCTGCCATGATGGAAAAGGAACAATGGTATAATCCTGAGGCAGCTGGTCTCATTGTGTGCACCCGCAGGAAGCAGAGAGGAATAATGCTGGTACTCACATCACTTTCTCCTTAGATATATTTTTTTCAGTTTAGGTCACAAGTCCATGTGATGGTGCTGTGTGCACTGAGCTGGGTCTGTCTCCATGAATTTAGAGGGTCAAGAATTCCTGACAGGCATGCTCCTGGCACAACCTGATCTAGGCAAGTCTTCACCGAAAATCTCTTTCCAGGTGAGTCTAGGTTGTCTCAAGTTGATAATTTAAATGAACTGTTGAGCAGTCCATCATGGCAGAGAAGGCATGGTGGCATGAGGATGGGGCAGCCGCTCACATTACGTTGCCTCTGCAGTCAGGAAGCAGAGAGATGCACGTGAACGCTGGGGCTCAGCTAGCTTCTCTTTTTCTTTTCTTTTTTTTCTTTTTAAAAAATATTTTATTAATTTATTCCTATTACATCTCAACAGTTATCCCATCCCTTGTATTCTCCCATCCCTCCCTCCCTCCCATTTTTCCCTTACTCCCCTCCACTATGACTGTGACTGAGGGGGACCTCCTCCCCCTGTATATGCTCATAGGGTATCAGGTCTCTTCTTGGTAGCCTGCTATCTATCCTTCCTCTGAGTGCCACCAGGGAGAATCCAAGATGGCAGCGACAGTGTGGACCGTGTTTAGAAGCTCCAGGAAATGAATTGCATGGAATGATAGCTTCCATTTTTCATTTGGTCCAAGATCCAAGGCTGTAGAATGGTGCTGCCCACAGGTTTGATGACTGTGTAGTGATGTACTAACTGACCTGAGAGTATTGTGATAATCAGCTGGGAAGCTATCAGTAATTATACAGGGACAGAATACCCTCTCCCATTCAGACACAGAGCAGACCTTGTGCTCATTACACTTACAGGGGAGAAAATTAGATGGTCATTAGGCTCCGGTATACTAGCCATGGTTTTAACAAAATATAAGAAAGGAATCTAGCACACACTGAGGAAACTGAAATGTGTGACAATGATTTCTTCATAAGACTTACTTTTCATCAAACTTCATGTGCATGAGTCTTTACCTGCGCATATGCATGCATGTATGGTGACCAATGAGACAAAAGAGGACATCAGATGCCCTAGAATTGGAGTTACAGGAGGTTGTTTGTAGTCATGATGCTGCAAGGAACCAACCCAAGTCCTCTGCCAGGGCAACAAGTGTTCTTAACCACCGAGCCCCCCACCCCCCGCCACCCCATCTAAACCCAGAGATAATGCTTTTTAAATTAAATTTGGCAATTTCATACACATGTAGAATGCATTCTGATAACTCTCACCTCCACCCTCTCTTGTCTCCCTGCCACATCTGCCCCACCTTCCCTAACAAGTCCCTTTCTCATGCTCATGTCTTTTTGTTTTGTGACCCACTCTATTTACTTCAGGCCACCCAGTTGACCATTAGTGTGGAACAAGCCTTCGGAAGCTAGTGGGTTTGCTAGTGGCTATACAACTGAAGAAAAGGACACCCTTTCTTCCAGGATCCATCAGAATCCAGTATTTCCCTCAGGGAGAGGCAGACCTCCATAAGCCCTCCCCTTCCATAACAGACTCTTGATGATCTCGGTCGTCAGCAAAACCAGTGCAGGCAGTGACTGCTGCTTCAAGATCATGTTCACAGTGGCAGTGACTCCAGAAGGCAGCATTCAGAAGCTCTTCTCCGTATGTTTTTCCACTCCCTCTTCTGTGATGCTCTCCGGGCCTTGGAGGTGGTGACAGAAATGCCATCTTTAGGGCTGAGTACTCAACGGTCACCAGTTCTCTCAATCTTGAGCAACTGTGAACTCTGTGTTTTGTTATTCTGCCAAGAGACGCCTCTCAGACCAAGGCCAAGAGTAGCACCAAGATGAGGCCTTTGCATGCAGCCAAACTGATATCCACAGGCTAACCTCATGAATAGTTATTATCTGCAATAACTCAGAAAACATAGCCTCCAAGTGAACCAATAGAAGGGAGAACTACAAGTGTTTGGAATGCTCCATGGTGCTCTGAGCCACAGAACTGACGCTGCATAATGAGGATGGAGGCAACAGAGCATAGATGCTTGCTATGATCTGCTCTAACCGTGGCCCTAGCGGACAGACACCAAAAAGGTGGTCCAGGTAAGAGAAAGCACACAGAAAGTAAAACGAGCTTGTTAATTGTCTTATCAGTATCAGCTGGGAGTGGAATATTTGCTGAGGTGGAAAAGGAGAGGGAGTCAGATAGAAGATAGACCCGGCTTGTTTCAATACTTTTGTATTGCAGAAGCGCACAGATAGCATCTAATAAAAAGGAAATTAAAAGTATTGTATGAAGATACTTGTTGGAGGGTAATGAGTGTAACCGAAAGGTGGAAAATGTCTGAGGCTGCTCAAAGAGCAAGAGAAATGTCAGAAAGAGAAAGAAAATATGCCATTCAAGTGTTATAAAACACATGTGTACATGTATGCGTATAAGACACACATGCACACATATGTACATAAATATAACTCAAGATGTGGCACACTGAGAGAAAACACTATCCAATTTCTTCAGGAGTTGCAAGTTATCTATCAATTAAAGGAAAAATATTTTCAAATTCACCCAGGGAAAAATCCAATTGAGTTATGTATAAAAATTGCCCAACATTAAGAAAATTTGAAGGCTTAAAATTAAAATAATGTGCAAAGCTGTGCCAAGAAACTAAAAACTTAAAATAAAAATAATACATATGGAGACCTTGGCACTTCATAAGAAAATTGCAAGCAAATGGCGTTTTAAAAAAAATAGTCTTCATAAAATGTATAAAGGACATAATTCATAATATAAGATGTAATTATTGTAGTCTCTATGCATTTAATCAAACAACAAAAACTTGGACAAAGCAAAATTATAGGAAAAGCAGAAGAAATGAACATAAGCACACTAATGATAGATTCCTTAATATGTGTTTCTAGTCCAAGGATGATGAAATTTAGTACAGATCAAAATAACTCAATAAGCAATGTAGATTTTGTGGAAGATAGCAAATCCTGAATTCCAATAACAAAGAATGACCCTTACTAAAAATGCATATGAAGGTGGTTACTTCCTGACTCACATATATGAGAAATTTGGGGTGAGTCACTATTGGGCACACTTAATTGAAGTATCCAGCAATGTCAAGAGCCCATTATGTTATCGTTTGGCCCAGCTTTGGTTTCTTTTGAAGGGAAGACTTTTCCATGAAATTCCATCACTATCAGAAGTTCTATTGTGCACCTCACTGACGTAGAGGACTCTGTCTTCTGATAATCCCTATGAATCCACAGACTTCTGATAGGTTATTTACTCATGCTGCTGTTGCTGTAGATGAGGTACAAGAATGGTTCATCTTCAGTCACATACCGACCTCAAACATGAGGAGATAAATCTTGGCTTAAGTGAAGTAAACTAGGAGAGATTATATTTTAAAGGAAATATAATCAAGATAGGAAAAATAAGAGATTCTAATAATATATATATATATATATATATATATATATAGAGAGAGAGAGAGAGAGAGAGAGACAGAGACAGAGACAGAGAGACAGAGAGACAGAGAGAGAGAGAGGCTTAGCAGTTGAGAGTACATACTACTCTTACGGAGGTCCCAAGTTTGGTTCCCAACATTCACATCCAGTGGCATATAACTACCTATCACTCCAGATCTTGGAGATCCAAAGCCCTTTTTCTGGCCTCCGTGGGGCATCTGCACTCACACACACATACTCAACACACAGTTAAAAATGCATAAGGATAATTTTTTTTAAATCACAAAGATGAAGACAGAAGACAAGATGGTACCCTCTTGCTTGGCCTTGTCTTTACCACAGCAGTTGTATCATCCCCTCTGTGGCCAAGTCTCCTGGTAGAGTGTCTTCTGTAGTCATCTTCCTCTAACTCTTCCCTGCTGGTGCCTGCCTCACCTCATATACTCTTTCTTAGCTCCCTGAGTACCTGTGAACCTCCGTTCCTCTTAACCACAAACTCCTCGACAATCAAAAATAAAGCCACAAACTTCTGACACCCAATGGGACAAGCCAGAAGACTTAAGCCTATGCCTCAAAAGTGGATCTTCAACTCACTTAACCATACCCAGCAAAAGAAAGGATGATGCCCAGCACTCCAAAGACAACCTTGTTTCCATCTTATCACATTATGCATTTGCTAAGCCATGACTCCATCTATCAGACCACAAAGTGCTGCTGCTTGCCTATTCTCTTGTCTTTATTGGGCTCTATCCCCCTGTCCTCAGTGGGCCCTATCCTCTGTCCTTAGTGGGCTCTATCCCCCTGTCTTTAGTGGGCTCTATCCCCTGTCCTTAGTGGGCTCTATCCCCTGTCCTTAGTGGGTTCTATTCCCTGTCCTTAGTGGGCTCTATACCATATCCTTAGTGGGGTCTAGTTCCCTATAGGGTTCTGATAGAAGGCTCTAGATTTCTTTTGCATTTCTGTTTCAGCCATTTCTTCCTCTGTAGCACACTCATCGTTAAGTTAGAGATTCAGCCAACAGTGACCATTATTGCTTGAAATTTTGTGCATCAGACACAGAACTAACTGCACAAGCTATTAAAATATATAATAAAGTTCACATTGTATACAATTAGTATGTAATAATTTGAAAGAAAAATTTAAGCTCTAAATAAACACATCTCATCTGGTTCCCCTTCCATTCTAAATGGCCACAATGTAGATCTTTGTGGTATTTGGCTAGTTGATAAGCTAGATCTCATGGGCTCAGATTTTGGTGCCCAGAACTACGAAGGTAACTTGGCAAAAGCTGGATGAACAAACCTCCTCCCCCCCCCCCCCCCCCCCCCCGTGTTCAAACACACTCCATCTACTGACGAAGCAATCAGACGCCGACCTATACCTCAGAAGAGGGAACATGGACACTTGGCCGCAGGTCCTGAAGGAAGGATGGATTCACTTTAAAGGGGTAACTGGGGATAGATAATTGGGCTTAACGCTTTCATGCACACCCACCCACCATGTCTTAGTCTTAAGAGTTTTAGGCATATACGTGGTGGGTTAGAACTCCAAAATTAAACAGGGTTTGTTGTTTTTTTTTTTTTTTACCCACCCATTTCAGCACTTTCATATTCTCTGAAGGCAAATAAGCACTAGGGAATCCATGACTATGGCATGGCATGTATTGTTTCTCAAAGTATTTTGGCTCTGGAATGCCCTTAGATTAGTCTTTAAAATATTGGCTTAAGCAATGACTGAAACGAAGAAAAAAAATACTGTATTTTATATTCTTCTATATTCTAAAATAACATGGAGGACAAAAAATTCAGAAGGAGGTGGGGTGGGGGGGGTTGTCCATGCTACTGCAAGCAGTTAACCTCATCGGATCACCAAAAGCATTCATATAAATAGAAGGAGAACTCACTGGGAAGAAGGGAAGTCATCAACATGAGTAGAAGACAAGAAGGAGAAAATAAAGCAAATATGATCAAAATAATTGTATATGTGCATGGAAATATCATAATGAAATATTATTATTGTATTAAGTATGACAATAAAAATCTTTTTTAAAATAGCATAGCCAGCACAGTTCACCAAGCCAACTTCAGTAACTGGAAAAGGTCCCATAGAAGATGTGGATGGAAATGTAATCACAGGTTAGAGACTCATGAACATAAATGTCCCTGAGTTAATATGGAGGCAAACACAGGTCTCTACTTCAAGAAACATTAATTATAAACTATCCAGCATCTTTTATAGGCTTTCCTTTTCCTGAACATCTTAATTAAAAGTTAAAAATGACTGACAGTATTGGCTTCCTTAACAACAAAAGGGGCATCTATAGATGTCTGGGGGATGTGTGGTGGCTTGCAATTCTTGCAGAGGGCAAGGCAGCCCCATAAAAACATCTATTACAGGGATGAGGAAGGAGCCTAGGTAAAGGCTCTCATTCACTTGAAGAATTGGGTTGAAGTTACAGGACAAAAAGAAAATAACATTGAAGTGACAGGAAACTGGAGATAGGAAACTTTAGTTTTGGTCAAAAGCTATACTGTCTCTTTATGAATGTCATTTGATGAACCTCGGTTATCACCAGGGGACTGTCTAGGAAGCTGAGTTACGATAAGCATATATTCATCTGGAAAAATACATGTCTGTGTATTAGTCTTGGACTGTTAAGGTGTCCTTCTTATGCAGAATTATAAATGCCTCTCATCATTCACAACTCACATCTGTGTAGATTGGGAACAGTATCCCCCAGTGAAGAACCCTACCAACCACACATAAAGACATGAAGGGTCTGGTCTTGATTTCAGAACAGGGTGGGCCTGTAGGAAGCTGCTTGGGCCTTTTGTAGACCTCTGGAGTCTGTCCCATCCTGATGTGGATGGACACAAGAGATGAGAGAGGAAGGCAGGACCATTTTGTGGGAAGGCAGGGCTGACAACACATCATGGCATCCTCTACAAGAGCAGTAAGTGCTCTTAAACATTAAACAATCTCTCCATCTCCTGATTTGTTTTTCCTTTTTCTTCTCAAGACAAGGTTGTGTATATCTCAGGCTGGCCTTCATTCCTAGAGTTACTTAGAGTACAGATGTACACACATGTCCAGTTCATTCAGTGCTAGGGATCAAACTCTGGAAGAATCAACCTTAAACTGTCATAGCTGGTCATAAGCAAGTCATGTCAGGTGGTCCCAAGTGCTCTAGAGAAGACACAAGGCCAGCAAGGCTGGGATTCAGACCTTGTTCTCATTGGCCACTGATGTGATATGTGTGTGACCTTAAGCAGCCCATTTTGACCTTTTCTCATCTTGCCTGAAATGGGACCAGTTGCTGCACAGCTCCCCTCCCGCCCATCTGGTGAGGAAATCTAATGAGCTCATGCTGTGAACATGATCTTGGGTTGCAAAAACAGCACACCCTTGCAGAGTCTGTGGGCTATTATTTGGGTGTTTATAGCTCTAGGTGAATGGGGCTCATTACTGCTGGGATTAGTGGTAATTACTGCACTAAACCACACCGGGGAAAGGAATCTTCTCCCACTGGCTTCTTCAGCAGTATCTGTTGTGTAATATTTCAGAAAAAAAAATCAATATAATTACCATGTAATGGTATATCACCATATACACAGTTTATACTAATTTGTAAGAGAAGAATTTTAAAGGATGGAATTTGGACATTAGACGAAGATTTTCCCTTTCTTTTGTAAGTATTTGGTGGCATGGTGAAGACATTTCCAAAATAGGGGTCTTATCAGGAAAAAAAATGGCATCAAGGTTGGCCATAGCCCCAGTGGTGATTCCAATGGGAACTGAAGAGAAGCTATGTCCTAGGTTCCTAAGCAAAGAACCTGAGAAGTGTTCCACATGGAGGCTCCCTCCCTCTCACGTGCAGAGTGTAGAGCTTTGTCAAAGGTCTAAGGTCACCAGAAGCCCACGGGATCCACACAAAGCTCTAGAACCAGAAGAGGGCTGGAGAGGGAGCTTGGCCCATGAAGTGCTGCACAAACATGAGATCTCAATTTCAATCCTCAGGGTGCATATGTAAATCTAGGAGTAGTGACACACATTCATAATCCCAGAGCTAGACAGACAGAAAAGGTGGGGTTCTCATTCACTAGCCAGTCTACTGGGAGTTAGTGAGCTCCACACCCCCCCAACAAGTGCTCTGGAGAGATCCTGTCTCAAAAACACAAGGTGGGCGACCATCCTCAAGAATAATATTTGAGGTTGACTTCTGCCCTACACACACACACAAACTCACACACACACACACACACACACACACACACACACACACTCAACCCATGTGCCCTATATTCTCCTGAACTCTTCTGTCAGTACATAGACCTGGTAAACCTTCAAGTTGAGGGTCTTCATCTCCATTTTCATTCAGGAAAGAGTTACGTATCTCTTTGCAAATTATTGGACCAGATTCATGCCCGTCATCCATTCCTTTAGCCCAGTTCTCTTCTCTCTCCCAAGTTTCCTTTGCCTACAGTTGGTGACACATAATATTAACCTGTCATAAACGCAGATCTAATACTGAAAGAGCCAAGTGGCCTTCTCACCTGAAAGGAGCACAGACACCAAAGACTAATGGACTGACACACTCCTGCTGAGTGGCTCTCTGACAGTCACAGACTTAAATGCAGAATGTAAGGCCAACGAAAGGAGGTCCTGAGACAGCCAGAGCAGTTGGGGTCTTCAAAGGCATGGCAATTAGAGCATAAATCCAGGGAAGGGGAAACAATGCTTTTGATTTGTCTCGCTGGTGTTTGTGTCTCAGAGTCACTCAATCACTTGTTATGTGACCTGAGGCCCTTAACAGCAACCTGAGGGTTCTGGTATATAAAGCACCTGACACAGTACCTCACACATCAACAAAGATAACACCCAGATAGGGACACCCACCGGAGAGTACGCCTTTCTCTCGTATAGGTCTTAAAGTGGCATGACTGTGGGCTGACTCCTGGCAACCTGCACAGGCTTGCCACCATCACCTCATGAGTCACGTAGCTGCATGGCTCCGTGTTGTACTGATTGGCTACTAGGACCACCCTTGCTAGCACGTTGCCTCTAGGGACACTAGGAGGCACAGTAGACCAACAGTGACACACCCTGCCTGCCTCGATGATTCCAAAGTCATAGCTGGGAGAGGATGTTTCTCATTTCTCCAAACTTCACCCATACTGTGACTAGAACATGAGTCTCTGAGTGTCCCGGGAACCTCGTGAAATCTTTAATGAGCACGCACATGCTTCCCACCAAGCTTTCCTTAGGCAGTTCTGAGTGACTCATTCCTGGAGTCCCCATATTTAATTCGAAATAAAAGACCTAACAAGAGCCTTGGAAGCTTTAACATCTATGGTTCCCCAGCTACGAGATGCGAGCATCCCACCACACTGCTGCCATGTATGACATGCCTACTGAAATTACTTATAGGCATTTACCTTAATAATAGATGTCCATGAAAAAAATCAGTGTGCATGTTGTGCAATCCTTCATAATAGCAGAACTTTGGGAGTGGCCTAAATCACTGTACAATCTCATCATATAGTAAAATCTCACTAAAGGCATTCTGGTGAAAGAGAGACTGCAATTTGACTTGCAATCGCTAGACATGCCCTTGTAGAGAATACACAACAAAGCAAAAGTGTGGCTAGGATGTATTCATGGTTAAAGAACAGATTAAAAGCACATTTTATAGAATTTTACTTTGTAGACATAGTTTAAAAGCTTAATGTGTGCGTGCGTGTGTGTGTGTGTGTGTGTGTGTGTGTGTGTGTAGAAATGTGCATGTAAGTGCAGCTGTTGACAGACACCAGAAGAAGGCAACTGATCTCCCATAACTGGAGTTACTAGTGGTTGTAAACCACTGGACATAGGTGCTGGGAACAAAATTCCACTCTTCTACAAAACTAATGCTCACTCTTAACTTCTAAGCCATCTTGCCTCTTGCCTCTATTAAAAATTCCATCTGCTTAAAAATGAAGCAGATACGTTTAATTCACGATTTCAGCAGTGATTATCCCCTAGGCGTGAGATTTCTACTGACTTGCGTGCTAGCACTCCTAATGTTTTTCCTGTTTAGTGAGAAAATTAGAACAAGAAATGTAAAAAACCAAGGCTTGCAAGTCTCTGGGATTTGATTCAGTGGGAATTTGCTCTGTGCTACTTTGTTTCTGGGTAAACTACTAGTTTATTTTGAGCCTCATAGTGTGTTCCATCAATAAAAGGTAGATGGGACATACATGGCAGGGTCCTGGGAGGCTTCCAAAGAACTCAGCAAATGTAGTTCATAGTATCCTCCGTATCGTTCATGAGATGGTATCCCCAGCTACCTCTGAGGAATGGAGCACTAAGCTCTCTAGGACTGACCTCATGAGCAATTCTAGCCCTGTGGAAAGGGTGAGCAGTCTAGTTATGTCCTAGCAAAGTAATAAGACACCAAATTCCACTTCACCATGGCATCTGCAAGCTGGTTTTCTCCAGCTGCCTAGCATGGCAATCCCCTCCCTCCAGCCTCCTTAGGTGAGCCAATAAAAGGATGCTTGTGGAAGCTCTCTTTGGGAAGTCACTAAACAAGCACACAGCAGGAAGACAGCATTAACTTCTCTCCCAGCCATTTCTGACACACTCCACAGGCCTGAGACATGTTCACAGGCTCGCCAGAGAGCTGGACAGACTCGGTAATGCATCGGGAAAGCCGTGAAGGATGAGGCTACATTCTTTTAAAAAGCGGAAAAATCTTCCAGCCTTTCTAAACAGGGGCCAACTTGGCGCATAAATGAATGTGGAAGTAGTACCAATCTGCCCAGGGTGCCCCTCCCCAAGAGGCATGATGTGTTGCCTTTAAGCTGACACCTGAGTAAAATAATAAAAAATGTTGTGGACTAGCCGATAACAGTTGGGACCTTTCCTGGGGTCTGCCCCATGCCAAGACCTCAGTTTCTTTATTGTAAAGTACAGTTTGGAGATTGCGACTGTCTTCCTCGCTTCTTTAACTGTTCTGACAAAGAGACAACATCTAAATGAGGGGTCAGTTTTAGGATGAAGGGTCAAGGCAGGAACTCTAGCACCATCTCTTAAAGGGCACATATACCATGCCTCTTTATTTTAGCAGTAGAAAGGCTCTAGACTCACTCTGGTGGCAAAACTCTAAACTTACCAGTGAACAGTCTCCTTAGTGTTAGGTTAATGGAGATCAGAAACCTCACCCTAACTGTGGGCTGCCCAGCTTTCCAGGCTGGAGCCTTAGATTGCATATAAAGCAGATGCGAGCTGAGCCCCAGTATTCATCTTTTTTCTGTTTCGTAACTGTACATACAACATGACCAGTTGCCTTGTGTCCTGTTGGCCCACCATCAGACCATGAACTACAGATGGTAAACTCTCCTCTCATTATTTGCCGTGTTGCCAGGTATTACAGGAAAAAAAGTAACTAACACAATGCACCTGACAGGTATTATCGCTCCGTCTTGGGGGGAAACTGAGGCAGAACAGTGATAGACATAGCGGCTCAGAGTCGATAGCCTTTGATTTGCCTGCAGATTCTGATATCAGTGCCCTAATTTTTCTCACCGGGATGCTTTGCAAAGAAACTTTCTCTGGCATGATGTATGTAACATCAGTCTCATGCCTATTCAAGTGCGTGCATGCTTGAGCATGTGCACACACATACACATACACACACACACATACACACATATACACACATGTGCGCAAACAACAGGATAAATCTAAAGAATGGAATGCAGGAGGATGCTTCTGTAATTGCGGACAGATGATGAGTGCTACAAAGCACAGAGCTTATGGGATACAAGGAGGTGGGACCTTGGATTGGAGATATGGTCCAATGTAGCCAAGGCAATCAGCCGGGGAGCTGGGCCAAGGAGAGGTGATGGTAGTACATTTACAGAGGTGCTTCTGTAGCACCCTGTAGGCACTGAGAGGAATAGCATCTTACATAGTAGAGGCAGGAACCAAATTTTAGAATAGTTAACCAGCTCATAACAGATCTTGGGTTCTAACTGGCTTCAGTCTTTTTACTATACTCAAGCTCCATCACCAGGAACTACTTCTTAATACAGGTTCCCAGGTCTCCCCAGATGCTCTTGAATCAGAAACCAATTTGAACAAGATCCCAGGTGCTTTAAATTTGGGAAGTGCTGCTCTAAAGTATGTGCACCTGGAACTGAATGCTCTTGCTTGCTGTCAGACGTCTGCATAAATGATCTTCTTCTACCTCCAAGACACACAGGGCAGCCAGGAAGACAGCTCTGTTGGTAAAGTGTTTCCCATGCAAGCTTGACGACCTGAATTTGTATGCTCAGGATCCGTATAAACACCAGGCAACTTGCAATCTTAGCACTAGGAAGGGTAAGATGGGGAATCTCTGAAGGTGACTGGCCAGCTAGTCTTGCTGAGTCAGTGAGTTCTGGATTGAGGGAGAGACCCTGCCTCGAAAAAAGAGGTAGTTGCCGGGCATTGTGGCACATGTCTTTAATCCAAGCACTCGGGAGGCAGAGGCAGGCAGATCGCTGTGATTTCGAGGCCGGCCTGGTCTACAAAGTGAGTCCAGGACAGTCAAGGCTACACAGAGAAACCCTGTCTCGAAACAAATAAACAAACAACAAACAAACAAAGAAAAAGAGGTTGTATGGACTAAGGAGATGGCTCGGTGGATAAAGTGCCTGCTCTGTTCTGGTACCCAGCTCCCATAGAAGAGCCAGGTGGATATGGGAGCCTGTAATCTTAGCACTCAAAAAGCAGAGATCCCCTTGGAAAGTTGGCTAACCAGATGAGCAGAACTGACAAGCTTCAGGTTCGGTGAAAAGCCCTGTAAGTCAGGCAGAAGGCAATTAAAATACCTGATGTCTCTAGCTTGTCACAGAGATGCCCCCATCCACAGTTTCTCTTTTCTCTACAGGCCTTTTGACCTCTCACCTCCAGCTCTCCCCAGGTCTGGTCTCCACCCTATGCACTCCTTCTCCTACTTTGCTCCCTCTCTTCAACCACTGCCTCTTGCCTATTCTATTTCCCCTTCTGAGTGAGATTTCAGCATCTTCCTGTGGATCCTCCTTGTTACTTATCTTCTTTGAGTCTGTGCATTGAGTCATCCTGTACCGTATGACTAAAACCTACTTATAAGTGAGTAACGTATCATGGGTCTTTCTGGGTCTGTGTTACCTCATTCAGGATGATCTTTTTTAGGTCCATCCATTTGCCTGAAATTTCATGATTTATTTGTGTTAATAGCTGAGTAGTATTCCATTGTGTAAATGAAGCACATTTTTTTCCATTCATTGATTGTGGGACATCTAGGTTGTTTCCAGATTCTTGCTATTTCGAGTGAGGCTGCTATGAACATAGTTGAGTAAGTGTCCTTGTGGTATGGTTGAGCGTCTTTTGCGTATATACTCCAGGAGTGGTATGGCTGGGTCTTGAGGTTGAACAATTTACAATTTTCTAAGAAAATGCCAGAGTGATTTCCAAAGTGGCTGTACTAGTTTGCACTCCCACCAGCAATGGAGGAGTGTTCCCCTCTCTCCACATCCTCACCAGCATGTGCTGTCACTTGAGTTTTTTATCTTAGCCATTCTGACAGGTGTTTTGATTTGCATTTCCATGATGACTAAGGACACTGAGCATTTCTTTAACTGCTTCTTAGCCATTCGATATTCCTACGTTGAGAATTTTCAGAGATTCCTAGTAGCAGGGGCCATAGAGACTGAAGAGGACATCCTCTAACTAGACAGGTCTTCTAGTAGAGGGAGGAGAACACCAACCCACCCACAAAAACTTCAACTCAAAATTCACCCTGCCTACAAGATGTGCAAGGACAAAGGTAGAACAGATAGAAGAGAGAGGGAGGGAAGGTCCAACCAATGCCTGGCCCAACCAAAGAGCCACCCTATGGGAGAGAGCCAACCCTTGACACTCTTAACAATATTCTGCTATGCTTGCAGACAGGAGTCAAGCAGAGTGATCCTCTGAGAGGCTCCACCCAGCGGCGTCCTGAAACAAATGCTGAGACTCACTGAGGGACAAACATTGGGCAAGGCGTAGGGAGGCCTGTGGAAAAGTGAGAGGAAGGGGAAAAGAACCTGGAGGTGACAGGAGCTCCACAAGGAGACCAACAGCGCCAACTAACCAGGGTCCAGAGGGGCCTGCTGATGCTGAAGCACAAACCAAGGACCTTGCATGAAAAGGACCTAGGCCCCCTACGAAGATGTAGCCAATGGGCAGCTCTGGCTTCATGTGGGTCCCCTAGTAAGGGGAGCTGGGCCTCTCTCTGACATGAACTCTCTTTCAATTACTTCTCCCTGGTAGGACCGCCTTGCCAGGCCACAGGGGAAGAGGACACACTCAGCCCTAATACAACTTGATGAGCTGTGGTGGATGGGATGGGGGGGTCCCCTTTTCTGAGGCATAGGGGAAGGGGAGGGGGGAGAGAGAGGGAGGGAGGGGCAGGCTGGAGGTGAAAAGGGATGGGACTATGACCAGGATGTAAAGTGAATAAATAAATAAATAAATAATAAATTAATTAATTAACTAAAAACGTTCTACTGCCCCCCCCAAAAAAGATACCTGGTGTCAGCCTCTGTCCTCTACTCGCATGTGCATCCTCATGCATACATACATCACATACACGCAATCGTGCATACCACACACACAAATATAGACGAAATAAAATCATAATGTGGAATATAACCTCTGGCCATCATGTACATATGCGTACATGTGCACATACACTCAAACATACCTACAAATATGCACACATGCATAAATATGAACATAAACATTTGCCACAAATACATAAAAGGGGCACATAGGTGCTACAAGTGGGTTTCATGGAAACCCCTTCTGTTGTGTGACACTACTCCTGTGGAGAGGCAAACAAATGTCACCTTTCCCAAGATAGAGTATTAATGACAGACTAATGTATGGAGACCACCAAAGCCCAATGTGGTGAACCAATACATTTTATTGGCATTACTTACAGGATATAGATAAGGGGTTTCTTACAGAAATGGAGATGGCTCACAGACAGCTGCATCACCAAAGCCAAGCCACTCAGGCGACAGCTCACAAGGCTGGGAACCTGGAGCACACTGCACAGCCTGCAAGCATCTCAACAGGTTGAAGAATGTTCTTTCCAGATGCCTCCGTTGGTCTATACCTCTTACAGCCAGCTCAGCTGGTCTCTGCCTCTCTCGGGAGGGCTGGTCTGGTCTGAGTGTGTGTGTGTCTCTCAGCGTTCCTTACTGCCTGTATTTGCTTGGAGATGGGGGCGGGGAGGGGTACACCTAATGAATCTAGTCAGATTCGGGGATTTCCTGGAGCTTTTGAATTGCTACCTTCACTAGCAATTCAAAACTAGCCTAACAAGTTTTCATGCAGGAAGGAATGTCTTACCTCTCTTTAGAACATCTAGTGTCTAAAGGAGATTCCTTTCAAGATTGAAGGTTTAATCTAAGAGGAAACGGCTACCCAACAGCCTCCATTACAGGCTCCGTCCCTACCAAAGAAATAATTATCAGCTCACGTGCAGGTGGAGCAGAGTCCCACATGGTCCCACTTGTAGTACAATGCATATGATTAATCACTGTTTCCAGAGACACCTCATCCATCATCACCTCAAAGCACACAGGAGAAAGGGGTCAGGGTCGAGGAGCACTGAGTACCAAGAAGGACCAAGGCTCTGGGTCAGCGATAAGAAGAGAGTTGGGCAGGAGGAGGTGGGAGCTAAAGAGCATTAAGCTAAAGAGCATTAAGCATTCACCCTGACCGCTCTGATTGGTAATTAAGTGACTCTTCTTCCGTCCGACAGTCGTGCAAGCGCTCTAGGCATCTGCAAGTCCTCCGAAAACCACTACTGACAAAGTGAGGTTTGCCCTTGGTGCACAGATAATGAGACCAAGCTTGACAGGTGTGGCACGATTAGGAAATTTCTCCATGAACCTCATTGTGGTAGCCACTCCACAGTAAACAGACTCATTAGAACTTGTGGGTCCCTGGAGGCAAAGCATGTTTGACATTATTAATTGGCTTTTCTGTATAAGGAGTCAAATAGATGAAAAGGTTTATCAAGCTGAAATAATTAATTTTGCCTGAATTCGCTGACAGTTCATTTCTCCTGTAAAAGACCATTTTAAGGTTCCCCCTTCCTTCCTTTTTTTTTTTTTTTTTTTAGAATTTCAAAGTTCAAAAGACATAATAGTGGCAAAAGTGAAGCTTTTTAGTAAATTATAATTAAAGGGAATTTAATTAACTTAGACCTGGGGAAGGGGGAAAAAAAGGAATTGCTATCTGTGTCTATACAGCAGTCTAGATGGTTGAACAGAACATGACTTAATAATGCATTAATTTTAATCTAATCAAAGTATAATAAAAGAGGTAATTATATGTTTAAAAATTACCAGACTCCAATAGTGAGTTTAAAAAAAAAAAGAAAGAAACACTTGCTACTTCCTCAGCTTTCCCTTAGCGAAGTTCTAATTGTTGTTCTCAGAGTCTTGCTTATTTAAAGATGGGAGGGGCCATGTGCAGGAGGTTAATTGAATAAATCATTGTAAGGACTCTTGTTAAAACCAGAACGAACCACAAAGTTTGCATTTCCTGCCTGTAAAAGATCCTGCTTCTGCCTTTCTCTCTGTCTTTTCTCTGTCTCTAAAAATAGCAACCGATTCCCGATGTTTCTTTGTACGTGTTCCTGAACGTTCCCACGCCTACTCTTTGTCTCAACACGGCCCGGTTCGCATGACACTCTACAGATTGTTCTAATCTCCCGAGCTTCACAGCTTTCCTCTCCAGCAAGACACTTTGTAGTTTCTTGTCGGACCTCCTGGCCAGACACAGTGAGCATCTCTCCTCTTTGAGACTCGGGGGGTGTTCAGAAGAACACTAGAGTGCCATTCCCAAGTAGGAACATATCACTGAATAAAGACGGAAGTGGGCAGGGACGGCTTAGTGGGCAACTGTGTTTGCCAAACAAGTGTGGGGAGCTAGGTTCAAATCTTCAGAACCCCTGCAGCGAGACAGGAGGTGGAGCCAGCCAGCCAGTGTAGAGTACAAAGTAGAAAAATACAGAGACTCTGTCTTAACCCAGGCGGAAGGTGAGGATTGACATCTAAGGCTGTGTTTTTTTCAACCACTGCACTCATACCTTGGCATACACACCCGTTTTCACTTGTGGCAATGTGTGGGTATACACATTTTGAATTTTATAAAGGACATGAATAGTCTGTGACAATGAACAATCTTGTTATCTAGACCAATTATTAATACTGAAGTTATAACTCTCAGGTAACACTCTATCACTGAGTGAAATCAGGTCAGGAATTCAAGGCAGGAGCCTGGAGGCAGGAGCTAATGCAGAGGCCGTGCTTGCTCCCTGTGGCTTGCTCAGCCTGCTTTCTTATAGAACCCAGGACCACCTGCTTAGGGCTGGCACTGTCTGCAATAGGCTATCATTAATCAATCAATCATTAATCAAGAAACTGGCCTACGGGCAATCTGATGAAGACATTTTCTCAATCGAAGTTCCTCTTCCCAGGTGACTATAGCTTCTGCCAAGTAAACAACGAAGCAAAATAAAAGAGAAAAACAACCAGGACGTAAGGTCTGGGCAGAGGACATGGGGAAAGTAGGTTTTGAGTATCTTGCCCTACATCCTGGTTCGGTTCTTTGGGGTCATCAGTTCCTTCCTACACAGGCTCAGATCAAGCAGCCTTGAAGACCTCCTTGGTTATGATGGGCCTCCTCACTGTAGCCCTAACGACAATGACTGTTTTTTCAGCTTTGCCTGGACAGACAAGTGATTTTAAGCATAGAGCAAGCGAAAGTAAAATGAGTATGGGCCTAGCAAATAGAGAGAAGCAAGTTAGATAGTAAAATGTCACCAAAGCAGACACTTACAAACTCCAGCAGAGCTGGCTACAGAAGCACCATTGGGATTGCAAACGAAGGTTCTCATCAAGTCAAGGACCTACAAGCATTCGGCAGAAATCAGGCAAGGAAACCTGATTCAGAAAGTCAGCTGATGAGAGAGTCTTGGGCAGACAATGTCAAGGCTCTGAAGTAAAAAGAGAAATGGCAGCAGATAGAGGACATCACCACATCATTGACTGATGGTGATCTTCTGGCAGAAGCCAACTGGGGAAGCTGAGGCAGGCAGCTGGGGTTCCAGTTGAGCTTTCTTTCTTGGCCGACCTTGGCCGACCTTCCCATGGCTGAGCTTGGCTTCTCTCCCCAACCACAAGCACTTTTATATCATAGGATAAACACTAGTGACTCCTGTTGGACATAGCTGACCATCTCAATGACAGAGCATTTTCAATACTCTTAGTTGTTTGCTGTTGTCTTTTCTTCTTGTTACAGGGTTAGGAAGCCACGAAGCCCCAGCACAGGGAGTTTCAGAGGAGACAGGAAAGAGTTTCCTTGCTCCCAGAGTTGCTTAGCCTAAGCAGCAATTACCAGCTTCCCATTGAATAAAAAGGAGCAAGTGGGCTGAGCCCAGCATTCAGCTCTCTGCTTCCTGACTGCAGACTGTGGTCACAGGTGAGCAGCCGCCTCTCCCTCTGGCCATCATGCTTTCTCCACCAGGAGAGACCACAGGACTCTTGAACCCTAAGCCAAATAAACTCTTCTCCCCTTATGCTTTTTTTTTTTCAGGTGTTTTGTCACAGTGACAATAAAAGTGACGGACACACACATTGTACCAAGATCCTCAAACAAACTGGTGACGTGACCCCCCCCCCAAGTGGGAGATAGGAACCAAAGCTCAGCAGTGGGGAGAAAGTCACCCAAGGTCACCCACATAGGGTTTGGAGCCAGTCTGCTTGACCTCCAAACCTATGTCATTTGCACCAGAAAAGAGAAATTCAAGAAAGTAACAGATATCAAATTCCCAAACCATAAATACTTGTAACATTTACCAGAGAGTTAACATTTGGGGTAAGAAATGTCAGAACCCAAAAAGCAAATATCTCTTCCTTTGCACAGAGGAATGTTTGAAAAGATGTATTTTTAAAAATTCCGGGGAAACTTGAGACCTTCAGCTGAACACAATGCAGACTTATTGTTCCTCGTCTTTGCCAGGGCACACGCCTTGTTATTAGTCCCTTGATTAACTATATATTAATGTCCAGGGGCCATCCTGATTCAGTGAAGGACGTAGCCAGACTAGGGCAGAAGAGAGAGGAGGTCCTCTGTGCTGAGAGTCTCGGGCCCAGAGCTGTCATCACTCAACAGCATTTTTTCTTCTGAAGTCAATACGTTGCTCCCTCTCAAACATGCTTAAAGAAAACACACATTGATTTATTCGCAATTCTGAGCTACTTATCACACGCTAATGATCGCTGTGTGGAAAAACACAGGCTGGGAAAAAAAAATCCACTGTGCTGAGAGCACAGTCACTCTGCCCAGAGAACAACTAAGTCACCCATCCACACACACCCAGCAGTAATTCACCAAGACTTTAGCCATTAGGAGGGGATGTGCGGTCATTTCCAAAGACGCTAGAGAAAGCGCCCATCTACCCCCGCTCCCCCCCCCCCCCGCCCCCGCACCCCCTTTCATTCATTAACCCCCCAGGGGCCAAGACTAATTAGATCAGCTTGCTCATTTTGAGCTGATAATTGATTTAAATAGGTTGCTCATTTGAAATAGAAGAAAAGCCTGCTAAACATTTGGTGCTTGGGTCTTTTTTTTCCCCCCTTCTTTCCTGCAACTTTCAATTGCTTGTGCAATGTAGCATAAAATGTCGAGGTCTCCCTTTTCTTTTCTCTCTCTTTCTTTTTAAAGGGGCCATAAAATTAATTACAATAAGGAGGCAACCGGCAGGGGCAGGGGGTTAACTGATGGCTCTAATGAGCAGCCAGGCTTTGGGGAAGCTGGCCTGATGCTCATGCTGTTTGCTAGCTGCAAGGCTTAGGGGAAAACTCTGCAACTGCCTCCCTACTGATTCCGGCTGCATGGCAACCAAAGTAGCTTTCTCCGAGGTCCCAACAAAAGGCCCCCCTGCCTTTCCAATGGTGAGGACTTTAAAGAATTGTCCTCTCACCATTAAAAAAAAACAAAAAACAAAAAACACTCTTAAGAAGTCATTTCATGAAAGCCCCACCCCACGTCCCCTTTGTTTTTTATACTTTTGCGGGAATTGGAATGTGAAGGAAAGCAATTTGACCCTACTCTCAGTTCTGAAGACTCTCTTGGCTCAAAGGGTCTTTCATGACTGGTCCTGCACCAGGTGGGCTGATTCCAAGTGCGGATCCCAAAGTTTAGACTGGTTCTTTTTTGGGGGAAGTAAATGGTCCCATGAGTTTATGCAGCTCTGCTAACTGTATCCGTTTGGGCACAATGAAAAGATCTTTTTGTCCGCAGCCTGGAGAGCAAGGAGTGGATGGCATTTTGTGACTCGCTCTATACACTGTTCTTGCAGGAGTTTACTGGGCCCATAGATGGGAGCTGGGGCGGTTGCAAAAATCATTAAAAAGTAAACACAGCTTCTGGAAATTGAAAAAGCACGTGCTCTATTTCAGCCTACCAGGTGCATCCCACAAAGTTTGCCAGGGCAGCAGGTGGGAGGTGGAGTGTGTGTGATGGACAAACCTGGGTTCTCAACTGAATGTTGTTCTTCTCGGCGCAGGGTAGGTCACTCACCCTCTTGGAAGCTTGATTTCCTTACCTGACTGGGGTCCGTTTGGAGCTGTATCATCAGGGTTAGAGCACGTGACGGCCAACACTGTAGGAAGGGCACTGCAGTTCTGCGCCTGCTCTGTCCTCTCCATTGGAAGGCATGGGCCCTTGCACACAGCACCGTGACTTTAACACACACCCAAGAACGACATCACACAGGGGCCAGGGAGATGGCTCAGGCCATAAAGTGCTTGAGGTATAAGCCCGAGGACCGGAATTTGAATCCCTAGCCCCTGAGTAAAAGCTGAGCATGTGCCCATGATGCTACTCACTGCTGCAGAGACAAAGCTAGGAGGAGCTGGGGGCCTTGCTCGGCAGCTAGCCTTGCCAGATATGCAGGGTCTGGGCCACTGAGATGCTGTCAGAAAGAGCAAGATGAATAACATTCTTCTAACAGCTGGACATTCACTCACACACACACACACACACACACACACACACACACATACCACAGGATGGATAAATAAATAAATAAATGCAAATTCTTCCTAAAAGGGGGCAAGGAGAAAGGAGAATCGCTCTGTTTTGAGGCTGTGGCCACTGGTAGCTTTCCCATGCTCTGGTGGATGCCTTCCACCCACACACATAAGAGCGACACAAGTTGGGCTTAGCTATCAACAAAGAGAGAAAAGATAAGAAGTTGAGAAGGATGTGTTGGCGGAGCTGGAGGGGAAACTGTGGGGTGGATATGATCATATTTTGTTGCATATCTGTATGAAATTCCCAAGAATAAAGAAAAATAATTTTTAATTACAAAGGTTTTTCAATGGCACTTGCACTGGGCATGTACAGACTTTTTTCAATGCTCCCTAAGCAGTTGAGTGTAGCAAGTGTTCACCGGCATTCCCCCTGCTATTACTGACCTCGGAATGACTGAAAGAGGATATAGGTGCATGTTTCATATGGTAGCCACTCTCTCGTTTCCATGAAAGTCTTGAGGATCCACATACTTGGACGGCATCTCACAAACAACAATAGGAAGAGACTGAGCCGCTAACACCAAAATACATTTTCCAGATCACCAAGAAAATACTGGGTTTCTTAATTTAATTTTTTGAGAATTTCATTCATGGGTTACACTTACATCATTTTTACCCATCTTCCTCCTTTTTTAAAAAAAGATTTTTTTTTGTTGTTGTTCTCATACTTGTGTGTGTGTGGGGGGGGGGGGGTGTACGTGTGCAGGCAGGTACTGACAGAAGTCAGAATAGGGCCTTGGATGCCCTGGAGGTAAAACTGCAGGAGGCTACAAGCTGCCTGGCATGAGGGCTAGGAAGTGAGTTCAGGTCTTCTGCTAGAGCAAGGAGCGCTTCTAACTGCTGGCTTTGTCATCTGCTTGCAGCTAGGCAATTAGAAAAAAGCCGCCCTGTGCCCTCCCCTGAGTCCAGCTCCCAGGACATAGAACACTTTGCAGTGACAGAACCCAGGCACAGACAGACTGATCACCGCTGTCTTAAACTGCTTCATTTTTTAACAGAGGGGCCAGTAGTTTCCTTTTGCCCCAAGCCTACAAATTTATCTCCCTTGTAAAGACACCACCACCACCCCCCTGCACCCCGTGCCCCCCTTCCCCCCCCCCCACGCTGTACGGCTGTTCTGCAGATATTGAGGAGCCACTGAGGTGTGGACCTGTCCATGCTGGTCCATGCATGTCCATGTTGGTTCCTATTTACCAATCACTTCTCCTCTTTCCAATAAATTCTAGCAGCACTGCCGCCCTCCCAGCTCCTGTAGGCCCGGGGCCTGCTCACCATGAAAAACTGTGAAAGAGTGCATGCTAGTGGGCAGAGGTCAGAATCGCAGCTCTGGCTTCCCGCCCCAGGCCTCTGCAGAATGCAGGCCTTTCAGGTGGAGGACAGACAGACGCCCCACCCAGGAGTTGACAACCAGCACTTTTAATTCATCATCCGTGTGTCACATCATTCTCACCATTAACGACCTATGAGTTGAGTCCCAGGTAATCTTTTTCAAACCAACCAGTTGTGAAATATATTGAGAAAACACTGCCAATTTCCAATCCTAAGGACTGAACACCGAAGGTAAATAATAATGAATATTTATGGGACACCTGATTGCCTAAATGAGTTCCCTAAGGTATGAATAATTGAATGTGCATATGCTAATTAATTGGGAAAAGCCAGTAGGTAACTCCTTTTTATTTGCATTAGCCTCATTTTGTTTCATTTCTTACAAGTATTACAGTTCTCAGTTATTTCCTATGCTTCAATGAGGTCGAGTGTCATTGAGAGAATTCTTAATAGACACCGGGATTCTTAATTTCAGTGACTGCATAAGCAGTGGTGGAGTATGCTGTGATTATTCTTAGAATATAGTTCCTCCACTTGGCCTAACATCAAAACCTGTGATTCATTGGTACTTCCTGTTAGCAGGCTATGTGGATGTGTGAGAGTGGGTATATTGTATGTGTGTGTGTGTTACAAGTGTGTAATATGAGTATATATGTTTATGCATGTGTGCACACACATGTAGAAGCCAAAGGTCAATGCTGACACACCTCTCTCTCTCTCTCTCTCTCTCTCTCTCTCTCTCTCTCTCTCTCTCTGATGTTTTGAGACAAGGTCTGTCTCTGACCTCGGAGTTTATTTGTTGACTCTTCCAGCTGACCAGGAAGCCCCAGTTATCCACTAGTCTCTATCTCCCCTACACACACACACACACACACACACACACACACACACACACACACACTCCAGTGCTAGGGTTATAGGCATGAGCATAACGTCTGGCCTTCCGGGTAGGTGCTGGGGATCCAAACTCAGGACCTGATGCTCTGGTGGCAAGAAGTTAACTTACGGGGCAGTCCCTACAACCCCAAATACCTTTCACCCACATCTCCTGTGTTTAATCCTCAGCAACCTTCTGAGAATGAAATCATAAGACTACAGATAGCTCTTTTATCAGATGGGAGCCAGACTTATAGGTCAGAAAGCCACCCACGGCTGTTTGGCTGTGAGCACTGATGCATAGATTCATATTTTCCCACTTAAAAGTTGTCTTTCCAGAGGCTGGAGAGATGGTGCAGCGGTTAAGAGGGCTTGCTTCTCCTTCAGAGGGGTTTAGTTCAGTTCCCAGCACCCACCCCAGCCAGTTCACAGGCAATTCACAGCCCAGTTCCAGAGGATTCAGCTCTATCTTTTGAAAATACATCTCTCTCTCTCTCTCTCTCTCTCTCTCTCTCTCTCTGTTGTCTTTCTAGAATAAGATCCCAATATTTTACCTCAGGCGTAATGTCTGAATAACAATGTATTTTTCTTTTTTTTTATTTAATTAATTTATTCAGATTACATCTCCATTGTTATCCCCTCACTTGTATTCTCCCGTTCCTCCCTCCCTTCCTCTTTCACCCTATTCCCCTCCCCTAGGCCTGTGGGGAGGGGGGGAACCTCCTCCCCAACCATATGGTCACAGCCTATCAGGTCTCACCTTGGTAGCCTGCGCATCCTTCCTCTGAGTGCCACCTTTCTAATCATGTTCAATGTGGCCCATCAGAACTTGAAAAAGCATCTGCAGTCCTGGAAGGTGCCTTAGAGGGCAAGAAGCTTGTGTTGCAAGCGTGAGTGCCTGGATTCTGTCAAAAATAGGTTTCTGTGCAGCAAGACACCATGCCTCTGTAATCCCAGGGCTGAGGAAGGACGGGCAGGCAGACCCCTGCACTCCATGCCTCCTTTGGAGTGTGCCAGGCTAGTGAGAGACCCTTTCTGAGTAACCAAGGAACAATACCCACAAACATGAAGAAGCCTATCACTGAGAAAACAACAAAAATAAGGTGTTGTTTCTTTCAAAAATTGAAGATTGGGGCTGGAGATGTAGCTCCACAGTTAAGAGCATTTGCTGTCAAGTTCTATTCCTGGCATCCATCTTGGATGGCTCACACCCTCCTGCAACCCCTCCCCCCGGCTCTTAGGGATGCAATGTCCTCTCTTGGTTTTCACAGACACCACCCTTGTATAGCATATACACACAGAAAGTCAGACAGATTGACAGACAGACAGAAACACACACACACACACACACACACACACACACACACACACGAATGAATAAATAATTTTAATTGAAGTTTTCTCTCCTGTCAATGTTTAAAAAATATGTGGATCATGTCTGAGTTGGATTTTAATTTCCCTATCTTGTTCTCTGTACTGGTGTAACACTCTAGATACTTTCTAGGGCTCAAGCCGGCTGAGTTCATCTGTAGGAAGATCAGCGTATGTTTCAGAACACTGTCTCAAGCACCTGTTCCCTTCAGGCATGGCCACAAGATCTCCTGACTCCTTAAATTCCGCCTTGAGAGTGGTTAGAGGGAGGAGAGAGGTCAGTGTCCAGCAATCACCCTAGCTAAGCCAGTTGTATCATCCTCATTTTATAGATGAGCAAACTGATGCCCCAGGTGCTCGGAGAGTTTTCTCCACGTTTCCGCAGACAATAGTGACTTACATGTGGGACCGACTCCAAGCGTGGTGATTTGTATAAGAATATCCCTCATAGGTTCCCATATATTTAAATATTTAGGGAGTGGCTACTTGAAAGGATAGGGGGTGTGGTCTTGTGGAAGGAATTACATCATCGGGTCAGGGGGTGGGGGGGGTGGGGGTTGAGTTTTAAAAGCACAAGCCAGGCCCAGCCCAGTCTCTGTTTCTGTCTCTGTCTCTGTCTCTGTCTCTGTCTGTCTGTCTGTCTGTGTCTCTCTCCTCTTCTTCTTCCCCTGTCTCCCTCTCTTTCCCTCCCTCTCCCTCTCCCTCTCCCTGCCGCCTTGTAACACTCTCAGCTACGTCTCCAGCACCATGTCTACCTGTGTGCTGCCATGTTTCCTGACATGTCAATAAGAGACTAAACCTCTGAAACTATAAGCCAGGCCCAATTAAACGCTTTCTCTTAGAAAAGTTGTTGTGGCCCTGGTGTCTCCTCACAGCAATGGAGCGGTGACTAAGATGCCAAGTAAATCTAGTTTGTGTCAAATGACAAAACTAAGCAACACAGTATTCTGTGTGTCCGAGTCCGACCAAAGGGAAGGGAGCACGCTGCAGGAGAGCTATGTAAGGAGGAGAGGGACATTTCTTGTTGGCAGTCTGTGAGAATGATCTGTCCAAAACAGGAGCATGAATTTCATTCCTGGCCTGAGCCAGGTACTCCTTGTACATGAGAGATGGAGTTCTCCAGCTCCAAAGAACAAATTCAGTTTGAGAGACAAGCTTAGCTAAGAGGATTCTTGTAGCTGGTGATTTCTAGATTGATTTAGGACTTGTATCCTAGAAATCATCACTGCAAGACCAATTTGTTTATGACATGCAAATCACCTAGGTGAGACTGTATCCAGTGTCATTTGAGGCCAACCAAGAAGGACTAAGGTGCTGTCTGATGGACAGAGGCAGGGAGGTGACAGTCAGCCAGGAGACAGACCACTGGGTACAGCAGGATACTTTGAACCAAGAGTTATTAAATACGAACACAGAGTTGGTTGATAAAATCGACTAGTGACAGAACATTCTAAGTTTAGATGGATAAGAGGGCAAAGTCCTCCAGAAGACTGAGACAGCTGTGGTACTGTTTGCCCATTGGAGATGGTCACAATGTAAAGCAATGGAAGTGAGCCGAGTCCTACAGGGACTGAGGATCGCTTGTGATGAGGAATCTGGTGTGTACGTGTGTGTTGTGTGTATGTGTGTGTAGGCCTATGTATGTATGTATGTATGTATGTATGTATGTATGTATGTGTGCCTGCGTATATGTACACATGTGTATGTGTCGGTGTGTATATGTGTGTGCCTGTGTGTGTATTTGTGTGCCTATATATGTATGTGTGTGTCTCTCTGTGTGTCTATGTGTATGTATGTGTGTCTTTGTGTATATGTGTGTGCCTGTGTGTATTTGCCTGTGTGTATGTGCCTGTGTATGTATATGGGCTCCTGTGTGGGTGTGCATTTGGGTATATATGTACACATGTGTGTGCACACATGTGTGTCCCTATATGTGTATATGTGTGTGTGGTTTTCTAATATTTCTTTTGTCTGCGAGTGCTTGTGAGCTACATAAATTTGGCACTGGGACCCAAACTCTAGTCCTTGACAAAAGAAACAAGTTATCTTAACTTTGAACCATTTGTCCAGCCCCACCACCCACTTTGGTGGACTGGGTCTCATGAGTCCCATGACTGTCCTGAAACTCACTGTGAAGTCCAGAGCAACCCTGAACTTCCCAGGCTCCTTCCTCCACCCACTGAGTGCTAGGATTGCAGACAACCCGCAAGCACCAGTGCACCTGGGTCCACGCAGTACCAGGGAGGAAGCCCAGGGCTTTATGTGGGCCCTGCAAGAACTCTACTAACAGAGCCTCTGCCCTAGCTAATGTTTGATTTCCGTTGAGACAGGCATGTGGGACAGCAGGGTAATAAGGGACATGCTTCAGCCTGCAGGACCCTGACATGAAGGGTATGGGCTGCTATTTAAAAGAGGATTTCAGGGCTCCTTATTAATAAAGGTCCATTTGTACCTAATTACACCCTGACTGTATAGCGGAGCTGACCTCTAGGCCATTTGCTCTCCAGTCTAAACAAGAGCTGCTCTGTGTCCATCAGTATCTTTAAGGAACCAGGAAGGAGGCTTGTCTGCAGGGCTCCTGCTATACCCTTTACATGGCCGCTCTCCTCAGGCCTATTCTCAGGTCTCAGCTACTAGTCTCATTGG
Organism: Acomys minous; assembly: GCF_964271855.1. Taxonomy (NCBI): domain Eukaryota; kingdom Metazoa; phylum Chordata; class Mammalia; order Rodentia; family Muridae; genus Acomys; species Acomys minous. Next base: position 68,016,205 of record NC_140483.1, on the reverse strand, counting down.
CTACGGAAAACCAAGAAGCCTGCCGTTGAGGGGACAAACGCCTTTATGTGTAGGTTGTCGTCATCGAGCATAGCGTTGTCCTCTTGCTTTCTTGTAGCCACGTACTCGTTGGAAGATGTTATCGGGCAAAGCTATAGCAACTTCTCCCAAGGTGACTCTTGCATAGTGATATTCATGGCACCATAGTTAACTGTACTGTTTCCTTTTCCCATTTGTCGTGATAGAATACCAGGAAAAAAATTGTATTAAGTCACGAAGAGTTTGTTGTGGCTCACATTCTGAGGGCACACAGTCCATCATGGTGGGGAAAGGATGTGGCAAGAGTGTGAGGCAGCTTGTCACATGACTTTCACAGTCAGGAAGGAGAGAGGGAGAAATGTCAGTGCTCAGATTTCTTTTTCCTCCTTACACATGTTTTTTTTTCTTTTTAATATGTGGATATATGTGGATATGTGTGTGAATGTGTGCACACAAGTCCAGGTGCTCACAGAGGCCAGAGGTGTCAGATGCCCTTGCATCTGAAGTTCCAGGAAGTTGTGAGCTACTCAACGTGGGGTCTAGAACCCGAACTCTGGTCCTCTGCAAGAGTAACACATACTCTCTCCCAACCATCTCTCCAGCCTCCTTTCTCCTTTTTATTCCTTCTAAGACCCCAGCCCAATGGGGTGGCACTTTCAACACCTAGAGTGGGTCTTACTTTACCCCACTCTAAAATCTTCTTCACGCACGTGCTCCAAGGTGTGTCTCCTAGGTGATTCTAGACCCGATCAAGTTGACGTCCGTGTGAACCGTCGCTACTCCACCCCTCCACATCTTTACACTCCAAACCATCACTTTCAAGCCATAATTTTCCTATTCTCATCCCCATAGGCTTGTGACCATCTCATAATACAAAATGCAGTCAGGTTAACCTCAAGAGACTCCATACTATTTAACACTAGCATAAACTGTAAGTCAGAAGGTATTAGCTGGAAGGACTGGGTGAGGCAGTGTGCTAGAGATACTGTGGAAGGCAGCGTGGAAGACGGGGCGTTACAGATGCTGCTTCCTCTTGGTTTATTTCCACACTTTATTGTGAGTGTTGTTGAACTCTGGGAAAGCAACAAATCCATCCCCAGATCAGAACTGACTGCTGAACTGGATTTTAAGGAAGTGGGGCACTGGAGAGATGGTTCAGAAGATGAAACACCTGCTGCTCAAACAGAAAGGTGTGAGTTCAAAGCCCCCCCCCCATAGCCCATAAAAAATGCCTGAGCATGGTGACCTGCCTGTAATCTGGTGTTCAGAAGGTGGGGACAGGATCCCTGAAGCAAGCTAAGCTGTGAAGTGCAAGCGAGAGATTCCATCTCAAAGATGATACCAGATGTCAGCTGGGGGCCTCCAAACCCATGTACACATGCAGACGTGCACACACCACACACACACACACATGCACACAGAGAAGCACGGCCAGGTTGGGGCTGTAGTTCAGTTGGTAGAGTGCTTTCCTAGCACGCAGAAAGACCTGGCTTCAATCCCCAGCACCACATAAAACGACGTGGTAGCACACGCCTGTCGCCCAGCGCTAGGGAGGTGACAACAGAAGGATGAGAAGTTGAAACTGGATCTTGGATCCAACTTACTAAGTTGGAAGTGAAACTGGCCTATCAGAGTGTCTCTCAAAAAACAAAATTATGCCATTATTTACCTAATCAAGAGCCAGTTTTCTTAATCCTTTCAGCTACTGAGAGAAAGTGGCTTGCTTCTCCAGCTGGCAAGGCTCATTTCTTTTTTTATAGAAGTACCTCTGGCGTGTAGGTCCTACCACTCTGCCTCACCCCCCCCCCCGCCCCCGGCCCCCCCCCCCCCCGCCCGCAGAGCTGCAGGCACGAATGGACTGGCCAATAACAATCTGTCAGCTCAGGAAGTGGGCCTTCATCACCCTCCTGTGTAGCCTTGCTCTATCCACTCCCACCCAGCGGCGCTCACAACTGTCAAGAAGGCTTCTCCAGGAAGAGAACACAATTTCACCCTCTCAGAGTAAGGCGTCAACATTTCAGGCAGCTAGCTGGAGGTGGGGGAGCCAGCGGCGGCGCTCAGAGCTGGACTTCCTTCGCATGGCGTCAGTTGAAGGGACTCGCCTGGCTTCAACCAGCAGGCTTTTTGTCTTTTCTTATTTTTTCTTTCTGCCCTAATGCTTGACACTTTACCAAGTTCAGTCTATAGCCATGGCAGTATCATTTCTAGACAAATAGAGCAGCTTGGACTCCAGGACTAATTAGACCATCACAACTTTGCATTCTGGAGCTTGGCATGGGCACCACTGTCAGGCGGGTCGTGTTCGGCTTCTGACGTTGTCTGAGCCTGCTCGCTCTCTTCTCTGCTCCACTCACACTTGCCACTCCTCAGTTTTCTTAGCCCCTGTTTCCTAGAACATTTGCCAAAGTTTAATTTGATACCAGCGTTGTTGGCGGACAGAAAGGAATTTGAAATGAGAGCTGTCAATCTTTGGAAGATCTTGGTCTGAAGCAGGATGCCAAGAAAAGGGAAAAGTGAAGGGCATCCATGAGTCAAAGCAAAGTACACTAAAACATACACAGCAGCTAGGGGGTACTTAAAATAGAATGCCAGCAACTTAGGCACTTTGAACACTTTCTTATAAATACCATGGTTTAATGATTTGCAATTACATTTGCTTTCTCCATGGGTATTATATGCTTCTGTAGTAGGTAATGTGTACATACAATAAGAGTGTAATCTTTACCGCTTAATTTAACCTTTGTAAAATGTATCAAGCTTTTTTTTATATTGTGTGTCTGGGGATGTGGGTGTACAAGCAGCTGGTGGTCAAAGGACAATTTGCTTGAGCTCTCACCTTTTCTTCTTTTGGACCCGGGAATGGACCTCTGGTCCTCAGACTTGGCAGCAGGTGCCTTCATCTACAGAACCATCTCCACAGCCCCAGTATGGAATGATTTTTGTAACTATGATCAAAATGTTTAACACATAGTAGGAGTTCTAGGTAAAAAGAAAAAGATCATGAAGTTAAGAAAATACAAGTCACTGAAAGAATAAAAAGAAATTTCTAGAACAAATGGAAGAGTAAAGATATAATTACATCCCAGCTCCAACATCTTTTCAAATATTTATTCATTTATTTATTTTGTATGTGTAGGTGTTCTGCCTGTATGAAAGTCTTTACAGCACAAGCCTGTAGGCCAGAATTGTTTGGAACTGGGAGTTACACATGGCTGTGATCCACCATGTGGATGCTGGGAATTGAACCTGGGTCCTCTAGAAAAGCAAGTAGTGCTTTTAGCTGCTAAGCCATCTCTCCAACCCCCCCCCCAGTTCCAAAATCTTCATAACATAGTAATGATAGCTTTAATTGTCAACTAGACACAGCCGAGAATCTCCTAAGTAAGTCTTAAATAGGGATTATCTGCTTTGGGTTGGCCTGTGGGTAGCTCTCTGTGTATGTCGTCTGTGTGGGACAAAGGGGTTTCTTAATTAGCTTAACAGATTTGAGAAGACCCAGGCCACTGTGGGCAGCACCATTCTCCAGGAAGGGTGTCCTGTGTGAAAGCAGAGAAACAGAGCTGAGCACAGGCAGGCAACTGAGTATGCACTCATCCATTTCTGTGAGCTGTGGCCATGATGTGACTAGATGTCTGAAGTTCCTGCCTTGACTTCCCCACAAGAATGGACTAAAAACAGAAACTGTAAGCTGAAATGGAATTGTTCTCCACTGAGTTGCTTCCTGTCAGTGTACTTTATCATAGCAAGCAAAATGACACTAGAACGCATAGGAAAGAACAGTGAAGCTGACAGTGGAACAGGAGATGAAAACTATGGAAAGACAATATACAGATTTTAGCTTCTTTCTAAATAATGATTAAATACTAGATGTCTAAAGCAAATAAAACCCAAGGTGCAGATTTCTGAATATTTTTAAAATGTGTAAATATCATCAATAAAACAAAAATGATCATCTATGTAACAACTTCAAGGGGCAACCTAGAAAAGAAAGAAAGGTTTCTAATGAAGATGATGATGATGATGATGATAAATAAAGAAGTGCAGTTCATCTTCCAGATAAAGACATCTGTAATTGAGAATGGTTTGAATATTACTTATATAAAATTTGGATGACAATAAGTGGAAAAAGAAAAACTCTAAGAAATGACAGCAGAGGAAAGAAGATAACTATTTTTCAGTCACTTTATCCTGTATGCTTATTATTTGTTTGTTTGTTTTGGGGGGTTGTTTTGGTTTGATTTTTAGTTTTTCTAGACAGGGTTTCTCTGTGTAGCCCTGATTGTCCTGGACTCACTTTGTAGACTAGGCTGGCCTTGAACTCACATCCATCTGCTGAGTGCTGGGATTACAGGTGTGCACCACCACACCCAGCTCTGTATGTTCATTTTAAAGGTTTTCCTTTTTTTTAAAGAATTGGAGTGTGTGTGTGTTGGGTGCCCTGGAGTGAGCCAGCCATCCTGGTTGCTAGAAACCAAACCTGGTCCTCCAGAAGAGCAGCAAGTGCTCTCAACAGCTGGCACATCTCTTTGGCTTCCTATTCTTTTCTTGAAGAAAAATGGAATTTATTTCAAGTGTGTGTGTGTGTGTGTGTGTGTGTGTGTGTGTGTGTGTGTGTGTGTGTGTTTAGAACTTGCAAAACTCAATTCTCTTCTTCCACCATGTGTCCTGGGGCTCAAACTCAGATCCAGCACCTTCAGCCACTGAGCTTCCTCAGCAGCTGTGGTAGGTTGAATGACATGTGCCCATAATCTCAAGCATTTGAGTGCATGCTCTCTACTTGGTGGTGCTCCGTGATGAGGCTTAGGAAGCGCCTTGCTGAAGGATGAATGTCATGAAGGCAGACCCTGAGGCCTCAAAAGCTACATGCATTTCCAGTTGGCTCTTTCTCATTTCTTGATTTTTGTTCAAGATGTGAGTTCTCATTTCTCCAGCTGCCTGATGCCTCCATTCCACCATCACGGTCCTCAACCCCCCAGGAACACAGGCCCCAAGTAAAACCCTTCCTCCCTTCTCTGCGTTGCTTTGGGCACGGTGTTTCGCTACCATACCAGCCTTAACTACTCTTTTCTTAGCTGTGGTATTTTACACATCATAAAATAGTGATGGCAAGGCAAATGGGTCCCACCCAAGAGATAATTGTGAATACTGCAGACTCACACAAGGGCTGGGCTTCCTACTGTAGCTTTCATCTGCATACTTAAAAGCTGATACATATTTAAACTGAAATTGTGATATCAACTCAGGAATAAGAAAGTTACTAACATCCTGCCTGCCTAAGTCCAGGACCCTAAGTATCCACAGTCGTGGCATCAAGTGATTTCAGTAAGAGATGATGCAGGATTTACAAAGGTACATATTTTCATAATGAAATTCTGGAGAAGGTAAGAAATTATGAACCCCAGTGGTGGGAAGGGATATCACTTGTGGTCACATAGCAAAGTTTTTCCCCTCTGAGTATAACATGACCACCATTTTAGAGTAGAGAGTCCACCATGGCAGTAGCCATAGCAAATGTGCAGAAAAGTATGGAGGTAGCTAGATCTACATTAATGGTGATGGGGCTATTGACACTCTCTAATAGGAAGAGGAGGAGGAGGAGGAGGAGCAGGAAGAAGGGAGGTCACAGGACCTTCACTGTGATTCTAACCATTACTCCCTTTTGCCCTTTTGCAAGTGATCTTGTAAGACATATAGGAAGTAGAGGGAACTCCCCGATGCATCCTCTATGAGGTTGCTATCCATGATGGGGTGGGACTTTGTGGTGATGCAACAGTTTGGGTGTTACCTATACTCATGTAAGTAACCCCTTTATCAGGCCCTATGAAAAATCAATAAATAAGTTCATTGGTCTTAGCAGGCTGGACATGAGTAGAACTATTCCTCTGGTCTGCCGTAGGTGCCATATTGGATGAATAGACGTGTGCTCACATCTCCCCAGGAAGAGCTAACCCAGGTTCATAACGTGCACCAGAGTCATGTGTTCCCACTTCTACCAGCTGCCTCCCTCCCAGTCACCTTTCATGACTCCGTCCTCTGATCAGCGATGCGCAGAGATTTATAGTAGGTATTGAATGTCCTCTAGGTCTGACGGCGCTTAGCCCTTCCAGTCTCATCCCCTGCTATCCCCATTGTCAGCTGGAGGCAAAGACTAAAGCAAAGCAGCTGTATCCAGAATGCTAGGCAGTAAGAGGTCTGCACGAGACCTTCTTTCTATATTCTCCAGTGCCCAGATGGTGGTTTTTAAATAACACTCCCCACTAAGAGAAGCCGTGGCCTCTTTGAGAAATGATCCGCTACAGGTTTAGGGCCAATAATGTAAAAAATGAGCTGAACACATTCTATTGTACTGCATTTCTTTTCTCTTATAAAAAATAAAAATAAAACCTTGGTTCCTGGAATAATAAATTTTTCCACCCTATAACATGCACTAAATGGTTGCCAAAATTATAATACCGGTATTGGCTTGAACACCAGGACATTACTTGGTTGCAGAATATGCACCACTACGCATGCTTGTCATATGACTGTGCTCAAAAGTCACTTGCTGATTCTCTTCAGTGTCATTATATAGTTAAATTGACTCTTCCCACTGACGGGGAATGTCTCAATGTTCGTCTTTGCTTTTCTTTAAGACATTTACAGAAAGTCAAAATCTTGTAATTTTGTAAAGTCAAATGTCAAAATTTTGTAAACTCAAAAACTTTACAAGAGGGTAGACTAGCTTTCATCCTTCCCTCCTCTGTCCTATCCTATCATGTTGCTGAGGGTCCTTGGTGCATCACTCTCTCAGAATTAGCTACCTGCCAGCTGGCGCTCTCCCCTTTGGTAGTCCTTTGTTTACTTAGCAGCACATCATGGGGACCGGGTCTATCGGCGCAGAGAGATTTTGAGATGTGCATTCAGAATCTTTCCAACACAACATTGCTTTTGTGAGGATGATCATCACAAAATGGGCATTTTTCATCGTTTATTTTTCGTTACATGTGTCTGCTTGTGGGTCTGTGCCTGCTCGTGTACTCACAGAGGTCAGCAGAAGACACTGGATCCCCTCAAACAGGAGTTACTGTGAGCAGCCCAGCCTATGCTCTGGAAACTTAACTCAGGCCCTTTGTGAGAACAGCAAGAACAGCCTCTCCCCAGCACCCAAAAGCTGAGAGTGGTGGTGTACACCTTTAATCCCAGCAATCAGGAGGCAGAGGCAGGCAGATCGCTGTGAGTTCATAGCCAGCCTGGTCTACAAAGTGAGTCTAGGATAGCCAACGCTACACAGAGAAACCATGTCTCGAAAAACAAAACAAAACAAAACAAAAAAAAAAAAAAAGAAGAAGAAGAAGAAGAAAGAAAGAAAGAAAACTTTTAAACTGTATTTTGAGGGTGGATACGTTTCTTCCTTGGAGTCACTTTTGTCCTAAGCCAACAAAAGGAAGCCTCCAGGTTGGCCCAGCTGGTACATCCATCATAAGACAATGCCGTTACATCCCCTACATCCCTACTGAGAACATGGTTCTCCTTCATTTAGCCTGCAATAGATGCATAACCATACTCAAACCAAAGTATTTTTCCTCCACAAGAAATGAGCCGTCCCCTCTGCTGTATGGCACTATTCCTGGGGAGACACGACTCAGCGATCCATGTAGCCCAGATGCAGAGCTGAAGGCAGACAAAGTGAGGATACCTTCAGAGTCCAACTTAGTGAGCCAGTGAGTTTATTGGGGTCACTTACAGGGACATGGGTGAGCTAAAGGTAGCAGCACCACTGAAAGTCTGTCCCAGTATGGATGGTGACTGGACCCTGGAAAAGCTGGAACCCTGGAGCTTGCTTACAGTCTGATGACAAAGTCAGAGTGTCCTCTCTTCATCAAGCCTTATTGATCACCTAATCATAGGGAGTGGGGGAGCCTAGTGCATTTAATAAGCTTCAGAGACTTCCTGAGACTTGTTAGTTGTGTACTTCCTGCACAGTAATGGGCCTCCCTTTGGAGCTCTCTGAGTCTTAACAAGTCTTACCATCCCACTGGGATAGAATTTTTCAAGTAGGAGAAATGGCTCTACAATATCATAGCTGGCACATAACAGAAGTATGTACTGATCATTCATATATGTGGAGGACAGCCACAGGGTAACACACAGGAAAAAGATGGGTTCGCAGGGCCAGTGATACCTCAATTCAAAGTCCAGCTCAGCCATTGATACCTATATTAGTTATCACCATGTAACAAATTGTACCTAAAAGCAGCTGATGAAAAAGATTACATTTAGCCTGTAGGCAGATTGCTGTGAGTTCAAGGCCAGCCTGGTCTACAAAGCTAGTCCAGGACAGCCAAGGCTAAACAGAGAAACCCTGGATCAAATACACACACACACACACACACACACACACACACACACACACACACACACACACATAATTTCCTTATAGCTTCATATAGGTAAAGAATCTGGCCCAGAGTCTTTCACAGGCTGCCAATGAATGTCTGGATCTGTGTTCTCCAACAATTGGAGAACATGCTTCCAAATTCACCCAGATAGTTGCTTGCACCTTAATGAAATGACGCCTCAGTACCACAGGGGCTGCGAACTGGATGGCTCTTTCACTTCCTAGCCGCAGGAACTGTTCTATACAACATGTACAACATGGTATCTAGAGTCATCACAGTGAGCAAGAAGGCAAGAGAAAGTGCCTGAGAGAGCAAGGATGAGGGTAGAAATCCAGTCTTTGACATCCTGACTGTGGAGGAGACACCCCTTGAGTGCCTTTTATGTCTCGCCTAAACACAAGTTCCCATAGCAGAAGTACTGATCACAAGACACACAAGAGAAACCGCTGACCACAGCAGCCTCCTAACTTTAAACCAGAACACCCAGCTCCTGCTTCATGAGAAATATAAAAATAATTAAGAGTAGCACTGTAACACTCTTGATTTAAAAAAAAAAACACTGAGAATAATATACGTGAATCTCTAGCCACTAGGAAGATATGCTCAGTAAACAGTCGTCATTTGTAATGAGTTTGGCAATGCTGCCTGACCTATAGCAACACTTCTAGAATGCAAAGAGGCATCAACAGTTAGGAGGTTTGCTGTTCCTGCAGGCACTCTAGGTCAGTTCTCACTCAAGTCAGACAGTTCACAACCACTTGTAATTTCAGCTCCAGAGGATACAGCACCCTCTTCTGGCATCTGCAAGCACCTGCATGCACATATCCACACAGAAACACACATACAAACACACAAACACACACACACACACACACACACAAATAAAAATATAATATAACATTTTTACAGTTATTTAAAAAGAAACAACTTCCTCCTACCTTTCTGAGCTGCCTTTGTGCTTTTCTGCTCCCAGTCCCCTGAACTTAAATCTGTCCGTGTCTTTCAATATTTCATTAACAACATGTCTCGTGTGCCCAGTATGAGAGCAATTATTGAGATAAAGTGTGTTTTGATAGCTTAGATTCACCAGTTCAGTGTGATAAAAATCAATCAATTTTTCATGTGATTTTCTTTTTTAATCCACTGTCGTCAGTGAAAAGGAAACTGCATTCATTGGCATTGAAGGAAAAACTGATTTACAAACTAAAACAGTATTTTTAAAAAATAAACTGGGGTGCAAAAATGATCCATTATAAATCTGATAAAGAGCTTGTAGTTTTGAAAGGTGTGCTATTAAGTTTCAAGGCTGAAATATCTCAAGAGATTGTTGCAAGTGTTGAAATTTCTTTTTTCTTTCTTTCCCCTCCCTCCTCCTTCATTCATTTCTTTCATTCTTTACCATAGCAATAAATTTCCCTGTCAAGGTGGGATACTTTACTGTTGTTAATGTCAGTAGTAACTCTTAGGAAATATATCTTTAGGGCTGGGGAGGCTCCGTTTGTAAAGTGCTTGCCTTGCAAATATGAGGACCACAGTTTAATCCCCAGAACTCACATATTAAAAGAAAAAAAAAAAGCAAGGCACACACTTACTTATAATCTCACCACTGAGGAAGCAGAGACCAGAGGATCCCTGGAGTACTCTGGCCAGCCAGCCTCCTTGGTGAGTTCCAGACTCAAAACTTACCATAGGGCCTGAGGAGATGCCTCAGTGGGTAAAAGCACCTGATGTACACGCACGAGGATCTGAGTTGAAATTCCCCACACCCATATGAATAGCCAGGCATGGTCATACATGACAGTGACCCCAGAGAATGGTACCCAGACAGGAGGCTCAGTGGGGCTAGGTTCAGTGAGAGACTCTATCTCGAGGGAATAAAGAGTGATAGGTTCTGACACACAACATCTATTCAAGTCTCTCCACACGTGTATTTACAATGCACACAAGACAGATAGTGCCTGATGAAAGATAGCCATAGATGGCCTCAGACCTCCAGACACATACACCTATATGTACATCCACACAACCACATCTCACACACACACACACACACACACACACACACACACAGAAATAATGAAGGCAGACAAGCAGTCAGATTTGAAACTCTAATCCTTGGGGATAACGAGGAAAGTGGATAACTCCAGATGTGAAACCCACATGAAAGACACGAAAGAAAAAAAAATTAAAGAGAACAAGAAGGAAAGATGAGTCAGCTCCGACGCTAGCCTGGCCTGAGCTCAGGAGCTGGGCCGCTTGGGCCACTCTCGGCTGCTTCAGAGCTCCATGGGAGCCTCCTGGAAACGTTTACAGAGTCCTGGATTGCACACCTCCCACCTGCGGCTGAGGGAAGATTTATCATTTAGATACCTCTGGGTGGGGGAAGTCTTGCAAGGAAACATCTTGGAAGAACGGCGAGTTGCAAACGTATTTCGTTTCGTCCTTTGTCTTTGCGAACAGTTGACTTGAAGCTTCAGAACTCTCTCTTTTAACATCTCCATCAGTGCTGCTAGAAAAAGCCTTGCTATTCTCTGTAGTACTACAAAGATCTTTTTAAAAAAAAAATATATATATATATGAGTGGACACAAAAAGATGTCAATCATACTGGTAATGAAAAGTTCATTTCTCACTCCCTATTGTGCACATCACGTCTCTGCAGTGTCCATTGTTTGTGGCTGTATTCATTCAAATTCATCTTCACATGCAGAATATCTGCTTTATATTAAAGGTTTCCACAAGAGTCACCCCAGGTCACACCTAACGTTTAGGAATTGTATTATCATTATCCGCTACTAAATATGTGGCAGTGTCATAATATTTATGTCGGAGATAATGAAGAGCTTAACGTGCAGTAGAGATCCCCCTGTCTGACTGAGGAAGATGGCTCAACGGGTAAAGTGCTTGTCCCACAAGCGTGAGGACGTGAGTTCGGCTCCTCTGACCCAAGTAAATCCAGATGCAGTGGGACACATCAGAAATCCCAGTGTCCTGGGACAGACACAGAAGAACCTCTGAAAGCAAGGGCAAAAGACCTTCTCTCAAACATGGCTGACGGCAGTAGCTAACACCCAAGGTTGACCTCTGACCTTCACAAGCATGCTGTGGCTTATACTCAGACCCATGAACATATGTGCACACATATACATCTTTTAAAAAAGAAATGTCAGTACCTCTTCCCTGTGTGTTTGGGCTTTGAATGACGTGAGAGCTAGGAACGGCAGCTCTCCCTCAGCCAATGAGAGGTGGGTTTTGACAATGGAGATGCCATCTTGAGTCTTGAAGGGAGTTTTTCAGGTCACCTAGACAGCCCCTGAAGTGATAACTGAGTGAAAGTGAGAGTCTTTCTTTCCCCTTCTAGAAAACTCTGTATTTATTTCCATCACTTCGCAGAACGCCTGTGCTCTCAGGTTGCTGATGCATGCTGCCGTGGCTCATTTGAAGTGGTTGCTCCACAGCTGGAGCTATAGATGGATACAATAAAGGGGCTGGAGGAGGAGGAGGAAAGCCATCGGCCACATGCTGGCCCCAGATTGTAGACTCCAGCCCCTCAGCCTTGAGGTCCAGACACTGCCCCCCTCCCTGTCAAGGAGAAGCACGACAGCAGCGGTTAAGTGTTGTAGGGGGAGGGGGCATCGTCCTTTACTTAACTTAAGCACTTTAGACCAAGTATAGCTGACAATGAACAGTCCTCACTACAAAACAGAAAGGTCAGGGCCAGTATATGGTTCAGCAGGTAAAAGTGCTTGCCATCAAACCTGAAGACCTGAGTTCAAGTCCCAGTAACCCACATGGGGAAAGAAGAGAACCCACTCCCACAGGTTTTGTGCTCTGACCTCCACATGACATGGTGGCCTGTGTGTAGGCACACACATACACACATAATTAGCAAATGCCATTTTGATTTGGGGGGAAACCAGTTAAGACAAACGCTACCATTCCCATTAAGAAAGGGAAGAAAATGGGTCTTAGAATGGCCTGGGTGTAGTTCCATGTTAAAGATGGGGGGGGGGGGAAGGGGGAAGGGGGAGTGGGCCAGCAAGATGACTCTGCAGGTGACGGCTCCTACAGCCAAGCCAGAAGCCAGAGCTGGAACTCAATCTCTAGGACGCATGCCCCTTCCTCAAACATTAAATAAATACATTTTGGAAACTTTCAGTAGGTGAAAGCTAAGAATGAGCATCTCCTAGGAGCTTCAGTCTATGGTTAGCCACTGTCAGTTACAGGTCTAAAGTCAAAGCAGAAATTAAATTGTATTTTATTTATTTTACTTTATTTTGTGTGCATGTGTGTCCATGTGTCTACATGGGGAAGGCAAAAATTCTTGGAGGTGTGTGCACACCCATGTGCATGCGAAGGCCAGAGGAGAGCCTCCGATGTATTTGCTTAAGGAGTTGTTCACCTTTTTTTGTTTGTTGTTCTTTTGTTTTGTTTTGTTTTGTTTTCAGTATGACTCATTGGACTGAGACCATCAATTAGGCTAGGCTGGCTGGTCAGTGAGCTCCCCGGATCCTCTCGTCCATGCGTCCATTCCTCCTCAGTGCCAGGGCTCCAAGTGGTCATCACCACAGGCAGCACGTTTTAGGGATCAAGATCAGGTTCTACAGTTTGCAAGGCAGGCACTTTCCCAACTGGGCTTTCTCCCTGACCGTCAGTCTTGTTAGCTTTCTCCTCATTTGTGTGTGTGTGTGTGTGTGTGTGTGTGTGTGTGTGTGTGTTTGTATGTGTGTATGTATGTGTGTTTGTGTGTGTATATGTGTTTGTATGTGTGTATGTGTGTTTGTGTGTGTATGTGTGTTTGTTTGTGTTTGTGTGTGTATGTATGTTTGTATGTGTATGTGTGTGTTTGTTTGTGTTTGTGTGTATGTGTGTGTGTGTTTGTGTGTATATATGTGTGTATGTGTATATGTGTTTGTATATGTATGTTTGCATGTGTGTGTATATGTGTGTGTATGTGTGTATGTGTATGTGTGTTTGCATGTGTGTGCATATGTGTGTATGTGTGTGTGTGTGTGTGTGTGTGTGTGTGTGTGTGTGTGTGTGTAAGTGCATATGACTGAAGTGCCTGGAGAACCCAGAAGAGGGCATCTGATTCCTCTAAAGCTGAAGCTATAGGAAGCTGTGGACCCCTGAGTTGGGTGCTGAGAACTGAACTCAAGTCCTCTGGGAAGTCAGAAAGCATCCTAACCTCTCAGCCATCTTCCCAGCCCCCACTGCTGAGTCCTGTCTCCAGCCTCCAACCCATGTAATTTTTGAAATGTCGGTGGGAAGGAAATGACTCATAAGGGAAGATTAAAAACAGGAACCTTAGAGAATAAAGAGTTGCTGGTGACCAATGGTAATGAATAGTCTTGGAAAATACACTCTGGCAAGACAATAAAAATGAACAAATGCTTAATAAGTACCTCTACACATGATGTGAAGCTATGGTATTTGCAACTCAGTGGCATCACCACAAGAATAGACACATGCAGGTAAAGGTGCTTGATGCCTGAGGACCTGTGTCCAGTCTCTGGAACACACATGATGGAAGGGGAGGATATATTTCTACACGTTCTCCTCCTCTGACCTCCACATATGCTCCACAGGGTGTGCGTGCATGTGTGTGTGTGTGTGTGTGTGTGTGTGTGTGTGTGTGTGTGTGTTTGTGTATCTGTGTGTGTGTCTGTCTGTGTATGTGTGTGTGTGTCTGTGTATTTTTATGTATCTGTGTGTGTGTCTGTGTGTCTGTCTGTGTATGTGTGTGTGTGTGTGTCTGTGTATTTGTGTGTGTGTCTGTGTCTGTGTCTATGTGTGTATCTGTGTCTGTGTATGTGTATATGTGTCTGTGTGTATGTTTATCTGTGTCTGTGTGTTTGTATGTGTGTGGTTTTAAAAATAAGTACATAAATAACCTACTGCCAAATAGGGGAGGTTGGAGAGAGGACTCAGTCAGGAAGTGCCAACCAAAACCATGAGGGAAGGCGATGAGTTAGAATCCCCAACACCCAGGAAGAAGCCAGGCATGCTAGCACACACCTGAAACCACAACACCAGGCAGAGAAGAGAAAAGGCAGATTCATGGGATTTGCTGGTCTACCCAATGGGGAGTGCTGGGTGCAGTGAGAGACCTGGATTCAGTTGGCTTGAACTCATGCTTGCTCAGCAATCACTTTGCCAATTGAGCCGTCTGCCCAGCTCCAGGAGCACGTTTCACAGAGGTGCTCCATGTGTCTGTGCCATCTCTTCTGCAGTGAGCTCTACATCCAACTAGCTTGCCTCCAACTTGGTTTTAGTGCCTCCATTTTGGCTGCGGTACCTCCTTTGACTGAAAGACATTGATACTAATCAATATGGAACTGTCCCTCCTCTCCTCAGGCACTGCGTTAGGCCACGCCAACAAGCATGATGCTCGTGTGTGTTTATGGGTGGGTATGGGTGTGGCCAGAAGACAAGCACAAACGTCACCCCTCAGGCATCAGTCACCTGTTTGTTTTGAGACCGGGTCTCTCACTAGTTTGTTATTCATCTGATAGGCTAGGCTGGGCTGGGCTGGCCACTGAGCCTTGAGGGGCCTCTTGTCTCTCTCCACACCCCCCACCCCCAGTGATGGGATTACATGTGTATGTATCACCACACTGAGCGACACCGTCTAAAGTTCCCACCGCAACCCTTGGAGCTGGGCCTTGTAACCCTAAGATCTTAGAAGAGAAGAAGAGAGAACAAATGGAAGTGTGTGTGTGTGTGTGGGGGGGGTCAGGATTATTTTTCTGGTCTGTGGCCTCTGAAGCTTCTCTCTTTTCCCCAGGATGCAACAGCCACCCCAGCCAGAGACTCCACTTGGCTGGGAAATGATGACGTAACAGGGACTGGACTCAGCAACAATGTCTGGGAGCGCTAAAACTGAAAACCACAGAACAGACCAGAAAAGCACACAGAAAGGCTGAGGATGTAGCTCGGGTGATAGAGTTTGTGCCTAGCAGGCAGGGCGCCCCTGGTTTGATCTCCAGCATCCATGAAAAGTAGGCATGGCAGCACTTGCCTGTAATTCCAGCACTGGAGAAGTAGAGGCAGAAGGGGCGGAACAGTCTGAGGGCATCTTCAGTTACAGGGATGGTCAGTTTTCACCGTTTGTCAGGGTCTATAATCATGCGGGCCGACAGTCCCAATGAGGGGTTGTCTTTGTCAGGTTGGCTTGCAGGCACATCTGGTGGTGGAGCAGCTGGTCTCAGTTAACCTCCATGGCAAGAGCTAGCCTGAAAGTGTATAGCACCGTTCCCAGGTTAGGGGGCCTAAAAATAGTTTTGTTTTGTTTTTTTTAAATATCAAGCTCGAGGGGCTGGAGAGATGGCTCAGCGCTTAAGAGCACTGGCAGTTCTTCCAGAGGTCATGAGTTCAATTCCCAGCAACCACATGGTGGCTCACAACCATCTATGATGTGATCTGATGCCCTCTTCTGGCCTGCAGGTGTACATGCAGGTAAAGCACTGTATACATAACAATAAATAAATAAATCTAAAACATAAAAATCAAGCTGACTCATAAGGATGCGTGTATTCATTTTTCTGTGATCTTGACTGAGTTGGGACAAGCTACTTCAAGTTTCTGCTGCTTGACTTTCCCCACAGTGATGCACCTTAACTTGGGCTTGTGAGTAGACGCTACACCATTGTAATGTGGGGGACAGCCTGGGCTCTCTGTCTCAAGTTAAAAAAGAAGGAAGGAAGGAAGGAAGATAGAAAGGAAAGAAAGAAAGAAAGAAAGAAAGAAAGAAAGAAAGAGAAAGAAAGAAAAAGAAAGAAAGAAAGAAAGAAAAGAATCAGTATAGTAGACTAGTGCCCAGTAGAGCTAGGCCAGCTCACTGGAGATCAAGATCCACAAGTGTTATTACAAAATTTATTGCTATAATAATAATCACTATTATTATTATTGTTGTTGTTGTTGGTGGTGGTGTGTGTGTGTGTGTGTGCACATGCACACACACGAATGCTTGTGTCCATGGAATCCAGAATAGTCTTCAGAACCTCTGGAGCTGGAGTTGCAGACAGTTGTAAGCCACCTGATGTTGAGCACTGAGACCCAAACTCCAGTCCTTTGGGTCCTTTGCAAGATCAGCATGTGAACCTTACAGCTCTTGAGACCTGAGCTGTCTCTCTAACTGCAGGACTCATGGCTATTGAGCCAAATGCCTTCCAAGACAATAAGGATTTGAGAGAGTTTTCAATATCTCAGTTAATAAAAATGAGGAACAAAAGAAGTAAGTGGGTTGGCTCCAGAGAAGCTCTTGTGAAGGAAGGCGGGGAGCAATAGCAGCCTGGAAAGGTTTAAAGCAGCAAGCTGAGCAGGGGACTGATGCTCCTGCCCCTAGGATAGCCCATGAGGGGAGGAGAAAATAAAAGTAGAAAGGAAGAGGCCATCATTATCACTGAGTGACAGCCTCTGCAAGGGCAGAAGACAGCTCCCAGTTTCTGTTTCAGCTCCAGGAAGCATTGTTGGGAGTCACCTCCTGCTAGCAGGGGACCTGCCTGTGTGTGCCTCCCTGCTGCTTCAGCCTCTGGGGTGGAGGATTCCACAGTCTGAACTTGTTTTCTCTTGGCAAAGAGGACATGTCCATTCTTGGGAGCCGAGAGCGAGCAGGAGAGACAGCTTAGAGCACTCAGTGCATGTCCCTTCCCTCTTTAAAACCACAATTTTTTTTTTGATGAGTGTAAACGAATCAGAAACATATGAGTGAGATTTCTCTGCCTGGTGTGAACAGTTCAGGCTCACATCCCTAGGCAGTGCCCTCCAAGAGGATGCCCGGAATGCAAAGGTTAATGACAGAATCCCACGCCGCTGCCCAGGGAAGGGGCGTGTGTCACGGTGTACACCTCGTCCTCACCCCTGCACCCCACCCTGCAGCAAGGCAGACATCTGGATCTCCCCAGGCAAGCAAGTGGGTCTCCCTGTGCAACCATCTCCACTTGTGAGCATTCTCTTCCAATGACAGGTTGTGCCTGTGTGTACATAACACTGTGTGAGCACATCTGTCCTCATGCATTTCCCCTGCCCCCAAAGGACAGTATGAACTCAGAGACCGAGCAGCACAAAGAACATAAACAGACAATGTGGATTTTTACTGACATGATGACATCTTCCTAGAGGCAAGGTAACTTATTAAATTTCACCAGAAATACTAGTATTAGATTGTTGAACACCAGCAGCAAAAATGAAACACAGGCTTGAGGCAGTAAAGTCCTAGTTGTAAAATAACATTGGCTAAGCTCCTCTTAAGGATCCGAGAAGAGGCAGCAACCTCCTAGTTTGGAAACTGACCTTGCAATGACAAGCTATGTTTTAGGACAGAGCAAGCAAGCTAAATTGAACTAAGTTTTATTCTTGAGTATGGATTGAAAAGGCAAAATGGGTTTTTGTTTTTTGTTTTGTTTGTTTTTAGGATCAGGGAGAGCTGGGGAGACAGCTCAGCAGGTAAATGCACTTGTGATGAAAGTGTGAAGACCTGAGATCAAATGCCAGCAGCCCTGTAGAAGCCAGGTGTGGTCCTATGTGCACTGTAATACCAGAGCTATAAGGGGTAGAGACAGGAGAGGGGCACTGAGGCCTATTTGCTGCTGGATAAGCTTTTAGGCTTCCTGAGTCCACAAAGCTCTCTGTTTCTGGCACCTCTGGTCAACACGGATGGAAAATATGGAGGAGGGTTAAAGGAACACATGTGCCTTCAAAGAAACACAATCAGGTGCACCCTCAGCAAAGGGTTTGTCTCCCCATTTCCCTCCTCTGGCCAGACCTTGGACTCAGGTTTTGTAAAATTGCTAAGGCCAAGGAGGCCACTAGAGGGCTCAAGGTTGAGGGCGAAGCTCCTGACTGGGGATTGTGGAGCAAAGTCTGGATTGCTGAAGAGGCATAGCTTCTTTTCCTTAGAGCAGTGGTGCTCAGTCCTTTCACAGGGGTCGCCTAAGACCGTCAGAAAGCACAGTGATTTACATTATGATCAGTGGCAGTCACAAAATGAACCTTATGAAATAGTAACAGAAATAATTTTATGGTTAGCAGTCACCACAACATGAGGGACTGTATTAAAGCGTCTCAGCCTTAGGAAGGTTGAGGACCACTGCCTGAGCATCGACATGAGTTCATCAACGTGGCGTACAGACTCCCTTGGCCCAGTGGCCCCAGCAATAACTGAACAGACCGATATCAAAGTAGTTGGATCTACAGTAATGGAGCTGTTGAGACTTCTAGTAGGAGGGAGGACCACAGGCCCCTCACCTGAGATTAAGCTGTGGTTTCTTCCTGTCCTCGCCAACTGCAATTGGAGATATAGAAAATAGAACATAGAAGGTTGGCTGAAAAACAGACCTTCTGGATGCAACTGTCGTGATGTTGTCAACCATGATGGGGTGGTTTGTGTTCCTCATGCTCATGTAGGTAACCCTTTACATACGCTCCATACGTAAGCAATGAACTCAGTGGCCCTGTGTGGTGTCCTGGTTCCATTTCTGTTGCTATGATGAAATATTCTGACAATGAGCAACTTAGGGGACAGAGGGTTTACTTCAGCCCACTTCAATTCCATCACTGAAGGGAAGTCAAGGCAGGGACTACCTCAAGTGCCCCGTCCCATCAATTTCACGGTCAAGGGCATCAAGAGAAGATAGGCATTCCTGCTGGTTTGCTGCTTCTGTTCTGCTAGCTTTCTTCACTCTTACACAAGTTAGAGTCCAGCCTACAAAATGGTCCTTCCCACAGTGAGATGAGTCTTCCAACATCAATTAACAAGACAGAAAGCAAAGAAAGAAAGAAAAAAAAAACCCCAACCCAGAGACATGCTCACTGTCCAATCTAATCTAGACAATTCCTCATTAAGACTCTATTCCCAGGTGAGTTTGCGCTGTATGAAGTCAGCAGTTAAAACACCAGTGCAGCCAAGCCAGACTTGGGTGCAGTCTTTTCTTTGTTCTATGTTTGTGCCCTAGTCAGCTGCATAGACGTTTGCCTTTCTCTACGGGAAAAGGTGACGCAATAGGAAAATGGTGGTAAGATTACAATATACACTAGAAAGGGATAGAGTACAGATCCACGCTACAACGTGGACAAACGTTGAAAACGCAATGCTAAGTGGAAGGAGGAGTCAAATACAAAAGCATACATATTGCAGGGCTGGGAGGTGCAGGGCTGGGAGATGATGCAGGGCTGGGGAGATGATGCAGGGCTGGGAGATGATGCAGGGCTGGGAGATGATGCAGGGCTGGGAGATGATGCAGGGCTGGGAGATGATGCAGGGCTGGGAGATGATGCAGGGCTGGGAGATGATGCAGGGCTGGGAGATGATGCAGGGCTGGGAGATGATGCAGGGCTGGGAGGTGCAGGGCTGGGAGGTGCAGGGCTGGGAGATGATGCAGGGCTGGGAGATGATGCAGGGCTGGGGAGATGATGCAGGGCTGGGGAGATGATGCAGGGCTGGGAGATGATGCAGGGCTGGGAGATGATGCAGGGCTGGGAGATGATGCAGGGCTGGGAGATGATGCAGGGCTGGGAGATGATGCAGGGCTGGGAGATGATGCAGGGCTGGGAGATGATGCAGGGCTGGGAGGTGCAGGGCTGGGAGGTGCAGGGCTGGGAGATGATGCAGGGCTGGGGAGATGATGCAGGGCTGGGGAGATGATGCAGGGCTGGGAGATGATGCAGGGCTGGGAGATGATGCAGGGCTGGGAGATGATGCAGGGCTGGGGAGATGATGCAGGGCTGGGAGATGATGCAGGGCTGGGAGATGATGCAGGGCTGGGGAGATGATGCAGGGCTGGGAGATGATGCAGGGCTGGGAGATGATGCAGGGCTGGGAGATGATGCAGGGCTGGGGAGATGATGCAGGGCTGGGAGGTGCAGGGCTGGGAGGTGCAGGGCTGGGAGATGATGCAGGGCTGGGAGATGATGCAGGGCTGGGAGATGATGCAGGGCTGGGAGATGATGCAGGGCTGGGAGATGATGCAGGGCTGGGAGATGATGCAGGGCTGGGGAGATGATGCAGGGCTGGGGAGATGATGCAGGGCTGGGAGATGATGCAGGGCTGGGAGATGATGCAGGGCTGGGAGATGATGCAGGGCTGGGAGATGATGCAGGGCTGGGAGATGATGCAGGGCTGGGAGATGATGCAGGGCTGGGAGGTGCAGGGCTGGGAGGTGCAGGGCTGGGAGATGATGCAGGGCTGGGAGATGATGCAGGGCTGGAAGGTGCAGGGCTGGGAGATGATGCAGGGCTGGGAGATGATGCAGGGCTGGGAGATGATGCAGGGCTGGGAGGTGCAGGGCTGGGAGGTGCAGAGCTGGGGAGATGCCTCAGTGGGTAAAATGCTTGCTGTGTAAGCATGAGGACTGGAGAGCAGCGAATTCACATAAAGCCAGACATGGTCGCACACATTTGGAACCCCATTACTACTTTGGGGAGACATATGGTGGAGACAGGAGAGTTCTCAGACTCTCACAGGCCAGTCAGCTTTGTGTATCCATCTGAAACAAGAAGACCCCGTCTCAAAATAGGTGGAAGACCAGGTCTGATCTCTACACATGTGCTTTGGCATCTACACTCACATACACAGGAGTTCTTAAAGGCCATATGTAGCATAATTTTATCACTATGATATGTTTATAACATGTTTGCATTCACATAAATAAGGGTGTAGTTTTCTGAGGAAGAGGTGCCTATAAAAGTGCTATTTAATGAGATAAGCAATAGACGTACAAATTGTATAACTTTTTAAAAGCACTGACTTTTAAATTCTCTGACACTGTGTGTGTTTGTGTGTGCCTGTGTGCGCGTGCGTGCAAGTGCACCCAAGTGTCAGGTATCAGAAGACAACTTACAGTAATCTCATCTTCTTCTACCTTGTGGGTTCCCAGAATCCAATTCAGGTTGTGAGGTTGCTTACAGCTTACAGCAACCTCATGAGTCCCTCAGTTGTGCACTTTTTACTTTTTGGTTTTTTGAGACAGGGTTTCTCTGTGTAGCCTTAGCTGTCCTAGACTCCCTTTGTAGATCAGACTGGCCTCAAACTCACAGAGATCCACCTGCCTCTGCCTCCCTGAGTGCCAGGATTAAAGGCCTTCACCTGATTTGCATGCTTTTAAGAGGTAGGTTTTATGTGCCATTTTTTTCTTTAAGGAAATAGCATAAACCATTTGAATTAGCACAAAGCCTCGCAGATATAAATGCTGAGAAAATTCTACTGTGGCTGGCTTTAGCATTATTGAAAGGAGTACAAGAGAAGAAAACAGTTCAGTCAGTGAGGGATGAAACACACAGTATTCCTTGTTTTTTTTTTTTCTTTTTAATTGTGTCTATGTGTGTGTGTAGTGGAGGGGTACGTGTGATGGTGATGCGCAAAAAAATTTGTTCATGGATGGGTACATGTGTGTGGGTGTATGCAGTGGCCAGAAGTTATCATTCGCTGTCTTTTTTAGTTACTCTTCGCCTTGATGTATTTTCCCCTTTATTTTATTAGTGTGTATGTGTGAGAGTTATGTATATGTGTGAAATGTTCACCCATCACCCATCCTGCCGGGGTTCGACTAACGCTAGGGAGGAGAATTTTCCTGTATAGGGACAGAACACAAGACACAAGAAAGAAGAGCAAGTCTTTGATCAAGCTCTCAAATTTTATTTTTCAGGTAGGAGGTTTTATAAGGCAGGGGGCAAGGAAGCATATTGCTATGGCAACCCAGCTGCAGGCTATCTTAAGATGCGAGGAATTCTAAGCAGGTCACAATGTCCTGCCACACCGAATATTTTGCTATCTTTATCTAATCTAACTGCTAAACCACAACAGGGTGGCTCCGTCTAAAGCTTATCTTTAGTCTAACTGCTGAACCACGGCAGGGTCAGCTGATGTCTGGTAAATGACAGACTATTGGAGAAATAGGAGCCTAAAGGTGTAGGCTCTGACAAGATGGCTGAACATTGGCCATATGGCCTGTCCCCAACAAGATGTATGTGGTATGTGGATTCACATGCCTGTGAATATGCATGCAGAGGCCACTGAATGTCCTGTTCTCTCGGTTTCTGCCTTAGTTCTTTAAGACAGAGTCTCTCACCACACTTGGGGCTGGATAGGCAGCCAGCAATCCCCAGTGACCCTCCGATCTCTGAGCAAGCCTCACTCCCACCACAGTGCTGAGATTACAAGAAAATGCACATCCATATCTGCTGAGATGTAATCCCGGGTCCCTGAGCTTGCACACCAAGTGCCTTTATCCAAGTAGGCTAGGTCAGTGGGCCAGCTAGACTGGGCATCCTCCTGCCTCAACCTCCCCAGCGCTGGAGTTTAGGAGCACTTGCCACCACACCAAGCTTTTGTTTGAGTGGGTTTTTGTCGAGCAGGGAAAGCAACTTGGTTTTTATTTGAGCACCTTCTTAGCCAAGACCTGAATGTCTGATTCACCAGTTAGGCTGAGTGACCTTGGGCTAGTCATTTTAGCTCTTTTTCTATCCAGCGTCTGCAGAGGGTAGTCCACAGGGAGCCTGCACATCCTGCAGACAATGCCAGGTACACACACACACACACACACACACACACACACACACACACACACGGCCTCTTTGCACAGTGCTTCCTGGCACAGGGTAAGGTGGTCAATAAGCCAGAAGAGTCTTCCCTTTTACTTCCTGTTAAATCCCATTCCTGCAGTGGGTTCTGGGAACACAGCTGGAGCTGGCCAAGAGTGGGGCTTCCTTCTCTGGAACTAAGGAGAACCCAGCAGGGATGCTGGTTGGGTCCTATGTGAGAAGGATGCTCCAGAGAGCCTCTGGCATAGACTAAGCAGGAAGGGGAGTGAGACTCACCAGAGGAGGAAGTGCAGAGACCAGAGCAGCAAAGCACTCCATGCAAGTGCATGAAGTAGGTCTCAGCAGCCAGAGTGCAGGCTGACAGAAGGGGCCAGGGACAAAGCAAAACAAGCAAGGTCTGGGTCTGGAGCTGAGACAGACGGTGCAGAATAAAATGTGAAAAGATATCAGTGGAAGTGCCCAAAGCAAGGCTCTAACCATTTATTTATAATACAGTAAACTATGGCTGGGGGTGGTTTAGGAAAGGGCACGCTCCACAAGCAAAAGGTTTGAGTTTAGATCCCAGCACTCACATACAAGCTGCTTTTTAGTGTAATCTGTAATCCCAGGACTAGGAGGGCTGGTAGGTAGCAAAGCCATGTGGATCCCTAGAGCTAGTTGTCTATTCTACCTACCTCAAAGACCCTGTTTCAAAATGTTAGGTAGGTAACCTTGGAGATGACTTAATGGGTAAAGTGGTTGCTGTGTAAGCGTGAGGACCTGAGTTCAAATCCCCAGAACTCAAGTAAAGCCGGATGTTCTATTGGGCATCTACAACGCAGCATTCTTACAGTAAGGTGGGAGACAGAGATGGGAGAGTCCCCCACAGCTCACCAGCTAACTAGCCTGACATGCAGAGGGCAAACAAATAAACAACCCAAGAGACTGTTTCAAACAAGGTAGAAAGTGAAGACCTATACCTGAGGTTGCCCTTTGAAGTTGACACACATACAGTGTCATAAACATGTCTGCACACATGCACGCACACACACATACACATACACACAGAGATAGATGATAGATAGATAGATAGATAGATAGATAGATAGATAGATAGAGTAGGATAAGAAGTGATAGAGAAGGAATCTTGACATTAACTCTGACTTTCACTTGCACATGCACACCTCTCTCATACACACACACACACACACACACACACACACACACACACACACACATAAAGACACTAAACTATATTGGATCTAAGACCTGATATCTGTTACCCTCAACTAGCCTGTAAATCATTCTTCCTGTCATAGAAGCCTATGGAACGGGAGAGGGGGAAGGGCAGAGTGGGTCCCGGGGTCCTGAACATCATTAATCATCACCATCTCTCTCAGGACAATGCAGTTCAATGTGCAGCAGCTGGGGGGTGGGAAATCCTTCCCTGGACCTTCTCCACATCTTATCCCACAGTCCGGCAATGCCGCTGCCAAAAATGTCACCACAGAGTAAATCTAAGGACAAAATGCACTGATTTGTTAGACGCACAATCGCTGAGAAGGGAGACCCTTTACTCCAGAGCTGAAATTACTGCATTGATAAATGTCTGTCTGTGCTGCCAGCCACGACCCAAAGGGTGGGGGGGCAGAATTTGATCCTCTGAAGAAACTCCTCCTAGCTGTCTCTTAATCTATTGGGTGATCAATATTGACGCTGTTGAAATACTTAAACTTTTCCTCTGTGTCGTCGTCCATCTACATATGAATTCATCATAGAGGCCCAGTGCAGGGTAATGCAGTATCTGCAGATATGATCAGCAAAGATTACAGCTAAGGAAGTAGTTCAGTGGGTAAAAGTATTTGCTGTGCAAGCATGAGTGCCTGAGTTCGAATCCCCAGCACCCGTGGCATGCATGGGTGCATGTAAACCCAGTACTGTGAGAGATGGAAATGGTAGGATCTCTAAAGCTTGCTAGCTGCCAGACTAGCTTCAGTGAGAGACACTGTCTCAAGGAAATAAGATGGAGAATTATAGAGCAGGACACTCTCATGTCATCCCCCTATGGCCTTCACAAGTACACAGGCATGCTTGACCTACATGTGCACACATATGTACATACACACACACACACACACACACTCCACATATAGACTCACACCAAAGGGGGTAGAGAACGAGGAAAGATTATTTTATTATGACATACACAGAAGGTACTTGGTCAGCATAATAAATGACACCAGGCTCCAAACAGGGGGGCATAATTCAGATTTTCTTCCTTCATTCTTCAACAGAGCTCAAAGGCCATTGGATTTCAAGGCTGAGCAAGCACATGTGGTTTTGCTTAGGGCTTGCAACTGCAGTGATGTCCAGGCTGTTTCTCAGGGACCTGGCCTGTAAAGCTTAGAGGAGCTTGGGTTTGCAACAGTGTTTCAATAATTTCTCCTTTCAGGAGAGCATCCTGTATCCCCAGGCAGAGACTGAGGTTTGGAGCCTGCTGGGAACCAACTACAACAAAGCCTTTGGCAACCCGGAGGATGCTGGGCCCTCTGTTGGCAGCAGTCCACCTCCTGATTTGCACATTCGTCCACTTCACTGGCTGACACACATGCCCACTTACCTATGCAAATTTAGATTCCATTGTGCAAGCCTGTTGGCATACATTTCTCACACACTCACTGAGCACACATCCACGCATACCCAAGTATGTCTGAAAATACTAGTACAGTTGAAAATACTAGGTCTGGGGAGATGGCTCAGTGGGTTAGCTGTTCACTGTGCAAATGGAAAAACTCAAGTTCAAATCCCCAAAACCAGTGTGTGTGTGAATCTGTGTGTGTGTGTGTGTGTGTGTGTGTGTGTGTGTGTGTGTGTGTGTGTAGAAATAGAAGGCAGGGACAAGAGGAAGTTCTCTGGATGGTTAGCCGGATGTCCTCCACAGGGAACAATATGAGACCTTGTCTTCAGCAAGATGGAGGAGGAACACTGACCAATGACCCAGGCTGTCCTCTGACCTCTATATTTCCACTGTGGCACACGGGTACCTGAGCTGACATACACTGGAGGCATATGTACTCACGTGCGCACGTACACCCATAAATATGCCCAGGGGTGGGAGAGAAGTCTAAAAACCACAATAGACATAACGCTCTCCGAACGTCCACATGCATATACCCGTGCTCATAAGCCATGTTGGCTCTCCCAGCCAAGGCATGGGTTCTATCATGATTGGGTGGCGTTCGTATTCCAGCTGTCTGAGCCATCCTCCAGACAGTTGCACCTCATTATAGAAGTGGCAGTTCTTAGGGGACGTAATGAAAACAACACCAGACCCCTCTAGACCAATGTGTCTTACTCTGTAAAAACAGGGAAAAGCAAAGCATTGTTTGAAGTGTAACTGCAAGATGACCAGGTATGGGAGGCACCGCCGATACTAATGCAAGCCAGTGGAAAACAGCCCATTTGGACACTAGGGATGTCTTTATTTTTTTAACCTTTGTGTTTGTGTACGATGAGTGTGTGTGTGTGTGTGTGTGTGTGTGTGTGTATGAGCACTGCATGTTATGTGGAGCTCAGAAGACAACCTAATGTCCCCCTACTTCCACATTGTTTGAGCCAGTGTCCTTTTTTGTTGCTTACCCTTGCCACAGGCCAGGAGGGCCAGTCCATCAGCTTTGGGGGATTCTCCTGTCTCTGCATCATGTCTGGTTACATGGCTACTAGAATACAGACATAAGCACTGTCCAGTGACATGTATAGGTTCTGGGGATCTGAGCTCAGGTTTGCACCCTTGCACAGTAAGTGCTTCCCCCCCTCAACTCCCCCACCCCCGACTAAGCCATCTTCCCAGCTGGCTACTTAGTTCTGAAGGTGTTCAGAGTGAAAGGTGATGAAAGCCCGCGGGCCTCGCTCCATCAACCACACAGCTCTGTGCCTTCATGAGTTCCTTCTGCTTTGAGGATAGCCTTTGCTAATAGGCTTTCTATGGCTTCCAATGAACGAACCCTTCACTTACCCATTTTCTAGATGGATGAAACCACACCTTGGAAATGAAACAAGAATTTTGGAGCAGTTCACCAAAGATGAAACACCCAATTTCCAGACATCCAGGCTAAGTCTTAGCGGGTTATATTTGTTCTTAAATAGTTGGCAGTGGGAATTATAATTTTCTTCAATGCGGCATTAGTAACCTTTGAGTTTCCACTTTCTCCTCCTCCTAACTAGAATTTCCCATACCCCACCACCTATTTACATCCTTATAGACAAACTCTTCAACCTCTGACCCCAGGGAACAGGAAACAAATGTAGTTTCCTCTTTTTTTTTTTTTTTTCTTTTTCAGTTCAAGATTGCTCTCTCAGGCTGCAGTAACTAGTGAGAGCCTGAGAGCCGGAATCCTCAGGCTGAGAAGTTGGAGTGGGTGGAGACTGGGGTGGGTTGGGTTATGGGGGTGGGAAAAGAGGAGTCTGGGCCCAGGGTGCTGCCTGGAATTCCAAAATGGGAAAAGAGACCTCAGCTGCTTTCATATGGAAATTGTCCTGGAAGCTGACTTTGTCTCTGCTTGGAACCCAAGCCAACACCAAGTTCAGTGAACCTAACACACTGTTCAATCAGCCATTGAAACTCAGCAGAGGAGCAGGCCAGCCGGGAAGGGAGGGCGGAGGGGCGGAGGAGGAGGCCCGCCTTTCATCTGGGCTTGGTTCCGGAGGAGGCCAAAAGGAGAATTAACCCGGGAAGCAGTTTGAAGGCAAAAGTGAAGGTGAGTTTGCTTTGGCTTGAAGTGAAAGAGGGGAAGAAAAGAAAGCATGGGGGGTGGGGGGTGGGGTGGGGGGCTCCATGCTCTGCAACTAACAGTGAAAGGGTTAACATGCTGTCTGTGTCCTAGAGATGGAAAGGCCTTGCCTGTAACCAACTCCCGCAGAGGCCCCATCCCCACCCTTCAGAAGATTCTTGAGGCAGATACTAACTGAATTTCTCAAGATTCCTTCTAGCTTTGCCTTTGAGTCTTTTGTGTTGCCACCCTCAAGGAGAGCTGAGGAAGCACCTGCCTCCGCAAGAGACTACTGTACTTTCTTAGACACTTTTTGGGGAGACTAGTTTCCTGTCTTTTGTCCTTGATTTATTATTGCCTTTATTTGTTCTCCCCCATTTAGTTCATTTTATTCTTATTTTAAAAGAACGGCTCACAGGCCTTTCTATTTTCATGGAAATTGCTCAGCAATAACAATTTCAGATAGCTCGCAAAAGAATAATCATCACGCCAAGGCCCGTTCACCCAAGATGCTTTGCAGGCATTTCACATAACAATTTACTAATTAATGACAAATTAAATGGAATTTAGTAAGAAGAATCAGAGGTTAGAGTGCTGGTATATATTATGTATTAAAAAAAGGTATGCAAATATCTTCAGCCCATTTGTGGTTCATCAGTGGGAAAGAATGGCCATTCTACTCAAAACTCTCACAGACAGGAGGGCCTTGCAGAGAGGCAGAACTTGGAAATTGCATACAATTCTAATTTTTTAAACAGTTTCTTACATTACGCATTGTGCCTCCCTTTTCTTGCCACAATGAACTTAGTCTCCTTTGTTTTAATAGTTTAGGGTTATTGAAACTCACCTATACTTTGTTGCTTATATTAATTGCCCATTGAGAGGCTAGAAGCAATCTTCGGAAAAAGTTTTTACTGCATTTGTAGTTAGCTTTGGTTGTCAACTTGACACAAACTGAGATCGTCTGAGAAGGGAGTCTCCATTGAGAGATTGCCAGGATCAGACCAGCCTATGGGCATGTCTGGGGTGGGGTGGGGGGCATTGTCTTGATTGTTAATTGATGTGGGAGCCCAGCCCACTGTGGGCAGCACCTTTACCTGGGCAAGTGGTCCTGTGCCAGCAAAGCATGAGGCTGTGAGCCGGCCGGCACGTTCTCCGATGGTTTCTACTTCAAGTTTCTGCTTGAGTTCCTGTCCTGACTTCCCTCAGTGATGGACTGAGACCTACAAATATAAGCCAGATAAATCCTTTCAGTGTTTTATCACAGCAACATAATGAAACCAGAACAAACACTGATTTCAATCTCCTACCGCAGACACTGGGAAACCATAGCTCTCTTTCTGGTTTTATAAGTAAAGCTTTATTGGAATGCAGCTCCATGAATTTATCTATAAATTGCTTTAAGGGCTGCTTTTGAATTACTAATGTGGAATTACCACTGAGATGTCAAGCATATAGTGATTACAACATTTACGGCCTTTTGTAGACAAAACTTGCTAGCCACAAGGTAAAGCTGGAGAGAATATTTGTCATGAAGAGCAAATAAGAGCGTTTAATGGGAAATTACACTAAGAAATTAAAGGTGTCCTATTACCCATAAAAGTCCATAAATATTTATCATCATTCCAACAAACCTCCTAAACATTCTCCTTTGTGTGTGTGTGTGTGTGTGTGTGTGTGTGTGTGTGTGTGTGTGTGTTGGAAGGTGTGACTTCCTTCTCTCTGCTTCCTTTCTGTAGGCCAATGAATAGGCAGTCCTCCCAAGAGAACACAAGCCACAAGGTGTACCCACTTGTGCATTAGTGGCATAGTTACTATGGGGGTAACCAATTACTTTGTGCTTAGATTTGAAACCAGCCCCACCGGAGAGGATTTATATCCGGTACTGTAATTCCAACCTGGTCAAAAGTCCATAGCTGGGGAGCTCATAAGCCCTCAAACAAGCAAGCAAGCAAGCAAGCAAGCAAACAAACAAACAAACAAAAAGAATAAAAGAATAGAAAGAAAGCACAGGCCACCCTAATAAAGAAAAACTTCCTAAGGAGTGAAGTATACTTGTCACCTATGGAAGAACAAGTTTCCCATGTCAAATAAGATAATTGACTTGAACATTTGTCAGTTAATAGATGTTTACTATGTACTATGTCTAACTTTGTGAGACAACATATCTATTTGGATCTCCATCCCAACCCCGTGGGTAGAATTGTAAAAAGGGAAGGCAAACTTGCAGAGCCCTCAATTTAGATGACCCAGCAATCACTCCTTCTCATTTTATTGGACTGGTCAACACAAGTTACAAGGTCAGTCTACACCAAAGTCCTTTCCTTTTTGTTGTTTTTTGTTTTGTTTTCATATGCCCGAGGGAGTCTCACTCAACTTTGCATCAGGTCCTTTTCTCAAGCACTACAACAAGTACCTGAGATAAAGCAACTTCTAAAAAAGAAAGAAAGGTTTATTTTAGCTCATTGTTTTGTAGAGTGTAGCCATGATCCCCAAAAAGCCAGGCCCCAAAAAGCCTGGGACAGGAAGCAGAAAAGAAGGAAAGAGACTGAGACACCCTTTCAAGATACCATGCAAAGGGACACCTCGATTGGAGCTGCTCCCTCACTGCATCCTACCTCATAATTTCCATCACTTCCAAATGCCAGAAAGGGAGGACGTCTCTGGTCTTTGCGGGGGAGGACTCCAAACTTTAGCGGTGCAGAAACAGAAATTCACTGTAAGGATGACATAACCAGAGAATGGGAGATTTGTGTCTTCATTTGTAGCCGGGTCTCACGTAGCCCAAGGTGGCCTCGAACTCACACCATAGTGGACTTTGAACTTCAGACCCTCCCGCCTGAGTCCCCACCCCTGCATCATTTTGCCTGGAGAGCCCAGATGAAACCCAGGGCTTCCTACATGCTTGGCAGGCACTCTATCAATTGAGCCACACCCACGGCCTTTTATTTGAAGCTCCACAAGTACTTATTTCAAAATTGCTGGGGACGAACTGACAAGCTGCCTGACACCCTTTATCGAACCTAGGCCTTAAATCCTGACTGGTCAGTTGTCAGTTGAAAAGGCTAAGGAACCTATAAATACGCCTCAGAGGGTGGTGTGCCTACATCCTGATGAGGCTAACAGACAAATGCAGACCTTCCATTTCAAGGGCTGAGGAGATGGCTTAGCGGTCAAGAGCACTTGCTGCTGTTTTTGCAGAGGATTAGAGTTCTGTTTCCCACCACCACTCTAAGAAGTCCACAACTGCTCGGAATTCCACTGAGTGCAACTTAGGAAGCACCCAGTAGTTTGCCTTCGCTCACTACTCATCTCTTTGTAGCCAGCAGAGTTTGTGCTTTCTGTTTTTGAAAAAGCTTGGCCTCAGCTGACAGGCAGATTTGATCTCCTAATGGGCCTCGTGTTAGATGTTTGCCTTGAGGAAAAACTCTGTCTGTGTTTCTCCATCTGTTCCATGGACAAACGTAATCAGTGCTATAAGAATTAGCAGAAATGGGGCAGTGGTGGGGCGGCGGGGGGCACTAAGGAGATGCCAAGGAATTAAAGGTGCCTGCGCTCGAGTATAAGACAAGAGTTTGCACCGCCACAACCAACATAAATGGTGCACAGGTGTGACAACCTACCTGCAACTCTAGATTTGAAAAGCAGAGACAGGGAACTCCCAGACTAGCTGGCTATGTATATTAGTCATATTGGTCACTCTGGGTTTGAGAGACCCTGCTTCAGCGAGTCAGGCGGGAGAATAATGGAGAATAATGACTCCCAACATCAAACTTGGGCTTCCAGACATGCGTGTTCACATACATGTGCCCGCAAGTAAACAATCATACACATATATGCACAGTATGCAGCACACTGCACACACACACACACACACACACACACACACACACACACACACACACACACAGAGAAATGGAAAAACCAACAATCTGCCACACAGCGAGCATTCGGCAAATGCTGGTGGTAGCCACTGCTGTTGAGCTTAGTGCACTATGGCAGAAGATTGGCAAAAGGAGTTGGGATTGAGCTTGAGTTTGAAGGGTAAGTAGAAATTGGGGAACAACTTCAGACAAGGCAGACAAGGACATGCAGCACTGTGTCTCATTTAGTGGGCAATAACAAAACACTTGGCTGGGTGCTCTTCTCTCTAAATCCAACCCCTCCTTCCGAGGGTTCCGGAAGTAGACTAGGGGAAGACCCTTTGGCAGATGTGCAATGTCGGCATGAGGAGAGCTCGGATGCTTTTTGAGTAGACTATTGAAGGCAGTGGTGGAGGCAGGTAAATGGAAATCAAGCAAGTACATCAGGAAGACTGGTTACGTAGCCTACGAGCGAGCGCACGCACGAGAGAGAGAGAGAGAGAGACAGAGACAGAGACAGAGACAGAGAGAGACAGAGAGAGAGAGACAGAGAGAGAGGGAGACAGAGAGACAGAGAGACAGAGAGAGGGAGAGAGGAACCTGAAGGAGGGAACCACAGGGAATAGGACCTTGAGCCTGTCTTCTGTACTTGGAGGGACTTGAAATTTCAACCAGTTGTTCTCTTATTTTTAAGTGTTCAGTTAACATGTACTAAGTACACCTAATGGGTCTCATTATGACATCTGCGTACATGCAGATAATGTATTGTGATCGTATTAAACCCCACTATCCCCTTTTCTCTCCTGTACCCTCCCACTGATCCCCTCCCCATTTCCAGCTATCTGCACCCCCTGCCCCCCCCCATGCTTACTTTCTAGGCTTTTTGCATGCAAGAGCTTATGCATTCAATTAGAGTTACTCAGAAGAGTATGTGCTAAGGGTCTTTTACAGGAACATGAGCAACCTACCCATGGCCTCTCCTCTGAAGAAATCATCTTTCCTACACACGCCCACTTCTACCCCTCTAGCCACCACTAACTACTTGTAAATCCCCTGGGAGAGGTTATACCTTATGAGGCCACCTCTCCAGCTCCAGCAGGAGCATCCATGTGCCCAGTCTTGTGCAGCCAAGCACAGATCTTAACACTCCTCCTATGGGAAGATGAGCTTTACCTCCCATCACCTTGGAAACGATTCCACCTTGGTGACTCGCCTCTAATGCAAGGTCTGAGGCAGATACGTCACGACAGGACTTGCAGGGCTAGGACAGGCTAAGTGGCACTATATCTAGCCGGTCTGTTCTCTATTAGGCTCATGATTTAGAGCTCAGCTCCAAGCCTTGAAGAAGCCAAGTTACCCCCCATAGAAAAGCCATATAGTGTGCTAGCCCCAGCCTCAGCAGCAGCCCTCCTTGCTCACAGCCAGGGTCAACCTCAGGCATGTGAAGAAGACAGTCCCCAGAGGAGCCCAGCAGTCAGCCTTCGCTTCCCCCCACAGCTGCGGGCACGCGGTGCCAGATGAACTTCCCCTCAGTCAGTTTTGCCCAAACTGCTGTTTTCGAGTAAAATAAATATTGTTGATATTTTTAGTCACTGACTTTCGGGGTGTTTTGTTACACAGCAGTGGTTAACTAGAAGCAGCTGCCTGAGATGTGGGGTAGGCACCACATACTGTTTATTCGTATGCATGCTTTTTTTTTTTTCAGAAGGCAGGGCCTGGAAATCAAAATATTTGGATGGAACGTTCCCTACCCCATCGCCCTCTCCATTTTGCTTAGTAGCATTTATCATGATTTGCCATTGTAATCTTCATTTGCTCCCGTATTGATTTATTTGGTGTGTGTTTGTTTTCTCTCTTCCTCTCCCATTAGGACACAAGTCCCTTAGTCCCCTGATCTTGTTTGTCTCGCTCACTGCTATATCTCCTTACCTATCCTAGGGCCTGGCATGTCATGATCACATTGTAAACATTTGTGGGATAATGAACAAGCAGATAAACACCATGAAACTGGGACGTGTCCGATTTCATTACACAGAGACCACGGTCAGAAAGCATGTGCCCAAGTTTTTAAGAAGAGGGGGGAGGGGAAAGAACATACGATTTAGGTCGGCAAACTAGGGGGGAAGGGGTGGGGTGGGGGGGATGATGTCCTCCTTTTGTTTGTTGCCTGTGTATGTAAACGTGTGGCATGCATGGCTGTGTGTTTGTTTGAATGTGCGTGCAAGTGGGTGTGCACAGGTGTATGTGTATGGAGACCCAGGGTTATGTTTGGTGTCTTCCTCAATCACATTCCACCTTAAATAATGACTCTCATTTAACCCAGAGTATCCTTTCTGGAAGCCCAGCTAGCTAATGTGCTCTGGGGACGCTTCTCTCTGCCTTCTGGATGCTGGGATTGCATGTAGACCATTACACTCACCCAGCATTAATGTGGGTTCTGAAGAAACCAGTTCCAATGCTTTACTTTTGTAGGAAGTACTTTTGCCACTGAGCCATCTCCTAAGTAAGTCTATGTGCATTTTTTTTCTTTTAATGCATTGGTCCCATGCAGTCCGTGTCCCTGTGTTAATACTCTCACATTATCTGAGCTCACAGAAAAGAGATCATCTTTGGATACCTACTCTGACAAGCACTGATGTACTCTATCTCATCAGAACCCTCAATAGCCCCACAGGCAGATATCCCTACTCCCCATCAAGGGACAAGGATATGGCCTCACTGCTTTATCTCTCTCATCACAGTTTTAAAGTGAAACGAGCAAGCTACAACTTTGAGCGACTGTTCTTGCATGAGGCAACGCTACTGTAGTGCAGGTAGATTAGGAAACTATAGGGAACACTTTCCCTTTGTGTAAAACTGACCATCTTAGCCCAGTGAGCTCCATCAGCAAGTCCCATGCCAGTGAGAGGTCCTGTTACACACACACACACACACACACACACACACAAATGCATGCACTCCCCAGTCCCCCAGCATCAAAAAGAACAGAAATGTCTCCCCAGCCCGAAGTCTGGAGAAGATCAGCGTCAGCTCACTGTGTGTCCTCACACTTTAGAACCTTGATGTTCTAGGATGTCTCCTAAAGGCAGAACTCCACTTACAGGTGCTCCGTCCTCCTCATCCTCTTGCCTCCAGCTCTGCAGCGAAACTTGCAGGCCTATGCCACCAGAGCCCACAAAATCATTCTCATGGCCCAATCACCTCCTAAATAGCTTATCTTCTAGTGTAATCATATGTGTGATTGAGTCTCAACATATGAATTGTAGCAGACAGATTCATAGTATAGCCTCCACTCTTTCATTAACAAATTCTCCCCTGCCTCTCTAAACTCAGATGTGTATGTGTGTATAATATATGTTAACTACAGACACATATGTAACATACGTTATGCACAGATATATATGTGTGTATATATGTATATGTGTATAATATATGTTAAATACATATATGTGTGTGTGTAATATATGTTATATACAGATTTGTGTGTGTGTGTGTGTGTGTGTGTATGTGTGTGTTATACAGAGATATGTGTGTGCGTGCGTGCGTGCGTGCGTGCATATGTGCCCGCACTGTGGCACCCATGTGGAAGCCAGAGGGTTACTTTTGGGTATTGATTGTCTCAATGAGTCACATGTATGTCCCCAGGGTTAAACTCAAGCTGTAAGATTTGGTGGCAAGCACCTTTACCTGCTGAGCCATCTTGGGAAGGGAAAGGCCTTGTTTCCCTGGGAATCTGACTGAAGCCTCTACCAGCTGAGAAGCAACAGTTCCAACAGTTAACAGCATTTGCGTAAGGCCTTTTCCTTTTCCCAATTATCGATCTGTCATTTTCTAGAACTCTCACTAGAAGCCCCCCTGCCAGCCTAGTGGCTCCTGCTTTTGTTGTATCAGATTAATATCTCCAAGGTAGTTCCAGAACCACCACCCTACACCCTCATTTTCAACAAAAAAGGGGAAAAGAACTGCTGTGTCTTGGCCACCCAAATGTGGCTAAGGCTGAGGCACTTCACTGTGACTGTCCCTTGAGAATCCTGTACCAGACCTGGATGTGGCTTACTCTTTCCTTTAACCCCTGTCCTCAAGATGCATGTTTCTGGTGTTCCTGTTTGTTTTTGTTTCTTGTTTTGTTTGTCTTTTTTTTTTTTAAAGCAAGCTGCATCTCTCTCACCAAGAAACCCACATCCATGTTCTGAGGTGGGCTTTAGTCTTCCTCTGATACCTTCGTTTCTATTTTTAATAAACTCTAATCCGGCTTCATAATGGCTCGTCCTGAAATTCTTTTCTCTCTGGAAGCCAGGGATCTGGTTTTGCCTAAGAAGCAGTCCCTAGAGACCAAAGGAAGTCCACTTGCTGCCGGTGAGCAGGCCTCACTATCAAAGTCACCTTTCAACACATGTCACCATCCCTTTGAGCCCCATACGAGTACTTCAGACTTAGAAGGAAGCTCTCATCTGGTTTCCAAAAGCTCTCACCATCTCTGCATCATCCCAGGCTCCGTGTGGACAGCACCATCCTTTCTCGCAACACGTAGCTTCCTCCCCCCGCCCCCGTCCCCGTGGTAGAAAACTCTGAGGGTGGAGCAGGGAGTTTGCCAATGACAGGCCTCAAATAAATTTTAACTGGATACCCGTGACAGGATAAAATGCTTTTGTTGTAATATTGTCTCCATAAAAGATACCGTAGTATTTAAAAACTAGTATTGATCCTTCAGCTCGCGTCATAAATTCTCGCGGGATTTGAGACTCTGACTACAGAGGACACGCCAGGACACTATGTGCCCTTTGATTTTCGTAGGCCACCCACACGAAAAGAGCCCAGAGGCTCCACCAGAGTGGAAGAGAGATACTGCCATCCCCCAGTGACACAGAAGAACTGGAGAAAAACTGTTGGAACTAAGGAATCAAAATACGAAGCGAGATCAGCCCCTTTACTTTTATTAGGTCTTGTTCAGAATCAATACAAGCCCCGGGGCCTGGGGATGCGTCCCACTGAAAGGGAATACATACTTTCTCCTCTAAAAAGGAAATCAGGCCCCTTAAGTAAAACAGATGTTAGCGCTGAGCTCCCAGCCCCCTCCGGCTTCCACGCTGCTCCCCAGCTCATCCTCAGCTGCACAGAAAAAGATGGGTCTCCCAGAAACCCAAGGTTCAAGTCTAGTTGGAGAATTGCGAGCCTTGCAGATGTCTCCTTCCCAAGCTCACTGAAGTTTTCCTTTCTGTTTACCAGGACGAGAGTAGGCAAGAGAGAGAGAGTGAGGGGAGGCGGCAGCCAGCCTGTTCGCAGAGGATTTGGAGATACTGTGGCGACCGTGAATGGAGAAGATTTTCATTTCCTGTGTTATGCGGCGCAAATAATATCAGTATGGAAAACCTGGCTGGGAGATGGGAGATAGCAAGTTTTTACATTGATAAGTATTTGTTCATTTCCTAACAACAAAAAGAAATATAAATCTCTCCAGAAATTAAATAGCCTGGCTTGTTGAAACACTTTTTTTTGTGGAGGTGCTGCGTGCGGGGCCGGCTCCCTTTCTGGGCCCCCGCGCAGATAATCGAGGCAAGGCTATCATCTGGGATCACGCGGGCTGTGGGGGCCCGGCTCGCAGCGCCCAAGTCTCCGACTTTTTTTTTTTTTTCTGTCACTTATTTTCTCGGCGGGCCCGATTTGCATTTTAATGGAAGTAGTTTATAGACTTCTCTGCTGCCTTTGCTGAGCCACAAGTGGCATCATTAAGTGAGCTAAGCCGGATTAATGCCGATAGTAAAGTCAGATAATACAATAACAGCAGCCTCCATTCCATTTGCATTAGGTGAGGAACGCCGGGCTGCCTGGTGCCTAGCGATAATTTGTAAGCGCGATATGTTGTACTTGAGAGGATAAGATTAAATTTAGTGGGTTTAACTGTCATCCCGGTAAGTCAATTACTTCATCTTTTCAGCCTTTGAATTTCTTTTATAAATAAAATAAATGGAATATTGAGCTGCTCCCGCAGCCATTTCGAGCTCCCATGAAGAATTACACAGGCTGGGCCAAATAAATAAATAAATAAAAAGGCTGCGGATTGAGCTCCATAAACAAAATATAAACTCCATTCAGGTGCCGACGTGGCGGCAGCCCCGAAATATTGTCCGTCTCTCATATCACAAGCATGACGGATTCCATTGTGGCTTCAGTTTTTCCATAATAGGAAATATTTATGTCGTGCCTGGGTCTTTTCTGTCCCTATCCTCCCATTGTAAGAGGCAAACACAGGCAGACACAGCCATGGGCTCTGCCCCCTCCTCCCCTCCCCGGGCTCCTCTTGCCCCAGTGCTAAATATTTAGCGATCTGGAGGATAGGAAGGAAGCCCCATGACCCAGGGGCTTGCATCCAATTTCCAGGGCGCTTTCAGATAAACGGGGACAACTTCCTTCAGCTCTTCCTCTTCCGGACCATGGACCAGGGCCCTGGAGATGGATTTTTCTGGTTAAAAAAAAAATCTTTGAGCTAGGAAATCTGGATAGGTTCTTATAGCAGAGGATACTGAGATGGGTGGGGGACGGGGCTGGGCGGGGGCGGGGGAGGGCAACAAACAGAAAAAGAGAGCTGACTAGAGGTAGAAGGAAGAGAGGAAGGAGAGGCTGTAGAAAAAGACAGGAGGAGACAAGTGAAGGAGGAAAGGGAGAGAGAGGAAGGGAAGAAAAGGGGAGGGAAGACGGGGAGGGGGGAGGGGGGAGGGGGGAGAACTGAGAGGGAAAGTACAAGGAGATAGAAAGAGACGTAGCCAGGAAGTAAGGAAGGAAGGAAGGGAGGGAGAAAGGAAGAAAGAAGACAGAAAAGAATCAAGCAGTCAAAGCCAGCTGGAAGGCACCAATCGTTAAGGGCCATCTTTAAGAGATGCAAACCTATTGGCCTCCTAGGACACTAAGAGACATGCTCACTAAAACACAAAACAAAGTAACAAGGGCAATTCGCACAAGTGTACAACTAAGTGGGTACATGATGCGCTAGAGATGCAAAGGGCAAAATCTGTGCAGAACCCCCTAAGGAAATGTGGAACCCCCTAAGGAAATGTAGACCAGGTTGGCCTGCACTTTGATACGTAGCCAAGGATTGACCGTGGACTTCTGCTCCTTCTGCCTCTGCCTCCCAAAATCACTATTAAAACAGTGCTGACAATACTGTTTGCATCCAAAGCATTGCCTATGACATTGCGTGTGATACATTCACACATGTAGAGGAGGATGTCAGCCCTCTTCATCTTGTGAGGTAGGATTTCTCAGTGAGCCTGAAGCTCAGCGTTTTAATTGTTTCAGTCAGGCTTTCCGTCCAGCGAGTTCTCCGAAAGTCTCTTGCCTCTCCTCCTCCAAATGCTAGAGTTGCAGACACGCGTGGCCATGTCTGGCTATGTCTGGCTATGTCTGGCTTTCATGTGCCTGCTAAGGCTTTGAACACGGGTCCTTTCATTTTCACAGCCATCACTCTCGCCCAATAAGCCACCTGACCAATCAAATGTCTATTACGTTTTATAGCATTTTTATATATAATGTATGGGCTTTGTTGATGCTGATTCCTTCGGAAGCCATCTACAGAGGCCACAGTTGGGAAGCATGGACCACTAAGTAGACATCATAAGGAGAGGGGCCTGTGTGTACGCACACATGTATGTGTGCCTCTCTGACTTCTTTCCAAAGCCAAAGATATAAATGACTTTTAGATTGTCCCTTGTTTTATATTATCCACGCCTCTGCCCTTCACTAGTGCAGATAATCGAGAGCTCGCTGTACTGTGATTAATTATCTGGCCAGGGCTGAGAGCCAACCGTCGTTGAGAGCAAAGGGTTTCAGGCACTCTTTAAAGGTGGAAGGAGTCTGTTTGCTTGTTCAACTGTCCTTGACCAAGTGTCCACTCTGTGCCAGGCTTTTTACCTTTTACCCGTGTCCTTCCGTGTAACCCTCTGAGCATGGCATTCCTGCACACCGAGGACTGCTGCTGTCCTCATGTCAGAGTGTGGCAGCTAGAGGTCCGAGAGATACTTGACCATCCTAAGTTACAAAGACTTACAAACATCCAATAAATACTATCCATGATTCGACCAGTGGTTTCCATGTATTGACTAAAAATCACAGACACTAAATGTATTTTTTTGCTTCATTGTCATAATAAAGTCCCGTCAACACTGAACCTCACATGCTTTGTAGGTTTTCCATGTGCACAGCACGAAGTCGGCTAACGGATGAGTAGAGCGGACTTTGATCTCTCGGACCTATGGTCAAGCACAAGCCTTAGCTGACAGGCCTGAGGATGTTGCTAGTATCTTAGGTGGCACTGGGCACATGTCTGCTTTCAACACGCTGGTTTTAGGGTGTGTGTGAATGTGACTATGTGTATGAACATGTGTGTGCCTGTGCTTGTGTGTATGTGCATTGTGTGTGTATGTACATGTGTGTGAGTGTGTGTATGTGTGTGCATATGCATGTGAGTGTGTGTATGTGTGAATGTGCATGTGTGTGTATGTATGTGCATGTGTATGTGCATGTGTATGTGCTTGTACATGTGAGTGTGTATGTGACAGTGCATATACACACACATGTGTGCATGTGTATGTGTACAAATGGATCCCAGAGGTTGGCCTTAGGTGTCTTCTTCATTGTTTCTCTGCCTTATTTTATTTTGAGACAGGTTAGTTCACTCAAAGATCCACCTGTGTCAGCGCCATGCTGGAATTAGCTGCCCCCTGCCTGTTTTTTTTTAAACCTGGATAACGAGCCTGAGCCATCTCCATAGCTCTCATGTCAGAGACCTTTGAAGTTCTTCCCCTCAGTAAAAGGGGGGGGGGGCAGTCAACAACCACGTGGAGTATGTGCTAGGCACCAAACACACTCATCCCATGCCCAAAACGTTAGCACTGCTTTTTTTTTTCTC
Source organism: Acomys minous (assembly GCF_964271855.1). Taxonomy (NCBI): domain Eukaryota; kingdom Metazoa; phylum Chordata; class Mammalia; order Rodentia; family Muridae; genus Acomys; species Acomys minous. Next base: position 67,975,759 of record NC_140483.1, on the reverse strand, counting down.
AGCACAGAAGAACACAGGACACCAGGAAATAAAGAGTGATCAAAGTCGCCTGTGCTATGTGGATCTCAGAGTTCATACTCTTCCCAGCTCCCTGGAAGTCCAGGTTCTCCACCACGGATCCACAGTAAATGTTCGTACAATGCCCGCAAACTGCATGGGATGTCAGCTGATATCATTGTGATATGTCACAAAGCTGGGCAATAGGTTTTCCAGGCTATTAGGTCTAAGAATGACGATTCATTTCATGTCTTCTCCTGTGAAGAACTCTCTGTCTAAGTCAAAAACAAAAAAAAAAAAAACAAAAACAAAAAAACAAAAAAACAAATAATAAGCTTTTGTGTTGCTTGTCTGAGGACTAATTATTGTTTGCTTTTCACCCCTAATGCTACCATTCATGTTTTCGTGCCTCAGTCTTATTTCTATATCTATACTATTTCTAAGTGTGGTTTAAAGACCATCCCACATAAGAAACTTTTCCTTAAGAGATCTTTAATTGCCTATTTCTGTATCTCAATGTTGTGCTCAAAAGTTTGTATACGCCCACATGCACACACACACACACACACACACACACACACACACACACACACACTGATGCTTTCATTGCTTTCATTTATCTTTCAATGATATTTTATTTACTTACTGGGTGTGTGAAGTGTGTGGGTCTGCCAGTGCCATGTGTGGTGGCCAGAGGCCAGCTTGTGACAGTCTCTTCTTTTTTTTTCTCCTCCCATTTAAGCCCCCCAAATCAAACTCAGATCATCAGGCTCGACAGCAAATGTCTTTATGCACTGAGCCATTTCGCCAGACTTATTTTTTTTTCAACTTTTACTTAATTAATTATAACAGTGGGTATGTGCCCAATATGTGCGTGAGTTGCAGGCACATGTGTGACATTGTGCGTGTGACAAGGTCTGAGGACACCTTCTGGGAGTCCAGTCTCCCCTTCCACCATGAGTTCTGAGGATCAAACTCCGGTTATCAGCTTTGCTTGTCAGATAATTTTCCCATTAAGCTGCCCGTGTAGACCTTATTATTAATATTACAACTTAAATTTTGTTTCTCTGCCACAAATGAGAAAAATCTGGTTGCCATAAACCCCGTTGTAGAGTCCCCTCATGAATTTGAAGAAAATCACTTTGCTAACTTATTTTTGTGTACACTCACACACACACACACACACACACACACACACACACACACATGCCGAAGAAAAACAGATTTAAATGGAATCCATCGTTTCAGAGCTCATTTGCCTGAATAGTTTGTACTTGGTCTCTTGAAACTGCTCGAAAGAGCCAGCGTACCTTTTTTCATTTTCATCCTTAGGAACGTTCTTCTAATAATAATATTTCCCAACGCTAACACTGTTTCAAGGTTTGATTCTGTGAGAGGTGGAAGTGCTAATCCTCGTCCCAAGCCTGCGTGTTCTCGAAGATATCAGTGTCCCATTTTCTCTAAAATTAGCAATGTCACGCAAGCTTTCAGACGCTGTAATTACAACAGCGACAGACCAGAAAAGCTCCCAACACCCACCCTCTCTCCTGTGGCCCTGGGACCAGCCATCTGTAAACTCAAGTCTTCCTTGCCTTTTCTTTCTTGTGTATCTGTGTGCGCTATGTATGCACGCACATGCTTGCATGTGTATAGGTGCTCATGCATGCTCATGTGGAGTGTACAGACAGACTAAGGTTAGGTGCCTTCCTTGGTCGCTCTCTGCCTTGGACACTGAGACTCAGCCTCTCACTTTGAACCCAGAGCCTGCAGATTCAGTTGTGTGCGGCGGGGCTCCTCTGTGTCCACCTCCTATGTTCTGGGATTACAGGTGGGCTGCCTCACCCACCCAGCACTTAGGTAGACGCTGGAGACCCGAACTCCAGCCTCCTGCTTGCCCAGCAAGAATGTCACCCACTGAGCCACTGCCCCGGCCTCTCCTTTCTCCCTTTCACCTCTGCTTCTCACAATTCCTGCCTTCTGCTTGATTCCTATTCTCCTAGGCCCCCAACACAATCCAAGGCAGGCCCCTCCCTTAAAGTATCATTACGGTCTTCTGATGAATGTGTTTGCATCTGAACCAGCATTGACTTCCCACCTTTTCTTTGAGGTACCAGGTCACAAAACTCAGCATCTGTAGACACACCGGCCTCAAGGAGGCAAAGAGAGCAGCCATTTGTACAGATGTGGAAAAAGCTGAGAGATGTCATTCGCTCATATATCTGACCTGCTTCTCCAGCTGAGAATGCCAGCATTGCCAGCTCCTCGGGTTTGGAGCCCTATGGTTGAGGATCTTGTCCCCTCTTCCTCATTGAATATTCCTCTCTAGTGTCTACTTCTTCCTTGTAGGAAATAGTACTTCCCAGTGAAAGCAAAGCCCCCTTTCTCCTCCCTCAATCCCAGCCTCTGCGAATCCTTCAATGAGGATGAGAGTCAAACCTCAGGATGGCTTAACTCTGTGCAGCCTCAGACACATTATCTTAGTGTTGGTTTAGGGGTTTTCTAAAAACATTTTAATCTTTATTTTAACTATTTACAGTGGTTGGTGGGCTTTTACGTATGAGCATAGTGCCCTAAGAAGCCAGAAGAAAGAGGAATATCTCCTGGAGCTGGAATTACAGTGATTGTAAACCATCCTACGTGGGTACTGGGAACTGAACCTAGGTCCCAGCAAGTGCAGCAAGCACTCATGTCTGCTGAGCCGTCTCTCCAGGACCTTGTATTTATTTTTTGAGATACGGTAACATTTTAGCTCAGGTTGCCCTGGAATTCACTATGCAACCTACCTCAGCCTCCCAAGGGCTGTGTACAAATAGACATATCTGGACCGCTGTTTAGGTTCTCCTGTAAGAATGAAACAGAAACCACTGGCTGCATCTCGCTCAAAAGTGTCCCCAGACTCTCTGAGTACCCTAAGATATCATAGGAGCTCAATTAAGATTTGTTGAATGTGTAAACAAGCCACATTTTTATGTCCTGAAAAATCATGTTAATATTTATTGAATAAAACACATAAATGTAACTGAGGATGATATCTACCACAGGGGGTTTTGAAAGAACAGTTATAAGGATTAAGTGAAATTATCTGCTTTATATAAGATTATTCATACCTCCCCAAGCCAAAGATTTCCCTCTTAGTCCATTTTCCCTACTGTATTTGAAAGGCATAGACAACTGTCCTTTCCATCACACACAATGCACTGTTGTGTAGCTGTTTTCCCTCAACTCTCAACTGATACGTCCCTTCATGGAGGTGGCCATATAGGGACTCATAAGAGAAAGGATGAGAGAATATGCCAATCTCTGTGAACTCTGGAAGTCACAAGACTCACAAGGCCCCTCCCCAAGGTTGTATATAAACAGCAATGATTACTGGGAGAGTAGACTCTCCAATGGAGAGCTACCTGGAAATTGTGCAGGGCCCCTGAGGGGCAAAGTCTATGGAAGCTGTCACCTCTGGTCCTGTAACTCACCATGCTCCTTCAAGTAACACCCACTGGCTCATCAACCTAGACATGTGAGGAACCATTTCTTTGGTTTGCCATTGCTTTCTTATCTGGACTGAATATCTCTGTGCACATGTCTGCAGGAAAGACCATTGCTCACTATGCAATGTCTCTGCCTCTCAACACTGCTGTGCTGAGGATGGCTCTAGTTTCATTCTGTGCTGTTATAAAACTCCCTGACCCCCCCCAAAAAAGGGGGAGGGGAGGAACGGGTTTATTTGGTTCTAGATCACAATCTATCACTGAGAGAATTCATGTCAAAAACCCTAGGCAGAAACCTGGAGCCAACAACCATGGAGGATGTTGCCTGCTGCCTTGGCTCTGGCTCACTCACAGACTCATGCTTGGGGAGCTTTTCTTACATAGCCAAAGACCACCTGCCCAGGGATGCTGCTGCCCACAGTGGGCTGGCTCTCCTGCACCAACTAACAATGAAGACAAGCCCCACAGACATGGCTGCAGGCCAAGCTGATAAAAGTGACTCCTCAATCAAGGCTCTCCCCTCAGATGACTCTAAGCCATGTCCAGTTGACAATTAAACCTAACCAGGACAAGGACCAAATTATCAAGAGATGGAATTGAGAGATGCTTTTGAACCATACCATTGAGTGGGAGAAGACTTTGATCTCCCTATGTCTCCCTAGCAGAAGAATGAAATTTAAATGTGTTTTTTAATGTCACGCAGTATTTGATAGTCGTAGCCTGTCAATAAAGGTCATTCATGTTTCTGTCCATCAGATAAAAAAAAAAGACAAAATAAAACATTGTCCAAACACTGAGTAATTAAAAAGATCCATCCTATGGTTTTAAATGTCCACAAAAATTTTATGCCCCTTTCCTCAAGGGTACAGCCTAATTATCTTCCCTTTGCATTATTAAATGAAATGAAAGTTGTGGTTTTTAAGTCCTGGAGGCCAGGTCATAAAAGGCTCAGTAGCTTATAGCAAGCAGATCACTCACTCTCAGGCAACCACAACTGTGTTCTGGAGAGTTATCCGCTGATGAGAAACCTGAACTTTCAGGCAACACTTTGCTTGTAAGTGGTTCCTTCTCTCTAGCTCAGGAAGGTCTTATACCTGCATCCCTGGCCAATATTCTGGCCTCTGAGGGCACCAGTTGCACATAGGGTGCACAGATATACACGTAGGTAAAACACTCATGCACATTAAAAAAATAGTAAAGGTAACAGGTCTCAAAGACAACAAAGAAGAGCCAACAGAAGATGGTAGAGACGTTTGGAGTCAGGTAGATGGAGGAGGAGGAGGAGAAGCAGCCTAACTAGAGTGTCTACAGAGGAAGAGCTGTTTGAAAGCAGCCTTAGTTTTCTTGAGAACACCCAGGGACTTTGAACATGAAACTTCACAAAGACATGTAGTAGGTTCTAAGGCTCTCGAGAGAAACAGAACCAAAGGGATAACTGAACAGATGGTGAATGGATAGATGGGTGTGATGGACGGATAGATAGATAGATAGATAGATAGATAGATGGATGGATAGCATATAGCAGATAAACAGATGATAGATAATAGGTGAAGGGGCCGAGAGAGAAGTAAGAGATAGAGAATAGGTGGAAAGGGAGAAAGAGAGTAGACAGGTGGTGCAAGGCACAATAGCATGCATTTGTAATTGCAATGCTTCTCAGGAAAGAGAGGGAGGGGTAACAGAAGAATTCCCAGGAGCTTTCAGGACAGCTAGCCTGGCATATAGAAAGACAAACAGTAAGAGACACTCTCTCAAGACAGGTGGAATGCGAGGACTGTCAACTGAGATGACCCTCTGACCTCCAGGTACACACACAGTGACTGTGGTCACACACACACACACACACACACACATCACACAGAGAGAGAAATTAGTAAATCAAGAAGTAGTTTCCAGAATATTTTCATGAGGATACTAGAAGTAGCTAAAGGATGTTGGTTGAATTCAATACTATTGAAGTTTTGTTTTGTTTTTTAACGTGTGAGATGGTGAGTCTTAATTGTGAACTGGGATGGAAACAAGTCTCTGGAAATGTTACAGAGATTATACTTTTAGTTAATTGAGAAGGGACAACCCACCCTAAATATGGCCAGTAGCATCCCATGGTATAAGCTCCTATACTGAATAAAGAAGAGAAAGTGAACTGAGCATCAGCTTTCATCTCTCTGCTTCCTGACTGTGGATGCCACGTGACTAGCCGCCTCATGCTCCCGCTGCCATGCCTTCCATACCATGGTGGACTGTGTGCCCTCAAATTGTGAGCCAAGCAGAAGCCTTCCTTCTTTAAGTTGCTTTTATCAGTATTTTGTCAGAGCAATGACAGAAGCAACTCATACAACATATGTAAGTATTCATTCAACAAAAACGTTAATGGTCATTTTATATAAAAATTAAGATTTCTTGTTTCTTTAAAAAATAATAGGAACTTGTACTGCAGGCCATGCATTCTGGAGGGAAATTATCTGAGGGCTGAGCATGGACAGTTATGTTCCCAGGTCCTCTGTCTGAGTGCTCACAACTGCCTGTAGCTTCAGGTCCAGGGTACCTGACACTATACTGGTCTCTGTAGCCACTATGCTTATGCATACAAACACACACATGCATGTGCACACACAGAGATGTAGGTGGCAGGGGGTGGGTAATATAAGTCATTGGTGGCCAAAGCTGCTAACATTAGGGCAGGAGTAAAACTCTAGCTGGGTAGTTCCCTGAAGTTGTCCCCAATGACTAAGGGAGGTGGGTGATGACCCATGACAGAATATGTAGGATTTGTTTTCATTGGCTACTTCCTCTTCTACAAGTCATAGTGATATGCCCAGTGGCCACACTAATGGAATGTTAGCTGTATCAAGACACTCCTGTGGGTGGGGGTGAGATAACTTTGTCTATCAGCTCCAGGATCTGAGTTCACTCCCCAGGTCCCATGTTTAACTCAGTGTGGTGGAAGAGAGTGAGGTAGCATTTGCATGTAATTCTTGCACTAAAGAGTCTGAGACAGCTAGATCCCTAGGTAGGCCAGCCAGTCCAGCCTACTTGGTGAGCTCAGGACTAAGGAGAAACCCTGTCTTAAGACAAAGGTGAAAGCTAGAGAGATGGCTATGCAGTTAAGAGGACATGTTACCCTTGGAGAGGACTTGAGTTCAGTTCCCAGCACACATTTCCAGGTGTAACTCCAGCTCCAGGGGATCTCTCTCTCTCTCTCTCTCTCTCTCTCTCTCTCTCTCTCTCTCTCTCTCTCTCTCTCTCTCTCTCTCTCACACACACACACACACACACACACACAGACACATGCACACACACACACAAATGTTGTTACAGAAAAAATAGCCCAGGCTTTGCTTTTCACACAAATGACTAGTTTCTGCTTTTATTTAAGCTTCACTTGCAGACCACATACTCTTCACCAAGGTAGAAGCCAAGGATCCAAATTCCATTTCAGGTGTTGGAAGGATGCAAGGCATCCTCTAGATTGGGAGTCACTTCGAATTTGCAGACCTGGACTGGCAGCTTTGGGTGGGCCTTGAAGACCCGATTTCTTGGGAGGCCCCTGGTGAGCATCACATTGAGAGATCTCCAGGGCCAGGGTCTGCTTAAATTATCCTCTTTCCCCAGAGTGACTCAGAGTCATCATTTTCTGTTCTTGGCTGCAGCACAAACCTTTCATTTGGACCTGATGGACTGTGTGAAAACAGGAGTGCACAAGCCATTCGTCGCCAGCTCTGTCAGCCAGGAGAGCAGCAGGCTTAGCAGAGGCCATTCGCAGGGAAGTCGTGTGTTCAGCTCAGCAAACACTACCAGTTCCTCAGCCTCAGCTCATCCACCACGCCTTAGTGGCTTTCCCTCTTCAAAGCCCACTGCCACATTTCTCCACCCTTTGATATAATGCAGTCCTTATAGGTTGATAAGGCTGTCCGATACTCACACGTAAAATCACAAAATCTAATTATCTACAGAATCCCCCACCTTGCTGTTACAGTAGGAGGGAGCACACTCAAGCTGCCAACACAATCGTCGACTTCAGCAGGACTCTGGGCACGGGTAGCACACTGTGTGTATACTCAGAATGCTAAGCACTTTTACAGAGATTTTTTTTGGGGGGGTGGGCGAGGAAGGGGAGGCAGTGTGCAGAAAATCTTGCAGTGCATATTCTTTCCAGATGTGAGGGTGAGCTGGCTCCAACATCTGCCACCCAATACATATTTGTAATACTTTATGGCACTTTGTGTTTACAAGGCTGGACTTCCCTGGATGGACAGCCCCTCATGGGCCAAGACTGTCTTAGCCTGAGTAGACGGAAAACAGCCCAAAGCCTGTAGAATAAATGGGCCATGCTCACTAATTGATTTATTAAGTGTGGCAAGGGTCAGGGTTCCTGGAGAAAAATACTCATTGTGCATTCCTACCCAGAGAATCCTGGGATTTGGAGGCAGGACTCTGAGGTCATCCTCCATTAGCTCACCCTTGGCCTTCTGGGAGGGCTGATGAGAATTTGGAGACACTCCATTTGAATTGCAAGACTTTGAAGGTTTGGTTAATATTGGAAAGAAACAATGAGAGAGAAGCAGGAACTGAGCACCAACTGCATACCAGGCCTTACATGGGACAATACTGTCATTGTGAGATCTGTATTATCACTTCTGTTTATACACAAAGAAAGCAAGTCTGACAGAAGAGCTTCTCCAGAGGAAAGGGGTACAGATGTGACCAATCACACTGGCTCTTCTGACCAGATCTCTCTCTCTATCCATCCTTCCCTCCCTCCCTTTCTCTCTCCCTCCCCCATCTGTGTGCGTATGTGTGCATGTGTGTGTGTGTGTGTGTGTGTGTGTGTGTGTGTGTATGTGTGTGTTTTCCTGTGTGTGTGTGCTTGTCTGTGTGTGTATGATTGTCTGTGTGTTGTTGTTGTTGTTGTTGTTGTGTGTGTGTGTGTTGGGGTGGGAGGATGGTCACATGGATACCACAGTGCACAAGTGGCAATCAGAGAACAAACTCACTTTCCGTTGTTTGAGACTGTCTGTCATGGCATATTCCAGATGATCTGGCCTGTCCCCTTCCACGGGTTCTCCTGCCTCCTTTCCAGTCATCCTAAAGGAACACTTGGGTTGCAAATGCAACTGCACTCAGCTTAACATATGTGCCAGGGATGTGAACACAGACCCCCTTGCCTATGCCGCCACCTTTTAACTCACTGAGTCATTTCCTTGGCTCCTGGCAGGCTCCCGCTTAGGCTGTTCTCTTGGCAAATGATGTTGACAGTTGAACCACAGACAGTGATCACTATAGTCAAGGCAGGGGGAGGCTCAGGCTGGTGCTAACTAGAGGACTCATGTGTGTGTGACATCCTTAGATAGTTTGGGGACAAGATAAAGCAAGGCTTTGATTTCCAGAAAGATATGGTAGAGGTATCATAAGTCAAAGGCAGTCACGAGGGCTGGGAGGTGGCTTAAGTATTTGCCTCACGATTCTGAGGACCTGACTTTAGGTCCCCAGGACCTGTGTAAAGCCAGATGATGTAATGCATGTCTCTAATCCCAGTACACCTGTGAGAAGTGAACAGAGGAGTCCCCCCAAGCTCACAGGCTGACTGGTCCGGTGTGTGCAACAGGGAACAAGAAGACTTGTTCTAAAAAGGTAGGAGGTGAGGTAGAACACTTAATGCTGTCCTGTGACCCACACACAAGTTCACACACACACATGTCACACACATATACTACACAGTACACACATACACTCATTATACACATGCCCAACACACACACACACACACACACCACATTACACAGCATTATCAAACATATTCTGCCTTTCCTAGACTGTTGTATATGCATCCCATTCAAAAGAGGTCTGAGCCAACAGGGGGAATTTCGGCTAGAACTTTTATTTATTTTTTCTATTTGAGTTCAGAAATCTTCCCACAGATTCTCCAGGGAAACAGTCAAGGACCGTCTCAAACCTCCAAATTTGTGACTGGAAATTTTATCTAAACTGCTAGCTGTTTCTTCAACCACGTTTCCTCAAGCCACAGATTTCCTATTCACTGCCCTCATGACTCATTTACCCCTTTATTGCTTAAACTCAAACTGTATAGGGTCATTGTTGACAAAATACTGAGTTTGCTTTTCCTCTCTATCAGTGGAGTATTAGTCATTAGCTCAATAAATTAGACTGTAGTTCAAGTATGTGGCCTAGGACAGTTGCAAACCCTACCATGCCACAGACCATCCAGGCCATCCCCTTCCCCAGATAGTAATCAGAACAAGTCATGTTAATTTTAATATTTTCCAGAGGTCTAAGTTACAAAGGGCAAACTGGTGGACTATGTCATCACATGAGTTTTCCTGAGGAAGTATGAACAAATATGTATTTGCCATCAGATAAAGCAAACCAACAGAGATCAAAGAAATGATTACACCCAATTATAGCCTTATAAAGCTCTCAGTTTATTGGTACTACTTGCAGGATCTTGGGTGACTCAAAGGCAGTGAGTGACATCACACAAAAAAATCCACCTAGTCTAGAATCCCAATAGGATGTCCTCCCCTCTGTTCCAGTTTCCTGGTTAGTGAAGACTTTCATGGGACATGCCCCTTGGGCTAGTGTGCAGATATAAGTGAGTATATACCATTTGACTCTTTCTGCTTCTGGGTTAACTCACTCATTATGATCATTTCTAGTTCTAGATGAGAGAAGCATGGGAGAATGGCAAAGTTGAAGGATCCAGAGGATCCTAGAAACCTACAAGAAGAACATTATGATAGGCAGATTTGGGCCCAGGGGTCCCGCTGAAACTATGGCACCAGCCAAGGACAATACAGGCCGTAAACTTCAAACCCATCTAGCCAATGGACAGGACATTCTCTATAGTTGAGTGGAGAGTGGGGTCTGACTTTCACACGTACTCTGGTGCCTCATATTTGACCAAGTCCCCTGAATGGGGAGACCTGGTGGCACTCAGAGGAAGGACAGCAGGTTACCAAGAAGAGACTCGATACCCTATGAGCATATACAGGGGGAGGTAATCCCCCTCAGTCACAGTCATAGGGAAGGGGAGTAAGAGGAAAATGGGAGGGAGGAAGAAATGGGAGGATACAAGGGAGGGGATAATCATTGAGATGTAATATGAATAAATTAATAAAATTTTAAAAATCCACCTAGTATGTGTGGAGACTCGTGAAAGTTGCATTTCTGGAGTTCCCTGCATGACTTCCAGACAGCTCCACAGCTTAGAGCCTCTTCTCTCCAATAGTCCTTTGCAGCCTATATAAGTGTGAAGAAGGAGGAGGTTTTGTGAGCCATGTGTGTTTCAGGGACTTCCTGGGACTTATGACTGAACCTTAATGACCCTCCCTTCAAGATGCAAAGTTTCCATTTCAAGAAAGACGTTACTACGCAACGTATGTCCTAGTTCCATCCCCACTGGCACACTTGGTTGGTACGATATCTGGAAACACCCGCCCCCCCTGACAGCTGGAAATGTTTCCCAGATATAGCAAGAATTTTTTTGCATCTCCCAAGAACTTGGACCACGGATCTAACCAGCTATAGAGGTAAGGTAGCCACGTCATGACTGCGTCAATCACACCTCTGTGATGCATGATTTATTCTTCACTGTCTTGTAGCCAGTCTGTGTCTGTCATCTTCCTGACAGCCTCCTGACACTGGAAGGCTTTTAAGACTTTTACCTTTGATTCGTGTATAGTTTGTGTGTTTCCAGGCGTGGTTTACATCTCAGCTTTGTGATCTTATCTCAGCCCTGGGCTGTTTCTTCTCTTGTGTGCACACTCATACACATACACACAGGCACACACATATACATACACACATGCACACACATACACATACACACATGCACACACATACATGCACATGCATGCACGCACAGTGAGTATGTAGACCAAAGGTCACCACCAGGTGTCCTCCTGTCACATTATTTTTTTAAATTTAATTTTATTTATTTATTCATATTGCATCTCAATGGTTATCCCCTCCCTTGTATCCTCTCATTCCTCCTTCCCTCCCATTTTCCCCTTACTCCCCTCCCCTATGACTGTGACTGAACGGGCCTCTCTCCCCCTATAAATGCTCATAGGGTATCAAGTCTCTTCTTGGTAGGCTGCTATCCTTCCTCTGAGTGCCACCAGGTCTCCCCATTCAGTGGACGTGGTCAAATATCAAAGACAGAGTCTCTGATTAACCTCACCAATTCACCTGGGCTCTGGCCAGCAAGTCCCAGAGATCCTCCTGTATCCACCTCTCTGGTACCAGGGAGGTACCATCATCCCATGTGGGTTCTGAGGATCAGATCAGGCCCTCATGCTTTTGCTGCAGGCACCTTACAGCCTAGTATTTTTTGACTAAAGATATTTTCAATACAGAATAGACCCATTATGCAATGATTGCAAGCTGAGATGCACCTGTTCTTGTATCTGTCTCCTATGAGATTCATATATGCCAGAGGAAAGGGACCCCTTATATCCAGGACAAAAGTGGGGTGGACAGAGGAAGCTAATAAAAATGTTAGATGCTCACATTCATTTTCATTTCAGAGGCAGCAGGCAACTTCTAATTATAAATATATTCCATGCAACTTTAAAAAAAAATATTTGTGCCAACACAGTATTAAAAGGTAACACCTTGGTCGATAGTGTGCGAGCAATTTCAATTAATTAAAAGTCTAAATGTAAAATATGAGAAATATACTTTTAAAAGTGTGTTCACTGATGATCTGAAACTCAGGGCTGTTACTGCCAACCCTAATGTAGACCGTAGCCTGGAATTGTACACGTCTTCATAACATTTTGTGAAATGCATGAATATAGAAATATGTGAGTAATTGATATCTCAGCTGCTTAAATTGGTTGTGTTGAGTGGCTGGATTTTTTATAATCTCTACAATGAAGGAAAGGAGTGAGGGGAAGAGTGGGAAGGGAAAGAGAGGAGGGGAGACGGGAGGGGAGATGAGGTGAGGTGAGGTGAGGAGAAAACGGAAGAGTCTCTAGGCATTAGACAAAGATGATGCCCTAATCAGATCTGATTTCACTACTAGGGCTCAACTTTGGACAACCAATCTTTGCTTCTGTCTCTGTTTCTGTTTTCACATCAAAGCACCATGTTAAACAAGGTCCGATGCCCTGATTCCAGACTGCAAAGACTCTTGAGATTCAAACAGGGAGTTTAGGCCCAGTAACTTTGCCTTTGGAATCATGACAGCTCTTCGGCCTCTCACCAGCTCTTCAGAGGCAGGCGGAACAGGACTGGTAGGCCTCCGTTTATTTATGGAGAAACTGAGAGACTAAATGATTTATTCAAGACTGCACAGCTTGGAACTGATAAAGGCGCACTTTGAACTGGGCTTTCTAGCTTCAAGGCCAACTGCCTTCCACTGGATCACGTTACCTCCATAAATATGAATCACAGCTCCATTTGCTCAGCCGAGCCCTTTCCTTAAGCCAGAGAGGAGTCACATGTGTAAACAGAGGTTCAGTCCACACGCAGACCCAGTACCCACCCTTCCTGGCTGTGGATGTCAGCCAACTCTGGCTGCTGCTCAGAAAGTTCTAGGATAAAGAGGGCATCCCTTTAAATATTTTTGTTCAACGTAAAAGACAATCAATTTTACATTCAGTCAGCTTCAAATGCACTTATTTCATGAAGCTGGCTCCACAGCTGACCAAAAAAAAAATTGTAGACAGAGTCTAAATTTGGGCTTTAAAATCTGTTTCCAAGTATTAATTTTGAGTGGAAACAATTTTGGTTGAATTCAGGGATTATAAATATTCCCCAAGAGTTTTGGGGCTCTTGGCCGCTGTCTCCAAGGCTCACTCTGGTTTCAACCTAGGGGGCTGTTAGATTGGAAGTAGACAGCCTTGGCATGTAGCTGCTCCATGTGCCTGTAGCTGTCTTCAAAACATGATCTCGAAATGTTGATATTATAAATGACCATTTTTTTTTCCAAAATAAGGTTTGCAGAGTTGCAAGTGGATTCAGAAGCCAAAAAGTCTTCAAAGAATGATTTCCATTCAGAGAGATCCGGTTACCTAGCTCCTAGAAAAGTATGCAGGCATACGTTAGGGCAGTAATGCACATACTGTCGGGTTAAAACAGTGGACACCATGGGGAAAGGGGGTTTGATAATCTCTGGATGAACTAACTTTACCCACCCATTCAGGAGTCATGGATAATTTTAGACAGACAGGCAATTCAAGAAAGTCCCCCCAACATCACCCATAATGACAAAGATCATACGATGAGTTGTGCATAGCAACCCTGGTGGATAGTATACAAAGGGGAATTATTTGAAGAGAAATCGAGGTATATTTTAAGTCAGTTCTGACTTCTAAGGCAGGAGTTCAAGCCTACGCCATCCTTGATGAAAATGTTATCATTGAAACCATGGTGGCTGAACTTCCTGTAAGAGGACCCCATGCATGGAGGACCTCTGTGCCTATGAATTCAGCCAAAATTTATGAGAAACTGACCCCATGACTGCTGTGTGCAGCCTACAGCATGATTATTATGTGGTAGTGTGGTGTTTGAGGTTGGTGGATGGAAAGAGTAAGGTATGACTTGTAAGGACAGAAATCCAAGAACCCAACAGCTTAAGATGGAGGGAGAGGAAGAGCAGCCCCCAGCATTAAGTCCTGGCGGCTGAAGTTTATAATGGGTGAAATTCTTGCCCATTTTCCCATCTAAGAAGCCAACAATTGGCAGGAATCTAGAAGCAATCATAAGACTTCCAGTGGAGAGAGCCACCACGCTGGATACAGGAGATGGAGCTCAAACCACGCTGGATACAGGAGATGGAGCTCAAACCACACTGGATACAGGAGATGGAGCTCAAATGTTATGGTTTGGCCTGAGAGCAGAAGTGCTTTGAGGACAATGACATCATTTAGGGCATAACTGTCAGGGACCTCCACAAATGGAGCTCCAATTGTTGCCTTCAGACGCAGGGAGGTCTCATGCCCCTTTATAGTTATCCATTCCTAAGGCACAAGGCCCAGGCTTTTTGAAGCTCCATTCCTTGCCCATCCCCAGGAGGGACAGACTACACCCCTAAATGCTGAGAATGCTTCTAACAGCTAAAGGAATATACCTTCCTCCACCCTAAATGGGGTAGGGGGTACGATGGACCTACGCCTGGCTCTAGTTCTGTAAACCATTGGGGGTTTATGTGTCTGACCAGTTGTTACTAGTGTCAGAGCATGCTGCAAAATGAATACTGCCAGCTGATTTGGAACATTCTATCCCCAAAAATCAGTCATCAGTGTACTCGTGGAGGTATAGTAGTCACACTCCAGCACTATTTTATGGGATCCCTAAACGACTGTTTTCTCCAAAGAAATGTAGCTAAACTCTCTCATCTAAAGATGAAAATGAGTAAATGTCTTATTACAGTTAAAATAAAACAATGGGTTATTTCCCAAAACAGAAGAGAACAAGTAGTAAAGTGATGACTTGAGATTCCCTCTTATGTCCATACTGTTTTATTTTATTTAGAGAAACAGTTTCACTCTCATGTTTTGTTATTAGATATATATTCCACTGACATAACCCAGTAGAGAACAGGGTCCTTGAAGACCCATGGATCATAGTCTACAGTTATTAGCCAGAACATTCTGTGAAGCAAATATGGTAAACCTGTGACAGAGGCTGAAGCTGTTCAGGGAAATAAAAAGTTCAAGGCCTACCTTGACAACTTAGCAAGACCCTTTCTCAAAAAGTTTTTAATGAAAGGTTTGAGGATATGGACTAGTGATGGAGTGCTTGCCTAGCATGTGCAGGGCCTTAGGTTTGGTCTCTCTTACTAAAAAATAGAAGATAGGTAGATATATAGATTATATATATATGATAAAATTAGCACAAATAGGGCTCACTTCAGTAGAACATATACTAAAATTGGAACGATACAGAGAAGATTAGCATGGCACCTGCAAAATGATGACATGCAAATTTGTGAAGCATTCCCCATTTTTTTAGTCATCAGGGAAATGAAAATCAAAATGACTCTGAGATCCCATCTTACACCTGTCAGAATGACTAAGTTAAAAAACTCAGGTAACAGCACATGCTGGCGAGGATGTGGAGAAAGGGGACCACTCCTCCATTGGTGGTGGGAGTGCAAACTTGTACAACCACTTTGGAAATCAATGTGGAGCTTTCTCAGAAAATTGGGAATAGGCTTACCTCAAGACCTAGCTATACCACTACTGAGCATATACCCAAAAGATGTTCTACCATGCAACAAGGACACTTGCTCAGCCTATGTTCATAGCAGCTTTACCCATAATAGCCAGAATCTGGAAACAACTTAAATGTCCCTCAACCGAAGAATGGATAAAGATACTGTGGCACATCTACACAATGGAATACTGCTCAGTCATTTAAAATAAGGAAATCTTAACTTTTTCAGGTAAATGGATGGAACCAGTGAGGCAACCCAGACCCAGAAAGACACATATGGTGTGTACTCACTTATAAGTGGTTTTTAGCCATATAGTACAGAATAAACATACCACAACTCACAAACCCAAAGAAGATAAGTAACAAACAGGATCTAAGGGGGCCTCACCCAGAAGGGGAATAACAGCTGAATTGGTTGAAGAGAGTAAACAAGTAGGAGAGAGAGCGTGGAAAGAAATGAAGATGGCGATCAGACCTGGGAAGAGTAGGGGAGGGAGTGCAGAGGCCCTGCAGAGAAAAGAGAGCCAAGGATGGGGGCATCTCTGTGTCAAGCTGTAGACCTAAGTCAGAATAGTCCTCTGGGAGGATGTGGGGGATTCTAGCTGAGACTCCTAGTATCAGGGGTCATGGAGACTGAAGAGGACACCTTCTAACTAGACAGGACTCTGAATGGAGGAAGGAGAACACCAACCAACCCATCCACAGAAACTTTGGCCCAAATTCTATTCTGCCTACAAGATGTGCAGGGATAAAGTTAGAACAGAGATTGAGAGACTGTCCAACCAAAGCCTGGCCACAATCTCAGAGCCACACCAAGGGAGAAACCCCAACTCCTGACACTATTAATGATACTCTGCTACGCTTGCAGACAGGAGCCAGCAGAGTTGTCTTCCGAGAGGCTCAGGTCTAAACGGATGTTGAGACTCACAGCCAAACTGTGGGCAAAGTGTAGGGAGTCTTGTGGACAAGTGGGAGAAGGGATAGAAGGCCCTGGAGGCGGGGAGACAGGAGCCCCACAAGAAGACCAACAGAACCAACCAACTAGGGCTCAGAGGGGTTTGCAAAGACTGAGGCAGCAACCACGGATCAAGCATGGAGTGGACCTAGGCCCCCTACAGAGTTGTGGCCCATGGGCAGCTAGGTTTCATATGGGTCCACTAGTAAGGAAAGCAGTGGCTGCCACTAACATGGACTCTGTTGCCTACTTACTGATCACACCCCCCTGGTGGGGCTGCCTTGCCAGCCCACGGGGAAGAAGATGAGCTTAGTCCTGGTATGACTTGATATGCTGGAGTGGGTTGCTGGGAGGGGGGGTTTGTGACTCCCCTTTTCTGTGGAGTCGGGGAAGAGGGATAGGGGGAAGAGGAATGCAGAGTGGGACCCGGAGGAAAGGAGAGAGGGGGCTATGATCAAGATGTAAAAGCGAATAAATAAATTCACAAAAAAAGAAAATTAGAGCAAATAAACAGATCAATACATTTTTAAAAATGACTTACGTCTCCCATTTTGTGCTGCCTTTTTTTTCTAAATATTTATTACCTACTAGCATGTTATACTGCTTTCTGCTTTTCTTCTCTATGATAGTAAGTTTAGTGAACACAGAGGCTGTGTCCAGTTTGCTCACGAATACATCCTAAAATCCCAGAATAGTCCCTGCACACAGTTGTCACTCTGGTATTTGTTACATAAGAACCATACACAATTCTTCGTGCTTAAGACTGAACTGTTCTTTCCCATCTGAGGCATGTGTGCTCAGCCTAATCTCATCAGAGGACAGATACTGTTCATCTCATTTTTTTTTTTTTTTGCAGCCCATTCCCAGAGCAGTCCAGAAATCTGAAGCCCAAACCAAGGGCATTCTATGAAGACAGCCTGGTGAAGCTTAGAGAGGACTGGACCATTTATCAAAGTCCCGTCTTTACTTTTGCCATTGTCTTCATACCCCAAGCTTTGAGTACATGCTAGAGTTTGTGAAGGAGGCAGGGGCCTCCCTTATCAGGCAGAGGCAGGGGAGTTGATGCAGTCCATATGTTCTGTCTTCTAGGACTTTCTCCCCTACTGTTATAACGATGCCTTTATTGCCAGCATTATTGATCAAAGCTACCAGATCTCCTGTCCAAAAGAAGAAAAAAAAACCTTCCTGAGTAGAAGGTGCTCCTTCATAACTCCTAATAAAGGGCACAGAGTCTTCCCAGATAGCCCAGAACAGTGAAACTTTTCCTTCATGGAATGTCTCCATCATCGGACACAGCATGGAAAGAGAAAATCCCAGGGCTTCCTGTAATACTTTGAATGTGAAGTGCTCCCCCGGCACATGTGTCTGAATTGGTGGTGCCATGGGATGCCATGCAACATTTAGGAGGCAAAACCTTGAGGGAAGAAGTGAATAACTAGGAGCACACCTTGAAGAGCCCAGCCCCACTTCCTGCCCGCTCTGTGTGTCGAGACCATAGGTGTGATGTCACTATCTGTCCTCTGGCTCCAGCTGCCACACCCTCCCTGCTGTGGTGGAATACAGGCCCTTGAAGTGTATTAGCAGGGATAAACCACCAAGTTCCAACTCATCTTGATCCCTTTTCAGTAAAGGACCTGCCCTCTAAAGGTTTCACTTGTAAACGTCCATGAAAAATGGGTAAAACATCAGGGGTAGCCAATCTTCTGACATCATAACGTGACACTGTCATATACAAATGTGTTGGGCAGGATCTCTAGTTATAAAGGAGAGGAAGATACCCAGGGTTCCCAAATGCCAGGTTGGACACACCTGCCAAATTATAGAGTCTCCAACTTGAGATGCTTTGACTTATGTTTTTCAATTTTATTGTGGTCCAAGATCAATAAGCATCCTGTAAAAACTATACTTCAAATCTTTTATCTGGATCTCTTCTAAGACTAGTCTTTTTATGAAGCTAGCCATAGTCTATAGTGGATTATTTGTAAGCTTTGATGCTCAGTAGGTTGCATGCATTAAATGCCTTTTGACACGATGATAATTTCAATTTATGATGTATATGAGGACATAACTCAATTCTAAGTCAAGGAGCAGCTGTAGCTTCTTCAAAAATGTTGTTAATTAAATATTGAGTGTACACTGTTCCTGCCTGCCCGCCTGTCTGCCTGCCTTTCTCTTTCCCTCTCTCCCTCCTTTCTTGCCTCCTATTATCATCTATGTCTTTACGAGAAAAATATAATCTCCTAAGAGGAAATATAATTTCTTATAGTTGCATTAAATGCTGACTTGAGTTGAGGCTAACAGATTTGTCCACTGAACTTCATGTATTTGATTTCATTTGACTTAGCTCTGACAATGTGCAATGTCTAATCAGAGAGAAAAGAGAACACCCTCGCCTTTCCAAGGCCCCTGAAATAGTATTTCAGGCATAACCAGAAGCGAAACTGCCTGGAAGCTATTTAAAAGTATGGATAAACATTTGGGAACCTGCAGATACACTGAAGTTTACACTTTCCCCACAAAAGATCAACATTTGTCTAAGTCAACTTGCATGCCCGGTGTGGAGGCATGCAGATGGGAAAATGTTGACAAGGTGAACAGGGCCAAGAGGTGTGAAATTTAAGCACATTATCACTCACTGTCAAGACTAATGACTGTCATCAAGGTAGAGGAGATTGGTATAAACACAAAATGATTTTCCTTGGCAATGGAAGTACCAGAGAGATCTCCACAAATTACTTAGGCTCTTGTTTTTCTAGACAGTATTTCTCATCAGTTCTTGCCTGTGATGTCCTTATAAGAACAGAGGCTATTGTGCCCTCTCTGGAGATTGCAGTTCAGACAATGCTTCTATGCATAACACACGTATTTCCCAATATAATGAGCACAAACAAGGTACGTGGGAAGAGGCATGTTTTGCAAACCTCTTGACTTATGGAAATGCACAAATCCAAAGACATGCCAAGAGATAAAACAGGTCTAACTGTTTCATGGAAGATGGCTTCCAAATCATGTTATGTAAAATCATATCATTGTGAGCCCAAACAAAATTTCCAGTTAGGACCTTGGGTGTTATTAAAGTGAACATTTTTCTTTCTTTAAAAAAAAAAAAGACTGATCTTTTTTATTGTGTGTACATGAGTGTGTCTGTGTGTGAGTTTGTTCATTTGAGTACAATCACCACAGAGGCCAAAAGAGGATGCTGGATTCCCTAGGGCTGGGATTATAGGTGGTGGTCTATTGGGCCAGGGAGCCCTGAGATTGGGGGAAGCTTGGGGTCAAGGCATGTCCACACCCTGGAAATCTCATCCTGAAATTGGCAGGAGTAAGATCATTCACCTGTCCCAACTGCCCTGGCTCTCTGTGTCCTTGTGCATGATATCCAGGTTAAACTTCCTCTCCCTTTGTAAAGTCCTGTCTGGCAGCTCCTGGAATTCCTCCTTATGCAAATGAGGCATCCCCATCTCCCTGGTCCCAGCCAATAATGTACATGCACCCCTGAAAGCCCCTACCCATCCCCTCAAAGGTTTAAATAGCCTTTACTCCCCTAAGTAATCAAGCTGTCTTGCTGAAGCTGTCTCCCAAGAGACTGCTGGAGTCGCCATTTCAGCTTCATAGCCCCTCTTGGAATCCACCAGTCACCATCATGGGCTGATCACAGCCTGATCACTCCGCGACAGAAGAGGAAGCAGAGCCTGACCAGCAGGCTCTGTGCTTCCAGGAGTGGGTGCTTGGAAATAAACCCCAAGTCTGCAAGAGCAGTGCAGATTCTTAACTGCTGAGCCATTTCTCCAGGCAGAACACTTATAAAAGGATGAAAACGGAGGAGGAGCAGGAGGAGGAGGGGGAGTGGGAAGAGAAGGGGGAGGAGTAGGAGGAGTGGGGGAGGAGGAAGAGGAGGAAGCAGAGAAGGGTTAGTCAGTAAAGCCATTGCCCTGGAAGAATAAGGACCTGAGTCCCATCTTCTACAGCTCCCCTTACCCCCCAAAAAAACAAGACATGGTGTCTTGTGCTTATGAGTTCAGCACTGAAGAGGTAGAAACAGGGAAATCCCTGGGGCTTCCTAGATGAATTGGTGAACTCCAGGTTCAGCGAGAGAACCTGTTGCCAAAATTAAGGTGGAGAGAGAGAGGAACAGAGAAAGACACTGAATGCCAACTTCTGGCCTCCAGCCACATGTGTACACACATACAAGAGCATTCACACACACAAATAAAGAAACAGATTTTTTTAAAGAGAGAAAAAAAAAAGGATGAAGAAAGTTAAACTAATTTACTCCTAGCATTTGTCAGCCGCGGAGTTGTTCAGATAATGAGCACAGTGAAATTGAGGGCTCATTGCTATTGGCATGAAAGCTCCATTCATAAGCACGGCTTGTTTTAATAGGTTTATTGCATCGTTGTGGGCATGTGCTATTGCACTGGATGGATATGCTGTGAATATTTTTATAATTGTGGATAGTGCAAAAGTCATTTTCTGTTAGATTGCACAAATCCATTCCGTTAGGAGACGGATACATTATTGTAACAGGATTAATGCGCCACACATAAACATAACCAGTCATATTCTGTTTGATAAATTATCTCATTTTAATCGGAATGTAAAGAGATTTTGGGATAGCTCCTCGTTGGATTTGCATAATTGTATTACAGACAGGCAAATTGCATTATATTCTTCATTAACAATAGATGGCTTGTATAACTATTGTATTTTTGAAGGCACTGCTCTTACATGCATGCCGCAATTTGTCATTTGGTAGCATTACCCAGGAGTTCAGTCGAAAGAGAAAAGAGGCTGAAAAAGATCACTTGATTTTCGCTTAGTCCGGTTAACATCTCCTCATCCGATTGTGCCCCGGTTGTGCTATTGTTTGTTTTAACAAATTGCGACCCAGTGGCTAAGAACTTCTTTTAAAAATCCTCTAATGTGAGGACAATTCAGCCCTTATAGATTTCCACAGCAGAAATGTCAGCGCTCCTAACAAACCCCATGTATAAAAATGTGAATTAAAATTAAATTAGAACCATACGATTGATTTTTATGTTTGACTCTGGTAGATGCCCTCTCTGAGGGAGCTTGCCTTTGCACTCTGCAGCCCAGACAAAAGCTAACAAGTTGTATTTCCTCATGGGAAGTGTGGTGTTTACAGTCACTCAGTGGTGGTTATTACCGGCTGCCTGATGCTCCCTACTGACAGCTGTCAGCAACCCCTTAAAAGCATTGTGCAGCCCTCTTAGCATTTCAGTGGATCTGCAATGCTGCCTTTCTGGGCCCGGAAGAGACTCCCTTTCTATGATAGGTACCCTCTTCACTGGGGATCCCATCAGTTAGAGCCTTGGGTCTAACACGTGGGCTGCATTACCACGCCCATCCCAGAACCGAGAGAGGCATAGTCTGGCTTTGTGCCTTCACTGAACATATGAATGAATAAACGAGTAGATGAATGGACATGGAGATGCATCAAAATTCCCAAGGTTTCTGGATGGAAAACTGAAAAACAAAAAACAAAGGCTAGCAAAATTCTTTCCTCTGCTTCCTTCACTAGATGGAATGGAAAACTCCCTTGCCACCTCCTACCAATCCCAATGCCCGCTTGCATTTGGCGCTTGAAAGCTTCTAAGACACCTTGATCTTTATTTCATTAGTGCCTCAGAACAGCCCTGTGACACAGGTAGAAGCAAAGAACGACACAAAGAAATAACGGTTGCCTCGAGGAGGCATGGGGGGATTTGAGGGGGGAGAGTGTGAGGGAAGATCACAAAAGCTGAATGTGTGTGTGTGTGTGTGTGTGTGTGTGTGTGTGTGTGTGTGTGTGTGTGTGTGTGTTCGTGTGAGGATGTACACATTTGTGTGGAAGCCAGAAGTCAACAATTGGGTTCTTCCTCAACTATTTTCCACCTGATTTTTGAGACACAGTCTGTCACTGAACCTGGAGCTCACTGATTTTTCTAGAGATCTCTTTTGCTATATGGTCCCGGGCTTTTCCTGTCTGCCTCCTAAGTGTCTGGATCAGAGATACTTGAACCACCCAAAACAACTTTTCACATGGGTTCTGGAGATCCAAAGTCAGCTCTCCAAGCTTGCACAGTAAGCCCTTTACCCCCTAAGCCTGAGAGCCCCTCAGGTGCCTTCTTTGTTCTTCTCGTCATCTTTCTGTCCCCAGTGGGTCTGTGTTCCGTGCTTAGAACCATCTTCTTTCCCCTGCCATCTCGCAAAGTCCAACCCTGCCTGGGACCGCCAGCTGCTGACCAGTCCCCCCACTTGTGGGGAGTGTGGTTACCTTCTCACTACAGCCTTACCCCTTCCTGGGGTTCTACCCTTCTGGAAGGGGTTATCCATCTAGCTACCTGGGTTATGTGAAGTTTTGTGTGTATGGGCCTACATGTTCTAACTCACATGACAATTCTCGCACGTGACAAATACCCACAATGTGGTCGTTCAAAGGTCAGTTCAAGAGACAGGTTCTGACCCTTGCAGGAATCCCTCTCCTCTCCAGCACTCAGCCCTCAGGCTCAGTGGGCTCCTGAGTCAAAGTTCTCCACATGGTGTTTTCTGACCCAAGACCCTACAGTTTCCTGGAAATTTGGGTTTGCATGTATTGCTACACCTTTCTCTGTATACCCTAGGTGTTTCCAGGGACCTCCTCATCTGAGGCAGTTTACTCAGGAGATGTCAAGATGTTGAGCCAGGAGCCCAGTCACATCACAAGTTCTGTGTGGTACAGTATATGATATGCTTGCAACAACTTTCAAACTCTTTGAAACCTATGTTTGCCCTTTTGAACTTCCTCAAGCCTCATTGTGAAGGAGTCATGTCCGGACACTTCCCTGGGAATCATGCCACTATACCTCAAACTCTGAGCTCTTGGAGCAGGCCAAGTGGTCTGTAGAGACTTCTGTATGGATGAGTTAGTGTGGGGGTCCAGGGAAACCATGGCCTAGCTGGCTCTGTGTACTATGGGCCCAACCTTTAAGAAAGGAAACATGAGATGATGACAGAAAGGGATGGGACAGAGGAGAGGAGAAGAGAGAAGAGGTGGAGAAACAGAGGGGTATAGAAAGGGGTGGAAAGAGGACAGATGAAAGGGGGAGGAAGAGATGGGGAGGGAAGGAGACAGGACGGAGAGAATGGAGAGGAAGAGAGAGACAGGATGAGGCAAGGCTCCTGTCCTAGCTAGCCACATAGGAAGAAAGAAGAAGAAGAAGAAGAAGAAGAAGAAGAAGAAGAAGAAGAAGAAGAAGAAGAAGAAGAAGAAGAAGAGGAAGAGGAGGAGGAGGAAGAGGAGGAGGAGAAGGAGGAGGAGGAGGAGGAAGAGGAGGAGGAGGAGGAGGAGGAGGAGGAAGAAGAAGAAGAAGAAGAAGAAGAAGAAGAAGAAGAAGAAGAAGAAGAAGAAGAAGAAGAAAGCACTTCCCTGGCAGAAAGGCCATACAGGGCAAGGCTTGAGTTTGAGTGCACTAGAGCGAGCACATGGAAGCATCCTCTCCATGAAGCTTGGGAACATTTCCTCTGCTTCTGAGGGTTGACAGCTTTTGAAACTCCAGGAAGCATCAACATTCCAGGCATGAGAGGATCAATGTTTCCGTGAAGGTTCTGGGATGAGTACCAGATTCTGCTCCCCTCTCATGTTTAACTGATAATGGGAAGAAGGAAATGATCAGAGACAATGGGAGGAGGCAGTAAAGACCTAGGCATCATTAATACACACATCTCAAAGTCATTGTCCTTCATCTCAGCCACATTCACCAAATACAGAGGTACCTTGGGTTATAATACAGAAACTTGTGAGGCAGTCCCCTCCCTCTAGTCTTGTGGCCAGGAAGGCCCAAGTGGCCACTTCTGTCTGTGGAATGTGATTAATTTAAGGTGAACCAGAGTCTCAGGCCTCAGTATCCTCTGGGATTGTGACCCAGGATGCCAATCAGCAACTATAGAGCTCAGTACCAACATTGAGCAGCTAGGATTTCAGCTGTCTCACTTCTCTGCAGGAATCACTCTGCTAGCCCCATCTAGTCCATGATCCCTGACTGCCAGAGACCAAATAATCTAAAATCATCATTTATAAGCCAGACAGCACAGAACCCTCACAGGAAAACCTTAGCTCTGCGAGCGCCAACCATCGCACTGATGGCTACAAGCGTTATTCCTGTAACTGACTTTGGGTAGCATCACAAGATTCAGAGCATTTTGTAAGTCCTTATTTTTATCCAAACACCAGCATCTACTCCACAAGTTTATGTAATACAGGGAGCTGGAGAGATTACTAAAACAGTGAGGTGCTTGCTGCCAAAGCAGGGAGAGATGACCGCTAACGTTCAGCCAGCTTTGTCCTTTTAGTACACCCCAGGACTGTAGATTATGGAGTGGTGCTAACCACCATTAGATTGCATCTTCTCAGCTCCATTAACCCAACATAAAAGCTCATACACATATTGAGAGGTTTGTGTGCTAGATGGTTCTAGGTCCCATAAATTAGCAGTCAATATGAACCATCACCATTATTATCTACGTCTCTACTGTGGATGATAGGGAGGTAAGGGGTTCTCAGGAGGTAGGGCATCAACCAGGGTACAGAGGATGTAACAATATACATGGCTAGAGACATAGAACCCAGATTTCATAATCTGTGGAATAAAAGAGGGAGAGGGAGGGAAGGAAGGGAGTAAGGAAAGATGGAAGAAAAAATGAAGGATGGACACAAGGCAGGAAGGAAGGAAGGAAGGAAGGAAAGAAGGAAGGAAGGAAAGGAAGAAAGAATAAAGGAAGGAAAAAGCAAAGGGAGATGAAGAACCAACCAACCAAGTATGGGAAATACTCTGACCTCTGTGAGTGGGTGGGGACAGGGCTCCGGCTTCTGAATCTTCCCCTTACCTTCTGGATGTTCAGACAGAGACCACAGAGGAGCTCAGGTGAGAGGAGAGGAAAGAGAGTCCCTAATGCCTTTTCTTTCCATCAGCCCCAAGCAAGAACAATGCAAATGAAATGTAGTCTTTCTTTTTATCATGCAAGGAGCATAATTAGGAGACAATGAGGAATGACAACTAATAATGAACATCTTTTCTTCCTAATTAAAATTTAACGACTGTATTTCTTCCATTATTGCCCAGAGCTGCAGTTTGAAGTGTGTGTTAACAAGACCAGCCTTCAGATTGTAATGCCACTCCTGCTGGGGGCTCAGCCCAGCCCTGTTGTTGCAGACCACTATGGCCTCACTACGGCCTCACTTTGGCTATAGCCGAGTCCTCAGCGTTCACTGGCATTGAGCAAGGTATACATGAACTAGTAGTGGGAGTCAACCTTAGGGGTGTTTTCTTATGCATAATGATTGACAAGTGTTATAATTCCTTGGACTCCATGGAGAAAATGGGCAGGGTTTGGTGAAAATTCAGATAGGGACAACTGCCTGCTGAGTGACATTGGGCAAGCTACCTAGTGTCTACATCCATGAATGAGCTTCATCTATGAGACAGAAGAAAATACCACAACCATGTTATGGTGACATCAGAAACAGGGCATGAGATGCTCAACCTGGGGGCTGGGGGGTGGACGGGGCAAGAAAAGGTTGTAGATGTCTGTCATGTGCAATGCCTTTGATCATCTTCTCAGCATTCTGATGTGTGTGAGTGTGTGTGTGTGTGTGTGTGTGTGTGTGTGTGTGTGTGTGAGTGCGCTCTCGAGCAAGCATATGTAAGTGTGTAGGGCAAAGGTGAATATCTCCTACCTTCCTTAATTTTCCTCTGCCTTATATTTTGAGAGAGGGTATTTCATTGCTCCTGGAGCTTACTGATTCAGCTAGACTAGCTGTCAATCACAGGGATCACAGACAGAAAACGCCAGACCCAGCTTTTTAACCATGGGTTCTAGGAAACCAAACATGGGTCTTCTTGCCTCTATACCAAGCACTGTGCCTGTTGAGCCACCGTCTTGGCTTCTATACAGATTCTTTATCACTCTCTACATTTTAATACTTTCCTTGTGTATAAAACCTGTCTTTGCCCAAGGGATTCACCCCTACACTGCATCTCCCAGATTCCACTTTTCTTAGAGGACAAAAGAGGCTGATCACAGAAAAAAGGAGGAGGCTTTGCTTTGGGACAGAGTGACAGAGTAGTTAGTGAATCGCATCTCATTGGAGCAGAGTGCGGCATGGTGGCTGTCAAGGGGATGGCTGAAGCTACAACCTCTTAATGATGTTAGAGGGTAAAGTTCCTTTGGCAAGCTGGTTCTCCTGTGAGCTGGCCTAGAATCAGCATCTTTGGGTTTCCTGGTGATTCTGACTTCTCTAGCTGTATCCGTTCCTACAGTGGCCACAGTAGATTCTGTTAGATTATGCATCTGCATACACACACAGTAGATTATGTATCTGTGACACCAAGCCCTGATCCTTACAGGAGATGATGTGAGTACAGCATCTATATCTGTTGTAGGAGAAGTGTTGACAAGAAAAAGATCTAGTGATTATTTTGTAGTTGGAGGAACGAGACCAGGGATCTATAACTGGCGTTAGTTACTTTTTTATTTTGCTCAGAAAACATAGCCAACAAAAACACCTTAGGGGAGGAAAGGCTTACTCTGGCTCACAGTTTGAGTGTTCACAGTCCATCGTGGTGGGGAAATAATGGCATTGGGAGTGTGAGGAAGCTGCTCACACTGCATCTGCACTCGGTAGGCACAGAAAGGTGAGTGCTGGTACTCAGCTTGCTTTCATCTTTTGTTCAGCCTAGGATCATGGCCTTTAGGATGGCTCCACTCACATTTAGGGCAGACCTTCCACCTCAGGTAATCCAGTCCAGAAAGTCTCTCACATGTTTGTCTAGATGTGTGTCTCCTTGGTGATGCAAGCTGACAATCTGGATTAACCACAAGCAAGTTATTTATACCTGAGGTCTACCATTCACACTGATCTGTAGACACCCCCATTCTCCCATCACTCTGTCAGCACCTTAGGTCCCAGCCTAGGGTCTCTTACTAAGAGGAAGAGGAAGACTGCTACAGTAGCTCTGGATCACTCTCGAGCAACCATGGTGAGCTTCAATGTAGCAGTAACCTCCCCTTTTCTCTACTACGATGCTTCCTAGACCTTACTTTGTCTTTGTCAAAGTCAGAAATTATTGCCATGGCCCACTTGATCCTACATCATCTACAGCCCTCTACCTGTCTCCCTCCCACACGCACCTCCACCATTGGCCACAGCATACCTGATCCACACAGTGTTCCTGGAAGGACCTCTTCCCTTCCATACCTGCTTCATAACCAGGAAGGTGTCCAGCCAGTAACTCTAGCCTCTCAACCCATCTTCCTGTTGTATCTTAATGCTGTTGTACTTTCTAAGGATTTCTTTGTTGTCCTTGGCTAGGGAAACCCTGCAGAAATGTTCTAAACCCCTCTTTGATTGCATCCAAACCCCTTACGGGAAGTTCTCATTCAGAGTTGGTCTGCTAGATATTTGTGATCTATGGTTACCACCCATGCCGTCCTCAGTCTTGCATGAGTCTGGATAGAGGTGTGGGGACAGATGATGTAGTGAATGTTACTTCTGTGCAAAAGTAGCTCTGTCCAGCAACCAAAGAGAAACAAAGGGCACTGTGGCCCTCTAGGGAAGGGTTCTGATGGGATCTGAAATTAAGAGGATTATAGGAGCTGGAAATCTGCCCTCTCAATACACATGTTAAATTGATGTTGAGAGAGAGAGAGAGAGAGAGAGAGAGAAGATTGGAGGTGGGACTATGGCTCAGTGGGTAAAGTCATAGAAACCTAAGTTTGGATCCCTAGAACTCATGGAAGTTCACATCTATAACTCTAGAAATTCTATGGTGAGTTGGGAGCCAGAGATAGGACAATCTTTAAAAGCTTACTGGTCTGTGTCTGTTAGCCTGATATAGATAGTGGAGAGCAAAAGACATCCTGTCTCAAGGCAAAGGCACACACACACACACACACACACACACACACACACAGAGAGAGAGAGAGAGAGAGAGAGAGAGAGAGAGAGAGAGAGAGAGAGAGAGAGAGAGAGAGATTGACAGACAGACTGAAAGAGCATGAATTTTCCTTATTGGTTAAATTCCATTGGTTAAAATACCAAGATTTAGGTCTCCAAGCACACGCTAAGAGCCGGCTGGGATGCTGCAAAATTACATGAACTCTCTGTTCCCCTCCTCTATATCCCAGCCCTGAGCACCTCATAACCTTCTGGAACCATGACTGCATCATTGTAGACAGGCCAAGGATCCGCATACAAATGCGGTAGGAGATTACCAACTCACACACCGGGACATGTGTCGGAACAGAAGTGGACTATTCTTTCTACAAGTTAATAGTTTCAAAATCAGACCTGGTGGTACCTGGGAATGAAAGACCAAAGACACAGTATTTCCACACAGCCACCCTGTGCACGCCAAAGTCTTTTTTCTTTCTCCCACTGTGAGCCTTATATCCACAGAGTTCCCAGAGAGAGCTTCCAGAGAACAGCACACAGTGCCCCCATTTTCCTCTCCTTCATAAATAGCTGAGTGACTTGATGGCTCAATTGAAAGCAGTGGAGTGTAGGAACTATTTCCTCTCTCGGTGCCTGTGTGTGCTTCGACTGATGTGTATATTTGTACTATGCATACATACGTGGAGAATGAACCTTGCAGTGCAGCTAAACTGAAACCAAATACACAGTGTGGTCACATTTCCTGGCAGGGGGGACTATAAAAACCCTTCTTAGGATTATAAAATTTTATAACTGCAGAAACTATTCTGCTACCACCCCTTATTTTACAGCTGGGGAAACTGAGGCAGGGACAGACAAGAGATTTGCTTCTAGCCAAATAGTTATTTGGCACAAAGGCCAGACTAGTTTCAAAGCCCCCATTCCAGAGACCTTCTGACTTCAGTAGTTTGGGATTTTGTTTTCCTATAGATGAGGGAAGTTAATAAGATCTGGCTGGCACTGCAAGGGTGGCTGTGAGTAAACGCAGGACTTGGCCACATAAGTGTCTGTCCTGGATAGCAAAAAGACACACCTGGCAGCCTCTTGTCTTGACTTTGGGCTATTATCCAGATGCCTCTTCTCTTTGTCCTGTCCCTGTGTCCTATATCTATGGCTTAACCTCACTGGAAACTCTCGTTGTAAATACCACTTGTTAAGTACTGGTGTGTACTCAAAAAAACAAACAAACAAACAAACAAAAAAACCCAACAACAACAAAAAGCAAAAAAAAAAAATGCAAGAAGTAATTTCCTACTCATAATGCAAGGTGGTATTCTTGGTCTAGCTCTACAGGTAAGAGAATGGGGGCTCAAGGAGGCTAAGGAGGACAAAAGAACATGTTTAGTTTGTTTGCCTCATGGTGAGATGTTTTCACTGGATGACATCCACAGCTCGATATCATGCCATCCTTCCTTTGGTGGCACATGGGCTCTTTCTTACCCGATCTTCTCTCTCTAGGTATGGTGTGATGCTACCATGGACGATTGCACCAGCCCAGGCTAGCCACAAAGCTTGCAGTGTTATATATTGGCATGCTGACACTGGCAAGGGTCACATGAAGTCCCGTGTTCATCCCTGGATGTCATCTGCATGTTAATGCTGGCCTTTTCTATGTGTCCATATGCTACCTGGATACAAAACAGTTTTGAACTTAATTTAATTTTCTGCCACAGAACTCACACCACTATAACTGGAGAGGAAAAAATTAGAGCATTTAAACATATGTTACAAATATAACTCATGTATATAGTATGCATATTCATAGCCACATATTATCTACCATATATGAGTATAATATATACTATATATGAACATGGAATATAGACACATATGTGCAGATATAAAGTTTTATATACACATTCTATATCTAGTATGCAAGTGATGATATATTTAGTCTGTGTATGTATTCAGCCTGTGGGTATATATATGTGAGTGTATCTTACACCCACTCACATTTATGGCAGCCCTGATTGCTCAAAACTAATTGTCTACAATACACAAGGACCATGGAACTGCTCATTTACTTTCAACCAGAGTATGCTCAAATCAAAGGAGGGATTCATCGGATCTTGTACCATAGGCTTCCTTCCCTCAAAAGTCAGTTTCTCACTCCTGGAGGTTCCTCGTGGCTCCAATTCCTTGAATAAGACCAGCGCACTTAATGGACACCGTGTACTTCTAACCAATCAGGCTCTCTGGTTTCTTGGGTGTCTGATGCATGGTAGTTGCATCTTCTTACACACAGGCTTCAATAGAGACTCTTAACTTGCGAACACATCATTGGCCAAGAAACCGTGCACAGAACTAACTCTGCTTCCCAGAGTCCTTTGCACCAACCTTGTGACAGCACCTTTCTTTTCCAGTGATTCACTACCCCAGAGACACTCAGAAGTGGCCTGAAGAAAGAGCTTTTTCCTACACAAGCATGTGAGCATATTATATGCACGCACATTAGAGAGAGAGAGAGAGAGAGAGAGAGAGAGAGAGAGAGAGAGAGAGAGAGAAAGAAGAAGAAGAAGGAGGAGGAGGAGGAGGAGGAGGAGGAAGAGGAGGAGGAGGAGGAGGAGGAGGAGAAGAAGAAGAAGAAGAGCCTAGACCACATTCACCTTAGTGTGACTCTCAGCTGCTCTGCCCTCCTACTCACTCCAAGGAAATAGACAAGGAGAACAGGGTTTTCTGAGGATCAGCCAGTGGTCTGTGACTCTCTCAGATATGCATGCCATGGATGAAAGCAAGTTGAGATTCTTCAACGGTGCCATGGGAGAAGGAATGAAGGGCCAGGTAAAGAGTGATGGGCACAGAAGGGCACTGTTTAACCATACGTTCTTCTGGCCAGAGTACAGACACTTCATGAGTTTTCCCATGTGTGACCATGGTCATATGATTGGTGCAACCTATTTCCATGCAGAGTAAATATCTCAGCACAGGAATTCTATGGGTCATAGCCAGTAGGCATACATATTGTAATACGGTCAGCCAAGAGACTAGAGAGATGGTTCAGTAGTTAAGAGCACGCACCGCACTTGCAGAAGACTAGGATTCAGTTCCCAACACTCACATCATGTGGTTCACAACTGCCTGTAATTTCAGCACCAGTGGACCCAACATCCTCTTCTGGCCTTACTGGGTACCCATGCACATGCACGTGCGCGCGCACACACACACACACACACACACACACACACACACACACACACACGTTGGGGTGATCTTTTTATACACTGTATAAATATCATGCTTGTATTATTCAAATGCAGGTTTCTGTGCCCAGACAGTTGAGTACAGGTCAAGCATTAACAATAAATATAAAAGGGCTCTGTGTCATTATCTGGGGAGCTGGTGGCGGAACAGACTTCAGCCTAAGAATAGGTCCCAAAGCACAGAAGCCCTGGTTTCTCTGGTCAGATGTTAGGCACGGAGCAGCAGAACCACCTGCCTGTTCCCTGTGAACAGCGGGCTGGGTCAGGCTGACCTAACAAGGCAGTGGTGACTGCAGGGTAACGGAGCCTGTGAGCACTGCCTCACTCCTCACCTAACATGCAGAGAAGCAGCCTGAGTCCAGAAGAGGGCTGGGCTGACCAAAGTGGGGCCACCAGCCCAGTGCCACATTCTAGCAGAACAGCAGTAGGGTCCTGGACCTGTGGAAACATGTTGGGGAAGAGAAGGTTGGTGGGGCAGAAAAATCACACCAGCTGTAGACACTCGGAAATGGCAGGAAAAGTGGAGAAGTCATCAGATTTGATAAGATACCTGGGAAGTCCATAAAGAGAGAGTTAAGTAAAACTAAAAACAATAAGCATGTAAAGATGGAAACTGCCATAAAACAGGGCTTTAGGACCCTATATAGTGCTGTATTAGATGGTTTCAACATAGAAACAGAAAATGAAAGATAAATGACTTAACTGACATTGGTTCAATACTGTTTATGACATTATCATTTTGGTATTTTATATTTTATTATTTTTATATTTTATTCTTAATAGATATAATGTTTTTGTTATGATTTCTCAAACAAAAAAGGCTTTATAGTCACAGGAAAATTTGTATCAAATTGATAAGATTGATAAAAGACAGGCCTTAGAAGAAAAATTAGAAAAATTCATAAATAAAAATGATAAAAGATACTCAAACAGAGACAGAGGAATTAAAACAAGAGTCTACCATGCCACTGTATAATGAAATTAAAGGTCAGCCAAAAGTTGTTTGAAAACAAACCTTAGTTTATCCAATTACTCTATGACAAAAACCAGCAGACAATTGGCAACTCCAAGGTTATGAAGAATTTCAATGGCATCCCATAGAAAAGCCAGATTTTTAAAAAGAGTCTGTAATTCACCATTCTTGAACCAGATATTAAATATTTGGATGGTTCAAAATTGAGCAATCCCACAAGACTGGAAAGATAAGACAAAATCAATATTAGAATCTGGTCCTCTGTTACAATGGCAATCATGGTAGGAGGAAGAAGCTAAGGAGATAAAACAGAGAAAAGGGGCTAGAGATATCAATATTTCTCAAAATCAGTTGCTAGGTGAGGGTTGATATGCTGAGGTACAAAATAAAACCTTAATTTTTTTATCAATTTACAAAAATCCATACCAATATGTAGTGAATATAAACGTACATATATGTATGTGATATATATATATATACCCAAAATAAGAGACATGGCTTTTTGCCTCTTGCATGTTCATCACTCCACTGTGAGACACTCCTGGAGAGAACCGTTTCAGTGAACACTTCAAGGTTCCTGGTTCCAGCTGCTGCTCCCAGTTCCAGCGGGTGAGGTTGCAGTCATGTTCGTTGAATTACTGGTTTGCCATTTAACGGATCTGCTGGAATCCTGCCAACTATGCCAGTGGAATTGTTACAAGGAACTGAATCTAAAAAGGTCTACTTCTCCTGTTTCCGTTAACCTCTTTCCTCTCTTATCTATGGTAGGTGGGTTGGAAAGGAGGTATAAACATTACAGAACCCAAAATAAAATAGGTTTTCAAAAGTTCAAAGCCTACACCAATATAAAATATTTGGCTTATTGATACTCTTTAATGTAAAGGTAGATTCAATAATAGACCCTTTTATCCTATCATTCCTATGCTCCCTCCTTTTCACTTTTCATCCCAAGTTTTGGATCCAAGCAGTCCATAATGTGTGCTATAATTTCATTTCTACCAAGTTTTCTTCAGCTTCACCTGATAATTTTCTTGAACTACTTAAGTCTTTATCACCTTGTAAGGTTTGAAGTAAACTACTTAGCTCTTGAGTAGTTAATCCAGTTATGAACCTTAGCCAATTAATATCTCCTAACACTGAAAATCATTTAAGACTTTGTAATTGATCTCTCTTGATTTGTACCGTCTGTGGTTGAATTTTCTGTAGACCTATCTTACATCTTAGACAATGAACAGATAATGTATTTTTCAGGAGCAATTTGTAATTCCCAACAAGGCAAAATTCTCTTTACTTCATTATACATTTTTTCTAAGGTATCTGCATCTGAATGAATCTCTCAGTAAAATATCATCCATATAATCATATGTTATAGATTGAGAAAAATGTTTATGAATTATTTCCAATGGCTATTGTACAAAATATTGACATATGGTAGGACTGTTTGGCATTCCTTGTGGCAAGATCCCTTAATGATATTTCTTTATCAGACAACTACTGTTACAAATAGGTACTGAGAAAGCAAACCTTTCCCTAGCATGTTCATGCAAGGGGATGGGGGAAAAACAATCTTTTAAATCAATTACTATAATAGGCCATGCCTTAGGTAATAAAAAAGTATAAGGGATTCAATGTTGTAAGGAACCCATAGGCTGAGTGACTTTATTGCTCTCAGATCTATTAACATCCTCCCCTTTTCAGATTTCTCTTTAATGACAAATACTAGGAGGAAATTAAGGACTGATGGACTCTTCTATGTGTTGAGCCTCCAGCTGCTCTTAGGCTAGCTTGTTCTAGTGCCTGTAACTTTTCTTTTGTCATGGACTATTCTTCTTTCCAAACAGGTTTGTCAGTTAACCATTTTAGTGGTAAGGAAGTTGGTGCTCCATCAGCAGTCACTCGCCCCTCCACCATAAAGCTTAAGATGATCATGAATTTCTGATTCTCCTGCCAGCACCTCCCAAGGGCTGAGATTACAAGCTTACACCACTATGCCCAGTTGGCAGTGTCTTGTGAATGGACTCCAGGGCTTCATATTTGTGAGTCAAGCATTCTTCCCACTCATTCCCATTTCCAGCCCAGCGTGCACTATTTCTAAGCTTCACAATCCTCCAAGATAAGCACCACCATCCGCAGAACATGACAGCAGTAAGAAAGGCTAGAAGTGTTCAAAAGAAGTGGTCAAGTGTGCTTCTCCTCTTCGCTGGGGGGGCTGATGGCCACCAACTCACTGAAGCCAGAGGAGCAGAAGAGGAGGTGCAGGGCTTGGAAGAGAGTAAGAAGGATGAAAATCAAACACTCCGAGAGCCATGCCAGCAACTAGTTCAAACTTATTTGTTTGGTTGGTTGGTTGTTGTTTGGTTGCTTGATTAGTTGATTTTTTTTGACACAGAGTTTCTCTGTGTAACAGCCCTGGCTGCCCTAGACTCAATTTGTAGACCAGGCTGGCCTTGAACTCACAGAGATCCACCTGCCTCTGCCTCCCGAGTGCTGGGATTAAAGATATGCACCACCAAGCCTGGCCTAGTTCAACTTTAACCAAGGAGAACAAAGCTATCTAGCCCTTGGGGAGTGGGAGGGGGTTCCAGGATAGGTGTATGTGATTGGTTGAAACCAGGCACTTTAAGGATGCATGCTTCTATCATATTAATGGGAACACAGTACCTAATTATCCTATAGGTGAAGGGAGAGGAGAGCTAGCCAGGAGCTGTGTCAAGGGCCATGTATTAAATGTGGTTAGGGGCATCTATGCCTAAGACACTCTCCAGATGGAGCCAGAGGCCAGGCCCTGCTGGGGAGAAGGAGTTCTACACCTAACCAAGCTCAGAATTTCCATCTGGACAAGGAGGCCTGCAATCTCAAACAGCAAGGTCCTTCCAACAGTTAAGGACTTTGAGGTAGAAACCTGTCTCAGTTATATTTTTATTGCTATACAACCTGGTTGAAAGTAAATAAACGGGGGCAGGGGATATTATTTGGCTTACAATTCCATGAGAAGCCACTACTAAAAGGAAGTCAAGGGAGGAACTGACACCTAGTCATACCACATCCACAGTCAAGGTCAGAGAAACAAGCACATCCTTGTTTGCTTCTGCTTGGTTACTCAGCTAGCTTTATCCTCTCTCATACCGTTCAGGAATCTGGGGCCCGTAGTGGTGCAACACATAGCAGAGTGGATCTTTCCACACCAATTAGCACTCAAGACAATCTCCTCACAGATCAAGCTGATATAGATAATTAATTACTCACTGCAATTTTCCTCCCAGGTTATTCCTAGGCTGTGACAAGTTGTCAGAAATAACCAGCCTAGAACAAAATATAAGCTGCCAGCTTCCTGAATCCCAATCTTTGCCCTATACTGTGTGTAAAATCTCCCTCGCCCCAAAGACAACAATGAACATTGCAGTGAGAAAGCCAGTAAGGCTAGGAACATGTGGCATATGTCTGAAGAAGAAAGAGCTATGCCCTTCCGTGGGTAGTTCATACTTTTTTGGCTCCATGCAAAGAGACTTTCTATCCCAGGTATGTGCCATGCAGACATGTCCAACCTGCAACCCACAGGCTGTGTGAGTCCCAAGGATAGGGATGAATATGACTCAACACAAAAGCATAAACTTACTGAAAACATGAGCTTTATTTGCAGGCTTTTAAAAAATTAATCATATTTATTTATTTATTTTGTGTAGGTGTATATATGTGCATGTGTGTGCTATATGTATGTGATATATGCACATGCCTGTTTGCAGGTGTTCGTGTGTGTGTGTGTGTGTGTGTGTGTGTGTGTGTGTGCATTCAAAGGCCAGAGGATAATCTCAGGTGTCTTGCTGTATCATTCTCTACCTTATTTCTTCAAAATAGGATCTCTGGAACAAGACAGGCAGCCAGAAACTACCAGTGATCCTCCTGTCTCCTCACCCCCAAAATGTTGGGCTATGAGAACACAACACATACACACACACACACACACACACACACACACACACACACACACACACACAAAGCCACGCCTAGACTTTACATGAGTGTTGGGACCTGACTTCAGGTCTGAATGCAGCAACCCACTAAGCCATCTTTCCAGCTCTGTAGGTTTGCTTCTGCAACTTGTATGGGTCCTAAATGTGAACTTTTTAGATGGCGACATCCTATTGCAATGTCAAAAGGTGTTTCTGAAATATATGAAGACCAAAATAATTAGTACTAATGTATCACTGATTGGCATGCATTCCTCGACTCATAAAACCTACAGAGGCCACTGTCAAGGCTCTGCATTTCAATATGGTGGAATTGGGTCAGTTCATACAAAGGAGAGTTCTGTCCAGCCATGTGTTGTGAGCACATCTCAGGCAGCTTCCTGATCGCATGTGTCCCTGGCTCCCACGGCCTGTGTTAGTCTCTTTTCTGTTGTTGTGACAAAATACCCTGACACAACTCAGCTTAGAGGAGAAAGGGTTTATTTCTGGACCACCATGCCAGACGGAAACTATCCATGATGACAGGGGAAGAGGAAAGAGAAGAACACCGGAAGCAGGAGTGTGAGCCAGCCTGGCAGCCCAGGAGCAGATTGAACAGGAAGTCAAACCCTCAAAGCTTGCTGTCGGTGAACCCCTCCCTCCACGGAGACTCCACCTCCTGAAGGATTCACAGCCTTTCCAAAGAGTGCCACCAATTCAGCACATTGAGCCTGTGCAGGCCATTTCACTTTCAAACCATAACAGTATCTCTAAGGTTCAAGAAGTGCGTCTTACGCTTATTCACACATGTGGAGGTGCACACCTCTCTCTGAACCTGGAGCTTGCCTACTATTTCAGTTACTCTGATGAGGCTGCTCTCCCTAGGGAGTCCCCCTGTGCCTTCCTCACACATGTGGGGATTACAGACAGGCTGCCTTACCATCACATAGATGCATAGCTTCTCATTCAGACTCTGGTCCTTACCCTTGCATTCTCTCAAGCCCTCCCAAGTAAGCTATTCTGCCTCATTTTTGGAAAGAGTGTCTCTCACTGGACCTGGAACTCACTGACTTGGCTACACTTCTTGAATTTCAGGTGTATACCTCCACACACAGCTTTTGACGTGGGTGCTAAGGACTGCCCTCTGGTCCTCATGCCTGCACAACAAGCCCTCTACCAACCGAGCCATCTCCCCAGTCCCTCCCTTGTTCTAATGTGGATGGAAGTCCACTGGCTGCTATAAACCTTCCGACGCTGTGAGGACAGAGAGGAAAGCGTATGGTCACATGTCCTTCTTGACCACAGCACAGCCTGCTGAAGAGGAAGCAAGGGAGTCCAGGAGAAGGGCACACATTGCTATGTTGTGGGAAGAATTAATAACCAGACCCTCTTCCCACATTGTCAATGTCATATCACGCTGGCACCTAATCAACACTTTGGAGCATTAGCATTGTTTTAATCATTCTCCTATTGGAGAACAAATGTTGCATGTATAATTACACTGCTGCATTGTACTGTACAAATAACCATGTAATGACATCGTCAGAATTTCTTGGTTCTTCATGGTAATGCCAAGTATAATTACCATGTAATCTGCCGAGAGCAAACAAGGTTGTAATTATTCTGTAATCCAATCTAATTATGGGGCAACGGGATTGTTATTTGTGTTTAGGAGGAAAATATACTTGCAAGGAGCAGGAAAAGAAATGCATTCTCCTTAGCTGAAGGAATGCAAAAAAACGGGTGCATGAGGGCTGTGTTCAATGAGCTACCACTGGCTTTGACAGGATAGACATACTTAGGAGATCAAGGGTTGGAGCCCTCTTTGGAAAATGAAGGATTTGGGCCATTTGTAGAAGGCCAAGAATGTGGGTCATCTTTGGAAAGTCAAACTTGGAGGCCAGTTTTGGAAGGCCAAGGTTTGGGAGCATCAAGTTTAGGTGTCATTCTTGGAAAGCCAAGGAATAGGAGCATCAAGTTTAGGGGTCATCCTCGGAAGGCCAAGGAATGAGACCGTTATCCTCAGTGTTCATTCTGGGTTCACAGGGTAAATAACGCAAGGACAAATCAGAGGAGGAAGAAGGAAAGTATGGGTGGGTGGGGACTCTGGAGAGATTGAGGGGAAGGAAAATATACCTCTGGAAACACCTGAACATCTGTACTGTGCCTCTGATACAGGCCTAAAAAAAAACCAAAAAAACTGGGTCGGGTGTGGTGGCGCACGCCTTTAATCCCAGCACTCGGGAGGCAGAGGCAGGCGGATCGCTGTGAGTTCAAGGCCAGCCTGGTCTACAAAGGGAGTCCAGGACAGCCAAGGCTACACAAAGAAACCCTGTCTCAAAAATTAAAACAAACAAACAAAAACACAAAACAAAAACAACACATCACTGTGGATACACTTCCAGTCAGTTCAGTTTAATTGACCAACCATGTTGTTTCCTCACTCTAGGCCTTTTCTAATGGATGCAAGATTGATACAAGGTTGAGTCTGACTTGACAGAAACAAGGAAGACGGAAAACTGAATTGACAGAAAGGTGGAAGGTATCAGGAAGTGCTGAGTGGAGCTGTGTGAAGAACTGTTAGCTTCCTAGGGCTTACATAACAGTGCTGTGGCCTGGAACAAGGGAAATATATTGTCATGTTTCTGGAAGCTAGAAGTCCTGATGCGACTGAGACTATAACAGAACACAGTCCCCAGAAGGTCCTAGTGAAAAATCCCTTCCAGCCTCTTGCCACTTCTATACTTGTCTTAGCTTCTGGGCTCTTTGGTTTATAGCTTCGGAGCCCAGTTCCTGTCTCTGTCTCCAGGACACACTGTGAGTGTATCACTTCATACGGCATTCTTTTCTTTAAAAAAAAAATTTATAATTCTTATTTAGTATTACTGTGTGAGTATGTGCACGGTGTGTATTTGGGGTGTGCATGGCATGGCGGTCAGAAGTGGGGGGAAGAGGACAACTTTGTGGAGTCGTTTCTCTCCACCGTTGCATGGTTTCTGAGGATTGGTCACCAAGTTTGCATAGCAAGCACCTTTACCCATGATCCATCCTGTTCACCCTTTTTAAAATAAAACGTTTAACATAAACTTCAATATAGCATTTTCTATGCCAGCCTTAGCCACCTCGGATTAAGAGCTTGCTATACTCCAGTATAAACTCAATAACTAACTGCATATGCCACCATTATATTCTATTGAGTATATATTTAGATACCTTGGGCATTAGGACATCAACATTTTCCAATCAGTTTCACAAAACGTAGGCTGTCCCCAGGCTCGCTGTGAAGGCAAGAATGACCTTTGACCCTGATCCTCCTGCCTTCGCTGCATGAGTGCTTGGATGACAAATATGCACCAAATGTCTAGCTTATAAGGCACTGAAGGTCAAACCAGGGCTTTGTGTGTGCTAGGCAAACACTCCAGATGCTGAGCCATATCCCCAAGCCAGGACACCGAGCAGCCTACTTGAGAGGCACTGTAGTTCACACCTTGAACAACTGGCTCACGCTCCAACAGCCTGTGTATTGACACATTGGTCACCAGCTGGAGGCGCTGTTTGAAGGCAGAAGAACCTTTGGAAGACAGGATTTAGTGGGAGAAAGGTCACCAACAGCATGTCTTTAGGGAGAATATTGGGACCCTACTCTGTTTCTTTCCTCACTGTGCTGCCTCAGACTCAAAGCAACAGAAGCGAGAAACCATGGACTGGCACCTCCAATGCCATAAAACCAAGTAAACACCCTTCTTTCCAAATTCATCATCTCAGCTATTTTGTTACAATAATATAAAGTTGACTTGCGTAAGGGTGTGTAATTCAACACATTTGTTAACACATGGATTTGGCACCTGGCTATTAAGCATCTCTTAAATATCTTACATGTGTCATTTACCTCTCTCTTCTTTTATATGTGTGTGTTTATGTGTGTGCATATGCATGTATGTGGAAACAGGAGGTCAATAGCAAGTGTCTTTCCTTTGATCTCCTCCACCCTGTTATGTGAGATAGTTACTCTCACTTGCCAGGAACTCAGATTAGTGTGGGCTAGCTGACCAAACAGCTCCCAGCATCTCCCAAGTCTCCCAAGTCCTAGGGATCTTCCAACTTTGCTTTTATTTACTTTTGACACGGGTTCTAGTAATCTGAACTTGGGTCTTAATGCTTACATGGCAAACACTTACCAAACGAGCCATGTCCCAGGACCCCTCTTTTATTTTTGTAAAAATGAATATTCTGGGGATGGAGAGCTAGATCAGTGGTTAAGAACATTGGCTGTTTTTCTAAAGTACCCAAGTTCAAATTCCAGCATCTACATGACAGCTCACAACTATCTGTAACTCTCAGGGGCTCTAACACTCTCTTTTGGACTCAGCAGATACCATGGAAAGCAAACATCTAAGCAACACATCATCATCATCACCATGATCATCATCATAATAATAAACTTTTTAAATCCTTAAAATAAACCTATTTTTTATTTCAATTTTAAAATATTTATTTAATGTGTTGGTGTTTTGCCTATATGTATGTTTGTGTACCTTGTGCATACCTGGTGCCCATGGAGTCCAGAAGATGACATTAAATCCTTGGGATTACAGACAGTTGTGAATTGTCGTATAGGTGCTACAAATTGAACACAGGTCCTCTCCAAGAGCAAGCAGTGCTCCTAACTACTGATCCATCTGTTCAGCCCCAACCCCTTCTTTACTTAATTGAACATTTATTCTATGTACCACACGCATGCTCTCCCTTAAGCCTTTTGGAATTCTGGCCAGTAGGGACTGTTATCCTTATTTTACATCCGAGGAGGCTGAGACTAAGATTGATTAACTCAGGCTCAAGCTGGGACCCAAGACCAGGGAGTCAAATGCCAAGGCCTGCACTGTAAGCTTCATAGGGAGCCTTGCTAAGCACTGTACTGAGAGGTCTACAGATAGAAATCAGAAGGGTTGAAAGTCCAGATCATGAGAAAAGTTCAAGAGGACAGCACTGTACTGTACACGAAGAGTTATCTAATAGACTTTCTCCCACAGCTGATGGGAGCTAGGAACGGGCGCAGAGACCCACAGCCAGATATTACGTAGAGAGGTCTCCATTAGGTCCCTCTCCTCCCCTCAGAGATTGCACAGGAAAGGGAGAAGGAAGACTGTGGGAGTCAGAGCGGGTGGAGGACACGAGGAGGACATGGCCCACTGAAGCAACTAAGCAGAGCTCACATGGGCTCACACAGACCGAAGTGGCAAGCACGGGCCCTGCATGGATCCATAGCAAGGCATCAACCTACATCTTATTGCTGTTCGCTTGGTGGTTTTGGTGAGACTCCTAACTGTGGGGACAGGTGTATCTCTGACTCTTTTGCCAACTCTTGGGGCTCTTTCTCTCTTATGGCATTGCCTTGTCCAGCCTCAACATGAGGGCTTTGCCTTTTCTTACTGTATCTAGTTTTGTCCTGTTTGGATGTAGTTAGTTTGGAAGCCTGCTCTTTTTCATAAAAGGAAACAGAGGGGGAGTGGATTTGTGGGAAAGGGGAAGTGGAAAGGAAATAGGAGAAGTGAAGGAAAGGGAAACTGTGGTTGGAGTGTAAAAAGAATCTACTTTTTAAAGATTTTTAAAAAATCTATGTATTTATTTATCCTTCTCTCATATATTATATCCTGAGAGCAGTTTCCTCTCTCTCTCGTCTCCTTCCAATCCCTCCTCCACCCCATCTCTCCTCTTCCATTTCCCTTCAGAAAAGAGCAGGGATTCCAGGGATATCAACTAAATGTGGCAGAAGAAGTTACAATAAGAATAGGCGTATATCCTCATACCCAGGATGGACGAAGCAAGCCCATAGGAAAAACAGTGTCCCAAAAGCAGGCAAAAGAGTCAGAGACAGCCTCCACTCCCACTGGTAGGAGACCCACAAGAACATTCAGCTACCCAACCATGGCATATATTGCAGAGGGCCTAGCTCAGCCCCATACAGGCTCCCTGATTGTTACTTCAGTCTCTGTGGGCCCTTATGAGTCGTGGATTGTTGGAGAAGAATCTATTTTCAAATTAAAAAAAACAAGAGGAGTTCTCTGAAACTGGGCATCCAGGAGGCAAGCAAAAACTGGGAAAGAGAAAGAACAGGTGAGAGTGAGGGAAGAACAGGGGACAGGCACAATTTCATCATGAGGGAGCCTATCAGATCACACCAAAGGTTTCCAAGTTAAGCCAGACCATTTGTTGAAGAGCAAAAGAAAGATCATATTTCAACTTGCAAGCTACAGTCCATTATTGAAGGAAGTCAGAGCAGGAACTTGAGGCAGAAGCCATGGAAGAACACTGCTTGCTGGCTCCCTCATAGGCTCATGTCTAGCTAGGTCTTTGTATTTTGTTTGTTTTTGTTTCTTGAGGCAGGGTTTCTCTGTGTAGCCTTGGCTGTCCTAGACACACTTTGTAAACCAGGCTGGCCTCTAACTCATAGCGATCTGCCTGCCTCTGCCTCCTGAGTGCTGGGATTAAAGGCGTGCACCACCATGCCAGGCAGGTCTTTTATGTAACCCAAAACCACATGCCCAGGAAATGGCACTGCCCACAATGGGCAGGGCCCTCCTATATCGATTCACAATCACTATAAACCCTCACAGGCATGCCCTCAGTGGCTGCCATCTGAGAAATCCTTCAGTTGAGGATTCTCAGACGATTCCAGGCTGTATCAAGTTGATGGTTACATCTAACAAGGGCGTCAGTCATGAGATCCTCCAGAAGACTCCCAT
This sequence comes from Acomys minous, assembly GCF_964271855.1. Lineage (NCBI taxonomy): Eukaryota > Metazoa > Chordata > Mammalia > Rodentia > Muridae > Acomys > Acomys minous. The sequence goes on along the minus strand of NC_140483.1, from coordinate 67,932,305 downwards.
GGAAGAGAACCTCTGCTGGTCACAGTTCCTTTTTGTCTTCATTTCAGAGTCTCCCTTTGAGCCTCGTGGCCCCACAGACACCACCCCCCCCCCCGCCAGAAATTTGCTTTGGGAAGAAACTGTAGTTAACCACTCTTAAACAGATTGTAAATTCTTTAGGGACTCTTTTGTTGGGTTGGTTGACCCTGGTGTTGGCTGGTTTCTAATATAGAAATCAGATAATCCTTACTGCTCAGAAATTAATCCCCTGGAAAACAAGATGAAAAGTTATTTTGTGAGGCAATATTTAAAGACCAACAAACAGAGGCATGCTCTATGCTTCCCCCCTCCCCACCTCTTCTGTAATTTTGTTTCTGGGAAGAGTTCAAACACCTGTTGGTGTGAATGATGTGGGGACTTTTATGGCTGATCTTGCGAGCTGATGCTTTTGATGAATAATGTTTAGACTTTAAGTTGGGAGGCACAGGGTGTGAGCACATGTATTTATCAAACACAGCACAAAAGGCAGATGGCTGCCTGTGGGGCAATGTCAGAGGGTGTGGTAAGGTTGAAAGAGACTGTCTAGTTGGGAAATGTCAAGGGAAGGAGGGCAAAGAGCCCTTCACCAGAGCTCTCTGACAAAACTGGTGTTAATGGTTAGCTAATACAACTTGGCACTGGTTTCATTTGGACTATTCTGCAAGACTTGATGAGACATACATCCCTTAATCTTCTTCGTGACCACAACAACATGCTATGGTAGCATTTTGATAGAAAAGGAAATGAAGGCTCAGAGCAGTAAGATAGAGGCAGTAGTTGTTCTAGCCATTGCTGTGGAAAAAAAAAGCAGCCTAAGGGAGAAAGGGTCAATTTTGGCTCACAGTTTGAGGATACAGTCTATTATTGTAGGGAAGGCATGGCTGCAGGAGTGCAAAGCAGTTAGTTACACTGTATATCCACAATCAAAAAGCAGTGACAAATGCCTGTGCCCAGCTTGCTTTCTTCTTTGTACTCAATTTAGGACCCCAACCCATTGGCTGTGTCCTACTTTGTTGCTGTAATAAAATACAAACCACAACCAACTTGGATTCATTTCACCTTATACTTCCAGCTAACGCTAAGGAAAATCATGGCAGGAACCTAGAGGCAGGAACTGACACAGAGGTCACAGAAAGACTGTTTGTTAGCTTGCTTTCCATGCCTTGCTCAGCCTACTTTCTTTTCTTTTCTTTTTCTTCTTCTTCTTCTTCTTTTTTTTTTTTTTTGTTATTTCAATTTTTCAAACAAATGAGCAACAAGGACAAAAATAAGTCAAGAATAAATTTCCTAAGACAAAAATCACCCAAAGAAAATGCAGTGAACTTGAACAGCATTTCATATTCTCTAGTAGGAAGAGAGACAGAGACAGAGACAGAGACAGAGACAGAGAGACACAGATAGAGAGATACAGAGACAGAGAGAAAGAGACTCAGAGAGACAGAGGAGACAGAGAGAGAGAGAGAGAGAGAGAGAGAGAGAGAGAGAGAGAGAGAGAGAGAGACACAGACAGACAGACAGACAGACAGACAGACGGACAGACAGAGACACAGACAGAGAAAGAGAGACAGAGAGAGAGAGAGACAGAGACCTTACAAAAGGAAAAGAATATAGGGAGAAGAAAATGAGCTAGGAAAAAAGAAAAGGAAAAAACTAGCAATGAAAGCCTTATTAGAAACCAACAAGACCATTAACTAACAAGCAAAGGTGAAGTAAAAAATATTGCAGGACACTTAAACATGGGTCATACGAAGACCAAATTTTTACGAAATTTGGTTGGTTTTCGTTACCAAGTTGGTTTTCGACTTTGGTTTTGTTTTGTTTTGCTTTCCTTTCCATACTACTAAATCAACAGCCTAACCTCTCCTAGGAGCCTTATTCCTTTTTCCAAACACTCTACATTTTGTACCCCATTGTTGTCTCTCTACTTTTTGATGTGTGTGTTGGGGGAAGTCCTGGGATGAATGCAATGCTGAGTGTTCATCTACTATGTAAGATCTCTACCACATCTATGCTCCAAGCTCAAAAATAATGTTTGAGGTGCCTGGGGAGATGGTTCAGTGGATGAAGCTCTTGCTGACCACTTGTGAGGATCTGTGTCTGTATGCCCAGCACCTACATAAAAAGGCCACAGGGGCCTGAGGTTGGGAGGAAAGACAGAAGATCCCTGGAGCAAGCTGCTAGTTAGACTCGCTGACTCTGTGGGCTCTGGGTTTAGGGAGAGACCATTTCTCATCAAAATAATATACAGAATGATTGTGGAAGTTACACAACATGATCCTCTGGCTTCCACATGTACCTTCATATTGAAGGTGCATATGCATCAGCACTTGTGCCTCCATACATATGAGCATGTATAACACACACACACATACACACACACACACACACACACACACACACACACGCACGCACGCACGCACGCACGCATGCACGCACGCACGCACGCACACAGGCACACACACAAAGTTTACTCTTTTAATAGTACTAAAACCTGAAACTCAACAATTACATCATACCATATATAAAAATCTATGTAAAACGAATAAAACACCTTAGTGTACAAAAGCTGGTAGAAGTAAGCATAGGAGGAGTCCGTGTACCTTGTGCTGGGGAAGAGTTCTTCAATATAATCCCCAGAATATACACTAGAATAAGTAAATACACTGAAAATCAAATTTGTAAATTTTTGTTTTTCAAAAGAAGCTGTTATCACAAATGAAGAGGCATCCCAACAGATGGAGAAAAAAATGTACAAATGTATGTTACAAAAATTTATATCTAGACTATATAAAGAACTATTACAACTCTATGTTAAGTGTTGTTTTAAAAATGGGTAAAATATTTGAACATAAACTTTAGTGCAGAAAACACATAGAGCCATGCATGTAACATGCGCCTGGCAGGTGGGAGTTAGAAGCAAGGATAATCTTTTTTTTTAATTGAAAATAGGTTCTTCTTTCATACAATACATCCGAACAACAATTTCCCCTCCTTCCACTCCTCCCAGCTTCCTCCCCTCCCTCCATGCCTGTCTCCCCAAGACCCACTCACCTATGCTTTCAGGGTCTGGGCTACACCAAGTGCTCTGCATATATGCTTTAGCTGTTAGCTTGGAGTTTTGTGGGACTCCAAACTGTTGGGTTGCCTTGTCGGTGACAACATGATGGCTTTTGCCTTGTCTTATTGCATCTTGTTTTGTTGTGCTTAGTTGTTGTATCTTGGAACTCAGCCTACTTTCTTATATAAACCAAGACCACCTGCCATGCATAGCATCTCTCATGGTTGGTTGAGCCCTCCCACCTGAGTCATTAATCAAAAAGATTCCCCGCAGATAGACCCAAAGGCCAACGCGATAGAGGCAATTCTTCAATTGGGCTTTCTTCTTCCCCGGCAACTCTAGGTTGTATCAAGTTGGCCAACCTGAAGTAACCAGCACAGTTGACCTTTGTCAACTTGACGCACAAAGGCAACCATAACCTTTCCTGTCCTGTTGAGCCCCAAGATCTCATATCTATGTCACAATATGAAACCTAGCATTACTTTAAAAGTCCCACAGTTTAAAAAAAAAATCCAAGGGCTTTTCACTATGAATACTCCACAATAAAATAACAAGTTAAGTACTTTCTTCTTTCAAGATGGAAAGATAAGGGCACAGGAACAATCAAATTAAAGCAAAAACCAGAAACCAATAATGGATACTTGCACCTACACACACACCCATCCCCCACAAATATGCATGCACACACATGTACTCATGCCCCCACACATGTATCCATTCTCTACAAATATGCATACACACGTGCACACCACATACACAAGCATAAGGCTGGGAAAGAAAACAAATCCTTAAATCTCTACAGTGGGTCTGTACACATTTTTCACTCTCAACCTCTTTTGACCTAAAAAAAAAGAAAAAGATAAAAACCTCTGTGAACCTGGGTGCAGGTATGTGAAGTAGGCATGCAAATCAAACACTTACTGATAATGAACTCTAAGGAAATTTATTTTTAAACAATTCTTTGATATGCATATAACCTTAACATTTATTAAGGACAAAAAGCAAATTTGCATACTAATGAGATGCATGTGTTTGAATATTTTTAGGTAAAAAAGTAAAGGGACGAATATTTGATACTGCAGGCTAGATAGAATCTTCAGTATTCGTCAGGGTTGGTCAATGATTTGATTTGATAATTAGTGATATTGAAAACACTACTTCATAAAGTACATAATACAAATGGGCAGAAGGACCATTTTAGAAATTATTAGAAATTCTGTTCTACTCTTAAATGAAAAGTCATTGCACAATTTCTTATGAAACTCTGGCTAGCCACTAAAACAGCAGTTTTGAAAGTTAAATCTTCTAACACAATTTAATCCAAAGATATACTAATTTGACACATGTTTAAGAAGTAACAGTGGGAAAATACAAAATGTCTTTGTTTTCTGTGACCAAAAGAATTTTTTAATATTTTATTTTTTTAAATGTGTGTCTGAGTTACTGTTCTATTGCTATAAAGAGACACTATAACCAAGGCCACTATTGCAAGAGAAAGCATTTAATTGGGTCTTGTTTGTAGTTTCAGAGGTTTAGGGCATTATCATCATGGCAGGAAGCATGGCAGCCCACAGGCAGACATGGTGCTGGAGGAGCCACGAGTTCTCAACACAGATCTCCAGGCAGCAGGAAGAGAGAAGAGAGAGAAACCTCACAGCCCACCTCCAATGATACACTTCCTCCAGTGAGCCACACCTGCGCCAGCAAGGCCATACCTCCTAATCCCTCTCAGCCAGTGTCACTCCCTGATGACCAAACCTTTAAATATATGAGCCTATGGGACCATTTATATCAAAGCCACCACAACTTACACATCTGTGTTTGTGTATATGCACAATGAGTTCAGTGTCCGAGGAGGCCAGAAGACGGCGGCGTCCCACGAGTGCTCAGCTTTCAGGTAGTTGTAAGTCGTACCATGTGAGGGCAGAAGACTGAGCTACGGTCCTCTGCAAAAGTGGCAAATGCTTTTAACAGATGAGCCATCTCTCCATTCCCCCCCCCCCAAAGACCATGTTTCTAAATAGACGTGGGAAAGTTTATATGTACACCAAAACACTGCATTTCATAACAGAATAGTCTTGAATCCGAACTGAAGTATTTCAGACTGAATTTACATAAACGCTGCAACACGCACACATTTCGTGTTCAGAACTGAGGCTGCAGAGAAGTTGTGAAATGCAACATGGGTGAGCACTGTCGGACACACACAGCATCCTGTTATACAACTGATTTCAGCGAATCTTTGTTCCTTGTGTGTTCAGAGACTTTTTACTGTGCCCAGATTATTCCATGCTCCCCACAATCAGTTATATGACTCATTATGGGATGGCAAACGACAGCTTAAGAAACTGAGGTGTAGACAATGGCCACAAGCTTTAAGTATCTGTTTAAGTATGTTTAGTGACGATGAACGCATTGCTTATGAGACAGCGTACAGTCTTTGAGTAGCTGTCGGTGATGCATTGGGTCAAAAGTTATCTATGTATATATATTCAAAGCCAGCTGGATATGATGATTCTCCTTGCTGGGCATATGTTTTTAAAGAGATACCAAAAAACTTCCACATTGAAACTCAGCCCCTCCCACCCCACTGCCCCTGCCCCCCTCTGTCTCTCTCTCTCTGTCTCTCTCTCTCTGTTTCTCTTTCTCTCTCTCTCTCTGTCTCTGTCTGTCTCTGTCTCTGTTCTCTCTCTCTCTCTCTCTCTCTCTCTCTCTCTCTCTCTCTCTCTCTCTCTCTCTCTCTCTCTCTCTCTCTCTGTCCCTCCTATCCCCTGTTGATTTTTCTCAAAAGTTCATATTTGTGCAAACACTGTGTATGTGTGTGCACAGGAATTCGTGTATTCTGTGTGCAGGTGCATGCATGTATAAATGCACCTGCAGGTTAAAGGTCAACCCCAGGTGTTGTTTCTTAGGAAGTGTCCACCTTTGAGTGTGTGTGTGTGTGTTTTTTTAAATCAAGGTTTCTCTGTGTGACCTGGAGCTGGCTGACAGCACCTAGGCTGGACCTAGGCTGGCTGACAGCAAGCCCCAAGGACCCTCCTCTCTCTACCTCATGGTGCCACCAGTCCTGTTTCATGTCATGCTCGGGAATGAACCTAGATCCTCATGCTTATGAGGCAAGCGCTTTACCAACTGAGCTATCTCCCGAGTCCTTCCTGGCATATCCTTGTTCTACTTCTATAGTCTTATGCTTCCCATAAGGAAGGAAATTCAGAGTCCTTGTCCTATTCCTTGAAAACCATGACTTTCCTAACAGCAGCTTGCCCTGTATGCACAAAGTTTAAAGTATTAGCGGTTCTTGACACTCTTTTTTTTCTTTTTATTAATTTATTCTTGTTACATCTCAATGGTTATCCCATCCCTTGTATCCTCCCATTCCTCCCTCCCCCCCATTTTCCCCTTACTCCCCTCCCCTATGACTGTGGCTGAGGAGGACTTCCTCCCCCTTTATATGCTCATAGGATATCAAGTCTCTTCTTGGTAGCCTGCTATCCCTCCTCTGAGTGCCACCAGGTCTCCCCCTCCAAGGGACATGGTCAAATGTGAGGCACCAGAGACACTCTTGCACTCAGATCCAAACTCTCTACAGACAATGTTAGCACAAAGAGAAGACAGAGAAGAGCAAGCAGGAGGCCACAGCTTGCTCCTGTATACTCTTGATCTGCGGTGCCCTGCAGATCCTCCTGCTAAGATCTCTCTTTTGTTTTAGAATGGAGCTCTTCGCTTCTCTCACAGGGGATCAGGGAGGGAGAATGAAACAAACATCAATGGCAGGGTTGATAATCCTACAGCCATTGACTTGAAGAGCATTCTGAGCGAGGGGACCCTGCCTGCCTAATGCGATGTGTTGATGCACGTTTTTTTTAGCAGGCTTTAATTGATGGCTTATTGACAGGGAGCAGGGTTGTAGGCTGAGAGTCTTCAGTGTGAGAGACTTTTGGGGAGAGATTTGCTCTGTACATGGAATGTAAGGGCTTCTCCAAAGCTCTTATCTGATGTTGGGTCGCGTGTTAGTCAGACTCCTGTAGAGCACCAGAACCAATAGAATGAATGTACGTAATTTAATAGATCGGCTCACACGATAGGGTCTGCGTGGTCCCACATTGGCCATCTGTACACTAGAGAGGCTGAACACCCACTAACTGCTCAGTATGCAGAGTGGAATGCCTTGGTAGCCCTAATGTGATGCTGAGGGTCTGAAAGATTCTGAGAGAGTTGCTTGTCTTCAGTCTGTATTAGAAGGCTGAGGAAGTTGGGTTCTGATGCAGCAGCAGCAGAGAGCTAGGTCAGTTTGTCAGTAACAAGCCAAGGCAGGCAAGCAGCATTGTGTTTTCCTTGAACTTCTTTATATGTAAGCAGGCACTTGGGAATTTGCTCTCTCAGGAGGAGGGGGTACTCACCCCCCCCACCCCCCCACCCCCCCCACCCCCCCACCCCCCCCACCACCCCCCCACCACCCCACCCCCCACCCCCCCACCACCCCCACTCCCCCCACCCCCACCCCCACCCCCGCTTCGTCCTTCCTGCAAATGGCCTCAGGGTTCCTGTCAGAGCTGTATCTCTTAGTTGATCCCAGACTCAGTCAAGGGTACAATCAAAATTAACCATCATAAATCAGGACCAATAAAACCAGCTCTGAGTGATATCCCAAGCCACAGCCTTTCTCCTGCTTGCTTGCTTGCTTGCTCTAGTCCTTCCGAGGCCAAATATCCTCATACTCCTCTAAACTCACTGAGAGGCCTGTGGCCCACACTACTGTACAGCCCAAGCAGTGACTCTCATCCCTTTATACCATCAACTCCTCCGTCATTGGTAGGACATAGGAGAGGACGGGTGATGAGCAAGAAACCTAACCACCTTTACTATAGTTACCATTGGGCCATCCACCAGTGCCTTAGAACTGGTCTCTGGTAAAGAGACAGAGCTGCTTGCCTTCCTACAACATACGGCCATCCTTCATGCTCACATAAATTGCCTTTAAGAGAGCATGAGGCAGAGTTTGATGAAAGGGATACAGCGAGGACTTCACTTAGAGATGGATGTGCAAACATGTTTCAGATTCTGTGGGTACCAGTTGGAAAGGAAGACTCTAAAGAGGACAGTATATATGGGGGAGACCCACGGGGAGTGGATTCTATCTAAATGATCACAGCTCAGCCTTTGATTGACAGGAAATCAACTGAGATAGGGGATTGCACTGCAGGCCCCCTGGAAACAGACGAGATGAGACACTCCTCCTGAGACAAGCAAGCTGCAGGAGATCAGAAAAATGGCTCCGGCTTGAGAGCCATGATGCTAAGTTCTGGTCCTTTCTGGTATCAATTTCCACCCAATGTCAGTTAAGCAAATCCCTCATCTTTCGAGAGTGAAAGCTAAGTAATCCACTGATTTCTATTATTTCCAAAGAACCCTATGTCCTGCAGTGGTATCTGCAAATGTGTGTTTCTTAGGAAATGGGACCTGCCTAGATGTCCACAAGCAGATGGATGGATAATGAGCTCTGTCCATGGGCAGTGGGATCATATTCAGCCATGATGAAAAACGACATTATGAAAATTTCAGGAGAATGGATAATTAGAAATAGTAAGTACGGTTCTCCTGACTCTAATAAGACATGTGTTGATCTTATTCTTTCAAAGTGATTTTAGGAAGGACCAAAATGCAAAATTCTGACTCTCAAACCAGCCATTACCTTGCCTTCCATGCAAGTGACAGTATGCCTCACATAATCAGAAATGGGTCCACAGGAGCGAGGTAACAGCCAGTGCTGAGTCCTGGGGTGGGGGTCGGGGTAGGACGTGTGATGTGAATGAGGGTAAAGGTTGTTGGGGCTGGGACATAACTCAGGAGTGAAGAGCTAGCCTTGCTAGTATGAGGACATGATATAGCTCTCTAAGACCCATATTAAAACCAAAAAGCACATGCCTGACATCATCTCAACCCTGAGTTAGCAAAAAAGGTGACCCCTCCCCCAAGGGCTCAGTCATTTAAGTTAGCCTGATTGGCAACTTCCAGGCCAGTTAGTGACCCTGTGTCAAAAAAAAAAGTGAAAAGCTCTTGAGGCATGACACCTAAGAATGTACCTGCATGTGCACACTCACGCACACGCGTGCGCGCACACACACACACACACACATACACACACACAGAGCACTTTGACAGACATGAGTGTTTGCGTGCCAAACACTGAGCAAGACACAGGAATATCAAGATAGCTCATCTGTACTCCTGACTGTCAACTGGTCAATGGCATCTATTCATCCCTTAGAAATGGCTGTAGGGAGGCCTGAGAGATAGCTCTGACAGTCAGGTGCTTGCTGTGCAGGTGTGAGGGCCTGAGTTTCATTTTCAAACTCCATAGATAAAGTTGGGTGTAGTGGTCCATGCTTATAACTACCCACGCTGGGGAGGCAGACACAGAGATCCCTGTGGCTCACTGGTCAGCCAGCCTAGTCATTAGGCAAACTCTAGGTTAAGTGAGAGATCTCTTTAAAAACCACAGGTTGAAGGGCCAGTGAGATGGTTCATCAGGTAAAGGTGCTGTCAGCCAAGCCTCATAGCTGGAGTTCAATTCCTGCCACCCAAAGAGTGAGGAAGGGAAGGCAGCTCCCTCACATTTTCCTCTGACTTCCCTATGCATGTTGTGGCGCGCGCGCACACACACACACACACACACACACACACACACAGAGAGAGAGAGAGAGAGAGAGAGAGAGAGAGAGGCAGACAGACAGACAGACAGACAGAGACAGAGACAGAGAGAGACAGAGAGAAAACAAATAAGTAAATAAATGATAACTAAATAATTTTTTAAAAAGGCAAGTTAGATGGCTCCTGAGGAATAATGCCCAACATTAACTTCTGACCTCCAAACACATGTGCACATACATGTGCACACACTCCTACATGCCATGCACACATGCCGTGCACACAACAAACAAACAAGTGACGGTTGGAATAAGAGCACACCCTGGCATTTCCCATGTCTTGTTTTCCTTCCAGAAGGAATCTTCAGTACGAAGAATCCCTGCACTTCTTGTCCCTGCATTACATATACGTGGCACCCTGTCGCCTCCTCTGCTTTTTCTTATCTCTTCACTTTCATCCCTGTACACACGGTTCTGTCTAGGGCCGGGGGTATGTGTGGCAGTGTGTAGAATTAAAACCTTCCCACGTGTGCATGTTGAAGTCCAGAAGCAAAAATAATTAAATCCCTGACCCTTTATCTCCCATCTCCAATTCCACTTCATTGTTCTGAGGAGGGTTGGAGCAGTGCGCTTTCCCTGCTGTGTAATTTAAAATTGAGTTCACACGTTAGCTACGTTCTGCTGTTCAGGATGTTTCAGTGGCACGCACTGCAGTTCCTCATCTAGGGCTCAGAGAGAGGCCATGCACTCGGAATGTCTGTGAGCCGCTGCCGTAGTGGCTGCCCCAGGCTGGGCGGTTGCAAATGGAAGTGTTTAGGTGCAAAGCTAAGACTCCAAGCCAAGGCGCTGCAGAAAAAAAGTGGGTGAACGTAAACAAAACTGTGGCCTGGAATTCCTTCTTTGGACGCTCTCTTTTTGATGCACACAGTGGTAGCGCTAATGAATCTATTCGATCTAATCTTCATAATCATGGCATCTCCAAGGTAGAAAATTAATTGGATGAAGTTAAATATCCCCTTTTCATGTCAACAAAATTGGTTTTTCCAGGGATTAAAGGATTAACGTGGTGTTAAGTCCCTAAAGAGGTTAAAATACTTTATTATTCATTACAAAACACAAAGATAGGGCTGTTATTTTTCTTCATCTGCCAGTGTCACTCATCTCATTAGAATGAATCACTGAGGAGAGCTGTTGAGGATGATTTCAGGAGCTCTCCATTGCCCTTCAAAATGCATGTCTTCCCCAGTTGCTCTTCTGGGGGGAAAGTAGCCTGCACTGTGTTGAGGTGAAGCCTTTTTCAGCCTATTCACAGATCCAGATAACCAGCAGGTGGGGACGAGCCTCCAGTGAAGCCACAGAGGCTGGCAAGTGTGGCTCTTCACATGGACATGGACACTCTTTCTGCTTTTGAACAAAAAGGCCTAATTCTTGCTCATGCACTGATACGGTATTGTCCATTTGGGCTAGAGAATGCTGGGCTCGGTCAGATGACCATGGCAGCAGTCCCTTTTCAAATTCAAGAGCGAGCATGTAAAAATGAGGACTTTCAGCCCCTTCTTCACGCTGTACATAATTCTGAGTTGGAAAACTTCTCGTGTGTGTGTGTGTGTGTGTGTGTGTGTGTGTGTGTGTGTGTGTGTGTTGGAGTGCAGATGTGTGAGTGTGTGTGTGTGTGAGTGTGTGCTGCGGATGTATGGATGTGAGTTTGTGCATGTGTGGATGTATGGATTGTTGAGGGGTGGTGTGGGAGTGGGTGCAGGTGCCCATATGTACACAGGTACATCAAGACATTGTCAAGTCAGGGCTCAACCTTGGGTGTTTTCCCTAGGAGCTTGACTGTTGAATCTCCATCTTCGTTTTTGAGACAGGGTCTCTCACTAGGACTCGGAGCTTGTCAGTTAGTAGGCTGGCTGCTCAGCAAGTCCCAGGGGTCCTCTTATTTTTGCCTCTGTTTTGGGATCGCAGGTGCGAGCCGCGACACCCAGCTTTTTCACATGGGTTCTGGGCACTGAACTCAGGCAGCTCTTCATGCTTGCAAGGCAACCACTTTCCCTACCGAGCCATATCCTTAACATATCACACCCACATTCATTAATTCAATGTCAATTTTTTATATCTAAAGGTAGCCTAGCAGCATTTCTATGATGTTATCAACAAAAAATGACAAATGTCCCTGGATCCCTGGTGTCCTAGCCTAGAGGTTTCCTTACTCTTTGTGACCTTTGTGACCAATAGATGCTGAGAGTCAGATCCTAGACTGAGACCGGAGGACATGACCAAGGTCAATGGCTCACAGCATGACTATCCATGACTCTAACTTTCCAAACCCACTTCTGAGGTCTCTGGACACATGTTTTCCAGGCTCAGCAGGCCTGATGTCTCCATCCTCCTTTAAAGGCCATCCTGGTCCTCTTCAGGAACTATAAAGAGAAAGCTATTCATTCTGACACTATTGAGACAATGTTGAAAAACTCTGTGCTCAGGAAAACATGAGTGGTGGCACCAAGCTTCTAATGTGAAGGCCACATATAAATGACTAGGAATTCTGGACAGACCAGGAGGTGGCATTTGTCAATGGAGATGTTCATTCTAGAAGAAACCCACATACAGGAAAATGTAGACATAATGAAGATGTTCCGTCTAGAAGAAACATCCACGAGGAGATAAGGAGGGCTGCCTGGGAGACAAGACAAGCTAGATTTCTTCAAGAGTAACTGACATGTCTTCCCATCCATTTTATTCAGAGTTTTCTAGGGGAACAGAACCTATACAATAAGTATATGCTTAAAGAATATATACTTATTAGATTGACTTACATGGTAAGATCTGTGTAGTCCAACAATGGCTGTCTCACAGAAGAGAGACCAAGAACCCAGTAGTTGATCAGTCCATGAGGCTGGATGCCTCAGAAGTCCCATGCTGTCATTGGAGGACATGAGACAAGCCATATTAAAAGCAGTGACATTTCCCTTCTTCCATGTCCTTCCATCAGATCCAGACCAGAAGGTGTCATCCACAGTAGGTTGGGCCTTCTCATATCATTCAACACAATCAGGACCATTCCCCTACAGACATGCCCAGAGGCCAACCCAATCTAGACAAGTCTTCATTGAGATCCTCCCAGACACCATTCTAGGTCATACGAAGTTCATCGTTTAAGAACTAACCACTTCACCATTTTCCCATCCCACAAGCCTTCCCTGGCTGCTCAGGCCTGTGACCTGCACCCCCTCTGCCTTCGGAAAGGAGGTCTGGGGCCTCAGGGGAGCTTGGTTCTGAGGTGGGAGCCTGCCCTGTATTCGGAGTGTGATGGAGAGCCTTGGAGGTTTCCGGAACAGGAATCCACAAGACAAGAGTTGCACATTGAGAAGCCTGTACCAAGTGGGGAGCGGGGCACTGGTATAGATGCAGCAGATACTGGAGCAGTTGAAGGGGATAGGAAGACACAGCGGGTAACACCTGGAGCACAAAGAGCCTGGACTACACAGGGCAAGTGGGGAAACAGCAAAGCTGAGATGGCGTTTCCACCTATGGTTATGGTGTGCTTTTTGGTAGGCAAAGTGAGCAGGCAGTGTGTACTAAGATTTATTTCTTGGGATTATACATGAAATATATACTGTCCGCAGAGCAAGAACGGTAACCCTAAGAGAGGAAAGAAGCCTCACTTCCAGATCCTTCCTGGAGAAAGCATCACTGGAGAGGTGGGGGAATCTAGCCAGGCATTATTTCGCAAATGGCCTTAGGGACTGGGGTGCTCACCTTGACCATTCACGAGTCCAGGTGGTCATCAAGGCTGATGGTGCATCCCCAAGGGTTTGTTTTAAACTTGGGGCAAATTCTAGGGGTCTTTCCAACTATGAGCCCTAACACATTATACTCAGCTAAGATGCTAACTTGGTAATAAGGTCATGAGGAAGATGCCAACTTGATAATTGGGTCACTATTTGGCCAGACAACCCTCCCCCCCCACACACGCACACACACATACACACACACATACACACACACACACACACACACACACACACACACACACACACACACGAAGAACTAGCAGTTTGTAGTGGACACTAAGGCCCTCAACAGTGGAACTAGAAACATCACACTACTTGAGCCCAAGATATGCTAGGGCTAAGGAAATGAGATACTCGTCCAAAGTGTGTGCGCGCACGTGCATATGTGCACGTGTATTCATATATGTGCTAGTTCACATGTATGCACATGAAAGTCAAAGGACAAAAGCAGTTTGGGTATAACTTCTGAGGTACTCTTTATACTGTTTCTCTCACTGGTTTGAGAGCTCTCTGGCTATGCTAAGCTGGCTGGCCACTGAGTCCTAGGGATCTTCCTGACTCTGCCTCCCCTATCACTAGACTTGTGAACTTGCATCATCATGCTTAGCTTTTTTTAAGTGAGTACTAGGGATCAGACTCAGATCGTCATGCTTGCAAAGCAAGCCTTTTACCAACAACTGAGCCATTTCCTCAGGCACTCAATTGAACTTCAACCTACGAGATCTTTCTCTTAAGATTTATTTAATTATTCAGTTATGTGTGTATGAGTGTTGAGGCAGGGCATTGTGCACAAGTGTGTAGGTACCCACGGAGGCAAGAAGGCGATGGATTGAATTCCCTAGAGCTGGAGTTACGGGTGGTCGTGAGCTGCCTGACATGAGTTCTGGGGATCCAACTTGGATCCTCTGCAAGAGCAGCCAAAAATTTTGACTATTGAGGTATGTCTCCAGCCCTTAAACCACCATCTTCTCAGCCACATTGATGCCCCTTGCTTTGAAAAAAAAAAAGGATGGAGGAAGGCAGAGAGCATTGAGTTTTCACCCTCTTCCCCTGGAACACAGCCCGTTCTGAGATGGGAAGACATATTTCAAAATGAAAAATCCATTCCAAGATGGAGAGTCACATTCTTTGGTCCAAGGCTTTCAGGAGAATACTGTGTCTGGAAGACAGAGGTCGAGGGCCAGCTATTTATTGCTCTACCTTGGGGTTCCTCAGACTCTCTCTCTTCAATATGAATGAACATGAGGCTAATGCAATTGGGCTTTATCATCTTAGTGACCACAGAAAAGCCAGTGTTGGAGTTAGGCTTAATGTATGCCCTTGGCTTTCACAGAGGGTCCATAGGAAAAACATTGGAGGAGTGTTTCTTTGCCCTTGCAACTCCCAGGGAAGAAAGCTGCCCACCATGTTTTCCAGGGTCCTAACAGAACAATAAGTCTTCTCTCCATGTGATGCTAGGACAAGTCTACCTCTTCAGCTTGCCTTTTTTTTTCTCTCTCTCTTTAGATATTCCAGACTGAATAAACTGTTGTGCATTTTTTTGTTTGCGCATAAGTTCACAATATATACTCAGCATTGAATGTAATACTTAGTTGTAGTCACTGCTTACAACAGTGACATGTATCAGTATGTGACACTTTTGTGCGTACTCTCCTCTCTCTCTCTCTCTCTCTCTCTCTCTCTCTCTCTCTCTCTCTCTCACACACACACACACACACACACACACACACACACATACACACACAGTCTCTCTCTCACACATAATCTTTCTCTCTCTCACACACACAGTCTCTCTCTCACAATCTCTCTGTCTCTCTCTCTCTCTCTCTCTCTCTCTCTCTCTGCATGTGTGTATGTGTGTGTGTGTGCCTATGTGCCTGTATGTGTGTATGTAAGACAATTTTCTTTTCAAGACGGGGTCTCTCACTTACCTAGAGTTCACCCAGTAAGCTAGGCTAGCTGGCAAGGGGA
Organism: Acomys minous; assembly: GCF_964271855.1. NCBI lineage: Eukaryota > Metazoa > Chordata > Mammalia > Rodentia > Muridae > Acomys > Acomys minous. Next base: position 67,916,817 of record NC_140483.1, on the reverse strand, counting down.
CCCCAGGAAACTGCCTGTCTCTCTGCTCCCCCAATGCGAGGCTTACAAGCATGTGTTATCACATCCTATTGTTTTCATATGACTCTGAAGATTTAACTTGGGTCTTCATGATTGTAAGACAAATATTTTGTTGACTGAAAATGTTCCTCGCTTTCTCAGTTTTAGCTTCATTTACCCAGGGGAACCAGCACAAACTGATGCACTAACAAAGGACATGGCAAGCAGAGAACCCAGATCCCCCTGTTCAGATGTAGCCCATGGACAGCTCATTCTCCACATGGTGAAGGGGAGGAGAGAGTGGGGGAATGCCTCTGACAGGAACTCTGATGCCCCTGATTTGATCACTGACTGTCCCTTGGAGAAGAGGTCCTGTGGGAACACAGAGGGAAGGTGATGCAGGCTATCCAGATGAGACCTGATAGGCTGTGGTCAGGCAGTTGGGGAAGGAGGCCCCCCCACCAGTAAAAGATCTAAGGGAGGAGAATGGGGTGGAAAGAGGGAGGGAGGATAGGGAAGGACACAAGAATCTCTCACACAGTCTCTCTCTCACAATCGAAGATAAGAATGAAAGGATTATAATTGAGATGTAATGTAAATAATAATAATAATAATAACAATAACAATAATAATAATAATAATAACAATAACAACAATAATAATAATAACTTATCTCATATAAGTCCAGTTTTGTAGATTTCTCCTCCACTTAGCTAAGTGAAAAATAATAAATTGATGGATTTTAAGTAGCGATGACATAGATCATATGTAGGTAGAGGTAGCTAGCTTTTGGTGAACATATGTTGGAGTGGGTGGTAAATGGATTGACCTGTTTCATACTTTATATGTGCAGCTAGCCAAAACTGGAACCAACAATGCAGAATCCGCTCCGCTATTGACCCATTCAATTTTCCATTCGATCCAGTTTTTAACCAAAATAAATAGAATTTCAATAACCAAAAAGCCAGTGTCTCCAGGATTCAGTTCATGTTTTATTCACACAGAGAGTGAATACCACCCTGCTGTATACTGGGTGTTCACAAAATGTTTGAGGCAGGTTGAATTTAATCACACTAGAGACATGCCTGCCAGGTGCAATACACAATACCCAGAGTCTACTAGACCCTTGGGGAGGTGTAACTCACAGACATGAAGAGATAGAAATAGCCATATAATCAATACACCCTTCCTAGGCAGCTCAAGATGATCTCCCTGGGCCCTGCTTATCCCTGCTGTGGGCCTTTCTTGTGTCTATGCACGGCACCCACTTGCTTCTTGTTGCTTCAACTAACCCTCTCCAGCCTGGAAGCCTTAAATCAAGTCTCCTCACCATAAAACTTGTTTCCAGTTCTGGCTAACCCACACTGATATCCCTCTGCTCACTACCCACAGCACCTCTGGGGTGTCCTAGAGCCTGTAACTTCCCCCACCCTAAGACTGGAGGAACGCATGATCTTAGCTGTTCCCGAGAAGACCCCCTTCCCACTGCTGCATAATCTGAGTCAGGAAGCGTGAGGACACTGGGATGAACCTGCCTGAGGTCAGATCCTCACTGCACCGCTGAACACATGTGACACGTTGATCAAGTTTAATACCAAGAAGAAAACCACTAAGAGATATGGATGGATCAATGGAACATATAAGAAGATAGAGAGGTGGATAATTAGACAGAAAGAATGGATAGATATGTGGGTGCATATATATGTGCATATATATACACAGATATATACATATATGCATGGACAGAGTAGAAAGGATAGACTTATAGGTAGTGAGACGTTCATCTACATACATCTATATACATACATACATACATACATACATACATACATACATACATACACATACAGACATGCATGTGTAGATAGGATGGATAGACAGATATGTGTGTATATATACATATACATGACTCAAAGATAAAGATGCCAATTTGTACGTTTACGTATATATAGGAGCTTTTGTAGGACTTTGGTCCTAGACAGTGGTGAGGGTTAACCCTTATATAAGGCACTTTGTGTCTAATTCTAGAGTTGATGTTGGCTGGACAGGCAGCTCAGGAAGGAAGAAAGAGACATGAACCCTCTGGGATTCACACACAAGAACTTACTAGAGCCTGCGAGGCTGTGCTAAAGTGAGGTCAGCTTTTGCTGCCTCCGAGGCTGGTGATGTGGATATCCTGCCAAAGGTGGAGTTTTATGACAGACTCCCTGGCTGGAGTCAGGAGATGAAATGACTCAGGTTGAAAAGTGCTTGCCTTGCAAGCATCAGATACCAGAAGTCAATTTCCAGGAGTCACATTTTGAAAAGAGCCAAGGGATGACTTTTGAAGAGTCATGATTAGAATTACAGCTTCATGGAGGGAGAGACAGATGGATCGCTACTTGGCGAGTTCGAGTCCAGTGAAAAACATCGTCTGAACAGAGAAGTGAGGGAACAGCAGCTGAGAACGGATCACACACATGAGACCCTACTCCCTACTTGCCTGGAGTCAATAGTCTCAGGGATGAGTCAAGGGATGAGTCAGGCCCACCTGCTGTCTGACAGTGATGAACTGCTCCCACAGAGCAGTGACCACATGTACAAGCAAGATGGAATGCCACTGCTTGTGTCCATTCTCAGTTCTCCGGGCTAAACCTTAAAGAGTGGATTTACCCCCTTTTTCTTTCAGAATTTGCTTAGTCTAGCCAACCAGACACATTTCAAAGCCACTACAACCATGCATGGTTTTTGTGTCTTGGACAAGTGGCTTTTCAGAGACTCAATTCTCCTGTGTCTGAAATAGAAATAACGCAGCAAAACCTGGTCATGAAAATTAAATAGGGTTTTAACTCACCACATTCCTAGCACTCAACTGTGTTGACTGTGCTCAATAGATGTTAGCTATTGAGATTAATCTGGCTTCCTTTCTTATTCTTCTAGCTCAGCTGGAGGCCTTAAAAAAAACCCATTTCTTCAGGCAGGTGGGGGAGATAGCTCAGTCTGTTGCAAGCATGGGAACCTCAGCTCATCAAAAAGGTGGCGGGGAGAGCCAGGAGTTGTGACAGGCTCCTGCAATCTCAGTGCTCTGGGAAGGTAGAGATAGGTAGGACGCTGGGGCTGATTGGCTCCCCAGTCTGGCCAAATCATCAGTGTCTGGAATCAGCTGGAGATGCTGTTTCAAAAAATTAGTTATACCAATACACCCAGGAAACAATCTCATACTTGACCTCTGGTCTTCACATATATACACATACGAGCACATACATGAACACACATATCCTGCCCCCCCCAAATCTATCCCTTCATCCAGATCGATTACCTTTAATTGAGCCATGGAATTCTACCTAGTAGCCCTGCCCTCATTCCATGCCTACCAGTATGCACTAGTGTAGAGTGCTCACTTTCTGGCTAGCACAAAGTTTAACTTCCGTCTTGTTCCTCCAACCTTACATGGCCTTTCCCCTAAGCAACCACAGTGACATATATGAAGCCAATGGAAGGCAAATGTAGCATGCCGTGCCTTAGTTTACAACTGGCTCCCCTGCTGCTACCAAGGCCAGATTCCAAGATCCTCATATCCTATGCTCTGGCCCTGGTCCCGATGCACAAAAATAGATCAGTCATGGTCCTTGATTCATGCCACATCCCAGGCACTTGTCTATGTATGACACCATCCTGTTTCCATTTACTGTGTGTGGTACCCAAGCGAAGGCAAAAGTCAGCCTCGAGTGTCATCCTTTAGGTACTATCCACTTTGCTTTTTGAGGCAGGGTCTCTCTCACTGGATTGGAACTCAACAAGTAGGCGAGGCCGGCTGGCCACTGAGGTACAGGGTCTTCCTGCCTCTGCCTCCCCAGAACTGGGATTGCCAGTGCGTGCCACCAGACTCACTTGTTTTTTTTAAACATGGATTCTAAGAATGAAACTCAGATCCTCACACTTCCAAGGCAAGCAGTTTTACAGATCAAATCACTTATCTTCTCACCCCTTCTAAGAGACTTTTCTCAACCATCCTTACTACTTTAGATCCCTGATGAAGTATTCAAACAGGGGAGATGCAATTCCTAAGATTTGCTTCAAATATCACTCAGGTGGAGAAGAAGTGGGTGAGGACACTGACGAGCCAAATAGGTGTGTCAGGCATGATGAGGATGCAGAGGTGCACAGTTTGGCTTCTTTTTATGTGAAGTTTATGTGTTTGTATGTGTGTGACTGGACATGTGTGTGAAAGAGATGCATGCACCCATGTATGGAAGTCATAGGCCAGCTTCAGGGGCTTTTCACCTCGCTATTTGAGGCACAGTCTCTTGTTGAATCTGGGGTTCACTAATTCACTAGGCTTTCCAGTGAGTACTTGGATCCTCCTGTCTCCATGTCCCAAGCACGCATTGGCGCTACATGCGGGAGCCCCTCCCCAGAATGAAGCTAGCAGACAGCTCTGGCCAGAAACATCACACACAGTCAGGTGTGGTGGTGCACACTCTTGATCCCAGCACTCAGGGAGGCAGAGGCAGGAGGATTGCTGTGAGTCCAAGGTCAGCAAGTCCAGGACAGCCAAGGCTACACAGAGAAACCCTGTCTTGAGAAAACAAAACAAGACAAAACAAAACAAAAATAGGAAAGAAAAAAGAAAAGAAGGAAAATCACCTGCGCGCACGCGCGTGCGCACACACACACACATACACACACACACACACACCCTTCTCATTTTCATTGCTTGGTGTACGGAAGAGGGGTACATGAGGAGCCTACACAGCCCTACAGCTCCTCTTGTGTCTTTATTATGCCTGAGTTTCACTGTTAATGCAAGTGTATCCTTGGTCCTACGGGTCCTCCCAGCGAACTAACGTGAGAGTGGCTTAGAACTCCCAGACATGATAGCAAACATTTTCAAATGTGATTTGTACAATAACTCTGTGTTTCTGGTTGAAAATTCAGGGAGATGGCAAGCTGGCGCTTTTACATGGGGTTGAGCCTGGTGTCTCTGTTGGAACAGCTCCGACCAGTTTGTCACTGATGGCTCCTCTCCACTGTCACAGTTAGACCCTTGAGCAGAAGAAGGGATCTTGCTGGGTGTTGCAGAACCACGGTTCCTAGCCAGACCTGGCTGTAACACGGTTCTCACCACAGCTATGCAGGAGACAACTGCAAGTTCAAGGCCTCTCTGGGCTACAGAGAAAGCTCAAAGCCAGCCTGAGAGACTTGGCCAGGCATTACCTCAAACTAAATGAAAGAGAGGGCTGGGGAGGTAGTTCAGTGGGAAAGTACTTGTCTAAAACGTGTGATTAAGGAAGGAAAAGGAAGGAAGGAAGAAGGGAGGGAGGGAGGAAAGGAGAGAAGGAAAGGAAAGAAAAAGAGAAGGAGAAAGAGAAGAAAGGGAAAAGGAAGGGAGTAATGGAGAGAGGGTAGAGGGAGGAAGCAGGGGGTGGGGTGGAGAGGGAAGACAGAGACATGTGTGGGAGTCCATGTTCAACAAGAAAATTTGATTCAGTTCGCACCAAAGTTTCCTTGAGGCCCTTTAAGTCCAAAATGTTCAACAGATATTTACAAAGATCTGCTTTTCATCAGGTCTTGTGTTAGTTAACAGCAACAGTGACACCATTAACTTGTTTCTACCAAGGTTTCCTTGTCTGGTCCCTAATCTTGAGGACACAAACCTGTAGAGTTTAGAACTGCCGTTTCTCAAATTCTTCATTCTGTGCTTATTGAGCACCAGGCAGCAACAAATTTCTAGACAGTAGGTGCGAGGACAAATACGTCAGAGTCCCTACTTTCATGGCTTTACAGTTTTATCAGCAAAGACAGCCACCAAATCAACAAATGACCGGGACGGGGCGGGGTACATGGGTACTACTAAGTGTAGAGTGAAATCAAGCCAAGGGAAAAACATCAAGGGAGTTGAGTCTCCGTGTGTAGGACAGCCTTCCCTTAGCAGCTAACATTCAGCCTGAATGAGGTCACTTAGAGCTGGGCAAAGGCTCAGAGGAACAGTTTCCGGGGACGGGAGAGCCAATGTGCCGCCAATGTGCTGGGCCACCACCAGTGAGCCTGGGAGTAAGAGCCGAAAGAGACCAGCAGCAGGCATGGGACGAGAGCCCTGGGGACCATGAGGGATGCTTTGGATGTGATTCAGGGCCAGATGGGAAAATACCGGAGAATTCTGGGCAGAAGGCAGGAGTGGAGTTAGGCTTGAGAATGACTATGACGCTGCCTGTGAAATCTGCCCACTTTCCCTAGGGAAATGTAAACAAACCCCAACCCTTCCTTACAGGCTCCAACAACAGGCTCTGTCCCACCAAAGCCCAACTTGGGGACACAAATTACTTTATTGGGCTTGCTTACTTGCTTTATTGGGTAAGAGGTTACTTATGGAGCACGAGTGACCCCCAGCGCAGCTGTGCCACCAGAAATCTCTCCCGGTGTGCACAGCTGTAAAAATGGAGTTCCTCTTCCACTTGAGTTAACTCTTGGCCCTCTATGCACTACTCTTACACCTGTGGAGACCGTAGTGCCATGTACAGTTAGGGCAACATCATTTACAAGGAACCAGGGCGTGTAGGAAGAAGCAGCTAGAACCTCCAATGACTCTCGGCTCCTATGAGGAAACATCAACAGGCATGATCTCGGGTGTTTTCTTCAAGAAGTCACAGCGGCTCCGCTGAAGATGATGACCATTGTGGTAATAAGCAGCAGAGTCAGAGTTCAATACCTGGGATCCCATGGTCCACTCCCTTTCAGAGGCACAGCATGGACACCTCCCTCTCCCATCAGCGGTCTTTTCATGGCACATTTACTTCTTTTTGCCCAAGAAGCCCACTCCCAAAATGCCATGATGCAAAACTTTCCCAAGCTGAGAACTGACATCTTTTTGGCCAACTTCCAGAACGGATAAATGCTCCTTAACAATCACCCACAGCTAGGACTGAGGAGAGTGCTCAGTTGATAAAGTGCTCGCTGCACAATCACGTGGACCTGAGTTCGATCCCCAGCACCCAGGTGAAAAGCCAGCGGTGGCCATTTGCAATCCTGGTGGCTGGCTGTTCAACTAGTGCAGGCAAACCACTGGGCTCCAGTTGACTGAGGGATTCTGTCTTGAAAAATAAGGTAGAGAGAAATGAAAGGAGGCAGCCAGTATTGACCTGGGCACACACACCACACACAAATTAGCAACAACAGTGTATGTACCACATGGATCTACAATGGGCATGTGAATGTAGCTTTGTCAGCCAAATTACTTAACAACCAACTATATGCCTGCATTCAAAATAACCCCAAAGAAAGCCTTATTAAGGGGAAAAAAATTCATCTTGTAATACAAATCAGAATTTTTTTTCCATTTTGCCAAAATAAAAATAGCATCTCTGAACTAATAAAATATTTTTAAATATACATGGATTTTTAAAAAAGTAATTCATACTTCATTTGTTTACTGGCAACACTACTGCTAAATATGATGTCACAATTAAGATAGGTAAATTACAAATGGCACAATAATGTTTACAAATGGGTAATTCCCCATGATCACAGAGAGACGTCTACAGCACTAAACATCATTGGCCCATGGAATCTGGAGCTTATACAACCATATGTATTTTCAGTTCTCTTCTTTCTGTCATATTAAAACACTCCCCCCAGGGACTGTGGGGCAGGTTTCTTTATTTTTTTTTTTTTTGGTCCTATATATGAGTTTTATTTGACCAAACAAAACCAGCCCACGATCCCCTAGAGGATTCCCACAGGAAGCAAATGTAGGTGTGTTCTGAGCGCGCCAATGATCAAAGAAAGAAGGCAACTCTTGTGCCAGCGACTCTCTTGATTATTCAGGGAAGGATGATCCAATTTGTGGATTAGCTGGGCCTCTTGGCCTTTTCTGATTTCACTGATCATTAGCCCATGCCCCCCTCGGGCCAGGAAGATAAAAGGAGCCCCAGCAAAGCGGTCCACTGGCTTCTTGGCCGGTGTGGTAAAGGGGCAGGACTGGAGGCAGTCATTTGCAATGGGGGAAAATGAGGTTTGGGGATTATCTGGCTTTCAGTAAGTTAGCTTTTTCCATAGCTCCCTAGACCCCCACCTGAGTCCCTCACAGTGAGTAACAGACAGTTTGCCTTAGAGAAGTGGTCTCCACAGGCAGCCTATGGACATCAAATGGGATCGGTCAAAGACTAGAGGTGGGTAGAGGTGGGCAGCTGCTCTCAAAGGCCAAGTAAGCATGGGAGTACCACACTCCCGTGGCCAGGGTGTGAGAGCAAATGTGAGGGAGCAACTCGAGGGCCATGCTGCACCTGGGAGCAGATTGCCTGCTTTAAACCCTGGAAGAGAGAAACCCTTTGCTAGCACAGAACTTTCTGGAATCACAAAAAACTGCAAAGGAAGAGGATGCCCTGAAGAAAAAGAAGAAGAAACAGGAGATGAGATACAGTGGAGGGGGCAAAGGAAATGGAGGTGAACCTGGACTATAACCCTAATGAGTTTTGGGTCCTTTGAGTAATTTCTCAGTGACCTCTTGTGGATCAAGAGGTATGCCTCACCCTTCACTGACGCCATGCCATTGGGGAAAAGGGTCACTAAAAACCTCAATGGAAGCAGAAATGGGTCTTCACGAGCAAGACCTGCCCTTCAGCCACTTGGGTGTGTCCATCTCAGAGCCTCTCTTTCTTGTAAGAATAACCAAGGCAACAGGAGTATGACAGACTGAGAAAAGAAACTATCCTTGGTAAAGAACCCAATCGGGTCTGGGTCCACAGAGTATTCTGGGGATGGATGGAGTCAGGAGGGACCCATGAGGCCATGATGTATGTGCAGGACTGGCACTCCATCCCCAGTACCCTCTCCAGCACCCCCTCATTGTTTCAGCGTTCTCCACAGTAGGGAACCACGATACCTCTTGACTTGTTCCAGAGTTTCCTAGCCTCATATACCACAACAAACCCTGATCTAAGGCCTGTAGAGGCGCAGAGCCTGGATGCCGCTGCGCACCATGTTTAGTTCAAGAATTTGCACAGGATTTGAAGAAAGCCAATGAGCACCATCCCAGACCTTCAGAACACCCATGTGGAGAGGCCACCTGGAGGAAGAGGCTCAAAGTGTGCTCCCCAGGCCCCAGGTGCTTGAAGGGATGAGTTTTTAGACAGCTTCCATTTCAGAGTCACCTGACCCTCACTGTCTGAACTCCTCTTACCAAAGTCCAACTTAACAAACTTTCTTTTTTGGGCTTACTTAATGACCATGGGTAAAAAGTTGCTTTCTAGATGCATAAGTGACCCCCAAACAGTTACAGCACTATGAAGTGATGGGCCCGTGGCCTCATGGAATCTCAATGAGTTAGCCTCTTTCAGTCAATCTTCTACCTCCTATGTACTCCAAAATTACCCAGGATCCCAGGTAGAGGGGAGCAATGCCTGGAATTCCAGGGGAGGTCTTGGGACCCTTCCCACTTCCATCTACTAGGGAGTTTCAGTAGCTCTGTTTCTGTTACCATAGACCCATAACCACCATATTTTCTACACAGTTGCCATGGTCCACTAAATAAGGTGATCTCTATTCCAAGATGGCAACAGGGTGATAATTTTATCCCCAGAGGAAAAACTCATACTATTGCCGACGGAAAGCAGGATGCCAAGTTGCCGTGCCTCCTGTAGGCTGCTAATGTAACACTGGGCCTCTATACAATTGCATCATAGGGAGAGCTTTGGAAAATTCTCACCACTGTGCCTTGTTCGGTGGCTTCCATTAGATACAAGATATGGTTCTTTCTTGGGCATGGCTCTAACTTTGTTGCTTTCTTGATTTTTTTTTTCAATCATAAAATCTTTTCTAAAATCTCTTCAGTATCCAGAAGACTATGATGGATTGTTAAAGACACAATAAGTGCTCAATCAGGATTTGCTGGCCGCTTGCCTGGTTGGTGTGTCTGAAGCAGACATGGATGTGTAGGCATGTGGCATGTTCCTGTGTATGCACAGGTGAAGGCAAGAAAACAAACTTAGCAAACTCAACTGTGGTTTCTGAGTTGCCATCCACCTTACTTTATATTCATTGAGAGTGAGGGGGAGAGAGAGAGTCAGAGACAGAGAGAGAGACGAAAGGCAGAGAGGCTGGGTGAGTGTGAGTGCGCGCACACACACATGTGTGCAGGTACACATTCCTGGCACACACGCAGAGGCCAGAGGAGGATATAGGTGTCCCTCTGTATCACTTTCTACCTTACGCTCTTGAGCCAAGATTTCCTCTCTGAAACTGAAGATAGTCTGGCACCGAGCAAGGCCCAGGGACCTTCCTGCCTCCATGAGGCAGGTTCTGGGTTACCAAGTTACATGCAGCTAGGTGCAGCTTTTTATATGGGTACTAGAGTTTAAAAGTCAGACATGCCCGCCCCTGCTTTTATACACTGAACTGTGTCCCCAGGCCCTGCTTCCCAGGCCTTCTTTGCTTTTGAAGACAAAGAAGTTCATCAGCCTGGGGCTCTCCAAGAAGACTAGTTTGGCTGGCCAGAAATCCTCAAGGGGATTGTAAGGGTACACCACCACATCCAGCTTTTTTCATGGCTCTGGTCTAAGAATTTGAACTCAGATCTTCACGCTTGTAAGGCAAGTCCTTTATTGACTAAACCTCAATACTAAACCTCAGCTCCAGCTTTTTAAAATTTAAAACTGGAACCTTTGATTTCCTGTGGCAAGGCCAAAGAGAGCCACAGTGGCCGATAGCTTTCTGAAATGAGCTAGAAGCTTAAGTACTCAAGAAATGGTGGTGGAGGATGGGAGCATCTGGCCCAGCAAGCTTTGCAGGGCTTCTTCCAGATTTAGCAAGCATGGTGTTGTGAGATGTGAGTTCAGCAACTCAATAGAGTTGGTGAACCTTCTCTGTAAAGTGGGGTGACAACCTCCATGAGGCTGTGGCGATTCAAAGGGAATTTAAGGTAAGGCAGGCATTGACATGTAGAGATCTTCCATAGACAGAAATGATTATTACAGTTGTACAGGAGAGGATAAACTCCCTGGATTATGCATTTTCTTCGACAATCCTGTGGATCAAGTGAGAGTGGACTGGATGATGCTTTCAAAATATTAATAAAGTTCAGTGCAAACAAAGTTGTTAAGAACCAGACTAAAGGCTGAAGAGATGGCTCAGTGCTTAAGAGCACATACTGCTCCTGCAGAGGATCCGAGTTCAGTTCCCTGTGCCCTTCTCTGGCAGCTCATCCCCACCCATAACTCCATCCCCGGAGATCAAGCTCCTCCGTATTGTGTGGACACCTGCACTCACATGCATTCAGATACAGACACATAACTAAAAGTAATGAAAGTAAAAAAATAAATAAATAAATAAATAAATAAGAGCCAGACTAGAATTATGCTACCAGGTGTAAATAGCGATTCTGTTGATTGAGTCAAAGGAGACACGGAGTGTAAGAAGCCGGGGTCTGGGGAGCAGGCTCCAAGCCTGAGGACCTGAGTCAGATCCCAAGACCTAGTGTGAGAAAGCTGGGTACTCTGATTTGTATTTTAATCCTAATGAACGGTAGATTCGCCAGCAGTCACTGGCTAGCCAGTCTCGCCTACTCAGTGAGTTCCAAGCCAATGATCCTGCCCCTGTAAACTAAAGTGGAGGATGTCTGAGAATCCTCATAGGCACACACACTCACACATACCTGCACATCCAAACTTCATCCATGCACAAAACACACACACACACACACACACACACACACACACACACACACACACAAGCAGGGGCCTTGTTGAAGAAATCCAAAGAAAGACATGCCAACGATACGCTCATCTACAGCCAGGAGTGACTTTGGAGGTGATCCAGCTCATGTTTTGGAGGGGACAGTAGGCCAGCAAGATCCCCATAGAAGAGTCCAACAGCCAAGAGATGGAGCCAGGAAGAGAAATCTGGACCCACATTTCCAGGCCAGCCACTGTTTGTCAGTCTACATCTCTCTGGTCTATATTCGGTGTACAATGACTCAGGTATGTGCCCTTTAAAACACTGGTGAATGTGTGAATCTTTAGGGCCTTAGTCAGCATTCAGTTGCTGTAAAAGGACACCATAACCATGGCAACACTCCTAAAAGAAAGTATTTAAGAGGGTCTTGACTACAGTTTCAGAGGTTTAATCCATTATCCTTATATCAGGGAGCGTGGCGGTGCACAAGTCAGACACGGCAGCTGAGAGTTCTACACCCAGTTCCAAAGGGCAGCAGGAAGATAGAGAGAGACACTGGGCCTGACTTAAGCTTTCAAAAGCCCAAAGCCCATCCCCAGTGACACACTTCCTCCAACAAGGCCACACCTCCTTATTCCTGTCACGTAGCCAGTCCCTAACGAACAAGCTGTCCAATATATGAGCCTGTGACAGCTAATCATCCCAGTGGCCAACTTGATGAGGTCTGCTGGGCATGCCTGTGAGGTTATCTCAAGCAGGCTAATTGATGTAAGAAGAAGACCCACCAACTGTGGGGGGCGGCATTCCCTAGCAGGGTTCCTGAGCTGTGTGACTGGAGAAAGGGAAGTGAAGAGCTGCTTACATTTATTGCTCTCTGTTTCCCTAACTGTGGGCATGATGGGACCAACTGGTTGCTTCTAGCTCCTGCTGTTCCGATGTGATGGGCTGGGAGCCAGAATACACCTTTTCTCCATAAGTCAACTTTTGCTAAAGAATTTTATCATAGGCACAGAAAAAGGAAAACAAGACGTTGTCAGTCTTCTCTGTGTGTGCCCCGGGCTAACGTGCAACCACCCTCATCATATCTCATTCCTACCGTAGCCACAGCCCTAGGCTGTCAGAATGCAGGTCTTCTGTTGGGTGACACTATTTCTAGACAGACATGCGCAGACATCTCCTCAGCCAAGATCCAGAACCCAGCACAGACCAAAGGAAAGATGATATCACCAAGGTCCAGCTTGGTGAACCAAGCAGCTTGTTAGCTTTTCTAGAGTATGAGTGAGAGGTGACTTATGGGGGAGCACAGATGACTCGAAGGCAGCCGCGTCCCTGGAAGGACACCCCAACATTGATGACTACTCAGCAAAGTGGAGCCCTGGAGCTCTCTGCATGAGCTACAAGCAACTGGATGTCAGGTGGCTCTCCCAGGCACTCAGCTGGCCTCCGTCTCCTCATCAGCCCTCCCGGCTTATGTAAGCTTGGGGAGGGGAGTGCCCTGTGCATACAGTCACTTTCGGGGGGCTTCCTTGAGACTCTTGAGCTGCTTATTTCTTGTGTCTTAGCAAGCCTCCTTTAGCACACCCTGGGACTTACTGAATTATGGAGAAAATTGCTACACAAGAGCTTTCCAACCCCATGTGTTGCCGTCGAAAATATGCCCAGGTCTGTCGCCTCAGGGTTCCATAGCTCAGCTCTCTCCTCTTTGATTTCTACCTTGGTTCCCATTCTCTACTCTACCTCCAGAGCCTCTTCAAGTTCTTATTAAAACCCTTGGCCTCTTAAGCCAAAGCTTCTCCCTCCATGAAGTGGCCATGACGGTGGCCTGTTTGGTGGTCCTGCTTCTTTGTCAGAATCCCTTCCCATAAGCCCAGAACATGCATCCACACACTGCTGGTATGAAATTCTTGTTTTCTCATAGGCCCTTCCAGGAAGATAGCCCCTGTGCATGGGAACCTCATCGTCCACACTCCTCTATGCTGCCAACACAAAACTTTTTGTCACACATGCCCTACATGCTACAGTAAACAATTGCATATCCTAGATGCTCAGTAGTCATATTGATTAAACAAAAGGGAAAATGGCAATCACTCAATTGTATTTTTTAAAGAGTGCCTCCCAGGACACCAGGAAGATCCCGGTGCTTTAGATGTGTCCAACACGTAGTCCAGAGACCACCGAATCCCATGATAGCAACCCACACAAAGTTATAAATTTGATTTTAAAAGTATGAGAGTGTTTTGTGATTTTTTTTCTTATAACTTGATTATATAGTTTTCCAGGGTGAACTTGGTAGATGGCAATTTTGTGTCACAAACTCCAAAAGGTAGACATGTGTGCACTTGAGGATAGAATTGCCTAATTTGATTCTTCCCCAGGGAGTCACTCAGAGAGTCACTGGCTACCTCTATGCCTCAGTTTCCCCAACTGTAACCACATGACAAGGCCCATTTTTCTCATTTTACAAGAGTACTTGTTTTTGCTTGAAAGGTAGGAGTGTCACCCTGGTCTTCGTGTGGTGTGTGTGTGTGTGTGTGTGTTTAAAATAATTTACATTTTTATATATTTGTTTTATCTGTGACATGTGTGGGTAAGTATGAGTGTGAATATGATCAAATGTGTGAACATGGCACACATGCGAAAGTCAGAGGACAACTTCAGGTATCAGTCTGCATGGTCTATCTTTTTTGAAAAAGGAGTCTGTATCATCCCTCACTAAGTAGGCCAGGACAGCTCTTCCTCACCCAGCCTCTTTGGGCTCCTCCTGTCTTCATCTTCCAACTTACCTTGGGGGTGCTGGGGTTACAAGTTTGTCCCATCATAATTAGCTTTTGGTTTTTTAAAACGTGACTCTGGGGATCTGAACTCAGATCCTCAAGAGTGCAAAGCAAGTGCTCTACCCACTGAGCCATCTCCACAGACAGACAGAAGTGCTCTGTTTTTAAGCAAACTGTGTACAGAGACCTGGGAGACGCTTTTTGGAAGAGAAAGACTCTATAACCCCTTAGTTTGGAATTCATTGTCAGCCCAAGGGAGAGAAAGAGAGAGTATGAAGCAAAGGAAAGGGGAGAGAGAGGAGAGAGAGAGAGAGAGAGAGAGAGAGAGAGAGAGAGAGAGAGAGAGAGAGAGAGACTCCCCAACTAGAAAGGAAACAGCTGTAGTGACAGATGTTGGTGATGCATATTATTCCAAGGCAGTTAGCATTTCGGTTTCCCAAGTAGTTTTCCCCTTCACAATCCTCTCCCTCCCTCCCTTCTCCCTTCCTATTCCCCTGCCTCTCCCCCTTCCCCTCAACCTTCCTCCTTCCCCCCCCCTCCTCCTCCTCCTCCTCCTCCTCCTCCTAGTTTGCCAGATGGATTGGAGGCTGGAAAATAAAGCACCCTCTTTGCAGCACCTTGTTTCCCCTCTCTACTCCACCAATGTCTAAGCCAAAGTCATCCACCCGCCACACAAGCATCCTTGGTTCTCTCAGAACACAGAGAACCCGAGGCCAAAGGCTTTCATCCTCAGCCTCAGCCTCAGCCTCAGGACCGTTTGTTCGTTGTGGTCCTATGGGAAATCACATTCAAGGTCAATGTCTCCCAAAGACTTGTAAACTTCTGAGCCCACCCAAGACTTTATCTGAATACCAAAAGGGGTGCCTTTGTTCCCTCTAAACTTATTTTGGGATGGATGAAAACGAATTAATGAAATCACACCTTCAGGGTTTTTTTGTTTTGTTTTGTTTTTGTTGTTGTTGTTTTGCTTTGTTTTTGCGCGGCGGAGGTGGGGTGGGGTCGGGGGAGTTGGGGAGATTGGAGGAAGCGTCCTCATCTCATTTCTCAAATAAAGGGAGAGAAGAGTGCAGAGGGACCGGAGGGAAAGAGAGTCTGTCGGAGGTTCTCTTAAGTAGACCGTGCGGGAGAACAGACCAGCCTGTGTTTCTGGGATTAAAAGTTGTCTGCCCAAACTGTAAGGGCCATGTATATGCAAGCAGTTAGGAGTTATTACAGGGCCCCAAATAGGAAACCATTCGCTTGATCTTTCTCTTCAATCCTATTAGGGGCCCCCTGGAGCTCGAGAGAGATACCAGCCTGTCATGTCCCGGTTGCTGTGACGACCCTGTCTTTATAGAACAAGAAAGGAAGACGGTAGTGATTGGCAGACCTTGCTTGCCCCCGTATGTACAACAAAGGGCGACAAAACGAAGGGGAAGTGAGGCCCTTCTGGGCTTCTTAACCCGACCCCACCTTCCACCTGGCCATCTCACACACACCCCCGCACCCCCTCCCCCGCTCCTCCGGAAAGGACAGCACTACTGCCTGTGTACAGATGTCAAAAGATCATTAATCGTGGGGTTGGGGGGGGGGTGTCTAATTGCAAGGAATACATTTTTTTAGTAGTCTGTCTCCCTTCAAGTTCGTTTAGCTAAAGTAATGTGGTGGGGTGCCTAAGGCATTGCCCTGCGGGTGACTGCCACACAGGGCCCTGTTGGTCAAACGTTAGGGGAACCAGGAAGCTGGGGGCGGAGGTGGCCCGGCCTGAAAGTCTCACCATCTGGTGCCATAGTACAACTCGCCAGCCAGTCATAAATAACAGCCTGTCTTTTCATGTTTGCTCTCTGGCCTCCCGTCCTAGTCTCTCTAAAGAGGCTGCAAAAAAAGGCAAAATGGAGTTGGGGTTCAATTTCCCCTGCCTTCTGCGCGAGAAGGAGCAGACGCATCCCGGGCGGGCACCAGGGGAGGAGGGGACCACGAAGCCTTCCGAGTGTCAGCGACAAAAGGCCGCTGCGTCCTGGAGCCCAGTTTTCGCCTGCGAGCCACCCGTCCCCAAGAGGAGCCTGCGATTGTAAAAGTAAAACCGAATGAGCCTGGCAGCGATGGCATTTTTGTCCGTCTCAGTCCCCTTCCCTAAAACCAGCGACAGGGTGGGGACGCGTCCCAGGCTATGGCTGAGCGGTACAGGGGTGAGTGGTCCTCCAGGCCGTCCCTGAAACCAGGAGCTCACGGAGCCTGGCTCAGACTCTGTGCACACAATCGCCTCTTTTAGGTTTGCCACGCTCTCCGGCTCTGCGCACACACCTACTGCTGCCAAAACATTTCTCTATGGTCCCCCAAATAAAATCAAACCCGAGTAGTGGCCGAGGCCCGGAATTGCCCAGATAAAACACAAGGAACAGAAGTTAAGTCTTCTCGTTGGGAGGTCCTGGGTAATAAAGGCAAAGCCGGGTAATTTTTTTTTTTTTTTTTTTTTTTTTTTTTTTTGCAGGGGGTGAGGAGGAATCGAGAGAGGAAAAGGAAAGAAAAAATGTTAAGGAAGAAAGTTTTTTTTTTGAGAAAGAAATGGTGAAATGGAAAATGAAGATCCTCTGTGCAGCGTAGCTGAGAAGAAACGCCTTTTAACTTTGACATGTACCTCACTTAATAATGAGCGCCTCCGAGATCCTCCAGACCTCGTTCAGACTCAGGCAGAAGGAAAGACTTCATAAATACGATAATTTTGTTACCCTGTGGCTCTCCCTGCGAGACAAAGCGGGTGCCACAACGGGAACTTTTCCAGGTGAACCTAGAAACACGGTCTAAACTCCAGGGCACTCCATGAAAACCTCCAAGAAAAAGTTGTTGACGAAAACTCACCCATTCTCCCAATAAACCCCCCAGTTTCCTTTCCAAACCCTGATCCCCGCTCTCAAATGAATTACAGTCCACTCTTCCTAGCCAAGTCCCTGGGCTCCACAGCAAGCCCCCAAGATTTTAAGAAATGAACCTGAGGTTCCGAATGGAAGACCTGGCTTGGAATTCTCCGTCTCCCTGGCTACTTCACTGCTCTTGGGTCTCTTCCCGCCAGGCGTGATAAAGCAAAAATGTTTTAACTGCAACCTACAAGTTTGTTTTTTTATTTTATTGTATTTTTTTCTTCCTACACATTTTCTTTTCTTACAAGAAACAGATCAAGAAAGACTAATTACAAGGCACGGCACGGAAGTTAAATGAAAATGCATTCCATCAACCAACGCAGAAAGCAAATTAATTTTTTTTTTAAAGATAGATTTTAGTTAGGAACAAAAATACATTGTATTTAGTAACATTGCTAAAATTAAGTTTGATCTTCAGGCTGGACTGTGAGGACGAAGCCTGGGGTCACTTTCTTGCTTGGAATTTCTTTAGAAATTCTAATTTGAAAACATTTACATCTTCGTTGGTTGGTTTGTTTTCTTCTCGAGAAGCTTCGGGGGTATTTTTATTATTATTATCATCATCGTTTTGTTTTGCTTTTATTTTTTAAGCAGAACTGTTCTCTTTAAATCACTACTTCTAGCTAGAATTTAAGAAATGGGGTTTTGTTTTTCTTTTACACGGTGCTTTAGTTGCTAGGATCTTTTACTGAAATAAAAAAATAATAATTTTAAAAGTAAAAACTTTCTTTGTTCTTGGTGAACATCCTGCCCCTAAAAATGTTCTTGCCTATTGGGAAAGTGGCCACTGACATACACGTCTGACCAGCCACTTCGGGCAGAGCCTGATTTAGGGGCTCCCCTCACCGCCAAGGAGGCAGATTTTGTTATTCTGTTTAGAGCTAAATGGTGGGGACCGGGGAGGGGGAGGCTGTCTTTCTTTTTGTATCAGTGAGCTCGCTGTCGCATCCCTTGCTTTTTCTATCAACGTTTAATTTTCTTTTTGGAAAACACAGAAGGAAGTTCCGCAGTGTCTGGTCCTGGATGTTCTAAATCGATCCAAACACCTAAATAAAATAAAACACCTAAATAAAAGCAACGTGTGCCTGGTCACTTCTTCATTTTATTTTTTATTTTTTATTTTTTGTTAGAACGGTCAGCATAAGCCATTTCTGAATCTGGTGGTTCTTGAACACACGAAGCGGCTGCTTAAGTTTCTCACACAAAAAGCTGGAAATTGTCCTCCGCAAATCTTTATCCGGCACTTCCTCAGCTCCTTTGGCCTCTCATCAGATGAGGCTAGCCATAAAAATGCGGACGATTGCAACTTGAGAGTGATTTTTTTTTTTACAAAGACAAACCTTTTCAGGCCGTTCGTTTATATTTAAATAGAGAACGGGCTTGGGTGGGTTTTTTTTTGTTTGTTTGTTTTCTTTCTCTTCTTTCTGTTTTCCTAGACTCACTGGGCCGGGCGCACCGAAAGAAAGCTTCGCTCCTTCTTCGAGGTTTCAACGGTGAATTTGCGCCACCTTCTGGTAGATTGGAGGACAGAAACACCCGGACTGTTCCATAAAAGAATTCTTTTATTCACAGTTGTGGATCCTGTTGGTATCTGTAGGCGGAGCATCCCTCCCTCCGCTTCTCTGAGAACTCGTGGCAGATTCTCTGCAGCCTGGTTTTTATAAAGACGCTTTAAACTAAGAAACTGTTTTTTTTTTCTTTATCTCGTCTTTGGAAGAACTCTCTAAAACGAAAGCTGCATCCCTGCATGGTAGTTTACCGAACCGCCTGGTTGGGCTTCAATAAATGATGCCCCTAGACTGACTCCTGCCTGTACCACGTGTGCAAGGCACCGGGGAATGCTTGCAAACAAAATGGAGCCTATAACTGTACCAGCAGAGAAACAAACGCCTTTCTTTCTTGGGGTCATAAGATCCCCCATTACCCTCAATTAATCATGATGACATGCGGTATTCGGGGCTGTTTGGTGACGTCTGCTAGGTGCACATACATCTGGCTTTCCATAGGTTCCAATCCTTTCTCTAATAAGGATTTCACAACATTAAGCTTGTGCTTAGTCTGCCCCCTGATTCTGCCCTTTTCTCTCTAAAGTTAGTCATGCAAATGATGTGGTGGCTCAAGACTTTAAGGCAGAAGGATCTCTCTGAGGTCAATGCTAGCCTGGTCTACATAGGGAGTTCAGGCCCGCCAGGTCTATACAGTGAGATCGTGTCTCCAAAAGATCATCAACAAAAAACAAAAACAAAAACAAAACAAAAAACAAGCAAAACAAAACAAAACAAAACAAAACAAAAACAAACCATGAAAGTTAGCAATGTGGAAAGAGGGACTCTCTTCTGAAGACATTTCTAAACTGATACTCAGACCCTCAAGCCAAGATCATATTTAGAATTTAATGTGTAGGGCTGGCTGAGTGTGTGTGGCCAGGCTGGTGGAGTGATCACCTAGTCTGCCCTAAGTTCTAGATTCCATCTCCAGTACTGTGGTGCAGCACACTGGGGGATCCGGAGTTCCAAGTCATTGTCATTTACATAGCTAGTCCCAGACCATGCAGGGAATACACGAGATCAGGTGTCAACGTAGGGAAAAGTTCAGCCAGAGCATACATGCGTATATGATGCTCCACCTCCCTTCCAGGAAGGCCTCTCATCTAAGGGGGGAATGAACTCTGCACTGCATTTTTAAGGACTATGTGAGAAAGTGGGAAATGGGGGAAGGGGAGGGTTCTGCTCAGTATATAAAGCGCTGGGAGTTGCACAAGGTTAAGGACGCCATGGTTCATCCTGAGAATCCACATGTTCTTTTAAACCACAGCAGCATGCTTGTAATCTCAGGGCTGAGGAGGGGAGCCGGGGAGCTTGCTGGCCCTCTAGCCTAGCTGCACTGGTTGATTTGAGGCCAGTGACAGACTCTGTCTCAAAAGGCAAAGTTGATGGCAACTGAGGACCCACATCCTCCAGCTCCCACACGTGTGCAGGCACATATACATGCACTTGCACACAAAGCTCCCACACTTGTGCACACACAGTCACACTTTTAAAAAAAAGAGTGAAAAGCCAAGACCTTGCTGCAGTTTCAGTGGGGCTTTGATTTTTTTTTTTTTTTTTTTTTTTTTTGCCTGCCAAGATGTGCTCAAAGAGATGGGTGCTTGATTGGGTCAAACCAGTGTGATCATTTGCTCCACTATTTGTCTTATGAGAAGCATCCATGCCTCTGTGCGTGCTAGATCTGTAAGGATAAAACAGTCCTTCAGACAGCCATGGGCAAGCTGCACAGCACAAGACATTGTTTGCACCTCACTTAGCAGGGGCCTCCCCAGGAGACTCACGCAGAAGGCATCTGTCCAGACAGGGCAGGTGGCTACTTGCATGACATCAAAACAACCCCAGCAAGAAAGACCAATAATTATTTTGTCATCGGCTTAATCTAAGAAAAAAACCAAAACCTTTATTGCCAATGCAAGAAGGTTATGAAGAAAAGCTCAGATGAAGACTACTCGTTTTCTTGGTGAATATTCAAACAGAGGACTCAAAGACTGGAGAAGGCCATGTGAAAAAATGCTGGCTGGAAAGGAGACTCCGCAAGGAAAGAGCTTGTTGCCCAAGTATAAGGAAATTGAGTTTATATCCCCCCCCCCCCAGTCTAGGTAAAGCCACACACTGTAGCATGTATCTGAAACCCCAGCACTTCTATGGGGAGATAGGAGGTGGAAACAGATTTCTCAGGTCATGAGCAGGCTAGCCTAGTGTATATAGCAGCGAGCAAGGGGAGACCTTGCCTCACACAACGTAGAAGAGGATCCACATCAAAAGTGTCCTCTGACCTACACACATGAGCCACTGCACACATACACCTACACACAAACATGCACACACACACACATAGACACACACATGTAAACAAAAAGACAATGCTGGGTAGATTTCAAGTCATCAAATTAGGAGTGTGTGTGTGTGTGTGTGTGTGTGTGTGTGTGTGTGTGCATGCGCACGCGTGTGTGTATTTGTGCACCAATAGTCCAGGAGCAAAACAGATAGGTTAGAAAGAAATTTGACAAAATAATTCCAATCACTTACAAGAATAATGTGCTAAGAGTAGCCAAAATATATATGGGAAAATAATAAATCCTGACCTACTTATTTGCTTCATAAAACCACAAGTGTAACAGTGTGACAAGACTATGAAAATAAGACCAAAATAAAACCGCACAAAGGATTCACAAAGACGTTTGTGTATTTATAAAAATTCAATAAAGTCAATTAATGGTACAAATAGCATACATTCGTCTTTTTGAGGAGTGTTTGGTTTGGTTTGATTTGATTTTTTTCCTTATTTTGTGTTTTTCTTTTTTTACATTTGTTTATTTATTTGGGAGTAGCATGTAGTCCAGCATACATGTGGGAGGAGTTGGTTCTGCCTTATCATGTGAGCTCCAGGAACTGCACGCAGGTTGTCACACTTGGCAGCCAGCACCTTTACCCACTGAGACGTCTCAATGGACTCTGCTTCCTGGATTCAGTAGAGAGAGTATGCTATGCAATTGTCAAAAAGAATACACGTCTCAATAAAAAATAAATGTCACGCTGATAGAGGTTTACATATAGAGATTAAATGCAGAAAGATGAGTATAAGACACAAATTGACATCTTCTAGCAAAGAAAACACATACTTCAAGAAATAGTAAAATGGCCTTGGGGGGGTGGGGGGGGTGGCTCCCCTGACAGAGGGTTAGCAGAGAATGCTGCGGACCTGAATTTGGATTCCTACAACCCACGGGAGGGGGGGTTGTTTGTTTGTTTGTTTTTCTAGTTTTGTTGTTTAAGGCAGGCGTGATGGTGTGTTCCTGTAGTCTCAGATCTGGGGAGGCAGAGACTGTCAGATCACTAGCACTCACTGGCCAATCTAATCAAACCAGGTTCAGGGAGACACTCCGTCTCAAACAATAAGGTTGAGAGTGGCTAAGGAAAACTCATGACATCGACCTTTGACCTGCACCCATGTGTGCATACACATGCACTCATACACTAGTGCTCTCTACGTGTATCTGAACACACACAAAAATGTATGCACGTTTATATTCAACGCAGACTAGCAGCAGCCAACTAGCACATGCTGGGGCTTTATCTCATATCTAATAACATGCACACATACTAGATGGCGTAAGTTGTTCAACTGGCACAAAATTTAGAAGTCCACTCATATCGAGTGTTGGAGAAGAGGCGAGACCTAAGATCTTTGAACAAATCTTCCAGAAAGAAAAGAAAGCATCACCATGGAAAATGGGTTGGCATTTAAATATCATCCAATGAGGCAACTCTAATCTGCTTCATAGCTAAGAAAAAAATGTTTTGCCTGTACATAAGTGAGCATTCAAATAGTGGTAGGCACGATAGAGGGGCCAGGGCTATGAATGAGGAGTGCACAAAAAGTTATAGTGTAAGGGAACAACTGAGCATGTGCAGCTGTCAGCAAAGATTGGCCAGAGCATGATATTCTTCAGTGGGGAGATCCTGGAGGAAGATCACAGGTATTAGAATCCTTGCCAGAAGGATGAAACATACATGGCTTGGGAGAGTCTCCCTGGGTAAAATGCTTGTTGTACAAGCACAGATCCAGAGTTTGAACCCCAGAATCTGTATAAAGCCAGGTCTGGTATCATGGGTCTGTAAATCTAAAACGACTATTGTGAGATGGGAGGCAGGGAACCCCAGAAAGCCATTAAGGCCAAATAGCATTGTATATGTAGAGGCACAAGCATTGTATATGTAGAGGCACACACACACACACACAGAGAGAGAGAGAGAGAGACAGAGACAGAGACAGAGACAGAGACAGAGAGACAAAGACAGAAACAGAGACAGAGAGACAAAGACAGAAACAGAGACAGAGAGACACAGACACAGAGAGACACAGACACAAAGAGACACACAGAGAGAGACAGAGAGAAGAGAGAGAGAGAGAGAGAGAGAGAGAGAGAGAGAGAGAGAGAGAGGATCAAAAGATTAAAATAATTAAATGAGCACATATTTCTTAGAAAACCCTATAGATACAGCAAAACTATAGAAAGGGTTAGGGGTAAGTTTCTGAATAATTTCTTAAGGACATGAGGCAGGAGGATAGTGTCCTTGATAAAAGAAAAGTACAGGCATCATTCCAAGGTCCTAATTATTGTGTCTTGGTGTATTGGTGAGTGCTTGTTACTACTGAAAGCAATGAAAGAACTGCAGAGGAACAGGCCATTGCTGCAGCTGTGACGAGAGGCTGTCACAGGTGGACAGGTTTCTGCAGCCAGGATTCAGCCAGAATTAAAGGAAACAAAATGTACAGACCAGTAGCGGCTTCTGATGGGGAAGGCTCTTGCAGACAAAACACTGATACACTTGAGGACACCACTCAATCGGTGAAAGGCTTGCTCTGCAAGCATGGAGACCTGAATCCAACCTGTAGAACCAAACAAAACTCCTGACAAAGTGGCATGTGCTTGTAGTCCCAGCACCAGAGCCACAGAGACAGGAGGAGATCTGAGCTCTCTGGCCAGCCAGCTTTGCTAAATTGATGAGCTCCAGAGGGGTGAGAGACCTTACCTCAGAATCCAAGGTGGACGGCTCCCGAGGAATGACACTGAGACTGACCTAATTTGCCTACACACATGACAAGTTAATATGTTTTCACTAAATATACAATATAATGGCTGGACTATATAAAAGTTCCTTAAAAAAAAAAACAGAAACATCCTAAATGAGAAAGGAATACAGATAAGACATGAAAATGTTCATGCATATACATGCATACACTTACATATACACACATACATGCATGTACCTAAACATACATGAATGCATATAAACATGTGTACGCACACATACTACACACATGCTCATCCATATGTGCAAACATACATATGCATGCACGCAGAGAACAAAAGCTTCCAAAGGAAGCTGCACCTTCCACCTGATGCTCTACAAGGCTGACTGACTGATGGGAGCATCTGTGATTGTGAGGGAGTTAGGGAGCTGAAGCTCGAGTAATACACACACACACACACACACACACACACACACACACACACACACATGCACACACACACTGAGTGACCAATAAATTCATAGGAAATGTGTTCTAAGAACTAGACTTCAGACAGCCATGAAAGAAGACAAGTTACTTGGTGGCATGTGGCATCTGCAGGACTATACAGGAAAGAATTCCTCCAGCAGGCCAGCATTCATCCCCTGCACTGTTCTGGTTTTGGTCATGAATGCAGTGACAACTGCAGCAAACATCACATCTATTGAACCTTTATCATGAGCCACTTCCTGTCATGCTTTCCACATGCCAATACCCACAGCAACCCCCAGAAGCTAGCAACTAACCTGAGCCACAATGTCCACAAGAGAAAATGTTTGACATGCATCAGGAAGCCCCCGAGAGTTCACATGGGCTGCACTAGCTGCCTTCTGGGGCTGTCACCCAGATACACAGGAGAACCTGGCATCTGTCATGAATAGTGAATCTTTCTATACTTTGGACAGAGGGTTCTGAAAGTGTGATAAGGAAGCCCATGGTGGGCAATTCTATTTCTAGAGAAATATGAAAAGAAATGAGTAAGAATAGATGCCTAGTTTATCTGCAAGATATTCTTTCTAGCACTATCTGAAATACACTTATGAAAACTCAGATGCTCACATGAAGAGCGGTGGTGGTTGGATAAACTGCAGAGTGTTCATAAGATACAAGATCTGTCATCTATTTCAATCTACTAAATTGTTCTTTAAGCTTTTTTATTTTAAGATTAGATGATGATGATGATGATGATGATGATGATGATGAAGATAGATAGATAGATAGATAGATAGATAGATAGATAGATAGATAGATAGATAGAAGAAGATAAATCATGTACTGACTAATTTTATGTCAACTTGGCACAAACTACAGTCATTTTGAAAGAGGGCATCTCAATTAAGAAAACGATCCCACTAAGTTGGCCCATTGACAAGTCTCTGGGGCTTCTTTGTGCTTGGTGATTGATGTGGGAGAGTCCAGGTGACTGTGAGTGGTCCCACCCTGGGTGGTGGTCCTGAGTGGTATAAGAAATCAGGCTGAATAAGCCATGGGTGAAAAGGCAGCAATCACTGTTCTTTTGCTTCAGTTCCTGCTTCCGGGTTCCTGCTTTGGCGTCCTGCACTGACGTCCTTGGATTATGAGCTACAATCTATAATATAAAATAAGTCCTTTGCTCCCCAAGTTGGTTTTTGACATGGTGTTTTATCACAGCAATAGAAACCGTAACAAAGATAGAAAGACAGACAGATAAATATGTCTATGTGGGTGAATGGATGGATGGATGGATGGGTGGATGGATGGATGGATGGATGGATGGATGGGTGGGTGGGTGGATGGATGGATGGATGGGTGGGTGGTTGGTTGGTAGATGGATAGATATTTAATAGATAGATGATAGATAAAAATAATTGATAGACAAAACATGATTGATAGAAGATGATAGATAGATAGATAGATAGATAGATAGATGATAGATAGATTTGTGGTTGTGGCTTGGTGGTAGATTGCTTGCCTAGCATTCTCAAATCCCTGAGATTGGTTATGGGTACCACATTAAAATCACAAATATAACAGATTTACATATGGCTTAAGAAAAAATTCCAAGAGAGACCATGCATACCTTACCATTTCCCTCAAGACACAGATCATCAAATTGCTTGCAAAACCATTGTAGACACTTCCTCACACTTTCTCCCTTTACCTAAGTTCTGGTGACCACTAATCTCTTCCTCCACTTTCATAATTCTGCTTTCCATAATGTCAAGTAAGTGGAATTATATCATGTGTGACTTTGGGGAACGGCTTTTTCACCTGGTATATTCCTCCAAAGAGGCCTCAGGTGGTCATATCTACCAATAACTTGTTTCTTTCTATTGTTGAATAGTGCCCCATGGTAGATACACCAAATGTGTTTAACCACATTCATGGAGGGACATGGTAGCCACATCCAGTTTGGGAGCACCTACAAATAAAACTACTGTTATAATAATTATACAAAATTTTGTATGGACAATGAGTCTTCCTTTCTCTGGTACAAATCTTCAGCAATGAATTGTTAAATTGTGTGGTGATAGTTGTTGTTAACTGCCAAACTACTGGCAAAATGGATGCACCATTTTTCAGCCCCACAAGCAATATGTGAACCATCCGTTTCTCCTTTTTTCCTCGTCAGAATTTAGTATTGTCCCTAAATTTTATGTTAGCCATTTTGATAGCTGGGTATTGACATTCTATGATGGCCAGTGTGGATTCCATGTTTATTTGAATCTGGATATTTAGCATCATGAAAGGTCATGCCTTTTGTCAATGCTGTAGTTGGATTATTTAGGTTTGTATGTTCTATGTACAAATGTATGAGCCCACATATGCATGCCGAGGCTAGAGAAGGACAGCCGATACTCCTCTCTGTCGCTCTCTGCTTTATTCCCTTGAAAAAAAGTCTCTGCCTGCCTGAACTTGGAACAAGGATAACTGTCCTCCTTTTTTCACTGTACATAAACTTTAAAATAATGCTGTTACAACAACAACAACAACAACAACAACAACAACAACAAAAATACAGCTATGATTGTATAGGAGTTTTATTAAACCTATATATCAACTTAGAAAAAAATGTATACTTTTACCATGACTTTTGTGGCCCATGAAAATAGCATTCTTCTCTACTTATTTGGAGCTAAATTTTCAGTACACAAGTCATGCATATGTTTTACTAATTTAGATGTATTAATTTTTTAGTGACCTTGATTCATACTGTTTTTTATTTCCTGCCTCCATTCAGTGCTCACACCTACAGATAGTCTTAACCTTGTATGTTGATCTCAGGTTTTATAACATTGCTAGGTTTGCTCATTTGTCCTAAGAGCTTTGTTTTGATTATATTTTTAAAGGATTTCTTGCAAGGGGTAAGAAAAATCAAGTGATCTGCAAATGGGAAATTAAAAAAAATTTTTTTTACCAGTGAATATGCTATTTTCCTACTCTATTGCAAGGCCTAGCATCTCCAGCACTGTCTCCAACAAAGTAGTGAGAGTGGGCATCCTTGTTCTATTCCTGATCACAGCAGACAAGCATTTAGTCTTTCACAATAAAGCATAATGTTAACTACAGACATTTTAAAAAGAAAAATAACCCTTGTCAGGTCAATATACTTCTCTCTCTCTATTGACAGAATTTTTGTCATGAATGAGTATAAGTCTGTGTCAAATGGGAGGGCCTGGAGCAATAGTTCAGTGGATAAGAGCAGTGGTTGCTATTACAGAACAACCTGGTTCAATTTTCAGCACACACATGGCAATTACAACCATCTGAACTCCAGTTCTAGAGGTTCCAGTGCCCTCTTCTGGTGTCTACTGGTACTGCATGAACTTGGCGCATGGCTATACATGCAGGCAAAACACTCGCACACATAAAACAAAAAAATGGAATCGAATCAAAGACCCAGAAATAAACCCACAAGCCTATGGACACTTTATTTTTGACAAAGAAGCCAAATTCATACAAGGGAAAAATGATAGCATCTTCAACCAATGGTGTTGGTCTAACTGGAGGGCTACATGTAGAAAAATGAAAATAGATCCAAATCTATCACCCTGCACAAAACTGAAGTCTAAATGGATCAAAGACCTCAACATAAAACCAGACACATTAAATCTGTTAGGAGAAAAACTGGGGAAGAGTCTTGCGCTCATCAGTATAGGAGACAACTTCCTGAACAGAACACCAACAGCTCAGGCCCTAAGATCAACCATCAATAAATAGGACCTTATGAAACTGAAAAGCTTTTTCTGTAAGGCAAAGGACACTGTCCACAGGAAAAAGATGACAGCTTACAGACTGGGAAAAGATCTTCACCAACTCGACACCAGACAAAGGGTTAATAAGCAAAAACAGAAGAAATTAAACAACACCAAACCAAATAACCCAATTAAAAATGGGGTACAGAATTAAACAGAGAATTCTCTATAAAGGAATATCGAATGGCTGAGAAACAAAGAAATGCTTAGCATCCTTAGTAATCAGGGAACTGTAACTCCAAACAACTCAGAGATTCCATATTACACCTATCCTAATGGCTAGAATCAGAGACTCAGGTGGCAGCACATGCTGGCGAGGATGTGGAGAAAGGGGAATGCTCCTCCATTGCTGGTGGGAGTGCAAACTTGTATAACCACTTTAGAAATCAATCTGGTCCTTTCTCAGGAAACTGGGAATAAATCTACCTCAGGACCCAGCCATACCACTCTTGGGAACATACCCAAACAATGCTCCACCATACAATAAGGACATTTGCTCACCAATGTTCGTAGCAGCTTTATTTGTAATAGCCAGAATCTGGAAACAACCTAGATGTCCCTCAACTGAAGAATGGATAAAGAAACTGTGGTACATCTACACAATGTAATACTAGTCAGCAATTAAAAACCAAGAAATCTTGAAATTTGTAGGCAAATGGATGGAACTGGAAAAGATCATCCTGAGTGAGGTAACCCGGACCCATAAAAACACGTATGGTATATACTCACTCATAATTGGACATTAGCCACATAATACAGGATGACTAAACTACAAAACAGAGTCAGAAACATCAACCAAGGACCATGTATGATGTGAACCTAGACCCAATTCTTGGATGTAATAGCACAGTCTCCTTGTGGATCCCACGTCTGGAGAGTAGGGACTACTTCAGGCCTGTACTGAACTTAGATCACTTCCCCCTGGCAAGACGATCATGCCAGGCTACAGAGGAAGAGATTACAGCTAATACAGATGATCTTGATAGGCTGAGGTCAGATATTAGGGGAAGAGGGCTCCCCTGTCTGAGTACTAAGGGAGGGAGGGAGAGGGGATAAAAGATGGAAGGGGATCGGGAGGGAGTGAGGGAGGGGGCTACAATCAGGATGGGAAGAATTAAACTGTAGAACAAGCAGGTAACATATATTGCTAATCCCACCATATGGGGCTAGCCCTGACAATGGCTGAAACATGAATGTCTAGGCATAGACAATGATTCTTGTTGGCTACAGAACCCCTATGAATTGCTATTAGATGCCAATCTTCATATGGCACAAATGAAGATTTTACAGGCGTCTTCTTTTCCTGCTCATACAAAGAGCAGAAATCCAGCCTTAATTGTTCCATGCACCATACATACCTTTTATACACTTATTTTAGGACTGTAAAATGCTTGTGAGAAATTATATGTTTCAGAACAAAAGAACCAGACACTGACATTGGATCAGACCTAACAGGATGCATTCCTCTCAGCATACTGGGCATTGACATCCTGTTTGGAGAAAGTGGTTGAAAAGAAAGAAGGGGGGAATATAGAAATGTACAGGGAAGATAGAACAAAAAGTAGATTAGTGAATCTACTCCTCAACTTAATGCCTCAATTGTCACTCACAAGATAGTTTTAATTCACTGATATAGAATTTTGTATATAGATGCAAAATAAGTTCTAGATACAGTGGTATCAAATTCAAATGTACGATTATTCTTCACATATATATATATATGTACTTATATATTTCTACTCTAATATGAGTTATTGTACCCATATAACTCGATTATAAACAAGGTTTACTTCCAATGCTTTGAAAGTGCTATCAAGCTCTTTAGGAGAAATAAGTTATACAAATTAAATGTTAGTAGATTAAATCATGGTCATGTCAATTGCTAGTTTACTTTTATCACAAGTATGTACATCTTAGGTACAGAAGATAGATATGACCCTATAGAAAGACAAGGTCTTAAAAAACTCCAGAGACATGCAGAATATGGCATTTTAAAATGTTTTTATTACTTTAAAGATCCATTGACAATGAGACAGGTTAACTCCTGGCAACACCCAGCCTACCTCAAAGAAGATGATGAGCATCAAAGAACCTCCCTGTGAAAGTGGCTTCAGATGTGGCAAACTAGCCACTGGGCAAAAGGGCCTCATTTCTACCACAGACAGAATTCTGCCTAAAGAAGGGGGCAAACTTGGATACAGGCAGAGCCAATGACCAAATGCTGCCAAGACAGGTTAAGCAAGTCCTCAATAGTTCCTGCCTCACAAATATATCTGTCAAATATATTGGTCCAGAAGGCTGACAAAGATGCTCCAACATTATAGAAAATTATGGGTGACTATTCAATTAGAAAACTGCCTCTGTCATCTTTTCATTTGGAAAGCTACTAACCTGCACTCCCAGCATACTCAGATAATCAAGTTTACTCCTTCTCAAGTCTCTGAGAGAGTTGAAGACCAGGTAGCTTAGTTTTACAATGAAACTTAATTGTTTAGGGGTTAAGATATTTTTAGGTCTAGATAGCTGTTCTAAGTTGATAATGACAATATGTGATGGAGATTGATTTACATTCAGAAATTTAGATGCACCAAGATAGGAAAGATGTCTTCTTCAAGGCTGTCAAATACAAATAGCCAAAACACTAAAAATGTAATATTTATATAATTCCTGATTGTGTCATAGTTCTTCTTGCCAGAGGTAATCTATTGTATATATGTGTAATAATATAAGGGTATATGTATAAAAGTAAAATAATTTTTAAAAATTAAAAATAAATAAATAAAACTTTTAAAAAACGTTGTCAGCTGCTTTTCTACATCAATGCATATGGTCACACAATTTTCTTCCTTAGTATATTTCTTATGAATTACAGTGACTGCTTTTTGACTATTGAACTTACCTTGCACCCTAAATCAAATTACACTTGACCAGAGCATATGATTGTTTTTACGCATTGATCAATTCTATTTCCCAATATTTTGTGAAGAATGTCAGTGCTTAGAGTCATGTGAGTTACTGGCTTGTAGTTTTCTTTGTTTATACATTTTCTTTGTCTGGTTTTAATTTCAAAAACAATCCTGGACTTATAGAATTAATATGATGGTGTTGGAGCAATGGCTCGGTGGCTAAGAGTGTGTGATGCTCTTGAAGGAGGCCTTTGTCCTCTTCTCAGCAGGCTTGTCAGGTAGTTCACAGCGGCTGCAGCTCCAGCCCCACGTGGTCTGACACCTGCTTCTGCCCTTTGTGGGCACCCATGCTTGTATGTACACAGAAGCCACACACAAATACACAGAATTTAAAATAAGCTAAATCTTTTAAGAAGAGAATAAATTGGAATGTAGTCCTTTTAATTCTTTCTTTCTTCCTTTGTAAAAGAGTACCTGCATTTGGCAATTTTATTGTAAACATTTGGGGAAATTCCCCAGTGGAATCACATGGTCCTTGGGATTTTTTTTTAACATTGATTTTTGAAATTGTTAAGTTAATTTCCTTAATAGAGGTGTGCACTATTGAGGTTCTCTATTTTTCCCTGTATATATGATTATTTGTATTTTTCCAGAGAATAACTTATTATTCTTAGCTGGGAAATGTAGAGTTGTCTGTATATTTATGGTTGTTATGACTTTAGTATCTGTATGAATAATTTCCCTTCATTCTTGATCATTCTAGTAATTTGTGTGCTCACTCTTGCTTTCTTTCTGTGTGCCAATTGTATTGATCTCTTCAGAGAATGAACTTTTTTTCATTGATTTCTCTATTTCATGTTTCATAGTTTATCATTTTCTGTTCTTATCACTTTGGGTTCCTTTCTTTTTGTCCTAAGGTGTCCTTCCTTCCTTCTTTCCTTGCCTGAAGTTTTCAGGCAAATGGATAAAACTAGGAAACTATTTCTCTCTCTCTCTCTCTCTCTCTCTCTCTCTCTCTCTCTCTTTCTCTCTCTCTCTCTCTCTCTCTTTCTCTCTCTCTCTCCTCTCTGTCTCTCCTCTTCTTTTTCTTCTCCTTCTTTTTACAATCTCATGGTCATGGCTTGTATTGTTGATTAGTTTGTTTCACACTTTTAATTAATATAATTTTTCATTTTCCATTTTCATGTGTATGTGTTTCGTGAATGAACATGTGTTCATGAGTGCTTACCTGTTGGGGCATACATGTATGTGTGAGTGTGTATGCATATGTGTGAGCATGCATATAGAGGCCCAGGGTTGATGTCAGGATGATACCATCCGCATTGCTCTTCCTCCTCATTCACTGAGGCAGGGTCTCCATTAAACTCAGAGCTCCCACACAGCCAGCTGACCTGTCTCTGCCTTCAGTAGTGAGAATATCGGATGGGCTGCTGTGCATCTTACAAGTGTTCTGAGGATCTAAACTCTGATGGTCATGATTATGGAACAGGTACTTTAACCACTGAACCAGCTCCTCACATCCAATTTATATACATTATACATATAGTATTTCCTCTCAGTACTGATTTATCTGTACCTCACCACATTTTATATGTTGTAGTTTCATTTTAGGTCAGCCCAATATATTGCTTATTAGTTCTGAGAGTTGTCTTTGATCCATGGATGAATTAGTACTGTACTGTTTAGCATGTTTGTATATTTTCCTGTTACTTTTATGCTATTGATTTATGCTTGGATTTTATAGTACACTTGTACATTGTTGAGGTTTATTTGATGACAAGGAGTGTGAACTGTTTAGGTGCCTGTTCCGGGAGCACTGGAAATGAGTGTGTATTGACTCCTGTGTACACACCCAAAGGATACTTCCTACTACCACAAGGACACTTGCTCTACCATATTCCTTGTTCTTCTATACATAATACGCAGAGATTGGGAACAACGGAGATTTCCCCAACAGCAGAATGGCTAAAGGCAACGTGACACAGTCATGCAATGGAGTATTACTTAGCCATTTAAAAATGGCATCACAGCCAGGCAGCACGGTGACACACGCCTGTAATCCCAGCACTCAGGGAGGCAGAGGCAGGCACTGTGAGTTCAAGGCTAGCCTGGTCTATGAGTAAGTCCAGAACAGCCAAGGCTACACAGAGAAACCCTGCCTCAGGAAAATTAAAAGAAAATCAGAAGATGAAATTTTCAGACAAATGGATAAAACTAGGAAAACTATTATCCTGAGTGAGGTAACCCAGACCTGGAAAGATAAAATATCATGTGTATTCACTTATTTGTAGATATTGGCCATTAAATAAATGCCAATCAAGTTACAATCTGTAGATCCAGAGAGGGTAGGCATAAAAGAAGGGACTGGCGGGGGCCACACCGATCTCCCTAGAAGTAGGAAATAGAATAGATTGTATGGGTGGCCTGGGGCTGGCCTCGGGGTGGAGGGACGGGAGCAGGACAGTGAGGCGGGAAGAGGGAGGAGAGATGTGGTTGAGGGGAAAATGCAGAGAGAAACAGCTAGAATTGAGGGGCATTTGACAGGCAGTAGGAAAATCTAGTGCTGCGGAAACTTCCTAAAATATAAGAGGGTGATCCTGATGAAGTCTCCAAAGAATGAGGGAGATGGAGCCCCAACTGGCCATCTCTTGTCACTAACGGAAGCTTCCGGTGCCAGAACTGTGTTACATCCAATTAAGTTGTTAGTCAAAGTGGTCCCATGGAAATCCCCAAACAACCCAGGCTGTTGGCAAGACAATTGGTTGTTCTCCACAAACTGGCAGCAAGACCCCATTGTTGAAGACAACACACACACACACACACACACACACACACACACACACACACACACACAATTCACTGAACATAGAGAGTTAGAGCTTGTGCCTACAGAGAACCTTCACCCCCATGCTCTAGTGTCTTGGCAGGATAGAAAGAAAGAAAGAAAGAAAGAAACAAACAAACATAAACACCAACCCAGCCACAAAACCTTTGGTCTACAAAAGTGCAGAACCTGCAAGACATGCTTGGGCATATCTTGACTTAAGGCCCACTCCACGAGGTAGAACACATACCTTACACTGCATGGCGGATAAGGCGCGGCAGCAGGAGCATGAGGCAGCTGGCCCCACTACCTGGAAGCAGAGATTGATAAGTGCTTAGCTGGCTTTCCCCTTTCTACTCAACCCAGGACCCCAGCCTATGGAATGCCGTTGACCATATGCAGGATAAGCCTTTCCTCCCCAACCCAATCTGGGATAGTGCCTCATAGAAAAGCCCTGAGATCTGTTTCCATGTGACTCTAAATCCCATTCAGTAGACCATCAATATTAGCCAGTCTGTGCTGATAGTCTTTTTATCCAGTTTTATCCAGTTTGATATATGCCTGACTATTGGTATTATGAGTGACTTCTACTGAAACATGCCTACTTTGATATTTGTATGAGCCCTAAAATCAGAATTAAACCTTTCTGGTACACCGATACAAGAAGAGACACTATCTTATTGTTCATAGTGATGGTTCTCTGCTAAGCTTCATGGATTCTCCCTGCAAAGACAGCATCCTTATTGCAGTGTGGGATACGAATTCCTGCCCTTCACAGAATCAGTGTGCTTGGGCTGAGGACAAAACTTGCTACCACTGGCAAAGATGAAAGGGCAGACTCCCTACTTGGTTTCCTGGCAACACCCCAGTGTGGGGGTGTTGGTGCTCTCCAGTGTAGCCCATTCTGCACTATGACCAGACACCACTGTTGTCGTATGTTTGGGAGGAGTGCAGCAGCAGCTCTTGCCTACAAATTTTCTCTGACGAGGTCTCTTGCAATAGTTACGTTTAATTTTCACCTTGACAGAGTGGAAAGTCACTTGGGAAGAGAGTGTCAATGGGAAATTGCCTGTGTTGGGTTAGCCTATGGGCACTTCTATAGGGGATTAAATTAATTAAGTTAATTGATATGGGGAGACCTAGCCCACTGTGGGTGGCACCATTCCCTGGGCAAGGAGAAGCAAACAAACAGGTGAGCATCACACATTTATTTCTCTCTGCTCTTGACTGTGCTTGGGATGTTACCAGCTTTCTTAGGTTCCTCGGTTCCTCTTCCTGTGACTGCCTCATAGTGATGGACTATAATCTGGAACTATGAGCTAAAATAACTCAGCCTAAGTTGTTTTCTATTGGAATATTTTGTCACAGCAATGTAAATAAAACTGGGAAAGCCTCCTCTGATTGGTCCTTTGCCTAGAGAGAACAGTCTTTTGGTTTTTGTCCCTCGGCTCCTCTCACCGCTCTTCCTGGATGTTCTGTAGTTATTTCTAACACTGCCTCATTTAGGGAAGAGGGGGGCTCACAGAATTGATTACAGGAGACCCTGAAACCTCCCAAGGCTCAGAAAAGTCATCTGCAAGGTTTTAAAGGGAGTAACATTTGCTAGGGAGGAGTCTCTCTTAGAGGACCACAGGCAGGTTGGGCGGAAAGCTCCAGGAACTCAGGCAGCATGAGCCATTACCCACGCTGGGGTAGACTGCTCGGCGATGCAGTTTATTTCAATCACCCATGTTCTTGTATGCAGTTCCAGTAGCCTCACTGGTTCACCATCCTACACTTAAGAGGAATCATTTTGTCCATCTGTCGCCAGTGCCCTATTTGGGATGAACAGACAGACACCCGCTCACTTATTTCCAGAAGAAGTCACACAACATAGAGTCACCAGCTTTCTCTGTCCTGCTAATACATAAGTGTTTGAGTTGGGGCTGGAGAGATGACTCAGTGATTAAGAACATTTTCTCGTCTTGCAAAAGAGCAGGATTCAGTTTCTAGCACCTTCATGGCACCTCAGAATCACCTATAACTTCAGTTCCATGGGATCCAATGCCCTCTGCTGACCTCTATGGTACTAAGCCACTAAGCGCGCGCGCGCGCGCATGTGTGTGTGTGTGTGTGTGTGTGTAGGAAAAACATGCATACACATAAAATAAATCTGTAAAGCATTCTTATTTCATTTCTGTTACTATGATAAAAGATCCTTACAAAAGCAACATAGAAGAAGAAAGGGTTTGTTTGACTTACAGTTCCAGGTTATAGCTCACTATTTGGGAGACACCAAGGAACCCAGGTAGTTTGTCACATCACATTCACAGCCAACAGCAAAGAAAACCTAAGCTCATCCCTGCTTAGTTCTTAGCTAGCTTTCTCTATGCTCATACAGTCCAGGGCCCCAGCCCATGAGCCCATGCTGGGTCTTGCTCCCTCAGTGAACAATCAAGATAACCCCTTTCCACAGGTCACAGGCTAACCTGATCTAGACAGCTCCTCCACTCTCAGCCGATGCTGGGTCATGACAATTTACCCAAAGCTGACCACCACAGTAAGAGAAAGAAAAGTGACACAAGCAAACAAGCAATAACAAACCAGGGGCTTCTCACTGACAGTCCTGCAAATCCAAGGCATCAGGGCAGGCTGCCCTTTCTAGGTCTTACACATCTTTTATACCTTTTTTTTGTTTCTAAAGCTTTTTAGCTGCAGGAAGAAAGCTCCAGATGAAAAGACCATACCTGGATTTCTTTTTTCATTTGGGATTTATCGTTATTTTCTATGGAAATTATGCTTATCGTCTTCTACAACATCTTTTTAATTCAGGTGTTTATGTTTGTGTGTGTACGTGTTTGTGTGTGAGGGAGCATGTGTGCTACTACATGGGTACAGAGATCATAGACTGTAGATGGAGGGCCTCACCTTCAACCTTGTCATTGCTGTGCTCCGTACTCTAGGCTAGATGCCTGGCAAACTTTTGAGGAATTGTGTCTCCACCTCCAATGTTGCTTTAGGAGTGCTGGGATCACAGATATGCATCGCCGCAGTTGACTCTTACACAGGTTCTAGGAATCCAAACTCAGGGCATCAGGCTTTTTCAGCAAGTAATTTTCCTACTGAATCTTTTCCTGGACTTGCTAAGGCATTTTAAAAGCATGAAAAGGGTATCTGAGGCATTCACCTGCATTAGAAGCAGGGTTCTGTTACCTGCTTTTGGATCGCTGCCCCCCTAGCTGGGCTGCCTTGTCTGGCCTCAGTGGCAGAGGACGCTCTTGGATCTGATGTGACTTGGTGTGCCAGAGTGGGCTGGTGGTGGTGGTGATGATGGTGGTGGTGGTGGTGGTGGTGGCGGCTTCCCTTTTCTGAGAAGAAGGGGATGCAGGAAACAGGAGAAGAGGATGGAAGGGTAGAAGAGGGGGAAGAGGATGGAAGGCTGCAATTTGGATGTAAAGTGAACAAATTAATTAATTAAAAAAAATTTTTAATAACAAAAAGCTGGGCATGGTGGCACACGCCTTTGGTCCCAGCACTCAGGGAGGCAGAGGCAGGTGGATCGCTATGAGTTTGAGGCCAGCCTGGTCTACAAAGAGAGTCCAGGACAGCCAAAGCTAACACTGACAAACCTTGTCTTGGGAGAAAAACAAAAGCAAGAAACAATAGCAGTCTCGTCAATAACTATTTAGTGAGCTGTGGCTGTTTAAGTATCAGGATAAATCCTCTGACCTTTGTACGCACTGTCTCCCGAGTTCTCGCCTCTGGAATGCAGACTCCCCATCCATCATTAGCTAGAGAGGAAAATCTGGAGATGTCAAGTGACTGGACAGTGTCAGCCAAGTAATCAAGAGCGGGGCTAATGGCTCAGTCACACTGGCTTCCTCCTTTCTCTTAACAATTGCTCAGGTATCTGAGCACTTTCTGGCTTACCTCAACTATTTTTTCATGTGTCTTCACACTTCCTTTACTCAACATTCTAAAGATGGAGTTGAGACTCGTCAGAATTTGGTTTGCAGCTATCCTTCTAGTCACATGACTAGACTATGTCTTTCCAACTCAGTTTGTCTAACTCTCCTTAAAGATGCCCCCTGAAGAGAGCAAGCCCTGGGCCTCACCTGAGCAGCACGGTAGAGCTGGCCATGGATGTGAGAGGTTCGGGTGAGCTGGCCCGGAGGGAGTGAGTGTGGGAGAATCGGCCCTGCCTCATGTCTGCTGGGCAGTCATGAGACGAAGGAGAGATGCCCTTCTCCCCTCCCTCAGCCCTCAACATCTACGGCAGTCAGGAGAACTGGCCCCCGAGGTCATGAGGATGGGAGAACTGGCCATGTCCTTCACCTGCCACAATACTCAGCAGAGCGGGTCCTGCACTTTGCCTGGGCTGCAGGGTAGAGCTTACCTTGGTCTCGAGGGTTGCCCGTGAGCCAGCCTTAGGGCTTGAGAACAAGGGAGCTAGCGGATGACCAGCTCAGAGACCTTGCAGGCTCGGATCCAGGGCTTTGAATTGTCCCACCCCAACATCTACCCCATCAATGAACTGCTGGAGCAGAAGAAGGAGATAGTTCTATAGATCCAAAACTATCTCCATGACAACAGCCTGTCCAATAGGAGTCCCAGTGAGGTTCCAGTAATCAATAGAATAGAAAAGCCAGGGGCCTCTTGTTAGACCAATGAGTTACAGCAATGAACATTTGCAAGCAAAGAAGTGTGGAGAGGGAGGAGGAGGAGGAAGAAGAGGAGAAGGAAGAGGAGTGTGTGTGGTAGGACAGTTTTACAGAGAGGTTACAGAGAGAGTGAGCAATCTAGAAACACGCCAAGACAGAGCAAGCCAGAGAATAAGAAATGAGCCAGAAGACTGGAACATATTGGCAGAGTTAGTTTGAGGCCAAACAGAGCTATTTAGTCAGAAGCCAAAAGAGAAGCCAGATTGAATCAGTCAGCTTGGAGAGGAGTCTGGACCAAAACAGCTGAGTTGAACCAGCCAACAGGAGTTCAGAGAGAGCTAGAAAGGATAAGCTTATTCTGCAGTAGATCTCAGAGACTGAAACATTCTAGGCCTAGATTAGCAGAGGGAGGCTGGAAGCTGAAGCCTCCAGGGTTCAGGTTTACAGAAGATTAGGTTGTGCAAAGGTTAGAAGCTTCCAGACCTAGGCCTGAGTATAGCTGGAAGAGAGAAATACATGATCTGGGCTCGGACCAAGCTGTGTATTTGTACAGCTTTGCTACAGCTTTCATCTCATCCTCGCATCCGAGGAAATAAAAACAACATTTACATAAGCCTAGTGTAGCAGCTGGAGGCTGGAAGCTAAAGTCTTCAAAGTCTGGGTTTGCAGAAGATTAGATTGTATAGAAGACAGAGGCTTTTGGCTTAGGGATATCTACAACAGAGAAAGAAATGCTCTTGGCTCAGCCCAAACCATGTATTCATACAGCTTGGGTACAGGCCTCACCTCACTCCCTTCATCTGTAGAAATAAAAATTACACTTACACTGTCTACCTCTTCCTCCCTCCAATTCCAGATAGAGAGAGAAAGAGAGATTCTGTGCCATCTCTAAGACATTTATCTTCTAAGTGCTCCATTTTCTTTAAAGATTAATACAGTAACGTTCATTGCCTTGCTATTTTTTTTTGTATTGAACATCTTTGAATTTTATTACTTGAGTATCTATTTCTTTTGGGTTTTTTCTTTTTGAGATTGTCATAGAATGATATTATTACCTTCTTCTCTTTCCTCCTGCCAAAGCCTCTCATAATCCTCTCCCTGATCTATTTCAAATTAATGGCCTGTTTTTATGAGTAATTGTTGTTGCATGCATATATCCCTAAATACAACCTCCTTGGTCTGTATGATGTTATTTGTATGTGTGCTTTTAGGGCTAATCATTTGGTATTGGGTAGCCAATTGGTGTGCTCTTCCTTGGGAAAAACTATTTCTCCTACTCTCAGCGTCCCTTTGTGAATCCCAGTTCCAATGGATACATCTTCAAAACACTTGTGAATCAAAGGCTCAGGAAATGGGGGCGGGGAGTGGCAGAAGGACTGTAAGAGCCAGAGGATCAGGTTGCTAGCTGTGAGACTGTGTCTTCTATGAGTGTCACAAGTTATACCCATAAAAATCCCACCAGGGTTACTGTCTGAACACGAACTAGACAAAGACAGCAATAGGCACCCTAAGATGGACAGCGGAAGGATCCGGAGGTCCATTTCTTTTGGCTAGCCACACAGCTTCATCCAGCCATCTGCTATTTCTTCTACCCAGGTAAGCTTCTGGGTGTTCTACTTCCCTTCTCATCCCTCAGTAAAGGGCCCATCAAGACCTACCTCCCTTTCTTCAACTTATTTTTCCCGTTGTTCTAGCTTCGTTTCTCTTGCTGTGCCTAAATACCCCCACAAAAGCCACTAGGGAAGAAAGGGGTTTGTTTCAGCTTAATGCTGGTACACATAGCCTATTGCTGTAGTGAGGTCAAGGCAGCTAGTCACATCCCACCCGCAGTCAAGAGCAGAGAGAAGTGAACACATGCACACTCTCTTTCTTGCTCGTGCTTAGCTCCATTTCTCCAGCAAGTATTTCATGGATCTGCCAGGGATTCTATTAATCCATCTATGTGGAGATAGGGAGGTAGGGAGCAAGGTAGGTAGATGATAGATACATAGATAGATAGATAGATAGATAGATAGATAGATAGGCAGACAGACAGATGATAGACAGACAAACAGACAGACAGAGATAAGCTAAGCCATGTAGTCTTTGTAAGTGTACACTGAGATGTGTTCAAAGACAATAAAAAGGAGGAAGGACATGGATCTACATGTCTCCAGGGACACGTTGGCCTGTGAAACATTGACCTTCGAGTCTTCACTGATTTTTGCTCCTAAATTAGGTCTTGTGCCTTTTCTTGTTTCTTTCTTTCTTTTTGAGACAGGGTCTTATATAGTCCAAGCTGGTCTCAAATTCGGTATGTAATGCTAAATGACCTGGAATTCCTGATCGTCCTAATTATTATGTGAGATTGTGGTCATATGCTATCATATGCCCTATGTGGTGCTAGGGATCTAAGCTAGAGTTTTGTGAATGTGAGGCAAGAACGCTAGCAACTGACCTGAGCCCCTTCCATCTTTTCTTTTCAGTCTAGAGGGACAAGGTTAAGCTTCTGATTCATCCTGATGCAGAACTAAAAGGATTAAGGCCTCTGGATATCAGGACTGTAGCCTTCTTTGAGTTTATTGAACTGTTTGATTACAACGAAGAAATAAAATGAATGAAACACTTGGTAGATGCAGACTTTGAATGAGAGATAAGACATGAATAATGAATGAGCTCAAGAGGCAGTAGCTTTGGCTACCTTAAGCTGCCTTTGATAGCGTTTGAAGGCTTTGAGAATCCTTAAGACATCAAGGAAGGACTTTTCTCTGTGGAGAGTCGTGCCGGCTTTTGGCATATCAGTTCAACTCCAGAAGTTGCCAAGTAGCTGACTACTGAGTTCTAGCATAAAAATGCAGGTGTGGAATCTTTGTCTGGCTTTTAGATATACTGATGATACATTGTAGGGAAATATATCGGAGCCATAGGCTACTTCTGAGAAGCTGCAGCTGTGACAATGACACAACTGTGGAATGTGGCCTTAGCCTTGCTCATGACAATCCAGTGATTGGTGGGGGGGGGGGCAAGTTCCTTTATCCTCTGGGTTTCATTTACAGTGAAATGGTTGGGCCAGAAGATTCAGTTTCCTCTGAGCTGTAATCCTCCCTCCAACTGTTCACTTGTTGGATGGCTAACAGAATACAAGGCCCAAAGAATCCTGTTCCTACTCCCAAAACCTATGAAGGTTACATTTATGACATTTGAAGTAAAAGACTTTGTCATTTTACTTATGTGTATTGTATGTTTCTGCACATAAGTACAGGGGCCATGGAGGCAAAAAGAAGGTATCAGATCCCCTAGAGCTGCAGTTCCAGGCAGTTGTTAGCTTCCCAACACAAGTGCTGGGAACTGAACTCTGGTATTCTGCAAGAGTAGCAAGTGCTCTTAACTGAGCCATCTCTGCAGCCCCACTTCACAGATGATGAAGGATGCTATGATGTGGTGATCCTGGATAACCCCAAATGGGTTCTTCTGTAGCTTTACGTGATTTGTCCCCTCTGAATCTCATGATGAAATTTAGCAATGAGTGGAGAGTAGGTGTTATAAAAGCCAGTTTGATGGGAGACACAGATATCTCAGTCAGTAATTGCTTAATAATCAAGCACTAAGACCTGAATTGTGATACCTAGCACCCAAGTAAAAAGTTAGGTAAAGCTGCATGGATCTGTGATCTCACCAGTGGAGAGGTGGAGTCAAGAGGACCTTAGGGCTTGATGGTGAGCCAGTCTAACCAAGCTAGTGAGCTCTGGTGGGTTCACATATGGAGAGAGAGAGAGAGAGAGAGAGAGAGAGAGAGAGAGAGAGAGAGAGAGAGAGAGAGAGAGAGAGAAGATGAGGAGCCATTGAGGAAGTTGACATTGACCTCTGAGCTCCATAGATGGACATGTGAATATACACCCACTCAGGTATGTATATATACACAGAAGACATTTTATCTGGGTATCTGTTTACCTCCCCATTTCTTGCCATGTGGTAAATTTAAGTACCTTGCAACTATCTGAGTCAGAAGATCATCAGTAGATTTAGCCCCTTGACCTTGGACAACGATCAAGAGCTGAAATATTTTTCTTTATAATTTATCTGGTCTGTGATA
Source organism: Acomys minous (assembly GCF_964271855.1). NCBI lineage: Eukaryota > Metazoa > Chordata > Mammalia > Rodentia > Muridae > Acomys > Acomys minous. Next base: position 67,874,202 of record NC_140483.1, on the reverse strand, counting down.
CTGGGTAATTTGGTTAGAAAAAACAAAGAAGGTAGCGATGGTAATCACACCACTCTTTAAAAACAGAAGAAAAGAAAACAGAATAACAAGAGTAGAAACTGGAAATCATTCAACTACCTGCTCCAAATGCCAGGTGGACATCAGAAGACTGAGGACAGGAGGCTCATAGTCTACCCTGCAGCACTCAGAAGAGGCAGATCCTCCTCTTAGCGCTGAGAACAAGTGACTGTTGAACACACAGCCACAAATGGGACATTTATAGTATAATTACTCATTCTAAAGTCAGAGAGTGGGGTTGGCAAGAACTTAAGAACCAGACAAAGGGATGGAGTGTTGTAGAACACTGTTTCCGAGGCATGGCATGGCATTACACTCTTGAACTCTCCACAGCTATGACTACTTGAGTAAGACCCGTACAAGACTGGGCCCATCCACATTCCATCTTGGTGTTGGGGAGGGGCTTACTTCTCCCCAAAGCTCTCCAGGCAAGGCGTTAACAGGGAGGGTGGTGTAGCCTCATCAGTGGCATCGCTCCTGATAAGTTGCCCATGCTGGTGTAATGACCTCAATGTAAGTAACCTCAGCTAAACTCATTGCTTCACCCTATTACCACATCTGAGAAACATATGAAAGTAGTAGAGGAACTAGTTGGGGAGAAGAGGGGAAATCATCAGGAGTGGGAAGGGGACAAGAAAAGGCCAGGGGGTGAAAATGATCAAAATACATTATTATATGCATGTACAAAAATGTCATAATGAGATATATGACTAATATGCTAATAAAACTTTTAAAAACAGAATCATTAAGCTGGATCAGCCAGAACCTTAAAGAAGGAGAAAACTGACTCCACAAAATCTTTCTGATCTCTACACATGCCATGACTTGTGTACCCACCCCCACACAGTATGTATGTATGCGCGCACGTGCATACACACACACACACACACACACACACACACACACACACACACACACACACATTTATAAGCTTTTAGAAGGTTGACGTCCTGCAACAGCTCCAGCTATTGCTTAGGAATGAGTTTCTTTGGATGGTGGTTAAAGCAGAAACTTACAAATGGTCCAAGTGCAGAGCATAAGTGACCACGGTGTGCCCAGTCACAAATCGGACATTGATATCACACTCTTTCTTAAGGCTCAGGACATCGTGGAAGATGGGAAGGAAAGACTGTAAGAGCCAGAAGCCAAGGAGCTCTGGAGGGGAGCAGTACACTGTGGACCATGATGGGACTGCTACCAACTCACAGTAGTTGTGGTTGCCTGTGCAGGACCGAGCTAGCCAATTTCTAGCAAGAAGGAGAGATGGCCTCGTGGGTTAGCCCTCAGCTGCTATGGACAATTAATGGCATCTGGGGGGAGAAAAGACAACTCTCTTAGAAAGCATGTCTCCTGGTACATTGTTCAGTCTAGTGGATGGCCCCATATGCAGAACTATATGGACAGCATAAATTGGAGTCAATGGGTTATTGATATTTTAAAGAAGTCATGAAGTTTGAGATGAAAACGGGATCTAAGAGGAGTTAATGGTAAGAGTTGGGGTGATTATGATCAAAATACATTGTATGAAATTCTGAAAGAATTATTATATTTTATTTCCTGAATTAATTTAAACTGTCTTTCAATATAAAAAGGTAAAAAGAATAACATAAATATCTATACACCCTATACTTAATTCTAAAATAACATTTTAACACTTTGCCTTCACAGTCTTTTTATTAATTTTTCTTTCTTTTATTGAAATTAGTTTTTTCCATATTTCCTGCTTATCATTTTCCCTCCCCAAACTCCTCTTCTGAGACACACACACACACACACACACACACACACACACACTGGGAACCACACCTTTTCGGTCACTCACTAAAAAACAAGCAAGCATCTGAAGAAGAATAAAATAAGAAAAAAAAAAGCAGGCCAGAATAAGACAAAACAAACAAACAAAGAGAAAGAGTCAAAGAAAAAGCACAAGATATACATGTAGCTGCAGAGACACATATGTTCATACTCACAATAATCCCCTAAAACACAAAACTGGAAGCCATAATATATACACAAGGGACTTGTAAATTAGAAAAAATGCTATCAAAAGCTTATGAGATAAAGAACCTCCAAAGATGACCTTGAGTTCACCTTGTGTAGTCCATCCACTGCTGGGCATGGGACCTGGCTAAAGAGTTGAATTGTATCCCCAGATCCCCAGTGAAACTCAATTAGAGAAATGACTTTTATCTGCAAATGGTTATTAAATAGATATAGCTTCTGGGTTAGGGATGAGGGCCTGTGTACACTTCTCCCAGTGTTGAGACCCCATCTGGTGCAGACCTGTGCCGGCCCTGTGCATGTTACCACAGTCTCTGTGAGTTCATGTATATTGCTCCTTGTTTCCTCAGTGATCACCATTTGCTCTGACTCTTACACTCTTTCCCTGAACCCTGAGCAGAGGGCTTTGGTGGAGACATCCTATTTAGAACTGAATGTTCCAGGGTCTCTCTCTGTACATTGGCCATCTGTGAGCCTCTGTATTCTTTTCATCCACTGCAGGAGGAAGCTTCGCTGATGATGGCTGAACCAAAATTCATCTATGCGTATAGCATAATGTGGTTTGAAGTCATGTTATAGCTACATTCCTTTAGCAGAACAATTGTTATTTTGCTGTCTTCTGGCTCCCAGGCCTATCTAGTCTCGGGTTCTTGGCCACCTGAGCAGTGTTGGGAATGGGTTCTTTCTCATGGAGTGGACCTTAGTTGATTACTCTCACTATTGCTGTAGTATGTCTTGCAGGCAGGTTGTCATTGTAGACTGTGGGCTTTGAAGCTGGGTTGGTGTTTACCTTTCTCCTTTGGTCGCATGTAGAGCATGTTCAAGTTCCATGAACCCTAGCCCATAAGAGTAAGAGTAAAAAGTCTTACATAGGCACCAGCCTGACTTTGCCGTGTTCAGTGAGGTATGTAGGTATTGTCTTCAGCAACAGAGCATTACTGTTGCTTTTTATCTTTTTTTAATATTTATTTATTTATTTATTATTACGTATACAGTGCTCTGGCTGCACATACTCAGCCAGGCCAGAAGAGGGCACCAGATCACATTACAGATGGTTATAAGCCACCATGTGGTTGCTGGGAATTGAACTCAGGACCTCTGGAGAAGCAGTCCGTGCACTTAACCTCTGAGCCATCTCTTCAGCCCCCTACTGTTGCTTTTTAAAGACCAACCAAAAGGCTGGGTACTTCAGGGGTTCCCATGGGGCCACTTTGGCCAACAACTCTTGCCACCCACTCCTGGCATTGGAAGCTTCATTTGGCAACTAGATATGCCCAAATGGGGCTCCATCTTCCCCATTTGATAACTTCATTCAAATTGCCTTCATACATGTATGCATTTTGGAGAGCTATTGAGTTAGTTTGCCATATGACCCTTCCAATGGATCTTAGTTTTAGCTTTGTCTTCTCATGTTGCCTCCCTCCTCCCCCTCCTCCCTCTCTCTCCCTGTTTGGTCCTCCCATTCCTTCCATAACTATAACTTTCATTTCCCCTTCCTTGAGAGATCCATCCCTCAGCATAGTCCCCTCACTCTATACTAACCTCTGTAGTTATATGGAGTGTAGCTTGTTTATAGAAAACTTAACAGCTAATGTCCATAGATAGGTTAGTACATACTGTATTTGTCTTTCTAGGTCTAAGTTACCTCACTCAGAAGGACTTTTTCTTGCTTCACCCATTTACCTAAAAGTGTCATGATTTCATTTAATAAAATATTCTTAAGAAAAAAAACATTTAAAGAAGAAACAGTTCATCTGAAACTTTGACCTCAGTTCCATCAGACTCATTTAAACTTCTGGTTTCCAAAACTGTCATAGGGGAGGGGAATAAGGGGAAAATGGGAGGGAGAGAAGAATGGGAGGAGACAAGGGATGGGATAACCATTGAGATGTAACAAGAACAAATTAATAAAATAATATATGTCTTTGAAAAACAAAACAAAACAAAACCCTTTCTTTTAATTTTTAATTTTAAAAATATTCTTCTTTCATACATTATATCCCAACTGCAGTTTCCCCTCTCTCCCCATCCAGTCTCTACCCCACCACCTCCTCTCCTTAAGACTAAAATTTCTGTTGTTTTAAGCCATTCCACCAACGGTGACTTAATAGGAGAGTAATTTACAGACACACACCAGCCTTCCAAGATGCTTCATAGATGGAGCATGTAACACCCCCATATGCAAGAGGCACCACGGATGGGGCATCTAACACCCCTATATCATCTGCTTTTGAATATTTGCCTGGTTGTCTCAGGAAGTACTGTATTTAGATCTTGATACTCCTCCGTTAGTAAAATTAAGTTACAGTACCTGTTCATCCATCAACTCATTCAGCCAGGTTTCCCTGAGTGCCTGAAGAGGCCAAAAATCCTGAGCTACTAAGGAAAAAAAATGCAAAATACTCCTCCACCCAAGGTCTTTGGTAACCAGAGTGGGATGGTGAACAGGCTGACCCAGGTGTGCGGAGGCATGATGGAGGGGCCAGGTACTGTTAGTTATCCTGTGAGGGTTTCAAGAGAGCAGCAGGAATTCTGGGTACCAGACAGTGTTCCGAATGGAAGATGACACGATGTTATAGTGTGTCTCCATCTTACTCTTCATGATCATGGAAAGGCAAAAACCCTGATTCCGGGCCCAGCCATTTCCTCAGAATCCAGCCCCCACCCTCTTGCCTCCCAGACCTATTCCAGGACAGAAGCACAGGTTACCTCACATTCCAGGGCTTTCTCTGAATCCTGCCTTCAGGTGGTTTCAACCAGAGACTTTCCATTTAAGGGTCATACCTCAGTTGGGGTTGTGAAGTCTATTAGTTGGCTCATAGCCAGTCTTGTGGATGTGGTATGAGACTTAATAGAAAATATTAGTGTGTTTTGTGTTGGTGATAGTGGTACTTCTTTGGGAAAGTTAGTTTGGGGGATACTCACACACACACACACATACACATATATACACAAACATATACACACCACACAGACACACACACACACAATTCAAGATGAGATAAATTGCTTTGATCCTCTCTGACAAAGGTGGGCAAGTGTGCTCATTACAGACTTATCAATGCCTGTGGTAATGAGTGGAGCTATGCTTACACAAACAACCTTCAAAACACAAAGTCACACTTGGCCCCTTAGTGTGTCTGCAGCAGTGTCTTAGGCAGTATGAAAAACAAAACTATAACACCCAGGCCTCAGAGTTCCTAGTTAGAGAAGGCAGACCGTGGCCACACAATGAATGCTGACTTATCAAAATGCAGTGTGTGTTTCGACAAGATGCTTTGACAGCCTCTAGACCTGGCGCACAAGTGCTCACTGGTTTAATAGTGTTCGGAGAGGCCCTTGGCTTCGTTTGGTGCCTAGGAAAGGTACAGCAGAAATGAAGAGAAGACCATCAGGGGTGTTTATGGTGGCACAGATGAAGGAACATTCCACATTATCACTCTTTGCAGCCTGAAACATTTCCTTAATCTCCACCTGGGTAAAATTAGATCCTAGCCCCAATGCATAGAAAAATTTCGGGATGAGGCCAGTTTGAAGCAATGTTGATGTTTATTAGAAATGGAAACAAAGGCACTCCGGGAAGGAATGAGACCCCCACACACACACACACACACTAGAAGGGATGGGCATAAACTTGTCAAAGAAGAGTCACAGTTTATCCAGGTATTTTAACACATATTTTATGCACAGGAGTTAACGGAGAAACTCACAGAGATCCGCCTGCCTCTGCATCCCGAGTGCTGGGATTAAAGGTTTGTACCACCGCGCCGGGCTGAGAAGGAAGGACATCCTTAAGCAGTTATGAATTGTGCTGGAACTTTTGCTTCTTTCCTGGGAGAGGTTTCTTCAGCCAGAGTCTTGGGATGCTGAAGAAGAGCAGTCCATTTCAGAGGTTGGCCGAGACACCAACGGAAGACCTTTGGCAAGCCAGTAATCCCGTGTAACACCATATTTTTCTTGTCTACACAGGGATCTGCATCACAGTCAGCTCTTTGGATAACAGTGAACATGAAGAAGTGACGGTTAAGGAAGATCCATTGAGCCCGACTGTCTCCACCACCACCTTCCGGAGCCTAGACTTCAGAGCTGGTGCTTATGGGAAATAAATCATTAGATGATCGGTGCCTAGCCCTGTGGTGATGCAGAAGTTCAGAGAACAGCCTGTCCAAGTAGGGCTTGAAAAGAAATACAGTATCGCTGAGGGCAGGGCACGTGGCTAAATCCGGAAGGTGAGCTGTAATTGTTAGGATCAAAAGCTGAGAAATTTGTGAAGGTGCACAAAAAATTAAAGGGTCTGCTAGGGGAAAACTCAAATGCAGACAAACTGTGCTATACAGCCTTGAGGGTTGGCCCTGCACGAATAGGCGCCCCCCGAAGGCTCTTGGTGGAATCTATAATGTCTCTCAAGAGCTACCGAGTCTTGTTTTTCCATTCGCACAGAGGTGCCATCTGCTGGTCAACACATGTGCCTACATGTCAACCCAGATAAGAGTCCTTTCCTTCCTTCCTTCCTTCCTTCCTTCCTTCCTTCCTTCCTTCCTGCCTTCTTTCTTCTTTCTCTTTTCATTTTCTTCCCCCTTTCTCTTATCTTCTTCCTTCGTCCTTCCCCTCCTCCTCTATTCTTTCTCCATCCCCTTCTTTTCTTCTCCTTCTTTTCTTTTCTTGTCTTTCTCCTTCCCTTTCTTCTTCTTTTTCTTCTTTTTTAATTTTAGTTTATTTTTTTAGAATTGCATATATGAGTATGAAATTTACTCTATTTACACAATTTCTACTCTTCACTTTCTGCTTCCAGCTCCTCCCATATCCCCCTACTCCCTTTAATTATTATTGCCACATACACGCACGCGCGCGCGTGCGCGCACACACACACACACACACACACACTCACACACACACACACACACACACACACACACACACACACACACAATCCACCCTAGTGTTGCTCATATGTACATGTGTTTAGGGATTATATGACCTATTGGCGACTTATCCCTCCGTCAAACTGATTCTCCTCATATTTGCACAGAAGGCACTTTACCCGCGGAGCTGTCTCACTGGTCCCAGAAGTCTGCTTTTCTACCGAGCTCCTAGAAGAGGGAGGTCACACTGGGCCCTGGACCACACTTCAGGAAGCAGTCCCCTCTCGCCTTCCCTCATCAGAACTCCCAGTTCCCATACTCACCTCCCACCCCCCTGTCATGTAACAACACACATCACTTCCCCATTCCTAGCTCACGGTTTTCTCTCCATCCTTCTGAGCGTAGCCCTAGCCAAAGGCCCCCCACTGAATTTTTCTGCTTAACAGTACATCCACCCCAACATTACACTGAAGGCTGCCTCTGTATCCACGGGGAACATACTCCAAGACTCCCAGTGGATGCCTGAAACCACAAATGATGCGGAGCATGGTACCTACAATACTCCCTTCTGAATGCATGTACCTTTGTATTTTACCATTCATACATTTAATTTTATTTTTTTAATTTATTCACTTTACATCATAATTGTAGCCTCCTTCTTTATCTTTTCTGGGTCCCACCCTCTTTCTTTCCTCCCTCCATCCCTCTCCCCTAGTCCTCAGAAAGGAGGTGCCCTCCTCCCCAACCAACTGAATCCTGCCTGTTGAGTTTCATCAGGACTGCCTATGGAGCCTCTTCCTCTGTGGCCTGGCAAGGTTACCCTGCCAGGAGGAAGTGATCAAAGAGCAGGCAACAGAGCCCATGGCAGAGACAGTCCCTGCTCCTCTTAATACGGGACCCACATGGAGACCGAGCTACCTTTAGGCTACATCTGAGCAGGAGGCCTAGGTCCTCTCCATGCATGGCCTTTGGTTGGTGCATCAGTCTCCAAAGTGCCCCTTCCCCCTGCCTTGGGCCCAGATTTGGTGGCTCTGTTCGTCTTCTTGTGGAGCCCCTATCCGCTCCTGTCCTTCTATCCCCCCCTCTTCTGTAAGTCCCCCTGCACTCTGCCCAATATTTGGCTGTGAGCCTCAGCATCTGCTTTAATCCCTTGCTGGGTGGAGTCTTTGATAACATTGATTTCTCACTTAGACACAGCAAGAGACTGATGATAATCACCCTCAAAATAGAACAGTTCCAGCAAGGTATTGTGATAAATGGTGTGTGAATTTTATCTCTCCCAAAATATCACCTTTTCTGTCTTTTACATATGTGTGTATTCTTTTTTGCATGTTTGGGGCATATGTGGAGGTGTGTGCATGTATGTGTGCATGCATATGGAGGCCTGAGGTTGATGTCCAGGGTCATCCTTGATCTCTCTTCCACCTTATTTACTGAGGCAGGATCTCTCGGTCGAACTTAGAACTAGTTTACATGGTTCACCTCAGTAGCCATGTTGCTCTTGGTCTCTCCTGTCTCCGTCTCCTGAATTACAGGCTAGAGTCGCAAGCAAGCTGGGGCATTACCTAGTAACTAGGTGGGTTGCTGAGTATTTGAACTATGATCATCACAAAACCAATAAATGCTTTAACCATCTCTCCAGCCCTTCCAAAATATTTTGGGGCAATAGAATAAAAAAGAACAATTATAACAACACATTATAATCATATAATGTGAGGAAAATTATGTGAATTCCTCCCCCCCTCCAGTATCTCCTCACGCTAGACTCACTCCACTGTGTGAGAGGCATTCCATATATGATAAAAGTGAAGTAGATAAGTAAACATAATAATAGGCTGTTTTTGAACTTCTCACAATACCTCGAACTTATCTGGAAATTTCCAAATGATATATTTTTTTGTATCGGCTAACTGAAAACACATAGACGGTGTGTACTGGCATGTCCTTTGTCCTCTGTAGAACTGGTTGTGTGGTTACCTCTGTGACTCCACACCATTTTCCCTCATCCCCTTCACTTCACTGACTGTTTCTCATGCCTGAGGAGTGTAAGCCCTGGCCTCTGTAGCATCCTCTCTGCTCCTTTTTCAAACCTCAGGTGTGTCTACCAGGCTGATCTCAGGACCATGGGATTCTTCAAGATCATTGGCTCACTGTGCCCTTATACCATATGTAGCCCTGCAGATGTGTGAGGGACAGAGGAAACCCCATAGAAGCATTCTTCCACACAAGAGAGGGAGACAGAATACCTAAAAGAACAGCAGCTGACTGTTTTCTTAAGAGTTCAAATCGCTGCTGCGTGTATAATCTTACTTTTTACAGCTAATGAGATTTCTGCCAATATTAACATATCTGACTATACCATTTGCTTTACAGAGTGAGGCTAAAAATGTCAAATATTAACTGGCATTAAACAAATTCTTTTGGGAGTGAAGTGAGCATATTAAATGCATTTACCCCACAACTTGTCTGGGAGATAATGCCCCTTGAAGAAGCTACAGCACACTATCTTCTCAGTTTTATAGTTGCTAGTGTGGGTTTGAGAGACTATAGTGGGAGGAGGTAGGTAGGTAGATGGATAGATAGATAGATAGATAGATAGATAGATAGATAGATAAATAGACAGATAGATAAGTAGATGGTGGGTAAGTGGATGACTAGATGACAGATGGATGGATGCATAAATGGGTAAATAGACCAACATTTAACACATCACTGAGAAGAAAAACTACAGCGAGAAATGGTACCATTTAGCTTACTGAACATTTGTTTGTTCTTTACCCAACACAACACTGGTTCTTCCTATCTGTGATGCCTTGCACTTGCCTAAGTATCCCTGGGGTGATGAGATATCTACTAACTCCTCTGTCACCGACAGGAACACCCAGGGAGGCTCGGAGACTGAGTAACGTACCGTTGCTCACCCAACAGCAGACGCAAGACTGCCTCTACTTTTCATTGCCTGTAACCATTAAGCAGAACTGCCACTTGCCAAGTGTTTATGGTGGCCATGAGTAATCAAAGGACAACTGGAGGCTATATAGCATAAAGTACAAAGGGAACCAACAGTAACATCCATTGTACATGAGCTTCAGTCCCTTCAAGGCTCCATCTCGAAGGCAGTTGCGACACCTAGGATGCCCATGTTGTTGGAGAGATAAGAAAATATTGTCCTTGAATGTGGCCAACTAGGACAAATAAAAGACAACCTGCCTAAATAAAGAAGAGAAAAATGTGTGTGTGTGTGTGTGTGTGTGTGTGTGTGTGTGTGTGTGTGTGTGTTTATGTGGGTGTTTCACATGTATATGCTGGTACGTAAGCACATACATGTACATGTGGTAGCAAGAATGGAAGTCAACCTCAGGTGTTGTTTCTCAGGTGCTGTTTGCCTAGTTCTTATGTTGTTGTTGTTGTTGCTGCTGCTGCTGCTGCTGTTGTTGTGTTTTTTGAAACAGCATCTCTCACTTGCCTTGGAGTTACCCAATAGGCCAGACTTGCTGGCCAGTGCATCCTAGGGGTTCACTTTTCTCTGCCTCCCTGGCTCTGGGGATTACAAGTGAGCACCACCATACCCAGCTCTCTTAGATGTTATTGTTGTTTTATTAATGGAGAATTTCGTATGTGCATTGTAATGTGTTTTGATCAAGCCTCTTTCTCCCTATTCCTCTCATATCTCTACCTCTGCTCTTCCCTCCCAGATTTATGTGTTGTTTTTCTCAAAGACTCTGAGTCCACTAAGTATGTGCATGGTACTAAGTCCTTCTGCTGGAGCATAGGTAGCCTTTCTGGGGTCACATCCAAGAAGAAGAAAAAAATCCCTTTCTCCCCAGAAGTTACCAGTTAGCAATAGCTCCTCAGCTAGGGGTGGGACTTCCTGTCCCCTCTCTGTTCCACGCTCGAGTTTTGTCTGGCTTGATCTTGTACAAACCTTGTGCATGCTGTCACTGATGCTGTCAGTTCATATGTACAGTCAACATGATGTGCCCAGAAAACAGTTTTTGTCTAGTCACCCACTGCCTCTGGCTCTGAGTCTTTTGGTCCACAACGGTCCACGGGGCTTTGGCACAGAGGCTATGATATAGGCATCCCATTTAGAGCTGAGAATTCTGCCATACTGAGAATTCCTTTATCCTTGGCATGTTGGCCAGTCGTGGACCTCTGTGTTAATCACCATCTACTGCAGTAGCCTCACTGGTGAGGGTTTAAAAAAAACACTGCTCTATGGATGTAAACAATATGTCTTTTAAAAGCCAGGTTATTGCTATACCCATTAGCAGGATAAGAGTTGTAGGGTTGTTCTTAAGACCTACCTAGCCTACCTACCACCCTTTTTTATGGGGGTTCTGGTCATCAAACACGAGTCCTTAGGAGCCCCAGGCTGTTGCAAACATCAGCGTCAGAAGACATCAGGGACTGAGATTTCAGGAAATCACAGAAAAATTAATAACTGAGCACTGAGATTCACAGGCACAGCAGGAGACAGAAGAAAAATCAAGAACCCTACTTTATTATCAAAATTTCGAAGGGATGAAAACATGGCCGGTCCTGCTTTGCTGCTTTGACAAAGGCAAGAAATGTCTCGCATCACATAAGCTTCGTTAGTTGAAGTATCTCCAAGCATGTGTGGCCTCCTGGGAATCAGGTTCCACCCCACCCCCTTCTGTTTTTTTGTTGACCAGAGAGAAGATATTTCTAGCCAGGGAGTGTGGGTGTGGTTCTGGTTCTGATGTGACACAGGCTCTGTCTAGACAAAGGTAGAACCCAGCTGATCCCTCAAATGTGGTCTCCTTTACTTGTGTTCCTTTCCTTGCTGCTGTGACAACGTGCCTGACAAAAGCAACCAAAGGGAGGACAGGGCTTGTTTTGGCTCACAGGATGCAGGCCATCATGGGTGGGGAATGCTGGAGTACATCGTGTTAAGGTGTGTCTCTATGTATTCAATTGTTGTTTGCTGATCCAGCAGAGAGCTAAGCGCTAGCTGGATCTTGGTATTGTTTTTTTTTCTCTGGACCATCACTAGTCTTATATTTTGTAAGTATTTGTCCTTCTTCACTTGCCTGGTGGTTGTAATAAAGAGCTGGTGGTCAATATCTGGTCAAGAAGTAGAGGGCAGAACGAGAGAGAGAGAGAGAGAGAGAGAGAGAGAGAGAGAGAGAGAGAGAGAGAGAGAGAGAAGAGAGAGGGATGGATGCTGGGAGGAAGAAAGCAAAGGCTGGAGAATCATTAGTGGGCATGAAGGTGAGCAAATGGAACAGGGCAGTAGAGAGGTAGAGCTAGCCATGTGGCAGAATACAGTACCAAGATCAGTTGTGTTAAGCTAAATCATTGCCTGGGAGACTGCCCTAGCTAAAAGGCATAAGCTTAAAAATATTAAAAAGCCTCCGTGTCATTATTAATGCTGCTGGTGGGTCTGGAAGTTCTGCTATAGGGGACCGTGTGGAAGCAGGAGCAGGAGGGGCCGCTCGCAGTGCACTCACACTCAGGAAACAGAAAGAAATGATGGTGCTCGGCTCACTTTCTCCTTTTAATGTAGCCTGGGAACCCAGCCCATGGGATGGTGCTGGCCACACTCAGGGTGGGTCTGTCCATCTCAGCTGACCTAATCTATACCTAATCTATAAAGTCCATCACAGATCCGCACAAAGTGCTCTCGATCCAACCAATGCTAATCATCACACCCCAAGTGTCCCTCCCTCTCCAACCTGACTTCTAAGTTCTTCTGAGAGACCTGTGAGATTCTCAGCAGAATCTTCCTGTTGTGGATCCCAGAGCTCAGGCTTTGCTCCTGGAGAAAGACCACAGCACGTGGGGAAAAGAGTCCTCCATCCTTCCCACTTCTCTCCTGAGCTCGTGAAATAGGAGGACTGCTTACTGCATGCAGACTGGCTGGGGGCAAGAAACATTGCTCAGTGCCTAACATGTAGGGCTCATTCAGGGAAGAGAAACTATACAGAAGACTGTCATTTTTAGGATTATATTTTGTGGGTGTGTGTATGCATGTCCATATTAGTGTGTGTGTGTGTGTGTGTGTGTGTGTGTGTGTGTGTGTGTGTGCAAATGCACATGAATGTGACAGAGAGCAACTTTTGATATTACTCCTCAGTAGCTGTCCACCTTGTATTTTGAGATTTCATTCTTATCTGGAACTTAGCAATGTGGCTGGGCTACTTGCTAATGCGTCTCAGGGAGGCTCCGTCCTCTGTCTCACCAGAGCTACAGTTACAAGGAGGTGGCACCGTACCTGGCTTTTCCACACAGGTGTTGGGGATCGAACTCACATCTTCGTGTTTGCACAGGTTGACAGTAATTTTGAGAGAAGCATTAACAGAGAGCTCACTGACTGGTGGGGCAGCTTCAGGATATGCTCTTCCACTCCACTGTGATGGGGTGGTGACCTCCGTCAAACAGTAGCATGTCTCATGGTTGCACTGGTTTTTCATACCTCACTGGATTTCAGCAAGAGAGCTGTAGAGAAGAGCTGTGTGCTGACACTTCTTTAGAAGTGCGGCGCAGTGCAATAGATGCTGTGGCTTGAACTAGGAAGGCCATGTCTGTAGCCTTGGCTGCTTTTACACTGCAACTAATAGTGCTTGCATAGTGCTAATCTGATGCTCATTTGAAAGCACAATGCCACCAACCAAGGACAATACAGGCCGTAAACTTCAAACCCCTACCCAGATCTAGCCAATGGACAGGACATTCTCCACAGTTGAGTGGAGAGTGGGGTATGACTCTCACACATACTCTGGTGCCTCATATTTGACCACGTCCCCTGAATGGGGAGACCTGGGGGCACTCAGAGGAGGGATAGCAAGCTACCAAGAAGAGACTTGATACCCTATGAGCATATAAAGGGGGAGGAGGTCCCCCTCAGTCACAGTCATAGGGGAGGGGAGTATGGGAGGGAGGGAGGCATGGGGGAATACAAGGGAGGGGATGACCATTGAGATGTAATATGAATAAATTAATAAAATTAAGTTTTAAAAAAAGCACAATGCACAAGCCATCCTTCCCCTCGTTGAAGAAAAGATGTTTCTCTCTTGAATAAAGGTGCATAGAAGACTGAGTTGTTTACGTTTCTCATCTCTGGGACCAACTGCCTGACAAGAAACAACTTAAAGGAGGGAGGGTTTATTTTGGCTCACAGTTTTAGAGGGTACAGTCCATTATGGTGGGGAAGGCACAGCAGAAAGAGTATGAGGCAGCCTTCCTCAGCAGAAGGCCTGAGCCCTCAAACTATGAGTCCACATAAACCCTTCTGTCTCTGAGACGCTTCTTGTCATGTATTTGGTCACAGAGGTGAGGAAAGTATCTAATGCGCACAGCTTCTAGGGCAAGTACTCCTGAGGAGAGAGGGGAATGGCTGTTCTTCAGTGACAGAGTCCTTGTCCTTAGGGTCCGGATGAGAAGAGTTCCACATGAACAGAGGAAATTGTAGATGTAGGAGCAAGAGGGAAGGCAGTCTGTGAGGAGAAAGGAAAATGAAATATTCTGACAAGGAAGTGACCATAAAAGGGTGGGAAGGAGGCCAGCTGGTGTGAGGAAGCTTTGTACTGTGAGGAGGCATGTGCATGCACACTGGGGTGAGCCGGTGTGTGCGTCACATATCACACATCAGAGACCCACGCTGGCTGGATGCTGCTCTTCTCTCCTGCCTGTTGCTCTGATGAAGTACTCCCATCAAAAGCAACAGGGGAGGGAGGAAAGAGTTTATTTCAGCTCACAGGTCACAGTCCATCACTGAACGGAACAGGAGGTCAAGCAAGAACTTAAAGCAGAAGCCCACGGAAGAAGGCGTCCATAGGAATAGACCTGCCCGGAACTTAAAGCAGAAGCCCACGGAAGAAGGCGTCCACAGGCACAGACCTGCCCAGCTTTCTTCTACAGCCCAGGAGTACCTGCTCAGAAGACAATACTGTCCACAGTGACCTGGGTCCCGCTACACCAGCGGTCAAGCGCCTCCCCATAGATACACCCCCAGCCAACCTGATTGGGATCCAATGATCCAGCTTCTCCTTGTAGATGACCCAGGCTGTGTCAACCTAACAGTTAACGTTAACTAGGGCAGCTGGCTGCAGTGCCAAGCACTACAGTAACCACATTAGATACGGATATGCTCCCGGCAAATTCTTGCAGACATCTTAGAAAGTGATCTTTATTATCATCATTTTACAGATTAGAAACTGGGGACTGGGAGGCACTTAGTTGGTAAAGTGCTTACCTTGCAAACACAAGAACCTGAGTTCACCCCCTGCCTGCCCCCCAACACACACACACACACACACACACACACACACACACACACACATACACACAATTTAACAATTCATCTTTAAAAAACAAAACAAAACACAAAAAGCCAAGCATGATGCTGTAGAGCTGTAATCCTACTGTTAGGGAGACAGAGGCAAAGAGAAGCCTAAAGCTTGCTGGCTGGCCAGCCCAACCTCCATTTGCCAAGCTCCAGGCCAGAGACCCGGTAGCAAGCAAGCAAATAAATAAATACCACGGTAGATGACACCTGATGAAAGACTTGAGATTATCTTCTGTCCTTGGCATGCACAGGCACATGAATGAACGAACACACACGCACGCACGCGCACACACACACACACACACACACACACACACACACACACACCTCTTGGATCTCAGCTAGAGGAAATCCAAACGAGTCAACTGATTTATAAAGTAGCCCAGACTGTCACTGGTGCATCCCAGGAGAGGTGGGCTGCCTTTTGTTGCTGGCCAATCCATCCTTTGAGTCCTCCTCTGCCTCCTGCATCCACCTCACCCAAACTCAAGAAATCCCAAAGCACCTGCTGTGGAGGAGGAGGCTCAAGAGGCAGCTTGTGGAATCAAGGCCATTACCAGCACAGTGTACAGAACATCGGAGAGACTGCCTGTCCCTCACAGGCCGGGTATTCAGGAGCCTCCTAGTCAGGTTAATTAGACAAATCTAATCACGGAGCTGAAGTGAGCCAGGTGATGGGCCAAGAGCACTCAGCTCCACTTTGCTGGTGATTGTCAGGAAATCCAATTAAGATGGAACTGAGACTACCTTGCTTCACAGGGGCAGGGCACGGGTTAAGGGGAAGCTAAAAAAGGCAACCATATCTTAATATCCATTAAATCAATCTGCCTTTGCGTGTGCTTGAGTGAGTGGGGGCATGAGAGGGAACAGAGGACAACCCCCGTGTCTTTCTCAGGCTCTGTTCCCCTCCCCTTTTTAAACAGGGTCTATCAATGGCCTGGGGCTTATCAAGTAGGCTAGGTCAGTGACCGCTGCCAGGGATACTCCTGTTGCTGTCTCCCCCACCCCACCCCCACACCCCTGTGCTGGTGATATTGCCACATCTGGCTTTTTGCTTAGATTGTAGGCATCCTAACTCAGGCTCTCAAGTTTGTGTGGTAAGTTCTTGGTGGACTTTGCCCTCTCCTCAGCCCTCGGCCTATCTCTTCAGCAGTGGCATGGATGGTTTGGTGAGGACTCAGGGGATCATGGAAATATGTACCACAAGGAATCTGAGGGGGGAAAACCCATCTTCCATAAGAATTAGCTCTACTTTAGCTCAAGAAATGGCGAGTGGGACATCATGTGTTGCTCAGCAGGGTGGAGCAGGTTTACACCCATCATCAGTCCATTGGACTTTGAGCCCCACTGAGCATCCTTAGGCACCAAGTTACAGGAACAGATAAATATAGACTATGGTGTAAGAGAAGGAACTGGGTCTAAAGAGAAGAAGATGAAGGAGGAGGAGGAGGAGGAGGAGGACGAGAAGAAGGGGGGAGATGTTGAGGAAGAAAGCAGGGACGGGAGAAAAGTAAGGAAAAGAGAGGGAGAGAAATGGAGAAGGAAGGAAAGAAGGAAGGTGGGAGAGAGGAAAGACGAAAGGGAGGGGGAATGGTGCTTAAAGAAGAGGGCAGGGCAGAAGAGGCACTGCTGTCCCACAGTGTGCCCAGATGGGCCCAGGACCCTGACAGAGGCTGGGACAGAAGTCTGTGGCATTCACACATGGGGCAATGGATCCAGACAAGTTTCTGAGATCATAAACACTCTATAGCTCCTGTGCCAAGCTCAGCCATCCCCAATCCAGAGGCAGACTTCAAGGCTAGGAATTCCTAGGCAGTACTGAGCACACCCTTCTGAGCTGGGGCAAGGTGAGTGGGAAATAGGCTTTAGAAAATAGTTCGTTTCATTTTTGATTTGTTTTCCTATACTAGGGAACAACAAGATTAATAAATTTAGAGAATTTGCTTCGATTTCTAAACACTTCTTTAATAGGTGGAATGTGTATTGCGTGGGAAAGGGGGAGGGAGAAAATGAGCATGGGCTGTGAGCCAGTAGAGGACAGGAGAGGGATGTTGATGTTGGGGAGCCCTGTGCAACCACACATGAACGGGTGTTAGGACATTGAAAGCTGGAGGTCTCAATGAAAGAACAATGAAGCAGATGTGGCCAAGGACAGCCAAATAGTTGTAAAATGACATAAACCCAAGAAGGGAAAGTCTGTTCCCGGTTTTAGCCTTCAGCTTTGATCTCCGGAGAATTCACAAGAATAGGCTTTGCCCCCTGCTCTTCCTTGATCCTCTGAAGAGAAATGTTCCTTGAAAACTAAAGCCCAACTGGAGGAGAACATGTCCAGATTGGTCCAGCTGGTGAAGCTGGGGCTGAGGCAAAGGGGTTCCCTGGAGACATCTCCTTGGCTACGTATTCCTTACCCGTGACCTGCTGGACATCACCTGCAATGCTGAGGATGCCTCTTTGCACACAGAGCAGGGACAGGTGCAAGGCCAGGCAGGCCTGCCCTGTTGTCCCTTTAGCCCTCCTGCCAAGCAGGGATGTAATTCCTGTGCCTTATAACATTACCCCTGGCACTGCATCCAGACCCTGTGAACCATCTTCCCCATTGTCTCTCGTTAACCCTCACTGCAGCTCCTCCTTAAGTTCTGGGGGGGGGGGAGGGAGCCACCAATACCTGTTAGAGGAGATGGCATTTTAATATTTGTAATTAGCATACTCCGGTTGCTGTAGATACCAGCTCCTGCATCTGCGCCTCTCTCCCAACCTCCCTGCTCACCCCCATCTACGTTACAAAACCTGAGGAGTCTCTCTGATCACCGTCATGGAGTTTACGCAACCTCCAGAGCTTGGGTGGATCCAAAAGGTCTCTCTCCCAGATAACAACAATTCAATATGCCTTGACATTTTAATAGCCAGCCATCCCGGAGAACACAATCGAGCAAGGCAGTGGAGCAAAAATCATTAGGTAAGCAAGATAATCTAAACGAAATCTTCCACCAGCACTGCTCACATCTGGGAGAGGGTGGCACAGCTGGGCAAGCCAGAAAGCAGAGCTCAACATGCCCCCACGGTGTCTTTGTCTGTCAGCACCCCTTATACGCTTGAGTCCATGGTGCATATCCCTGTGTACAGACTTTGCGAGATAAACAGCCAGGCCACTGCAGACCCCTTGAGGCTCTGATATGAAGTCACGTGACTGTGCACAAGTTATAACAAACCAAGATATTTTCAACATCACCAAACCATCGCAACGCTTTACTGGCTAAAGTGTAGGCTCGCCACATCACAGAGAAAAGGGCAAATGTTTGCTGGCATCCTTAACGCCAACTCCATGAGGAGTTTGTATTCATATGCACTCATTTATTTAAAATTTTTGATTAGAAGCTGGGCTCAGTGGCACACTTCTGTAATCCCAGCAGAAGCAGGGAGGCAGAGGCAGGTGGATCTCGATGAGTTAGAGGCCAGCCTGGTCTACAAAGTGAGTCCAGGACAGCCAAGGCTACACAGAGAAACCCTGTCTCAAAAAACAACAACAGCAAAAAAACCAAAACCAAAACCAAAACAAAACCAAAAAAAGAAAGAAAATATTTTGAATACAAAGTCATGCCATGCTAGTTTCCTTCTGTTACTGTAACAAACACCAAGTTAAGTAAAATGTTTATTTAGCTTACACTTTCAGGTCACAGTTCATCACTGAGGAATGTCATGTCAGGAACTCAAGCAGAAACTTAAAACTGAAGCCATGAGGAATGATGCTTGCTTGTTTGCTCACAGTCTCATGCTTGACTGACTTCCTTATATGGTATGGAACCATCTTCCTGAGGAATGGTGCCACCCACTGTGGACCGGGCCCTCCCACGTCAGTTAATAATCAAGACTATCCCCTACAGACATGCCCACAGGCCAATAGGATGGGGCACTCTCCCAGCTGAGACTCCCTCCCTGGGTGACTCTCAGGCCTTGTCAAGTTGACAGTTAATTCCAATTAGGGCATTTGCAAGCTATATGCTTTAAACAGAGCTATAGAACATAAATTTTATATTGGCGCAAGCAAGGCTGATATTGACTAACTCGTCTAGTCCTTGAAACACCATGTTTCTATTTTTTCCCATTTGAAGATGAGTTGATCATGGCACAGAGGAGAAACAACTTACCAAGTCATCTGTAATCACTAGCAGAGTCAGCAGATCCTCATACAAGTAGTCTGCTGCTGCAATTTAGGCTTTGTTAGCACTGTGCTGGTTCATAAACAACATAAACTTCAGAGAGAAAAGTGCTACACAGG
Organism: Acomys minous; assembly: GCF_964271855.1. Taxonomy (NCBI): domain Eukaryota; kingdom Metazoa; phylum Chordata; class Mammalia; order Rodentia; family Muridae; genus Acomys; species Acomys minous. The sequence goes on along the minus strand of NC_140483.1, from coordinate 67,854,695 downwards.
CTTTTAAAAATGTCATTAGTGTATTCCTTTCTGAACTCATGTATTTACATGTGCACATGACACACACATACCTTTGTGAGCACCGAAAACAAGCAAGGTACTCTAAACTCTGTGTGTGTGTGTGTGTGTGTGTGTGTGTGTGTGTGTGTGTGTGTGTGTGTGTGTGTATTTTGTGGTAGTAATAGGGGGAGAAGGAGTCAGTAGCCAGAAGTCAATGTTGGGTGTCTTCTTTGATTACTTTCTATTTTATTCTTTGACACAAAGTTTCTCACTGAACCTAGGGCTTATCAATTCAGCTAGACTGACTGGCCAGCAAGCCCCAGGGATCTGCCTGTCTTTCTCCCAGCACAGGATGGAGGATCCAGGTTTTCACTGGAATGCTGAGGATCTGAACTCAGGTCGTCATGCTTGACCAGCAAGTGCCTTTCCAACAGAGGCAACTCCCCAGCCCATGGCCAACTGTTTCCCACACCGTCACGTCTGCCTCAGAGGCCTCCGTTCATGGACACTCTGTGGGTCCCTAGACTGTAACTAGGGTCCAGGGATATAACAATGAATTAGACATAGCCTTTCAGCTGCCTCGCAGCCTATAGAAAAGTCAAAGAGGAAAATAGGTGGTTAACCTTGAGGGCTTGAGGTTGATCACTCAAGTGATCACTCAAGATCACTAAGAGCTATGGAGGGGAAGGTGAAGAGTGCCCCCTCCTGACACCCACCTCTCGGTGGTGGAGCGCTTCATTTGGGAACTGTCTTTTAGACCATGTTATAAGCTACACAAGAAAAATTAACCTTGCTGCTTGATAATTACACCTAGGTGCACACACTCACACCCCTTTCTAACGAAGGAAGGTGGCAGCAATGACATCAGAAAGCCCTGAGAGGAAGGGACTACAGACAGACACTTCTCTCCTGCTGGAGTCCCACCCTCCCAGCTGTTCCATGCCCTTCCCAGCACAGAGCTGTTTCCCCCTGGTGCTGACTTGGCAGGCTCCTCGGTTTATGAATATGACCCTTGGTGGGGAGAGTCCCTCTCTGCAGCCCCCAACTATGTTATCACCATTATTAAGGAGCTTAAAAGAGGAGCTGGGAGGACGAGACACTGCTGGAATTGCAGGCTGATTGTGATTGATGTGTTCCTATTAGCGCCTCAGTGTTATCTCTCTGGATGGCGAGAACAACCAGTGAGTTGTAACACAACAGATTACCTGAGTTCCCAGCCTTAGAAGGGTGTTTAAATAAAATATAGTCCCTCTTAGCAAGAGGCTCATTTTCTCTGCGGAGCTCCCGGACTATGTCATGTCAGCTCTGATTCGCTGTGCCTCTCCTCAGTAAACATGTCTTATCATTAATAATTCCTCACAGGCACCATCTCTGAGAGTCCTCTCTCGCTCTCTCTTACCCGCGCGCCCCAACCCCACCCCCACCCCACCCCCACACACCCCCCCCTGCCACTCTTCCTCTAGGTGGCTGGATTCAGACACATCACGCCTCAGTTTGGGTTCCAAGGTGCTCCTCTCTGGATTTTCACCTGCCTTGCCAAAAATGATTGATTACGCCGGGCCAACTGGGTGTCCGGCAATACCCAACAAATGACTTTGGCCCCTAACAGCAGGCCTTGGCCAGATAGAAATCAATATTTCACCATTAAAATCTATCAAAGAAGAGTTAAGGCACCATCTGTCCCTGCCGCCTCTCTATGGTGTGTGAACATTAAATCCGACACTTGTACCACACGGGTAATCAATATATAGTGGTTCACAGATCATTTGTGGTCCCCTTTTAGCTGTGATGGATGTCTGGAAGCGCTGTGATTCATTTTGTCAGACCATTAAACAAGATTCTGTCCAGTTCCTTCCTGATTTCATTTAGAGGATCATTCTTCACAGTTCATAAGAGGGAAACGGTTTTACCAATCTGCTTCTATTTCAATAAGTCACTTTATAGAGATTTTGTGTCCTGCAGACTGTAAAAATTCTAGAGAGATAGTACAAACAGACCTCTGAAGCTATTCACGGCATGACATATGCAGAAGGTGTGGAGAGAGGAATGTAAATATGTTTACCTCTTTATCTGCAAATGTTGGTTTTAACCCACTCCTAGCCAGAAGGCTAGCCTGCACACTGGGTGTCCCAGGAATCTCAGCGGCAGCCAGTGGCAAAGGCCTTTTGGGTTTTGGGAAGCTGCAGTTTGGACACGGTGTGTGTGTGTGTGTGTGTGTGTGTGTGTGTGTGTGTGTGTGTGTGTGTGTGTGTGTGTGTCTGTGTGTCTGTCTGTGTGTGTGTCTGCATGCATGTGTGCATATTCATGTTGATATAGGTACATATGTGTGCACAGATGTAGAGCCAGGGATGAGCCTCAGTCTGTGAATCCTCAGGCACTCTCCACCCTGTTTTTTTTTTTTGTAACCGCCATCTCTCATTGGCTATGCTAGCCCCAGGGATCCACTTGTATCCACCTCCCCAGGGCCAGCATAACAAGCATGTGACACCACGCCCTGCTGCTTTTCAGTGTGTGTTCTGGGGATCACACTCACGTCCTTGTGCTCACAAGGAAAACACTTTAGCAACGGAGACATCCCCCCAAGCCTAGGACACTGATTTCTATAGTCAAGATGATCTGCCCTTCCCCCAAGAGACAAGCAAATGTGTCTTTGCTCTCTGGTCAAGCACAGGGACCCAAGAAAGATGGCAGTGGCCATGCCCTAGACTTTGAGGCGTGGATAAGCATGAAGGACCTGCATGGCATCGTAACAAACATTTGTCAAGCACCAACCTGTTGTCCACCATGTGTGCACAATTCTCTGCCTCAATAAGCCTACAAGGCTGGGATTATTACCCTCACTCCCCAAGGAACAAACAGGCTCAGAGAAACTGACTGGTCTGAGATTGTTGTACACAGAGGGGGTATAAATCAGACCCAAATGGGCCATCTGGTGGCTTCGCTCGTGTAAGCTGTGGACTGTGTGGCTACTTCTATTCTAACTTGGGGGGGACTTCTTGACTGTTTCTACATTTGTCAGTGACACCCACAGAGCAGTGTTTCTAGGAAAATAAAATCCTATCCTTCTTGTCTTAATTAATAATTATGATTATTTTTCTCATTTTCACTAGCTCATTGAGAATTCTGTACAATGTATTTTGATCATATTTGCCCCTCCCCTACCTCCTCTCAGATCCACCCTCCCTCCTCTAGGCACTCAACTTTGTGTCCTAACTTGGACAGTTACGTCATATCACCTCACCTCAAGGTTCACTGCAGAAGAAGAGGCAGAAAAATCAAGAGCCAGAGGCATTGGGTGACTACAAGAGTGCTCTCTGAACACAGCAGGTCAGGAGTTGGACAGCACACACAAGGCCTTTCCCAGCCTCAGAGCAGACACAGCTGTAGCTGGAGAGGGGAGCTGAGCCCAAGCCCCCACCCTTACCTCAGGCTCTATCGGTAGTTAATGGCCACTGGGAAAGGGGGAGTCCAACTTCTTTAAGGGTACAGCCCCTGGTGAGTGGGTCACACTCCTATGAAGGCCACACACCCAGGAGTGTATGAGCAACGCAAACTGTACTCGGTGAGTTTTTAAAAGTATTCTTCTGCATTCAGATCTCAGAATGCTCAGTGGGTTGCACCAGTGAATTCATGCCCAGAAGCCAAGTGAACAGACATGTGTTTGTGTGTGTAAAGCACTAAGCAACACACCCCACAGCCATGTAATAGGTTTTAAACTATTTTCTGGTGATGGAGCATTGCTTGTTATATAGCTATTATATGGTTATTGCTGATGTTAGTAATGATTGGCAGATGTTGGCCTCAATATTAGAATAAGCATAAATTCATATGTGTAGACAATACACATTAATATAAATACATAACTAATATAAAACTATGACATTATGTACTGCATGTAAAACTTGGAAGGCCTTAGAGATAATGTCTTTTGCCCTATCTTTCCTTTTGAAATGGCTCAGCTGAGGTTAAGCAAAAGTAAAGTCTGAGCTGGGAGGTGTCGGTTGGCAAAGCCTTTGCCACACAAACATGAGGACCTTAGTTTGGGTCCCCAGAACCCACATTAATGGGGTGCCTGTAATCCCAGTGTTCCTACTGGGATGGGAGGAAGAGATGGGGAAACTCCAGAAGCTGAGTGGCCAGCTAGCCTGGGGTGCACAGTGCTGCGAACAGATCTGTATCAAACGAGGTAGAAGGCAGGGACTGCACCTGAGGCTGTCCTCTGACTCTTACATGTGTGTGTGTGCTCTGACACCATGCACCCACACTTATGTACGTGAACACATGTACACATGAGTACATGTACACATGGTACAGAGAGAGAGAGAGAGAGAGAGAGAGAGAGAGAGAGAGAGAGAGAGAGAGAGAGAGAGAGATTCTGTACAAAATGTTATGTATTAAGTGATAATTATGATTTGTAGGATATATGTAGTGGGGAAGCAATTAAGAGAAATGTATTAATTTTATACTTAACCAAAACTGGAAATGGCCATGTGCTCTTACCTCCACTCCAACTCACTCTCTATCAGGTAACCTTGCCTGAGTCTGAACATTCTGGAGATATCAGAATGTGTGTGTGTGTGTGTCTGTGTGTGTGTGTGTGTGTGTGTGTGTGTGTGTGTGTGTGTTGTGTCTGTGTGTCTGTGTGTGTGTCTGTGTCTACACACACACATCCAGGTGCACATCGTGCCTTTATGTGTTGAGATCCGAGTTTGATAGTGAATGCCTTCCTCCTCAGTCACTCTCCTTAGTTTTCAAGCAGGGTCTCTTACTACACTTGGAGCTCATCAGTTCAGCTAGGCTCAATAGCTAGTGAGCTCCAGCGATCCATTTGCCTCCACTCAGCAAAGGCTGGGACTATTGATAATGTGTCCTTGCACTTGGCTTTTACATGGACGCTGGGAATACAAACTCACGACATCGGGCTTGCACAGCACAGGAGTTACTCTACCAGCTAAGCCAGCTTATTCTCCAGATCAGAGCCATGTTCAACAGATGGTGGCACCCTGGAGAAGGCCAATCTAAAGCACTCAACAGATGTCCGACAGGGGTAGAGCTCCAAAAGCCTAGGGTTTGGTCCTACCTGTGCTGTCTCAGACAGGCCATTTGCCTCTCTGAGCTTAGTTTGTGAGGTTGAAGCTAGTTGCCCCTGCCCCACAGGGTAATTGCAAGAACTGCATGAGACAAGATAAAGGCAGGCACAGGTCCACCAAGTTAGTGCCTTGTTTGTTCCTTCCTCCTTTCCTCCCCAACGTCACTTCATAAATGCACATCATACTGGACCCCTGCCGCCTATGGGAACCCTGACGGATCCTGCCACACCAGGATTTATCTCAGCCCTCGTTGGGTCTAGAAACCGGCAGCCTGAAGATCAAACCAAGCCCGAGAGGTCTTTGAGTCGATCGCTGACCAATAGGAGAGTCGCTTTCCCCACCTGCCTGCCAGGCCATTTTCTATAGCCAGGGTCTCTGGCGGTCTCAGGAGCTGTGCTTCTTCGCTGAACTGTGTTCTAATGACCAATTTCCTGCTAAGCCAACCCTGTGTAAAAGCCCCCATTAGCCCCAAGTCATCATTCCAACCCATAACCACCTCATGCTCCGTATAATAATTTAATAGAATCAAAAGAAATGTTCCCTTTAATTGTGTGGAAACTACCTTCTTGGAGTCTTTCCGTTAAAGGACTGGACTCCAAGAACACCGAGGCAGTGACAAAGCTGGCTTTGAGGTTGCTCCCTGCGTTATCATGGACTGGGGTCGCAAGGAATTTCATTTGTTTGTTTGTTTGTTTGACTTTTATCCTTTTTCTGATCCTCCCCCCTTGGTCCCTCTTTCTCTCTAGGTATTTCTTAGCACCACACTCTTGAGACCCAGAGCTGCCCAGAGCACTTCCATACTTCCATTCCTGTCCACCCTTTCTTCTCTCTATCCTTCTTTCTTGCCGTCTTTTCAGTGTAACCTTTCCCCTCCAGGTATGGCACGGCCATCCTACTGCCATTTTGGAGTAGAGACTACCTTGGCCCAGTAGCCTTGACAACTAATTGAATACAGCAATAGTGATAGTTAAGGTCCATAGTAATAGTAACAAAGCTGAGAACACTTTCTGGCTGGAGTGGGGAATAGAGGGGTCTCAACAGGGAGTCCGGACCTCCCCCCCCCCACATCCTAGCTGAAGATGATCCTGGGAGATGCTGGAATATATAGGAACTTAAAGGCTATCTGAGGTGGGTGGAGACTTCATAATGCAAGCTCCATGAAGTCACCAGCCACCGTGTGGTAAGGCTTTTTAATGCTACAGCTATTTGCGGACCTCTCATGCTCCTATAGATAGCCCCTCACCCACGCTGTGTAAGAAAGCCCAGTAAACACACCACTTCACTAAGCTAGCCTTGTTCCTTGCCCTATTTGGGGCAAATAGATCAGAAAACACACACACACACACACACACGCACACACACACACACACACACACACACACACACACACACACAAAAATAAGTAAAGAGTAACTTTGTTAGGAAGGATCTCTGGTTGGGAACCTGAGCTCTCTAGGTAACCAGGCTGTAAGCAAAGAGGGCTCTGAGCGATGCGGAAATCTGACTCTTGCTAGGTTGCATGACCCATACATCGATGGAGACCCCACCCAAAGGAAGAATTACCTCAGACATATAACCCAGGTCATGTATGCCCTGCTCCTCTATCCTGGTCACATAGCACACATCACATACCAATTACACCTGCTTCCTCTTGAGAATAGACACCCCTTCTTCCCTCAAGGCCCCCACGAGTAGAAACCTTGCGTTGTCTAGTGAGACTGAAGCTTCTTACTACAGATCCCATCATGCTTTGCTGCCTGCCTGCTGGGGTTAATAAACGTCTTCTTGGAAGGACAATTAAACTCAGTACCTCTCTTTCTCAGAACTCTCTCATCTTCCCCTCCCAGAGCCAACAGTCTCTACACTGCCTCTTCTCAAAAAGCCATATCTGTGAATATTTGTCAGGTTCAGTCATATATGACCCTGGATCAAGAGGAGCCACAGCCGTACTCAGTCAGAGGCCAGCCGAGAGCTTCCCACTGACCCGGCTCAGTGGGTGTGCAGGGGGAGTGTAGCCATCGTACAATAGTGAGACCAACCTCACATAGCCTGAGGTCCCACACCTTCAGTCTCCTCTTTCCCCTTCTCTCTGGTCAGGTTTCACCAGAACTGTTCGTAAGGGCATAGGTAATATATTCTCAACAATTTCCCATCATTTATTAATTTAATTCTTCATCCCAAAGGAAAGTGATATGTGGCCCCTCAGAGTTCTTTCAGGGCTACTTTCAGCTCATCTTAGAGGAATTAAAATCCATTCTGGAGTTCACAGCTCCAGAGAGTGCAGAGAGCCAGTGTCAGTGGTGTATTCCATCATAAATGGGAGATCCGTGTCACATCCGTTCGGCCCAAGGTACAGACACCATCATGAGAGATTGAGCAGAAAGACTGTAAGAGCCAGAGGCTGGGAAGAACCTCTGTATAGAAATCTTCATTACAGCAGCTATGGTTCCCTGCATAAGACTGAGACAGTCAACAGTCCAGCATTGATGGGGGAGGGCCTCAGGAGCCCTCATCCTTAGCTGAGAGCTGACAGTTCATTGTATGGAGGAGAGTCCAGTCTCTTTAGGGCCGAGGTCCTTGGAAGGCTGCCCACACTCCAGAGGATACACTTACCCATACATATATTTGGGAAGCATAAATTAGATATGGTGGGTTATAAACAGATTTTTAAAAAATCATGCTGTTGGGAGAGAGAGATGTGTGTCTGAATATAATCCATGGTTGTTTTTTCTCACAGGAGCTCTTAGGAAGATGGGCGTCCAGGTGAGAAACTGAGGCTCCGAGAGGCTTAGCATAACATCACACAGCTTATTAGCGACTGAAACAAGAAGTCTCTGGTTAGACTCTACAAACAGAGCCAGTAAGCACCACGCTATATCTCTGTTGTTTTTTTTTTAATAGTTTAAAGTATGTAAGGTTTGTTTGTTTCTAAGTTTTTTTGGGTTTTTGTTTGTTTGTTTGTTTGGTTTTTTTTTTTCGAGACAGGGTTTCTCTGTGTAGCCTTGGCTGTCCTGGACTCCCTTTGTAGACCAGGCTGGCTTCAAACTCACAGAGATCTGCCTGCCTCTGCCTCCCGAGTGCTGGGATTGCAGGCTTGAGCCACTGCACCGGGCCATGTATGTATTCTTAATTGTGATGGATGTTATAGTGTTCCAGTTTTAGGGTCCTATAGGCCTGATTAGAAACCTTTACACTAGATTATTTCACTCAACTTATTCCTCTATGGATCTGTTATATAATTATCAATAATAAATTTGCATTAGTATATGTATGTGTATTCGTGCACGCGTGTGCGTGCAAGAGGAGACAGAAGTCAACCGTGGGTCTTGCTTCTCAGGCGCCATCTGCTGTGTTGTAGAAAGTCTCTCACTTCCCAACTTGATCAGGCTGGTTGGCCCGTGAGCCCAGGAGGCCTGACTGCCCCTGCCTCCTCAGGGACTTATAAGCTTATAAGCACATGCCACCACAGCCAGCCTTGTAAGGGGGTTCTGAGGATCAAAGCCAAGTCCTCATGCTTGAAAAGCAAACATTTTTACCTATAAAGGCATCTTTCCAGCCCCAAAGGCAAGGCAGCTTCCCCAGGCAGCAGGGCTCACAGGTTTGTACAGACCATTGGTTCCCAACCTTCCTGAGGCTGTGACTTTTAATATAGCTCCTCATGTTTGCTAATACCCCCCAACCATAAAATTATTTTTGTTGCTACTTTTACTGTAATGTCACTGCTGTTGTGAAGTGTCAGGTAAATATGGTTTTAGAGGTAGAAGGATGTCAAGTGGGTCTCGACCCATGCGTTGAGAACCGCTAGTAGACAGTCACAGGAAAACAGGAAAGCAGCGAAATCCCACTGGGCACCCTAAGACATGCCTTGAGTATTCTAAACACTTCAGTGACAGAGCAAAACAGAGACACTCACGTTCATCTTGGGCCTGGCCCTCCTAATGCAGCTCCCTCAGCTCTCCCCTTTGCAACTGGACGTGGCTGACAAGGCAGTCTGAGGTGGTCAGTGTTCGTGTTTCAGGCCAGTCTTGCTTCTCACTAGAATCCCATACAGAGAGCAGGAGAGATGGCCCAATGAGCAAAGCCCTTACTGTGCAAGGGAGAGGCCCTGAGCTGGACTCCCCAGGGCTCGTGTAAAGCTGCACAGGGTAGGGAGTATGTCTGCAATTCCAGTGCCCTTCTGACGAGATGGCAGCCCGGGTCAGGCTGATACCCAGAAGCCTGTGGGCCAGCCCACTGTAAAGTCGAGAGGAGAAACAACAGCAAAGATACTCTTTCTTACACAAGGGTGGAGGGTGAGGACTGTCACCCAAGGCTGTTCTGTGACTATTGCCTCCCAAACAGAGATTAAAAACAAAATAAAATTTTAAAATACCCATATAGATTGATAATTGTTAATCTAAATTTTCTTTTTATTTTATTTCATTTTATTTTATTTTTGAGATAGGGTCTTATGTAGGCCAGACCGGTCTCAAACTCACTCTGAAACGGAGGTTAACTTTGAACTCCTGATCTTCCAAGTGCCTGGATTTCAGACATGTGCCATCACGCCTAGGTTATGGGGTAAAAACCAAGGCATTGTGATGGCTAGCGTAGCTGACCTGCCTCTTATGAAGTCCAATACGCTGTCAAAGCTGAACTGCTGAACTCCCCAAGATGATATCACAAGTGGAAGATTCTATACCCCACGCCGTGGGACAGATCACAATCAGAATGCAGGTGTACTAAAAACACTGCTGCGTGAAACCACCCTCGGGCTATGTGTGGAGGATCGCTGGAGCGTGAACCAACTTGTGTGTAGACTTGATTCTCACCCTAACAGCTCTGATGTGTATGAAAACAACCTGAAACATCAGAAGAAATCTAAAAATCCAAAACCACTGCTGGTCCCAAGCATCCCGGACAAAACACATTCCCTCTTTACAACATGCAGAGGGGGAAGTTCTCTAAAATGTCTTGGGCTGGTGAGATGGCAGGGTAGGTAAATGTGCCTTGCCAAGAAGGCCAGTGACCTGTCTGGAGTTCCGGGACCCACATGTCAGAGGTAGAGAACCATGTCTGTCAGGCTGTCCTCCGACTCCCAGACATGCGCTGTGGCATACACAAACACCCCACACAAAGAAGATGTAATAGATATTTTTAAAACTGGCCATGGTGATACATGCTTGGGATACCACCGCTGTGCTAAGGCCCCTGGGGTTCACTGGTCATCAGTTTAAGAGGATTATCCATTCCCAGGTCCATGAAAGACCTTGTCTCAGAAAGCTAAGCGGGTTGCGTTCTAAAGAACAGTCCCTGAGGTTGACATCTGGCTTCCACACACGTATTCACGCACGTGCCTGTGCACCACTAAAAAATATTAAACTAAAGAAGATTGAGGTCTGAGCATGTGAATCGCTAAGTAAGAGCGCTTGCTGAGCAAGTATGAGGACTTGAGTTGGTAGGTACAGATCCCATGTAAGAAGGCCAGAGCCATGTATGCAAACATGCCCCTAATTGCAGAGCTATAGGAGACAGATATTGGGCTTCATGGGGACTAGCTGGCTCCTAGTCTAGCCCCAGTGAGAGACCAAGGCTGAAGGGAATAAACACACACACACACACACACACACACGCACTCATGCACATGCATACAGAAGTATGTGTGCATAAACCATGTATTACACACATCTACAGACACATGAAAAAAAAACCGAACATGGGAAGAAAGTACCTGGCACATAGTAGGTCCTCAGGAGTTGGCAGCAGCTGTAGCAAACTCACTGGGAAACAGATGGCATGGCCTGGACTTGGACACCAGGCTAAAAGACTCCATCACCTCAGAGCTCCCGCTCTGCCACTGTCAATCTCTTTCCCCTCAAGATGGGTGGGGCAGAGGCAGGGTGGGGGGGAGCAGAACGGGGGTTTCAGGGTAACAAGACTAATCAGGATTTCACCATCAAAGCAAATATATCCAATTAACAGCTATTAAAGAAGCATTTTCCGGCACCGTGCGCAGTGAAGGCCACTCTATCTAGCAGAAATTAATCTTAATTATTGGTACCTGCATACATACATGCAAAGGGAAGCAAGTCACATTAATCTACATTAAACTTAATAGCAGTCCTTGTATTATCTATTCTGAGCCAAAATTGACTGCTGGCCCCCGCACAGATATCTGCTGTGCTAACTCAAGTAATTACTGTGCAGTGGGTCTCAAAGACACAATTTGTTCCCTATATAATAAATCAGGTGCTAGGAGCATTTTATAATTAAAAACTAAAGGGGAGAAGATAGAACTGTATAGGCAAACGTCATTTTCTTCTGAAGGAAATTGCGGGACAGGAAAATATTTTCTGTTGCCCAGTTGGAAAGTTAGAATCCTTGTCTTCATGAATTCCTAAACAAAGGCAGACTCTTGTTCCTCTTTGGTTTCTGTGCAAGAGAATGCTTAAGAATCCCACCTCCTAAGGCTTCCAAGATTCCTTAACTTTATTTCCAAGGAAAGTAATAAGGATATCAGGGATAAATGGTCTCCATTGACTGAAATTTTCAATAACATTGGTCAATGAGGATGGTCCACTTCAGCTCACTAAATGTCACTTACTGGGACCTTCTTCCATGAACCACAGGGAAAAAGGAAACGACTTTAGTTCCCTCCTCTCTGCTGCCCACAGCCCTTCCCATTAGCGCAATGCACATGCACCTCATGAATCAGTCGGTAGAGGTTACTCTATCTTCCACAATTCTCTTTCAAGTTTATCATCTGCATTTCCAAAGACCGTTGTCCCTCTGTCCAAGGCCCTCAGCTACACCCCCTAGGCTCATATATTTGAATGCTTAGAACCAGTTGGTGGAACTGCTTGAGAAGGATTAAGGGGTGTGGTCTTGTTGGAGGAAGCATGTTACTTAGTGGACTATGAGATTTTTTAAAAAATCACACCATTCCCAGTTAGCTCTCTCTCTGCCTCCAGCTTGCAGATCACAGTTTAAGCTCTTAGCAGCTGCTCCAGCACCATACCTGTCTGCCTACTGCCATGCTCCCCAACAAGCTCATGGACTCAAACCATCTGGAACTCCGAGCCTCAGTTAACATTTTCATTTATAAGGTTCCTTCATCATGTTGGTGGTTCGAATAAGAACGCTCCCGTAGGCTCATGTATTTGGATGCTTAGTCACCAGGGACTGGAACTGTTTGAAAGGATTAGAAGGTGTGGTCTTGTTGGAGGAAGTGTGTCACTGGGCTGTGGGCATTGAGATTTAGAAAGCTCATACCAGGCCCAGATTGCAGCTACTGCCCCAGTGCCATGCATGCCACCATCCTCTCCACCACCACCGTAATAGACCAACCCTCTGAAACTGTAAGCAAGTGCCCAGTTAAATGTTTCCTTTGAGTTGTCTTGGTCATGGTGTCTCTTCACAATAGGACAGTGACCATGCATGTAGTAAACCTAGGACAGTGAATAACATAGTTAGGGTGGGTTTTTTAATAGTAATAGACAGAATTTGGTACCAGGGTATGGGATATTGCTGTGACAGACATGATCATGTTGAGTTTCGGAGGGATGAGAAAGACTTTTGAACTTCTAGCTAGGAAAGTGGTTGAGTGCTGTAGGCATAGCTTAATGGGCCTTTCTAGTAAAAGCATGGATGACAGAGGTATCAGAGGGGAACAATACTACCAATTGGGCTACAGACCATTCTTGTGCTATTTTGGCAAAGAATGTGACTGCCTTGTCCTGAGAATCTGCCTGAGGCTCAATTTTCACATGTACAAAGCCACGGACAACTTTTTGACATGGGTGTTGAAGATTCAGGCTCAGGTCCCCATGCTTGTGCGACAAGCACTTTCACCAACCTGAACCATTTCCCTAGCCCTTGTTGCTTTGTTTTCATTAAAATATAGTTATACCCACTTCCCTTGCACCCTTCCTACTCCTCCCAAGCTCCTTACTCTCTTGCAAACACATGCTTTTTTTATTACACATGCAAGTGAGTATGTGCGCGCACACACACATATGTATATACAAATGCATACGCATATATATTCAACCTGCTGAGTCTGTTTAGTGTTGCTATGTGATTTTAAGGCAGACCCCTGGTGTTGACTGGATAACCAACTTGGCAGCTCATCTAATTCTCCCTTTCTCTACAGTCATTAGCTGCCTGTGGTTCTTTGTCTAGGCATAGGGCTTTATGAAATCCCCTTTCTACATCAGTACATTTGTTGGTGTTATCCTTGTTTTGGGTCTTCTTTAGGCAGCCATGTTGTTAAGGTTTCATAGGCATAGCATCCCTGTTGTTTCTAAGAGACAGAATCTTATAGAAGACTTCCTTGTCCTCTGGCTTTTACAATCTTTCCATCCCCTGTCCTTGGACATTTTTTGAACCTTAAATGTTGTAGATTCCTCAGCTAAGGCTGCAGACCCCACAGCCAGTTGATCTCTGCATTTTGCCTGGTGGTGATTTTCTGTAGTGGTCTCCAGAGAAGCAGAGAGAAGCTTGTCTCACTGGGGGTGAGATGCTAGGCTTATGTGTGGGCACAAGGGTCCATTTGACAAAGCACTCAGGAAGTGCTGTGGTCTAGAAAAGTGGTGGCAGTAGGTTCTCCCCAAGACCTATTTTCTTCTCAGGCAACGATGAGAGCTAAGAGAATGCCACTGAGAGTTCACAGACTGGGCAACAGTGTGAGGGAGAAGTTTCTGAAGGATCCCAGGTATCTGGCTTAGGCGAGTATATAAAAGGTAGAAATGTTGACTTTTAAAGAAATATTTTAGCAGCCAGGCAAGATGTTGCATGCCTTTAATCCAAGCACATGGGGAGGCAGAGGCAGGCAGATCTCTGTGAGTTCGAGGCCAGCCTGGTCTACAAAGCAAGTCTAGAATAGCCAAGGCTACACAGAGAAACCTTGTCTTGAAAAACCAAAGAAGGAGGAAGAGGAGAAGGAGGAGGAGGAAGAAGAAGAAGAGGAGGAGGAAATATTTTACTTGACTTTGGTTATGTTGAAGCTGAGGGTCCCAAGAGAGAGCCACATGCAGTTTCCAAGAGCATTTGAGTGGAGGAATTTGAAACCAAGGCAGTTCTGGGCGAGAGGCAGAAGGTTGGGATTATGTGGCCACAAGTGGCTGGCTGCTAAATTGTGGCTGTGGTTCACCAGAGTTGAGCCAAGGAGAAAGCTGGGGTGGCTGGCAGTGGACCCTGCAGTGAATCAGAAGAAGAAACTGAAAGCCAGCCAGAGAGGTGGGAGGAGGTCCCACAGAGAGGGCTGTGTTTCGGATGCCAACGGAAAGCAAGGCTGTCAACAGCAAGTGGGAGAGTAAGTGCCAATGGGGATGAGATCAGAGTTGACAGTCAGTCCCTCTCCAGAGCACAGTGGAAATCTTGGTGACCTTGGCCAGCATCAGTGGAGTCATCGGGGTGGAATCTAGGTCATGAAGAGCAAGTAGGAGGTAGGGAGGAGGAGACAGACAGCACAGGCAGAGCTTAATAGTGATGTCCTGAGAAAGTTAGCATGAGATACAAGAAACACTTGGAAGATGAACTGGGGCAGAGGGTGGACTTTGAGACATGATTTAATTTTTAAATTTTTGTCTATTTGTGTGTGTGTGTGTGTGTTGGTGTGTGTGTTGAGAGAGAGAGAGAGAGAGAGAGAGAGAGAGAGAGAGAGAGCTCATGCATGTGCCATGCATAAGTATGGAGGTCAGAGGCCAACTTGGTGGAGTAGGGTCTTCTCCTTTTACGCTTCTGTAGGTTCCAGGAATCAAGCTGAGATCATAGGACTTATGCTTCAAGCACGGTTACCTAGTGAGCTGTCTCACCAGCCTGACTGATTGATTTTTTTTTTTTTTTTTGAGACAAGGTAGGGTGGAGGAGCCCTCTCCATGTCTTAATACTCATAAGAAAAACAAAAAGTTCCAAAATTGGTGACAGGAAAGAATAACAGGGAAACCGCTCTGGGGAGATGGATGGAGAAAGCACTCCAGAGGTGCTTTATTATCAGGGGAAATGAAGGAGCGGGTGTGTATGATAGATACCCGGCTCAGGGCCCAGGCGCCATCCTACTCACCTATAATCCGAGTACTTACGAAGGCGAGGTAAGGCGTCCAGGAGGAGTTGACAGTAACCACTGCTTACGTAGCATACCACGTGAGCCACGTGAGATCCTCTCTCTCACCAACAACCAACAAACGATAACAGAAAGATGGGGTTCACAAACTTTTCAGTAAGGAAAAAGACTAAGGAGGGATAGGGCCGTGGCCCAGATAGTAAAATGCAGACAAGAGGACCTAAGTCCAGTCCTCCAGTCCTCATGTCAAAAGCTCGGCTCTGTGGGCAAACGATTGTCAATACCGGCACCAAGGGGGCGGAGACAGGATGGTCTCTGGGGCTCCCTGGCAAAGCATCCTAACCTAGCCTATCAGTTCCAGGTTCCGTGGAAGAACCTTTCTTAAAATACAAGGCAATGGCCAGGTGGGCTCAGTGGGCAAAAGAGCTTGTGCCTAAACCTGTCGACCTGCGTTCCATCCCTGGATACCCCCACACGGTGGAAGGAGAAAACCAACTGCGCATGTACACTATGGTCTGTGTGCCCATCCATGAGCATAGGAATTAAAACAAATAAATGCAATAAGTAATTAAAAATAAGTTTGGGGGAAAAAAGAGGCAAAGGCAAGGTAGATGGCACGGAGGAACAACACTCAAAGCTGACCTCTGGACACGCACACACACACACACACACACACACACACACACACACACACACGACTAGCGAATGGGCTCAGATCACAGGCAACGTGATAACTGGTGATTCAAATTGAGTTTTTGGATGTTGGGAGGTGTGTTTTGCTACTATTGCTTAAGCAGCCTGGTGTTCTCCGGGCTCAGAATCAACCCTGTCATCTGTCCCATCTGGCTTAAGGCTGTCATTGCAGCTCCGGGTCACGCCTGTAATAAATACTGACTGTCAACGTGGCAGGATCTAGAATCATGGAAGAGATGAGCCCCCAGGCTGTCAGTGAGGGAGCTTGCTGACTGAGCTAACTGGGATGAGAGTGATGGGTTGTCGTTAAGTGAGGTGGGCATCCCAGACTGAACGAAAAGGAGAAAGCGAACTGAGCACCAGCCTTCATCTCTTTGCTTCCTGACCATGGGTGCCATGTGGCCAGCTGCCTCATGCTCCTGCTGTTGTGCCTTCCCCACCAGGATGGAATGTATCATCACCCTAAGTCAGAATGAACCCCTCCTTCCCTAAGTCAGCTGTTTTCCCACAGCAATGAATAAGACAACATCCTTACATGACCGTTCCCACTCCGGAAGCTTGCGTTGGTCCAGGGAAGAGTTCTTCTTGCACTTGCCTCTTAGTAGAAAAAAGAAATCCAGACTTCCTGACATATCGCCTCGCCTGAAGTTTGGACCTAACAGCCACCCGTAGACCAAGTTGGAGTACTCTTCCTTGAAAATAGGGTGATTCTATGAAACTCGAAACAAAATGAGGCTTTCGACAGAATGGGAGACTTTGAATAGTAACAGCACTGTCTGCCTCAGCTACAGCTGGCCGAGGTCAGCAGGTTTGGAAGCAGACATGAACACTTGTCCAACGCCCATCTTTTCCGGATGTTTGTTACTTGGTAGGGGATGAAGAACAGAGTGGTGAGGATGAGGTCTGCAGAGTGAAGAGATCTACAGTACACAGGGAGAAAATGGGCTCTCTGTGAAAGGAACAAAGTTACAACCGAAAAGGCCTCGGCAGGGAGGACACTTACAGGAGACACCACCGGTGGGGACAAAGGCAAGCGACCGCTGCCCACTTCACTCTGGCTTTCACGGGCTTTGTTCTAAAGGCAGGATGTAACAGATGAGGATAACCTTGAACCTCTGACTCTCCACTTCCCAAATACTGGTGTTACAGAGGCGCACCACCACAGCCTGCTTACATTGGGCTGGGACTCAAGTCCAGGACTTCATGGGTACTAGGAGAACATTCTAGCAAGGGAGCTGTAGCACTGGGATCCA
Source organism: Acomys minous (assembly GCF_964271855.1). Lineage (NCBI taxonomy): Eukaryota > Metazoa > Chordata > Mammalia > Rodentia > Muridae > Acomys > Acomys minous. The sequence continues at coordinate 67,837,617 of NC_140483.1, read as the reverse complement.
TTCTCTTGCCAGGGGCTGCCTTGAACATTGTAAGATGTTGAGTGACATCCCTTCTTCTACGCACTTTAGGGCAGTAGCACACTCTTCCAAGTGCTGAGAATTAACAATGTGTTTGTGCACGGCCCACCAATGCCTGGGGGACAAAGCCATCCTAACCGAGACCCATGGACGTACATGATCTTTGGGGGATGTGTGTGTGTGTGTGTGTGTGTGTGTGTGTGTGTGTGTGTGTGTGTGTGTTCTGTACAAGGTCTCATGTACCTTAGGCTATCCTCAAATTACATAGTCAAAAATGACCTTGAACTTCGGCTTTTCCTGCCCTCACTTCCCTGAGTGTTGAGTTTATAGGCATGTGCCACCGTGCCCTGAGAAACATCCCCCAGCCCTACGTGTCTGATGAGGACAAACAGATAAGGAAGCCAACTATGAGAAGGAACTAGCATTGAGTCTTAGTCGGCTGGAGCCCAGGCTCTTCCCCCTCTGGCTCTGAGCGCCACGGCTTGCAGCCTGCCACTTGTACCCGCTCCAGCAGGGAACTCAGCACTTTTGGCCTTCCCTCCAGTGCCCCACAGTTCACATAGTCACTTCGCACAGAGATCTGTTTTTCCAGAGAGAATTTTAAAAGTTACAAAAATGAAATCGACAGTAGCACTCTATCCTCTTTTCGAGGAAGGCTAGCAGTTGGGCCAGGGTGTGGGTGGTGGTGGGTGGGGGAAATACAATAGAAAAAGGAGCAACATTTTCCCAAGGACTAGATAGAGACAGGGTGCTCTCCCAAGCTGGAATGTGCTCCAGGCTTCCTCTTTCAATAAAAAAATGTTATGTACCCGGGAAACATTATATATGCCAAAGCAGTCTGAGGCTCTCCCTGTAATCAGGACAGCATCCCTCATCTTAGAGACTCCACAAAGGGCCTTACACAACTTACGAAACTGTAGACAAGCGCTCATGACACACAGAATGTGGGGCATTCATACACATATCCCTTCACCCACCTCTCTAGTGAAGGTGGAATGTGCTGGCAGATGGTTCACAGCTGCCTGGCAGGCAACCTCCACCATCTAGGACAGGAAGCCAGGACACCCTATCCTAGAGAAACTGCTGGGAGAGGGCAGGGGGTAACTTTAGCCCTGAACTTGGCTAAATGCTTGGAGCACCCTCAATGACATCACTGGATGAAGGAAAACAGTGATCATGTAACTGCTTTAGAGATGCCATGGGTTTCCCCACAGAGAAACAGAACTAGAGAGGACCCCATGAGAGATGATTAGTCTGTAAGCCATCCTGAGTAGATTTTTACACATAGTACAGTGGTCCAATTTTATTCTTTCATATCTGGAAATCCAGATTTGTTGAATACTCTGTTCTTTCAACTCTAACTTTCTTTAGTACCCTGGTCAAAGCCATTGCACTGGGCTGACAAGATGGCTCAGCTGATAAAAGCATTTGCCCTGCAAGTCTGATTATCTGAGTTGCATCCCTGAACCCCACAGTGGAAGGAGAGAACCTACTCTAAAAGCTGTGCTCTACACACTTGGTGGTATACAAGTGCCTACCCATGTGTCACACACACACACACACACACACACAAAGAGAGAGAGAGAAAGAGAGACAGAGAGAGACAGAGAGACAGAGAGACAGAGAAAGAGAGAGACAGAGAGAGAGACAGAGAGAGACAGAGAGAGAGACAGAGAGAGAGAGAGAGAGAGAGAGAGAGAGAGAGAGAGAGAGAGAGATGCGCAGTGCGCATACACACCCTATAGATTGTCTTGGAGATTATGGACATTACAGAACATGTAGGTCCCAAAATAAATCTTGACTTGAGAAGATTGAAGCCATACCAAATATCACTCCCAACCACGAAGGAATGCGGCTAGAAAGTTCACAAATATGCAATCTGTGCTAGCAGAAGAACCATGCGTGCCTGAGAAGAGTATGGAAAATGCTGTTGGACGCAGCTGTTGTTGGGTCTGTTTGGTGTCATTTGTTTTCTTACTGATTCTGTATGCATATTCTACCTGTTAGGCTGAGGCTGAACAAGGTGACATTTGAATAAAGGGAAGAGGAGAATGATCTCTACAAAGCAAAGTGTCCTTTAATCAGAACAGAAGGGCAGTGGTTTTTTCATGGGACTGGAGACTGCATGCCTAGGTAAAGGGGGCTTGGGGACTCATAGGGCAGAAGAGGGAACTTTGGGGTGGGAGATGAGATTCCAGCTTCAAAAGTTGTGAACACCAACAGAGGTTGGTGTGCTGGTCGTAACAGGATCTTCCTGGGTCCTAACTGCCTGTGTGAGATGTTGCCAGCTTGTCAGCTTTCTCTATGGAGTTCCTCAGCTCACCTCAGGCTTTAGGGGATTAGGCAATTAGACTTTTATTATCCACTGTTGAGGGGAAGGGAGATACTGAAGTCTCCTACCATTGTTGTGTTACTATCTTTAAGGTTAAATTGAGTTTCTCAAAGACAGCTTTGTTTAAAAAACAAACAAACAATCAAACAAAGAAAAAAACAAAAACAGTTTACTTTGTCTCAATGAGAGATTTTTAACTCACTTACTTTGAAATGATTATTAACAGATTTCACCCTTTTCCTTCGCCTATAGTTTTCTTTTAATCTTGTAGTTTTAATTTGGATTGTTTGTTTTGCTGTTGTTGTTTTCTGTTTGTTTGTTTAGAGTTTATTTCTGAAATGCCCCCCTGCACTGCCCAAGACTCATGTGGCAATTATAGGCAAGTCATTAGGAGGTGGGTTTGGGTTCCATTGGGGAATTAGATCACTGGAGGCATGCCTTGAAAGGATTCATTGTCCCCGGCCCTTTCCTCCCCTCTAGAACTCCGTCTCTACCTCCTTCTGTGTATTGCCATCCTTCCTGTGGGTTGTTTTGTCTTGTTTGTGTCTAGTAGCTCACCAGATTTTAACTTGCCATGTAGCTCAGCCTGGCCTTGAACTTCCGATCTTTTTGCCTCCACCTCCCAGGCTTCCGGCATTACAGACACACACTGCGCCTGGGTCTTCTACAGCATCTCTTGTCTTTTAGTCAGAGCCATTTTCTGGAGTGTTTCTTGACACGGTTTGTCTCTCCTCTGTTCCCTGTTCATGATGCTTCTTCAATTTATGGTCAGAAGATTTTCAATCAGTACTAGAAAATTCTCAGGAAACCTGGCATAGATTGCTTCTGTGCCAGTCTCTCTGCTCCCTTCTTCCTTCCTTCTGCCTCTCCTTCTGTCTCCCTCTCCTCCTTCTCCTCCTCCTTCATCTCTCACTCCCCTCCCTCCCTCCCATCATCTTCCTCCCCCTATTTACTCTCCCTCTTCTCTTTTTGTCCTTCTCCCTCTCTGCCGTTCCCCCTCCCGTTTTGATTTTACTCTTACGCACTTACAGGTATGTTAGAGTTTCACACCAGACTCTTCAGTATCTCTTATGCTATTTCTGGGTTTTCCAAACTTGATACTGTGTGTGTGTGTGTGTGTGTGTGTGTGTGTGTTTATTGAAATATTTTTAACTACTACCAAAATTCTCAAAATGTTTTCACGACATGTTTACTTTTGTCCTTAGTTCATTTGTTGTCAGACAGTGGGGAAGAAGCCCCGCCCCAAGTCAGATGTCTAGGGGAGAGGAAGAAGGAGGAAGAGGGAAGAAGGGTGAGAAAGGGAAGATACAAGTGAGGGCAAAACAATTGGGATGTAATCTGAATAAATAAAGAATATACTAAAAATAATTTGATACTTTGAGCCAATTGTTTTTAGTTATTTGGTTTTTAGTTCTATAATTTCTGCCTAACTTCTCTTTAGATCCTAGCTCTCTATAATTTGACTTGCCATTTATAGTTTTTCCATATAGTGAGCACAGAACTGGACTATCCATTAGTCTGTTGTCTGTTTCTTTAAAAAAATTTTTTTATTATGTGTGTGCATTCACAGACCTGTGCCACTGGGCACGTGCGGCTCTGAGAGCAACCTTGGGTAGAATGTCAGTCTGCCCATCTAGCTTGAGTCAGGATTTTTTGTTTTCTGTTGTGTATGCCAGGACATGGTCCTCAAGCTTCTAGAATTCTCCCATCTTGCTGTATATGTGCTAGAATTAAAGACTTATGATCACGTCCACTTTATTTGAGTGCCATGGATCTGAACTCAGGTCTCCACACTTGTCCAATAAGCACATTACCCACTCAGCCATCTTCCCAGCCCCCAGCCCCCAAGCCTCACAGCACATGTCATGATTTTTAAATGCTGCTGGCCATTAGTAAACTTTAAAGGGTTTGGTAACTCTGTGTTCCCCCATAGCCATCTTTTTTTTTTTTCTGGTTTGCTGATTGAAGTAGAAAGGTCACCTTGTCTGGATAGCGATTGAAAACAAGATGAGTGAACAGCCTTGGGGTCCAGGATCTCTTTTCCCTGGTCTTTTGAAGACCTATCTTAGAAGTCCACAGACTCTGCTTATATATTATTTTTATCTTCTTTACCTGTGACCCGTGTCTTTATTCTCAACCTTGCAGCCCCATATTTATTTTCAAGTCAGCAAATATAAACAAAAACATCCAGGCCTGACAAGATGACCCAGCAGGTAAAGGTGCTTGACAGGCAAGCCTGAAGACCTGAGTTCAATCCCCAGGACCCACATAAAGGATGAAGAAGAGAAGCAACTCCAGAAAAATTTCCAGTGACTTGCGCATGTGCACTGTGGACAGTCTCCCCATGTCTTTGAGGACCTACTTATATTTCCTTTTTATACAATATGCATAGCTAGCCCCTGGTAAACAAATTCTATGCCATATAACCTGTGATAGCCCGGAGTGGAAGTCCCCTGGTCGGCTTTAATATGTGGTCATTGTTTGTAACGGCAACGCTAATGTGATGATTAATCTTGTTTGTCAACTCAATCGGATCTAGAATCAAGCAAGTGGCCCGTGAGACTGTTTTCTCTAAGGATAAGCTGAAAGGCAAAGATCAGCAGCTCTCCAGGAAACCTCCAGGCCGTTAGCACATCCAGCGCTATGAATTGAGCATCCTGTGCTTCTCAGGCTCTCTGGCGTGCAGATAGCCACTGTGGAACTGCACAGGTCCTATCATGTAAGCTGATATGATAAATTCCCTTTACAATGTGTGTACATATACATATTATTAATTCCACTCATTCTCTTTCCTTTATAGATCCCTGAGTGATATGCATAATTTTTCATACTGCCCTGTGTGCATGTGAGCCCCTCTGTCAGGAAGGAATATCAATCCCATTTATTCTGCATGGACAATCTCTAATGGGACTGTGCTCCTTATACAAGGGCAGAGGGATTAAGTGATGTATTTCCATGAGCACATACAACAGTGTGTCACTCCTCCTGCTATGTTCTAGTCTATGCATTTTTGTGTTTATTTCTCACGGGGAGTCTCCTGTGAACGGGAACTGTTCTAACTTCAGTTCTGTTGCAGCAGCAAATACCCTGACCAAAAGTAACACAGGGAAGGAAGGGACTTGTTCGCATTACACACGCAGGTTACCAGTCCATCATTTGAGGGCAATCGTGGCAGAAATTCAAGAAGCTACACAGCACGGCACAGCCCAGAGCAGAGGGAAACAGACCAGCTTCCTTGATCTTATACTTAATGAGGAGCTTTGCTCTTACATAGTCTAGGGGCCAGCCTAGGGAATGAGTGCGCTCACAGTGGGCTGGGTCTTCATGCATCAATTAGCAATAAAGACAATCTCCATGGGCATGCCCACAGGCTAACCTGATATAGATTACTCCCCATTAAGACTCTCTTCCAAGATGAATATAGATTGTGTCAAGTTGACAGATGCAGCTGACACCAATGCAGGAACCATCTAACCATCTTCTTGGATCTTAAGTATTTGAATAAATTATTTTGGCCATCATACTTGTTTTTAACTAGCAAGCATCTCTCCAGTTGGACTGTCATTCTCATTTTCCTCTTCCCTTTCCAAGTCCTTGAATACTTTCTGGATCTACCCCCAACACATCTGGCCTTTTGGTCCTCTGAGACCAATTTACCTTCTCAATTTTTTTTGCTTAATCAGTATGGCATATCACCGAGCCTGCTACCAACCTCCGATGTCCTTCACAAATCAGTTCCTACTTCATATAGTCAGGGCATTGTCTTTCATTTTTTAAGTGTACATGTGTGGGCCTTTCTGAACATATTGATTCAATCAGTTAGTAAATGCAGATTGAGTTGTAATGTATTTTACAGGCTCCAGGGAAAGGCATGGCAGGTTTCACTCATCAAAGCTCATCTCAAGAGATGGCTCAGTTGATAAAATGTTTACTGTGAAAACATGAGGACCTAAATTAAAATATCCAGCACCTATGTAAAAAAGGCAGTCATGGTAGCATGCATCTGTAAGTCCAGTGATGGAGAGGCCAAACCAGGGGTATCCCTGGAGCTCATTGGCTAGCCAGTCTACCTGAATAGGGTTCTAATGCCAGGTTCAATGAGAGATCCTGACTCAAAAATAAAATGGAGAGTGGGAGAGAAATCTACTTGATGTTGACTTCTGGCCCCTACATGCATGTGCAAACTCACCTGAACGAACATACACACACATTGCCATAAGGACACATACATACACCACACCAAAAATAGAATTGGCAAGTGCCTTTGTCCTGAGGAAAGTGTCCTCTGAGCTCTGAGAGTCTGGGATGGTGATGTTCTACCCAGGATGTACAGCCCACTGAATGGCGTCATCTGCCCACTTACACAGAGATGGAGAATGTTTCCGAATTGTCCTGAGCTATTTCATAATACTGAGACGGTGATATCATGCTGAACTTTTCCAGATAGATGCCAGGAGGGTGGGAGGAAGAAATCAAAACTTGTTGATAACCTAAGGAAAAATATCTTCCCACAGGAAAGCTGTGGTTAAGGCTAGCTAATGCGTGGCCTGCTGGGGAGAGCCATCCTTTGATGGTCTTTTTTGTTTGGTTGCTTATCGGACTTACTTCACTAGTATAAGGTTGGCATGGTATGTATTTGTTTGTGTGTTCTTTTGTGTGTCTGTGTGTCTATGTGCGCCTGTATGTCCTTGTGTACCTTTGCACAGGTTGTTGCATATGTGTCTGTGTGTTCATGTGCATATATGTATATGTTCTTGTATGCCTGTTTGTCTTCCTATTAGTATACACATTTATCTGTGTGTCTGTCTGTGTGTGACATACTTTGTCTATATATGTTCTTGTCTCTGTATTTATGCTTATATATGTATGTCTGTGTCTACTTGTGTCTGTCTGTCTGTCTGTGTGAATCTGTGTATCTCTATATCTGTCTAAGTGGGTGTCTGTGTGCCTCTCTGTGTCTATGTGTGCTGTGTACTCTATATCTGTCTGTGTGTCTGTGTGTCTGTCTGTCTGTAGGAATGCTCATGCACACTGGACGGTGGGGAAGAAGGGAAAAGAAATGGTCTTTTCCATTTCTGTGGGCCTTCTTCAGCATTCTTGCCCCACTTTATGGCTATTAGAAAGAAGCTATGAAATATCATGAAATAAATGTAGAAAACATCGAGTCTCTTGTCCTTCGTGCTAAGAAATTATCCCTATCTTTGTGTATGTGTCCCCATATGTTTGTAGATGCCCACTGGCCACAGCACTGGGTGGGGGTCCGAGAACAGCTCCAAGTGCTGGATTTCAGCTTCTCCTTGCTTGAGATACTGTCTCTTGCTCACGTCTTTGAGCACAGCAGGCTATTGGGCCCCCACACTTCCAGGGTTTCTCCTGTCTCTGCCTCCCATCTTACCACAGGAGTGCTGCAATTACAAGCAGGGGTTACTGTGCCTGGCTTTACGTTGGGTCTGAGACTCAGAACCCGGGTCCTCATGCTCACTGTGAGCGCTTTAATGACTGGGCTTCTCTCCAGATCCATGATGCCTCTTTTTAATGACGAAAAAAAAAACCCTTCTTCTCACCCATACATATTATAGTTTGTACACTTAGAATCTTCTGTTTTAAAAACAAATGATAAGTGTTAGAAGTCAGGGAAAGAAAGGGAAGATGCTAATACTATCTTTATCTTAATTTGGGTGCTGATTATATGAGTGACTTCAGGATGAGAATATTTATTAAGATATTAGCTTATGATTATGCATTTTTATTGTTTAAGGTTTGTGATATTTTATTACTTCCCATTATTATGTGTATGAGTATTTTGCCAGCATATATGCAAATGTATCATATGAATGTGTGATACTCATAGCTACCAGAAGAGGGCATCAGATACCCTGGAACTGGAGTTAAGATGGCTGTGAACTGCCGCTTAGCTACTGGGAATCAAATCCAAGTCCTGGTTATGTATTTTCCTATAAGTTTTCTATCTCTTGACAAAAGTTCAATAAACCATCTATCCTAGTTAAGGTTACTATTGCTGTGATGAAATACCATGACGTAAAGCTTGTTGGAGAGGAAAGGATTTATTTGTCTTCCACTCTCACATCATAGTTTGTCACTGAGGTAAGTCGGGAACTCAAGCAGGGCAGGAACCTGGAGGCAGGAGCTGATGCAGAGGCCATGAAGGAGTGCTGCTTACTAGCTTGCTCCCCTTGGCTTGTTCAGCCTACTTCCTTATAGACACCAGGACCAGCAGCCCAGGGTGGCCCCACCCACAACGGTCTGAGCCCAGGCACATCAATCACTAATTAAGAAAATGCCCCACAGCCTTGCCAAACCTATAGAGGTATTTCTCTCAGTTACAGGCTCCCTCCTCTCAGCTTGTCAAGTTGACATAAAACTAGCCAGGACAAACATTAGATAGCATCTATCTGCGACTAATGAGAACATCTAAAACTCATTCAAATACCAGGATCTGGGGAGAGCATGAAGTTGTCTAGTGTAAATTCACTCCTTTCTTTGTTCTGGAGGGTTATGCTCAAGAGAACCCATGCTACCATCCTGGTCTCTATACTGAAACCCACACAGACCCACCCCCTCCCCCTCGCCTTTGAAGGAACATCTTATAAGCTGAAGAGCACAATCAATCATTCGCTGTGTTTGAAGGCTCTGGGCTAAGTGATTTATTTAATACAACTTTATTGGGATCCAGGGAGCTGGCTCAGTCAGTAAACTGCTTGCTATGCAAGCACCTGGACCTGACTTTGACCCCCAGAACCCACATTAAAAAGCTGGGGCATACTCCCCAGAGTGCTGAAGAAGCAGAGACAGGAAAATCCCCGGGGGGCTCACTAGCCAGCTAATATCATTGGTAAGCCCTATATCCCAGTCATGTCTCAAAAAACCAAGGCTCCTGTGAAACACCGCTTAAGACTGTCGCCTGACATCCACACATTCAAGCACAGACATGTTCGTGCACATATACATGCAGACACAAAATATTAACTTAATGCATCCCTCCCCCCCCAATGACTCTGTGAGATGAGTAAATTCCACTTTGCTGCTGAGGAAAGTAATAGGGAGGAAGACGAAACCATTTGTCCCAAGGTAAGGAAGCTGAGCTAGAACCCAGCTTAGGGCTGAAGTGACACCATGTTCTTATTAATCAGATCTGTCTCTAATTAGGTCACAATAATGTCTAGATCCATGATGTTTGACCTAACTTGTGTGTCTTCCAGGATGTCTGAACTTTGGTTCACATTTTGCCGACAGGTCTGCCTGACTCACCCTGTGTCCAGCCCGTCTAATTACTGATACTATGCCTGACCAGTTACTAATATCCAACAAAAGCTAAGTGCCAGACTCGTTGAGGGGAATGCCAGGATGACTCAGTGGTGGATCTTCCAATCCTAGTACTCATTTGGCGACCCCTTTTGTGAACCTTTTGGAAGATAACAAGAAAGAAAGAAACAAACAAACAACAGGGAGAGATGGCTCAGTGGACAAAGTGCTTGCTGTGCAGGCATGAAGACCTGAGTTCAGATCCGCAGCACCCACACAAAATGTCAAGCACGGTGGCGTGTCATATCAGCACTAGGGAGGCAGAGACAGGCCAACCAGGTAGCCTGCTTAGCCAAAACGGCAAGCTACAGGTCCAGTGAGAGATTTTCACTCGTTCTTGTTTTGTTTCTGCTGCTATGATAAAATACCCTGACACAAAGCAACTTTGAGGGAAAGAGGGTTTTGTTTTGTTTTGTTTTGTTTTTCTCACAACTCCAAATTACAATCTCTTGTTTCAGAAAAGTCAAGGTGGCAGGAACTTCAAACAGCTAATGGCAGTGAGGAGCAGAGAGCAAGGCATGCATGCGTGGCACTCAGACAGTTTTCTCTAGCCTTATACAGATTGGGAGCCCCTGCCTAGGGAATGGTTCTGCCCAAAGTGGGATGGATCGTCCCACATCAGCTAACATCATCAAGAAACCGCACCCCATAGACTTGTCCACAAGCAAGCCTGATCTAGACAATCGTTCACTGGACTTCCCTTCCTTGGTGAGTTTACAGTCTATCAAGTTGGCAGTTAAAACTAGCAAACGAGGTAGAGAACCGGTTGAGGAAAACATCCCAATGTTCACCTCTGACTTCGGCACACATCCACATGGGAAAGTGAATACAGAGAGAGGGGAGAGAGAGAGAGAGAGAGAGAGAGAGAGAGAGAGAGAGAGAGAGAGAGAGAGAGAGAGAGACAGAGACAGAGAGAGAGAGAGACAGAGAGACAGTACCCTGTAGAAAATCTTCAGATCCCATAGAAATCCCAAATTATATCTGCAAATCTCTGTGGGGTTTTCATCCCTCATGACTGAGTCCACGAAAAAAAAAAGTTAACTTTAAAATAAAGATCTACCCTTGGCAAAATTTTCCTCTTTAATCAAGTTCTCACGTGTTCCTGTTTGGGGCTTTTTAGCTGCACAGTTCTTAGAGGTTTCTTACTTTTCTTAAAAAGCTGTAAGCAATCCCCAAATCTATAAACAAGCTTTAGAAAAAGATGGAGACAGGAGGACAGTGAGAAAAACTGTTTCAGGAGCAATCCCTCTGTAAGGGAAAACCTAAAACCTCAATTACATACAGCTGAAAATATCTCAATCCTCCAAGATTCGTCCTGACATAAGCCCCGGAGCAGCAACGCTCCGTGTGTGAGAGGAATTACTCTAAGGGTTTCTCCTTTCTTATTGCCCACTTATTTTTCTGAAAAGCCCTCTTCTGAAATCCCTTGTTTTACAAGAATGTGAAGGTTTGCTGGGTTTTCGTCTTAAATGGATTTCAACGGGAGACATTTTTCCTGCGGGCAATGGTGCAGCCAGCTCCCTGAAACGCAACTTCATTGGAGCGAGCGCAAAGAGTCTGCTTCCTGAGAAGACACGCGCAGCCAAAGAGACCTGCGTGACCACAACAGGACAAATACATCATGCAAGTTAAAACCAAGGGACCCGAGGCGATGGCTCAGTTGGCAAAGCTGTGGCTGTGCAAACGCAAGGATCTGAGTTTGAGTCTCAGAACCCACTTACAGAGCCGAGAGTGATGTGCTCGCCTGTGATCCCAGCACTGGGGAGCTGGAGAAAGGTGGATTCCTGTCGTTTTCTGCCTATAAAGCTAGCCAAATCTGAGAATGCCAGGTAAAAAATGAGAGGTTCTTTCTCCCAAAAACCAAGGTGAAGCTGGTTCCGTGGCTTAAGGTTTCTTTGCCACCGAGGCTGATGACCTGAGTTTGATCCCTGGGACTCAAGGAGTGGAAGATCTAACTTCCAGAGGTACCCTTCCTTCCCTCCTTCCCTCCCTCCCCCCTTCCCTCCCTCCCTCCCTCCCTCCCTCTCTCTTTCACTTCCCCCTCTTACATCAAATAGGACATGGAATCTCTCTCTGCTTTACCTGCCAGAGCAGAGCCCTACTTTCCTGTCCCACCTTGAGTTCACGGCACTCTAATATGCAAACCCACTGTGCTTGCTCTGAGTGTCCCCAGAGTACAGTCTTGTGGAGAGGGAGGAGTAAGTATGTACTGGGCTCTGACACAGTTCTCAGAATAATCCATGCACTCTCACTCTCTGGAGACTTTGTCCTCATCTATACTAAGGTTTTGGTGTTTGGACAACAGCAACCAACATCTTCCTAATGAGTTTGAATAACGATGAGAGAAAAGAACTTTGACAAATTGGATGTTTGCTCTTACATGTGGGTCATACCAGATGGCGTACCACCAAGACACAGGGACTTGGAGTATGGCTTGTTAGGAGCTCACTATGGATATATGAGCCTGAGACCCATCCCAAGACCCCATGGAAATCACTGGCTATGGTGGAGCACACCTGCTGTCCCAGTGCTGGGGGTGTAGGGGTAAACAGAGCCCAGAGGCGCCCAGGGAACATGAGGCCAGGGTGATGGTACATGACTCTAATCTCAGCACTGAGGAGGTAAAAAAAAAAAATGCAGATTTCTCTGTGGATTCAAGGTCAGCAGCAGGGTTACATGGTGTGTGTGTGTGTGTGTGTGTGTGTGTGTGTGTGTGTGTGTGTGTGTGCATGCATGCGCTCTTGGCACAGGGGTGGGAGTGTCGGGTGGGGAGAGTGACTGGGAGATGGCTCGGTATCTAAGAACACTTGCTGTGCAAGCATGAGTTACGCTACCCAGCACCCACATAAAATGTAGTATGTAATCACACGTTGCCCTGTAATCCCAGAGCTGGGGCGGGGGTGGGGGGTGGGGGGCAGAGACTGGAGGATCACTGGGGCTTCCTGCTGGTCAACCTAGTTCAGTGAAGACAGTCTCTCAAGTAAATATGGCAGAGTGATACAGCATGGCACCCGAGGCCCTCCTCTGGCCTCTGCACATACATACATGTACACACATACACACACAAACACGCGCACACACATATACACACATATACATACACACATACACACACAGACACATAGAGAGAGAGAGAGAGAGAGAGAGAGAGAGAGAGAGAGAGAGAGAGATAGGACATGAACCAATCAAGAGACAGACTAAGGAGACCCAATCAAATTCCATCCCTTTCACAGGTCTTCACTCCCGGCGTGTTGAAGCACTTCTTCTGTATGTTAAAACATTCACTTGGTAAAATCCAGCCAGATCTCCTCTGAGCTGCCTCACCTATCCGCACATTCTGTCACGGCATCACCAAGCCTCCTCCTCTGGCACAGTCTTCCAGAGAGTCACATCGTCTAAGCACAATGGTGCTTTCCAGAAGTATTTCCTTTTAATGAAAATGTGTATCACCATATTTAATCAATCAGGCTGATTGACAAGAGCAACCGTTGGTTCCTGCAGCAGACGCTGCTGCTCCCTCATTCTTATTCCCGTTTCATTTCTCAATCAAATCCATGTGTAAAAAACATAATGTGCTGCCAACCCAGTGTAATAAAACCTCAGCTGAAACGCACACCAGGCTCGACAGAAACTGATAACTCCAAGTGTGGGAAAAGTTAAGTTTGGAAAAATCACTTATGACAACCCGTGCATTCGAGGCTTACGGAGAAGAGATTCATCGTCTCCCCCATCGCTAGCTTGAATGGGCCAAATTCATGGATTTGTCCTGAGACAGAAAATAATCATTTTTAAAGCAATGTTTTCCAAAAGCTGGCAGAAGCAGCTTTTTAAAACAGCCTAGAAATCATCCTTAAAATTGGCTGAGTTTGTTTGAGAGGCACGGTTGGCATCATGGAGTAATAAATTGGGACTTGAGCAGCATTGTTTTTTATGGTGGTACAGACTGCTAAAAGATGATGTATCGCTGGCCATCACCCATAGAACCAGCAGCTTTCAAAGTTAATGATTCATAGAAGAATAAAGGTAATCTAATTATAGGAGTGCTGAGGACAGAACCCACTTACTGCACTCAGATTCTTACTCCTATAGGTGGTCAGCAACTGGGGGAATCACACACACACATTCACACACGCACACACGTACACACACACACACACTTTCTTCTTTTAAAATGCTGAGTTAAAGATCTGGGGGTGACTTCCTACAAAAGAGAATAGACCTATAGCCCAGAGACCTGTGTCTCCCCAAATTCATCAAGGACTTTATATAGAAAGTGTAGCTACAACACACACACACACACACACACACACACACACACACACACACACACACATGCTAACATGATTCCATTTCCTGGGAATCTCCAATCCCCTGGTCTTATTCCAGCTTTGTGGCAGACTGCCAGCTGCAGCCTCCCTCCCTCCCGCCGCCGCCCCTCCAGTGGATCACACAGATCCCGTACAAATTTCATTTCTCCCACACACTGTTTTGTGTCCCGAGCCCCAGCTTCAGCAGGCACTCCCTTATTATCTTATCTTATCATCGCCTGTCCCTCAATTCTTCCAAGAACAATCACCCAGTCTCGTCCCCTGACCTGCAGCAGGACATCTACTGTCCCCCTTTCCTCTCTAACCCCCAAATCCAGGGGACAACTTAAACCTTCTCTCCCAACCATCCTTCCCCCTACTTCCCCCATTATCCCAGCCCCCGGCGCCAGCAGGCATACCCCGGGATGCTATAGGCCGACCCAGGCAGGGAGGCACATAGACTAACCATAGCTCTTTGTTGTACCCTCTTCTCCTCCAAAGCGAACCCTCCATTCTAAGCCCAGCTCTGCGGCAGACTGCCTGCTGCATCCTCTCCTCACTCTGCCCTCGTTCCCAGAGGACAACCTGGTGGGATGCCTGGCTTCCCTCCCTCTTATAGACCCTCCTAATCCGTTCTCATTCCTAAGCGTCAACTCCTAATACGTGGGAACACATTTTACCCAGAAGCCCCAGTGACCACACCTATCAGGATTCCCAGAACTGTTTCTGACCAGGCAACACACAGCCGCCTCCTCCTTCCAAGAACCAGAGAAAGGCAACAGACACCAGGGAACAAAATGCCTACCCAACAAGTACAAGACCAGATGTCACCTAGAATTACAATCTTCCCAAACAGATACCTAGATGCCAGCGTGAAAACACAGTCTAAACAGACAGGACAAACAAACAGTATGTCACCACTAGAACCCAGCAACCCTGTCACTGCAGACCGTAAGTATTTCAACATAGCCGAAGCACAAGGCAAAGACCTTAAAATAACATTTATGAATATGGTAGAGGTACTTGAAGAGAACATTAATAATTCCCTTAAAGGGGTCTGGAGAGATGGCTCAGCAGTTAAGAGCACTGTCTGCTCTACCAGAAGTTCTGAGTTTAATTCCCAGCCATCACATAGTGACTCAAAACCATCTATACTGGGATCTACTGCCCTCTTCTGGCCTGCAAGTGTACATGCAAATAGAGAACTCATGTATGTAAAATAAATAAAATTTTAAAAACTTGTTAAAGATCCCATAAAGAATTCTATGAAAACAGAAACAGCAGAAGGAAATAAACAAAACAGTTAAAGACATGAAAATAGAAAAAGAATCAATAAAGAAAACCCAAACCAAGGCAATTCCACAAAAGAAAATTTTAGGCACTTCAATAGGAACCTCTGAAGCAAGCCTCACTGAACATAAACACACACACACACACAGAGAGAGAGAGAGAGAGAGAGAGAGAGAGAGAGAGAGAGAGAGAGAGAGAGAGAGAGAGAACCTCTGTGAAAGAAAATGTTATATCTAAAAAGGAAAATCCTGACACAAAACATCCAGGAAATCTGGGACACTGTGAAAAGACCAAATCTAGGAATAACAAATAGAAGAAGGAGACAAAATCCACGTCAAAAGCATAAAAAATATTTTCAACAAAATCAAGAAGAAAATGTCTCTAACCTAAAGAAAAAGATGTCTATATAGGCACAAGAAGCATATGGAACACCACAAACTAAACTGGACCAGTAAAGAAAATCCCCCTGGCACAAAATAATCAAGACACTAAATGTACAGAACAAAAAGAAAATATTAAAATCTGCAAAGGAAAAAGGCCAAGTAACACATAAAGGCAGAGCTATTAGGATAACATCATTACTGCTCAATGGAGACTCTAAAAAATAGAAAGGCCTGGAGAGATGTTCTACAATCTCTAAGGGACTGTAGAGGCCATCACAGAATGCTATTCCCAGCAAAACTTTCAATCACAATAAATAAAGAAAATAAGGCATTATATGATCAAAACCAAATTTAAGCAATATTTATCTACAAATTCAGCCCCACAGAAGGAGATTGAAGGAAAACTCCAATCTAAAGAGTTTAACTGGGCTGCAGAGATGGCTCAGAGGTTAAGAGCCCTGGTTGCTCTTCCAAGGGTCCTGAGTTAATTCCCAGCAACCACATGGTGGCTCACAACCATCTACAATGAGATTTGGTGTCCTCTTCTGGTGTGCGGGTTACATGCAGGCAAGAACACTGTATACTTAATCAATAAATAAATCTTTAAAAAATAAAAGAGTTTAACCACACTCAAGAGAACACAAAGAAGTATTAATAACTGCCTACCAATTCAAAAGAGGGACAAACCACCATCATCAGCAACAACACAACAACAACAGCAACAAAATAACAGGAATCAATGAACATTGATCATTGTTTTCTCTCAACATCAATGGTCTCAATTCCCCAGTAATACACAGACTAACGAAATAGATATGAAAACATGATCTGTCTTTCTGCCCCGTCCAAGAAATACACCTTAACATCAAGGATGGGCACATCTCAAAGTAAAAGGATGGAAAAGATACCCCAGGTAAATGGACCTAAGAAGCAAGCTGGGGTAGCCATTTTAATACCTGACAGAATAGATTTAAAATCAGAACTAACCAGAAGAGATAGAGAAGGACACTACACACTCATCAAACAAAAAACGCACTAAGAACACATTGAAATTCTTAATATCAAAGCACTAAACACAAGGTCACCCAACTCCATAAAAAAAACAACAACAAATGAACAAACAACAACAACAAAACCACTACTACAGCTTAGATAGCATATTAACCCTTACACCATCATACTGGGAGACTTCAATACCCAACTTTCACTAATAGACAAGTCATCTAAACAAAAACTGAACAGAAATGCTGGAACTAACTGATGTTATAAATGAAAGGAGCCTAAAAGATATGTATAAAACATTCTACCCAAGTACAAAAGAATATATCTTCTTAGCATCTCATGAAACTTTCTCCAAAACTGACCACATACTTGGACACAAAACAAGTCTCAACAGATACAAAAAGTTGCATCCTATTGACCACCAGAAATTAAAACTGGATATTATCAACCACAGAAATAACAGAAAGCTTATAAAATGGATCAATAAAGAAATTTCAAAACTGCCTATAATTGAATGAAACTGAATACACAACTTATCCAAACTTAAGGGACACAACAAAAGTGATTCTAAGAGGCTCTAAGTGCCTACATAAAAGAATTGAAAGGAACTCACAGTGATAACATCACAGCACACCTGAAAACTCCAGAACAAAAAGAAGAAATCACACCCAAAAGTATAGACATCAAGAAATAATCAAGCTCAGGGTTCAAAATCGATAAAATAGAAATGAACAAACAAAAAAAACAAAGAAACAAAAAATACAAGGAATCAATGAAACAAAAAATTGGTTCTTTGAAAAAAATCAATAAGATTGACAAATCCTTACCCAAATTAACCAAACCCTTAGCCAAATTAAAAAGCATAGAGGGAATATCCAAATTAACAAAATTAGAGATTGAAAGGGAGACATAATAACAGACACAGAAGAAATCAAAAAGAATGATAAACATATACTTTAAAAGACTGTACTCTGCCAAATACGAATATCTAAAATAGTTGTATAATTTTCTTGATACATGCAACTTACCAAACTTAAATTAAGATCAATCAAGCAACTTAAACAGACCCATAGCCTCTAAAGCCCACAGCCAGATGGTTTTAGCACAGACTCCTATCAAACTTTCAAAGAATTGAGGCCAAGGCTCCTCACAAAGCAGAAACAGAAGGAACATTGCCCAATCCAGTTTATGAGGCCACAGTTACCCTGATACTCAAACCACACAAAGACCCAACAAAAAGAAAAATTATAAACCGATTTCTCTTATGAACATAGATGCAAAAGTGCTCATAAAATATTCATGAACATCATCCAAGAACACATCAAAAAGATTATTCACCATGATCAAGTAGGCTTCATTCCAAAGATTCAGGGATGGTTCAATATACAAAAATCAATCAATGTAATTCACCATATAAACAAACTGAAAGAAAAAAAAACACATGATCATCTCATTAGATGCCGAGAGGCCTTTGACAAAACCCAGCATCCTTTCATGATAAAAGTCGTAGATCAGGGATACAAGGCACATATCTAAACATAATAAAAGCAATATACACCAAACCTATAGACAATATCAAATTAAAGGGAGAGAAACTTTCAATTTCAATTCCACTGAAATTGGGGACACTACAAGACTGTTCACTCCTTCCACATCTGCTCAGTATAGTACTTGAAGTCTTAGCTAGAGCAATAAGACAACTTGGGGAGATCAAGGGGATACACATTGTAAAGAAAGAGTAAAGTATCTTTATTTGCAAATGATATGATAATATATAAAAGTTACCCAAAAAATCCACTGGAGAACTCCTATTACTGATAACCACTCTCAGCAAAGTATCTAAACACAGAATTAACTCATTAAAAATCAGTCAGTAGCCTTACTATATACAAATGGTGACAGACTGGGAAAGAAATAAGAGGAACATCTTTCACAATAGCCTCAAATAATATATAATATCTTGGGGTAACTCTAACCAAGCAAGTTGAAAGAGTTTTATGATAACCTATGACAGCTATAAAAATAAATCCTGAATTAAAAAAAAAGATACTGGGGGTATCACCAACTCAGATTTTAAGCTGACCTACAGAGCTATAGAAATTAAAAAAAAACATGCTATTGGCACAAAAACAGAAATTTAATCAATGGAAAACAATGAAAAACTCAGACATAACCCACAGACTGATGGACACATGATATTTTTTTAAAATAAAGAATCCAGAAATACACACTGGAAAAAAAGACAGACTCTTCAGCAACAACAAAAGGTCCTGGTCAAACCGGATGTCCACGTGTAAGAGAATCCAAATAGATCCATGCTGCACAAAATTCAACTCCACATGTATCAAAACCTCGAACTAAAACCAGATACACAGAGCCTGATAGAAGAGAAAGTAGGGGAATTGCCTTGAACATGCTGGCACCAGAAAAGGCTTCTGAACAGAACACTAATAGCAAAGGGCATCAACAATTAATAAATGGGACCTCGTGGAACTGAAACGTTCCTGTAAGGCAAAGGACACTGTCAATGGGGCAAAGCAGCAGCCCACAGAATGAGAAAAGATTTTTTAGCAGCTCCACATCTGATAGAAGGCCAATAATCAAAACATACAAAGAACTCAAAAAGCTAGATACCAAGAACATTTCCTGACCGTAGATGTGATGTGGCAGGCTGCTTTGCCCTTCTGTAATTTTAACTTCCCCATGTGTGGACTATCCCTGGTACTGTAAACCAGAATAAATCTTTTTTTTCCTTTAAATTGATTTTGTCTAAGTCTTTTATCCACACAACAAGAAAAAAAGTAAGACCGCATAAACACACAAGCACAAACATAAATATCAACTCCTTCTCTTTGGCAGTTTTCATTTGTGGCCATTCTATATCCCTCTTCAGGACTTGCCCGTTGCATAATTTTGACCACAATAATAACCCGGAAGGCTAGGGAGATGGCTCAGTGGACCATGTACCTGCTGTGCAAGTGTAAGGACCTGAGTTCAAATCCCCAGCACTTACATAAAATCCAGACACAGTGGTGTACACCTGTAATCCCAGCGCTGGGGAGGCAGAAACAGGCAAATCCCCAAGACTTTCTGGCCGTCCAGCCAAACCTAATTTGTAAGCTTCAGGTTCAAAATGTGACCCTGTCTCAAATAATAGGGGGGAGAGCAATAGGAGGCAGTCAACAGCTCTGGCTTCCACACCTGATGGGCAAGCACTACTGAACAGACATCTGTGTGTCGCCCCTCCCCCCACAAAAAAACCTATAACTCCTCTTGAACCTAAAGAAAGGATCCCAGCGTTTGGGAAGTTTACAAATTAAATATGCATTAGAAACTAAAACTGTGTCTCCATTTAGGAGAAAGGGAAAAAAAGACAAGAACGAAAGAAAAGCGCACCAGATCCAAAGAGAAGTTCTGAGCAGAACCTCCCAAATGTTTGTCAGTAGTAGCGACCTCACAGTAGTGATGCGAGTTTTGAGACATCTTTAAAAATCAGCAAAAGTTAAACACACATGGATTGATGCATCTGAAAACTCAAACTGGAAAGAAGAGGAGGACGAGAAGGAGAAACACGTGTTATTTAACTATGGTTAACCTCTTTGTCAACTTGATTGCTGTGAGACGCACCTGTGGAGTGAGTGGGCACTCCGGGTGTGTTCGTGTGGGTGTTTCTGAAGGCCTGGATAATGAGAACACTGGCCTTATGAGTGGATTCACCCATTTGTTGATTAATAATATGGTAGCTTGTTGGGGTCCAGATGGTCTGCTGTTCCTTTCTCAAGCACAAACTCTGATCTAGACGTGGCCCTGTGAGTGTGGAAAACAACAGGCATGAGATAAAGCCTTGGAGGGATGTCATCTGGAGTAAGTCAAGACCACAAGGGCAAGGAAACTCAGAAACAAGAGCTCAGATAAAGGAGTCAAAGATGCTGTTTGATCAGCCAGTGCTACATCTAGAAGCCAACAAACCAATATATAAAGAGCGATGGGAAAAAATTAAACTCACTCATTCTTGACGTGCATGCAGAGTCCTGTGTCTTTGCCTTCCATGGCGTTACCATCAGTAGCATCGTTGGGAGGTGATGGAAAATAGGACTGTGGGTATTTCATCACAGGAATTAGACACCCGGGATCTAAGAACAGGAAGTAAGACACCACATATCCTTTAGGGTCACTGTAGTAGAACAGGTGCCTAGTTACTGGCAGACAGGAGAAGAGGCAAAAGAGCAAATTAAGAATCCACTGATGAAGAGGAATAGAAAGACTAGTTCATCAAGGGCACTGCATATGATGGCAAAGCGGATGGTACCTGGAGTTACATATTCAGACAAGGGTAATGAGCTCTGTGTTTGGGGTCAGTGACTCAGTTTGGGAGAAGCACTTTTCACTTAAGGTGAGTTATTCACATGCAGCTTCATGATGTGTCAGTCAAACTATAAAAAAAAATGACGGTCCAGATATATATGGTTTTACAAACCTATAAAGTCTACGGCCCATGAATCTGAGAAAACACACCATATATGTCCTTCTGAGACTGTGAATTCACTTTGATCATCTCCAGTTGCATCTCTTTTCTAGAAATGGCATATACGTTCTTTTCCTTCTTCCTTCCTTCCTTTCTCTCTCTCTCTTTTTCTTCCTTCCTTTCTTTCCTTATTCCTTCCTTCCTTCCTTCCTGTCTGTCTGTCTGTCTTCCTTCCTGTCTGTCTGTCTTCCTTCCTGTCTGTCTGTCTTCCTTCCTTCCTTCCTGTCTGTCTGTCTGTCTTCCTTCCTTCCTTCCTTCCCTCCTTTCTAATTTATTTTATACTCCACCTGCAGTTTCCCCTTCCTTCTCTTCTCCCAGTCTGTCCATTTCCCCACTTCTCCTCCCTCCTCCATTTCCCTTCAGAACAGGCCCGGCCTCTGGTGGATATCAACTAGCCATGGCATATCAAGTTGCAGTAAGATGAAGAACCTCCTCTCCTATTAAGGCTAGATAAGGCAAGCCAGGAGGAGGAAAGGATCCCAAAGACAGGCAACAGAGTCAGAGACAATGCCTGCTCTCACTGCTAGGAATCCCACAAAAAGACCATGCTACACAACTGTTACATATGTGCAGAGGGCCTAGATAAGTCCCTTGCAGGCTCCCTTTGGTGATTCAGTCTCTGCGAGCCCCTGGGGGCCCAGGTTAGTTGGTTCTGTGGGTTTTCTTGTGGTGTCCTCGACCTCTATTGCTCCTATAATCCTTCCTTCCTCTCTTCTACAGAATGTGCCATGCTCTTGTTAATGCTTGTCCGTGGGGTTCTGCATCTGTTTCCATCAGTTTCTGGGTGAAGCCTCTCTAATAACAATTGGGGTAAACACCAAACTATGAGTATAGCAGACTATCATTAGGCATCATTTCATTGATTTTTTTCCCCACCATGATTAGTTCTATTGTGGGTCTTTGGGCTATGCATCCTCTGGGTCTTGGCCCTCCAGGCAGTGTCCAGGGTGGGCTCCCTCTCATGCCATGGATCTCAATCTGGACCAGTCACTGGTTGGCCACTCGCACAATTTTTACACTACCTTTACCTCAGCATATCTTATGGGCAGGGCACATTCTTCTTATTCTAAGATTGGTTTTGTTTATCTTTACGTATATGTGTGTGCCTACAGAAGCTAGAAGAAGACATCACATCCCCTGACGTTGGAGTTAGAGGTAGTTTGTAAGCCCTCAGTGTGGCTGCTGGGAACCAAACTTGCAACCTCTAGAACAGCAGGAAATGTTTTCAATTGCTGATCCATCTCTCTAGCCCCATCTTATTCTTTTCAGTTGAAGAAAATATCTGTTGTGGGGCTGGAGAGATGACACCAATGTTTTCAACACTCGTTGCTATCACAGAGGACCCAAGTTCAACTCTGGCCTCTTTGGCACCAGGCAAGGGTATTGTACACAGACATACAGGCAGGCAAAACATTCATATATATATATATATATATATATATATATATATATATATATATATATAAAGTAAATAAGTCTTTAAATTTTTAAAAAAAACAATTAAGTATACACATTATATGTACACATATAGTTAAAGTGAAATAAAAATTTAAACATAAATAAATGTCTACAGTAAAACAATGAGCTACGCTATGCTAACAGTAGCCCCATATCTCATGTTTACATCATCTCTTGATTTTTATCAGCCAGCTGTGACACATGACTCCCTTTCATTTGAGATGACCAGGCAACAGGGGGGATGGGGTGGGTGTTGCTATCCCAGATGGAGGCCTGCTTGTCTGGGCACACCCGAAGCCTGCCAGTTGGTAAGACTTGTTCCCATGCCCAGATCGTGATAACATTTCTATTACTCTTTCTTAAAGTTAACTTGGTAGGGCTGGACAGGTGGCTCAGTGCCCACAGCCCTTGCTATGCAGTTTTAAGGATCCAAATCCAGATCCCCAGAAAACACATAAAAGCCGCATGGGTGCAGAGTGTAGCTGGCCACCTCAGAGCTCAGGAGGCAGAGGCAGGGGGCTTCCGGGGCAGGCTGGCTAGCTTGAGTAGATGAACCAATGAGCTTTAGGTTCAGAAAAGCCCTTCACCTCAGTAAATGAAATGTGGAGAGCTACCTCAGAAAGACCCCCCAATGCCCTTTGCCATCCTCTGACCCCAACTCCTGGCACAACTCACATATGTGCACCCACACACAAATACACATACTCACACAACACTCCGGTGCACACAGAAAAAAAATTAATTTGGCAGCTAAATATGAACAAATGAGTAGAAAAGATAAACAGGCACAAAGCAACATTTCTGTTTCCTTACCCTCACACATGGATGGAAAGACTAAAGAATGGGCCAACAATTGAGGACAACAGAAAAATACTCTATACAAAATTGGATTCAAAGAGAAAGATTTTTAATGGCATCATATCCATAAGTGAATGCACAAAGGCAGAATTTTGTTTTTTTATTTTTTTTTATTTGTTTATTTTTTGGTTTTTTGAGACAAGGTTTCTCTGTGTAGCCTGGATGTCCTGGACTCACTTTGTAGAGCAGGCTGACCTCAAACTCATCAATCCACCTGCCTCTGCCTCCCGTGAACTGGGATTAAAGGCATGTGCCACGATGCCCGGTCCCAAAAGCAGAACTTTAAAAGAAACTTTTTATTCAAAATAATTTGTGTACAATATATTTAAAACATAGCTTCCTCTCCCTCATCTCCTCCCAGATCCCCCCCACCCACACAACTCCATATTCTACCCCCCCTTCTTGAAACAAACTGGCAAATAAAAGAACAAATTAATCAGAATAAAACAAGAAAAACAAAACCAAAGAGAAAAGAAAAAGCACAAGAAACACACGCAAACACTCATGTATGCGCACGCGCACACCTGCACACACATAATGCTGCCTACAGGTAAGATGCGTACTTCAGTTAACCCAATCTGGAAATTCTTTACAGATGTGTCCAGAGGTCTGTCTCTTTGATGATGCTAGGTCATGTCAATCTATTAAAGTCAGCCATCGTCGTTGTATAATGGTTTATCTGTGGCAAAGTTTAGGTAGGCCTTGGCATTCTGCAAAGTAACATTGACTTCTATAATACTTCTATGATAATAGTTTGGTGGTTTCTTTGTTGGTTCAATTTTTAATGCAGAATTTCTCTATGTAGATATGACTCTCTTCTCTCTCTCTCTCTCTCTCTCTCTCTCTCTCTCTCTTCTCTCTCTCTCTTCTCTCTCTCTCTGTCTGTCTCTCTCTCTCTCTCTCTCTCTCTCTCTCTCTCTCTCTCTCTCTCTCTCTCTCTCTTTCTTTCTCTCTGTGGACCAGGCTGGCCTTGAACTCAGAGATCTACCTATCTCTGTGCTGGGATTAAAGGTGTGTGCCACCACACCCAGCTAGAAAATAGTTATTTTTATTTTAAAATGTTTTATTACATGTAGTGCCTGTGTGTGTGTGTGTGTGTGTGTGTGTGTGTGTGTGTGTGTGTGTGTGCATGTTATATGTATACATGTAGTCAGAGGACAACTTTCAGGAGTGGGTCCCATGTGGGTCCCAGGGGTCAAACTGAGGTCATCCAGCTTAGCATTGAGTATCATTGCCTGACACCTACCCCCTTTTATTTAAACAGAATCTCTTGCATCCCAGGCTTATCTCAAACTTTCTGAGTAGCCAAGGATAGCCTTACACTCCTGGCCCTCCTGCCCTCACTTGGTGAGTAGTAGGATTACAGGTGTGTGCCACCATGCTCACACTGGGGGTGGAAGCCAGGGCCTTGCACATACCAGGTAAGTACTCTACCAATTGAACGGCATTCCTTTATCCTCTCAATTCTTATATTAAAAAGAGCAATTTAGCTTGACGGTTAACACACCATTTCGACAATGTCCAATTCACTTTGTAATAGGAGCAAAATGGCCCCAGACAGAGAGGCCTGGGTCAGCAGCATCACTCTGAATTTGCTCATTTTTATTGTATCTATTTTTGGCAGAACTGCCTGATGACTAGGGACATTGATTTTCCATTATAGTAATGAGTTAAGGCCTCCTTTGAAACTGAGTTTATTTAAGGAAAATAGTGAATCACTTAAGGAACATTTTAATAACAGCGCTGGTGATCTTAAACTATTAAACTGTGGCAGGAATCCTGGAGGGGCCAGATAGATACTTGAAGTGGGAGCAATCTCACCCTAATAACCTGTGTAGTCACATTTCTGCGCCCCAGCGCCTTCTGTCTACGTGCTACGGTAGTTCTGAGCAGTCTTTATTGATGAAGCCTGCTAGATTCGGTTTTCTGTTACTAAGAACATAGAATTCCGGGGCTTAGCGGGGAAATTGTTTGTCATTCCAGCCTGTAGACCTGAGTTTGAGTCTTCAGGATCTGTAGAAAAAACAGTTGCGTAGTGCAAGCAGCAGGAATCCCAGCACTCCTGCAGGATGACAGGAGGTGGGGACAAGAGAGTCTCAGGCCAGCTACTCTGCCATGTGGACAAGAGACCCTGTCTCTAAGAAGGTTGAAGACAAGGACCAATATTTGAGATTGTTCAGGTGTGGAGAGCTGTGAGGTGCCATGCCTTAATATGGCGTAGGCTTCCACCTTCTGCCATCCCGATGGCGAGTGCTCTCTAAGATAAACAAGTCCTTATTTGGCAAAAGGCTGTGCAAGGGTAACTGGTGATCTGATGACGAGCAGTCCTGCTCTGACATGGACCTATGAGGAGGTGACACCTGGCATGAGCTGATTGGCCCTTGAGTTGTACTTAAGCTTGGCCCTTCCCTTCTTCGGGGCCATTCCCACTGAGCTTAATCCTGAGTAAAGATCTTGAGAAGAAGTCTGGTTGTTGGTGTCTTATTTCCGCCAGACGGTGCGGCGCCGACATTCAGGGATCTCCACATGTGCTCCATCGCACATGTGTGCCCTCATTCATACATTCACACACACACACACACACACACACACACACACACACACATGAACTAGCATATCTGCTCAGGAACTGGGCAACTGAGTTGAGAAGCCCAGGAAGACTGGACTCATTAGCTAGCATTAGCTACAATACGTGGATGCCCAGGCACAAAATGGATGCTCAGTAAATACTCATAAAAAGAATAAGGGTGAATGCCAGGAAATAGGAAACCTGGGACAATGCCTGGGAGAAACTTCAGTTTGTAAAATGATTGCTGGCCAAGAACAAGAACCTCAATCAATCCCCAGAACCCACATTTTAAAAGCAGGATGTGCAGACACTCCCCAGCACTGGGAAGGTAAATACAGGCAGGTCCGCGTGGCTCACTGGCCAGCCAGCCTAGCCTAAGTGTGGTCCAGACTAATGAGAGACTTTCTCAACAAAATGAGGTGGGTAAGGTGTCAAGAGTGATGCCTTAGGCTGTCCTCGGACTTCCACACAAGTGTGCATACATATGCAGTGCACACTTACTTCCACTTACAGGTGCTTCCACACCCCACCACCAAAGAGAACTCAGGACAAGAGCTTGGTGACGCACAATTAACTGATAAAGAGATGGAAGATATGTTGATGGAGGGAAACCAGGAAAGAAATCACTGTATCTTCAGGAACTAAGGTGGAGGGTAGGGGGGCAGGGGGGCTGTGCTCAGGGCTACACCTGCGATCACAGTTAACACGCTTTCCATCTCTAGGGACTAACCACTTTTAAATCCACATCAGAACTAAGATAACGGAAGGCTTGGAGAGTTAAGAAACTTGATTGTGGTCACTCAGCAACCAGCCTGACCAATGGATGGCCACATTCATTAAGTCACAATCTCATAATCAAGGGGAGAAATAAAAAAAAAAGGCATCACCATGAACATGACTGATGGACTTTTAAGGTCTGCGAAGATTTCAAGAGCGAGGTGTGCACACAGAGCAAGTTGCACAAAGCTGAGCCTAGGGAAGACCCCCCCACACACACACACACCTATAACGAGGCTTCTAGAAACTTAAAGGAATGCAGGAGCTAGTTAAGTTGGAAGTTTCATTCACTGGTAACAGCCAAGCAATTCACAGTATTTTCTCTTAGATGAAAAGTAATATGGCGCTGTATACACATTGGGAGGGAACTTAATCTTCTGTTTTAGCTAACATTAATCATTGATGCTGGCAGTATAATATCCTTCACTACAGAAAAAAAAAAGAGTAGCAAGGAGCAGATGGGTCCCCATGGGCTGTTCAAGGAAAGGAGTCACTTTTTAATATGTATAAAGAGAGTGTTAGCTCAGTAGTAAGGTGTTTGACTCTGAAGTGTGAGGAATTTAAACCCTAGCACTTTCTTTAAAAAAAAAAATCCAGCCATGATACTGCATTCTCATAATCTCTGTGCTGTAGAAGTGAGACAGAGGCATTCCAAGGACCCAATGGCTGGCCACCCTAAGCCTATTCACCCTCCTGCCCCCCACAAACAAAATGGACCGCACGTGAAGAACAACACCCACGTTGTCCTCCTGACTCCACGCATGCTCCTCACATTCATGTGCAGGTTCAGGTGCACACACACACACACACACACACACACACACACACACAGAGAGAGAGAGAGAGAGAGAGAGAGAGAGAGAGAGAGAGAGAGAGAGAAATAGGGAGTCTCTTTTTTTTAATTTTTATTTTTTTAAATTAATTTATTCATATTACATCTCAGTTGTTAGCCCATCCCATGTATCCTCCCATTCCTCCCTTCCTCCCACTTCCCCCTTACTCCCCTCCCCTCCCCTATGTCTGTGTCTGAGGGGGACCTCCTCCCCCTGTATACACTCATAGGGTATCAAGTCTCTCCTTGGTGACCTATTATCCTTCCTCTGAGTGCCACCAGGCATGTCCATCCAAGGGACATGTTCAAATATGGGGCACCAGAGTTTGTGTGAAAGTTAGATCTCCTTCTCCACTCAACAGTGGAGAATGTCCCGTCCATCGGCTAGTCTGGGTGGGGGTTCGAGGTTTACTGCCTATTTTTTCCTTGGCTGTTGCCATAGTTTGTGGAGGACCCCAGGGCCCAGACTCGCCTGTAGTTTTCCAGGACCCGCTGGATCCTTCTATTTCCTCTTTCTCCCAGGCTTCTCACACCTAAAGTCTCAATAGGATGTCCTCCCCTCTGACCCACTATCCTAATAGGGAGTCTCTTACATGCATTTTCCTCCTGTCATTTCACAGGGAATGGAGTCCATCAGTGTGACTTGAACCTAGTCTTAGTTACTCCTAGTCTTCCAGAGACTAGCTTGGCTAGGAAAGGATTCTGCTGAGGATAATGATCATCCTGGTTGCTTTTTTTTTTTTTTCTGAAACAGATGCACACGTATCGCAGGCTGACTTCAGATTCAATCTGTGGGCAAGAATGACCTTGAACTTCTGAACCTCCTGCCTCCTCCTCCTGAGTCCTGAGATTACAGCCATATACCACTACGCTCGGTTTTCAAAGTGCCAAAGATGGAACCCAAACGCGTGCTGGGCAAGCACTCTGCCAACTGAGCCGCCTCCCCAACCTTCTCCCTTCGTCTTTGCAGTCACTCTGTCCACAATGCCTAGCCCTCTGTTCTTTAAAGGTGGACAGCAAGGCTGAAATCACCATATGAATAAATTAACTCACAACCACGGATCTTCCTGCATTGCCTAGACTCTGCAATTGGATGTGTAGTTCCAGTTTCAATTATTGATGTGGCCTAGCCATTTCTGGAATGATCTGGTGTCTTCTTGATGTTCCAGGTCCTTATTAGGCATTATCCTTGTGATTCCAGGCTACGGACACCTATGCTCTTGGTTCTGTATTAGACAGGCCTTTGGCTGTGCGTGAGAACGTCAGGTAAGAGGTGCTGATGTTTAATGCAAGACACTGATGTTCCATCCACAGTGTGTGCTCTGGTTGGTATCGACTGACCTAGAATCACCGAAGAGGCCAGCCTTTAGGCGTATCCATGAAGGAGTTAGTCCTGAGGCCGAGCTCACTGAGGTGGGAAGATCCAACCCTCCACTGTGAGTTGCCCCATTCCATGGGGCTGGAGTCTCGGCTGCACAAAAGGAAGAAGATGAGTTGATCACCACCATATTTCTCTCTCTGAGTCTTCACTTCAGACACACTGTGACCAGCTGCCTCACACTCCTGCTGCCATGTGGTCCCCACCACAACACATTGGACCCTTAAACTGAGCCAACATAACCTCCCTCCCTTCCTTAAGCCACTTTTGTCAGCATTTTGTCACGGCAACATGGTAAGTAACTAAGGCAATGTTTTAAATAATAATAATAATAATAAAGTAATGAGGGGTCTGGGAGATGGCTTAGCTTATATAGGTACTTGCCATACTAATCCAGTGACCTGAATTTCATCTCTAATACACAAGTAAAAGGTAGAAGGGAAGATCAACTCACCAAGCTGCCCTCTGGCCTACACACATGTGCTGTGGCACACCCCCTCACCCACACATAATAATAGCAATAATAAATAAAGGAATGAAAACCAAGATGCCTCAAAGTAGAGCTGGGGATGCTGTGGGAAGGTTGCGATCGAACTGCTCAAGGTTAATGTTGCAACGACAGGAGAAAAACAACTGAAGTCAGAACCAGCCAAAGCAGATTCTGAGTTTCAGATATCTGCCCAGCCAGTGAACTTCTTCCAAAACTGAAGGCTGCAGAAATCCCCTTTTGAAAAATAAAATAAAATAAAATAAAATAAAATAAAAAGCAAAACTTTTTTTTGCCTGAAGGGCTGTTCAGGGCTGCTGTGATTCCAGGATACAAAATTCAACTCGTGGTTTCCCAAACAAATCTTTTGATGTCTATGTCAGCTTCCTTGTTGCTAGTGCTGGTTAGGCCATGGTTGAGCAGATGGTCTGGGGCTTTCTCATAACACATGGTGTGGGGTCAGGATATTCACATATGGGCCAGGGAATATGCCATCAAGGGTGGCACAGGGCAGTCAGGATATGTCCACCTTCTCAAAGCTCATCCACACACCATATAGTCTCACGTGTACACTTTCCACAAAGGTTCACAAAGAACAAAACAAATCTCCCCTTTGTTCCTTCTCTGTTGTGAACCAGAGGTGAGATGCGTTGCCCATCAGCCCTGCGAGCCTCTCGTGGCTCTGTTGTAAGGCTGCTGCGTCTGATATTAAGAGTCTCTGTATCAAGACGAAGGTCAGGAAGGTAGGGTGAGAGGCTTGGGCTGTGCCCGAATAGCTTTTGTACATACTGCTGTGACTCCCTGGGAAAAGATAAACAAACAAAGCCAGGGGCCAGGAACGTCATAGTGGGAGCACTGGGAAGGCTGCCTGAGATCCACCCCCCACTGAATGCCACCTTGTGCCAGTATCGTTTTCAGTTCAGTGCCTTCCTCTGATGGCTCCATTGATGTCTGGGGGACACTGGGAGGAATCACAGTGGCCCTTGCTTAGAGAGGTGTGTACAGTAGTGGGAATAGTGGGGAGTGTCAATAGACTAAGTATTCCAGGCAGTGAGTATGGGTCAGCAGGCTGTCCGGGAGTAACAACATTGCAGCTGGTAGAAGGAAAAAAAAAGGGGGCGGGGGGGCGCAAGGAGATGGTTTCATCTTTAAAAGTGCCTGCTTTGCAAATACCAGGTCTTGACTTCAATATCCAAAACCCATATTTTAGAAAAGCAGCGTGTGGTAGTTCACAATTCTAACCCCAGCACTGGGGAGGCAGAGCCAGGAAAATCCCTACTGCTTGCTGGACAGCCTAGTCTACTTGATAAGTTTCAGGCTATTGACAGATCACGTCTCAAAAAAAACAAAAACAAAAAAAAACAAGCACACAGCACCTTCAGAATGACAACCACATCATCTTCTGCCTGCCACAGGCATGTGCACACACAGAGACAACCAAGAAAAACCTCGAGGAAGATGGAACTTGTCAGACTGAATGTGGAGCAGAGGCTTCTAAACACGGAAAATACGATCTGAGACTAGCAAGTTCCAGAAACCTGACAGCTGAAGTAGGAGCACCTGGCTTGAGTCCTGGCTTTGTTCACCCCTCTGAAAAACTGGGCTAAGCCAGTATTTTCTGAGCCTTCGGCTATTTGTCTATGCTATGGGAAACGATGATAAACAGCCAGGAGATGACTAGAGGACTAAATGGGCAAACGTGTGAGAACGCTGCACAGCCTCTGAGGCCGCTGCCTTTACAGGTGTTTACTGCATGGCTTCTTAACAACAGCATCAGTGTTATTTCCCCCGGGGACAGAGGCCCACAGACTAAGACAGATCACCCTGCCCCCCAGGGTGATCACAGGCTAATAGCATTTGTGTGGGCACTGAGGAGTAACATGCCCTAGTCCTGGCACTTTAGCTCAGTGCATCCTCACCACAAGGTGGGAAGGCGGTTGCCATCTTTTTTTCAGAGCAAGAAATCAGAAGCGGTGACATAGCACCGCACAAGGTCTCACAGATGATGGGCAGAAGTATTCACATATGATCCCAGTTGGGCTGGTCCTATGTGCTCCCTTTTTCCCTCTACCCTTTTCAGTAAGATGGGCACCCAGAGGCAACGGTGACACGGCACAACACCCTACAACAACGTCCATCTTGTAAGGAGGAAAGTGTGCTAGTTGTTCTGTGAGAATAAATGAATAAACAGGTTGAGCAAGAGGACGGCATGGTGAGCATCAAAGCCTTCCTAGGGCATGACAGTGATCTGTCCCTCCTCTAAGTTGCTAAAACAGATATTTTGCCACAGCAATGAGAAAAGTAACTAGCATGCCAACCATCGCGGGAGGCTAGTAAATCCAAGAAGACTTAACAGAAGGGACTGAGGAAGACACTTAAATACATCGCCAAGGAGCTACAGGAAGCTGAAAGGCAAGGAGTTTGGGTTAGAAACCAAGATTTGGTTTCTGACAACATACCTGACCCATTAAGTCCAGGCTCAGGTCACTAAAGAAGTAGTAAGGCTTGGGGCTGGGAAAATGACTCATTTTATTTAACCTGTCAGTAAAATGTTTGCAGCGCAAAAGTGAGGACCAGAGTTCAAGCCTCAAAACCCACATGAGAAAGCTGGGCATGGTGGTGCACACTTCTAACCCCAGCATTGTGAAGGCAGAGACCAGAAGGTCTCTAGAGCTCGCTGGCCAGCCAGCCTAGCTGCTCTGCTGTGCTGCAGGTCCAATTAGAAACTGTCTCAGAGAAGTAGGTGGAAAGACTGCAGAATATATGTGAGGTCATCCACTGGCTTCCACACACGTGTGCACTCTCGTGCATAACTACACATGCATGCACACGTGCATGGATACACGTGCACACATCCAGCTCACATACAGAGACAGTAAAAAGAAAAGAAAGATCAGTGACTTTCCCTTGTGATAATCAAGTCCTTGTTTTCAGTCGGCTTTCTCTTTTCTTACGCATCACGTTTCCCTCCCCATTTGTTTAATATTGTTTCATTATTTCCTCTGTAGCGTCAAGTGCTCAGGACTTCTTTCCACACACAAGGACACAATGGGACGGTGGAGGAGGTTCTGTAATGAGCTGAGACAGATGCATGAACCACTAAACACAACATCGCCAATAACAGCAGCCAACTCAGCTCCCATTTATTGAGCATCTAGTACACACCAGGTATTCTGGACTGAGCTGGAGAGATGCCTCTTCCAGTAAAGTGTTTGCCTTAAGTGTGAGGCCCTGAGCTTGACTCCCCAGAACCCACATAGAGAAGCCAGATGCAGCAACACATGCCTCTAATCCCAGAACTGGGGCAATGGAGGCAGGAGGACACCTAGGGCTTGCTGGCCAGTCAGCCTAGCTGACTCAGGAAGCTCCAGGCTCATTGAGAGGCCCTGACTCAAAAAATAGGGTGAGATGTAACTAAAGAAGAGAGTCAAAGTTAAATTCTGGTCTCTACAGAGACACAGCCAAACACACGCACATATATACAAACATACACACACATATACATACATATACACACATATACACACATACACACACATACACACACAAAGTAATACAGACATGACCTAAAGAATGATATCCAAAGTTTATCTATAGCCTCTACTTACATCCCACACATATATGCACCATGAATTTGCAGCTATACGTGAGCCAACATACATGTACATACATGCACTCACATACATGATATAAAGAAGTGATCTTCTATAACACTATAGTCTAATTTTCACAGCCATTCCCTGTCACCAAAAGTGACAGAGCCTCTGCATAGCTTGGCTTGAAATGCTGGGGTTGTTTTTTCTGCATTCCACATTCCTTCCAGTAATTACACAACAAAGAAAAGAGTTTATATTAATTTTTTGAGCAAGATGGACCCAGCATCTCATCTTTACTAAGAAAGGGCATAATAGTTTTGGCAGCGTAAGACAATTTCACTGGAGTGGTATGACTTGCCAAAGATCAGAGTTGTTGAGCTAGCTGGGGCAGGGCCCTGAGCCAGATGACTGGAGATGGCTCTCAGACAGCGCCACTCAGGAGAATTTCAACAAGGCTTTCCTATGCCAGGGCGGTTAGTGACCCATTTGGATGCATTTATGGTGAGTCACACTAACAGGATTAAGAACCAGCTGTGGAAACTAGGCCTTGCAATTTTATGGAATCTCTGTGAGATAGGGGAATAAATATGGGGAGTAGTGAGAAATTTTTATTTCCTTAAAAACACAGAAATGTTATGGGAATATGTTTTTTATTTAATCCCAGGTGTGGGATACGGGGCTGCTTCAGATTGTCCACCGCAGCTGAATATGATTTGCCTTCTGCTCTAGCAGGGCCATGATTTTGCCAGCTTCAGATAGTTTCTTCAAGTATATAACATTTGGAATTCTGGGACCCTTTGGGGGTTATATATATGCAAGAGCCCTGAAAAGGGCTGAGGTGACTTCTCCTCCTCCTGCTGTTATTGCAGCTGGTGGTGGTTGCTGTTGGATGCAGTTGGTTGTGTTTGGTCACGTGGTCATACACAAAGAGACAAGAAGAAATTGCATATCCTGTAGGTGACGATCAACCCTGCCCTAAGGAACTCAATGCCCCTAATCATCAGGAAGTAGTCTAACAATATTGATGTCCTTTCCCCCCCCCCCCAACCTTCTTTCTCTCCTACCTAGAGTTTGGGGGGTTGGAAGGGTGGAAAAGGGTGTTAGATAAAAGAACCCAATAAACAGCCAAAAAATTCAGCTACCCAGGGATCACACTCTCAAGCTGTGACACCAGAAAAAAAGGATGGTCCATAGGTTCTACCTGACTACTTGAGACCCTGAAGCTGGCACTGAACAAAATGTGTTTTTATTGTAACTGGCCTGGCAGGGACAAATTTATTCCCAGGAGACCCTTGTGTTACTCACTTTGGCTATCAGACTACTGAAACAGTGAACCTCAAGAAACCAGAATTCATCAGGAATCTAATGCTAGGGAAAAAGAGAGCCTGAATGTAGCCTGGGCCAACCAGAGGGGAGCTTTGTTGGACCTCCTTACAGGAGAGACAGTGATGGGTCAGTAGTAGGCTGGACCACACCTTGACCAGGGGACTGCTTAGATATTCATCACTCTGGCCACCCTAATCTCACTTCCTAACCCCGAAATATGGGCAGATGGAGATGCTGAATAGATCTCTGTCTCTCTTCCCAAAGTGGCCACACTGACTAAATCTCCTTTACGTGTTTTTCACTATTACTTTGGTTGTTTTAACTGGCTTATGGAAAAGAGGTGGCTGAACCTGACTTGCTAGGATACAGGCTATCACCCCAACTCCAGGAACACTATAATTTGATCTAAGTGTTCTCCTCGGGTCTCAAGTCTAGTATTTGGTGAATGCCAAAGATGAAGGTAGCTCAAAACTTGGGATGGATTTCTGGGAGATTAGATCCTCCTCTCCCAGGTTTTCTGGTTTTTAATTTTGAGTGAAAGACTGAAACAGTGCTCCTGTTTGGTGAGACACAGATCAGGGGCATTTCAATGGTGTTCCTACCCAGCGAGTCTCAAAAAGAAGACTCTGTTTAAAAGAAAATGGGGGATGACGAGAAGTAACTCAGTTTGTAAATTCCTTGTCATGCAAACATTGAGACCCCAGTCCAATCTCCATTAAAAAAAAAAAACTGGGCACGGCAAGATAGAGTAGATCCTTGGACCCACTGGCCGGCCAGCCTAGCTTAACCAGGGAGAGACCCTGCCACAAAACCCAGACAGGATGGTTCGTAATGCAGGAATACACCAAAAGTTGTCCTTAGTCCTTCATTGTCCATCTGCCAGTACACTCACTCACAAACACCCACATGCAAATACCCACACACAAACACACAAGTACAAACACACATACACACATAAACACACACAAACACCCACACATAAGTAAAACCAAACCTGGCTAATACGTGCTCAGCCATCTCTGTAAGCAGCAGCCCCTTCTGTTACACCGAGTGAGAAAAGTGGGCTAGGCAAGACAGCGGTTGAAAAATCTGACTCTTGCATGAAACTGAATAGAGATTATTTCTCTAAAATTCTAGGCAGCGGTGGTGCATGTCTTTAATCCCCACACTGAGACCAGCCTTGTCTACAGAGTGAGTTCCAGGCTACACAGAGCTAGGGATACACAGAAAAACTCTGTCTTGCAAATAATAACAACAACAACAATAAATAATAATAATAATAATAATAATAATAATAATAATAATAAGAAGAAGAAGAAGAAGAAGAAGAAGAAGAAGAAGAAGAAGAAGAAGTAATAAATGAGTAGGTAAACAAACAACAACAAAGAACCATTTAAAAACCTTGAAATCTCAAGCTCACTTAGTTCAAAACACACATCTAAGCTTTGGATACTGGTTGTCCAGCAGGTTTCTCTTCCTCTGGAGAGACAGACGTTATCTAAGGGCCATGCACCACTGATGTATAACCTGGACTCCAGCCTTGATGTGTAATGGAGACATGAGCCAAGTGTTGTCCTTATGGCCATTTGACTTCAGAAAAGCAAAGACCAAAAGCAACCCTTCCAAACCACTCCAAGTGGCTTATTGGGAGGGAAGTACAGGCATCACAGGAAGTGGGATCATGGTAAGTGCTCTCTCTCTCTCTTCTTTTCCCCCATCCCTTGTCTACTGCCTCGGTTTCTCTGATTTTGATTTTTCTTCATTTACATATTCTGTTTCATTACGCACTTTTGGCTCTGATGTGAAACACCTGAGTTTGCGTGTGTGTTATGTGCACGCTTGAGTGCGTGTGGGGACGTGAAGGTGCATGTGCACTTATGTGTACATGCCTGTGGAAGCCTGAGGTTGACCTCCAGTATCTTTCTTACTTGCTCTCCATTTTATTTACTAGGACAGAATCTCTCCTGAACCTGGAACCGTCTAATTCTGGCTTATCTGGCTAGGCATCTTACCAAAAGGAGCCCCATCTCTGTTTCGCCAGTGATGGGGTTACAGTCGGCTGTCCAGCTTTTACATGGCTTCTGGGGATGCAGACTCAAATCTTTGTGCGTGTGTGCCAGGCACTTTATCTAGAGAACTGCCTCCACACCCCCTGGGATTATTTTTAAATGTTTGTTATACAATCAACCATTAGGCTTACCACTAGCTCCCCTTTTCTTTTAAAAAATTGTATTTATAAAATTATATATTTATTCACAGGAGGCACATACACATACAACTGTGCATGTGTGGAGACCAGAGAAGAACTTGCAGGAATTGGTTCTCTCCCTCTGCCACACAGGTCTGTTTATCGGCTTGGCAGCAGGCACCTTTACCTGCCGGGCTGTCTTTGATGTCCTCATCAGATCAGCTTTCTTCTGTTTCTGCGGCAGAAGCAGCCATGGGGTGGGCATGGGGTCATAGATGTCCATCTGTGCAGGGCCAGTAAGACAGGATGAGACTTACGCTGGGGCTTCTGAGGATGTGGGGCTGTGAGTATGACAGGACGTGAGGCCGGAGCTCTGGGAACTTCCCTGCCTCTGTGAAGCCCAAAGCTAACACCGGCTCAGTGGAAAAGACAGCGGGATGGGAAAGGCATGGGCTCCTGGGTACCATCTGAATCCCAGAAGAATGTAAGATCAATCCTTCCGTTTAGCTTCAGGAGCCAGTAATGTTGTTCCTTGCTTATGTCATTGAAATGTGTTAGTCCACCAGGGGCAAGCCCCTCCCCACCTCCCGCCACACAAAGTCACAACTACTATAGCGAGAACCAGAGAAACAGAGTTTGTAGGGCAAAAGCCTAAATCCTAGTAGGTTACTAGACATGGCCACATGGCCCCAATAAGCCAACAAAAAGGAAATGGTTAGAGGTGGAGAAAATTTCAATGAATATCTATTGGGAAGACTAGTAGGCAGAGAGATCCAGCAGCCCCCACAAGTCCCCTTTTTAGGTACTGATATGAGATTTAGATTTAAATAGAGGAGATAATTGGGGCAGGAGCCAAAAGGCCGTGCATAGTCAAGTAGTCCTAGCAAACCCTTCAAGGTGTGATCTGGCTGAACGTTGTCCCTCTTCTCCTTCACGGTGGCCTGAAGAGATCCTTGCTGCCCAGGGCATAAATGGGTACTCAGAAGATAATTATGCCTAGCCAGGCACGGTGGTATTGCTAGTAAATCTAGCACTATAGAGATAGAGACAGAGCATCGGGAGTTTCACAGGCCAATCCCTCTAGCCAATCAGTGAGCTCCACGTTCAGTGAGAGACCCTGACTCAAAAAATGAGGTGGAGAGTGACTGAAGAAGTGACCTGACATCAACTTTAGCCTCTGCTGCCATGGGCACAGGACACACACACACACACACACACACACACACACACACACACACACACACACACCACATATGCATTTTGAAAGAAACGAAAGTTGTTTACTTCTGTTTCTTCCACTCTGTGATGCCCTTATCTGAGAGGTGGAGGAATCGGGACCAGCAATTCCTGAAACTCAAGGTGACTCAGAGGGGAGGTAAGAATAATCATTTCTCTAGCTGGCTAGCTTTAACTGTCAACTTGACACAAGCTGGGATGACATGGCAAGAGTCTTAACCAGGAATTATCTAGGTCAGGTTGGCGGGTGGCCTTGTCTGTGACGTGAGCATGACCACCGTGACTGTGGGTGAAACCATTTCACTGGCTGGCCCTGGTGTGGATGAAAAGGAGAGAGAAGCTGGGCCCCAGCAGGCACTCATTCATTTCTCTCTGCTCTTGACTGTGAAGGTCATGTGACTAACCACCTCAGTGTCTCTGTCATGATTTCCCCACAATGGCCATCTGTAACCTCCAATTGAGTGCTGAAGAAACCATACTTCATGGTTGCTTTGTCTGGGTGAAACTAGGATGCTGGCCTTCCACCAGGGTGATGAAAGTAGTCACAGAAGGAAGGCAAAGGGGCCCGGATTCCCTCCTGCATCCAGCCAGCCATGAGTCCAAGTGAGGGGGCCAATGGAACCCAGCAAAAGGAGCTTCTAGGCTTGTTGATAGATGTCAGCATCTGATTACCACTGAGCCAGTCCATGGCCTCTGCAGGAACATTAGATCTAGCTCTTCTGTGACGTCATTAAGAAGAGTGTGATCTCACGAGAGAGCAGACGCTAATAAGGTTGTAGGGCTCTTTCCAGGACAAAAGCTGGGGCAGAGGGAGGAAGCATAGGTAGTTGGCTTTTCCACGCCTAGTCATTAATTACAGCCCTTTTTCTGACAATTAGTACACTCATTTTTTTTTTTTTTTGGTCCTGGCTTCAATAAGGTTACAGATGTCAAATTGTGTAACGTCTAAATGTGAGTGGCTGATTTAACAGAACCATGACTCTTCTTGATGTTTCTCCCAATCAAAACATAGCTTACATTGAAAGGTTTCACTGCTGCGTTCCAAGAACTGGAGACATAGGACAGCATTACAGAAAGAAAGGTCTTCCTCTTTCAGGTCCCTGAAGTGAAATGAGTGACAGAACACAGAGAAGTACACACACACACACACACACACACACACACACACACACACACACACACTGAAAGCAGTTGAGTGGCTTTGTAGTTCAAGTATAATACAAAATACAAGTATAGCTGGCAGAGCATACTTTATATCTGGTATACTGTGTGTGTGTGTGTGTGTGTGTGTGTGTGTGTGTGTGTGTGTGTGTGTATGTGTGTGTGTGTGTGTGTGTGTTTCTGAATGCACATGCATATGGAAGTCAGATACAACCTTCTTATTCCGCTGGTGCTATCTACCTTGATTTTTGAGACAGGGTCTCTCACTGTGACATCGAGCATCTCAATTCAGATGTCCAGTAAAGCCCAGGGACCCTGCCTCTCAAGGAATGGGATGACAACCATGGACATCCATGTCTAATGTTTTTACATGGGTTCTAGAGGGTTGGACTCAGGCCCTCATGCTTGTAAGGCAAGCACTGAGCCAACGGAGCAGGTTTTCCAGCCCTATCTAACTCAATAATTTAGAAATATCTCCAATTGAATTTAAGGTCACAATTCATGCCTGCAAGATGACTCAGCGAGTGGCACTTGTCATCAAGCCAAATGACCTGAGCTCGGTTCCCAGAACCCACATAGTAGAAAGAGAAAATTGATTTGCACAGCCTATCCTTTGCCCTCCGCAGCAAGCTGTAATATGTACACCTGACACCACAGATAATAAATGAATGAATAAGATTAATAAACAATGCACCAAAGTCACTATATAAACGAACTTGCTTCATGGCTCTTAAAGCATCCAACTTACCACAACACAGGACAGGAAGCGTCAGATTCTGAACCAAGAATCACACTGCTGAAGTTGCTCATTGGCCCAGTGGGAATTTATAGTTGCGTAGAAAAGGTAAGCTCATTACTTCCGTGCCTGTGGCCAAATTTCACACCAAATGCTTTTCAGTCATAAACCTGAATACACCAAATTTCTGGTTGGTAGCCAGTTGGCACAAAAGCATCCTAGGAAGAACAAGTACCCAGGCGAGCATCTTCATTGTGGGATCTTAGCAGCTTAAGCATAACCTCGCTAACTCTGTGTTTTCATAAACATATAGTTTTATATTTATAAGCAACAGTCTTTACAGCATTGCTTTGTTGACACAAAAGGAAACAGTATGTATAAAACAGACAGCAGTGTTCTTTCTCGGCTACTAAAGAGAGCATTGCTGCCCCTTCCAATAGAAGCTTTTACCTATTGAAGCCTGTTTCCTATTAATTGTTTACATACAGCACATTGCCTTACATTCTTGCATTGCTTGAAAACTTATCTCCATCTTCAATGAACTAAACTGTTGTGGTATTTGGTTATTTTTGTTTATTTGATTTGTTTTGGAGTGTTTCATTATTGGTTGTTTTGTTGGTTTCTCTCAGACTACATTCTGTCTATCTGTCTGTCTGTCTATCCTGTGTGAGTGCTTGTGTGTACCCCAGTACAAATGCAGAGGTCAAGGAGAACTTGCATGTGGGTCCCCCAGGGCATCAGGCTTGGCAGCAACAGAGTTTCTTTTATCCCAGGCTGGTCTGCAAATTGTTATGTAGCTAGGGCTGGCCTGGAGTTCTTGATCCTCCTGCTTGCACCTCTGGAATGCTGGGAGTGCAGACATACAGCACCGCACCCAGTATCCTCAGTGCTGGGGATGGATCCCAGGGCTTCCTGGATGCCAGGCTCTATCCACTGAACCACCTCCCCATGAATGGAATGAATGGAAATGCCAGTGCCCTGTCAAGCAATTTAAATGTTGGATTCTGCCTATGACTGGAGACAGGCACTGCACCCATGTGTTCTCTTGCTTTCCCATTTGTAAACTGACTAGTGGGGGACTGTCCTAGATGGGTGACAGGCACACTCTCAGCTCCACCACTCTGATCTTTGTGCCAGGCAAGTATTATGGGATAATTGCATCTTCATTTTAAAGAAACCTACTCACCCCAGAGGAAGAAAAACTGCTGCCACCTAAAACTGGGCCTCCGATGCTGATGCTGATGCTGTGTGCCTCCATCCTCTGCTCCAGCACTTGCTGCACAAGCATGAGGACCTAAGATTGACTCCTCAGGACCCATGTAAATATCTGGGAATGACTGTGTGTGCCTGTATGTCCGGTGCTGTGGATGGCAGAGATAGGAGCGTCAATCACTACAGCTTGCTTGATGCCAGTCTAGACCCAGGTTCAGTGAGAGACCTTGTCTTAAGGGAAGATGGCGGAGAGTATCAGATCAGGACATTCAGCATCCTTCTCTGGTTTCTGTGGGAGTACACAGGCAAAGGCACACACACATAAATAAACAAACAAATAAATAAATAAAATAAGTTTCCCAAGTAAATAATACAAGTAAAAATAAGGAAGGAAAAGTAGAGAAGTGGTGACACAATATGCATTTGCTCAGATTTAGAAAAACTTCAAAAATAACTTCCATAAAATATTTATGTATATATTTGTGGCAAGGGGTATATGTACACTCATAGGCCTATATGTTTGTGTGTATGTATGTGTGTGTATGCGTGCATGTGTGTACAAGCAGTCAACCT
This sequence comes from Acomys minous, assembly GCF_964271855.1. Lineage (NCBI taxonomy): Eukaryota > Metazoa > Chordata > Mammalia > Rodentia > Muridae > Acomys > Acomys minous. The sequence continues at coordinate 67,796,050 of NC_140483.1, read as the reverse complement.
TTGCTGTCATTCTTTGGGTACCATGTATCTTGTTTTTTATCAGACAGAATCTTTCAGTAGCCTCAACTGCCCTAGGAGTCCTCCTGTCTCTGGGAAGGCAAGTGCACACAGCCACACTGTTGGTTTACATAGGTTCTGTCTGGGGATTGAACTCAGATCCTCATGCTCACCTGACAAGTACTTTACTGACTGAGCCATCTCCTCAGCCCTGCAATTGAATTGTGAGTCATGGCTCTAGGAAATTGTGTTTTAGATCACAAACATCCCTTAGATTTTTAATACAGAGATCCATAGATAAACTCAAAGTCAAGTTGTCCTGGTTACTGGAAACCCTAGCTGTTGACACACTTCTAGTCTGAGCACAAAGCAGGCTTGTGCAATTAACCATTCCTTCAATGTTTATTTTGACAGCAACTGTGCATTTCTTGGCCCCTTCACACACAAATTAGGCCAGATCCCATGCAATTCCATAGAATTCTTCTACCATCTCTATTTCCTCTGCTCGGTTTTCTTTGTCTTTCTGTCCCTCTCTCCTGACCTCATAAATACTGAACATTCCTGAGGCAGCGGTCCCTTTAGAAGGGAATCTCTATAATACTCGTGTGTAAGGTGTTAAAGGAAAAATTCAGAAAAACGTCTTCGCACAAAAGAGGGAAAGGGAAGAATCAAAAATAATTCCTCCCAGACTGAGTTGCTCAGGAAAGCACTGGGCATGAAGAACTCCCTGACAGATGGCAGGCAGGAGTCCGTGGCTAGATGGTTGGTGCGCAGGGCTTTGCTCTGTTGCAAATACAGCAACAATAAAAATGCTTATTGATTTTAAAGAGAGCTGTAATTAAGTGGGACATTCTACCTGATAGAGCTTTTCCAAGGCAGAACAGCCAGCCCCGAGGCTTATGCAAATGGAATAGAGTGCTTCATTGGTTTATATGTCAATTCCAGGGTGCCAGAACTTCCAGGACCCTAACTCGTGTTGCGTGGATGTGGATGTTTGTGTCGGTGTTTCTGTCCTGCCGCGTGCACAATTGGATCTACGCTTTTACATGGCACACCCCCACCTGACACATTCTCAGGCTTAGAAAATCAGATTATCATGACCCTTGTGCTCAGTTGCCTTGGGCAAGCGAGAGAAAGATCTGTCAAAGCCCCGGGGTCTCACTGTTACAGCTGGAGTTGAGAAATGTCCTCCTAACATCTTCAAGTCAACATTCGCTGTGACAGAAGCAAGACTATTATTTAAGGTAACAGAGGATGTCAAAAACAAACGGCGCCTGGCGTTTTGACAAGACGCCATTGAAGGAGAAACACTTTTTTTCAGCACTTGTGTAACCATTGGAGAGAACGCGACAATTAATATCCTGATGTCTGGGTGATGGGGTTTCCAGGAGGCTCAGTGGCTGCCTTCATATCCACATGAAAGGTACGAGCAAGAGCGGAGCATGGGCAGGAATGATCCGAGGCGATGAGGTCCCTGAAAAGGAGCTGAAGTGTCAGAAACCAGGTGCCTGCCTGGTGGCTAATTAAAATGTAACTCCTCCTTCTGGAAAGCACACTCCAGGACAGGTGACATTAAAGTAGGGGAAGGGCAGTCATCCCTAGGGGAAAGTAAGTGGAGAGAACCTATCTCCTATCTCTGGTTCCTTTCCTCCCTCTGCTGGTCTCCCTTCTTTCTGTGGTACCCACCTAGGCATCCCTGAGCCTGCAGTCCCCACTGTCAAGCGTCACGGAATCAAGATGCTGGCAAGTGGCCAGGTTCCTGACATCCCTCTTTAGAAGCCTATGCCTACTCAAGGAGCCAATGCAAGAAGCATCCCGTGTAGTCAGCAGACACGTTTCATTACTGCACTAGGCTTCCTCTTGCTTAGACAAAATTGAAGGGTGCTGGTAAGATGGCCCAGGAGGATTTGCCATCAAGACTGAGGACCTGAGTTCAAGCCCTGGGACCTCCAGAGACATGCTATGGCAAGGATACATCACACACACACACACACACACACACACACACACACACACACACACACACCACATAACACAGACAGGGAGTAAATAAATAAAATGTAATAAATTTAAAAATAAACTTTAGAGAAATAGCCAGATCCAAGAAATTCTCACGAACTGGCTCAATGAGTAGATGAGGACAGACAAGGAAGGGAGCTCCTAACTGATGGAGCATGGCTAGGGATGTCACTCAGCTGATTAAGAGTGACCATCTAGCACACACAATACCCGGGCTCAAACCCAACACTACATAAGTAGACATGGTGGTCCCCACCTGTGATCCTAGCATTTGGGAGGTGAAGTTGGGAGGATCAGGGTTTCAAGGTCATCCTCGGCTATGCCATGAGTTGAGAGTCTGCCTAGGCTGCATATTTCAAAAGCAACAAACAAACAATTGTAGACAGCCCTTATAAGCATGGTCTTTTAAACAACTGTATGCAAAGTCAATGGTTCTCAAAAGTTTGCATTGGGAGAGAAAGGAAATGACTCACAGGATAAAGTGCTGTTCACAAAAGCACGAGGTCCTGAATTCAGGTGCCCTCTTAACCCAGGTAAAAGCACACAACAAGGACATTTGCTCAACTATGTTCATAGTAGCCTTATTCATAATAGCCAGAATCTGGAAACAACCTAGATGTCCCTCAGTCCAAGAATGAATAAAGAAACTGTGGTACACTTACACTATGGAATACTACTCAGCTATTAAAAACAAGGAAATCCTGAAAATTGCAAGCAACTGGATGGAACTAGAAGTGATCATCTTGAGTGAGTTAATCCAGACCCAGAAAGATACATGTGGTAAATACTCACGTGTAATTGGGTACTAGGCTGACATGGATGTCCTGACAGTCTTCATTTGGCAGAGGATTGGGACAGATGCTGGGACTTGCTATTGGGACTCCAGGTGAGAGCAGTAAGGGAGAATGGGGAGATAGAAGGGCCCAGAGGGTCCAGGAACCCTACAAGAAGACCATCAAGGCTGGCAGATCTGGACCCAGGAGGCCCGGCACAAACTACTGTACCAACCAAGGACGATGCATACAATAAACCTAGATCTCCTATCCAGATCTAGCCAATGGACAGCGCATTCTCCACAGTTGTGTGGAGAGCAGGGACTGACTCTGACATGAACTCTGGTGCCCCCTATTTAACCACTTCTCCTTGGTGGGGAGACCTGGTGACACTCAGAGGAAGGGGAAGCAGGCTATCAGGATGAGACCTGATAGGCTGTGATCATTCATATGGTGGGGGAGGAGGTCCCCTTCTGTCACAGGACTAAGGGAGGGGAATTGGGTGAAAGAGGGAGGGAGGGGGGAATGGGAAGATACAAGTGAGGGGATAACAACTGGGATGTAATCAGAATAAATTATTTAAATAAAAAATATTTACTTTAAAAATACTTTTTTAAAAAGCTGGGCATGGCAACATGTCCCTGTAACCCCAGCACTGTTGGTAGGGTGCTGATTCTGGAGATGCTTGGCCATTCAGACTAGGCAGAACAGGCCTCTACATTCAGGGGGAGAACTTGTCTTAATTGTGCAAATAATGTGGGGAGAGATATAGGAGCAGGCTCAGCACTGATCTCTGGACAAGTGCACATATGGGCTAATGTACTCACACACACACACACACACACACACACACACACACACACACTGAAATGATATTGTATCTATACCATGCAGATCACTGGAAGCACTTGCCCAGTCTGTATGGAACTTACCCAGAGTTCAAGAAGTTTCTCCTGACTCCCTTCCCTGATTTCTCGACCTCAGGATCACACCTGGTCACCCTCAGAATGTAGTTTGCCAAGGAAAGCCTGGCAGTGCTAATGTGAGAGCCATGGACTCTTTTAATGGAGGCAGTCTCAACGTGCATGCCTCCTACTGTGTGTCATAGCAATGCAGACTCTTGTGATGCTTTTAGATTTTACAATAGCATTTTTAGAGATTTTTTTTTAATGATGCATATGTGTGTGCCTATGTGCACGTGGGTGCAGGTGCCCGTGGTGGCTGGAAGAGGATGTCAGATCTCCTGGAGCTGCAGTTACAGGCAGTTGGAGCCCTATGATGCAGGTGCCGGGAACTGGACTCAGATCCTCTGCCCCAGCAGCAAGGGTCATCTCTCCAGCTCTACAAGAGCCACTTAAAATGCCAAGAGTAGCCATCACCTCTGCCTCAGCTTCAACCTCTTTCTCAATCTGTTGAGTTCACTATGCCTGTCTACCCCATCTCCCAGGGTCTGTATCCGATATGTGTGCGCCCACAAACCTCCAGAAGCCTTCAGTCACCAAAGTCTTCTATTAATGCTATTATGGACTCATAGTACCTTCCCAAAGTGACTAGATCTATGTGTTGTGCAGCCATTTCTTCTGAATTGGAACATTCCCTCTCCTAGAGGCAGGTTCATTACCTGGTGGCACTCAGAGGAAGGATAGCAGGTTACCAAGAAGAGACTTGATACCCTATGAGCATATACAGGGGGAGGTAATCCCCCTCAGGAACAGTCATAGGGGAGGAGAATAAGGGGAAAATGGGAGAGAGGGAGAAATGGGAGGATACAAGGGATGGGATAACCATTGAGATGTAACAATAAATTAATAAAAAATTTTTAAAAAAGACTCGAGAGCACTCTGCCTCCCACTGTTTATGCATACTATTTACCCATGTGGCTCCCACAGGGCTGATAACTTACAGCATACTGGCCATATACAAACAAAACTCTGCCACCCAAGACAATAACTCATATAAGTTTCTCTCAGAGAAGAGCTTTTGAAAAAGTCAGAAATCAAAATGTGTACACACAATTCTCTTTACTGTTCTGTAAGAGTCCCGTATAGGACTGACTGGGTTTGGGGAAACTTCAGTGGAGCTTCTGCCAGAGAAAGGGGCCTGAAGACCAACCTGAGGTTCTCAGAGGAGGAGGAAGGCACAGGCCCTCTAGGAACACTTTTACTAATTTCTTGAAAGAACCCCGGTTACACAATGGAAGAATATGCCTGTCTATGCTGCTCTGTCCATTGCTGCAGCTTGCTGATTTGGGCTGACAGTTGGAAGGCATAGCCCATAGTGGTGGAGAAAGCCTGGTGGCAGGAGGGTGGGGCAGGAGGCAGAGCACAGACAGGAAGTGTGGTGGCCTATGGAGCATCAAGGACCATCCCCAGCAAGCCACTTTCTCCAGCTGGGCTCCATCTTCTAAAGTTTCGGTGACCTTTCCCCCATCAGCACCACAACCTGGGGACCAAGTGTTCAAACACATGACCCTGGGAGACATTTCATACGGAAGCAGTAGGCCACCTAATGTGTCTATAAAGCATGTGTGTGTGTGTGTGTGTGTGTGTGTGTGTCTGTGTCTGTGTCTGTGTGTGTCTGTGTGTGTGTATGTGTGTCTGTGTGTCTGTATTGTGCACAAATGTGCACATGCCAGGGTTGCATAAGTGGAGGTCACAGACATCTTGGAGGGGTTGTCTCCATTCCCCATGGGCTCTCGGAATCAGGTTGTTAGGCAGGGCACTCTTACCCACCAAGCCTTCTTGCCCACCCACCCTTGCTTTTCTACAGGAAACCTTAGGCTGCTTTCATGACAACTATGGCAGCTGTGCCAAGCCATTCATTATAGGCAATGAAAGAAGAGGAAGGACAGCAGGTTACCAAGAAGAGACTTGATACCCTATGAGCATATACAGGGGGATGAGGTCCTCCTCAGTCACAGTCATAGGGGAGGAGAGTAAGGGGAAAATAGGAGGGAGGGAAGAATGAGAGGAAACAAGGGATGGGATAACCATTGAGATGTAACAAGAATAAATTAATAAAAAAATTAAAAATAAAAGAAACCTGATGCACATTTCATTATTGGTCAGAGCAGCTGAAGGATTCGCAGCACAGTGACAAGAAGATCCCTCGGTCCTCAAAGTCAAACAAGACTACCATTAAAAAACATGGCTGCAGATGGCCGCAAAAAAAAAATGTACCAATGGGGATGGAAAGGTGAGTTGGCTGGGAAAGCAAGCGATAGGACCTGAGTTTAGGTTCCCAGCACCCAGCTAAGAAGCAGGGCATGGTGATTTGGGTTTGGAATTGGAGTTCTGGGGAGGTACGGATCACTGTGACCTTGGAGCTCACTGACTTGACAGTCTAGCAAATCCAGTGAGCTCCAGCTCAGTGAGATGCCCTGTTTTAAAAGTTAAAGTAGGGGGCTGGAGAGATGGCTCAGTGGTTAAGAGTATTGCCTGCTCTTCAAAAGGACCAGGGTTCAACTCCCAGCACCCACATGGCAACTCACAACTTTCTGTAACCCCAAGATCTGACACCCTCACACCAATGCACATAAATTAAAATTAAATAAAAAATATTTTTAAAAAAAGTTAAAGTAGAGAAATGGCGATAGAAACAAACACTTAACATTGACTTTTGACATCCATGTGTGAACGCATGGGTAAGTGCATTTGTACACACACACACACACACACACACACACACACACACACACACACAGAGGATGGAGACTAACCCTCACACAAGAGCATTCTGGGGATGTTTACAGATACAGAGAAGCTCTCAAATTCCCCTTCCCTCACTTCTGCTTTGAGAGGACAGCAAAAGCAAAAGCAAACCCCATTTTTCTTCTCACCACCGTAGGACTTAGGTAGAGTTTTAATTTTATTTATCTGAACTATTATGATATCGCTGTGTTAAATTTTCACCATAAAATATTCCCTTATAGTTACAATTAGCATATGTCATGAAGAGACAATATTCTAGTGAAAATGGAATGCCACTTCTTTGCACCCATGGCATGGGGTGTTCATGGCGATCACTTTTATCTGACTGCTTGCCCTCTGAGGGAAATGTCACACATCTGCTTGCTGCTGGTCAAGGATGAAGGATGAGTCCACGTGTGGTGCAGAAAGGCATCACGGCACCACATTGCTTCTGGGATCAACAGAGAATGGCATGAGGTCAGAGCTCATTGGTCCCAGCCTTAGCCGTGTTTGCCACCGGGGTAGCTACATACCATTAGTCAGAACTTTGGAGGAAAGATCTTTCCTTGGCCTGAATTGTCCAGTAGGCTAGCCTGAGGGATCCGCCTGCTTCCACCTCCCCAGCACTGGGATTCCAAACTCACATCACCACGTCTAGCTTCTTATGTGGGTGGATTCGAGATGTTGAATCCAGAGCTTCGTGCTTACAAGGCCAGCACTTTACCGCCCCCACAGTCCCTAAAGCAGCATCTCCTTTCATAGCAGACATTATTCTAATATCCCAACCAAGTTACATATTTTTTCGCTACCATCTCCCCTCCAAAAAAAATAACTCAATCTGACTTAACTTTGGAGTCAATTTTTACATATACTCAGAAAAGATCTGCTTCAATATGCATGAGGTTGCTTTCTCTTCGACAAGCATGATCTTGACACACATCAGGTTTGGGAGCACTGGAAAGTTCACTAGGATCTGTCCCTACTGACTCGTGTGTGTGTGTGTGTGTGTGTGTGTGTGTGTGTGTGTGTGTGTGTGTGTGTGTGAATGAGCACATGCTATAGGCACCTAAATATATGTGTGCAGGGACCTATGGAGAACAGGTATCCTGGAACTGAGGTTATAGGGAGTTGTGAGGCAGTGGATGTATGTGTTAGGAACTTAACTCTGGTCCTCTGGTAGGGCAGCAAGCATTCTTAATGACTACGCCATCTCCCCAGCCTGCCAACACGCCTAGGTTTTTGGGCATAGATTTGCATGGTCAAGCTCAGGATCTTAGCCTTACCAGGCAAGCACTTTACCAAGCAATGATTATTGACGCCTTTGGTCCTTGATTTAAATGACCCTGTCTACAGATTCCTAGGCCAGACAGGTAGAGACTGTGCACACAGCAGGTATACCCGGATGACCTAAGGTGATGGGATGGCTCGGTGTTCTACTGTCATATTCTTCTGTAAGACTGTAAGCTTTTATACAGGCAGAGCAATTCCAAGCAGAGCCACCAGTGTCACACTTCGGTTAAGCAGATACTGATGTTCCCAGCAGATCTGTGAATGGCGAGGGATGATTGGGGGAGGGGCAGGATGAGCTGTGCTCCCTGGCAGGTGCTCCCAGGGAACCCACCACAGAAACTTCTAAACAGAGTCAGTGCTTAGGCTCTCTCTTTCCTTCGTCTCCCCTACTGACCATCAGAAGGACTTGAGGAATGGCCTCCATCTCCCCATGGTTCCTCAAAGTGTTTCTCAAAGGGAGGTGAGCTTATGAGTGAAAGAATCCCGCAGAAGCCCTGCAGCACTAAAAACTTCTATTTTCAGAGAGGTACTCAAAAAGCATTTCTAATATCTTACTGTTGGACAGTGTAAGTGTACAATGCATATCCTGATCATATCGTCCCCACTCTTTCCAGACACCCCCCCAACATACCCTCCTCCTTCCTTCTGTGTCCAAAAAGATTGGAGATAGTTCTATTAGTAAAGGGCTTGCTTTCCAGCTGATCCCAGGAGCTGTGTGTGTGTGTGTGTGTGTGTGTGTGTGTGTGTGTGTGTGTGTGTTGTGTGTATACACACACACATACATACATATCTCAGGTATGTATTCTTGCAATCCTAGTTCTGTGGCAACAAAGACAGGTGGATCCTGGGGCTAGCTGGTCAGTCAGCTGAGCGTGCATAGCAAGTTCCAGGCTAATGAGAGACCCTGCCTCAAAACAAAACAAAATAAAATAAAAACACAAAACAAAACCAAGAAAAAACAAAAGCAGAAAACCAAAACTACCAAGGTGGACAGCACCTAAGCAGCAACCCGAGGTCACCCTCTGGCTTCCACACACACCCTTGTGCACCCATAAGCACTTCTGTGCACGAACACACACTAGGTTTCAAGGATGGTGTTTCCCAAGTGCTGATCACTTTTAATATCCGCCTTCAGGAAAACCACAGAATGGTAGGTAGCCACACAGCCTGCCACGAGAAAGCAGAAAGAGACACGGTTATTCTGTACAGTCTTGATTTGGAGCCAGAGCTGCCCTTGTTCGTGACAACTTCCACAGGGGGGAAAAAAAACCCAAGTGAAATGGTGAAGGGGAAAAAAATCGCCCATATGTGGCAATCAGTTTTGACACCAGGCTCATCAATAGCCCAGCCTTTGCAGGGCATGTCATTATCTATCCTATCTGCCAAAGCTGATACCTAACAACGTTGTCTTCAGAGCTGTTGACAAGTCAGGGGGGAAGTCTATCTTGTAAATCGTGGAAAGATGACAGGTTCCCTAGATCTCATCAGTGATAAGAGGAAGTGAGGCACCTAGGAGCAGACGCTGGGGCGCTTGCTAGCAAGGAATTACAAGTGCTACTTGTATTTTAAATAGGGAAATATCTGTTTCTCTATTTTTCTTGAGATGCAGTAAGAAATCGCTGGCTTAACATATATATGCCAACTTTTAACAAAAACAAAAATGGAGGGCCAGGGAAATAACTGGTTGGACAAAAGCACTTACTCTTTTAGGATGTGAATCTGATCCCCAGAACCCTAGGAGAGAAGCAACTTCTCATTTGTCCTCTGATCTTTAGCTGCACACCATGACACAGATGCCCATACACACATCACACACACAACAGTGACAATAATGATTTTAAATGGAGTTTTTGAAATGTAAAGGGAAATGACTAGAGACGGCGATATTTTGTTATAAGAAAAGTGATGTGAGCAGTCAGGGATGTAGTGCAGTTGTAGAGCACTTGCGTCATATGAAATTAAGTCCAGAGTTTGGTTCCTAGCATCACACAACACAGACACACACACACACACACACACACACACACACACACACACACACACACGCAGGGTAGGTTGAATCAGGTCAGCGAAGGAGGCAAGATGCAGCTTCTCCCCTCCTGCTACAAACCCATAGAAACAAGAACAGCAAAAAGCCTTTACAGTGTTTTCCATCTATACTGTAAAGAAGTGCCCTCCCTGCGTGGGGCCGTAATGGCCCCAGGTTAATGGAGGCAGGGCCACGGGGAGTTTCAACCCTGAAACCTGAGGCAAGCATTGGCTCCTTCCTCTCTCCCAACCAGAAAGTCAGCTCCCCCACCATCAACCCTGTAAAAATTTACTACCTTGACAATTACCAGGTTTCACTCCTTGTTTGACCTTGTATGTTTTCACACACACACACACACACACACACACACACACACACACACACACACTTTGGCCAGTTGTGCATGGCTATACACAAACTTTGTCCCAGAGACCCTACCCACCTCCTCAGGGGCATAAAGACCGCCCCCAGTCAACTGAACCAGATCTCTAAAGCTGTTCCCGTGTGTGTGTGTGTGTGTGTGTGTGTGTGTGTGTGTGTGTGTGTGTGTGTGTGTTTACCCTCACACTTACCTCGATGGTCAAGATCCTGCTTGCACCCGCCTACCCCGATAAGCCTCCCTGCCTCCAGTCCAGCTAAGTTCACAATGAGCCTGGCTCTCCTGAAACAGAAGTGGACACAGGGATGCACCCTGGACCAGAACCTGTAAGAGTTCTTGAGAGGAAGAAAACAATCACAGGGAAACAGTCTCTGGAGGCACCCATGGAGAAAACTGTTATAAGAACCAAGGATCCCAAGGATGCCAGAGGTAGCTCGTGTGCAAACATGAAGAGGGCAGCTGACCTGCTTGGCCACGAAGAAGCTAGGCTAGGAAAGCCTTTCACCCCTTCTTTCCTGTCCTAAATCCAGGGGGGCAAAAACATCAGCATTTGCCTTATGTGAATGGTGCGCTCTGACACATGGCAGGTCTCAGGACACGTGACAAGGGACTCCACATCCGAGGGTGGCTGGTGGTCAGCCCATCAGGCCCTGCCCAGCACGCCTCTTTAGAAGACTGACATTTTAGAATACAGAAAAGGCAGCTCACTCCTACAATGTCAGCACTCAGAGGGGCTGAGGCGGGAAAAAGCAACCTCAGTTCAAAGTCAGCCTAAGCTACACGGAGTCCAGGCTATCGTGGGCCACAGAGTAAGACTTGTCTCAAACAACAAACAACCCCACTTCCTAAAGGACTTTAGAACTGATATCCTCTGAAGTTAAGGAAGACTAGACACACTGCCATTCAAAATAGACTCTTGTGGGGCTTGGAGACACACACTTAATCCCCTTCTTGAGTTACATAGTGAGAACCTGCTGGGGGAAGGGGACAGAAACAGATGAGGAAGGAGAGAGTGGAGGGAGACGGAGACGGAGACCCTAGAAGTGAAAACTGATTACCAAAATCGAAAGCACCAAATGGATACAGCTGAAGAGGAGCTCTGAGAGCAAGAGAGTCGAGTCAAGCAATTCTAGAATGGAGCATGTCAGGAAACAGCTAAATGGCATTCCAGAATCAGAAAGGAAGTTGAGGTTGTTCTGTTTTGAGGCAGGAATAAAGTCGCCCAGACTGGCATCAAAGATGATACACAGCCGAAGATGACCCTGAAACTTCTCTGTTGCTCCTCCATCTGAGTGCCGGGGTGACTGGCATGTGTAACCATGCTTGGCTTACTGGGCTGCTAAGGATCAAAGCTTATCGCTTGGTAGGCAACTGAGCCACACCCCCTGGCACTCTCGGAGGCCTTTCGTAAGGGAAAACAGAGAGATAATAAGGAATATCGGGGGCAAAGATCAGGAAAAAAATTCCTAGAATTAAAAAGAAAACTGTCGCTCAGCAGGATTAAAAGATTATACTCAAGTAGTTTTTCACAGTATCTGGGCCCTGTGGCTTTATCAACCTAGCACAACGTAGAGTCCTGAGAGGAAAGCGTGGGTTGAGGAGGTGTATAGATCAGAGTGACTCCTGGGCTTGCCTGAGGGCGTGGTCTTACTAGTTCATGTGGGAGGGCCAAGCCCACTGGGGGCATCAGTACCACACCGAGGTAGGTGGTCCTGGGCTGTATAGGAAAGCCAGCTGAGTGAGCAGGTGGTCCTGCGCTATATAGGAAAGCCAGCTAAGGTTGAGCAGGTGGTCCTGGGCTGTATAGGAAAGCCAGCTAAGGTTGAGCAGGTGGTCCTGGGCTGTATAGGAAAGCCAGCTAAGGATGAGCAGGTGGTCCTGGGCTGTATAGGAAAGCCAGCTAAGGATGAGCAGGTGGTCCTGGGCTGTATAGGAAAGCCAGCTAAGGATGAGCAGGTGGTCCTGGGCTGTATAGGAAAGCCAGCTAAGGATGAGCAGGTGGTCCTGGGCTGTATAGGAATGCCAGCTAAGAGTGAGCAGGTGGTCCTGGGCTGTATAGGAAAGCCAGCTGAGTGAGCAGGTGGTCCTGCGCTATATAGGAAAGCCAGCTAAGGTTGAGCAGGTGGTCCTGGGCTGTATAGGAAAGCCAGCTGAGTGAGCAGGTGATCCTGGGCTGTGTACGAAAGCTAGCTAAGAATGAGCAGGTGGTCCTGGGCTGTCTATGAAAGGCAGCTAAGTGTGAGCAGGTGGTCCTGGGCTGTCTATGAAAGCAAGCTAAGAATGAGCAGGTGGTCCTGGGCTGTCTATGAAAGCGAGCTAAGAATGAGCAGGTGGTCCTGGGCTGTCTATGAAAGGCAGCTAAGGGTGAGCAGGTGGTCCTGGGCTGTCTATGAAAGCGAGCTAAGAATGAGCAGGTGGTCCTGGGCTGTCTATGAAAGCTAGCTAAGAATGAGCTTGGGTGCAAGCGACTTCCAACTTCCTTCATGCTTTCTGCTCCTAAGGTCCTACTTCGGTTCCTGCCCAGAGTTCTGTCATTGATGGAAGCTAAGACCAAATAAAGCCTTTCTTCCCCCTAAGCAGAAAGGGAACTAGAACAACCAGGATATCTGTCCCTGATAGTCCTTTACTTTACGAAGTAAGTAAATAGACAGCAATGTAAAGAGCCCTGATTAAAATCTCACACAGACGGTGATAATAACTTCCCTCACTGACAGAGGGAAGGCATGAGTACCTTTTTTTGTATCTGACTGGAGAGGACCCCAGGCAACATCTCCAAAGCATCTCCTCACCCTTGTACACATCCACCGACGCACCCCTCCACTGACTCCAGGGAACTGGGTAAACAGTTGCTCCAGTCGTCTCCTGGACCTCATCAAGATCTGGAAATGGTCCAAGAGGGCCTGTCTGCCTGCAGACCCACAGGCTGTCTTATAAAGGAGGTGTATTAGTTATGTTTCTCCATCAAATGCTTGGCAAGAAGCAACTTATGGCCGGCCGGCTGGGCTTATTCTGGCTTGTCTTCAGAGGGGAGACATCACGGCATGAATGGCCCCGTGGGGAGACTGGCTCGAGTTGCAGTGCAGGGGTGTGGGGTGGCTGGTCATTTTGCATCCATAGTCTGGAAGTAGAGAGATCAAGACTGGTGCTTACCTTTATCTTACCTTATTTTATTGTCCTTTTTATTCAGTCACTGACCCTAGTCATAGGACAGTTCAACCCATACCCAAGATGGGACTTCCCTTCCTTGGTCTCTGGAAACACCCATGCCTCCTTGCTGATTCAGAATCAAACCAACCTGACAATGAAGATGAGCTGTCACACAGGCTATCAGATTTGCAATGTTTGATTCACTCTATTCCCTCAAGTGCTCAGACCAGCACTAGTGATCCAGCTCTCTTCCACAATTTGCCTGGATCCTATCACAGTTCTCAATCTGTCCTTAAGACTCGCCATTTATCTTTCAACGCAGGTTGGTGCAAAGTTGGCCCATGAATATTAACTATAAGCAACCTACTTTCCTGTGGTTGGTTAAAATTCCTCAGGTGTTGAGCCTACCCATACCCACCGGTTTTATTGCCGGTGACCTTACCTTGGTCCTTGATGGCCTCAACATCCACTGACAACTGCTCCTTTATCTCTGGTTCATTCCCAGGGCTAATCATGAACTCCACCTTCATATTAAAAAAGGTCTCTTGCTACCCGCCCTTTGCCTCACTCTCAACAGTGACCCGGACTATGAGGTTTTCTCAGTGGTACTAGTGTGAGATATTTTCTTTTGTGCTCATTTGCTTATTGAAAAGGCAGGTTCTTGCTGTGTAGCTCAGACTAACCTAAAACTGGTCACCTCTCCTGCCTCAGCCTTCTGAATGCTGTGATCACAGACAAGTACTATCAAGAGACAACACATTGTGGTCCAGTTGGTAAAGTGCTTGTCATAAGCTGGATCCACAGTAGCCATGTAACAAACATCTGGGCATGGGGGTGCATGCTTATAGTCAGTCCTAGCTCTGGGGAGAGACGAACATCCAGGCATGCTGGTATATATCCTAGCTTTGGGGAGAGACAAGCAGGTCCCTGGCTCAATGGCCAGCCAGCCTAACCATCCAGACAAGTGAATGAGATCAGGTCTTAAAAAACAAAACGGTGGCTCCTGAAGACACTCTACCCAGGGCTGTCATCTGGCCTCCGTGTGCATGTGAACACACACACACACACACACACACACACACACACACACACACACACACACACACAGATGTAACGCATGAGATTGTTTTCTAGAGATACCCATCAGCTAGTACTTTCTTTATCCCCAAGATTAATAAATCCTTCTCAATGCCAGAGCCTGTGGCACACTACCTCAACCTTCCTCCTACAGTAACTCCATCAAGGCACACTCCGGCTTCCTCCTACTCCTGAGGACAGTTGTGCCCCTTACCTTTCTCCAGTTCCCCTGCCCATCTCGGTCCTCCTGTCTTTGCCACATACTTCCCAGGGCAGTCTCATCCATCCCCACAGCCTCGTTTATTACTGTTGCGCACTTGTGACACCTTAGTTACGTGCAGTTGCCCAAAGGCAAACAGGCAAACATCTGAATTTCTCCAAGCATCCCTTACAAACTGCGACCTCAGTGTGTCACAGCACCTCCCTGCTTGCCTTCTCTAGTAAGGAACTACCGTCCACCTCTTCCTCAAGTACTTTGTAAGCTAGGTATGGTGACGAAGGCCTAAAATAGGACTGGGAGATAGCTACAGGAGGATCAGAATCAAGCCCTCCTTGGCTACATAAAAAGTTCAAGGCCAGTTTAGGCTACTTGAAACGTCAAGTCAAAACAAACAACAACAAACAATGCCTTGAGAATAAGAGCAAGTGAAAACATCCAGAGTGAAAAGACAAGGCTACTTGGTACACAGCAGCTCACTCCCAAACACACCAAGTGCCAAAGGAGAAAAGAGAAAAAGGTAGCCCCAGAATCCCAAAGCCTGGTAAGGGCATTTCCAGACACAAGGGCTCAGAACCAACTACTCAAGGCAGCAGAACACGTACTTCAGGGAAAGCAGTCAGCCTTGGGTGCAGAAACAGTGAGACTGACCAGTCTGCACCTCACCCAGGTATGATGGATGTGGGAAACATCTCCATCACACAGAGCTCCCGGCCTCAGTGGAGGGAGAGGGCTCGGTGTAAACGGGAAAAGCGGTTCCCTCATGCCAGGCAACTGGAGTTGGGTCCTCAGAATTCATGAGAAGGTAGGAAAAAACTGACTTTGTGAAGTATCTGCAGGGCTCTAACCAGGGAATTTTCTTAGAATTTAATCTCAGTTTTCAGAGGTCCAAGTTCAAATAATGAGAATGAGACACACCATTGACACCGTCATATTGTTAAGTACAGAGATTTATGCTTATCAAAATATTAAAAATCCATTTTACTTTTGCCAGAATTATCTTTTCTTGTTTAAAACTATGACTTTCACTTGATAATCATTTTATCCCAATGGATTTGCTGTTTTCGTTTATCACTTTTTAGCACGCCCAACCACCTGTATGAACTTTTTAAGGTTATCCTAATAGTTGTCATGAAGAAAAAGGACTGACACATGGTGATAATTACATATTTAATACATCTTGCTTTCAACAGCAATTTCAAAGTAAACATATCATAGACCTTATAACTTATTAAAGATTTATAGTGTTTACAAATTTGATTCTAAAAATATACCTTATTTGTTCTAAATGAATAACATCTGAAAGACAGAATAATAAATTACAGTAGTGTGCTCACCACCACTGTCCTTAGGCTTGTGCACACATATTCCATATGGAGTACTCTTGGGATGGTCATACTCTGCCTGAGAACACAAAGCACATTACACTCTGACGTACACAATTTCAGCCTGGCAGCACTGCTTTAAAAGGAAAAAACTGAAAGCATCTACTAGACACTGTAGGAAAGTACGGGCACATGCACACACAGACACATGTACACATTTTCTCTCGCTCAGTATACAAGAAGTGCATACCACAGTGTTCAGAAGAATTTACCCTTGTGTGCCAGATAATTAACCATTTCAGAAAGGAACAGTGAGTGGAAAGTCAGCTGATATGTGTCAACTGTAAGGAAGTGGTGGCTGTTGTTAATGAGCTGTGCCAGGAAGCCCTGTGAAGTGCGTTCTCAGTACACTCTCCGAAGAAGGAAGCACCAGCAGTAGACCTCAGCACACGGGAGGGGGCCATGTCTCCCGCCATCCTTAGATTGTACTTGTGAAGGCAGCGAACTCAGGCTGGCTAGAGCTAATCAGTCACATGGCCCGCGTGTCTGCCAGTATGGCCTGCTTCTAGAAGCCAACAGGTTAGGACTGTCCCCTTGTTCCTTATTCATCCAAGTGCAGGGAGCTTCAGTAGGAAGAACAGCTGATATCATTTTGACTTCTGTGACAGAGAGGAGGTGACACAGTATTCCCCAAACATATGTGTCTAGTCAGGGCCCCTAGTTTTAGACATTTATACTTTTCCAAATGTAGACTCCAAGCACATTAACGCTGATAACCTCCCCTGCTCATCACATATACTTCTGGCAAAATATGTAAAGTATTCTTTGGATCCCTATAGTGATGCAGGCTTAACATCATTCTACGGAAGTCCACTGTTTCCATATAGTGAGAGTCAAACTCTGAAACAACAACAGAGACAGCACGTGGGGTGCTTGTAATGCACACAGCTGATCAGAAACAGGAAAAGACACAATAACCGGTGAGAGGAAGTGACCAGCTACCCATTTGTTTTCTGTTTGGTTTGGTTTTGGCTTTCTTCTTCTGTTTCACTAAATTTCTAAATTGTTCAAAGCATTCTTATTCTCTGTGACAGTAATAGCATAGTTTGGCACATCAATATTGTGATACAATGCATGGTATGTTTTTAAAAAATTAGAAATTTCATGTACTCATAAACATATCTTTCATATGTGCACAGATATCTTACACTTATTGAAATCAAATACCGAAAGGTTGGTAACTGATTTACAGAAGCAATCACAGACTGCAGAAATGTGTGTGTCACACACACACACACACACACACACACACACCACTCAAGAAAAAACTGCTGCATCCTCGCAACTTCAGTCCGAAGTCCGGGTGGCGCACCTATCACATGCGTGCCGCTTTCTCGTGGCTTCCTCAGAGAAGATCGACTTCTTCTGCCTCATTCTTGATGAGATTTTTCAGCAATAACTTTACATTCATACTGCAAAGATTAAAAGGCCCAAAAGTTAACAGATTTAAAATCTCTTGTGAATTTCAAGTTTCAAACAAATTAAAAGGCTCTGAAAGTGGATGTTTTGATGTGTTCACTTTACTCCTCAGAGAACCAAGAATTACACAATGACCTTCTGAAAGTGAACGGACTAGAGACAACAGTGAAGGAGAGCAAAACAAAAACAAAGTTCCACACTGTAAGCCACGACAGCTGGTATTGCAGGGAAATCCTGCAACATAAAGGGCGCACGTGGTGTGTTTCATTTTGCTCAGAGATCAGCCAAGGGCAAGCCATGAACTTCAGCACAGTTCTGACTTCAACTCATTATTTCAAATCACTCTATGATTTAACAGAAAAATATCCAATATGAAGGATCCAAATTAAAACGATATCTAAAAGTATAGCTACCAAAATGTATAACTGAAATTCAAAAGAAAGGAAACCTACAGAGTGAGAACAAGGTGCTCAGATTATCAAAATGATAGCAAGGAGGTCACAATTGTCACAGCAGGCCAAACTCAAGTGGCAGCCATTCCCGCTATGGCTTCTGACTATCACTATGTAACTCTTGCACTAGGACTGGGGCCATCACAGTGTCTTTTCCATTCATAACTAAAATGAGTATCTTGATCAGTTTGAGACAGTCTTAAGTTTAAAACTGTTCTTGTTCTAAGGGCTGAGGCTTTGGCTCAGCTAATAAGAGTGCTTGCTGAGCACGGAAGAGAGCCAAGGTTCAACCCCTGTACCACATAATCCAGGTGTGGAGGTGCAGGCCTATGATCGCAGCTCTCAAGAGGTGCAAGCAGGAGGAACAACAACAACAAAAAAAAAAAATCAGGGTCATCCTAGGCTACATGGTGAGTTCAAGGCCAAGTGGGCTAGTTGAGACCCTGTCTCAAGGAAAAAAAAAATGGACTGGAAAACTGTAAACAAGTAAAAAAAAAAAAAAAAAGAAAAGAAAAAAAAGAAAGAAAGCAACAAAAATATCAAATATGGTAAAGAAATTCTACCACCCTATCCAAATCTGTTTTCCCTTTTCTTTCCAATTGTTCCTCAAGTATTTATATTTTGCAGATTAAATTCATCCTAATGCTTTATTTCAACGAAAGTGATAAAGAGCGTTTGCAGAACACTGTCTTTGCTGGTGCTTTCCCTGAGTGACAGCCATTTTGAGAAACAGCATCATCAAGTCACACGGTGCACAGGCTTCAGCTTACCATGGCCAGTTGGCGACCGATGTTCCCCATCGTTATGCCTCCAGCAAAAAATATACATGGCAACCAAGACCGGACATAGAGAAAATCTGGAGATGTGTATCTAGAAAAATAGAAATATTTTTAATCACCCCCAGAGCGAGGACAAGATCAGTAAAGCCAAGCAGAACGAAGGGAGTGGTTCAGTACATTAAACCGGCTAAGCCCACTGAGACCCTCAATTCCGAATGCAGTTATTGCTGGTTTACAGAGCAACCAGGTGACAAGAAGGACAATACTTACTGATAAACACCATTGTAGACTAACAGTTGGGTGACAATGGTTGCTAAGAAAGCGATTCCAACGCCAAGGCCAAAACCACTTCTAGATCTGTCAAAAGTCCACCACAGTCCTACTGACAGTGCAGCCAGCGTGAGGGAAAACTGGAAGTTGTTGTCAAAGTCTACTTTCTGAGGCCAGTGCTAAGGAGTCATCGTAAAACAAGGAAGCAGGTAAGACCAAATGTTCAGTTTTTTAAAATGAGAGTCTGTTTCTTCTGGAGTGCTCTCAACAGATGTTAGGTACAAGTAAAACTATGTCTAAATACCAAATACAGAAGGCATTAAGGAGCACATCCTTCCTTCTTGTAACCCGATTCTTTCTTTCTTTCTTTTTTTACTCTTTTTTTGGGAGGGAGCAGGAGGGTAGGTGGGTGGTTAACATAGTCCTAATTGTAAAGTCAGACACTCTTTAGGGCATATTTTTTGGCTAAACATGTAACTGTGGACTTTGGACAGTACAATGCTTAAAAGAACACATTTTTGAAAAAAAAAGAAAGAAAGAAAGAAGGGGAAGGAGGGAGGGAGGAAGGAAGAAAGAAAGGAAGAAGAAAGAAAGAAAAGAAAAGCAGTAATACTTCTCAAAAAGGTTTAGAAGTACTTGAAAATCATACAGGGACTTAGAAATAGAGGAGCTGACAGCTACTTAGCCGGGTAGCACATTCGCTGTATGATTTACTGACAGACACATTTTATAATAATGCAGTTCAGAACAAGAGTACCAAGGACATCGCATCCCTTTCTATTATGTCAACTGCTCTGGTTTTAATTTGTTGAGGATGAAGCCTTGAAGTGAACATTATCTTCCCCCTGCCAAGATATCCTGGTGCCTGCGACTTTCTAGCAGGGCACATTGCTCTGATATTTTATTTCTGGCACCCACTTAAGCATCTATTCACAAATGTATAGCCCTTTACTCAAAAAGGCAGAAGCCTTACAAATTCAATTTTCTGATTTTTTTTTCAGGGGGAGGTTAGTGGATTACACTATGAAATTAATTTTGAAAGTCATTAAAAGGAGGCATTTTCTATGTCCCTAAGGCTCTACCTCGGCTCTGTAAATAGCTACTTTTTTGGACCAAAGATTTGTCCAAATCTTTGTAGTACCTTGGCAGTACTACAGAAACCTCTCCTTTCTCTGCCCATGAAGCTACTCCCTGACTCCAGTGATAACCCATTTCCCCCAGCACTCTTCACATTCTCCCTGAAGCATACAAAACCACTGCTTGCAGAGTCCTTGGCACCTGAGGACTGCTGTAAGCCACTCGTTTACAGTTTTTTTAAGTGGCTGATTCATCAAGAAAGTAACAGTTCATCTAAGCAAGTCTCTCTTTTCCTTATATGAAAACTCCAAGCACAAGGTTCTGAGCACTGGCTCCTCTGTGCAAGAGGCATTCACATAAATAAGTGATGGGATACAGCACTAACGGGGTCTGTCCTTGCTAAGTTATTTAGCACAATAAGGAGGCTGTAAGACAAGAAATACATCAATTTCAGAAGCTGGACCTTGTGGGTTTCCCAACGTCTAAGTAACCTAGTATGAAAAGTGTTGGCTATAAATTTTGTAAACATTTTAGACTTCTTTAAAGCACAGACCATACCGCTAATATTGCTATTTTTATGTATGTTACTTAGAAACAAAGGAAAAGTTAAACAAAACCAAAACCTCATATTATATGCAAGGCATTTAGTGTTCTAGAAAGGGCTGCTTAAATTCTACCTAAAAACAATGAGACTGGGAAGATGGCTCAGGAAGACAGCTCAGTGGGTAGAGACTGCCATGCAAGCAGGAGGACCTGGGTTAGGATCCTAGCACCCACACGAAAGAGCTGGGGTCGGGGCAGGGAAAGATGTATGAAAAAGTCATACATCTTTATAAGCCAATTAAAAATTTTAAGTTAGACAGAGATTAGAAGGGAGAGATCCTGCATGCCTGGATAATGCTGGTCCCAAGAACCATGGGCTACTGAATGAAAATTCTACTGCCAGGCGTGAGATACTTTCTCAGGAGTTGCTGGCCACGGGAGCCCAAGAGCCTCCCAAAACAACACAGGCTCTTGCTAGTCTTCTTGGTTACCTACCAGCTTATTGCTGAACATAACACAGCTTTTGCTTGGTTGCAAGGTGGATAAAAATCAACCTATGCTGAGACTCACAGCCAAACAGTGGGCAAAGCATAGAAAGTCTTGTAGAAAAGTGGGGGGGGGGGGAATAGAAGGACCTGGAGGTGACAGGAGCTCCACAAGAGAACCAACAGCGCCAACTAAGCAGGGCCCAGAGGGGCTTGTGGCGACTTAAGTGCTAACCAAGGACCATGCATGGACTGGACCTAGGCCGCCTGCACAGATGTAGCCAATGGGCAGCTCAGGCTTCATGTGGGTTGCCTAGTAACGGGATGGGGCTGTCTCTGACATGGACTCTGCTGCCTGCGTTTTGATCACTTCCTTCTGGCCGATCTGCCTCGCCAGGCAACAGGGGAAGAGAATGAGCTCAGTCCTGATGCAACTTATTGAGCTGGTGGGGGCTCCCCTCTTGCGAGGAATGGAGGGGGGAGAAGGAGGGAGGTGGGGTTAGGAGAAGAGGGAGGGGGCTATGACCGAGATGTAAAATGAATAAATAAATTAATTAATTTTTAAAAAAATCAAGCTACAATTCAATTGGAAGCTTCCCTCTGCTGCTTAGCTTTCATAAAGCTGAAGATGCTATACCAGTTGCTGGGGAGAAGAGGCATCTTACAGAGCCATGTGAGCCCTACAATTTACAATACCAACCTATCAGGAAAGATTTGTACACAATTGCAATAGTGGCATCACTTTCACAGGGGTACCAACTGCTCTTTGCTTGGATTCCAAGGTCAGTTCAAAAGGAGAGAATTCATATGTGGTACTGTAAATGCAGTCAAAAATCCAAGGCCATGGAGGACGTAGGCCCGACAGTTGACATGAGTTCAGCTGTCACAGTGCCATGCTGCCTTCTAAAAATTTACATTTATACCCATAGATAAACACAATCCCTTCCTTAATCAGAGAAGCCTCTTTTTGCAATGAAATGAATTGGGAAGTAAATGCAGAAGAGATGGTTGCTCAAAGTACCAAGAACCAGGGATGATTGAGTGCTTGTCCCTACACAGGACATCTATACTATTCCCTCTAAGGTTCAAAGTCGTTGTGGAGGAGGACATGAGAAGGATGTAAAAGAGCCTGAAGATGAGAAGAAGGCAATGAATATCGACTGCCTTCTGGGCATAGCACAGCTCATGCAGAAGTGACTGGACAGCAATGGCTGCCCACAGCAGGCCTGCTGATAGTCAGTCATGGATGGAAAGAGGCCCATGGAGTCCTGCCTCCACTTCTCCCTCCCCATGTAGTACTGGCTACTGATAGATTATTAGCTGGGGGGAGGGGTGTGTGCAATCATCTTCTTTAGATGTATAACCACTGAGGAGCCCACCAAGCTCCAAAAGATACTTTCAAGCTCACTGCCATGCAGGCAACCCTGGTGAAATTTGTGGATCTCAAAACAAGCAAAAGAAAAGAAAAAGTTGAGGATGTGGGAAAAAGACTTGTAGAGAGGAGAGATAGTGAGAATAGAAGAGAGAGAAAAGAGCCACTGTGAGCAGAGTGTGCAGTATACAAAATGCATGAAATGGACCAAGAACAAACTCAATAAAAATTATTAAAAAGAAAGAAAGATAGATCAGTGGTCAGGATAAGAAGCTGCACATCACCGGTAGGGGTTCACATCGTATTGAGAGGGGTTTAACAAGTTGGTTACATTGTTTCAAAATGAAAAATACAAAAAGAAAAGTTGAAACAAAAACCTCAAACAACTCAAA
This sequence comes from Acomys minous, assembly GCF_964271855.1. Classification (NCBI taxonomy): domain Eukaryota; kingdom Metazoa; phylum Chordata; class Mammalia; order Rodentia; family Muridae; genus Acomys; species Acomys minous. The sequence goes on along the minus strand of NC_140483.1, from coordinate 67,773,259 downwards.
ACAAACAAAGACCCACTCAACAAGCTGAAGCAGAAGGGTCAAAAGTCAAGGTGGGTTAGGGCTAGCTAGCACAGTAAAAGCCTAGCTTATGAAGAAGTGTGTGTGTGGGTGCTTACTAAAAATCAATAAAAAGCAGTACAGCTTCTTTAAAAACATACTTTTAAAAGAGTACCTAAAACTACCAAGGCCCTTACTAGCAAATTCTAAGTGAAAAATGGTTTTAACTTTTGAATTATCAAAATTACATGTAAGGGATTTAGTAGCCTAAGAAGCAGAGCTTTTACATGGACCTGAAAACCAGCTTAAGCCAGGGTCTATGCCCTTCTCTAACCTCACACTTGCTACCCTGACATCTCACCAACTGCTTCAGCATTGTGTTGTGACTGAGAGCATCCGAGTTTACTGCAGGGAGGATGTAGGCTGCCTCTTTACTGCACATTTCATAAAGGATACAGCACTGGCATGATTTATGCCCACGAACACCGCCACACAGCGCATAACACTGGACCACTCTCTCTTAAACTTATGTGGTTCTCCTAGATGCCTGTCAATGCAGGGGTACAGTAACCCAATCACAGCTGCGAAAAGAAGGAAAAAAAAGGTAAGTCATCACCAGTACTGCACGGGCAGCAATTTAGTTACATAAATCACTACAGCAACTGACTTCGAGAGTCTTCAAGAAGAAAAATGTATCCAAATGACTGAACATCGCTGGCATCTTTAAACTTACCTTCCAGAGGAAAAGGAGAGCGGCGGCACTGCTGCCGAAAGCTGTGAAGAAGCCAAGCACTCTAAAGCAACACACTGTGGGGAGTGACTCACAGGAGCTACAGAGACACTACTTATGGAACTCCTAACAGTATCTTCCAGACACAGTTACCCTGTCCTCACAGGACACAATATCTAAGTATGTTACAACCAAGCAGAATGTAAGGAGAGGCTGGACAGTAGTGAACCCACACAACCGCCTTCCCCTATACATAGGCTCCCAAGGCCCTGACTGTCCTGTTAGGCAGATCAGCCCTGGCTAGCCAGTTTCCTGCCTGCACCCAGCACTCTGCTGACACTGCTTTCCACCTCATCCTTTTCCAGCACTACTCTAAAAGCAACAAAGGGCTACAGGTACGATTCCTGCTACTCGCAGAAAAAAGGAAAGGCATGGGGTACTTAGAATTACAAATTTGCTAATGCACACCTTTAATCCCAGCACTGGAGTTGAAAAAGCAGGCAGATATCTGAGTTCAAGGTCAGCTTAGTCTACTTAACCTACAGTCAGAACCTGTCTTAAAAACAACAAAAATTCTATATATTTCCAGGTAATATGGAAGTTTGCTGTTAAAGGGTAAGAAGGAACCATCTTACTATGTAGATTTTAGTTTGAGAAAAAAGTTGACTGCTGCCTGTGTAAATAATCACAAATATATATCCATGACAGAGACCTAACATACTGTCAGCCTACCCCTCACTTAAGTACTATCAAAGACATGCAATGTATGTTTCATGCATGGTTGTGAATGTGTTCACTGAGCATGTGGAGGTCAAAGAACCATGCAGCACTGGTTGTGTGACACAGGGTCTCTCACTGCCCTAGGGCTAAGTAGGTTAGGCTGGCTGCCCAACAAGGCCCCAACAAGCCCCGGAGACCCACCTGCACCCACCTCTTGGATTACAGGCATGAAGCACCAAGCCAGGCCTTTTTCTTCCTTCTCTTTCTTTTCAAACCAAAGTCCTTATGCTCCCAAGGCAAGCACTTCACCCACTAACCTATCTCCCAAGCCCACAAGAAAAAATGTATATATATGTATGTATGTATGTGCTAAAGATTTTTAAAATGTGTCTGTGTATACATGGGTGCCTGCTAGTATGTACATGTGCATTTGTGTGCCCATGGAGGCTAGAAGACATAGGATCCCCTGAGTTACAGGAGTTGGTAAGCCACCAACATGGGTGCTGGGAACCAAACTCAGAAAGAAGAGTAAACACTCCTAACTGTTGTACCATGCCTCCACACAATTACACTCTCTTTAAAGTTTTAAACCTAAAATTAAAAGGGTAAAAAAGAAAAAGAAAACTGTAGCCCAGTTAGTATTAACAGCCACAGGCACATAGAGCAATGGAACAGCCTGTGAAAGAGACAGCCTAGAAACAAGACTGGAGCTCTGTGCTCTTTTCACCTCAGCTTTGGGTGAGTATAGACGGTTCACACGCCATCCTGAGCCAGTGACAAAACGCTGGAGTGCAGAGCTCCACTGGCTGCTAGAAAATTAGGTTTCAAGGCCTGGAGAATGGCTCAGTGTGCTGAGTGCTTGCCTCACAAGCCTAAGGAACTGAGTACAAACCAAAACAAGAAAACCTAAGGTGGACTGAGTCTGAGGAGTGACAGCTGAGGGCATCGTTGGCCTCTGCATACAGACAGGAACATACACTGGCACACACAGAGAGAAAAACCGCGTATGGTCTTGTTTAAAACACACTACTGAAAAATCCCATTGGATTAAGTGACAACATCTCTAAAGTTCTACATGATTAAAATGACAAGCATGCCTAATAATTGAAACATGTCTAAATGATACTTTTTCCTCAAGGGGTGTCACAAAACAGCTTGTCTGTCATTCTCCCATCCTTTGCATCTGCATACATACATACATATATATATATATGCATACCAATACTGCATTTGCCTACTTATGATAGATACCTATAGGTATATCTATCATCTATCATGAATCCATCTACTATCTATCATCTACCTATATATCAATTAACTTATCCTCAGACTCCTGCATCTTTCTCCTGATGGCCTGTGGCTGAGCGAAAATTCAACCAGAACAGGCATTCCAAGTCAATTTTGCTCAGCAGCTGATGCCATAGGTAAAGAATTATCACACAGAGATGCTGACATGTACTGCAAAGGTATAAATAAGTAAAACTGACTATGTTTCTATGCAAGTGGGAGACAACTGAGAAGAGAAAGTGAAAAAACAAAGAAAGAATTTAAACGGTCATGCTGCCAACCTTGGGATTTGCCAATAGAAAGACCAAATCCGTTGAGCATGCACAGTGCTCAGCTGCTCACTGAGAGGGAGAATTTGGGGAAGCTTGTCACTTCCCATTAAATGTCTCTCTTTCTTTCCTTAAATAAAGGCATGGAGAGTCTGATAGGAATACACATAGCGCAGTGAGGCTCCGCTGGCTGAGAGCTCAGTGGAGGATGTCTGGGCTTCCTCTTCTCTTCTCTGCATCTTTTTTTTTTCTTAAACAAGAGACTTAAAATCATGCTGTGTAAAATCATATGCAAATACAGTCCTGCTTAATCAGATAGCTCTCTGATGTAAAATCACATGTCTTCTCATATCCTTAAGTGATTCCCAGTAACAGTCTGCCAAGACCAAAGACAAAAGGAGCTTGTGGTAGTAAGCCGTCACTCTCTCTGGGTGGTGTGCTCAGTGCAGCGAGGCAGGAAAAGGAACACAGTTAAATTAGACATTTAGCAACAAGGGAGGGCTGAAGAAAACCACACCACTCAGCAAGACACACTTCCACGGGAGACTACAACAGAGGCAGGCATGTTTCCATTCAGCAAATACTTAAGCCCTATGTGCTTCTGACGCTTGGTATTTGCTAGGGATTTAAAGAGGGAAAAGAAGGCTGGGGAGATGGCAGAGATGGCAAAGTGCTTGCTGAGTAAGCCCAAGGACCTGAATCTGATCTCCAGAATCACACACACACACACACACACACACACACACACACACACACACACTCAGACACACATGTGCATACTCATTCATACATACGGACACATACTGACAGTCACACTTCACACACCCAAGATACCAAGATACAGTGGTGTACACTTGTGGCCCCTGCACTGAGAAGCAGAGACAGGCAGATCCCGGGGTGTGCTATCTACCCTACTTGATGAGTTCCATGCCAGACAGACTGTCCTAAAAAGAAAACAACAACAACAAAAACAAGATAGGTGGCATCTGAGAAGTACAACTGAAGTTGTGCTTTGGACACACACACACACACACACACACACACACACACACACACACACACATACAGAGGTACAGAAATGTACACAATAAACCAGGGGATGTGTTTTCATGGCAAAGTGACAGAAATTACAAAGTGCTGAGGTTATTACTGTGCAGGCAGAAACATGAAAACAGTTCTATTAACAAAGGGGGGGGGGTGCTGAAGGAGCCAAGGCACAACCAGAAACAAACAGCATCATGAGGAAACTGTAAGGCTTGAGCATGAAGGGAGGCTCAGGATCCACAGAGCATCATAAACATGGCCAAAAGTATGCCACAAAAAGACTTGAACCCTGAGTATGGTAAAGAATGAGAAAAAACACGTTGACACATTCTGTACCCAAGATAATCATCCTTACATCCCAGACTGCTCAACAGTATATGGGGAAGAGAGGAAGGGCAAACTTGAAGGCAGAAAAGGGTGTTGAGGGCAGGACACCAACAGAAGGATGGGAAAGGGGCAGGGCGGAACCTCTCCAGGAAAGAGGCAAGGGATGGCTTGAGAGGACCCCTCAAATGCCTTGTATAGGCTTGCCTACTTGTGACTTTTGAGATAACCTCTCTATTTCTTTTACATACAACAACTGTCTTTTAAAACATTTATTTTTTAAAGCTGGCAATGTTAAACCTATAATCCCAGCACCCAGGAAATGAAAGGTGGATAATCAGGAATTCCACGCCAGTCTTACCTAGAGTGTGTTTGAGGCCAGCATGGGATGTGTTATTTTACTGTCTCAAATACAACAAGACAATAAGAAGAGATCCTTCATAAATGCTCCCTGGTGACTCTCAGAGTCCAGCTCTGGCGCACCACACATATAAGAAGGGAGTCCACGACAACACCAGCCTCACTAAGCTTGTTTGGACCCTCCTGATGAAGACACCACACTCTTTGGTCACAAGGCACAGAGAAATCAAGCTGGTATTAACAGGAGAGCTTCCTCCATGCTGGCTAGCTTTCATGGTACTGAAAGGTGCTAAGCAGGCAACTGAAGGAGAAAAGTCATCAAGTCTCACCCAGCTGTGATCCTCAGTCCCTAGTGAAAAGTCACCGTGAGGACACACGCCTGTAATCCCCGTGCTGGAGGGGAAGACAGGCAGATCCCTGGTGCCCAGGGCCCAGCTAGTCAACCTAACTGATGGTGTCCAGGTTTAGAGAGAGACTGTCTCAAAACAGTTTAGAGAATAATTGAGAAAGACACCCAACACTCACGTCTGGCCTCAATATCCAGGCACACATATGTTCATGCAAACCCACACATGTGCAAACCACTCTCCTCCCCACCAAATACACGTTTGTTACTTAGACAATACCATATTCGATTGTAAGCACCACAGAAATGCCTTACACATACCTGAGGCTGTGCCACAGCACGGTGGTACCCACCATGCAGACGAAAAGATGCTCGTGATCACATCAGGTGGGAAAAGTGTCACGTTTCTCTGAATCTGAAGCAAGTTCAACACTAGCGCAAGGAACACTCCAATGAAGAACAGTACCACCCCACGGATCACCACGTTCACGCTCTGGCTGGTGACAGAGGAAATGTATGGGCCACACTTTTTAGGCCGAGGTGACTCTGTCTCTCCTTCCGCCATGGTTTCATAAGTTCAGGAGGCCTAAGCCAACAAATAGGATAAGGCTTCCCAGTGGAAAAGGTGAACTGTGAACTGGAGCAGACCAGTGTTTCAATGGTACCGCATCTTGCCTGAACGTGGGACCTACCAGAAATCCTACAAGAGATAAGAGCAGAGAATCAGCATGGGTCATCAGATGCACAACCATTTTCACACTTTAGTACTAATTTATTTAAAGTATTTACTAAATTAAGAAAATCCTTTAAGAGAGCCTTTATACGCACGTTAAAAATATGCTATATGTGTATTTACTAGGACAGAACAGGTGTCTTAAAGATCTCAGCCATAGAGCTAGAGAGCTGGCTACGCTCACAGATGCCTGCAGTCCCAGTTCCAAAGGAGTCAATGCCATCTTCTGGGCTCTGTGGGCACCAGGCATGCATGTGGTACACATAAATACATGCAGGCAAAACACTCATAAACATCAAACAAAAACGAATACATCTTTAAAAGAGAGAGACCGCAACAGTAGAGTCTGTGATGAAAGCTCTGTTAGCAAAGCACTTACAACCCAAGCACGAGGACCTAAGTCTGACCCCAGTACCTACCTAAAAAGCCAGGTGTGGGCACGAGCACCTGAGATGCCAGTGGTGGGCATGGGGAGAGAGGAGGATCCCTAGAGCTTACACCCTGGCCTAGCTCTGCCTCAAAACCACAGTGGAGAAGGATTAAAGAAGACACACAATGTCTGCCTCTGGCATGCACTATGACCAAGCAGAGGAAGCAGAAGAAGAATACTAGGCAGCACTGCCCAGTGACAACCTTCTGAGGGTCAGTGGCTGCTGGGACCCAGATGGTGTCTCCCAAGAGACTGCTGTGTTGTTAGTTTACGCTCACTGTGGTGATGGTGATGTTGGAGATGAGATCGTTAAGAGGTGAAGGTTGGGTAAGGGGGGGGTGGGGGGTGGGGGGGGTGGGGGGTGGAGGGGGTGGGGGGTGGCACATGCTTATAATGAGAATCAAGAATCCGAGGCCACTCTCAACTACATGGAGAGCTGGAGGCCATCCTGGGCTATAAGACATCTTTTAAAAGGGAGGAGACACACCAAAACAATATTTTTAGGCTACTTAGGGGGCACTGTCCTAGGAGAAACAGTGGGCCTCCTGTCCCTTTGCTCCCTATCTGGTAATGTGATCTTACCCTCTCAACTACACTCACGCCACCCACTGAGGGGCACAACTGATGCTAGCTAGTCTAGAGTGGTGAGTAAAATAGACTTGTTTTCTTTACAAAGTTAGCCTGCTTTCAGTATTTCCTTGCAACAACACAAGTTAATCAGCTAATGCAGTGATCCTTTGTGTGTGTTAAAGATAAATAACACACTTGCACTTTTCCAAGCACCTGGCACAGGCAGTCATTTAACCCTCACCACACCCCTAAGGGGCCGGTGTGGTGCCGCGTATCTAGAATCTCAGTGCTTAGGAGCTCTAGGCAGAAATATACTGAATTCAAGCGCACCCTGGGCTGTACAGTGAGACTGTCTCAAAAACTAACACTAATCATAACAACAACAGCCTCAAGAGCTAAGTGTAATTAATCTCAAGCGAGGTAAGCAAAGAAAGGTCAAGCACAGCTCGAACCAAATCCACCGTCCAACTCCCTTGCTCTCGCCATGAGGCTAAGCTTCTCACACTGCCCTGTACCTTGTTCTCAATGAACGCTAACAGTTTTGAAATGTGAGCACGGTAAGTAAGCTTCTTATCAGTTACTTTTGTCTTACTCAACTACACTACTACACAACTTACTCGGGCACTTCCGTAAGTCGGTACTTAAGTAGTGCGTCTTGTGACTGCTGAGACACTGTATGTGAATGAAGCTGATGTCATAGGGCCATGGGAGTGGGCAGGCTCACCACTGTGCATGTGTGGAGGTCAGAGGGCAACCTGAGGGAATCCGTGCTCCTCTTCAATCATATGGATCCTGGGGCATCAAACTGGGCTTGTCAGACATTAACACGGGCTTAGCTTTACCGACTGAGCCATCTCCCACAGACAGGACTTCTAATAGCTGCCTTTAATTATCTGTAGAGATGGTTTATGGGTTATAAACTTTTTATGCTGGTCTTGTTCACCATTAGATCTCCACTGTATCTCTTTGCGCACCAAGCTTCCTGCCTAGCCCACAGGAGTAGTGGCTCCACGTAGTTTAAGCCAGGCTCATTCTTCTGGGAGTCACTCTCTGGGGCTCAGCAGTCCCTGGAAAGGCAAATCTAGACCCTAATCGCTTAAAATATGCTGCCTTTAAGTTCCTAATTTTCAAACTACCTCATACACAAATTTTGGAACAAAACTCAATGTGCACGTGCGTGGTCCATAGCCATTATGGATCCAGCAAGATGGCTCAGTAAGTAAAGGCTTGCCACCAAGGCTGATGAGTTTAATTCCCAGGACCCACATGGTAGACAGAACGAACCAACTCCTGTGCGTTGTACTCTGGGCTCTACACACATGTTGTGGTGCATGCCCACATGTGTAAGTACACACAGAGACACACAATAAATAAGTGTAATAAGAAACTTAAAAATAATAGCCATTATAAAACATAAAAACCAAAATTTTCAATCTCATTTAATGAATATTTAAACAACAGGATTTTCTTTTTTTAAGACAAGGTCTCAGGGAACACAGGCTGGCAAAGGTTGGTCTTAGATTTCTGATCCTCCTGCCCCTCCACCAACCCCTTCTAAAATGTACCTCCTACTCCTAGAGCTGAGGGTTGTACAGGGCTGAGGACCAACCCTAGGGTCTTCATTCGCTGAACCATCTCCCCAGCATTAGGAAATAAAAATAAAAATAAAAATATGCTACACCAAGGTGAAAAGGATGCTTTAAAGTATAAAATAGCAGGGCTGGAGAGATGGCTCAGTGGTTAAGAGCGCTGCCTACTCTTCCAAAGGTCCTGAGTTCAATTCCCAGCAACCACATGGTGGTTCACAACCATCTGTAATGTGATCTGATGCCCTCTTCTGGCTGCAGGTGTACATGCAGGCAGAACACTGCATACATAATAAATAAATATAAATCTTTTTTTTAAAAAGTGTAAAATAGCAACAAGCAGACAAATGAAATACCTGAGGTGGCTTCCTTACACACTGCATGAGGCCAACAGTGAACTCTGCTTCCTAGACCCCAAGCAGCCACAGCCACCCTACCCCTTAACAGAGCATGAGCAACAGAGTCTGTGATTTTTTTCCCAAGGAGGAATTAACAACAATATATCTTAGGTTCTACAGTATTTTTAGAAGGACAAATAACTGTAATTCACAAATCCCATCCAACTCCAGAGATAACTGGCCAGAATCCGCCAGAGACGCCTTGGTGCTTAGGTTGGAGGGTCCCTCGCTGGGTGGAAACTGTTCCGAGCACCCCTGGCTCCTGCCCACTAAATGTAGGCCTCCCGACTCGTGAAACCCAAAATTGTACCCACAGTATTTCCAAACGCCCTGAGGGAGGTTCTGACTCCAATGGGGCTGCTGATTGCTGGAGACTGTTTTCCTCATTCGCCTACTGAGGACATTCTGAGAGGTTTATTTGTGTTTTCTCCCACTGCTGTTTATTCAACCTTTCCTGGCAGCTCTTCTTCAGTTTCCTACTTCACCCCCACAAATTTTCTTTAAAAATAACACACCATTTGTTTCATGTTTATTTGAAGCAGAACCAAAAGACTAACTGTGGTTATATCATAGCACAAAGATATATAATTACCAGGAACAAAAATAAAGGCTACAATACTTCACCACCAATGTCCTAAAATTTAAGGACTGGAAGGAAGCCAGGAGACCATCTATGCCAGGGTGTATTTGAGCTTCATGCAAAGTAAAAACAAAAGTGTGTATGTGTGCATTTTTTTCAGAGTTTACACACGTACTCAAAATCCTCCAGGATCCAAAGTCAACAATGGGCCATCAAGCCCGGCGTGGTCACCCACACCCCAAATTCTAGGTCAGCTTGGGCTACACAGTGAATTTCAAACCAGCCTGAGACCCTGTCTCAAAACAAAACAAAAAGAAGGAGGAGGAGAATGTGGAGGAGGGAGAGGAAGAAAGGGAGCACAGTCAACCTAAGAGCTCTCTCTCTCACCTCGATAGTGTCACACAGAGTCTTCAGGTGAATTGACCAGATCAGGAACGAATTACTTTAGCTGGGGACAGTGGAGCAGGGATACAATCCCAGCACTTGGGAGGTGGAGGTGGAAAGATCTGGAATTCAAGGCTGTTCTCAGCTACACAGTAAGTTCAAAGCTAGCGGGAGAAAACAGTGCAGTCGCTGGATCTGGGAAGGGGGAGTCATTTCTGGATCTCTTACCACAGTTACAAATAAACACGTACAATCATCAGGCTGATCCAACAGACGGAATTCCAGAAAGGTATTCACTACCTCCTAGACAACAGTAAAGCTCCCTTTAAAGGAAACCTGTGTTTTATGGGCTGCTGAGACGGCTCCAAGGGTAAAGGAGCTTGCTTTGCAAGCCTGACAACCTGAGTCGGATCCCGGCATCCCACCGTAGGAAGAAGGAATCAACTTCTCAAAGTTGGCCTCTGACTTCCACACGTGTGCTGTCCCACGTAACCCTCTCCCACATACTCACTGATGATAATGGCAATAGTAAAGTTTTTAAAAATTTAAAATAAAGGTATAAAAGCAAGCTTATACTCTCAGTGTTAACTAGGAGGGTGGGACAGTTTGAAGGCTCTGGAAACAAACATAGCATAATTCATTTTAAAGTCTCTAGCTATTAATACGTTCTTAAAACAAATATAACTGTGTTTTTAAGTATTATTTTTATATTAAAAGGAAATTTGATTCTCTATTTTTTAAATCTTTATTGAAAAATTTAAATCATAAAAATTTTTAAGTATAATACCGCCATGGCTCCTAAAGAGTCAATGGTAATAAATAGGCAGGGGTTTTTAATTCCCATTGTACAAAATCAGATAGGCTAACGTGTAGGTTTCTTTTGTTGTTTGAAACAGGATTTTACTGTGTAGCCAAGGCTGGCCTCAAATCTCTTGCTTCTCCTTCCTTGTCCTCCAGAGTGTGGGGCTTACAGACCTGAGCCACCAAACCTGGCTTAACACCCCAAGATGGCCAAGTGGTTGCCAGGTAGCCGCATTTGGGGCAACCACTTGGCCTCCATGAACAGAGTTCTTTTCACTTCCCTCCACAAACACCTCACTAACAACTTAGGTGCCACACAGGAAACTATTCTTAAAGTCCCATTCACAAACTATTAACTCCAAAACAATGCTTTCTACAGTTTAAGAGAAAACCTTACAGGAGGATATGGCAATATTCTACCTTGAGCCCTGATCTACAACTTCCATAAAGTATGAGAATGAACACACACACCAAAACAAACAAACAAACAAAAGCAGTTCACATACTTTCACCAGATCAGTGACAAATCAGCAAAGCTGGAAAAACAGTGTCCCATGTGACTTCATGTTAATGGATTCATATCATTACTTTTAGACAAAAGACTGGCCTAGGTAATTCTACACATTTTACAAGTAAATCAAAGTTTATGTTGACCATCAAAACAACTTACGGGTAATAAGCATTTGACAAACAATATAGAAGCGAAATATTGTAACATATGAAGTAGTTGAAATCTAGGCTTTTTAAAATTTTATTTTTGCCTATGTCTTATTAGCCCAGGCTGACCTCAAACCCAATATATAGCCAAAGATAACCTTGAATTTCTAATTCCTCCGGCCTCCAGCTTCCAAACCCTGGGACTTCTGGCATGCATCACCATAGCTGGCTAGAATCTAGTAACTTAAGAACCATTTGCTTCTAACAATTGCAAGCAAACAAGATTATTCATTTTTCAGTGATTAGTGTCCAAATAGGAGAGTTTGCATTCTCATACGAATGTCTCTTCAGGGACTGGATCAGATACATCCCCAAATAATAAAGTTAAATTACTACTGCCTATTTTTTTTCAACATATGCTGTGCTCATTAGAATGGCATCCACAAAACAGAGTGTCAGCACTACAAAAACACAACTCAATGACAGGTTTAACTCTCCTTAAATACAAGCACTAGATATGAATCCCAAACTAGGTGCTCTCAAACTCTAAGAAGAAAAATATATACCCTGGATAGACTGAAACTCTTTTCTCTCTACATTAAAACCCCCAAATAGAAAAGATTTAAGCCAGCAACAGTTGCATAACTCGCTGCTTTAAACAGTGTCCTTAGTCCTTAAAAATGTTACTCTTCTGTTTGGTGATAATTTTCTAGCAAAAATGAAGACACTGTTTTCACTGAGTTGCACATTATCTTCTCCTTCTCAGTGTCCTGGTCTACAAACACAATCATCAATTTAAAAAGTATCAGGCTTGTCACCAAATACAAAAGATTCACAGACTGGCCATTTCATAAGAGATGTGAGCTGACTGCTATGAAAACAAATAAAACCACTGATTACAAATCCAGAAAGGGGAAAAAAAATAAAGCATGGAGGAAGAAAACAAGAACTTCAGCTCACTGGTTTTCCCTACAGGACCTTGATTAGTAGGGGGCACCCCTTTATTGATTTTCATTCAGAGGTTCACTGTCAGGGCAAAACCTCAAAGCTGGGGAAAAAAAATGCCAGGGAAGCCGCTTTCTTCTTCTTCTCCTTCTTCTTCTTCTTCTGTTTTATTTTTTGCTTTTGTTTTTGTTTTTGTTTGTTTTTGGTAAGCAGAACTGGAGCCTGTTTTTCATTGCCACGGTCAGCTTCCCGGTGATACAGATGCTAGCCAGTTTCAGTGGCCCAACTGTCTATTTGCTTTTTCTCCAAGAATTTCCTCTTCGAGCCGACAAAACAGAAAGCTCTTTAGGGCCTATTTCCCTCAACTACACAGATAATACCACCCTTGAACAACTTTTCCTAACATTAACTGGACATGGGTTGTTTTCACTTAAGTTTTAACACCTTTCATGTCCCTAGCAAAGCACCTCCATCCTCAGCAAAGCACTGTTTTCTTTACCGGACAGCTCGTCCCTCCCTCCCCCTCCCCCCAACGACCTTTAAAAAAAAAAAAGCCAACTACTATCACCAACAGACCTCTAGGCCCAGACAAGAGCGCTTTTTGGCAGCACCCACTGATAACATACCTAAAAGGTATTCACTTCCGATCCCAAATCCCTACTCTTCAACTCAAAGTCCTTTTATATCGGTAGATTCTAAACTTACTAGGATCCTATACCTAATTTCGACCCATCTCCAATACAAGCCTGAGTCTTTCTCCCAGGTTTCAAGCCACCCAAGACCTGTCAGGTGTACGCTAGACAGCTGGCCCATCTCTGTCCCCAAACAGACCTCCAGGTTCGCCCTTCCCGCCGTCCTCCAGCCTTCTTCCACTCTGACAGTCTTCCACAGCCCAGGGGACCTCAGCAACACCTAAGGCCTGTCCCCGAACCCGCCGTCCCCCTTCTAGATCCCCCTGACCTCTGTCCGGGTAAAGCCGGGACCCCTCGCCCAGCAGGCCCTACCTGCGGGTCCAGGATCGCCCCCAACACCTGCCACCAGGATACCTAGCCTGCAACGTTAAAGCATAAGCAGCTCCTCTTCCCGAAAGCAACGGCATTCCTCGAGCGGTCCCCCTCTAAAATAAGCTCACCTGCGCTCCGCCGGGAGACCCCCAGTTCATCCCCGCCTCCGCCATCTTCGGGGACCTGCCCCCCGCCCTACACCCCTCCCACAGCTCCGCCTGAGCCGCACTGAGCCTGCGCGGCCGGGGCGCCCCACCCACTAAAGGTAAGGGCAGAGGAGCTTCCGGTAGCAGCTCTACGAGCTCCCTCGGCTCTCCTGGGACAGGGCAAAAGGATTTCCGGTTTGCTGGACACTCCAGGTTGGAAGGAGGCGTGGACCTTGTCCCGGACGAGAAGCTGCGGAATCAGCTGTTGTTGGCCGACTGGGTAGTGAAGGGTTGTGACGGGTGCCTCGACTCAGTGGGCGGAGTGAGGGAAACCGTGCGCGGATGCTCGTACGCACGGCCGGAGACCCCGCCCTCTGCGTGGGCCTCAGTTGCAAACAAGGGCTCTGTGATGCTCCCCTCAACTTCTCTCTGCCCTGGAGTCCGCCTCAGCAGCCTTTCTAAACACGAACTAAAAGCAGCTCCTTTCCTCTATAAAGATTTGCACCAAGGAACAACACAACATCGTATCACCACTTAACTGTCAAAATGATCCTGTCCTTTTAATTTAAGAGCATCCTTCTTTTAAAACAAGAGTCTGACTGTGTAGCCTTAGCTGGTCTGAAACCACCTAGGAGACCAGGTTGGCCTCACTAAGAGCTTGCCTGCCTCTGCTTACCTAGTGCTAGGGGGCGGGGGTGTGTGTGTGTGTACTGAAACCGTCCTTATAGAACGGGAACCAGTAATTAAAGGTGGACAGATGTTGACGAGTGGGCAGATGAACTATTGTTTTGGATGAAAAAGAAATGGTACAGGGAAGTTTTATTCCTTGAAATTGTCAAGGGTTCGAGTGGGAAAGTGGAGGGTGGATCTGAGAGAAGATTTGGGGGAAGAAGAAGGAAGTAAATATGATGAAAATACATTGTATGCCATCCTCAAGGAATTACATTTTTTTAAAGAAAATTTTCATTCGTGTATACAAAGTATCTTAATCATATTCCCTGCCCCCAGCCCACTCCCATATTCCTCTATAGAGTGTTTTTTTAAAGCCAATACTAAAGTCTATCTTGATTACCTCCCTTTCTGGGATGTTCTATGTTTGCGGGGGGGGGGGGTGCTTAGCCAAAAATATATTATGAGTGTAGTCTGATTACATTGGTCTTAAGGAAGGTTTTGTAGGAAATGTGGGTCTAAAGTAACTACTTTAGCAGGAAAGTGTCATTTGGGTAGAGTCTTTTTTCTTTATTTTGAACTAACGGTCAGCTGCATTTTTTTTAACTGATGCTGGCCCTTTTATCAACACATTTATTTCTTAAAAATATAAGAGAAACTAAACTTCGACCAGATCTCAGCGTGTATTAATATAAACATTTTTGTATTTCGAATGTTTTTCTCTAGCTTTTAAATTTAATTCCTACAGTGTGTGTGTGTGTGTGTGTGTGTGTGTAATAATTAAAGACCTAGACAAATTATTCTGCATAGAGGAAGAATTTTATAAGGAAAAACAAAAGTATACCGGTGATGGTTAGCCATCTTCGTCGACATGGCAGGATTTAGACTCACCATGGAAACACCTATGGATGTATAAGAAGTTTCTAGAAAATGTTAAGGAAAGAAGCAGCAAGCTGGATGTGAGTAGCACCACTGGGGTCTTAAGCTGAATAAAACGAGAAAGCTTGCTGAGCAGCTGCACTCACCTCTGTTTCCTTACTGCATACTCAATATGACCTCACCTCCACCCACATCCCCATGCCTTCCCTCTGGTAACCGCCTGTGTCCTCCCAAACCATGAGCCAAAATAAACCCATCCTCCCTCAAATGCTTGGGCCAGGTGTTGCTTTTTCACAGCAACATTAAAATCCAAAACAAACTGATGTCAGGATAGGAACTAAGAGGGTGATGAAATCACATGGACTTTGGATCGCTTTGAAGCTAGTTCTGTGCCACTGGCTTGCTGGGGAAGATTTTTTGAAACCTCATTGTGTCTTGGCACTAAGTGCTAGAAATATCCCTGGTTTGATAGTTCTGTTCTTCCCTTGCCCCAATTATGGTGCACACTGTTTGATCTTTCAGTGGTGCAGGTCATTGGGCAAGCTAGAGAGAATAAAAAACTGTACCTAAATGCAGGCAGACATCCACAGAGGTCACTGGACGGGAGGCACCATGAGACCTAATGGTAATTACTCTCTATGGGCTGGTGCTTCAGTAAGCCCTATTCTAAGTTTCTGAGAACCTGACACTTGGAAATCTTACCCAAATGAAAAGCATCCAAACATTAAACCCGAAGAATACAGAAAAATGTTTCTATCAGTAGTTGGAGCCCCAAATACTAGAAAACTATCCTACCTTTTATGATATTGTGTTTGTTTGTGGTCTGCCCTGGCTGACCTGAAACTCACTATATGAACCAGGCTGATCTTGAACGTACAGAGATCCTTCAGCTTCTGCCTGCTAAGTGTTGGGGTCCCTGGGGTCGTGTACCTGTATCACCAAAGCTGGAAGTTTTCTTTTATCATGTTTTAATGTGAAACACTGCTTTTGTTTGGTTCTAGCCCCTCTAACTCCAACTTTATGTGCTGAAATATGCCATAGTATGGTGGTATCAACTGCTGTAGTAGAACCTTTAAGAGGTAGGTGGGGCCTAATAAACAGTAATTATGCGCTGTGGGCTCCACTCTCATGAATGGGGTGATTAAAGACTGGTGTGAGTGGATTCATTCCTAGAAAGCAGATTGTGATTAAAAAACAACAACAACAAGCACAGTGCCTCTTGACAAGCTCCTGCCCTCTTGCCCATGTCCCCTCTATACTACTACCTACCATGTTGTCACATAGGTAGAAGGCCGTCCCCAGGCTGAGCCAGCATGGCCAAGTGGTCTTGGATTTTTGAGCTTTCAAACCTGTGAGCTAAGCAAAAATCTTCTCTCTATAAAGGACCCAGTCCCACATATTTTGTTACAGCAGGCAAATCAAAATAGACTAACACAGATACATATAGTTAAGGGACCTGAAAAGGAGTTTGCCTTCTTGAGGTTATTGCATGAGTCATTTATTATTAGTGCATTTGTCCCTTATATAAATGCAAGCTGAGCAGCTAAGCAGACACCACGCACTGGGCCTTAGGAAGAAAGTAAATAGACAAATTACCTTCCTTTTGTTGCTTACATTCTAGTGGGAGAAACACAATAAATATTTAAATGGGTATGTAATAGAAGTTGAGGCAAGTGTTGGGTTATTTCTCCCATTGCTGTGACGAAATACCTGGCAAGAAATGACTGACGGCGGGGGGGGGGGGGGGGGGGAGCAGTTTACTTTAGGTTACATCACAAGAAAGGCCTCGGTCTATCACAGTCTGCTGATCAGATTGGCGAAGGGACAGGAAATGTGATTAAGCTAAAAAGCATCCAGGCTAACTCCCAAGGACCAACTTTCTCTAGCAGGCCTCCACTTTCTTTATGGAGCCAGTTCTCCCTTCCACCATTGCATGAGTTCTGGGCTCGAACTCAGTGAGATTGTTCTGTTCCGTGCCGTACCCACTGAGCCATCTCAGCGACAAGGCTCCACTTCCTAAACACAATCACCAGCTGGAAACTGTCCAGACACACGGGCCTGGGGCAGATGGTGCACATTCAAACCACAAGCGCTAAAGAGATGTACCTGGAGTGAAAGGAGATGCCCGGAGACGTGATTTCAAGTGTGAGTTGAAAACTGTGATGGAACTGCGGAGGGCAGGCTGAAGCACAGCTGTGAGGATACAACAGCTGGAAACTCCGTGTGTTCCCAGAATTGAAGGAAGGGCGGAGTCACGTGGATGAGTGGAGGAAAGAAGGAAGATGATAATAATCAGAGACGAAGGGCTGGAGAGATGGCTCAGTGGTTAAGAGCACCACCTGCTCTTCCTAAAGGTCCTGATTTCAATTCCCAGCAACCACATGGTGGCTCACAACCATCTGTAATGTGATCTGATGGCCTCTTCTGGCCTGCAGGTGTACATGCAGGCAGAGGACTGTATACACAATAATAAATAAATCTTTAAAAAAATAATAATAATCACAGATGAAAAAAAAGCTACCACTTAAGGTTGTATGTTAACATCATGACTTGCCCCGTATTGTGTGATTGTGTGTCAGATATCGTGTGTGTGTGTGTGTGTGTGTGTGTGTGTGTGTGTTAGTGCTTGTGTGTATAGGCATAGTTGTGCAGATGTGAATGTGCATCTGTGTGGAGGTGAGGTTGATACTTGGTGTCTCCCTTGTTTACACCCCGCCTTAATTTTTTAGATGAGTTCTCTTACTCAACCTGAAGCTCATGAATTCAGCTGCCTGACCAGCAAGCCCCAGGGGTCTTCCTGTCTCTGCCTCTTCAGCCCTGGAATTACAGCTACGTGCTGCCATCCCTAGATTTTCTATGGATGACTCAGATTAGACTCAAGACCTCACATGTCTGTGGCAAGCACTGTGCGACTAAACCTTCTCCACGGTCCTTCAGTTCACTCTTATGCCAACCGTGTCTTCAAAACCCTTTGAATTAGATACCTGAGTAGTCCTCCACTCTAACTGTATGTTAGAACCACCTGTAAATTGATTAAAGTACTATGCATGTGTTGCGTCTGACATCTTTCCAGGACCTGAACTGTACCCTCTCTCCATTTCCAGTTTAATTGGGTTGAAGGACAGACCCAGGCCTTTTCAATAAAGTTCTTATATAATATATATTCCTAAAGAAACCCCAGTGCAGGCAGAATTCAGAAGCACTGGCTTCATCTAAATTTGTCTAGCTTCATTGGACAATAAAATAGCAGAGGAAGCAGAAACTCAACACCTGTCTGTGCATTCCAATTCCTGTGTTCTTAGCTGCTCTGTCAACAATTGCATACAGTAAGCAGTTAAAAACTCACTGAGACACGAAAATAAATGAGGGCACTTACCTTCAATAAGTTCGTCTTGGGCAGCAGAGGTGTTAGTAAAGCAAGCCAGTTTAGCTCACATAAACGGACACAAGCAAAGTGAGGACTCCCGTTGACATCAGACATGCCCTGTTTTAATCTAGATTGGTGTGGCAGGGCATGTAGGAAAGCAGGATTGCAGATGTCAGCTGAGAGATGGCGCAAGCATTCACTGAGGCAATGGCAAAGGCCACAGGATTGGCAGTGCTAACTGACCACTGCTGTGAAAGTGACGAAGGACTAAGTGGAAGTGGCTTCCAAGTTCTGAGCCAGGGAAGGTCAGTGGAGCAACACTGTTGATTTTGCTAAAAGAGTTGACATTTGAGCTGGAGTTGAATGACTTCAAAGGACTTTGAATGTTCAGATA
Organism: Acomys minous; assembly: GCF_964271855.1. Lineage (NCBI taxonomy): Eukaryota > Metazoa > Chordata > Mammalia > Rodentia > Muridae > Acomys > Acomys minous. Next base: position 67,754,639 of record NC_140483.1, on the reverse strand, counting down.
GAAATGTTCACTAGAGCAGTGGAAATGTGAATCCGTAACTCCAGTGAGCAAATATGTTTAGAAATCAAGAGCCTAAGATGGTTAAACTGGTACAGCATTTGACACAAGTACGAAGACCCAAGTTCTATCCCCAGAAGCCATGTAAAGATCCAGGTGCGGTAGCATGTGCTTATAATCCCAACTCTGGGAAGGTAGAGACAGGTGGGTGCCTAGGGCTTGCTGGCCAGTCAGCCTAGCTGAATTACAGAGCTCCACACCAATGAGAGACTCTGCCTAAAAAGCAGCAATGTAGAAAGCACCTGAGAATGAATGACATTTGAGGATATCTCCTGACCTACACACACATACACATACTCACACATGCACACACACACACACACACATACACACACATATGGAGAGAGAGAGAGAAAGAGAGAGAGAAAGAGAGAGAGAGAGAGGTTGAAGCCACACTTACACAATATGCATTGCTACATATGATTATTTTTAAAGATTTATTTATTTATTATGTATGCAATGCTCTGCCTGCATGTACATCTGCAGGCCAGAAGAGGGCATCAGATCATATTGACGGTTGTGAGCCACCATGTGCTATCCGGGAATTGAACTCAGAACCTCTGGAAGAGCAGTCAGCGCTCTTAACCTCTGAGCCATCTCTCCAGCCCCCTACATATGAATTTTTTTAGAGAAAATATATTAAGGATAGAGAAGGGGAAACTCCTGTCCTTGTAATACTGGAATATGTTATAAGCTTATTATCTATCTGCAGTGATATTGAACATAGTCAACTCATGATCACCCATGATGCATTGTAATACTTTCCAGGCTGATCCTGGAAACACTGCAGATTTACTAGATGATAAATAGCCATAGAATACTAGCCAGTTTTAAACAATGACTGAATATTGAAGAATGCTACACAAGGCATTCAGAGATACAACAGAAGTGGCCCGCCACTGTCCTCTAGTGTTTTTACATGAATGACTTTTATAGTTTTGATTTAGGCTATTTTGATCATAGTATTACTTAAGTCTATTGTAGTTACAGTGTTCCAATTTTAAATTTAGACAGAAAATTCTTAGGCTTAAGCTCATAAACATATGGAAAGCTTTTCAGAGCACTTCAACAAGCACATATAAACTTAAACTCATAGCAATGTGAGAGACATTTTCATGATGTTGTATAATATAAATATTGAACTATCAGGTATTGTCTAGATTCTTCTTAAATAAAAGCTTTTTAATACACAGTGCTTGTGGTGGTGTGCTCTCTCACCAGCCCCACTATTAAACCCTTGTTTATATAGTCTACCCAACTATTATTTGCTCCTTATTTAGAACACATGACAATTTACACTCCCTTTTTTAAAAAATCTGACAATCACACTTCTTTTCCTTATTTGGTTCATTGTTCTTTTGAGAAGATCTTGCTAGGTTACCCAGCCTGGCCTTAAACTTAAAATCCCCCTGCCTCAGCCCTCTGAGTGATGGAAATATAGGCAAATGCCTGGCCTGGCTAGAGGCCAACTTTGAGAGAAATCACATGGCAATATCTTGTTCAATTTGGTTCTCCATGGCCCAGAGAAGCTAATAAATGAAGGCTATTGTGTTGTTCAAATGCCATCACTTCAAGATTTGCTTAGGATGTTATGGAATACTGAGACTATAGTCCTGCCCACCCAAAAGCTACAACGGCCTCTCACTGTCTTCATTACTTTTCTACTGCTATGACAAAACACCATGACCATGACGATTCTGAAAAGGAAGGGTTTAATTGAGCTTATGATTTCAGAGGAGTGGAGTCATAATGGCAGAACAAAGTCAAGGCAGAAGCAGCTGGGATCTTACACCCCGATCCACAAGGAGGAGGCAGAAAGAGCTGACTAAATAACATGAGTCTTTTCAAACTTCAAGGGCCACTCCCAGTGGCACACTTCCTCCAAGAAGGCCACGCACCCCTTATTCTTCTCAAACAATTCCACCGCCCGAGGACGAAGTGTTCAAATATGTGAGCCAATGGAGCCTTTCTCATCCAGCGCACCACAGCACTTTGAGGAAACACTCCCATAAGGTTGATGCTTAGCTTTAGCTGACAACTTGACCCAACTTAGAATCACCAGAGAAGACAGCCTCAATGAGAGGTGGACAATACTGAGTTTTCATGTGAGGCCCATCTGCCGGGGGATTATCTTAATTAATTGACTTAGGAAGAACCACTCCACTGCAGGCAGCACTATTCCTTAGGCAGGGAGGCCTGACCTGTACAGGCATTCCACAGTTGGACCCATAGAATATTTGCCTTTTTCCAACTTTCAGAGCATTTACACAACAAATAGTTGACTGTGTTTCTGTATTTCCAAATAAATATACCTTGGGGAACTTTAAATAATTAAGTTGCATTTTTAAACTGAGCCTGTTTACACTACAATCTGTCAGCTACTTAAAAAGTGTAAAAAAAAAAAAAAAGCTAGTGAAATGACTCAGCAGGGGAAATGCTTTACCACACAAGCCTGCGTACTTGAGTGTGTTCCCCGGTACACACATAAAAAGCTGGACAGACCTACACACTTCTCTAATCCCAGTGCTGGGAAGACAGAGACAGACAGCTTTCCTGGGACTTGCTGGCCAGCCAGTCTAGCCAAATTGGTGAGCTCTGGGCTCAGTGAAAGGCCCTGTCTCCAAACACAGAGTGACTATGGAAGATACCTGATATAATATATCACACACACACACACACACACACACACACACACACACACACACACACACACACACCCCACAAGGGGGCGGGCATAAAAGATGCAGGTGAGATGATAAGCATGTGGCCCCATTTTTTAAAGTACAAAATATCAGGTTTTGTTACAGCATTTTCTATTTTGGGGCTTTGCCTCCCACCCTCCTGTCTGGCTAGCCCTGCTCTCTACCGTTTCACCGTCCTCGGTAACCCCTTTTTTTTTCCTTTCTTATGTTCTACTACACCTCCCCCCCCCCCTCAGTACTCTGGCACTCTGTTCCTTCTCACAGTCCTCTGAAAATAAATGTTTGTTGAGAATAGAATCTCAAGCCCAGATTTGCATCTCAACTAGCTCCACTTTGGTACCACCCAAACTTCCTGTCTTTTAATTTTCTGCAAAATTAGTCTTAGATTGTTTGGGCCTAACATGCCTACAAACTGGGCCCATTTGGACGATTTTCCTTTAGATTATTTTGTTTGTTTTTAATGTGTTGTTGTTTTGAACAAAATCTCAAACTTTCAATTTTACCAGTAAAGACTCAGGAGCCAGATGCTGGGGTGAAGGCCTGCCAGCTCAGAGAGGCAGAGAAAGCACCCAGCTCACCTTCCTCCCCAGCTGAGGTCCTAGAAGGAAAAAGGAGCACTCTCTCTCAATGTTCCTCCCTTCTCCTTCCCATCTGTCCTCCTGACCTCTATGATTTTTTTTTCCTGCGTTCACTCTGTCAGCCGGTTGCTTGTTCCACCTCTTGACCTAGGGTTAACTTTATTTAATCCTGCTTATAGTATTCAAACACAAAGCTCTTAGATTAAAGATCTGTGCTAGAGCTGAACCACACCACAACTAGAAATAGATTTTTCCAGCAAATAACACAATCTTGGCATTCACAGTGTGGTCAAACATCTTGCAACAGTGTGTCCATGTGTGTTCCTGCAACAGGGTGTATACCGTGTGTGTGTGTGTGTGTGTGTGTGTGTGTGTGTGTGTGTGTGTGTGTGTGTGTAGTTTCTGATGTGGATATTCTCTTAACCACTAAGCCATCTCTGCAACCCCTGGAATGTTTTGTTCTTGACCCCTGCCCCCCAAGTCTATTGTGTTACCTTTCCTGGGGAGATGTAAACAAACCTCTGCACCTCCCACCATAGGATAGGGCACCAATGACAGACCAAACTATGCTTCTACCAGAGTCTGATTTGATAAACCAGTGAGTTTATTGGGCTTACTTACAGGAGCACAGATGAAGGGTTACTTATTGGCATGAGTGACTTCAAAGCAGTCACATCCCTGAAGTCTCACCTCAGCTTGGATGTTGACTGCCCTATACCTGCTTAAATGGAAAGCTCTACTTCAGCTAACTCCTATCTTCTGTAACCTCTGGTACTTCCTAAAACCAAGAGACAATGTAAAGCTAGGACAGATGTCATCCAGCTGGAAGGGAGGGGGAAAAAGGTTAGCTGAGAGCTCCACTGAGGTCTGATGGCCCTCTCCATCCCCTCCTCCTCCTATGAGGAAATGTTCTTCTACTGTATGACAGATTCCAAGGAGCTAAAAGATAATCCTCAATGTGTCCGTAGACAAAGCTTTACCCATGGTCCATGTGTGTTTCTAACACTGTCCTAACTTGATGATAAAAATCTACCAAAGTTCCCTGACTAAGGAGTTACAAATGTGAGCTGATTTTCTAGCAAGGAAACCCATAGTGGATGGAAACATGGTTTTGTTTTGATCCCAAATGTGAGATGTGAAACAGGCTTGTATGAGGGTATGTGGTGTTTTTCTGCCGAAAACAGACTTGTGAGAGAACAGGTGATGTTTGTCCACTGGAAGAGGAACCGCCTCTTGAGGGCATGGTCTTTGCCAACTGATAAGCATCCTAGCGTGGAGTCTGAGAGGATGTGTGTGTGTGTGTGTGTGTGTGTGTGTGTGTGTGTGTGTGTGTACATGAGCACAAAACAAGAGGTGGAGCTTTTGGTCTTGGTTGTTCATTACTTCATTTCAAGATGGTCCTGGAGAGAAACGCTCCAGTGACTGCTTCAAGGCTCCAGGTTCCAGCAGCTGAGGTTGCAGTCACCTTCGCTGAATTGCTGGTTTGCTGTTTAACTGGTCTATTGGCATCCTGGTGACTACACCAGTGGAATCACTCCAGGGATGGAATCTAGAAAGTTCTACTTCTTCTGTTCCTGTTAACCTTTTTTATCTCCTATCTAGGGTAGGTGGGTTGAAAGGAAGGTATTAGGCATTAAAGAACCCCAAATAAAGTAGGTTTGAAAAAGTTCAAAGCCTACAGAAACCCATGGTCTTGAATGAGTCTTTGATAAGCATATAAAGTCACCAGATTTTTCTACAGTTATGGACATTAGTCTCGTTTGAGCTAGTAGCAAATTGGATCACATTCTAATAAACAGTGAAGTAGAACTTTAATTTTTATTTTATGTAAATTGTTTTATGCCTGCATATATAACTATATGAGAGTGTCAGGTCTTGGAGTTACATACTGTTACGAGCTGCCATGCTGGTGCTGAGAATTGAACCAGAGTCCTCTGGGAGAACTGTCAGTGTTCTTAACCTCTGAGCCATCTCTCCAGTCCAAGAAACACAACAAAAATGGCAGGTGTACTCATAAAATGATCTGGTCACAAGCATGCAAACGCAACTGAATCTCATAGTCATGTGGTTCCAGTCGCTGATTATTACTAAGATCAATACTGGCCACAGCGGGAAAAAAGACCCTAAAAACGATGTATTTGAGGACAAGGGTTAGAAAGCAGGGCAGGTCTGAATCACCAAGGTTCTTTAAAAAAAAAAAAAGGTGTGGCGAGGGCATTAACCTTTGTGTCATAACTCAGATGTTTTCAGATGATTATCTTAGGAAGCACTGGTAACTGAAATCAATAAACAAGGTCACGTGGTCCTTGGGAGGCCTGAGATGGATCATCTCCCAACAAAGAGAATAAACAAAACTCAAAGGAAACTAGGTCACCATGGCTGAGCAAGCAAACTCTAGCAGGAAGTCTCTGAGAAGATGACAGGAAACTTATCCATTGTAAACTGGGAGGCCATAGCGGAGACCAAGAGTACAGAGGCCACATTAGCTGTACTTACCAAAAACAAAACAAAACAAAACAAACAAACAAAACGCCCATGCAGTTTAAGGTCAAAAAAGCATACCAAATTGACCTGCTTGGCTCTCGGTACACAGCCATTAAAAAGTGATTCACAGCATGGGGTCTGCAAAGTATTCCTGTCTCTCATCTCTGAACCTAGACTCATAGTGGACTATACATGGACATTATCCATGTATGTGAGTGTGTGCACACACATGCACACTGTGTGGAGGCCTGAGTTCAATGTAGGGTGTCTCTCAATCACCCTTCACCCTGTATTTTGAGACAGCATCTCTCCCTCAACTTGGAGCTCACCAACTGGCTAGACTGGCAGGTCAAAAAAGCCCAGGGGGCACTCTCCTGTCTCCGCCTCCCCTGCACTGGGTTGTGGGCAAGCTATCACTGTGTCTGGCATGTCACGTGGGTTCTGTGGATCAGACTCAGGTTCTCCTGTCGACACCGCAATCGCTTTGCCAATTGAGCCATCTCCCCAGCTCTGTCTTTATAAAAGACTGACAGAAGTGGGGGTTTCCGTTCCTTTCCAATTATATATGAATCTCTGCAAAGCTTTTACTTGATAGCAGACAGAGCGCACACATGATCCAATAGTTAACTTCCCCCAATAGTATACGTAAAAACCAGATGATGTGATGGACATAGCTCGCATCACAGGAACATAAGGAGTTGGATATAGATTTGCTATGGGATTTGAACTTGCTCCAAATGTAAATTTACCCTTAGTAATAAAGAAAATATGGGGAAGTGGTTTTGAATAGAACTCCCTCAGAGTCTGAAAATCATCACCTTAAAAAAAAAGGGGGGGTAGGGATTCATGTTGTTGGAGAGAATTGAAAAAAAGCTCGGACTTTCTCAATACATATCTTAGGTTTACAAAATGATTTAGTATTGAGCAATCAGGAAAGTGAGGAGGGGTGTGTTAGCTTGTGGGTGACCTGGGGAAACTTGGGGATACTTGCTAATATGCAAGTGTTCCTTGCATGATCAGATTCTTATCTCTCTCCGCCCTCGCCCCGCCCCCTCATTGTTTTAGAGATGTATGCACTGACCTCCCAGTCCTGGACCAGGAAGGCATCACTAATGCGCTTGGCTGCCCCATTCAGAATCAGGCACATCCACGTCCTAGACTCTGCCCTCTATTATCAGCCGTGTCCTCCAAGTCAGACTAATGGACATCTCTGATGTTCCGTTCCCTCATCCCTAAAGGGCTTCCTGTGATGAGTCTGTGGAGGTGAAGGAGTCTATGTCTCTTTACCTTAATGGTCGCTTTCTTCAATATTCCTTCCTTAGTTGCCTCCAGAACACACGCCCAACTTTTATCCTGGATATTTTGTTTAGTACACTGCCTCATGTTAAAGGCTTTTTAAAAAATAAATTGTATGAAGAGTGGGGACTGACTTTCACATGAACTCTAGTGCCCCATATTTGACCACGTCCCCTTGATAAGCTAACAAGAAGAGACTTTATACCCTATGATCATATACAGGGTGAGGAAGTCCCCATCAGTCACAGTCATAGGGGAGGGGAATAGGGTGAAAGTGGGAGGGAGGGAGGGAGGGAGGGAGGGAGGGAGGAATGGTAGGATAGAAGGGGTGGGATAACAATTTAGATGTAATATGAATAAATAAATTAATTAATTAATTTTAAAATATATTTTAAATTTTATTTTATTTGTATACATGTTGTACTTGCATGTATGTCTGTGCACTGCACGTGTGCAATGCCCAAGGAGTCCAGGAAAGGGTGTCAGTCCTCTGGAACTGGTGTTACAGGGTTGTGAGCTGCACACGGGGGCTGAGAATCAAGCCTTGGCATCCTGGAAGACTGGTAAGTGCTCTTAACCACCGAGCCATCTTTCCAGACCATAATAGCACGTTTGACAGCCACATCCCACTTTTAAGTTGTAGCGAGATGTTAAATTGAGATAACTCTTTAATTTTTTATTATTCTTGTTTTCTGTGTATGGGTGTCTTGTGTACATGTATGTCTATATACCATGTGCATGCCAGGTTTCCACGGAGCCAGAAAGAGTGTTGGATTTCCTGAAACTTGAATTATAAACAATTATGAGCCACCATGTGGGTGCCAGGGTCCTCTGAGGAAGAACCCAGTGCTTTTTATCCCCTGGTCCATTGCTCCAGCTACAAATTTAGACGACTTTTAAATTATTCCTATTGCATTTTCTCACTTCTGCTCTTTTATAGATAGGGGATGGAAGTTTTGATAAGGAGTGAATGCTTCAACGAGGTTTATAATTTTCCCAGTGAGTTGCTCTATCCTGAAACATGTTCACAGTCACTGTCTCTTGAGAGCTTGGTGGTGTGGTGTCCATCCCTCAACATCCCAGTGGCCTTCTCACCTTCAGGGCTGTTCTAGTTTCCTTTCCGTTGGTGTGATAAATACCCGAAGAAACACAATATAGGGAAGAAAAGGGTTTATTCCTCTTACAGTTCCAGGTTACAATCTGTCAGTGCAAAGAAGTCAAGGCAGGAACTTAAAGTCACCACATCCACAGGCAAGAGAATCAATGCATGGATCCTTGCTGCCTCCTCCTTAGCATTCATCTAGGCTTCTCTACTTTCATGTAGCTACGGGTCCAGCCTAGGGAATGGTGCTGCCCACAGTGAGCTGGAGCGATTACCAATCACAGCAACCCCCCCCCCCACACACAAACATACCTGCAGGCCAATCTGATGCAAATAAGTTCTCAGTTAAGATCCTAAGTGATTCTAGATGGTGGTGAGTTACTTAAAACTGGCCAGTGTGTTTTCTGCAGCTGCTTCAGCATGCCACAAGACTACTGGAAACATACTCCAGAGTCTCGGCTGATCTAGAAGTGACAGCACCAAATGCAGTGAGCTCTAGGAGAATCTGCACGCCTACCTTTAGGATGATATAATGCCACTTTTGAGAAAGAGCGCTTTCCTTAACAGCTGTTCCATTGAAGGCAGCACCGTTAAGAACTGATGGCTCTTACAAACAAACAAACAAGCAAACAAACAAAAAGAACTGATGGTTCATACAGAACTCCAAGCTAACGACTTCATCCATTCATGGGAACTCTTTCGCTGAGGACAAGAACGTCATCTCTTTTATAATTTGGACTAGAAGATGCTCCAGATACCAAATCCACCTACCTGGAGTTTCCAGGATTCACCTCTGTCATGAGAATAAAGCTTTGGTCAGATTTGCCTAATTCTCAAAGGTCTGAAAATGTTGGCGGTAATCGTATCTTAACCCAAAGCCTTTTTAGTGTCTAGGAGACAGAACTCAGCTAGGCACAGACACATCAATTCCACAGAGCCAGTGCTTGATACACATTTCTCAGCCACCTGGTGGCCTCAAGCCGATTTTAAGCTGCCCTTCCCTATCTGGATTCTGAACTTCAGAGGTCTCAGCGATGAAGTCAGCTAAGGCATTTTGCTTCCCTCTTCTTTCATTTTAACCATGAAAGTAGCTGAGACCTTCAGTCTCCTTCACATTGGGGACATTTCTGTTCCATGCAAGGAAATTTACCTCTTATGCACACATGACTCTCTACGTCAGCTGTTGTGTTAGGGATGGTGCTGCTGTCACAAAATACCCAGGAAAAGAAAACTAAGGAAGGAAAGAATGGCTCATTTAGGCTCCAAGTTCTAGGGAACCATCCTGTGTTAGTCAGAGTTCTCTAAAGGAATATAGATATGTGGGCATGTCACACACACATAGTATTTATTAGACTACCTTCAGAATGTAGTCTGTATGGTCCCTACAATGGCTAATACTAGAAAGGCCAAGAATCTTGGACTTGTTCAGATCACAAGGCTAACCGTCTCAGCAGTCCCAATGTGGCACTAAAGGCCTGGATAACTCCGGGAGAGCTGCTGATTTTTAGTCTATGTTAGAAGCTTGAAAAGGTAGATCCTAATACATATGAAAGAATTGAGCAGCAGCAGCAGCAGAAGCAGCAGCAGAGTCGATGAACTTGCCAGCAAGAGTGAAAACAAGCAGGCAAAAAGCAAAGTTGCCTTACATGATCTTTTATCTGGGATGCCACAGTCTTGTCCTCAGCAAAAGAGTTCCTATGGATGGATGAAGTCGTTAGCTTGGAGTTCTGTATGAACCATCAGTTCTTCTTCTTCTTCTTCTTCTTCTTCTTCTTCTTCTTCTTCTTCTTCTTCTTCTTCTTTTTTGTTTGTTTTTTGAGACAGGGTTTCTCTGTGTAGCCTTGGTTGTCCTGGACTAACTTTGTAGACCAGGTTGGCCTCAAACTCACAGTGATCCACCTGCCTCTGCCTCCCTAGTGCTGGGATTAAAGGCGTGTGCCACCACCATGGGCAAAGCATCAGTTCTTGATGGTGCTGCCTTCAATGGAAGGTGCCACCTGGCTTTAGTGTGGGTCTTCCTGCTTCAAATAGTCTGATCAAAAAAAAAAATCCTCACAGGAGTGCCAAGCATCTTGTGCTTTAGTTGATTCCAGATGTACTCAAGTTGACAACCAATATTAGCCATCACAAGACCATCCTCATCAATTTGACACACAATCATGTCTCTTTATGTCATGCTTAATTTCCAGATGAAAACAATAATGAACATAGCTTGCCTAACATGATATAACTGTTTATTACACATACACCTTTAAGTCCATGGTATATTTTAGACTAAATGGCAAAGCCCCTGAGGAAAATCTTTTAGATATGATAGTATAAAGTAACAGCACTTAACCATTGCTGTTATCTCAGCTGATGTTACATTTCACGATTGAGAAATAGAGGAAAGAAAATGCAAATATCAAAATCAACATATTCTCAACAAAAGAAGACAAAAATACTCATGTCAGTTTTAATCCTCATTTCTACAACTGGTTATGTGTGTTACTACCTTTCTCTACTGCCCGTTTTGCAATCCCTCCACACTCAGCAAGCACATCAACAAGTTGCCACTTTTCCTAGGGAAGTGACCTATGCCTTCATTCCTGAAGGGTCAGTGTCCTTTGTCGTCCTGCCTGGATTGGATTGTTGTAGTTTCCCATTGATTTTAAATCTAGGACATGGTGATACCAAGAGACACTCTAAAGGATCTCCTGTACTCCAACATAATCTTCTTTACCTCTGTTTTAGAGAAGCAAGCCACTTTTCCCCGATACGACTCAATCACTCCTCCTAACATGGTTATTCCTTTCTTAGCCTGTTGACAAGAAGGCATCAGAGGCCCAGAGAAAGTCTGAGCATTCAGCTCAATAGAATGTTTGTTTTGTCTTCTTCAAGGTGTGCTCTACTCTCAACCAAAACTTGTAGGCCAGCGGAGCATAAGGAGGTGGGAATAGGAAGCAAAGATTTTCTTAGTGGGCCAGCAGGGGTGACAGTGAGGAGAAAAATTCCCATTTTTATCCCTTTATTTCTGGTCCTATGAATAGAAGCTATAGGAGAAATAGTACCATAAAATGGATGTTTATTTAAAGTACATACTGCCTTCTAGAGAGCCCTGCAGTAGCCCTCCAGGCTACTGTGTCCTAACTGGTGCTGTATTTGTGTCTTCACGATGTCTTCTTTGAAGCTGACTGGAGAAAGAGGCTGACTGTCCACAGAAGGGCTCATCCTATCTACTTGATTATTGAATTCCTCTGCTGGAGTCGCCTTTTGATAAGCATTACCTGGGACGCAAGTGCCTTCACTCCTTTGCCCATTTGGAACGCTCTCTCCACATACTGTTTTCTAGAAACGACTTTCTCACCAATTTTATAATCATGCTCTGTCCAAGTTCCCAGCCACTCGGCTGATACATTGGCCACAGGCCACGAGTCAGTATTCAATTCTACACCTGGCCATTCCTTCTAGGCAAAATGCATGCATATGTACACTACCCAAAGTTCGGTCCATTGTGCAGATTTCCCTTCATTGGTGTCCTTTAGGTTGCTCTAGAAAGAGCTTGCAATGTTGCCTTGTTCCCGGAAGTTGAGATTAGTCACTGCATTCCTGGACTAGTTACCTTCATCTTGTTCATATGTGTGCTTCTGAACGGCCATGCTCTGTAGACTGTTTCCAGTCTGATTTCATGGCTTCTTTGGCTGTTTCACTCTCCCTCCACCTTTGCTTTATACTTCTCATGCTTTTACCCTACTCTTTTGGTTCCCAAAGTGAATACCACACCTCAACAAATGAGCCCTTACATCTGGGTACACTCTCAGAGCCCTGAAGTTCTCTCTGGATGATCCAGTCTCGCCGTGTACCTATCTATCCAAGTACCCATCCAAATCACCTCATGTCACATGTCACTCTTCTGCTGTACTGTTTGTCAACGAATATGTGTCCAGAGGGCACCTTCTGAGACTTCCAAGATCAACATCCGAGAGCCAAGAACTGGACCAGAGACACAGGGATAGTGGGAGAATGTGGAACATTTATTAAGAAAGAAAAGGAGATTGCTGAGAATGGACGTTGTCCTGAGACCCAGGAAGGCCAAAGACCCTGTGTCATTAATCTCCATCCTTTAAGAGTCACCTAATGTAAATTTTTGGTACATGGAGGTAGTGTTTTTGCTGTTGTTTCATTTTGTACCTTGTTTTTCTGTTTTTGCTGTTTTGTCACATTCGGTCTGAAGGTTTTCCGGTCTCATTGGTTATCCTCCTATTTCAATATTCCTGCCACTGGACTCGTCCTCCTTTCTGCTCTTTTTCCTATCTGAAAATCTTCATCTGGGCCTAGAATTAAAGACTTAGGGCCTAGACTTAGGGTTAGGGTTAGGGTTAGGGTTAGGGTTGGGGTTGGGGTTGGGGTTGGGGTTGGGGTTGGGGTTAGGGTTAGGGTTGGGGTTGGGGTTAGGGTTGGGGTTGGGGTTGGGGTTGGGGTTGGGGTTAGGGTTGGGGTTGGGGTTGGGGTTGGGGTTGGGGTTGGGGTTAGGGTTAGGGTTGGGGTTAGTTCAATTCCCAGCAACCACATGGTGGCTCACAGCCATCTATACCCTCTAGTGCCCTCTTCAGGCCTGCGGATGTAATGCAGTTAGAGCACTCATATACATAAAATAAATAAAATCTTAAAAAAAAAATAGTTACAATACGTAAGCATGTTGGAAGAACATCAAGCGAGACTGAGCAGAGAGCACAGCCCTGCACTGAGGTAGTGCCCAAAATCCAGGCATTGCTAACCAGCCTCCTTTCCTTTCCCGTTTCCACACAGCTAACTCCATTCTTGACAGTGGCATCAAATGGTCTCCCAGGCTTCCGTTGCCGCTCTCTCTTGGATTGTGCTTGCTGGTCTATTTTCTGTTTGAATTCTTCCAGGAACATCTTCTGAATCCATTTAGACTTATCAGGGGGCAAAGTATAAACTTTGAAAGTATGTAATTCCTTTTCTTAGCATCCTTGTAGGTGTAGTACTATCAATCCTTTTCTTCTGTCTATATTGCCTGTTCCACACACATGTGTGCACACACACATATACACACACGTACATATATGTGTGCAGTTGATTTTCTACTTGTAAATACTTGCCACCTTTGATAAGGCGTGATGGAATAAAGGTCAGACAGGGATACATTTTAGTTTCAGTTATCTTTAAGTATTTGTGTAACTTGAGAAAGCTATTTCAATTCTTAGAACCACAGGTGTGTGTGTGTGTGTGTGTGTGTGTGTGTGTGTGTGTGTGTGTGTAATGAAGATGATGACAGTGAAACTAGGGAACACTGGCCAGCCAGCCCAGACTACTTGGCAAGCCCTAGACCAGTGAGATACCCTGTCTCAAAAACAAGGTGAGTGGTCCTTGAGGAATTACCCCTGAGGTTGTTCATGGCCTCTACATGTACACATACATGTACATGTGCCCATACACATAAGCACCTATACATAAGGTCACGAACACAGGAGATTAGCACATACTAGGCATCCATTACGCGGTAGTCTTTAAAATTATTAATTCTATCCTTTAAAAATATTTTATTTTGAACTGGGACTGGTGGCACACACCTTTAATCCCAACACTCAGGAGGCAGAGACAGAGGCAGGCGGATCTATGAGTTCGAGGCCAGCCTGGTCTACAAATCAAGGAAAGCCAGGACTATCGCACAGAGTAACTCTGTCTCAAAAAAAAAAAAAAAAAAAGAAAAGAAAAGAAAAAAACCGAAAATGAAAACAAAAACAAAAAAAAAACAAAAAATAAAATAAAATATATATTATAAGTATAATTTATTCTTTGAGCATTTCATATGCACATACAATGTATTCTGATTATATCTACACCAAATTTCCCCTCCCACTCACCACAGACACACACTCGTTAACACACCCCACTCCAACTTTCAGTCTGTTTCCTTTTTTAAATGACCCACCGAGTCCAATTGGTGCTGAGCACCTTCTCATGGATACCAGGCTGTCATTAGTACATGGGAAACCTACCATACCCCTAAAGAAAACGACTCACCCACCCCAGCAACCATCGACACCCATCAGTCTCCAGCTGTAGGGGTACCTCCTGAGCCTATCTCCCATCCACGCCGGAAGTCCTGACTGTTTTGGCCTTCTGCAGACAACCACGGCTGCTGTGCCATGCATGCAGCTATCATGGCACGTCCAGAGGATAGCACTTTCCAGCTCCCCTGGTTCCTCCAGCTCTTAGATTTTTTTCTTTCCCCATCTTCCACAGTGTCCCAAGGACCGTGCAGAGGCTGACATGAGCACTCACCAGTCACTTTGCCTCAGCATTATAGACCAGTTATGATTTCATCTCCAATTATTTTTTTTTTAACTAGAAACCATGACAGCCCCATTCTGGGCTCTGGCTCCACATAAACAGAGCCAACAAATGATCTCACAATACTGCATGTTCCTTGTGGCCATTGTTTTGTTTTGGCTAACTTTATTCACATTTTTCTAGCAAGATCTGCTGCATCCATCCCATCCATCCACTTGTTATCTCCTTTCATAAGCTCTCCTGGCTGTGCTAGGCAACCAAGCCCCAGTGGTGCCACGCACAGATTGAACACTGCTCCTGCACAGAACGGTCTGATGTCAGAGGCAGGACCGGCTGGCTGTCCAGCTGATTTCTCTCAACCCTCGGCTGCAAGCTGCCTTCCTAAGGAAACTAATGTAGAGGAATGTTGCTTGTCTGGAATGGTTGCACTGCTTGCAGGTGTATAATTAGTCACTAGTCAGTGTGTAAATACTCCATAAATTGCTTTATTTGTTCATGTACAACGTTCTGCAGAAAGAGGATGCATTATAGCAGCCAGGGCTGAACATGGGAGATAAGGCATTGTGGAAAAGAACGGGCACAAGAGGCGGCGCTGTCATGTATCCCTCTGCAGGGAGGAAGCTTCCAGGTTTTCACTCCTCGTTTTCTGAGGACACTGACTCCCCTGGGTGAAGAATTTAAAGGACAAATTACCGCTCTTCTGAGTGCCAAAGCCAGCCGTAAGCTGAAATTAAATCATATCATAAAGCCCTACGAGAAACTGGAGGAAGGTTCAGAAATATAAACCTGAGGGGAACCCGGAGCTCAGCGTGAAATACGGCTCAGAGCTGTGTCCTTGTCTCTCAGTGCTGATGGAGTGTAAAGCCGAACACCACCCCTCGCAGGCTTAAAGGACCACTATCAAATAGCCATCACCGGTGCTTGCAGTGGCTCTTACGGTGATTTCAATTCCAGTGGGGTATTGGAGGGAGGCCGATGTGACAATGCTGGGTTGGCTTCAGGTCCTCGCTCTGTAGCTGACTAGCCAGGTGACCTTCAGCCAGTCACCTCCCAGCCTGGACCTTCATTCCTGAATCTCCAGACTGAAGCAAGATGAAGCCCAGAATTTGTGTTTTCAATTTTCCTCCCAATCAGCTCAGATGATCATGAGCTAATAAAAATATGTCACTTAAAGTGTAGAAAGCAGGAGCTGGCTCAGCAGGTAAGAGCATGTGTTCCTCTTCCGAAGGGACCTGAATTCAGGTGTGGGCAGCTTGCAAGCAACTGTAATCCTAGGTACATAGGATCTTATACCCTCATCTGGCCTCTGATGGCACACACACACACACACACACACACACACACACACACACACGCACACGCACGTGCACGTATGTGCTGCATAAATTCAATTTTTAAAATTAATACAGAAAATAGTCTAGATATAGCTAGCATAGCACTTGCCTAACATGACTCAAGCCCTGAGTTCCATCTCCAACACCATGGAAAGCCAGACGTGGTGGTATATACAGTAAGGCCAGCCCTTAGGAGGTAGAGGCAAGAGGACCAGAAATTCAAGATAACCTTCAGCTCCATATCAGTTCAAGGCTAGCCTGAGCAACGTGGGCTCCTGCCTCAAAATGAAATGTAGAAAGTCCAATATCTTTAAAAAAAAATCATTCAGTTAGTACACAATCATCTAGCCAGGAAACCACCCCTCAGGAAGGCTGGCTGCACCTGCGCACATGCCACAGAGATGGGAGGAATAATTATCCTCTGGATGAGATAGTGTTCTTGTCCCTCATGAAGCCCCTCCTCCTGCACTTGCCCACACATCTCCCCTGCTAAGATGGCCTAGTCTCCTGAGTTCTAACTCAAAAAGAATACATTCTCTCCGTCTACCTCAAGTTATTTAATCTAGGAGACTAAGGAACAACAAAAGGGAACCCTTATTTCCCTCCTGTTAAGAGTATTAGGTTTCATTGTGGCATTTTCTTTTTTTTTTCCTTTATTAATTTATTCTTGTTACATCTCAATGGTTATCCCCTCCCTTGTATCCTCCCATTCTTCCCTCCCTCCCATTTTCCCCTTACTCCCCTCCCCTATGACTGTTCCTGAGGCATTTTCAAGCCTCTTTCTTTCTGCCTCCTTCTCCTCCTCCATTGCTGTGCTCCTTTGCTGAGCTCCCCATGCCCAGCCCCCTACTCTCCAGGGCTTCCTTTCCCCTCCTATGGTCTCCTTTATAGTTTCGTAACCTATGTCAGCATCCCTGTGTGTGTGTGTGTGTGTGTCTGTGTGTGTGTGTATACACACACACACGAATATTCATCCAAAGCTAGGATACACACAGGGAGAGAACATGGGGCCTAGAATATATAATATTTTTTTAATTTTTTGAATTAAAGACTTAATATAATTATCAGAATTAATTTTAAGTAATAATTAGAATATTAATAGAATTCATTAATTCTTTGAAACTTTCCCTCATGCACATAATATATTTTAGTTACATTTACTCCCCGCTTCCCACCCCCAATACTCCTAGACTTGCTACCCAACAAACCACTGCTACCATCTTTATGTCCTATTTTTTTCACTATCACTCAGAAAGTCCAATTTGTGCAGCTCAGCCACTGAAACATCGTCAACCTACCAGGAACTGTATTCTTAAAGCAAACTGATGCTCCCTTCCCCGTCATCTGCCAAGAGCTCCTCCACTAGGGATGGGGGCTCCAGAGGCCCTATGCCTCCCACGCTGAAATGCTGCCTGGCTTCACCTTGTTTCAGGTTTTGTGCAGGTAACTTCAGCTTCTATGAATTCATGAGTGCAGTGGTCCTGTCATGTTCAGTAGATACTGTTTCACTACCTGGCTCTTACAATCTTTCTGCAATGGAGCCTGAGCACTGGAGTGGGGGTGGGGGAGAGATGTGCTATAGACTTCTCATTTGTAGCTAAACACTTGCAGGCATTTATGCTCTGTACTTTGAATGTCTGCATTAACCATTGCACAAGAAGACTTTGCTCATGAAGCCTGAATGCCGCACTGCTCTGTGGGGATGGAGATGCAAATTTAGAGGGCAGTTTGATACTATTTCCATTTAACAAAAATTGTAGTAATAGATTCACCCTGGGGCATAGGATCTCCCTGAAAAAAAAATGGGTCCTTGTCCAAATGCACAGTGTCAAGCATTTGTTTCATCTTATGGATTAAGCCATAATCTCAGTCAGAAAGAGATTGGCTAACCCCATAAAATTCATGCCATGCTTGTGCCCGTGGGCATCATTTGCCACATCAGCTCTTACCGTAGCTCATAGGGTTCACATCTGGGTAAAACTTCTGATGACTTTTCTCTCCCAGCAACTACATAGCACCCTTGCATACTATAAAAACTAGCCAACGGGAGAAAGTTTCTTGGTCAGTACCAACTTGCTATCCCCCAAGCCCTGTGATCAAAGTTTGTAGGCTTTGGGATTTGGGTCCCATGTTGTTGTTCGTTTGTTCGTGTTTTAGCAAGATGGTCTTATCATATAGTCAGCAGCCAAGAGCATGGCAGTGTCCTGGATTATCGTGGAGAGAGGGTGTCTGATCAACAACTTAAGGGGAGGAATCCCACAGCTGGCGTTGGGATTTTTATTTGACAATTTATGGCATTTGTTACCCTGTGTAGGATAACCTCAAGTCGGCTTTTATATGAATATATACATTTATGAAACTTATAAAATTGTAGGCTTTCATGTGGCCTTTTCAAATGCCCTTAAGGTTCTTTACGCCTTCCCCTCCCCCCTTCCTCTGCCCTGCTCTCCCATTCCTCTCCCAACTTAAACCTTTCTCCCCGTCATTCCCTCCTTCATGCTGTCTATACCTCACTGCCCTGGTCCCTTGAGACATTCATTTCTTCTTACCACCAGCATCCCCTTTCCAGTTTGCCTGTGTTCAACATATACTCCAAGTTAAACATACGGACCTAAAAGATCAGGGCTAGGATCCACTTCTGAGAAATTTTCATAGTTTTGTTTTCCTTCATAGCTGAATAAAGGCCCATTGTATTTAAGTACATTACCCATTCATCAGTTGATAGACATTAATCTGTGTTTCCATAGAAACTATGTCCATTTAGCAAGACTGTAGTTGTAGATTCACCCACAGGTTCTTGGTTGTGCTTACAGTTATTTGTCGTGTGTTTCCTCCTTGGGAGTGGGCCTGAAGTCCTACCAGGAAGAGGTTGGTTACCACCATAACATCCATGGGAGTGGACCTTAAGTCCTACCCGGAAGAAGTTGGTCACCACCATAACATCCATGGGAGTGGGCCTCAAGTCTTACCAGGAAGAGGTTGGTTACCACCATAACATCCATGAGAGTGGACCTTAAGTCCTACCCGGAAGAGGTTGGTCACCACCATAACATCCATGAGAGTGGACCTTAAGTCCTACCCGGAAGAGGTTGGTTACCACTATAACATCCATGTCACTATTGCACCTTTGAGTATAACCTGCCACGCAGGTTGTTATTGTTTTCACGCCCTATTGAGAATAGAGCAGCAACGAACATGAGTCAGCACGGGTATTAGGACTTAAAGTCCTTTGTATATAGTCCCAGGAGTGGTATAACATCTAGCTGTCTGTGGAATGCCACCCTGATTCCTACGGTGGCCACACCCCGCTGCCACCAGCAGTGCCTGAGGGATCCCCTTTTCATACATCCTCACTAGTACTTACCATTTTATTGTCTTAATCCCTCGGGTGAAATGAAATTTCAAGTACTTCTAATCCTCATTTTCCTAGTGGCTGATGATGGTGAGCATGTCCTAAAATGGTTTTCAGCAACTTGTGTTTATTCTTTTGAGAGCCCTTTATTCAGTGACTTTTTAAGAATTGAATTGTTTGCTTTCTTGGTGCTTTTTTTTTTTTTTTTACTTCTTTGTATATTCTAGAAATGGATATTCTGCCAGACATCCAGCTGGCATATTTCTTAGAACATTTTTTTTTCTTTCTTAGTCTTGGTCACATCTCTTAATACATTTTTACTAAGCATCAGCCTTTACTGCCTCAAGAAGGTTCCTTTAATACTTTTTTATAAGAAACCAGTAGATACGGGGGAAACTTTGGAAACAGAAAACCTTAACATTTTGTAACTACAACACTGTTTTCTCACACTGTTCTGAGAGAAGAGAGTGTTTGGTGACTGAGAGGGTTAGCACCACCCTATGTCCAGAGCCAAGTAGGACTTAAAGTACCTGAGATTGACCTTTGAGGAGGAAACTCACCCTGCCCATGCTGAAGTCAAATACCAAATACCTCACCATGCTGCCCAGATAGAGGGAGGAAGGATTGTGAAAATGTTCCTTTATTTAGTCGCCGCCAAGCAAGGACATTGGTAAACAGCCTGGCACCCATTCTGCTGCCTACATGTCGGGTGGCTCTCAAGCAAAGGAGAAGTCTATGCAGCAGATGCTGTTGGAGGCTAAGATGTAGATCTTTGGAAGATCGGAAGTGTGTGCTGGGTCTAGTCTGTGAAGTTTAACTGTGTCAGCATAAGCTACGTCTTGTTCACAGTTTTTGCCATGACCAAGCAGAGGAATGTGGACGGAAGCTAGAGTTCAGTCATGCTATCGACTTCCTAACCTACCTGCTAAAGGCTACGGCAAAGTCCACAGACCAGAAAGGTCAGCCAACTAGACTGGCCCAGGTCTTTGGATTTATTAGCTAATAAAATTGCAAAGGGAGAAATGTAGATACAAATAAAGACACAAGATAGGAGGTAGATAGATGACAGACAGGTAGATGGATAGATAGATAGACAGATAGATGATAGGTAGATAGATAGATAGATAGATAGATAGATAGATGATAGATAGATATGTAGGTAGATAGATAGGCAGGCAAGTAGATGATAGGCAGGTATGGAGAGAGCGAGAACCACATACATGGAAAGACAAATGTAATGTCATTAGCGCACAAAACAAAAGCACCTGTTATCCATTAACTTCGACATCACTTCTTACATGTGTGTGAAGGTTGAAGAACAAGTTCTTCCCCCCCCCCCCCGAGATAGGGTTTCTCTGTGTAGCCTTGACTGTCCTAGACTCGCTTTGTAGACCAGGCTGGCCTTGACCCCACAGTGATCTGCCTGCCTCTGCCTCCCGAGTGCTGAGATTAAAAAGGCGTGAACCACCACACCCGGCTTAACAAGTGCTTTCTTGGGCACCATCCTTTTTGTTCCTTCTCCCCTTACCTCTGTCCCCCCCCCCTTTTTTTTCAGATAGTCTCCTAATTAACCTAGAGCTAAGTAGGCTAAACTTGATGACCAGAGAGGCGTGGGGATCTACCTGTCTTGGCTTCCTAAATGCTAGGATTACAGGTGTGCACCCTCATGCCTAGCTCGGCACCACCATGCCTAGCTCGCTCACAGGAGTTCTAGGATGGAACTCAGGACTTCATGCTTACAAGGCAAGCATTTTGCTGGCTCTGCCCACTGCTTTCTCTTTAAATGGATGCTTTCCCTCTAAACCAGATTACACTACCTTAGAATGCGGGACAGGCAGCAATCAAACTCAGACACCAGGACTGCCAGTAAACTCCTGTACCTGTTAAGCCATCTCCTGGGCAGCAGACCTTGCTTTCTTGACAAGGATGGTTTAATTTGGAATCAGCTAACCTCATCTGGGTCAAAGCTCCTGTCCCTCCACCATAATGACCAGAATTCTCTATCCTTGGGACACTTACAAGTGCCTGTTAGCAACATAAGAGATACTTTTTTTCATTTTCTGTTTAGAGGGATGATCTTTCTTACTTAAGTAAAACTTTTCTTGTCTTTAAAACTTGGTACACATTTGAAATACACGTTTTAACATTTGCAGATGGTAATGTCCAAGTCTCTCAGGCCCACCCCTGGAAAGAAAACTTGCGATCTCTTATAACCTCTACCAAACCTCTAAACTTGTCCTTCCCAGACATGTGCACATTTGGGGGAAATACTCTTCATAACAAAAACTTAGGCAGTGGAAGGTGAGGACCACACTGTGTGTGTACATGTGTGCATACATGCATGTATGCAGGCATGTGTGCATATATGTGCATGTGCATTCATGTAGTGACTATGTGCAGGTTCACATGTATGCATACTCATGTAGAGGTCAGAAGTCAGTGTTGAGTGTCTTCCTCTGTTGCTCTCCAACTTATTGTTTATTTAAGATAAGTTCTCACTATGTCACCCTGACTGGCCTGAAACTCTGCATGTGGACCAAGCTGGCCTCAAACTCATGAAGGGCTGCCTGCTTCTGTTTCTCGGGTGCTAGGATTAAAGGCATGTGCCACCATGCCCTTGAGACATGTCTGTCACTGGCTTAGAACTCACCATTCAACCCAGCTTGCTGGTCCAAGAGGCCCCAGAAACCCATCTGTTTCCATCTACCTGACACTGGGATTACAGGCATATGGAAACACACTTGATTTTTTTATGGGTATTTTTTTCATATCATGCCTTTATACAATTTATCTTGATCTCTCTCCTCCTCCAATTCCCTCAACCTCACATCATACCCCACCCCAAATTTTAAATGCCCCCTTTAAAATTTTCATTTCAAACTTTGCTATTAAATTTTTAAAAAAAAAATTTTTTTTTAGCCCACTGAGTCCAATTAGTGCTGTCCCATATGCATGGATGTGGGATAATCCTCTGGACCATGAGCAAGCTTCCAGTGGCCACACCCTCCTCTGGTAGCCATCAATAGCCAGTGGCTCTCAGCTGTAACTGCAGATGCTGCATTTGGAGACCTTCTGTCTTCCATGCTGGAAATGTCAGTAGGCTTGACCTTGTGCAGCTAACCGCAGCTGTATGAGCTCATGTGTGCAGCAGCCGTGCTGTGCCCAGGGAAGAGCGGCTCACAGCCCTCCTCCCCATCATCCAGCTCGTATGTTCTTTTTGTTCCTTCTTCCAAAATGTTCCCTGAGTCTTAGAAGGGGGCTTGATGCAGACATCCTGTGAATGGCAGAGCACTCACGGCTGCTTACTCTCAACCTTTTGCACAGTAACACATCTCTGCAGTAGCCACGACCCACTGCACTAAGAAGCTTCTCTGAACAAGGTTGGGAAGAACACTAATAAACTGACAGTTATAAACCTAAATATTCATAGGGTGATTTGACAACACAACTATTTAGAAAAGAAATTACAAACGGTTCTTCTCTAGGGCTTTCCCTAGCCACGTTTTTGGCTGTGTTTACAACACCAGCCCTGAGTACCCTCCTGTGGGTGGGGCAGGTCTCACAACCAAGAGAGCATCCACGACCAGTTGTACCACAATTGCGCTCATAGGCTCATCTTGCCTGGCAGGTCAGTATCACAGCATATAATACTCCACACTGGATAAGATCACTGATGTCTCTTTTCCCCCAGCAGCTTGCAGAGCACTTTACAGCACTATGATAGGGTCCTGTCAACGTGTTATAATAGGCAACCATTGCCATGGCAATAGCCTGTATGGTTTTTGGTGCCCCTGGGGCCTTTTTGATCAATAAATCATATGGAAGTTGGGAGCAGGAGCACCAGCCCTGCCGTGATAACAGTTGGCCCTGCCCTGATGACATGGGAGCGGCTGAGCCAGCCCTGCCCCAAAAACATGGGAGCAGGAGAGCCTGCCCTGCCATGATGGCACTGGAGTGGGAGAGCTGGCCCTGAGGACAAGGGAGCAGGCTCTGACCCAGGGCTCTGAGTCGACCTCACCCCAACATCTACCCCATGTATGACCTGCTGGAACACATGAAAGGGCCGGACCTGCAGATGCAAAGATTAAGAATCTCCTTGACACACAGCAACAATGTGATAGCTGCCAGCAGTCCCAGTGAGGATCCAGTAATGATAGTGTAGGCCTCCAACCAGACCCATGACTCTTAGCAATGAACATTTGAAAATAAACATATGTGGACAAAAGGTTGTACTGCATGATACTCTACAGCATCTGTAACAAGATTTATGTTTGATTGTTTGTTTTATTTTACTGGGGGGAGGAGATAGATTTTGGTGCGTGACGTGTAAATCATAGACACTCAATAAAAGTTTTAAAAAATCAGATGGAAGTAATTTATCCCCTACACTGAGAGTTTTGTTTAATTACACATATTTTCTGGGAGCAGGATTGTCCACTAATATGGGGTACTTGAGTTCAAACCCCCTCTCTAAAAATTTACAAATTAGATTACAAAACTGTGGGGGTTCATAATAAGGCTTCTTCAAATACCTTAAGCATGGGTTAAACAGTCCCCTACTGCCCTGCCCCCCATCTCCGCTTAAACATCGGCTCACGGTATTCTCACCTGTTCTTTCACATTGCACGTGTTGCACAACTCGCTCATTACATTGTTTCTATTCGTATTGCAAGAGCATAGATTCCCCAAGCACCTTCTCCACGGACAGTGGTTTTGGTTAAGGCTTCCAGGGACCCTTCCTCCCTTCATCCCCATCACTCCACTGCTGCTTGAACACATCGGTCCCCCACTCGCTCTCTACCTTCACTTTACCTCTGTTCTGCCGACACCACACCGACACACCACAAGCACTACAGCCTCCTGCACCAGGCCTGCCCACAGCTCCCAGGAATTCTGCGCCAGAAGCCTCACCCCCACAGTCTTCCTGTACCATGAAGGACGCTGCCCTTCTCCTGCCTAGACCTGCCTAGGGCTCCTGATTAAACCCTTGCTCTTGCTGCTTAGCCCTGCCTATACCACCACATAACTTCCTTCCAGGTGCCAACTCTGCTTCTGGGAATTTCATGGCGGGAGTCCAGCCCATGTGACCTCCTGCACCTGGCTCTTTATTATGTGAGTGCTGGGTATCCAAGCTCAGGTCTTGCTACTTCCACGGCAAGGCGAAGCCGTTACTGACTAAGGCATCTCCCCAGCTCGGGGACCACACTTTTTAATCTTCCTTATGGCACCGTCTACAGACTTGTCTTTGGCTCTGCCCACGCAGATGCTCAGGAAATGCTCGCTAACTGAACGTTTTTACGATCGTGGATAGAAAGTCGGCAGAAATGCAAAACACGATTTTTTTTCCCTCGCCCGAGTCACCCAGGAGCGTCATTCTCATTCGGAGATGACCACGTTTCAGAAAGAGAGTCTCATAAAACATGCAATTTAATGAAGCCATCTGGGAAGACGGCCGTCGTATAAATGCAAGATATTGATATTATCTGGCTACTTGGGGAAGGACCATGTAAATTAAGGTGCAGCTCAGCTCCATAATTCAAATCTACTATTGATGTACAAAGTCTTCGAGTGATAGACTTTTTAGACTGATATTTCTTACGGTTCCAAGGCTATGTCTCTCCACTCCTTGGCAATTTCTCTAGCTACTGTTACAAAGAGATTTTTTTCCACTTTTTGGGAGAGAGTTTATATATATATATATATTTTTTTTTAACAGTTTATCAGCGTCAGCTGAGAGTCTTGAAACAGAATTTTTTAAATGTGTGTATTTATTGCTTTCGTTCATGGCTTTTCTTCTTTATAAGCAAGAACTGCTACAAATAAGTTAAGCACATCTTTCCCACCTGAATAATTATGCAGAGTGCTGTGCAGGTATTGAGAAGCCTAGTCGATTTGGCTGCCTTCCTCTCGTTTGTATTCTTCTGTCACAAAAATGTCTTCTACTCCTGAGCTTGTCCTGAAGGCTGCTCTAGAAGGCTCAACCGAGCACTGAGTGCTCCTTGTTAGCCCCTGTTCTCTGGGGGATGGTTGCTAAAACGATCCCGTAGGCGGGTTCTCCAGAGGAACAGAACAGCGAGAGTGTATGCATACTACAAAGGAGAGGTCATAGACCGGCTGGAACCAGACAGTCCCTAGTTGTCCAACACTGACTTTCTGAATGCTGGGGAGACTGTGAACCAAGATGGTCAGCCTATGAGGTGGAGACCCCAGCAGTTCCAGTCTGGAGCTGGAGGCCTACAAGATGCAGGGAGCATTGCTCGTCTTCAGTCTGCATTCAAAGCCAAGGAAGCTGAAGTCTGACCTCAGCAAAGATAAGCAGCAGCAGCAGCAGCAACAACAGAATAGACACATTTACCTGCAAGAAAGCAGGCAAGAGCAACCCGGAGTTTCCCTCTTTGTGTGTGTGTGTGTGTGTGTGTGTGTGTGTGTGTGTGTGTGTGCTTGCACAGGCACTCACATGCTTGTCTGTATATGTACTACATGCACATAATGTCCTCAGAGGCCAAAGAAGGCCATTGGATACCTTGAAGCCATTGGATACCCAGTTACCGCTGGTTGTGAAATGCCAGGTGTAGGTGCTAGGAACCAACACCAGGCCATCTGCTCTTCCCTGCTAACTTGTATCTCTAGTCTACTTAGAACACTTTATAGTGGGCCATCATTAGAAGGAGTTGCACATTCTGGGAAAGGTCTTCTCCCCTCAGTCAGTCCTTCCTGAAAATGTCCCTCAGAGGCATTTCTCAAGTGACTTGAGAACCAATTTGGCAATCAGGATCAAATCACAAATATGAGTTGGGTCACACCAACGATGGCACCGTGATGACATCTTGCAGGCTCTGTCACTCCTGCTCCTTTCTCTAGTCTGGGACAGAAATGGAATGCTTTCCCCAGACTTGACACACCTTGTGACCCCTACTGAGGAATTCTTAAGCTGCTCTGAGGCTACAGCTGCCACTGCCTGTCCGTGAGCCTCTCCCCCCCCCCAATATCTGCAGAAGATATGGGGTCCAGTATTTGAGTCAACTTGCCATAAACACTGAGTCCATGTTGGCCAGGCTATCCTCACAGGCACCCTCACCACGCACTCATCAGATTATACAAAACTCCATCCAGTCACAGCACTCCTCCCAAATATGCGTAGCTATTCATGGGCATGTGTTGGCCTATTGGTTTATCTATTTTATTGAGTTCTTACACCCTTCTAGCTCCCTTCTAACCCTTATTTCACCCTAACCCCTTCCATCACCCCAACGCTAGGCAGGAGAGACAGAGGTTAGTGGGGAGAGGGGCCATTAAGATCTTTTTAGACTACTTCCTGATGACCAGGGCTGCTGAGTTCCTTGAGGGCAAGTCTAGTATTCCTCTCGTCAAGATGTCTTCTTCCTGTCTCTTTTCTCTCAACCACTTGACAAACCAGCAACAGCAGAGCAGGAACAGGAACCAGCAGGAGGAACAGCCACGCCGCCTCCTCCCTTGGGGTTCTGGTTGTTTTATACCCTCTCTAGAGTTCCCCAGAATTAAACTATCTTCCCCTGGCAGAATCACGCCCCTGCCAAAGCATGCACCAGGCAAATAGTCTGCTGCTGTGGACAGTCTGAAGCAGCTCCATGTCCCACATTGGAATTTTTTAAAATGTTTACATAACATAAGAGGGTTTTTTTTTTCAAGATACCAGAATTCTCTCTACAGACATGCTCTGGGTTTCATGTAGTAGGTTTTCTGGTCCAGGGACAGACAACACAGAGAGTTTACTTGGAGGGTGTGTATAACAAGGAATAGAGATGCACAGATAAAGAGACTATGTATACACTTCTCCTGTTTGATGACTGGGGTGTCAATGTCTTTTCTGGTTAGAATGTGAAGTGTTGTTCATAAACTCCTATGCTTTAATGTGGTCTTTTACAAAGCAATCTCCAACTGATAATCGCTTGCAAATGAACACATTTTTTTAAAAATTGGTACATTTACACAATGGAAGATTACTCCACTGTTTTTAAAAAATGGCATCATGAAATTTGCAGGCTATGGATAGAAGAGAAAAAGATCATCCTAAATGACATATCCCAGACCCAGAAATATGAACATGGTATGTACTCGCTTACAAATAGATATTAGCTGTAAAGCAAAGGATATTTGTGCAATACCAAAGAGGCTAAGTAACAAGGAGGAGGTCTTAAGGCGGGGGGGGGGGGGGGGGGATGCAACAATCTTCTTGAAAAGGGAAAATAGAATATATTTCAAAGGTAGCCTGGGGGAGGGTAGTGGTTGGAATAGGAGGCATCAGGAGGAGAGGTGGAAAGAGAGAATGCTGGGAGAGATGAATAGGGTTGAGGAGCATTTCTAGGTAGGAACCTAGAGCAATGGAAATGTCATGAAATCTAAGAGGGTGACATAAGCAAATTCTCCTAATAATGGGGGACACAGAGCCGGAACCAGCCGTCTTCTATAATCAGGAAAGGCCTCAAGGTGGAGGGCTTGGCACACCAACCCAGTCCCAAAGCCATCGACTTACAGTTGGTCACACCTGCAGGATATGCCTAGGAGGGCCTGAGCCTAACACAATGGTCATCCATCTGAAAGACCAGAGATGTCTCATCCAGCAACTGATGCGAGCAGATGCAGAGTCTCATAGCCAAACAGTAGGCAGAGTCCAGGCAGAGGAACCAGGGAGATCAAGGACACCACAAGACCATGGCCTACACGATTAAATGGCTAGGACTTCGAAGGTTGATTCACAGAAGTCAGGGAGCCTGTATGGGTCTGACCTAGGTCCTCTGCATATATCACGGTTGTGTAGCTCGGTGCTCCCGTGGGATTCCTAACAGTGGGATCAGGGGCTGTCTCTGATTTTTTTTGTCCTGCCTTTGGGATCCTTTTCCTCCTACTGGGTCCAGCCTCCATATGAGAATATGTACCTGGTCTCATTGTAGCTTGTTAAGATGTATTTGGTTGATGCCCCTGGGAGGTCTGCTTTTTTCTGAGGAAAGTGAAAAGGCCACTTTTCACAGTGGGGGCAGGGAGGAAAACTGTAGTCAGGGTGTAATATATGAGAGAAGAACAAATAAAAAGAAAAAATGGAGGAAAAAGGACGTGGTTAGAGACCATCTTAGTTACTTTTCTGCTGTTGTGATGAAATGCTATGATAAAGCAGCTTAAGGGGGAAAGGGTTTATTTGTGTTTACAGTTCCAAGGGATACAGTCTGCCATGGCAGGGAAGACACAGCAGGGAAGAGAGGGTGGCAGGAGCGGGATCTGGCTGGTCACATTGCGTCTGCACTCAGGAAGCAGAGGATGAACAGGAAGTGGGGCCAAGCTATAAAGTCTCAAGACCCTCCTTTAATGGGTCCTCCAGCAAGGCTCCGTCTCCTAAAGGTTCTACACCTTCCAACAGCACCATCATCCATGAGCCAAGTGTTGAAGCATATGATGAGCTGTGGAGGACATATCACATTCAAATACAATGCTTGTGCTTTTAGATTTACTTCTATGGGACTGGAGAGATGGCTCAGTGGTTAAGAGCCCTGTCTGCTCTTCCAAAGGTCCTGAGTTCAATTCCCAGCAACCACATGGTGGCTCACAACCACTTACACTGAGATCTGGTGCCCTCTTGTGGCCTACAAGCTCACAAAGCAGGCAGAACACTGTATAAATAATAAATAAATAAATCTTTTAAAAAAGAGATTTACTTTTAAAGGGATGCCTGCATTAAAAGCTTCTAAGATTTCTAGGTAGATCTCTCTCTCCTCTCCCCTCCTCTCCTCTCCTCTCCTCTCCTCTCTTTCAGTTTACTTAGTCATATTTTTTTTCTGGTTACAGCATCTCTCATCTTGCACCTGCCTCTCAACTTGAAGAACTGTGCAGTACTCTTTATGGATTTACTGGCACGTATTACATGTAGGTGACTCAGTTGACAAAGTGCTTGCTGCACAAGCATGAGGATCTAAGTTCAATCCCTACTTACCATGGCCAAAACTTTTTCTTGGAGGAAAGGGTTCATTTGGCTAATGTGTTGCCGGGTATTGTCAAGAGGACAGGAGGAAACTCAAGGCCCTAATTGTTACTCACAAATAAGGTTATTTTTTTTTAATTCGATGGTATTGAATTTTGTATATTGATGCAAATCGTGCTCGTGTCAAAATCAAGTCTAATTTTATCATAAGAATATATATTCTAATATATATGTGTGTATATATATTGACCTATATATATAGGTCTAATAGATAGATATGATTCTATAGATATATGAGGTAAAATAGTTAAATAAGGTCTTCAAAACCCCCAGGGACCTACAGAATATGGCATTTAAAGATGTTTTTATTATTCTAAAGATTCTTTGACAATGAGACAAGTTAAAGATTTATTTTTAATTATGTGTTTTTGTGTCTGTGTGGAGATATGTGCCTGTGGGTTCAGGGACGTGAAGAGGCCAGAAGAGAGCATCACATGACCTGGAGCTAAGGATATATGCCGCTGTCACTGGGTGCTGGGCATGGAGTGGAAGTCCTCTGCAAGAACAGTCCATCTCTTGCCGTGGAGCCATCTCTCCAAGCTATTATTATTACTATTATTATTATTATTATTATTATTATTTTACTTTTTTGAGACAAGGTTTCTCTACATAGCCCTGGCTGCCCTGGAACTTGCTTTGTAGCCCAAGTTAACCTCAAACTGAGAGATTCACCTGCCTCTGCTTACTGAATGCTGGGATTACCCCAAATTTTCAGTAACACGTTCCTAGTGCTACCAAAAATTAAATATTTCCAACTGGTGGTGGCACATACCTTTAGCCCCAACACTGAGGAGGCAGATGCAGGAAGGTCTCTGAATTCAAAGTTCCAGGATAACGAAGGCCACACAGAGAAACCTTGTCTCCATAAAAAGAGAAAAGAACGATACCATGTCTTTTCTGTCTGTCCCAGTCTAGTGCTTTGAGCTGGGCAGTAGTAGTCAAAGGCTGTTTACACAAGGTGTCTTCAAATCATCTCTGAACGTGTCATACCTTACTATGCACCAATTCTAACGGCGACATGGCAGTGTCAACTCCCCAGGTAACCCCACTCACACTTTTGAATGGCCCTGCCCGTGTTATCATTGTGATGGGTCTAGAATCAACTGAGGGATTTTCCTCATCCAGTTATGTGAAACGGGAAGACCCACCTTAACATGGGCGGCAGCTGGAGTCCGAGGACGTGGAAGAAGGAAAGCCTTGTTTTTGCCTGTTGGCCTTCACTGTCCTTGAAGTGTCTGTCCATTCTATTGCTGCCTCTGTTGATGTTTTTGTTGATGGTAAAACAAGCTGCTTTGAGCCTCAGAGGTGGACAGAAGACCAGCTCTCCTAGAATCCTCCAGGTGTTTGGGCCCAGGTTCAGTGAGTGCAGTGGGCATGCGTACGTCGCTTTCTTCTCATAGCTCCCAGGTGCTGTGTGTATGTCCTGGGCTGAACTGTTGTTAGTCGGTATAAATATACCTGCCATTTGTTCTACCCGTAAACAGAATGGCCTTAAAACTGAAGGAGAGATGGCTCAGCAGTTAAGAGCACACCTACTGTGTTCCTCTGGAGGACCTGAGTTTAGTTCCCCGGACCCAAGTCAGGTGAGTAACGGCTAGCTGCCTGTAACTTCAATTATAGGGGATCCAACATCCGCTTCTGGCCTCAAAGGGCACTGCACTCATGGGCACAACTCCTCCCCCCCGAAAATACACCCCTACCCCCACTACATACATATAATTTTAAATAAAATATAAAAAATAATGACCTCAAATGAGGAACAGCGACTTTCCCACAGTTCTCTTGCAACTGGCTCCTAATCCCACCACTACTGCTGGGATTTTCATCTTTGCTGCCCTGGGGTTAGATGGGATGTGACCTTCCCTTGGCCTGGCCCTGCTTGGGGGCCCAAGCAGAAAGACTCTGATCACTCTCCCCTCATTGTGAAACTGCAGGCGTAGCTGTGTTCGACTCTATGGAATGTATAGCCGTTTCTAACACTCAAGCATTTCCTGTTGTTGCGCCGTTCTCCACGGCGTCGCCTGGCTGTGAGATCAGAGGGCTTATTCATAGAATTTACACTCTGCTGGTTTGATAAATACATAACACGTTGAAAGGGAGTTTCGTGGAAAAGTAAACGTTATTCATCAGGGCTTTAGTTTTTTTTTTTTTTTTCTTCCATCTGCTTTTGGCTGAACAATATTTTGAAGTTGGTTTTTGTTTTTGTTTAATTTTTATTTATTTTTCGTGTATCGGATCTTCTTTCTAGATCCTCTCCCCAATCAAATCCAAACAAGAACGGCAGCTCTAAGTGTGTCAGGGGGGTGTGTATGTCTTTTTCTTTCCATTATCTTTTGTCCCCATATTGAGAGCTACGGAAGGCAAGACTCAGCAAGGTTCTGCTTTATAGTGTGTTTCACGCTTATCGGTAATTTTTTTCCCTCTGACCTTCTGCCTCAGACAATTAATTTTCTTGAGCTCTCACACACTGGAAGAACATGCAGGGGAGTGGATAATGTTGGCACTGGTGAAAATAATCCAGGAAGCAGAGCTGTGCAATTATTCAAAGGCCTAATCTTATCTCCTGTTTCATTTTTATATCACACGTGTACGCTTAAACGTGTTCGGTGGACTGGGGTGCTGTCCCACATCTTCAAACCCCGGTAAATAGATGCTGTTAAGTGCCACCAGGAGTGGACGGGCTTGTAACAAGCTGCGTGAGGCGATATGGGCTTCATTCATCATTCTGTTCAGGCCAATATGGAGGTTCGTGTTATCAGCCGGACTCGTCGCGATGTCATCGGGCCTGGCATAAATCTTCTGTCAGTGTGGCTCAGACTGATGCCCTATTAAAAGTCTGCCTTCACCTAATCACAGGATGACCTTTCAATGTCTTTAATTAACCTCTGACCCGAACCATGCCAATGTCTTGTAGGTAGGTAAATCTACTGCATGACATTTGCTTATGGTGCTCCATTTGTCTTGGCTCAATTGTTGCACCTTTCAGAGTAGGCCTTAAATGAAATACAGTTGGGACCCCTCTTAACAGTTGGATTAATTTTTAAAAGGTTAGAACATAATATTTTCCTCTGAGCTCCCAGTAGTAGCTTTGCAGACATTTTCCCCTAAGGAGTCAGGGTCCCCCTCCCCCCGTTATAGTAAGTTAAGGGAAAGCACTCAATTTTGCCAATGATGTCCTCTTGCATACCCAAAGTTATTCCTTTTGAGAGGTTTGGGGGCCAGAGACAGTCTGGCTGGACCAAAGGACAGAGGCTTTAAAACGCAATCTCTCCTCATGCATCCAAGGCAATAGGATGGATCAGTGGTATGGAAATAAAAGAAAGAGTTGGAAGAGTAAAAGGTTTGTCTTAATTTGCAATCACGGTTCTCCACACTGCACTGTATGTGCCATTTTGTCGTGAGACTTCTTCAGATAATAAAACAGCAACCCTGTCTCCAAGCAAAATGCCACTGGGGAGCTCCTATGTGAATTAGTAAATATTTAAAATGTAAAATATTTATTTTAAAAATACAATTCCTTTACATAAAAAAGAGAGTCGCAGGCCAATCAGGATGGCTACTGAGGCATTTAAATCTGATGGTTTGTTTCACCTGGCAGGTTGTAATTACTCTATAAATCACACCACCAAAGTGAATAAAAAAAGACTTTGGAGCAGCCGAAGCTGTGTACAATTTTATCCTCAGGCAGAAGCCCTAGAAGAGGGTAGAACAGCAAGCTCTGAGGTCTTTCTCAATTATAGAAGTCTGTGACTCGCTGTATTGATATTACAACCTCTGGGTTGATGAGGTCTGAACTCAGAGAGGTTTCCTGCCTTTACACCGCTATTTAAAATTGAACCTACATCAAACTCTCACTCACCAGCCAGCTCTGGAGATCCTGTGTTTCCATCTTCTGAGGCTAGGATTACAGGCAAGCCATCATGCCCCACCCAAAATCTGTATGGGTGTGTGGGGTTTGCCCTCTCTGGTCCTCTTGCCTGCTAAAGCACTCCTGCAAGCACTTTAACCACTGAACAATTTCCCCAGTCCTTGCTCTTTTTTTTTTCCTTACAAATCCCAAATTTAATAAGGAGTAAGGCATAGTCACACATTGAGATCTGAGTCACACATTGGGAAATGCATAGATTGATAATCATATGAAGAATAAATCAGGATGAGACATGGAGATTCAAGGAGAAGTTCATGTCAAGAGAGTAATCTCCACAGTAATTGGATACATTGTTTTGTTTTGGTTTGTTTGTTTGTTTGTTTGTTTTGTTTTGTTTTGTTTTTCAGGACAGGCTTTCTCTGTGTAACCGTGGCTGTCCTGGACTTACTTTGTAGCCCAGGCTGGCCTTGAACTCACAGCGATCCACCTGCCTCTGCCTCCCGAGTGCTGGGACTCAAGGTGTGTGTCACCACGCCTGGTCCCCATTTCTTTTTTAGAAAGCTTTATTTATTTGAGGGCTGAGGAGATGGTTCAGAGGTTACGAGCACTAACTGTACTTCCAGAGATCCTGAGTTCAATTTCCAGCAACCATATGGTGGCTCACAACCATCTGTAATGAGATCTGGTGCCCTCTTCTGGTATGCAAGCATAAATGTAGTTAGAACACTGTATACATAGTAAATAAATAAATCTAAAGTAAAACAAAAGATTTATTTGTTTATTTATTTATTTATTTATTATGTATACAGTGTTTTGTGTGCATGTACACCTGCATTCTAGAAGACCCAGATCAGTTCCCAGAACCAACAAGATGGTTCACAATCATCTGTAACTCCAGTTCCAAAGGAATCCAATGCTCTTTTCTGGCCTCTGAAGACATCAGGAATACCTGAGGTGCACAGATATCTAGGCAGGTAAAACACACACAAATAAAAATAAAATAAAACTTTTAAAAATCAAAACCTAGAGAGCCCTCATTGCAAAAACATTTTGCAAATATTTATTCAATTCATGTGTGTATGTGTGTGTCCGTGTGTCTGTGTGTGTGTGTGTGTGTGTGTGTGTGTGTGTGTATACACCTGCATGCGCTCGCGCACACATACACACATACACATACAAACATGCAGGTGCATGAAAGCACGCATGCACGTAGAGGTCAGAAGTCAACCTCCTGTGTCATTCCTCAGGTGCCTTCCACTTCTTTGTTTGAGACGGGGCCTCTCATTGGCTTTGAACTTCACCAAGTAGGTCTATCCAGCTGGCCATGAGCTTTCAGGGAGTATCCCTTTGCCATTTTCCAACTCACCAACTCTGGGATTACAAGAATATGATGCCATTATCAGTTTTTTATGAGGATGATGGAGATTGAATTCATGTCTTCAAGTTTGTAAGGCAGGAACTTCACTAACTGAGCCATCCCCCAAGACCCGATGTATTCATCTCTTCTATGCCAAACACCTCCAATGTATTAAATGATGAATCAAACCCTGTCTCAAAGGTGGCACCTACTGCAATATGTAACTTAAAGGGTACAGTAACACTAATAAACCTTGTGTATACTCAATACTTTGTTTAGGTTATCTGATTTAGACGCTGATACAACTATAAAAATAGAACTTATAATCCCTACTTTATGAGTAAGATTTGAACCTAGCCCACTGACCACAAAACTTTTGACTCTCGGTCACTCAGTGCTTTTTCTCAAACAAGGATCCCATTTCATAGTAACTCCCAAGGAGCCTAGAAACTGTCATTGCAACTCTAGCAGTTTCCTTAGGTGTGACAGTCTGGTCAATAACTTAGGTTTGGTGTCAGTGCAAAGATACTGCACAGTCAACAGTCACCAAGAGCTGCAGATTTCAAAGGCCAATGGCCGGTTCATGTCTCATGGCTCCAATAGCCAGAGTATGAAGACGAAGGAGGTTTAATGAGCAACACAGGAAAAAGAGTTCACAGGGCCAGTGAAAAGTTTCAGGACTCCAGCCTACTATCTTCAGAGCCCCCCACCCAACAAAAGCTGTCCCAAGAAACACTACTTGTGTCCAGCTCTCACTTGGGTCTTTAAAAGGAAATGAGGGCAGTGGTTGACAAGTATCCTCAAGCTGCCACTCAGCAAGCTGTGGGTTGTCTGGCTGCATGGGTTTTCTAGGGTGTGTGGGTCGGGGAATGATGTTTTCAACTTTGATTTGGTAAGTGGTGGTCAGCAAAAAAAAAAAAAATTAAGAAGCCTGATGGGGCTTCACTCCTGACCTCACCACCAGTGAGTCTTTCTGGGCCAGCAGTCTCCCACTCTTCTGCACCCTTTTCTAGAACCACATCATGGCTTCTGAACTCTGTACCACTGGTACTGTGTCTATATGATTCCTTTGGTGATGGGATTTCCTGTAAATCATAAAGTGTTTAGCGTCATGTGTGGTTGTGTTGACATGAGTATAGAGCAAAGTCACCTCTGGTAGGAAATGGAAGAATATGACCAGAGGCCAAAAGAGGTCTGAGGATGAGCTCAGTTGGTAGAATGTTTGCCTGGTGAGCATGAAGCCCTGGCTTCCATCCCTAGCATCACACAAATTGGGTAGGATAATGATCTCAGAACACAGGAGGTTAGAGGCTGGAAGGTCAGGGGTTCAAGGCTGTCTTCTGCTGTACAAAGAGGTCAGGGCCAGCCTGGGTTACATGAGACTCTGTCTCCAGAAGAAAAAAATGAAAGGAACAAAGATGACACCCTATCCCCACATCCCTGAGAGTCATCACAAGTGATCAGCATGCCATCACCAATGCAGACTCTCAATTCCCAGTGATATAAGGCCAACTCTTGGCTTCTTCACTCTCTAGCTTTGTAAGATGATGCTGATTGCAAGTCTTGTTTATGAAAGTGTTGTAGAGCTTGACCAAGTGGCATTGATGTAAAGTGTGTACATAGAACAGGTCACAGTAAATGCTTGCTAAGAGATAACTCTTGTAAACTACACATCTTCCCAACAACAGACAGCAAACTATTTTGTTATTTATAGAATGACACTGGAATTTGACTTTATAAAATCTTGTTTTAACTTTATTCCTCCCAACTAGAAGGGACCAACAGAGCATTCTCCTGCCATCTTCTCCTTCGTCACAACCACAGCCTTGATTCTGTTCCTGTTGGTTTTCTGGTGACTTCCAACTTCCAATTCTCACTTTTTGGCCTCCTGACTTACAAGCACACACGCACGCACGCGCGCGCGCACACACACACACACACACACACACACACACACACACACACTGAAGAAGAGAGTTTCTCCAAACCACAACTTCCCTTTCAGGAAACCTGTGTGTTCAAGAACTGGCTTCTGGATGCCCTTTTATAAGCCACAAGAATTTCTGGCTTCAGTGTATCTGATTTCTGAGTTATCTCTGCTGCAAATAAGTAAGAGGTGGAAACCAAGAACTGTGTGCTGGGGAAGAAAGGAGAACAAGGAGGAGTGGAACATTCTGTTATGAAACATGAGTGTCCTGGTTCATCTTGACTGTCAGCTTTAATGAATCTGGAAGGAACTCTAGTGGATCTAGAGCCACACCTCTGGGCAGGGGTGTGAGTGTGTTCCCAAGAAGGAAGTGCTGACGTGGACTCTCCCCGGAATAGGTGGTACCTCCCAACAGTAGCCCAACTATAAAGAAATCAGAAGAAAAGAAAAGGCGTGCTTGCCTTTGCTTCTTGTTGGTGAGTGAGTCTGTCTTCCTGTTGCTGCTGTAGCCATCCTTTCCTGCCGTCAAAACCCATCCAGTTTCTTAGCCTTCCAGATGGGAAGGTCCGTCCTCTCCAGGAACCCTCCAGGCCTTCATCGCTAGATTGGGGCCGCTGAGGCAGCAGCGTCACAGACTGAGCAGCTACCAGGTTTTCCGCTTCTCCAACGTGCAGACGGTCATTGTTGAGCTGCCCAGCGGCCCCGTCGGCTGCACTCCAATCTAGCAAATACTATTTCATAGCAGATATTCACCTAACCATTCTTTCCCTCTAGTCAACCCTGATTAACGCAATGGGGAACTCAGATAGAAATGAGGAAGAGGAGAATAAAAGCAGGGGAACTGAAAAGATGGGGAGGAGGGAGAGGAGGAGGCTGATGAGAGAGAGGGGGAAGTGAAGAGTTTCCTAATAACAACAGGAGGCGAAGGAAAAGCTAAGTTTGAACAGGGCATGAGCCAGAGCTGTGGTGTAATCCCAGTTACTGGGCAGATGCACCAAATTAGCCACAATAGAAGCCCAACTAGTTTCCCCGTTTGTATGTTCCAAACTGCTCTATCCTAGGTCCTGCAGGAGACCCTGGACCAGGACAGTGGCTGTGGTGTTGGTAGTTCTGGCAGTAAAGGAAGACAGAGAGGAGAGGCTTCCTCTGCATCTGGAGTTCATCTGTATCTCACTCTAACTCTGGAAAAGCTGTCTCCAAAGTCGTTGCTAAGCAATGGATATTGAGATAAGATCTGCCAGCTGGCATCCTCATACCTGACTTAAGTGGGTGAAATGTCACTGGAATATTGTTTAGTTATTAGCTCTCTTTGGTTTTTTTTAGTGTGCGTGGTATACCTGAGCTTCTGTACGTGTGTGTACGTGCACATGGAGGCCAGAGAAAAGTAGAAGGCTTCGTCCTTTATCTCTCAACATCATGTTTTGAGACACGGTCTCTCGCTGAGCCTGAAACTTCTTAATCAACTAGACTGATGGGCCAACAAGCCTCAGGGACCCTCTCTTTCCACCTGCCTCTTCCCAGTGCTGGGGCTCCAGATTCATGTTGCCACAGTCGCTTTTGTAGGATTCTGGAGATCCGAACTCAGGTCTTCGTGCTTATGCAGCATGTTACTGGCCAGGCCATCTCCCCAGAGTCTCTTTGTGCTGTTTTGCCTTCAGAAATATAAAATATAAAGTGGCAACCTGTGACCCTTGACCCCAATGTTCACACTGTTTAAGTTCCTGTCTTTCTTAGTCATCTTAAGAAAAGGGATGAGGGGCTGGAGAGATGGTTTAGAGGTTAAGAGCACTGCCTGTTCTTCCAAAGGTCCCGAGTTCAACTCCCAGCTACCCACCTGGTGGCTCACAACCATCTATAATGAGATCTGGTGCCCACTTTTGGCTTGCAGACACACATGCAGGAAAACGCTATAAATAATAAATAAATAAATCCTTTTAAAGAAAGAAAGAAAGAAAAAGAAAAGAGGTGAGAGCCTAGTATAGTGGTGCATTCCTGTAATCTCAGCACTTGTGGAGGCAGAGGCAGGTGGATCTCTGTGAATGGAAAGCTACAAAGTAAGTCCAGGATAGCCAAGGCTACACAGAAAAATCATGGCCAAAAAAAAAAAAAAGAAAGAAAGAAAGAAAGAAAGAAAAGAAAGAAAAGGAATGAGGTCCAAAAGCAGTGGAAGTGAGGGTGGTGATTTTGAGAAGACAGAAGTCTAAAAGCAAAGCAACTAGCCACTCCATAGGTGTGTGTGTGTGTGTGTGTGTGTGTGTGTGTGTGTGTGTGTGTGTGTATGCGCACAAGCCCACGTGTCCATCTGTGTGGGGGACAACTTTGGGTACTGTCCCTCAGAAGTGCTATCTATCACATGTATTGAGACAACGTATCTCGCTGGACTGGAACTCAGCAAATAGGACGGGCTGGCTGGCCACAGCGCCCCAGGGATCCACCTGTCTCCACGTCCCCAGCACTTGCCTCACCCGGTTTTCTTTTTATCTAGTGTGGAAAGTCAGGTCCTCGTGTCTTCACAACAAGCGCTTTATTGACTGAGCTGCCTTCCCAGCTGCCACCAGGGTTCTTTCAATATCATAGGACAGATGCACTTTATAGAAACAAACGGATTTAACACCTTTTGAGTCAGAGCTTCTCAATGTCTTGCTGAGAACTGTTCGCTGTGACAACAGGGCGTGTAGCCAATGACCTGTGCTTTGTGTCTGAAGAGGTGCCTCTGAGCACTGAAGTACCTCTGAGCTACCTTCTCAGCCATGTGCACCTGCCCTCCCTACAGCCAGGGCTTTCCTTGGCATAATCGAGTGTGAATCAGGAACCACAAGGAAAGTGGCTGGCTCCCACGTTCAGAAGAGGCCCAGAGTTTAGACTTTTAATGTGACCCCTACCCCACCAAATGAAATTGTACAAACACTAGAGTCTGAGTGTCAATATAGGGACTTATTAAACGTAAATATTTTAAATCTGCCCATGATTTAAATGATAAATACCACCCCTATTGTGGTATCTTTTCTATTTTTAATGTCTCTGTACCATTCAAACAGTGGCCTGAATTCTCAATGTCTCTGGTCAGTCCTGTTTAAACATAGTCACCCTACAGCATCCCCACCCCCACCTCACCCCCACCACCTACTAAAACTTTTCAAATCAAAGCAGCTACTGAGATGAGAAGCAGAAACAGAAAGTAAGAGTGGCTGGAGGTGCAGTGTGTACGTGGAGAACCACAGGAAAATATTGCAGTCCATACTGGACACATGACTCAGCTGAAAAAGCGCTTGCCTGTCATGAGTGAAGCCCTGGGTCTCAGCTCCATCCAGCACTGCAAAAAACTGGGCGTAGTGGCTCACGTGTGTAATCCCATACGTAGGATACGCAGACAGGAGCATCAAGAGTTCAAGATCATGCACAGCTGCATAATGAGTTCAATAGAATGTTTCAAAAGAGAAAGGAGGGGGAGGGGCCAGGCTGAAGAGACAGGTTGGTCAGTAAAGTGCTTGCCTTACAAACCTGAAGACCTGAGTTTGTTCCCCCAGAACTTAGGCATGGTGGCACCTGAACATAAGCTCAGAAGCGTGGAAATTCAGTGAGAATCTCTGGGGCTTGCTCCAGCCAATCGAGCAGAATCGGTGAGTGCCTGGTTCAGTGAGCAACCCTTTCTCAAAACAATGTGGAGAGCAGCTGAAGAGGTGAGCTCTGTTGTAAGCAAGCATGCGCGCGCGCGTGCACACACACACACACACACACACACACACACACACACACACACACACACACACACGTCTATGTGAGCACTTGCACTCATCCAGGGGCACAAATATGAGCATGCACAAGGACATGTACCCTCACGGATACACACAAAATATACAACAATCTATCCCATTACGCCTCCTAAGAAGGCTCCCCTCAAGAGCAGGGCCTCAGGTTCGTCTTTCAGCTCCATAGCTCTGACTTAGTGCAGTCATAGAACACTGTGGGAATCCAACACATTTGTGTGGAGCATATGAATAAATGAGTTAATAAACAAGCCCGGACAGATTGTCCCCTGCTGCCCTCATATCTCCCTCTCCATCTCTCCCTCCCTCCCTCCCCCTCTTTCAATCTGTGTGTGTGTGTGAGTGCCTGTGTGTGGACACCCATGCACCCTATAAAAGAAAGCCCTTAATTTAGAAGCCTACTCCATGGCCATCCTGGCAGGGAGCATGGCAGCAGGTAGTCAGGCATGGAGCAGGGCGGGTCATGTGTTCAAATAACAGCCATGACGCAGAGAGAACCAACCGGAATGGTGTAGGCTTTTGAAACCTCAAAGGCTGCCCCCAGCAACCCACCTCTGCCAGCAAGGCCACAGTTTCTAATCCTTCTCAAACAGTTCCACCCACTGAAG
Source organism: Acomys minous (assembly GCF_964271855.1). NCBI lineage: Eukaryota > Metazoa > Chordata > Mammalia > Rodentia > Muridae > Acomys > Acomys minous. Next base: position 67,713,901 of record NC_140483.1, on the reverse strand, counting down.
ACCAAGCATTCAAATATACGGTCCAATGGGAGCTATTCTCACTCTAAGCCAGTACATTTACCCTGGCACTAGGCTGGCTGGCCAGGAACTCCTAGTAATCTCCTGCCTCTGTCCCTCACAGAGCTGGTGTTGTGTGTGTGTGTGTGTGTGTGTGTGTGTGTGTGTGTGTGTGTGTGCGCGCGCGCGCGCGCGCGCGCGCGCGCATCCGTGTCTGGCTTTTTACATAGGTGCTGGGGATTTGAACCCAGGTCCTCATGGCTCTGCAGCAAGAGCTCATAGACAGTAAGACATAGCACCAGCCCCTGGAAGATGATTCTTACTACAATATACAGTCCTGTCAAATTCAACTGCCTGCCAGGGAATCATTTGTCAACAGGGTAGGCAAATTTTCAGTCTGAAGCACACTTCAAGTCATTGCTCAGACCAAGTGCCGACTAAAGGGACATAAATGATCTTTAATAACCAATGGAGGAATGTGTGTGTGTGTGTGTCAGAGAGGGCTCCGCAGCTGGAAAACCCAGAGCATATTCCAAAAGCAAAGACGAATTTCTTCTGGATTGTCGGGTGTTTAGGATTACCTGGGGCTGGGTCACAGATCACTGGCGTGGATAATCAAGAATTGACCGCACATGTGGAATTAAGCCTGCTGGGTCTCTGGTATTCCCCAGTGGTCTGAGCACAGCCTCCACTACTCCTGCTAGCTGGAGTCCAGGGAGGAGTGGGGCTCCAAACCCCCAGCAAGCCTGGAGAGGGAACAGAAACCCTGTACTAACACCCCCAAAGACCAGAACTGCTCCTAAAAGTAGACAAGTGAGCTGTGGTCTGTCATGGGCCGCAGCCGAAGTGAAGGGGCATGGAAGCATCTGGAATTCCGTGTGCCAGCTGCACCTCCTTAGTCACTGTTGTAACTTATGAAGAACGACAGGCATGTAGAAAGGAAGTTGAGATGAATTGCCCTTCAGTGGAGCATTATTACAGGGCCAGCACAGCGGCCGTGCACAGCCGTGAGGGACCCGAAAGCATGACAGGATTCTGCAAGGAGAGAGCCTCCGGTTCCCTTCAGTTCCCACAATATAAAGAGCGGTAGCATCATATGATAGACAGCCCGACAGGGTCCTAAAAGGAGCAGACCCTTCCGTTCTAGGGAGCAGAAGTGATTGCTGACTCTGATCCACACTATGTGACCCAGCCTCTGTGGCAGGGGTCATATGGTTGAAGGCTGTCATAGGTCTGAGCATCACTGGGAGCCAGACTTGCTTGCAGCTACAGAAGTGAGTGAGGAGACTCAATGCTGAGAGTTGTGAGGTCAAGGGAGCTCCCTGAGAGACAGCTGTATGCGATGTGGCCTAACTTGGGTCACGGGGAGTAATACTGTTCATCCCTCAGCCTTCAAAGGTCAATTCAAGAACAATTTGGTCTATCAACCTGGACTTTCAGATGGCTGGGCAGATGTAGATGACTGGGCAGATGTGTTCTCTTTCTAACAGGGACCTCTACGAGAGTTGCCCCAATTGTGTTGGCCAGCTTTTACCCGGAGCCCAGAGGGGAGCGCTCCAGGAACTGGCTTGGGTAGGTTATTTGGAACTCTGAACTGAGGCTTCTGGTGGCTGGATCTGCCTCTGAGAGACAGGCAGGCAAGGATGGAGAGTCTCCGTGGGGAGGCACAAGAATGTTACTCCATTTCTTCCTGCCCCCAAGGGCTCCTGAGACATTTTAAGGGATCTCTGCTTAGTGTTTAGTTTCCTGGAGATATTTTGTTTTGTTTTGTTTTGTTTTGTTTTGTTTTGTTTTGTTTGAGACAGGGTCTCTCGATATAGCTCTGGCAGTACTGGCTGTCTTTAAACTCACAGAAATCCTCCTGCCTCTGCTTCGCCAAGTGCTAGGATTAAAGGTATGCGCCACTATGCTGGGCATTCCTGGATAGATTTTAACAAAGGGAGTATCTGGCAAGGATCACAAATGGCATCATATTGAACACAGACTGTGGGCACCGTGGACGGGTGGTTTTGTGGTCTGCGTCAGGGAAGGACAGCCCTGGACTCTCCGGAACTGAGACTCTGCCCCCGGGCCATGCTTTTAAAGGCATCCTTAGCCTCACAGAAAGAGGCTGATAATTTATAGGTTAACATTTTCTTTTAATGTGGATAGCGTTTTCCTCATTTATAGTTAATTAGGTTAAGCATGCATGGGGAGCGAGGGAGCAAGGCTTTCAGCAATGCTCTAAGTGGTTAGTAATTTGAATAAAGTAAAGGAGGTCTAAAAGATGGAGCACCAGGCTCCCTGCTCAGAGAACTCTGCAGGCAACACTCACTCGGTGGTTATCAAAGCACCAAGGAGACAAGGAGAAGATGCCGTAGTGTGCCGGCTGCAGGCAGGCCGGAAGCTTTGTGCAAATGTAGCACTAATGGCATAGAAACAAACGGCTGATTGAGAAGATGGCCCAGTGTGTAAGAATGCCTACTACAAGGATGCAAGGGTGAGGAGCTGGGTTTGAATCCCTGGCACGCCAGTAGGAAACTGGGTGTGGCCTTATGTGCCTGTAAGCATTTGGGTTACACACACACACACACACACACACACACACACACACAAACCATTATCACACATACAAATGGCTGCAGGCTGAACATACCGGATTTCTAGTACCCTAAGAACTAGGGTTGAGCTTCAGTCATTAAGTCACCCCCATTTTGCTGAGGCAAAGGCAGAAACTGGTGGTTAAATTCCAAATATTTTTTATATTAAAGTTCAGTTTGCTCATGTGGTAAGTGGAAACAGTAATAATACCTACACCTTGGGCTTGTCTATGCTAAGGGATAAGGGTGCATCTTAGTTGCTTTTCTATTGCTGTGATAAGACTCGATGACCAAGGCAATTACAGAAGAAAGAGTTTATTTGAGGCCTACAGTTTCAGGGGACTAGTTCATGGCAACAGGTAGGCAGACATGATGCGGGGACAGTAGCTGAGAATTCATATCTTATCCACATGTAGGAGGCCAATGGAGAGAGGAGGAATGGAGAGAGACAGACAGACAGACAGACAGACAGACAGATGAGAGGAGGCCAATGGAGGGAGGAGGAGAGGAGAGAGAGACAGAGAGACAGAGACAGAGAGAGACAGAGAGACAGAGACAGAGACAGACAGACAGAGGAGGCCAATGGAGGGAGGAGGAAGGGAGAGAAAGAGAGAGAGAGACAGAGAGACAGACAGACAGACAGACAGACAGACAGACAGACAGAGAACCAACTAGGAATGGAATGAATCCTCAAAGCCTGTTCCTACAGACACACCTCCTCCATCAAGGCCACACCTCCTAATCCTTCCAGTACAGTTTTACCAACTAGGGACCAAGTATTCAAACATCTGTGCCTGCAGGGGCAATTTGCATTCAAAACACCACAGCGTGCATTTCACTTCGTAAGTAACTAATAGGCACTGATATTGGTGACTTTTTTATTAAGAGATGTATTTCTTCACTGTGTATGTGTGTGCACGCATGAACATGTGCCATGGAATACATGCAGGGGACAATTTTCTAGCAATTGACCCTGTGGGCTTGTAAGCACTCAGTTGCTGAGCTATATCCCCAGCCCCGCCCCACCCCCACCCCTGCCCCACCCCTGCCCCACCCCCACCCCCAATCATTTTTAACAAGAAAACATGTGAGCAACAGTTTACAGAAGTTACTGTGTGTTTCTCTCCTGATCTACCGGCATTAGGCTGGAATATAAACAACACTCTTCCTCTTCCTCCTCTTCCTCCTCCTCCTCCTCTTCCTTTTCCTCCTTCTCCTCCACACACAGACAGGCAGCTGTGTTGTCAGAAGGAACCAGAGATACTCAGATAAGTTCTGCCTTTATCCTTCCATCTGTGTAGCCTACGGAGTGTTGTCAGACTCTCTAGATCTCTGTTTCACTCTCCAAAAAATGGTGATTGTCCTCATTAAGGAAGTAAGATAACTTAAATGTTAAAACTATGTGTCTTCAGGCTGGAGAATGGTTCAATCAGTAAATTGTTTGCCTTGCAAACTTGAGGACCAGAGTTCAATGCCCAAAATACATGTTAAAAAAAAAAAGGACAGGCATAGTAAAGGATGTGTACCATCCCACCATTGTAGACGAAAAACAGGCAAATACCTGGGATGGACTAGCCTGCCAGCCCTCAGGCCTGGAAGAGGCCTTGTCTCAAAGAAAACAAAATCAAACAAATAAAACTAAGGTGAACAGAGCCTGAGTCACGACAGCCAAGCCTGTCCTTTGGCCTCCAGAATCATGTATACACATGTGTAGGCATACACACACACACACACACACACACACACACACACACACACACACGCACGCACGCACGCGCATGCACACACACAGAGGTAGGGGAGATAGGGGAGAGAGAGATCAGTGGACAGGGAATTAGTTTTCAAGACAAAAGTTCTGCTAGTATTAAGGGGGCTCCTGTGCAGTTGCTAGTGATAGAGACCTGGAATCAACCAGTGTGCCCACTGATAGACGAATGGATAGGAAAGGTGTGGTCCACACACTTGGTAGAGTCACACCTAACACTCACATACACTTATGGGGCACAGTATTATATTTTTCTACAGTTATACAGTGTATAATGAGAAAACCAGGGTAAGCAGCACTTGTTTCCTAAAGCAATATTTTCAGGTGTTTGCAAATTTTGACTCATCTCCTCATTTATAGATAACCAGAAATGAGTGAAAGAGCTGGAAGCTGAAATTCAGTTGCCGATGCTATATAAGCGCAGGGTGGTGGCATTTATATCTTCAGACAAGGAAAGAATGAAATCCTGTCTTTTACAGTAACATAGGTGAGAATGAAAGACACCTTGTTAAGTAGAAGGAGCCAGTTACAGAGGGACAAGCACTGTACATTCTCCTGTGGAAAAGTCCATACAGGGGAGGACCAGAGAAGGCCTTTGCAAACCTGGGAAGTGGCGCCTGGGGGAGGTAGGTAACTTGGGAAACTGGTTCTAGATCAGTTGTAGTGTTCTAGACTGCCATAAGGCACCTATGGTCTCCTATAAGTTTTTCTCCCTCCCTTCCTTCCTCTCTTCCTCCCCCCCCCCTTTTTTTTTTTCCTTTTTTCCTTTTTTCTCTTTCAAGGCCTGATGTATCCCAGGCTAGCCCCAAACTTGCTACGGAGCTGAGGGTAACCTTGAACTCCTGCTCCGTCTTCCTCTACCTCCACAGCTTGGAATTGCAAGCCACATGCCTGCCACCAGCCTGCACTTATATAGTATCGGGAACTGAAGTCCACCTTCCAGCCCTTTCACTCATTTCTGATTGTTTATCAATGATGAGTCAAAGTTTGAAAACACCTGAAGGTATTGCTTTAGGAAACAAGTCCTGCTTACCCTGGTTTCCTCATTATACACTCACTGTATAACTGTAGAAAACTATAACACTGTGGCCCATAAATGTGTGTGAGTGTTAGGTGTGAATCTAACAAGTATGTAAACCCTTTTTGTGTCTGCTTGTTTAAGTACCTATGTGGTTTTGTGTGTGTCGTAGAATTGAAAGACAACTTTGGAAGTTGGCTGTTTTCTTCTGCTGGGTGCGTCCGGGGGTTTGAACTTGGGTCATCAGGCTTGCAGAAAGTGCCATTGACCCATTGAGCCATTTCACTGGTCCATAAAACTGATTCTTTTAAAGGACTAGTTCATTGTTCCACACATTTCTCTGGCTGAGTTCTTAGCTCTTTGGCCTGTGTCAGCCCCCTGGTGAAGAAGTGGGTCTCAATTTGGTGAAGAGAATTGACCCAGGATTGTAAAGCCAGCCGGACTGAATGTGAATCCCATGTTTCCCTTTGCTATCCAGGAGAGCCAAAGAAAGCTGCTTTGCCTTTGTGACCTCAACCGATTTCAGTGGCCACCACAGCCCACTACCAAAGCTGGCAGGAAGGTACAGGACGGATCATCCTGACACAGAGGTGGTGGAGAACAGTTTCCCAACAGAAAAACACAGGGATTTCAACACCCCCCCCTTCACTTCATGAATTCTCCAATGGGCTTCTGGGAATGCTCCATAGAAAGTCACCTTCATCTCTCTTCCACACACCCCTCCCCCACCATTTGACTGCCCTTAGCTTGAGCTCAATTTTCTGAGTTTCCCTAGGGACTAAGCCTGAGCAATATCAAGGCCCTCATGAGGGATGGGGGGGGGGCCTAGGTATATAATAGGGCCAAGACCCTGGTGGGTGAGACCATTACCTTCTTGGTCTTTAATCCTATGCTGCCCCTTCCAGGTAACTGGCCTGATAAGGAACAGGTGATCTCTTCTTTTCTTTTCATTTCCTTTGTTTTCTTTTTCTGCCCATTGTTTTAATTCAATTCTAATTGAAAGTTGGATGGGAAATGCCTTTGATGTCCCCCCACCCCCTCCCTAGCTCATGCTCCTCATGGAGTTTACCCCCAAGACGCTCTTGGTGATAACTCACTCTGACTAGCAGAGTAGGGTGTGTTTTAAACATATCAGACCACCACGCGCTCTGCAACCTTCTGCAAGCTTCTGTATTTGCTACCGGCTGAGAATTACTCAACTGTGAACGCCTCACTATCTGTCACTTTGCTCATTAGGCAAGTGAGAAAATGTATCTACAGCCTGTCTCATGGTCCTCATTAGCTCAAAGGCACATTTTCACTTTCCTTATTTGTTTTAAAGATGAATGCATATGAGATGGTTATTCAGTCAGAATTCCTCAGTAGCATTTGAAGAAGCAAAAGCCTGGATAATCTTATTATCTTCCCAATAATTGTGTTGTTCAGATGGTCGAGAAAGGGTAATTGCCCCGACTGTGTTTCCAGTCAGGGTAGGTGTGGGAGATGAAGCCGGGGAAGTGATAGCAAGGATTCAAGTCCTCAGCATAGAGTGCAGATCATGGCACGTTTAGAAAGATTGTAAGCAGGGCCGGGGACATGGATGACCAAGTTACCAAGCAAGCTTGACTGCCTGAGTTCCGTCCCCAGGACCCACAAAAAGGGGAAGGAAAAAATGACTCCCAGAAGTTGTCCTCTGACCTTCACATGCAGCCTTGTGCACTCATGACCACCAAAACAATAACAATGAATAAATATTTTAAAAGGGAGGGTATATAATAAATACGTACCCCCAATAGCTTTACGCTGAGACACATGTTTTATTTGCCAAAAACAATAATATTGTTCTATCGTCACTTTTGTGTTCAATGCAATTCTATTTCCACCTGGAGGTGTAGCAAAATGCTAGGCTGTTTGGTTGGTTTTGGTGGAGAAAGGGAAGAGCTATCAAATGGATTCGTGGAGGTGTATTAAGATGTACTTTCTGTGGAGTAGTCTTTGAAGGTATTCTATATTTATTTATTTTTTAAGTGGAAAATTTTTCTACATATACATTTATATTAGTACACATGTAGACAATACACTACCTATAGCAAGTAGAACCACGAAACAGTCAGGAATTATATAAATGTTACATTCATAGTGTTCTGGCTATTTGTATTTGGCAGCCTTGAAGAAAACATCTTTTCTATCTTGGTGCGTCTAAAATTCTGAATGTAAATCAATATCTATCCTATTTTGCCATTATCAGTTTAAAACATCTATCTAGACCTAAAAACATCTTAACTCCTAAACAACTAAGCTTAATTGTAAAACTAAACTATATGGTCTTCAACCCCATCAGAGACTTGAGAAGTAATAAAAAGTTATTGCCTGAGTATACGGGGAGTGCAGGTTAGTAGCTTCCCAAGAGAGAAGATGACAGAGACAGTTTGCTGCCTGAACAATCACCTAAAACTCTCTATAACATTGAAGCATCATCTTCAGCCTTCTGGCCCAATATATCTGACAGACATATTTGTGAGGCAGGAACTATTGAGGACTTGCTTACCCTGTATTGGCAGCATTTGGTCGTCAACTCTTCCTGCATTCAAGCTTGTCCATTCTTAGGCAGAATTCTGTCTGTGGTAGAAACAAGGACATTGTGCCCAGTGGCTTGTTTGCCACATTTGAAGCCATCTCCATAAGGAGGTTCTTTAATGCTCATCATCCACTTTGAGGTAGGCTGGGTGTTGCCAGGAGTTAACTTGTCTCATTGTGGGTTGTGGTGGTACACACTGGTAGGATTTGCTGAAGGAGGTGGAGGCAGGAAGATCATGAGTTTGAGGCCAGCCAGATCTATGGTTTTTATAAAGATGCTAAAACAGAAAATGAAATGACTCAGTGTCATTCAAGAATCTGACATAACTTTGCCTTCCAGATGGAAACGTGTCAACACATTTCCTGTTGGCTATGCTGGACTTGGGGTGTTCAGGATCCATTTCTGTTCCATCATGATAAATATGGCTCCATCTCTACTAGCATCTGTTTGGAGTGACAGAACACAGACACCCTGTGGCTGATGATTTGAGTAAAGAGGGTCTGTCCCAAATATTGTGCACGCTACCTAAATACCAAGCTTCTAACATGAGCTGGAGAAATGGCTCTGCTTTAAGGACACACGCTGCTCTTTGGGAGGACCTGAATTCAGACCCACACTGGTGGCTCCCACACTCCCACACATACACACACACACACACACACACACACACACACACACACACACACACACACACACACGCATACCCCTACCCCCCAGCTCCCCACCCCCAGCTCCCATACATACACACACATCCTCATAAATCTCAATTCTAGGGGACCATACGCCCTCTTCTGGCCTCTGTGGGCACTGAAGTCACATTCACATAAACATGAACACAAATCTTTAAAAGAAAAAATAAATAAATAAACTCCTCACACACATAGCCTCTTAGGTTCAGCATCAACCTCCTGCGTGCTTTCACACGTACCTTCCCACACCAGAAAAGACAGATGAAATAGACTGGGGGATACATCCAGTGTGTCAGTGTTTGTGTTCTCAGATCTGAGTCTGGAAATGTAAGAAGTGTGAAGAAAGAGCTTCTCTTTTATTTTTAAAAGCTTGATTCTTTGGGTAACAATGCCAGCTGAAATGCTCAGGTTTTCATCTCCTTCAACCATTTTCCTCATTCAGAGAAATGAGAATGCGCATAGCCCATTCAAGGGAACTATAATGCATTATTATAATGGGGCTCGACCCGAGTAGCTAATCACTTTTTATTAACACTTTTTGGCCCAGGGAGTTGGGATTTCTCCAAGCTGACTGTCAGGGTAGGAATCCTGGGAGCCTCTATAAGTAATTAGCATTACAAGATCTTGACTCCTGGGGTGATTCAAATTAATACAAAATAAAAGTGCAAATTTCCAAATAGACTTGAAAGCCACATCTATCATTAAATTTATGTTATTAAAATCTTTTCCAGCTAGTATGAAGGGAGTCCAAAGCAGACGTTTTCCTTAAATATCTGCACGACTCATCTTGGATTCTTTAAAATTAAATGACAGAGCCTACAGTGAGGGATCAAAAGAATTTTCTGTACAATTGAGTTACGCCTTGGCAGTGAAGTTTTCCTCAAACCAAATCCCTACAAAGCAATATTAGTTTCATGGTCACAGTCGCCTTTGGACTTTTCCCGATACATTTGGCAGCTCTCTTCAGAGCACCAAAGAACCGCTGGCAACATCAGTCACTCATTTCATAAGCGGGAGCTAAGAGGCGACAGGAGGGCGCTTGGCACAATACCACCCCTCCCACACGAGGGGGAAAAAAAGAGACACATACTCACCCACGATATAGCATAGAGACGTTACAGAGTATTCGTCTTTGGATAAGGTCCCACTAATGTATAAATAACCTGTTTTCTCTAACCATGTCTTTAGTAGGCTAAGTGGCTAATTGTTATTGATCAGCTCTGCCCACTGTTCCAATATCAGTCATTATTGAAAATAATCTCAGCATCCTTCATTAAGCATGCATCTGTTTCCATGGGAATGCGTTTGAAACACAGAGAGCGGCTTGAGCGTTATTGGTTTCACTGTAGTGCCGGCACCGAGGGCCGTGGTTGCCTAATCTGTCATATTTAATCAACTTTCATCTCTTAACACTGACTGCAGTTATCAATGAGGTAAGGATTAATATTCTGGGCGAAGCAGATGATAAATCATTTGTATATAATTAGTGTACAGCAAGGTTACAGCTGACATGAATTTTTATCTTAATTATGAGAGAAATTTGTTCCATTAATTTAATTTAGTTTGCATGAGTGGCTAGACACCTAACAAAGTTAATCTTACACCTGTCAGTACAACATTAAGGAGAAAGCCTCGAATGGAGGCCCTCTCCTCTCACACCCTTCTACAGACGAGGATGACGTTGTTCTTCCTGGTGTGGAAACAGATGATCATAGGCGGAAGACGTAGAATGGGCTCTTCTTAAAGATGTCTCAGTGGATTTATGGGGCATATTAAAGCCACTCGAGTCCTGTTGCTCCGCTTGCTTTAGATGCTATCGTCCTTTTGCAAAATCGCCGTCTGTGTGTGTGTGTATGTGTGTGTGGTGTGCGTGTGTGTGTGTGTGTGGTGTGCATGTGTGTGTGTATGTGTGTGTGTGTGGTGTGCATGTGTGTGTGGTGTGCATGTGTGTGTGTATGTGTGTGTGTGTGGTGTGCATGTGTGTGTGTGTGGTGTGCATGTGTGTGTGTATGTGTGTGTGTGTGTGGTGTGCATGTGTGTGTGTATGTATGTGTATGTGTGTGTGGTGTGTGTGTGTGTGTATGTGTGTATGTGGTGTGCGTGTGTGTGTGTGTGTGTGTATGTACGTGGGGTGTGTGTGTGTGTATGTACGTGGGGGTGTGTGTGTGTGTATGTGTGTGTATATGTGGTGTGTGTGTGTGGTGTGTATTGTGTGTGTATGTGGTATCTGTGTATGTGTATGTGGGCTGTGTGTGTGGTGTGTATGTGTGTGTATGTGGTATGTGTGTGTGTGTGTGGTGTGTGTGTGTGTATGGTGTGTGTGTGTGTGGTGTGTGTGTGTGTGTATGTGTGTATGTGGTGTGCGTGTGTGTGTGTGTGTGTATGTACGTGGGGTGTGTGTGTGTGTATGTACGTGGGGGTGTGTGTGTGTGTATGTGTGTGTATATGTGGTGTGTGTGTGTGGTGTGTATTGTGTGTGTATGTGGTATCTGTGTATGTGTATGTGGGCTGTGTGTGTGGTGTGTATGTGTGTGTATGTGGTATGTGTGTGTGTGTGTGGTGTGTGTGTGTGTATGGTGTGTGTGTGTGTGGTGTGTGTGTGTATGTGGTATGTGTGTGTGTGTGGTGTATGTGTGTGTGGTGTGTGTGTGTATGTGGTATGTGTGTGTTTGTATATGTGTGTGTGTGTGTGTGTGTGTGTTGTGGAGGTGTCTAAAATGGGGACAAACACAGCTTTGTCTCATGGCAAGCTACAACATTTATATCAAATGCAGTGAATGAAGAAATATGTGTTTGGGGCCTGCAAGATGGCTCAGTGGGTAGAAGGGTAGCTTAGCTGACTTTGATCCCCAGGACCAACACGGCGCGAGAAGACATCCAACTCCTTTAGCCCCTGACTTCCAGCTGTGTGGTGTACTGTCTCACACACACACACACACACACACACACACACACACACACACACACACACCTTAACTGATTAAACAATTTTTAAAAAGGATATGGATGTTTGTCTGGCTTCTCTAGAAGCTTCTTGCTTTATAGTATAATTAACAAGCATTCCTGTGACCCGATCTACTGCACATGTGACAGTCATTCCAAAGGCAGCAGGTCTAAACTGCACCTAAACCCTGTACTAAACCCAGACTAGTGGCTATATCTGAGCAATCATAATTGATTGACAGATTAGGTGAGGCTGTTTGTGAAAGGAAAAGTGATGTTGTTATTTATTTTGCTGATGAGTAGATCCCCCAATGATTTTTTAAAATGGGCCACGGGAATCGATAAAATTAAACTAAAGTCCTTTTATAAATCTACCTTTGGATAACATTTTGTCCTGATGTCAAACCTGGGGTAAAAGGACATCTTTAAACAAAGAACAACAAAAGGTGGCAGACAGTAGCAAGGATGCAATATAAGCCCCAAATAAACAGCACAGGAGAAGGGATAACTCCACAGAAGTGGAAAGAGAATTAAAACGAGTCTCACCAAGGCTATGTTTTCCCATGTACGTGCTTAATGATCCTCTGTCCAGCTTGGAAAGGTACAGGCTTCTGAGTCTAGGAAACCCAAATATGCTCAGCCACACTACTAATTACAGAGTAAGTCAGACGGATGCGCTGTGATACTAATCCACGATTATCACTCGGAGCTAGGGTCAAGAAGTGTAGAGTTGGTTATTCACAAGAAATGACTGATTTAAAAACAAAGGGCGCTAATGGAATCCAATAGCGCTTTTCATTCATTCCGCTTGGCATCTCTATTACCTGAGATGATTCACAGTCCATTATGGGAGCCTCCATGCTAATAGACGTCTATCTTCCGTAATACAGACACATCACAGCGCTAACTGGGAATGTGTCACAATGAATTTCATCTGGATTTCACTTCATCTCTTCATGGACTGTAAAATTTGCTCTTGCACAGTGCCTAAATTTACTGTGGGTAATTGAGAGAGAGATCTATAGAAGCAGCCGCCTTCAGTTTAAAAAAAAAAAAAGAAAAGAAAAAAGAAAAAAGAAAAGAAAAAGAAAGGGGGTGGGAGGGGGGAAAAAAAGCAGTTTTCCAAAGAGGTATTGTAAATTGTGTAGCTTTGCCTCAGCTGGGGACAGATTACAAGGAGCCCAATCTTGCCTTTACTAATGAGCTGTTTTGTTCAAAAGAGAGACCAGGCGGGGGAGGGGGGGCGGGGGGGCGCGGGAGGGGGGTTGGGGGCGGGGACAGAAGGGGGAGGTGCTTAAGGAGATTCTGCCACGTGGAAAAGAAAGAACAGGAAGGAGCCTATCTTTCATTTCAGGGGAAAGCTTTTGCAAAAGGAGTAAAAACAAGTTTGGACACAGGCTTCATTACCTTCCACAGGGAGTATAAATCAGGGCCACGATAGACATAATATTTTCCAAATCTGCCTGCATTTACTTGGCAGAAAACGAATACCTCATGCATGACCCAGCCTTCCGGTGGGGTGGCGTGCCTTCCTTCTCACGCAGCGGAGGTAGACCGGGCTCTCATTTGCCAAGCCTTCTGTTTCACAAGTTGTTAATCTTAACTAAAATATTTGGTATTAAGCTATCTGCATGAATTGTTGATAAAGAATTAAGATAACATTTGAGCTATTAAATATAATACGTGCTCGTATTTTTTTTCAGTGAATACTCATGTTACTGCTCATAAACCACATGCACTAGTCTTCCCTTTCTTTTAATCCTCCCTTCAAACCCTTTTTCTTTTTTTCTTTCTTTCCCTCTCTCTCCCTTTCTTTTATTTTATTTTTATTGTTTTAGCTATTCCTATCAAAAGCGAGACAGAATGACTTCGTGCCATTAACAATCATAAGGCTTATGTTTGTTAACCAATTAGAACGGTGATATATTCCATAGCTTTTTCTTCCTAAGTCAAGGACTGAATAATAGTATTATGCTTCACTGGCGGTGAAGTGAGCTGAGCCTTTGCATTAGGGGGAAAGCCAGAATGGGATGACTGTGGCTCATTACTGAAATAGGTAGCTGATGAACTGAGAAAGACAAAGGGTATTGTTCAATGAAATGTCATTATTAGAGGTGCTCATGTTTAACAAATGTACTGTAAGTTAATTCAGTGGTGTTTTCTATAAAAAGTTCGCCACTGAACACTCATGGCTTGGTTTTACCATCTCAGCCTACCTAACACCTCCTTTAAAAAATGGCTTTTTTTGGAACCAGCATCAACTCCCCATCACTGGAGTGTGTGTGTTGGGGGTGAGGTGGGGAATGAGTATACCAAGCTCAGAACCACTCCCTGGATGCTCAGCAGTGTTACTATATGTGTATGTGGGATTGTATGATGTATGCATGTGGACATGTGTGCTAGACATGTGGAGGTCAGGGGACAGTTTTGTGAAGGTAGTTTTCTCCTTGTGTTTTAAGATGAGGTCCAGGGACTGAATTCATGTCATTAGGCTTAGCACCTTTTCCCACTGTGTCATTTAGCTGACTCCTCAGTATCATTATTAGTATTATTACTATTATTATTACTATTATTATTATTATTATTATTAGTTTGTTTTTGTTGGTTTTTTTTAGATGAAGTTTCTCTGGCTGTCCTGGAACTCACTCTGTAGACCAGGCTGGCCTTGCACTCAAAGATCCACCTGCCTCTGCCTCCCCAGTGCTAGGATTAAAGGCGTGCATCACCATGCCCAGTTTCACTATTAATGTTTTAAGATTTATTTAATCTGTTTTGTGTGTGTGTGAGTGCGTCTGCATATGCAAGTGCATGAGTGCTTGTGTGTGTGTGTGTGTGTGTGTGTGTGTGTGTGTGTGTGTGAGAGAGAGAGAGAGAGAGAGAGAGAGAGAGAGAGAGAGAGCGCTTTTTGGAGTCTGTTTTCTCCTTCCACCTTGTTTTAAGGCAGGGTCTCTCTGCTTCCTGCTGCTGTGTTGCTCATATAAGTTTCTAGCTGAATCTCTTATCTCTGCCACCCTAGAGATGCTGAGATTACAAGTGCCAGGCACTGCATCAGGCTTTTTAAATGATTTCTGAGGATCAGACCCAGGTCAACAGGCTTTCATTCTAGCAAAAATGAGCTATCTCCCCAGCTACAAGCCCAATATTTATGTCACTTTTTGTGAAAACCTGGCTGGATGCGACTGTGTTTACGTACCCAGATTTACATGCACTTTTCTGGAACATTGGTAATGTAGGGGAGAGGAGGGGAGGGGAGAGGAGGGGAGGGGAGGGAGAGCATAAACACAATTATTTTGCAGAAGACTTGTGAAAAACATTTCAAGAGTAAAGAATAGTGGTGGTATTGGGGGGGCATGAAACCTCCTTGGCATCTGTGCAAAACTGCTTGCTTGACTCTAGAGGTGATAAAAATAATTTATGAAGCCCTGCATTTTTAGCAAGAGGAAATGACCTCAGCTTTTGGCAACGCGATGCAGTTAGCGAAGCCACTCTCTACGACTTTTATGGATTTCCTTGAGCTACATATTCTGTGACCTGCATTGCAGATTTATTGTCAGATACACAAGCCACATTAAGCAATATAAAAAGCAGTGGACGCATCAAATATCTCAGCAGGGACCCACTGACAATGGGCTGCCTCTTGGAAGAGCTCACTGAATTGGATAGATGTTTATGCATCGGTCTAAACAGGCTCTGCATTTTTGCTTTAAATAAAGACATTTGTTCGAAACAAAAGCAGCTCCCGCTGTACTCATAATCTATTGGGTGGCAGGAAGGGAGGGGACGGCCAACTTTAAAAATCTAATCAAACCCTCGAGATTTGAGTGCGAACATGTTTTTGCTTCCAGCATTGGGGAGGCAGCTTCTCAGTAGGAGAAAGTGGGGCCCTGTAATATTGTGTTTGCTTCTAAAGCAAGACAGTAGAGTAGCATTGATGAGGATGGTGCGGTGTGTCTGCTTTGGGGTGACTTCTGAACTGCTTTGGCCAGTACCAGGGAGGACAGGGAGGAAATGAATGCTCTTTACTAAGCATTCGACATGGACGGAAGACGTTTTGGAAATCCCGTGCCCCATGCCTGACGTCATAAAGTGCAAAGCCTAGCAGTGGATGGAGTGGGGTGATGGCTGGCTTGCTAAAGCACTTATCTTGCAAGCAGGGGGCCTGAGTTTGATCCCCAGAACCCACATAAAAAATACTCCAGGCATGGCAATGTGCTTGTAATCTCAGTGCTGGGGAGACAGACATGAATGAACTAAGCAAGCCTAGCCTCACGTCCAGTTCCAGGCCAATGACAGGCCCTGGCTCCCAAAACAAGGCGGATGTTGCCTAGGAAATGATACTCGAGGCTGACCCCTGGCTTCAGTGCACATATATACATACCCATACATGAAACACACACACACACACACACACACACACACACACACCTTGCACACACATAAAAAGGTAAAGGCCCATTGTGGAAAACAGGGTAGGAGGGCACTCTGGTGACCTTCTAGCTCGGCCAGATGAGTCACCTTGGACAGCTCACAGTGGGAATTGTAGCACGTTCTCCAGCAGAGAAGTCCCTGGGCTCCTGAAACTGTGGGTCCAAGTGTCTTAGAGGAGTGACAGCAGAGGATGCAGGAGACACCGCTATTAACAGTGAACAACCTGGGGAGATCTTGACCTAAGGATAACCCCGAGAAGAAAAGAGATAGGCTCATAGTTCCATGGGGAACATACAACTCACCCATTCATGGCTGTCTTGTTTTACTGATGGTGGTTCCTTGGTAAAGACCATCCCTGGAGATTACAATTACCATGCACTTTCCCCCCAAGAGACCATCCGGGTGAGTTGCATCCCACCTTTGTCCCTCTGTTCTCTGAAATCTCACTGCCCTTTGTTTAAACCACTCAGCATGGCCCCTAGGAACAATGAGTGAGGGTTCAGGCTCAGATTCTAGAACCAGATGCACCCACTCTAAGTCCTGACTCTACCACTGTTAGCTGTGCAACCTTGGGCAAGCCTTGGACCTCCCTGAGCTTAAATTTTCCTGTTCGGTAAACCAAGGATGACAATGATTGCCTTCATCTACTAGGCAATCATTATAATGAGACACAAGTTGCAGAGCACCTTATACAAATCGCTTCACAGAGGGAAATCATCTACCCGTATATTTTAGGTAGCGTTCGTGCCACGTTGGCTCACGTATAATGACGCTGTCTCAATTGCAGGAGCATACCTCTTTGAAGGCAGAGTCACAGGAGTGAATGTCACGTGTGTCCCTGGCAGTGTTCAACTCGCACAACTTTTTTTTCCTCTCAAAACAGGTACTGAGTTGAAGAGATGACTCAGCCAACAAAATACTCACCTTGCAAACATGAGGACCTGCGTTAAATCCCCAGAACCTATATCTTTAAAAGCTGGTCTGTAGAGATTGGGGTGATAGCTCATTGGGGAGTGCTCGCTATATAAGCATTGGGGACTTGGGTTCAGATGCCTAGCATACACAGAGGGGGAAAAGCCAGGTATAACAGCATTCCGTTCTTCTAATCTTAGGGCTGAGGGATGGGGATGGGAACGCTAGGAGCTTACTGGCCAGACAATCTAGCCCAGTGAATTCTGGGTTCTGTGAAAACTTATCAAAAGATAAGGTGGAGAGCAATAAAATGAGACACCAGATGATGACCTCTGGCCTCCACATGTGCTCACACTGGTACACACATCTGCACACATATATACACACAAGTCTGGCTGCAATCCCAGATCCAGGGAAACAAAGACAGGTAAGCTACTGGACTTGAAAGCCAGCCAGCCAGCCAGCCAGCCAGCCAGGCTACTGGGAGAACTCAGAACAATGAGAGGCAACATCTCACAATAAGGTAGATGGTGTTCTGCAGGGACTTGTCCTATACCTTCCATATGCCACATGTGCATATGCATGCATACACACACACACACACACACACACACACATACACACACACTGAGAATTCACACGTGAAGTCTTGCTAAGTTGGAGAAAGGAGAATGAGGAATAACAGTAGAATAAAATAACCACATTCTTATTGTATACAGAACAGGTCTATACTTGACTGTCAGCTCTTATTATACTAAAATATAAACCTTAGGGACTGGAGAGATGTATGTGTCATTAAGAGTACTGGCTCTTCCAGGGGGCTTGGGTTGAAATGCCAGGACACAACTAAGGACACACATGATAGCTAACGGTCATCTGTAACTCTAGTTTCAGGGTTTCTGATGCCTTTTTCTAGTCTCTGAGGACACTGTGTGCATGTGAAGGACAGACACCTTCAGGCAAAATACCCATATACATAAAAAAATAAATATTTAAAATCACATATAACCAAATTTATTACATAATATATAAAACGTTATTGTAAAGCTCTTATGGGGTGCTCTGTATACGTCATTTATAATAACTACCTGCCTCCTGTAGATAGATAGTAATCTAGTACCTATTTTAACAAATAGGTTGAAGTTTAGAAAAGGTAAGAAATATGGATGTGAAGGAGTAAGAGTCAAACTTGTGCCCATCAGCTGCCAAGGTCTATTTCTAGCCTGCAGCCCTACATCACAGGCCACTCCTTCCAATGGGAGGGACTGAAAAGCTAGGCTAAGAAGGTGAACAAGAGCTCAGTGTATAAAAGTGTTTGCTGCAATACCCAAGGACTCAAGGAGTTTGATACCTGGGACCCATGTAGTGGAAGAAGAGAAGCAATTACTACAAGTTGTCCTTGAACCTCCTCACACAGGTAACACACCTCGCTTACACTCACACTATATAAAATTAAAATCTTAAAAGAAAAAAAGTTACTGATGAATGGGCCAGTGTACTCTCAATGCTGAGTCACGCTGATCAAGTTATCTTTGGAAACGTCGAAAGCTAAAAGAAAGATTCTCTCTTCACAACTACACAGCGAGAGCACCAGTGTGGCACCAGGGTGGTGATTTGTCACTAAAGCGCTTCACCTTGCAAGCACAAGGATCTGAGTTAGATTCCCCAGAATCCATGCAAAACAAAACAACCAAACAAAATAAAATAAACAAAGAACAAGAACAAAACAACAACCAAACAAGCATGATAGTGTGCACCTATAATCCCAGCCCTGTGGAGGCAAAAACAAGGAGAGCCCTGAGCGCTCTGGCCAGCCAGCTAGGCCTACTTGGAGAACAGCAGACCAGTGAGAGACCCTGCCTCAAAAACAACAAGGTAAATGACATCTAAAGACCAACAAAGGAGGCTCTCCTCTGATTTCTACATGCACACACATGTGCCCCTGCACACGCACACATACAAAACAAAACAACACAAGCCACATTTGTGAGCCGTGGCTAGTACTACCTGGGAGAAAGACAGGAAGTGCCAAATGACGGAGATTATGTCTGTGGGTAGTAACCAACATGGGAATCCCCGTTACTTGGGAATAATAGTCACGTTTTAGCCTCCTCTATCTCAGCAGAAAACCAGATGAGGGGATTCATAGTGGCAAGGGTGGGTCAAGGTCTGAGAAGGAAAAAATGGGACTGGGTGAGGTATCCAAGACCAGTCCTTCAATCCCAATTGGAGCTGCCCCTCTAGACTGTGACTTGTCCTAGGACCAGTGAAGAAATGTGTGGTCTGAGCACAACAGGCTAGGGACCACAGGGTCAGGAAGGGCATGGGCATTTTTTTTTGTTTGTTTGGTTGGTTGATTTTTGTTTTTGCTTTTGTTTTTTTTGTGAATGTCTTTGTCAGATTAAAAGGATCTGGTCTCTGCAAGCAACCATTTCTAGATCTGCGTGCACTTGAAGAAGCCATTCACCCTGGGCTGTAGTTACTCGCATTGTGTCCCAAAATGCCAGCTAGGAAGACTTGAGGAGGATGATAAAGCAGGAGGCTCAGAAAGCTCATTCGCCTAGGGTGGAGGAGCCCAGATCTCTGCCAGCTAATTTAACAAGAGACCCGAGGCGAGAACCACCTCTAATAATTCAAAACTAAAATTAGACATTCATTTGAAGAGAGAGAAAAAAAAAAACCAGGTAACCGAAACAAAAATGAGAGGAACTTTGTTTATTTAAATTATGAGGCTAATTGCCTCAACTCTCCAATTCCCCTTAGTGGGGTAGACTTGGCTTGAGTCGATCAGTATCCATGGTGACTCATCTAATAAGTAAACTGCATTAGCCCTGCTACTAGCAGAGGGAGAGGGAGGGGCCTTGAAATGTATCTGTGTGGCTTCCTTCCAGAGCAAGGCATTTCATTATGTCCCGAGGACATGAGGCAGTTCAAAGAGGATTGGAATATGGAACGAGGGGGAGGAGTTTGGGATTATATACTTGCTTTTTAGTTTTATTTTTATATATGAAAATCAGACGCCAGAGATGGGAACTCTGGGTAGAGGCTTTATTCTTCTGGCTAGGGTTTTGTTTTGATTTGCTCAGTGGTTGCTATCTTTCCCAAAAGTTCCCCCACAAAAGCAGGCTTTCACATTTCCTCTTACATACATAATTTCTAGTACATGTGACAGGCTATCTTTTGAGACAATACCCACACATGATACCATGGCTAGAAGCAAATGACAGAATGCCGCCGCCGCGCTGGTACCCAGGTACCCAAGCAATGTAAAGTGGCAATAAAAACCACCCCAAACAGGCACGGGTGGGCTTCCTGTAGCGACAGAAAACTAACTTGCTCTGTATCCATGTGCTTTTAAAAATCATTCCCTGATTAGAAGCATGTCAACTGGTCTAATTATTGCAGCAAATAATGACTCATTTCCTTTACAATCACTTATTAATTAGCCATCATAACACTGTGTGAGTTAGGTGGAAAGACAAGGATTCAATATTCGGTTATTAACATCTAATTAAAATATTCATTGTTTCCCATATGTTGTTTATAGCTTGGCTTCCGCACACTTGACAGGATTTCACCAACAGAGAGCACCTTCCATTTGCTTAGCTACGTCGCCATCTGTTGTTCAGAAGTAGAATACGTCTTTTTGTCTCCCTCTCCCACACACACAAAATTATCCTCTTGCTTTTGTGAGAGTTTTAAGAATATTTGGCCATGTCCCTTTGTTGGGGAGGCCCAATGGCACTCGGAGGAAGGATAGCGGACTACCAAGAAGAGACTTGATACCCTAGCACCATATTCAGGGGGAGGAGGTCCCCCACAGCCACAGTCATAGGGAAGGGGAATTGGGGTGAAAGTGGGAGGGAGGGAGGAATGGGAGGATGCATGGGATGGGATAGAAAATGAGATGTAATATGAATTATTTTAATTTTCAATAAAAATGTGTTATTAATTTTTAAAAAAGAATAATCAACAGTGTTCTCCTGAAAATGTTTTTCTTGATTTGTTTTCTTGTATTGTCCCACGGAATAAATAAGATATTCCAGTAGTTTCTAAAGTTTTTAATTTATTTATTTAATTATTTATTTATTTAGTCATTTGTGTGTGTGTGTGTGTGTGTGTGTGTGTGTGTGTGTGTGTGTGTGTATGTTTTCCACAATGTATTCATGGAAGGTCAGAGAACAACTCACAGAAGTCAGTTCCTTCCTTGCACTATAAGAGTCCAGGAATCACAAATAGTATAAACTCACTTAAAACTGGACACTAGCCCAAGGGTCATGTCCCATGAAAGTCTTCACTCACCAGGAAAGTGGGATAGAAGTGAGGACATCCTATTGGGACTCTAGGTGAGAGAAGTATGGGAGAATGGGGAAATAGAAGGATCCAGAGGGTCCTGGAAACCTACAAGAAGAACATTAAGATGGGCAGATCTGGGCCCAGGGGTCCTGCTTAAACTATGGCACCAGCCAAGGACAATACGTGCAGTAAACTTTGAACCCCTACTCAGATCTAGCCAAAGGACAGGACATTCTCCACAGTTAAGTGGAGAGTGGGGACTGGCTTTCACATGTACTCTGGTGCCCCGTGTTTGACCGTGTCCCCTTGATGAGGAGGCCTGGTGGCACTCAGAGGAAGGATAGCAGGCTACCAAGAAGAGACTTGATACCCTATGAGCATACTCAGGGGGAGGAAGTCGCCCTCAGTCACATTCATAGGGGAAGGGAATAGGGGGAGGAAGGGAGGGAGGGAGGGAGGGAGGGAGGAATGGGGGGATACACGGGATGGGATAACAATTGAGATGTAATATGAATGAATTTTTAAAAATTATAATGGGAAAAAAAGAGTCCAGGAATCAAACTCCAGTTGAAAAGCTTGGCACTAACTGCCATCATCCCCGGTGCTATCTTGCCAGCCCATTCTCTGCTAATTTCAATGGCATCTTCTAAACAGTAAATTAAGTGAGCCCAGCGATGAAATGAGATTGAAATACAAGTAGTCAATTCTTCTGCCATGGGAAGATTTTGGGGTTTTGGGTTTTGGGTTTTGGTTTTGGTTTTGTTTTGTTTTGTTTTTGTTTTTGTTTTAATTTTTTGAGACAGGATTCCTCTGTGTAGCCTTGGCTGTCTTGGAGACACTTTCTATGTCAAGCTGGCCTCAGACTCACAGAGATCTTCCTCTGCCTCCCCAAGAACTGGGATTAAAGTCATGTGGCACCACGCCCAGCTCTACCATGGGAGTTTTGTGCCAGTCACTGTCCCTCTTTCCTTCACTGGAGATATGCCAATCATTTGTGTAAAATCATATAGTGTTTCCATATAACCTGTATATATCTTCCTGTGTTCTTTAAATCATCCTGTGGGCTGAGGATGAGCCTCAGTTGGTAGAGCACTTACCTAGCATGCAAAAAGCCCTGGATTTTGTCCTCAGCACCACATAAGCCAGGTACTTGGGATGTAGAAGCATAAGGGTCAGAAGTTCAAGTACGTCCTCAGCTTCATAGGGAGTTCGAGACCAGCCTGCGTTATATGACACGCTGTCTCAAAAATGAACAACAGCCAAACAAACAAACAAACAACTCTTAGCTAGAAAGATGGCTCAGCAGTTAGGAGTGTTTGCTGCAGACCTGATCCTCGTGCATAGAAATCCCTTTAAAACAAAACAAAACAACAACAACAACAACAAGGCACATGCTTAGCATCCTAGCACGGAGAAAACAGAGACATCCGGATTCTTGCCCCACCAGCACAGCCTACAATGAGAGACAGAGTTTCAGAAAGCAAGGTGGGTGGTCCTCTGACCTCTACATACACATGCACACACAAGCATACACCAGCACACACATACATACACATACGTGTACACACACTCAGAAACAGGAAAAGTACAGGGGAATGAGTTCGTGTGTGAGGTCATGACAGTGGAGAATTTAAGCTTGAATGCTCCAAGGCCTTTGTAGATTGATTCTGCACCTCCTCACATACATAGAAAAGTGGCTTTGGAGGGCCAAGCACAGCCCATCTTGCAAATAGCTAATGATAGAGACGCCATCATGATGCCCCTCTAATGATGGGAAACAGCACAGCAGTAAGTATGTGACTGGTAAAGGCTGGGTTATACAATATAAAATAAGAAAGTGCGGCCTTTGTTCCGAAAGCACACCTAAGGTTAAAGCTCCAATAAATAAATAAGACACTCGGGGCAGGATAGGTGGCTCAGCGCCCAAGAGCTTGCCACACAAGCATAAGGACCTGAGTTTTGACACTCGGAGCTCACATAGAGCCAGACCTGGTCACACGGCTGGCTATCCCAGCACTCCTGTGGCAATACTGGAGACAGAGATGGGAGATTTCTTGTAAGCTTGTGGGCCAGATAAGAGTGATGAATACAGTAGGAAACAAGGGAAATAGACTGATGAACACCCTGCAGGAGATGAGGCACCTTCTTCCTCTGGGATGCTGAGACCTGAAGACAGTAAAAGCTCACCTAAATAGTCACCTGGGAGACAGGGACTGTCTGGGAACAAGGTAAACATGGAAGGAGGCAGACCGAGAAATGCACAGGAGAGCGTACTCTGAGTGCGTAGTTTGGGGCATCTGATGGTGTCTTCCGTTCCAAAAAGTGAGTGTGTGCATGTGCTTATGCAAGTGTGCAAAGAGCACGTGTGTGTGCATGCTTGTGGAGACCACTGGACAACCTTAAGTGTTCCTCCTTAGGAGCCATCCACCTTGTCTTTCTTTGAGACAGGGTCTCTCCATGGTCTGGAATTTACCAAGTAGGCTAGACTAATCGGCCAGTGAGCAAGCTTGCTTCCCTCTCTAGCAACAAGACCATAAGTATGAGCTATAGCACAAGTCTGTTTTACATGGTTCAAGGGATGAGACTCAGGTCCTGATGCTTGCAAGGTAAGCACCATGCTGACTAAGCCATCTTCCCAGCCTTACTTGCATTCCTTAAACAAACTTAAAACACACTTCTGTAGTGGCTGTAAACATGTTTTTGTTTTGATAGGCTGGTTGTGGAACAGACTTACGTGAGGGTGTGCTGTGCTTGTCCACTGGAAACGGACTTGTGAGAGAACATGTAACGTTTGTCCACTAGAAGAGGAACTGCCTCTTGCAGGGCAAGGGCTTTGCCAGCTGATAAATATCCTAGTATGAACTTTGAGAGGAGATATGTGTGTGTGTGTGTGTGTGTGTGTGTGTGTGTGTGTGTGTGTGTATACATATATATGTATACATATATATACATACATACACACACACACACACACATATGGTTTTGGTATTATTTCCCATCGTTTAGCTGTTCACTGTTCCAATTAGAGATGCTCCCAGAAAGAACTGCTCACAGAGAACACTTCCAGGTTCTGGGTTCCAGCTGCTGCTCCATATTCCTGCTGCTGCCGTTGCAGTCACCTTTGCTGAATTGCTGCTTTGCTGTTTAATGGGTCTGCTGAAATCCTGAGGATGAAAAGAAGAATCGCACCAAGGAACTGAGCATAAAATGTCTATCTCTCCTGTTCCCACTAACATTCCCATTTTCTCTCCTATCTAGGGTGAGTGGGTTGGAAGGGAGGGATAGGCGCTAAAGAGCCCCGAACAAAGTAGGTTTGTAAAAGTTCAAAGCCTACACTTTTCTGGCCCTTGAGACAAAGAGCCCTTATTGACATAAATGGAGACGCACATTTGGCAAGCATTCCATTAACACAGCCACTGTACCCCTAATGACTGTGCAGAGAGATCCAAAGAGAAAACTCTGGGAAATTTCACAAAAAGGAGAGTAAAAGGAAAGTCAGTTTAAGGGAGTGGGGTGTGTGTGTGTGTGTGTGGCAGGTGATGGTGGTGGTAAAAGTTTGCAGGAGATAGCAACTACCAAGAAGAAGATGAAGCAGGCCAGACACCTGACAAGATAGGCCGCTGAAGCCGGGCCTCACACACACACACACACACACACACACACACACACACACACACACACGGTCTTTATTTTAAATCTTCATTTACAATGGTATACTGAATGTTCATGGTGACCACTACTTTCTCCTGAGACACAACTGACACAGTAGGAAAAGAACGTTTGACAACCTTTAACATAGCGCCTTCTGAGAAAGTTTGAGGACCGGAGCTTGGACCCGCAGCACTCACATGAGTGCTGGGTGGGTGTGCTGGCAAAGATGGGAGAATAATCCCTGGAGCAGGTTGGCTAGTTTAAACTAGCCAGACCAGTCCACTGTGGGCTCAAGTAGAGGTCCTGCCTCAATATATAAGGTGAAGAACCGCTGAAAGTCAATGTCTGGTACACAGATGCACATATTGCACCCACATGCACACATGCATACATACCACACACACACACACACACACACACACACACACACACACACACACACACACAAAATATTGTAGCATGTAAGGACAATGAGAACGAGAGAAAGGAGCATGGTGAGTAAAAATAGAGCAACATCAAGCAGAAAAATTCCAGCTATGTGTGCAGGTTGGTGCATACATGGAGGACTTGGTGAATCTCACCTATGTGTGGAGGCAGGTGCATACATGGAAGACTAATAAATTCCACATGTGTGTGGAGGCAGGTGCATACATGGAGGACTTGGTAAATCCCACATGTGTGTGTGAGGCAGGCACATGCATGGAGGACTGGTGTTCAATTTTACAAAGGAGAAGAGTTGGCCGTAGGGCCACTTGGAGTTATGGTGAAAGAGGTTTGTCTCTTGAAATCTTTACGTTCTCAGGGCCAAAGCGTAGGCAGCTGAAGAACGAGGTCCATGGCAGAAAACGGAGAGAGATTTTTAACTGGCTCTGTTGCGGCACCTGGGCCCACTCTAAACCCCCTGTCCTCAGAATGGGTCACTGGCCTATTCTGCCAGGCATCCCAGGAGTCACTTTCAGAGACAGTGAAAGAACAGGACCTTATGCAAAGCTAGCGGTCAGGCTCATGGCTACGGTGCCTTCAGCAATAGGGACTTTTACCTTCCACCTCTCGGGGAGGGCAGCAGCAATGAGCTGTATGTTTTGCAAGTTTCTTGGACAGCCCTGGCCAACAACTCAAAAGAGGGCTTCTCGTGTCTGCTACTGGGATTTTTCTTAAGTAGTTTTTGGTTCTTGGAGGAAGTACCATTAGTACACAGGAGAAAGGTCATTAAAATGATGGGTATATTTATGCACAGTGTTATGTGCATTGTAGATTTTTTTTTCAGACAAATAGTTAATAGTATGATTTCTTGTGGCTACTTTCAGATATTCTTATTGTAATTTTATATTCTTTCTTCTGTATTTATCTCCCCCACCCCCCGCAACCCTAGAACCAGCCCCGTTTCTCCAATGTCCCTTTCAGATCACCTGTACCGTGCTAGTCTCGTTTCCCGTCCACCTACCTACTTCCTTATTTAACTCCTGTCCGTTCCCTAAAGAGCTGCTCCTTTCCTGTTTCCCTGTACTCACTTGTACTCTGCTGTTCCTCTTTCTACTGCCTCCCGGACCTCCTATCCTAGCAATGGTCCCGTTTTTACTTCCCAGGCTTCCGTAGTGACTCCAGGCCATGTGCTCACCACATCAGGAGAGCCAGAACAAGGAGCCTCTGATGAGAGAGAACACGCAACGTTTGTCTTCCTGGCCAGCCCTCTCTTTCATTTGTTTTGACGTAATGTCTGGCTAGGTCTCTCAGGCTGGCTTTGAGCTTTCTCTGTAGCCCAGAAAGGCCTTGAACTTGCAGTTGTCTCCTGCATAGCTGTGGTGAGAACCATGTTACAGCCAGGCCTGGCTAGGAACCGTGGTTCTGCAACACCCAGCAAGATCCCTTCTTCTGCTCAAGGGTCTAACTGTGGCAGTGGAGAGGAGCCATCAGTGACAAACTGGTCGGAGCTGTTGCAATGGAGACACCAGTCTCAACGCCATGCAAAAGTGCCGGCTTGCCATCTTCCCCAATTTTCAATCAGAAATGCAGTTGTATATCTGCTAATCTCCTTTTTAAATGTTTGATTTATGTTTGGCACTTGAGTCCACTCCCAGAAGGATGCTCAGGACCTAGTATGCATTTGCATTAACAATGAGGAGTTGTAGGGCCGTGTGGGCTTAAAAAAGAAAGGGCACAGACAGCCATGATGGGGCGGGGGAAGATAATACTTTGTAAAAAAAAAAAAAAAAAGAAAAGAAAACAACAAGTTTAGGACCATTTTATTTATTTATATTTTCTCCAAAAATAAAAAAATAAAATAAAATTAAGTAGGTTACTACTAGACACAATGCTGGAAATCCCTCACAGCAAACACCTGCTAGCTGTCAAGTGTGTGGTTTTGAGAAACACCTTGACTTGCTACCATAGCTCATCCTACAAAATGACTTCTGTACGCAAGCCAATTCGGAGGGTGTCACCAATTACACCTCACTCTGAGGCCCCTCCTGCTCACCATGCCCTTTGCACACTCACTTCCCTGAGAAGCCTTGCAACAGAAAAACGTGTGACCTTTGACTCATCACCTCTGGTGAGCTAGCGTCCACCAAGTCTTCCTTGAAGTGCTTGGAACATAAAAAAGAAAAGAAAACTTTAAAACACGGTTTGGTTTTGTTTTTAAACCCCCTCGCGGATCACCCTCAGGCCTCGGCCTTTGGCTCAGGAGATGAATGACTTAGTCCAAAAAAGTGTTGGCCTCGCAGACCAGGCCCTGGATGGGAACACTAGCAGCCATTAAAAAGGAAACTGCTGGGCGTAGGGACAGACACCGGTAATCCTAGCTCTGGTGAGGCAGAGGGGAGTGGGTCTCCAGATTTCAGTGGGCAGCCAGCCTTGCCTCTTTGGTGAGTTCTAGGCCAATGAAAGATCAATCACAGCTAGTGCCAAAACAGCAGCAATTGGGGCTGACCTCCGGCCTCCACCTAGGGATACACACACATGATCTTGTGAACCCCTAGAGAAATTGCTATCAAATAATTAAATAATTAGTCTCATATTCTAGCCAACTATCAGCACTGACGTGTAAAATGTTTTTCAATGTGAAGTCCAAAATGGTGTTATTTAACGGTGTTTGTATAGATACTCTGAGAAAACAGACTTCAGTGTGCCTCAGGACTGTGAAGTCTTCTGTGTCTGGAGAATTTTTGGTATTCAACCCAACCTTCACATTTTCTTTGCAATTTTCAACATGCACAGCCTTGCACCCTCTTTCAAAGGCTCTGATATTACCCAGAAGCAATTACAAAGAGGGGGAAAAAAACAAAATTACCTTTCGTCATCCTATCTACTCAGGGTCTTGGAAAAGCGGACTGACAACGAACTGACAATTATTTGCAACCCACTTTCAGTTAATTTCAGCATAAATTGAGCTTGAGGACTGCTGACAAATAAAATATATTATTCATCTGAAACCCTTCTCTTTAAGGCTCCAGATCTCCAATCTATTTCATTAATGATTGCCATCAAGCTAAGTTGGAAATTGATTTATGCAATAGTTTTCCCTCTATAACAATTAATTAGGAAAATAATACTTTGGAGCTTTGAAAAGGAGCAGTTTCTATGGCTCTTTGATAAAATGGAAAACTTTAAAAATAATTATGAGCCTGTTTTCCTTGGGGAATCGCAATGCATTACTTTGCCTTTTCCTATTTTCACAAGACACTAGACTTAACTGTGGTTAGGGATAGCTCCTTGAATCTCAATTCTGTTCAGCCAACACCATTCCCTCCCTTTGCTGTGTGTGTGCAGGCATGTGTGAGTGTGTACATGTGTGCACGCATTCGGTGTATGCGTGTGTACTATGTGAAGGCCAGACAATGACATCAGGTGTGCTGTCCTTTCGCTCTTTGCCTTGAGGCAGGGCCTCTCTCTGCACCTGGAACGAGAAAGGCAGCCAGCAAGCCCCAGCAGTCCTCCAGCCTCTGGCCCCCATAACATGGGGGTAACAGGTGCACATGCCTATGCCTAGCTTTTTTTAAAAAATTGTTGTTCTGTCTCTGAACTGCTTGAATCAAGAGTGATTTTAAATATAATATTTTAATGAACTCTTTGAGAATTTCATCCATTAAATTTTAATCATATCCACCTCCCTCTCCAGCCTCTCTAAGATCCACTCCCTCAATTTTGTGTTTATTATTATTATTATTATTATTATTATTATTATTATTATTATTATTATTTTATGTTTATGTTTAGTATATGTTTAGTATTATGATGATGATTATGTTTATTATTACTACTACTACTACTACTACTACTACTATTATTATTATTATTATTATTATTATTATTATTATTATTATTATTATTCAATACTCCACTAATTCCAGTTGGTGCAATTCATACCCACTCAGGTGCAGAGTCATCCGCAGGAGCATGCTCATCCTCCCAGGGACTGCACGCTTAAAACAAAACCTGACCCTCCTTTTCCTTGTAGGCTGTCAACAGCTTCTCAGCCAGGTGGAAGCTCACTAGCATCTTCCTCCTCCATCCATGCCTGGCTTTTTATGTGGGTGCCAGAGAGTTCAGACGTGGCTCTCTCACGCTGTGTCGCAAACTCTCTCACCCACCGAGCCACTTCCCACGCCTCCCCTAACAATGTTGGAGGGGTACTGCACGCTCAGGCACTGTATGCCACATCGGTGAGGGTTACAGAAATGGAGCATCCTCAGTAAGTGTACCTGGCAGGAAGCTGGATGTGGGGCTAGCTGTCTTAATAACAAGCTGTAATTGATATCGCTGATACATGTCTTTGCAGTCATGGTGGCTTTGGGAATTCGCTCATGGGTAAAGATAAAACGAGAACTGGACCAAGAAGGGATTTAGCATCCACTGGCTGAGATGAAGGTCTACGGGCTAGACATAATGTGGGTGTTCTAGGCAGAGGAAAGAATATAAATTATTTCGAAGGGCTGGGAACAGTCTAAGTGAATTTGAGACGTTGAAAGAAGTCTGTAGTGGCTGGATGGGGGACAGGCACATGGAGCCCCCCAGTAGCGGAGGAGTTATTAATAGTTGCTGGCTGTTGAGAGAGAGAGAGAGAGAGAGAGAGAGAGAGAGAGAGAGAGGGAGAGAGAACCATTTTCTTCAGTGGTGCATCCTCTGGTAAAATGTCTATAATCTGGTAAATAACTTCACACCCATACACATTCAAGCAACTCAAGGCAAACTCAGTGGGTCATATTTTTTTTAATGAATGTGGGAGAAGGATGTATTGAGAAAAGGGGTTTTAGAGGGAGAAGGGGAGGAATAAGAGATGAGAATGGGTTATGATTCTTTTCAAAATATATTATATGCTGGCATGAAATTGTCAAATATAATGATACAGTTTTACAAAAATATCTTTTACATTCAAAGAGACAGAACTTTCGCTGGGCTTCACAACTGATTCAGTAGTATACCTCAAATTCACTTCAAACTTAACCTGCTATCCTACTGTGTAATCGGTCGGTTTAAGGCCTGTTGAGGTCTGTTAAAGCCTTCCTTTAGTTCTGAGCCCCATTTCTCAATTGAGCTCACTAGAAATGATCATAATGAGTGAGTTAACCCAGAAGCAGAAAGACTCACATGGTATATACTCAGTTATAATTGGGACTAGCCCAAAAGGCATGTCCCATGAATGTCTTCACTTACCAGGAGATTGGGATAGATGTGAGGACATCCCACTGGGACTCTAGGTAAGACAAATATAGGAGATGGGGAATTAGAAGGATCCAGAGGGTCCTAGAAACCTACAAGAAGAACATCACGATGAGAGGATCTGGAACTAGGGGGTTCTGCTCAAACCATTGCACTAATCAACGACAATACAAGTAGTAAACATTGAACCCCTACTCTAATCTACCCAATGGACAGGACATTCTCCACAGTTATGTGGAGAGTGGGGACTGACTTTGACATGAACTCTAATGCTCCATATTTGACCACCTCCCCTTGGTTGAGAGGCCTAGTGGCACTCAAAGAAAGAATAAGCAGGTTACCAAGATAAGACTTGATAGCCTATGACCATATAGTGAGGGAGGAAGTCCCCCTTGGTCATAGACCTAGGGGAGGGGAATAGGGTGAAAGCGAGAGGGAGGGAGGAATGGGAGGATACAAGTGATGGGATAACAATTAGTTGTAATCTGAATAAATTAATAAAATTAAAATAAAAAATTAAATAAAAATAAATAAAAATAAAACCTTCCTTTAAGAGAACAATGTCACAGCCAACCTTACTTGCCTTAGATTTCCCATGTAATCAGCTTCTACAAGATAAGCTAATGCACAACTTTAATGCGAAGTTCTATATTCATTTATGCACCTTATTTAGAGCAATGAGTGTGCATGCACGTGTGCACCAGCTTTGTGGTAATCATTCTCTGAAAACAGCCAGCAGGCTGGAAGTGACCCTATACAACAAACATCTGCCACATGTATTGGAAACACTATACAGATACAGTTTGTTTTCAGGATTGTGTGGTTTGAGGTCACTTGGAGTCAGTAACCTTACTCCCCTATGAAACTCAGTTAAATTTTTCTGTAAAGTTTCTTCCATGATGTAGTTTCTGTACTTTTCAATAAATACGGAGCAAAGCCCTTTGTTAACGGACGGAGGAACAGACAACACCCACACAGAGCAAATACGTAGAACAGACTACAGATAGGACTACAGATAGGCCAGTAGCCACAACTGGAAAGCCAAGAAGACATGAGGAGAGAAGATAATTCGGTTAACTTAATCAAAGAAAGCTGTGGCTTTATTCCTCAATGTGACATTGGCACATTTTGGTGTCTCTAAGGTCATCTTTAATGCATTTAACTGATGCAATCAAAGAATAAAATTAAACAGTAGAGCTCCACGGTGGATTCCAGAGGCCAGGAGACAAAGGCATGCCTGCACTAGATTGTGAATGGAACACTTGAAGCTCAAAGATGACTTTTAACAAATGGGCTGTAAGTCAAAGAGCTGTGGTGTTCAGCTGATTGAAGAATTTCACAGTAGGGTATTGTAAAGGGAGGAAACTGTAGGATAGTATTGTAACATCCTGGTGAGAAGGAATAAAAAAAAAATGAAGGAGAAAAAAACAAAACAGGGATGTAAGAAGGAATAGAACGTGAAATGGTGCATCCAGCCCTCAAGAGAAGTCAGCATGGGATCAAGAAGCTGGAAGGCTATCGTGAGTGTTGAAGTCATGGGAGCTGTAAGTAAGAATGGTGAAGCAAATACCCAATGATTCAAGTTACAACATCCTGAAAGAAAGTGGGCGTGTCTTAGAAGGGAATAGATAATGTTTCCTCTTTGGTTCATATATTCATTCAAAAACCTATCATGGAAAGTCTACTCTAGTGCACATGAAGATAGCAATAAGACACACTGAGGGTTGGGGATGTAGCTCAGTTGATAGAGTGCCTGCTTAGCAAGCACAAGATTCTGGGTTCGATTCCTAATAGCAGATAAACCTAGAGTGGTCCTGTACATCTGTTGTGATGTTTTGAATGACAGTGTTCCCCATAAGTTTATATACTTGGCCCTCAGCTGGTGGAACTGTTTGAGAAGGTGTGTCACTGAGGGCTGGCTTTGAGCTTTCCTAAGACTTATGTCATTCCCAGCTCTCCCCCACTCTCTCTTTTTCTACCCCTCCCCTTTGGGGTGGTGGATGAAGATGTAACTTCTTTTTTTTTTTTTTTTTTTTTTTTTTTTTTTTTTTGAAGATGTAACTTCTAACACTCAACACTCGGTAGTAGAAGATCAGAAATACAAGGTCATCCTCAGCTAATTGATGAGTTCAAGGTCAGCATGGGTCACGTGCACTCCCATCTCAATGGGTCAGGGACATGGCCCCACTAGTAAAAGTGCCTGCCACTCAATCTGGATGGCCAGAGTTCCAAATATGGAACACACTGTGAAAGAAGAGGACAATTCATGAAATCTGTCCCTTGACCTCCACATGTATATTGTGGCACAAACACATACATATGCACATGACTGCCGCCACTACCACCACCGACAATGATAGAGGAAAATTTTTAAAAGATACAATGAGTCAGTTCTTTGATCAGAGGAGGAATGAATATATTGTTTTCATGCAGGAAAGGTTTTAAAGGGAGAAAGCATGGCATTCAGGCTGTTCAGGTTAGGTCTTTTTGTTTTGTTTTGTTTTGTGTTTGTTTGTTTATTTGATGTTTTTGTTGTTGTTTGTTTTTGTTTTGGTTTGGTTTGGTTTTTGGGTTTGCTGTTGTTGTTTTGGTTTTGGTTTTGGTTTTGGTTTTTTTTTTTTTTTTGCCAAGCTGAGACAAGCTAGAGTTATCTCAGAAAGAGGAACCTCAGTCGAGACAATGCTTCCACCCGACTGCCTGTAGACAAGTCTGCATTGCCTTTCCTTGAATAATGATTAATGTGGGAGGGCCCAGCTCACTACTGGGCAGCTGACCCTGGGGTGTAGCATCCAGCAAGCTGAGTAAGCAGTGTTTCTCCGCTGGCCTCTGCTTCAGCTTCCGCCCCCAGGTTCCTGGCCTGCTTGAGTCTTGGCTTCCCTCAGTGATGGACTGTGGTTGGGATGTGCTGGCCATGTCAACCTCCCCTTCTCAAGCTGCTTCCCGTCACATAAAAGCAAAGCACAGGGGAATGTACACAGGCCTACAAGAAGTTGCGAAGAACTGGGGAAAGGCATTTTCTAACTTGAGTTTTGTCACTGGGAAGAATGACAACAGCATAATATACGCACACTGAATCTTTGAAAGGTTGTATCCTAGAAAGCATACTTTTACATTCCACTGCTCACCATGGGAAACTGGGAATATAGAATTCTGACACTCTCACTCAACCAATTTTGCTACAAATGTGACAAGGAAGAAAGGTCTTTACACAGCCAGCCAGCAACTATATTTCATATACTTAACTATGTTTTTTCTATATTCGCTAGTTAACTAAAATCTTTCTGTACTGTAGGGATCTTGGTTTAAAATAATTCTCTCCATCCCTCCCTCCTTCCCTCCCCCTCCTCTCTGTGTGTATGTATGTGTGTATGTATGTATGTATGTAATATATGTACAAGTATATGTGCCGGTGCATACACTTGTGCTGAGGCCCAAGGAAGACATTAGGTGTCTTATTCCCTTGAGACAATGTCTCTCATTGAACCTGAAGCTAGAATGGCACCAGCAACCCCCCATTTCCCCTTCCTCCCCACCCCCAGTGATCCTCTAGTCTCCACCCCTCACAGTGGGGGTGGGAGTCGGGTGGAGATTACAGGAAGGCTATTGCCACACCCATCTTTTTGGGTGTGGGGAAAGCTTAGGAGTTGAGATCAGGTTTTCATGCTTGTGCAAGAAATACTCTTACCCAGCCATCTCCTCAACCCCTCCTGACATATTTAAATATGTTATTCCATAGAATTTCCTGTTCATTTCCTTCTGACTACCACCATTGCTTTGTCATGT
Organism: Acomys minous; assembly: GCF_964271855.1. Lineage (NCBI taxonomy): Eukaryota > Metazoa > Chordata > Mammalia > Rodentia > Muridae > Acomys > Acomys minous. The sequence continues at coordinate 67,679,625 of NC_140483.1, read as the reverse complement.
GACCTTTCACTCTGTTCTGCATAAATATTAGCATCTTTTTGTCTTCACACAAGTACGGAGTATATGTTAACCACTTCCCTACCACTCATCCTTTGTACTCAGCACCTTACCATCTTTTGAAATGCCATAGTAGTATGCTTTGAAATGGATATTTTTTCAGCCCTTATGCATGGTACTTTCAGAATCTTCTCAACCAGTACTCTCAATTTTTAAAAATCTCCCCTACTATCTTCCTGACCTCCTGGACATTTTCATGGCCTTACTTTCCAACTCTTCCATTTAATTAAAAAATATCAGATATCATTTCATTAATTTCTGAGTCCCCTTTAAATTATTTAATGAATAATATATCTATAATTGATGGTTATCTATAATTATGTAATTATGATATAATAAATAGGCTTTTAAGTAAGGCTTTATTTTCTATTCTGTTTTGAGACAGAGTCTCACTAGTCCTGAGTCAGTGGTGCTCCTGGTTCTGCCCTCCAGCCTCTGGAATGACAGGCATGTGCCATCACATAAGGCTCAAATGAAGTTTTAATAACCTTGGAGTTTGGGTTGAGGTTCAGCATCTAGAAAGTCATAGCCCTACATTCCAAAAGAAGGTACTAGAAAGCCACATAGAATTTATATACTACACATTCACAGCAAAATAGGACCTTCAGTTTTTGCCTATAGCACTCCTCTAGCCCATATATTAAGAAAAATAAATCAGATAGTTAAAAGCCTAGAGACTCAGAGTGAAGCAGGATGCTTTTTCATTTAAAAGTCTATTATACTATAATTACCTAATTATAGACATTCTAATTATAGATATATCACCAGGTAAAGAACTGAAAAGGGGGTCAGAAATTAATATATGATAGCTGAAACTGTATGTATGCATTCTTGTGTGTGAACCCATGTGTGCCGGCATGTGTACATGTGGAGGCATATGTACGGAGTGTGCATGTATGTCGAGGCCAGGGGTTGATGTTGAGTGCCTTCATCCATCACTCACCACCTTACTTTCTGAGATGGGATCTCTCACTGAACTTGGAGCTCACCGATGGAGCTAGCCTGGACAGCCAGGAAAGCCCCAAGAACCCCACTGCTTCTGCTGCCCCAGTGGCAAAATTACAGACATTTCCCACCAGACCTGGATTTTTACGTGGATGCTGGGCATCCAAGCTCAGGTCCACTCTATTCACCTAAGTACCACTTGACTGACTGAGCCATTGAGACTCCCAGGAGTTACCTGTGGGAGAATGAACCTTAAAGTGGATGCTGCTTCTACCCAAAATCAAGTCTCCCATCATCACTCAAGACACTTAGAGATCAGCAGCTCCAGCCCCTGCATTTCAGTGACTCTGGGCAGTGGGGACAAGGTGTTCCAGGGACAACTAGACTTCTGTCCTGTGGAGGTAGGGTTCAGTAGGGGCAGAGAGATTAGGTCCTTCTGTGGGAAATAACATCTGATGGATCATTTTTAAAAGTCCCTTAGGTCCAGCTTAGGTCCAAACACAGATATGCAGAAACCAGTGCTAGAGTCTGCCAGTCTAGCTATTGCCCCTCCCGCCCAAACTCTGCCAAGCCATACCCCCCCAAAAATGTACACTGGGGAATTACTAACATCCGCACTTGCCTAACCACCTGAAGACGTGACGATGAGGTCGGGCATTTGATATGTTTTAAAAGAAACAGAATGCAAGATGCAGAGATGAACCTGCACATGGTTTTTGTTGAGAGAAAAAGACAGGCACAAACAGGAAAGAGAGAGATAATCCCCAGAGGATAGGGAGGAAGGGGCTGCACTCTTCTCTGCACTCAATAAATGCACTGCCATGCTAGGTTGAAGGCCAGCTTTGCAAGGCCTTAAAAATCCACTATCTCATTTAAGTATTCTGAGTCTCCAGTTCTCTCCTTATGAAGTGAGGATCTTTATTTCTCACACTTTCAATCACCCAAGCATCCCTGGGGATGACTGTGTAGGACCAAGAAAGGACAGGCGTGGGGGTATAGTGTCAACTGCTAGCCTCAAGATGGTCAGAGAGCCTGAGTTCTCCAAGAACTGAGTGAGTAATCCTCACGGCAAGAGTGGCCTTACCAGAACCCCACCTATGTGTTCTAGTTTAATAGAACAAAGTTGCAACCCACGTGCCTGGGGGAAGCAGGACCATGAGCCAGCTGTGCGGTGAGGCACAAGAGGGTGGAAGGAAGCTGTGCAGTACCACCTGCACCACAAAGGGCCGGCTGCCAGAAAACCTGCTGCACAGAAGCATCAATTAGGCAGCTTCGCTCTTTTCTTCTAATCTTTACTCCACCTGAGCATAACTGAAGTGGGCTGTAGAAACATCAGTTAGTGATTTAGAGAAAAACAGGACATGGGAAGAAAAAGGAATAGAGCATACACCTCCACGTCCATAGGGCAGAATTCAGGACCGCTCTAAACCAGACAAGAAGAAAGGGTGGAGCAGATGCCAGAAAGTACGTTAGATCTTCTCCCCTCCCCTCCCCTCCCCTCCCTCCCCTCCCTTCCCCTCCCCTCCCCTCCCCTCTCCTCTCCTCCCTTTCCCCTGGCCCCATTCCCTCCCTTCCCTTCCCTTCACCCCAACTCCTCTTCCCTCCTCTCCTCTTTCCTCATAGCTGGGAGGCTAGGTCAGATGTTTCTAGGTTCTTGACCTCTTACACTGAAAATCATAGCTCATATGGATTTGCAAAAGAAGATAAGCTCCCCTGGAGCTAAGCAATAGTACATGTCAAAGAAGAACACACTGTCAAGACTGACAGCAGCACATTAGTGAGGCTGTGTGAGGGCCCCGGTTATCTACGACCTCCTTTGTGGAGTCAACAGCAAGAGTTGATTTTACTAAGAGTCTTGGTTTGAGTGATTCTCTAATTTTTCTTTTATTCATCGATTGGGCCACATAATTACTTCTATCATAACTTATCTGCTTTCAATCATAGTCTCACAAAAGGGTGCATAGGCATAAGATAGTAAATAGGGCATTGTCCCTGAAAGACTCCTGGAGGACATAGTTTTCCTTACTGAGCATAAACCCCAAACCAGTTTATGCTAGATTGGTTACTCTTCACACTCAGATATATTGGAACATGCTTGAATAGAAACTGCCTCAATCTGATTGACACAGGTTGTCTTGAGGGGAGGGATCACTGTTCAATGATGGGAGTGCATGTAGCCCAGTGAACGTGGGGAGAGAGGGGGTTCTGGGTTTGCTGGGCGCGTTGCTTGGAGAGGGGCACGTGTGCAGTGTGTGCAGCTGACAGAACTAGGCTCCCAGACACAATGTGAGGGGGGGGGCTTTATACCTAACTCCAAAAACAATCTTTTGGGGGGGGATCATCTTTGTCAAGGCTTCTAGTGCTGTGATAAAACACAATGACCGTAAGTAACTTGAGGAGGAAAGTTCCATTATCACAGTCCGTTACTGAGGGAAGTCAAAGAAGGAAGTCAAGACAGGAACTGAAGCAGAAGCCCCCAGGCATGCTTCTCACTGGCCTGTTCCTCCACGGTTATCTCAACTTACACATCTATATTCCAGGACCACCGGTCCAGGGGTGGCACCATACCCTAGAGATGGCATCATCGGTTGTGAAAAGGCACCACAGTTTTGACCACAGGCCGATCTGGAGGGAACATTTTCTCATTGAAGGTTCCCTCTTCCGAAATGACTTGGCTGGCGTCAAGTTGAGTCAATCTAGCTAGCTAGCACAGGGACCCAAGGGGAACTATCTCCTATTGCTTTCCTTTCCCCTCCCCTCCCCTTTCCTTTTCTTCCTCTCTCCCTTTCTCCTTCCCTCCCTCCTTCCCTTCCTCCCTGTGTTGTTTGGTTTTGAGGCCGGGTTCCATGTAGCCATGGAACTCACTCTGAGGCCAAGGGTGACCTTGAGCTTCTGATGCTCCTTCCTTTAGCCCCTGGGTGGCAGTGTTCCAGGCGTGCACCAGGACACCCCGTTTCACCCAGTGCTGGCTCCTTGTTTCCTAGGCCAGCACACTTGTAACTAATCTGCATCCCCATCCTAAGAAGTTCATAGCCTTAAGGGTTCCGGTCCATGCAGCAGGTTAGCGCCACTGCTCTGGGCCTGCACTAAAGCAGCACATCACAGCCGGAGCACAGCGGAGGGGGTCCATTTATCTCACAGTCAAAACACAGAAAGTGTAGAGACCAGTGTTCCATAAACCTTCAAGAGAACACCTCCAGTGACCTAAAACCTCCCTCTAGGACCCACTTTTGTTGTTGTTGTTGTTGTTGTTGTTGTTTTGTTTTTAAAATGGGGTCTCGCTGTGTAGCCCTGGGAGGCCTGGAACTCTTTATGTAGACTAGGATGGCCTTGAACTCACAGAGGTCCACCTGCCTCCACCTCCTAAATGCTAGAGTCAAAGGCATATGCCACCACATGTGGGACCAGGCACTGCTTCCTAACAGATCACACCACTCTGCAATAGCATAGAATGCTGGAGACCAGACCTTTAACCTATGGGCCTGTGTGGGATCAGTCTAGAGTCAAACTACATCAAATTTTATTTTAAGTGACAAGTCCATGCAACTGCTTATCTTTTTGGCTATTTGATTTTTGGTTTTGTTTTATTAGCAATTTGTTTGTTTTTATTGTTGGTTTCACCTCAAGGCTTTCAGTCTCAAGAAAGAACCAATCTGTCCTAGGGACACTTGAGATAAGAGATCAATATTGGAATAGCTGTAAATGTCCAGTTAAATATTGAAGGAATTCCACTTACATAAAACTGAAGTTGTATCTGTCTTCTGTTAACTTCCTAGGATGTCTCTGAGGGCACTGGCTGTGCGTCTGCCACCTGGTGGCCACTCTGATATACATGTTATGCTAAGAAGGCCACCTTTTTTTGTTTTTTTGGGGGGGGGTTTCAAGACAGGGTTTCTCTGTGTAGCCTTGGCTGTCCTGGACTCACTTTGTAGACCAGGCTGGCCTCGAACTCACAGCGATCCACCTGGAGAAGGCCACCTTTTGTTGCTGCCATCCTCCGCACACGGGTCTTCTGGAAAGACTCTTGATCTGCTGAGAAGTCACACAGAATCTTGTCCTTCCCTGAAAAACTGCTGAATTTATTCGAGGAGGGTACGCTGTGTGTGAGGGAGAGTTGTAAGGATTGAGGCTTTGTATTACTTACTTTCCCCTCTTTGTTTCTTTAAGGAAAAAAATAGGAAAAGCAACTTAAGCAGAAAAGGCTTTATTCTGGCTCAGTTTCAGGTGGGGGCAGTCATGGTGGCAGGCATGTGGGGCAGGGTGGCTGGTCACATTGCATCTGCGGTCAGGAAGCAGAGGGGCCTGATGAATGCTGGTCCTCCGTTCTTTTCTCTTTCTTAATCAACCCGGGGCCCCAGCCAAAGGAATGTGCAACCTACACTCAATGTGAGTCCCCTCCTCAGTTCGACCTTTTTGGAAACATCTTTACACACACATCCACAGGCATGTTGCCTCTGCCATCCTAAATCCTGGCAGGTTGCCCATCATCTATGTCTGTGTTTTATCCCTGGGGTTTAATAAAGGAGAAGGCAGTTGTTTGATTGACTAAGAATGGCCCCCGTAGTTGAATGCTTGTGGAGTTGCTATCGAAGGTATGGTTTGTTGGAGGAGGTGTGGCTTGTTAGAGGAGGTGTGGCTTGTTAGAGGAGGTGTGGCTTGTTAGAGGAGGTGTGGTTGTTGGAGGAGATGTGGCTTGTTAAAGGAGGTGTGGCTTGTTGGAGGAGGTGTGGCTTGTTAGAGGAGGTGTGGCTTGTTAGAGAAGGTGTGGCTTGTTGGAGGAGGCGTGTCATGGGAGTGAACTTTGGGGTTTCAAATAGCCAAGCCAGACCCAGTGGCTCTCTCTTCCTGCTGCCTGATGATCATAGAGATGCAGAACTCTCAGCTCTTTCTCCAGTACTGCATCTGTCTGCAATGATGTCTCTTCACAGCAATAGATACCCTAAGACAGAAGTTGGTACCCAGTTACTGCTGTAGTAGGCCTGGCCATGTTTCTTGTTAGCAAAAAGTAGATTTTACGACTTTGGATTAGGAAAGCAGTTGAAGGCGTTATGTGGGGCTTAAAGAATCCATACTAGTAGGAACACAGAAGGCAGTGCTGCTGAGAGCAATGGAGATTATGACAGAGAAGAATATTAATAAGTGGCCGAGAGATCATTCTTGTGATATTTTGGTGAAGAATGTGGTTGTTTCCAGTCCTTGTCCAAAATAATCTGCCTGAGGCTAAATCAAAGAGTCTTGGATTAGCATCATTGGCAGAGGTTTCCAGACAGTCTAGTATTGGCTATGTTCCTTGGTTATTAGTGGCAAATCTATAATGAAAAGAAGCGAACTGAGCAAGAAAAAAACTCAAAATGTGCAGTGTGAGGAGAAAAGGGAACCAGGAAGTGATTAAAGAAAAGCCTGGTGCTAAGTGGAATAAAGGGGACAGTGGCATCAGAGCAAGACCCTGCCCGGCTAAGCATCCAACGTGTGAAAAGGAATTAAAGAACAGTTTAGGGCCAGGCATGGTGGTGCACAACTTTAATCCCAGCACTCAGAAGGCAGAGGCAGGCAGATCTCTGAGTTCCAGGGCAGCCTGATCTACAGAATGAATTCCAGGACAGCCAAGCTTAGGCAGCAAAGGAAACCATCAAAAACAGAAAGCTGGTGAAGATGTGTTAGGACTAGTGAGGCCTGTTCTAAGCTCAGCAAGCAGCAGAACCTGGCATCTTTGGCCATGTGGCTGTGGCTTTCAAATTAAGGATAGAACAAAGGGGTTTTTGGAAAGCCACTGAAGCCAGGTGTGTGGCAGGGGTGTCTCTGAACGGAGGCCCAGAGGGGTCATTGCTCAAAACTGTGAAACTAAAGCATAGATTGCCTTGGAGATGCCAAGATATTTGGCTGCCAGAGCTGTGGGATACCTGCCCAGGAGAGCTGCTAACAGGGAGTGGGAGCAGCCCAAGAGAAAGAAGGGCGTTGCAGTCACAAAGCTGAACAGAGTTGGAGATCTGAAGGGCGCTTTGACGTCAGACGTGGAGATGCAGAGTTTGGAGTTTGCCCAGCTGGTTTTCAGGCTTGCTTTACCCCAGTATTTCCTCACTGTGCTCCCTTTCCTCCATTCTGAAATGGTCATGTCCACTCTGTGCTGTTATACATTCAAAGCATGTGATCTGCTCCTTGCTTTTTGATCTTGACTTTGATTGGGATTTTGATTGCAGTGAAGAGATTGCCATGAGTCTCAGAGGAGACTTCAGACGTTGAAATGTTAGACAAACTGAGAGTGCTAAACTAATGGGGTCTTTTGAAGGTGAACTGAATGCGTTTCTGTATTATGATAGGACCACAAACCTATGGGGGCCAGGGAGTGGAGTGGGGTGGGGTGGGGTGGTTTGCATAAGAATGGGCCCCCATTGCTCATATTTCAATGCTATGGCATGGCATTAAGAGGCGTGACCTTGTTGGAGGAAGTGTGTCACTGGGGTGAGCTTTGGGGTTTCAAATGCCCAAGCCAGGCCTAGTGGTGCTCTCTCTACCTGTTGCCTGCTAACCCAGATGTAGTCAGCTCTTTCCTCAGCACCACATCTGCTTGTCCTGGTGTCACATCACAGCAATAGAAACCCCATCTAATACAAAGACCTAATCTTTCCATCTTTTAGCTTTTACATTGCATTTGTTTATTTTATGTGTGCCTTGGAATGACCATGGAGGTCAGAGGACAAGCTGCAGGAGACAATGCTCTCTGACCACCACATGGGGCCTGGAGGTTAGAGTCAAACTTGTCAGGCTTGGTGGCAAATGCCTTCCTTTAGCCACTGAGCCAAAATGGTACTTGGATGATTCTCAGTGCCTCACTAGAATCCAACCTCCCTTCCTTGGGCTCCTGAGTCTGTGTGGCCCCTCCTTGTCTCCTGCTCATAGGCTCTCCCCAGCCAGTCCGTCCACTGTCCCTCAGCCAGAATGGTTTTCCCCATTATGTGTAACCCCCATTAACCCTCCAGGTCTCTTTTGAAAAATTACATTTATTTAGTGTGTGGGTGTGTTGGCGTGTTGGTGCACATGCTGCGGTATGTGTATGTGTGTGGAGGTCAGGGAACAAGTCACACTAGTCAGTCCTCTTCTTCTACTATATGTTTCTTCTAGAAGGATGTCAGGCTGTAAGGTTTGGTGGAAAGACCTTTACCTACTGAGCCATCTCCCTGGCCCAACTTTAGGTTTTAAACATTGAGTCCTTAGGGACATTTTCATTGACCACCAATTAAGAGCATTTCTCCTTGTCTTTTTCCTCCCACCTTTTAACATGCCACAATGGCACTTATTTTGGCACATAATTGTGCCATTTTCCTCAGGCCATTTGCTGAGTTTTTGTTCAACAGCTTCCTGCTGTCCTTTTCTGTATCCAGTGTTCATCCAGGGGAAGGTCTGGATGCTTGTGACAGTGGAAAGGATAATTTTGCTGGGTGAGAGTGGTATGGAAGAACGGAGGGATGGAAGAACCCAGAGGGTCTAGGAGCCCCACAAGGAGACCATCAAGGCTGGCAGATCTGCATGCAGGGGGGCCTGCACAGACTATTGTACCAGCCAGGGACAATGCATGCAGTAAACACCCCCAGTTCAGATCTACCCAATGGACAGCTCATTCTCCGAGGTTGTGGAAAGAGCAGGGACTGCCTCTGACATGAACTCTGGCACCCCCAATTTGATCACTTTCCCTTGGTGGGAAGGGGAAGCAGGCTATCCAGATGAGACCTGATAGGTTGTGGTCACATGGTGGAGGAGGAAGTCCCCTTCTGTCAGAGGTCTAGGGGAGGAACATAGGGCAGAAGAGGGAGGGAGGGTGGGAACAAGAAGATACAAGTGAGGGGATAGCAATAAGGATATAATCTGAATAAATTATAAGAATTTTTTTTAAAAAAAGGATAATTTTGTATTATGTTTTTTGATGGTAAGGTTTTTGTTTTTGTTTTTACAACATATTGGGGTTTTATTTATTTTGTATGTGAGTGTATGTGAACCATGTTCCATGTTGTGCGTGGGAAGGTCATAGGACAGGTTATGAGAATCAGTTCTTTGCTACCACTTGAGGCCTGAGGATTGAACTCATGTTTAAGGCTTGGCAAGAAGAAGGCTGGACAGCAAGTGTCTTAGTTTGACTTTCATCGCTGTGAAGAGACACCATGACCAAGGCAACTCTTATAAAGGACAACATGTCATTGGCCCTGGCTTACAGTTTCAGAGCTTTAGTCCATTATCATCATGGGGGGGGGGGGGAGCAGAGTGCAGGCAGGCATGGTGCTGGAGGAGCCAAGAGTTCTACATCTTGCTCTTTTCCTTCCTGCCCCTTCCCCCACCGCCTCCTCCCCACCACTGCCTTCACCCTTGCCCACACCCCAAGGCAGCAGAAGAAGACTAGATTCCAGGCTGGGCTTAACTTGAGCATAAGAGACCTCAAAGCCTACCCTCACAGTGACCTGCTCCTTACAACAAGGCCACACCTACTCCAACAAGGCCACGCCTTCTAATTATGCCACTCCCTCTGGGCCAAGCATTCAAACGCATGAAACTATGGAGGCCAAACCTATTCGAACCAGCACCACAAGTGTCTTTATCCAGTGAGTGGCTCTGTTGGCTCTTGTGCTGTAAAAATGAGACTTTCCTGGTTTCGATGCTCATGACAAACCCTGAAGGCCACTCCTAGGTCTGGTGCTTGGTGACCTTCATTCTCAGACCTTCTCACTTCTCTTCCAATCACTGTTCAGCTGAAGTCCCAAGCTGAAGGAGCAGTGGCTGCCTGGGCGGTTAATAATAGTACACGTGTGCAGGGTGAGGAAATGTACAGTAGTTCCTAATGCTTAGCCCAGACCTCTAAAAATCTCACTTCTGCTCTCATATTTTTTTTTCTATTTCGAGAAAGTCTTATGACACAGTGTCAAGGTCAGAAGTTTGAGATCTGTAACAACTGGGTGTGACATGGTGGTGTTGGTGTTGTGATATTTGTGCCACACCATCCGACAATCTGTAGGTTGGAAAAACAAATAAATAAACATAGTTCCCGGAAGTCACCTGTGGAGATATAAAAATCCACTTATAAGCTGTGAAGGTGGTTTTAGTTGTCGAAGTGCTTGACATGCAAGCTTGAGGACCAGAGTTCAATCCTTGGCACCCACATACACAAGGAGGGTGAAGTGACATGTATTTATGCTCCAGAGGTGGGGACGGGTATCCCTGGGGCACATGGTGTCAGGAGGCATGACCTTTGGGCAGCGAATAGGAATCTACTCTCATAAATGGCACTGAAGATGTCCTTACCCCTTCTGACATGTAACTGACCGTGAGAAGATACCATCTGTGAGAAAAGTGTTAATACTGCTGGTGTCTTGGTCTCGGATTTCTCAGTTTCTAGAACTTTCTGCAATCTGCTCTAAAAAGGTGTGTGTGTGTGTGTGTGTGTGTGTGTGTGTGTGTGTGTGTACCAGAAAGGGGTATAAGATCCCTGTCAGCTACAGTTTTTATAGGTGGTGTGAGCTGTTGCACATAGGTGCTCAGATACTCTGTAAGCTGTCTTGACTACTGAGCCATCTCTCCAACCCCCCAGTCATGGATTTCTGTAGCGTATAAGCCATCTTTGCCCCAAGGGACAAATTCACTGTACATCCTGGTTTGTTTTTAACTTGACATACCTAGAGTCACCCAGTAAGAGGGAGTCCTAATTCAAGAATTGCCTCAATCACACTGGCCTGTGTGGTTTGTTAGTTGATGCAGGAAGGGCCCAGCCCACTGTGGGCAGTACCATCCCTAGGCCTGTGGACTTGGGCTGCGTAAGGAAGCACGTGCCTATGACTGGGATGGAAAGCAAAGCCACGAGAAGCATCCTTCCAGGATTCCAGCCTCCAGTTTGCTGCTTATGCTCTTGCACTGACCTCCCTTGGGGGATGGGCTATAAGCCAAAGTCCTTTCCCCCCAAGTTGCTTTCATTCAGAGCTTTATCACCGCCACTTAGAACCCTGTGAAAATTCCAACTGCTCCCTTGAGTGCTGCCTGAGTCATGGTAGGAAGGGCACCTAGTGACCCGGTGAAGTTTGCAGCCTCACCTTCCTGAGCTGTTAGGAAAATTCCATCATCAGTGACCACTACCAGCACCTGCACTGATTCAACAGCATTTGAATTTCTAAAAATGAAGCTGAAATGTTCTTACCTGTCTAGTGACAATTTCCTTGAGGAATTCTCTATTCAAGCCTCATGCTCATGTTTCTATTCAACTCTCCCTCCTTGTTTGTCTTTCAAGCATTTAAATGTTTTTTTTTTCTTTTTGGATAGGCAGCCATTGTTAATATTTATATAGCCTTCCATCTCACCCTCTTCTTTGATTCCTAAGTACACCAACAACAGGGCGCCTCACAAGTGAAAATACTATATTTAACTAGTCTTTCATTTATAAGTGTTTACATGAATTCTGGGTTGTTGTTGTTATGTATAGAAGTCGTAAACATGCAGCAAGGGCTCTGGAGATGCCAGTGAAGCACCTGCTGAGTTAGCCCAGTGTCCTGAATCCAGATCACTAGGCTCCTATGATGAGACTGTAACCAAAAGCGGCAGGAACAGACAAGTGGGTCCCTGGGGCTCACTGGGCCGCCGCCAGCTAGCTAAGCACTGAACCTCACTGTCAATGAGAAACCCTTCTCAGAAACAAAAGGAGAGAGTAAGCAAGGAAGTCAGCTTGCATTGACCTTTTCTAGCTCCATACATGTGCATATACCTACATAAATCCTGACATGTACCACACACACACACAACCACACATACATACCACCACCATGAACACACACACACACACCACAGTACAGCACACACATACCACACACACCCACACACCACCACTACCACATACACAAACACACTGTACATACACACACCATACACACACAACACTACCACCACCACCACACCACACACACATATCACCACCACATACACACACACCACACACACACATACACATATACCACATATACCACACCACACACACACACATACACACACATACCACTACCACCACCACCACACCACACACACTACACACACCACACACCATACTACACCACACACACACAACACCACACCACACACACACACTACACACACACCACACCGCACCACATACACCACACCACACATACACACACAACACAACACACACACATACATACACACACACCTACACCACAAAGTGAAACTATCATACTCAAGGATGTGTATGAAGTTCTTGTCTATTTGACAAACTATTACTGAAGTCCTCCCCTCAGACCCCACAACTCAGATCCCCAGTCTCCAGGCCTCACACTGCAGGTCACCTCACCTTGGGACCACATCAAGGGCCATTACACTCCATGTTCTGCACCTGAAGCCCTCGATCGCCAGCTTTATAGAACAACAAGCAAGGAAAGAGTTCTCAGAGGGGGCCAGCAGGACCAGGAAAGGCTATGCCATACACCTCAAGTGCCCCTATGACACCTTCCTGGGCTTTAGCACTCCATCAAATAGCATGAGAGAGCAGCATCCTGGACTCTTCCTGTGAAAATGGCTCTGTCTTGGACTGTTCCCTAACCCATTATAGCAGGTTTTTTCCCTCCTTAATAGCATTTATTTCTACCAGACATTATCTTATTAATTTACATGCTTAATTTCCCTCAGTAATTATCTTGTCTAGTTTGTTGGCTGCAATAACTCCTGCACCAAGAAGAATTTCTGGCACAAACTCTTGTCAAATTGGCCATTCTCTGAAATCACCTGTGAAGACTTAAAACGCCTTCATTTGTAGGCTGGGGAGAGAACTCGCAGTTGGCAAAGTACTTGCTGCACAAGGACCCAGTTCAATACCCACCACCCGCATACAGAGTACACTCATTAGCGTGCATTTATAATCACAGCTGCTAGTGGCTGGCAGCATGTGTGCATCCCTGGGGTTCACGGATAGCCAAGCCTAGCCTACGGGGCCAGTTCCAGGCCATGAGAGTCAAGAATCAAGGTGTTGTCTGCCAAGAATAAGACCTGAGATTGACCCCTGACCTCCACACATACTCGCACACTTACATGCACCTGCATGCACACATAGCTTCACACACACTTGTACTTATACAAACTTGCACACACACACACACACACACACACACACACACACACACACACAGCCACCTGCTCTGCCATCATAGAAAATACCAATAAAATGTTAAGTATCATTTTATTCAGGAGACAAAGAATGTTGAAATGTTTTTATTAGAGGACACAGAGTTTAAGCCAGAGGTTCTCAACCTGTGGGCCATGACCCCTGCAGACCAGAAATTTGCATTATGATATTTATTTATTTATTTATTTATTTATTTATTTATTTATTTTGGTTTTCAAGACAGGGTTTCTCTGTGTAGTCTTGGCTGTCCTGGACTCACTTTGTAGACCAGGCTGGCCTCAAACTCACAGAGATCCACCTGCCTCTGCCTCCCAAGTGCTGGGATTAAAGGTGTGCACCACCATGCCCGGCTTGCATTATGATTCCTAACAGTAGTAACATTACAGTTATGAAGTAGCATTGAAACAATTTTATGGTTGGACTCACCACACATGGGGAACTGTATTAAAGAGTTTCAGCATTAGGAAGGTTGGGGAGCACTGGTTTAAATCATCTTGTCATGCACTGTCATGTCTCTACCTTTCTATTGTAGAAATGTGACATGCTGCCAGCCTTGGTGGCACAGAACTATAACTCTACCTACCCGGGAGTCTACTGCAGGAGGGTTGCAAGTTCAGGGCTAAGCTGAGCTCCAGAGTGAGTTCAGCACTTTCCTGGGCAACTTAGTGAGGTCCTATCTCAAATTAAAAAGTGAAAATCGGGCTGGGGGGAGGTAGTTCAGTGGCAGAGTGCCTGTCTGGCTGGTTCAGTGCTCTAGAGGCAACTCCAGGGGTGGAGGGGGAAAAAGCAAGTCAGGCTAAATATACACTGCAATGTTGCACAATTGTACAAATTTTGCCATGTAAGACTAGCATAGAGTTAAGAACTTTCAGGAAGGAGAAACAGGGGTGACAGATCAAAGGGTGAAGTGCATGAGAACTGAGCTTGATCCAAAGAAGAAGACGAGGAGGAGGAGGAGGATGGGGGGGAGGAGGAGGATGGGGAGGAGGAGGAGGAAGAGGAAGAGGAGGAGGAGGAGGAGGAGGAGGAGGAGGAGGAGGAGGCAGCTGGAGCCCCAGAGAGATAGCTTAGTGATTAAGAGCACTTGCTGTTCTTTCAGATGACCCATTCTGTTTCCAGAACCCACATTGGAAGGTTCATTATTGCCCGGGACTACTCTTCTGGTTTCCCTGCACACACACGTGTGTACACACACACATACACACACTCATGCATGCACGCACACACATGTACACACATGCACACACACAATGAACACACACACAGTCCCAGCTTACTTTCTATTTACTGTGATAAACACTATGACCAAAATCAACTTGGGGAGGGAAGGGTTTAGTTCATCTTAGAACTTTACAGCCCATTGTGAGAGAAAGTTAGGGCAGGACCGCAAGGCAGAAAACAGGAGAAATTGAAGCAGAGGCCACAGAGGAGAGACTACTTTCTTATACACTCCCAGAACCACTGGCCCAGGGGTGGCACTACCCGCCATATGCTGGGCTCTCCCACATCGACACCCCTCCACACAGACTGGCCTACAGGCAAATCAAAGAAAGGCAATTTTTTTTTTCAATTGAGATTCTCTCCTCCTAGATACTTTAACTTGTATCAAGTAGACAAAAAAAAGAAAAAAGAAAGGAAAAAAGAAAGAGAACAAAAGAAAAGAAAAATACATAAATTGTAATAAGATCCATTTTAGAAAATTGAGTATGGTGGCACATGCTTACAATGCCCAGCACAGGGAAGTGGAGACAGCTAATTCCTGAACTGCTCTGGCCAGCCAGCCCAGGCAGATGAGTTTAGTCCAATGAGAGACCCTGTCTCAAAAGAACAAGGTGAAAAGCGCCTGAGGAAAGACCCCCCCCCCAAGATTGATCTCTGGCCTCCACACATATGCATGTACACCTGCATATTTTCCCCTCCCCCCTCCGGCCCTGATGTATTTTTCTCAAGATTCTTCTTATTGGTTATTGCAAGCACCCAGGAGGACTGGGAGAAGTCTAGAAAAAGAATGAAAAAATGATAGAGCCCTTATAGAAACCTTTGCCCAGGATAAGGGTGATCCTAATCTTTAAATAGCCCATTAGGAAGTATTGAAGGGTCACGGGTGTCAGAGAAGGTGGAGTGTATTGTATTGACCTGAGAGAGTTTCCACAAGTCTCCTCCCCTCTTAAATATATGCTTTTCAAAGCTTCTTGTTGGCTTTCATGCTTTGCTGATTCAAGAGATGGGCAAAGACAAACAGACAGACAGACACACACACACACACAGACATACATACACACACACAGAGAAAGAGAGAGACAGACAGACAGACAGACAGAGAGACAGAGAGAGAGAGAGAGAGAGAGAGAGAGAGAGAGAGAGAGAGAGAGAGAGACAGACAGACAGACAGACAGACAGACAGACAGACAGACAGACAGAGACAGACAGACAGACAGACAGACAGACAGACAGACAGACAGAGACAGACAAGAGAATGAACTCTGCTAGCCAGCTATGTTGGTTTGAAGGTTTGGTCCACATAGACTCATGTATTTGAATGTCTGACGCATGGAGAATGGCACTGTCAGGAAGTGTGGCCTTGTTGGAGGGAGTGTGTCACCATGGGGTGGGATTTGAGATCTCCTAGGCTTAAGCTCTTCCCAGTGTGGAATTGCAGTTTCCTTCTGGCTGCCTGCAGAAGGCAGTCTCCTGGCTGTCTTGGAGTCAAGATAGAGAACTCTCAGCTCCTTTTCCAGCACCATGTCTGCCTGCGTGCGGCCATGCTTCCCGCCCTAATGATAATGGACTAAAGCTCTGAAACTGTAAGCCAGCCCCAATTAAATGTTTTCATTTCTAAGAGTTGCCGTGGTCATGGTGTCTCTCCACAGCAACAAAACCTTAATTAAGACAGCCTTGCTGCTGTCACTCTATGGGGATAGTCAAGTAATAAAGTTAGCTAGTTGTGTTTATTTAAAACCCTGCAAAAGGGTGGCAAGAGAGCTGGCTTTCAGTCATTTGTCATGCACCACCACCTGTAACTCTAGCTCCAAGGGTTTTGCTGCCCTCATCTGGGTTCAAGGGAAACTGCACTCACGTGCTCACACACAGACACATGCCATGTTTTTGTTTTTTATTTAAAACACCGTGAAGGCATTTACAATAAGGGGCCCATGTCATGACCTCACTGCATGCTGCTCTTGAGGCCTTTGACCTGGGCTATGTTACAACCAGGTATCTAAGTTCATCTGTCTGGAGGCAGTGGTCCATAGTTGATCCCACATGGCCACAATTCCCATATATACCGTATTAGCAGAGGTCAGTTTGAAGCCTATAGCAATATGATTCTTGGAGAGTTATGAAGGGGCGCTTTAGAAATGAGCTTTCACGTGTGAAAGCAGGAGCTGCAACCCAGGCCAGGGTGCTCTTCTCAGCACCTTACTTTGTATGCTCAGATGCCTCTCATTATGGGGAACTCAAGAGGCATCCTCTTATTTGGGGTTCACGTTATCCTGGAGCTCACTGTTAGGCCAGGCTGGTTGGTTAGAAAGCCCCAGGGGTCTGCCTGTCTCTGCCTTTGCAGCAGAGGAACACAAGCACACCACCCCCAACTCCTGGAATCTTCCTCACATCTTCATGCTGGCAAAGCTAGCACCTTACAGACAGGGCTCTGTCTCTAGTACAGCACAAAATATATTTTTAATATATTTTATTAATTTATTCATATTACATCTCAGTTGTTATCCCATCCCTTGTGTCCTCCCATTCCTCCCTCCCTCCCATTTTCCCCTTACTCCCCTCCCCTGTGACTGTGACTGAGGGGGACCTCCTCCCCCTGTATATGCTCATAGGGTATCAAGTCTCTTCTTGGTAGCCTGCCATCCCTTCCTCTGAGTGCCACCAGGCCTCCCCATCCAGAGGATGCAGCACAAAGTTCTTAAGGCTCTTCCTACCACATGTGTGCTCTGGGACCGGAGAAGCCATTGTTCTGTTTGGATAGATAGACCCCAAAAGTTCAAAGTGCAAAGTTCAACATTTATTTAGTATCAGTTTTTATGACTTCAGGGACAAGAGTTGTATTAGTCAGGGTTCTCTAGTGCAACAGACCTTATAAAGTGAATCTATCGTCTATTTCTCTAACTATCTATCATCTATCTATCTATCTATCTATCTATCTATCTATCTATCTATCTATATCTGCATCTACATATATCCAATATATATGGGATACACACAGAGACACATATGAATGGCTTAAAGGCTCCAGTCTAGCTAATCCAACAATGGCTGGTTGTGAACAGAAAGTTCACAAATCCAGTAGTTGCTCGATCCCCCAAGGCTGGATGTCTCACCCTGTCTTCAGTAAGGACTGAACCCCAAAGTCGACTAGAATGCCAGTGAAGGAGTGAGTGTGTTAGCAAGGTGAGAGGGCAAGCAGGCAAAGAGCAAAACTTTGCTTCTTCTGTGTTTCTATATAGGCTTCTAGAAGAAGGTGTGGCCCAGATTCAAGGTGTGTCTTCCTGCCTCGAGATCCGGATCAAAGGTTTGTGTCTTCCTGCCTCAAGCACCTGGACTGGAAGTGGATTCACCCACTCCAAACCAAACAGAAAATCTCCCACAGGTGTGTCCTCCATTTCCAAATTGTAGCTCATTCCAGCTTGAGGTGGTTTGAAAAGGAGTGGCCCCCATAGACTCATGTGTTTGAATGCTTGGCCACAGAAGTGGCACTATTAGGAGGTATGGCCTTGTTGGAGGTGTGGCCTTGTTGGAGGAAGTGTGTCACTGTGGAGGCGGGCTTTGAGGTCTCCTATGCTCACGCTCTGCCCAGTGTGGAATCAGAGCCTCCTCGTAGCTACCTTCAGACCAAGATGAACTCTTGGCTCATGCAGCACCATGTCTTCCCAGATGCTTCCCACCATGACGATAATGGACTAAACCTCTGAAACTATAAGCCAGCCCCAATGAAATGTTTTCCTTTAGAAGAGTTGCCATGGTCGTGTTGTCTCTTTATAGCAATAAAACCCAAACGAAGACACAGATATAGTCAAGTTGACAACCAAAAATAGCCATCACAGGGGCTGGAGACATGGTTCAGTGGTTAAGAGCTTCCACTGCTCTTGAAGAGAGTGTAAGTTTGACTCCCAGTGGCTCATGCTATCTGCAGCTCATGTTCCAGGGGATCTCATACCCTCCAGCTTCTGCATGTATGAGGCATGCACTAGGTATGCAGCCATACATTCAGGAAGAGCAGTTATACACTCAAATAAATCTAAAACATATTGACATTATCAGAGATATAACGGAGAAGAGGGGAAATAGACACAAACCCCTTTGATCACAAGGAGCATGTGCTTTTATGGTCCTCACCCTCTGCTTCTCTCCTACAGGGCTCAGGACTAAACAGGGAATTCTCAACAGAGGAATATCGAATGGCTGAGAAACACTTAAAGAAATGCTCAGCATCCCTAGTCATCAGGGAAATGCAAATGAAAACTACTCTGAGATTCCATCTTACACCCATCAGAAAGGCTAAGATCAAAAACTTAAGTGACAGCTCATGCTGTTGAGGATGTGGAGAAAGGGGAACACTCCTTCATTGCTGGTGGGAGTGCAAACTTGTACAACCACTTAGGAAATCAATCTGGCGCTTTCTCAGAAAACTGGGAATAGGGTTACATCAAGACCCAGCTACCCCACTCCTTGGAATATACCCAAAAGATGCTACACCACACAACAAGGACAAATGCTCAACCATGTTGATAGCAGCCTTATTTATAATAGCCAGAACCAGGAAACAACCTAGATGTCCCTCAGTCAAAGAATGGATAAAGAAACTGTGGTACATTTACACTATGGAATACTACTCAGCTATTAAAAACAATCTTGAAATTTGCAGGCAAGTGGACAAAACTGATAATGATCATGCTCAGTGAGTTAACCCAGGCCCAGAAAGATACACATGGTATATACTCAACTTATAATTGGACCCTAACCTAACAGAGATGTGCCCTGCAAGTCTTCACTTAGCCAGAGATTGGAATAGATATTGGGACTTCCTATTGGGCCCCTAGGTGAGAGAGGTAAGGAAGAATGGGGAAATAAAAGGACCCAAAGGGTCCTAGACACCTACAAGAAGATGATTACGGCTGGCGGATCTGGAAGCAGGCGGGTCAGCTCAAACTACTGTACCAACCAAGGATAATGCATGCAGTAAACCTAGAACCCCTATCCAGATCTAGCCAATGGACAGCATATTCTCCACAGTTGTGTGGAGAGCAAGGACTGACACTGACATGAATTCTGGTGCCCCCCATCTGACCACTTCCCCTTGCTGGGGAGACCTGGTGACACTCAGAGGATGAGTAAGCAGGCTACCAGGATGAGACCTGATAGGCTGTGATCATATGGTGGGGGAGGAGGTCCCCTGCTGTCACAGACCTAGGGGAGGGGAGTAAGATGAAAGAGGGGAGTGGGGAACAGGAAGATACAAGTGAGGGGATAACAATCGGGAGCCGGAAAGCAAGAAATCCAAGAAACTAGAAAAGGCCAAAAATGGTTTTGAGGGAGAGGGAACGGCTACAGAACATAGAAGACATGACCGTTGAAAGGAGAAATTCTGGAGGCAGAAGGATATGAGAAGGGAAGGCATTGGACAAGCAGATGGTAGAGAAAATAAGGTGGGGGCTCAATTAAAACTAAAGATGTGTGAAAATGCCGTAAGAAACATGCTACTTTGTAAACTGATTAAAAAAAATAGAGCTGGGCATGGTGGCACACGCCTATAATCTCAGAACATGGGATGTAGAAGCATCAGAAGTTCTAGGTTATCCTCAGCTATATAACAAGTGCTAAAGCAGGCTGGCTAAGACACTTTCTAGTTAAAGAAAGAGAGAGAGAGAAAGAAAAAGAAAGAAAGAAAGAAAGAAAGAAAGAAAGAAAGAAAGAAAGAAAGAAAGAAAGAAAGAAGAAAGAAAGAAAAAAGACAACTAAAACAACGACAAAAATATAAGAAGGGAAAAAATTTAGAGAAGAAAAAGAAACATTTTTAAAAGGAAAAAAAAAAAAAGTAGCTTGGGAGGACTTTTTGGCTCAGTACCGCCCCTGATGGGAGGATTGGCTAGACAGGATCCAGCCCCGCCTAACCGGGCTGGCTGCCCTTGCGCAGGCGCAGTGCTACCGCGCTTCCGCCCTAGTGCGCATGCTCCTTGGGGCCACGGTTCTCCGACCGGCTGAGGTAGTGTCAGCTCCTGTGAAGGAAGTTTCCGCTTTGCACCCCACCCGGATCACAGCTTGGTTGTAGGGCCGGGTCCCTCCGGCTCCACATCAGCGCATCGGGATCATGGGCTTGCCCAAGGGTCTGGAGGGCCAGGGGCTCCCCGAGGTGAGGACCTCTGTCCCTGACACCCTGGGGTTGCTGTGGAGAGAGAGGGCCAAGCCCGGGGCGGCGGGCAGGGACTGGCCTGGGGGTGGCGGGGACACTGTATGCGGTTGCTCAGGTGTGTCTGCCCTAAGGCGGGGCCCTGGGTACCCTGGAGGGACAGCTGACTGGTCCCCCCGGCGTGCTAGTGTGCAGCGTGTTGCTGGGTGCAAACTTAAGGATTCCTGGGGGCCCCTGGGGACTGAGGGAACATCCACATCCCTGCCCAGACGCAACCTCACTCATCACGAGGTCCCCGGGAATCCCTATCTCGGACAGTCTGGAAGCCCCTGACGTTGCGAGACTGGCTTTTCCCCAGGCCAAGGCTGCTGGCGCTCGGGAGTCTCAGCAGTCACGAGACGTGCGTGCTGTGGGACTGTCCAGGCTCCCGGTGTGCAGAGGGCGGTGACATTGGGACTCAAGTCTCCCGCGGCGGGGGTCCAGGTGGACAGCTTCTCTCTCTCATTCCCTTTTGTTGGGAAAGACTAACACTTTCTCAGCTTATAGATTCTGGCCCCTGAGCCAGGGGAGGATGGAGGAAGTTTGGGGGCTGTGCTTCCATCGGGGGTGGTGGTGACAGAGTTGAGGACACCCTCTCCCGTGGTGCCTTGTGCTGGGACAGGGACACTGCTGCTTGTCCCGAAGAGGGACGGCCTTTCCAGGAGTGGTTGTAGTCAACTACTCAGTCAGTACTCGTTCGATCCTAGGGGTAAGATTTCCACAATGGCTGGAAATGAAAGCGCAGCCACCGTAATTGGGCCACCGTGAGAGCTTGGCTGTGGGATTTTTCACTTGTCCTTCCAGTTGCTTGACTCAGAGCTCAGAGCTCAGTGAAGAGTCCCAGTTTGCAGAGAGAAATAGGGGACACCCCTGCTGCACCTCGACCCCCTTTCTAAGGTGGGGGTGGGGTGGGGCCGACTTTGGCAGGGGTGTGCCCGATTCCTTGACACCGCGCCTACTACTCATTCATAGTCACCTGCACCCGCCTTGCCGCCCTGTGCCCCTCACAGATCCTCTGTTTTTTCTTAGTGCTACTTGTTACAGAGTCACTGTAGGCAGATATAGTAATGGAAGGGCTGACATGGTCATCAGTTGTCAGAACCGCTGCATTAGGGAAAAAGTCGTGTATGTGTTTTTCTGGTTATACTTGGGATCGTGAAACGTGGGGTCTGGGCAGTAATATTTTAAGTTTTCATTGCTACTTAAAGCCTCTCTCTCTCTCTCTCTCTCTCTCTCTCTCTCTCTCTCTCTCTCTCTCTGTGTGTGTGTGTGTGTTGAAGTGCATATGTGAACACATGTGTAAGTCAGAATAGAGCCTCCCATGTCATCCACACCACTTTTATGAGTATGTCTGACTCTCTGTGGATTGCCAGGAGGCTGGGTCTGATTTGTTGCTCTTTTCTAGCTAGGTCTCCATAGTGAGTTCAGACCAGCCAGGGTGACAAACCTAGTGAGATACTTACTGTCTTAAAAAAGGAAAAGAAAAACACAGGAAAAACAAAACAGTGACTAGATTATATAGTATGTACACAGATATAGATTTAACAAAAGATATAAAGGTTTTGAGTCCCAAAAACTATAGCACAAGGATAAAATGTAAAAGATCCCAATAATGAGGGTCTGGGGCACAGCGCTTGCTTATGTGCTTGATAGCTCTGGGTTCTATCCCCAGCACAGTGAAAAGTGAGTGGGGGTGCATGCCTGTAATCTCAGCGCCAGGGAGGCAAGACAAAACCAAACCACTGCCACCTGGCTCTCGCTAATCCAGTTAACTCATGTGCTTCAGCTTTAAGCCCCCTTGTCTCTGTGTGTGTGTGTGTGTGTGTGTGTGTGTGTGTGTGTGTGTGTGTGTATGAAAGAAAAAAGACCTGGACCCTTCTACCTCCTGTGAGCTGCCGTGCAGGACAGCTGCGTTTATTTGGCCTTGTTTAAGAGCTCATGGTGATTTGTCTTCATCAGTGCCCTGGTTATAGGTCTGTTTACTTATACTCATGTGCATGCCCATGTGTCTGTATGTACGAGTGACTTTGGGTCCCTACGAAGGCCAGAGGAGCGTGTCCAGGATATCCTGGAGATGAGTTAACGTGCTTGTGAGCTGCCTGCTGTGGCCTTGGGGAACTGAACATGGGTCCTCCCACAAAACTGTCACTCTGGGTTTAGCAACTGCATGTATTAACCAGTGTGGTAGGTTTTTAATGGCTTCAAGAAAGGACGGGCTTTCGTTTTCTGTGTGTCAGCCCATGGTCCCTTTCTATTCTGGGTAAGTGTGCTAATGTGTAAAGTGAACATCCTTGTTCAGTGTCTTGTGCCAAAACACTTACTTCATTGGTTCAATTGCAAAAGTACGGCTCTACCTTCTGGGGTGAGTGGATGAGAGGCCTCATGCATACTCTCGCGTAGGCAGCGTGCAGGATGAGTTGAGGTAGGAGAGGGTCTTTCTGGGATGCGTCGTCTTCTTGGCAGTGTCTTCATGACACATGATGGCTGACTACTTGAAGGATTCCCATTTCATTTATTCGTGTGTGCATGTGTGGTATCTATACACGTCTACACGTGTATGTGTATGGCTGTTCACTTGTGTGAGTACACATGTATATGTGGATATGTATGTACATGTATGTGAGGGCATGTGCATCAGGTGTCTTACTCCGTCACTCAATATCTTATTCATTGAGGTAAGGCCTCTCAGTTGAACCCAGAGCTTACTAGTTGGGCTGGTCTAGCTATTAATAGCTGGCTTATAGTCTTTGCTTTCCACGTGCTGGAATAACAGGTGAGCCACCATACCCTCCAAGCATTTACATGGGTGCTGGGGATCTGAACTCAGTCCTCATGCTAATATGAGAAGCACTATATCCACTGAGCTGTCCTACGAGCTTTGAGAAAATAGTGCAGTAATTTAGCCAAAGTCATCAGACTCTTGGCAATGCAACCGTGGCACCGGAAGGATATATTTTGTTTCTATTCAGTCAAGAAGTCCTTTTCCAGTTTCACACACCCCCCTTTTGCCCTAGGTGGAAACAAGAGAAGATGAAGAACAAAATGTCAAGTTGACTGAAATTCTGGAGCTCTTGGTTGCAGCTGGGTATTTCAGAGCAAGAATTAAAGGCTTGTCTCCTTTTGACAAGGTAAGAGGAGGCCGCGCTAACTGCTATGCTATTTCTTTGAGGGCAATCATGGTTAACCAGGATAGCGGAGGATGAAGTGACTGTGTTTTTACTTTCTCTGTGCCCTTGATTCCCTTCCTCCCAATCCACATTCCTCAGGGAAGTACCCTGAGTACCCTGAGGGAGTCCGGATCAAAGAGAATTAAAAGTCAATAAACAGATGCAGCTGGATTCCTTTGCACAACGTTTTGGGAAATGTAAACAGGGAAAGGGGTATCTTCTCAGGCCGGGGAGCTGCCTAGTCAGTCAGTAAGGTGCATTCTGGGAATCTGCAGAACCCATGTGACAAAAGTCAGGCGTGGTGGCGTGCTTATAATCCCAGTCCTGGGGAGGCAGGCCGCTGGCCAGCCCGCCTAGCCAAATGGATGAGTTCCAGGACAGTGAGAGCCTGTCTCAGCTAGGAAGATGGATGGGTGACTCCTGAGGAATGACAGGCAATGTGGGCCTGTGGCCTGCACATGTGTGCATGTATGTGTATAGACACAGGCACACATGTGAACACTCACATCTGTGTACACACACACACACAAAATTGTTTCTCTCTTAAGGAACATACAGTTTGGGTAGGGATTATAAAGTATATGGAGAAAGTAATCTGAGTTCACAGTTTCCCTGAACCACATGCTTAGAAAACAACGGCAGACGCTCTGCAGGTGGCAGCTGCTGTGTTTAGAGGAGGCAGCTTCCCTTTAACTCTTTTTAAAGGATTGACTTTATTTTTAATTAAGTGTATGTGTGTGTGTGTGTTGGTGTGTCCAGGCAGGCATTGTATCTCCTGGAGCTGAAGTGACAGTGTAGATGTTGGGAACCAAACTCGAGTCCTCTGCAAGAGCGGCGTGCGCTCTTAACCACTGAGTCATCTCTCCAGCCCTGGGATGGCATCTTTTAATTCAGCTGAGCTAGAGCAGTGATCATGCAAAGGGCCCAGGGTTAGCTGCTGGGGGCACTGAGATAAACAACAGCCCTTCACTCCCAGTTGCCGAGGAGAGTGACGGGTGAACCGACAGGCAGGGACAGAATTACACGACACCCAGTAGACTGTGCTCTTGGAGCATCTGGGACCCATGACAAGGTAGACAGGCCAGGAAGCCTTTGGAAATAGTGCTGCATACTCTGGAGTGTCGCCCTCCTCCTCGTTTGTAGCAGAATGTGCAAGGGATGTTCTGTCCCTAAACAGTCCATATCGACTCAGTAAATACATAAAACTAAATGTCTGGTGTGTGCGTGTGCAAGCGAGTATGTGTGTATGTGTGTGCATGTGGGAGGCAAGATGCCAAACTCTGGTATCGATCCTCATGCTGTAGGCCTTGCTTATCTAGACAGGGCCTCTCACTGTCCTGGAACTTGGCGATCTGATTTGGCTGGCTGGCCAGAGAGCCCCATGGAGTTCCCTGTCTCCATGTCCAGACCTCCTCCATTGGACGTCTGCTTAGGTGGGTGCAGGCTGGGGACGTGGAAATGTGTATTTTATTGTACCTCTCATATTAAATAAGGAGCCAGAAAATGCCAGCTTGCTGCCCACATGGCCCCTTGGTGGAACACATAATCTCTCTCGATCTGGCACATGTCAGAAACTGGGTTAGGAAATCTCTCAGCTGACGGCTCAGTGAGTAAAGTGCTTGGTGTGCAGGCGTGAGGATCTGAGTTCAGTCACCATATAAAAAGCCAGCCATGGTGGTGGGTGGTTGTAATGCCAGCACCGGGGAGACGGAGGATCATGGGGGGTCCCTGGTCATAGTGAGCTCCAGGTTCAGAGAGAGACCCTATCTCAAAAACCAAGGCCTAGAACAATAGAAGACACCTGGCGTCTCTCTGGCTTCCATACGCCCATGAACACGCACGCTCACACACCTATCACATATAAAGGAAATCTGGACACATAGAGTGCAATCCTTCCCTGGGAAGAGGAGCCCCGAGTAGTATGACCACTGCATGATTACAGTCAGCCTCTTAGTCACACTGGCAGCACCGTGAGTACTCAGTAACCAGCCAGGGATAGTAGCTTCTGCAGCAGACAGTGTAGGGATGGAGATTGCCAGCGCTGCAGGAGGATTACGTCAGTGCTGGCTGATGGTAAGTAAGGAAGACACATTCCTCCTATAGATATGTTGTTTGGGAGGGCTGCAGAGATGGCTGTCAGAAACGTATTAGGCATGCATGACAACCTAGGTTTAGTCCACAGAGGCCATATGAAGATCTGGGTGTTGGGGTGAGCATTTGTCATCTCAGCACTGGGGACATGGAGACAGGGAACTCCACGGGGCTCTCTGAAGAGCCAGCCAAATCAGATCACCAGGCTCCAGGATAGTGAGAGGCCCTGTCTAAGCAAGGCCTACAGCGTGAGGATAGATACCAGAGTTTGGCATCTTGCCTCCTCCACATGCATACACATACATGCACACATGCACGCACACGCGTGCACACACACACACCACATATTTAGTTTTATGTGCTTACTGAGTCGTTATGGACCGTTTAGACCTTCCCTCTCTATCCTGCCGCCTTTCTCCTCGAGGACGTCATGAGAAACAGCACTGTCCCTCCTTACAGGTCGTCGGAGGGATGACGTGGTGCATCACCACCTGCAGCTTTGATGTGGATGTCGATTTGCTCTTTCAGGAAAACTCTACAATCGGTCAAAAAATGTAAGTTCCCGGGGCTTGCCGTAGAGGAATCTAATGAAGGGGAGGAGGGGCTTTATGGTAGAGATGGTGCCTGCAGGTTTATACACATATTCTTTGTCATTTCTCATGCTATAAAGCTGTATTTAATATGATACATGCATCTCTCTCTGTCTCTCTCTCTCTCTCTCTCTCTGTCTCTGTCTCTCTCTCTGTCTCTGTCTCTCTCTCTCTCTGTCTCTCTGTCTCTCTGTCTCTGTCTCTGTCTCTGTCTCTGTCTCTCTCTCTCTCTCTCTCTGTGTGTGTGTGTGTGTGTGTGTGTGTGTGTGTGTGTGTGTGTGTGTGTAGGCCAGGGCATTACCTTAGCTCTGAGTCTTCAAGCACCGTCTACCTTTTTAAAGACAAGGTCTCTCACTGGCCTGGAGCTTGCAAGCTAGGCTAGGTTGACATGCCAGTGTGCCCCAGGGGACTGCCTGTCCCCACTCGTCCAGTGCCGGGAATACAGTGGTGTGTCACCATGTCCGCCTCCCCCGGCCCCCGCGCCCCATGGTTTTAAGCAGGTCCGTGGGTTTGCAGGGCCTTCCCTTTACTCACCGAGCCACCCCCCACAGCCCAGGCTTCTGTTTCTTAACCCACTAACGTCATTAGTTTCTCCTGGTCTCTAAGTATCTAGAGCAGACTTCTTAACGCCCCGTACGGCCTGCTGTTCCCAGCTACCATCCTAACGTTGCCTTCAAAATGGTAAGGGCGAAAGATTTATGATAACAAGTTATTCTGATTTATCTGCAGGTAGATTCTTAAATGTATAATCATTTTTATAGTGATTACTAAATACAGGGATAAGATCAGGAAAAAAAAAAGAAAACGCAATCTTTTTTACTTAATGGTACTTAAAAGAAGTGTGTGTGTGTGTGTGTGTGTAGATCAGAAGATAACTTGAAGGGGTCAGTCTCTCCTTCCATCATTTAGGTCCCAGGGATTGAACTCAGGTTGTCAGACCTGGCAGCAAGCTTCTTACACTGAAGCCAGATTACCAATGTAAATGGTACTTTTTAAAAGAGAAAGTTCAAAGTACCAGGTGAAAGGAGTCCCCATTAATCCTTTCAATAAATATTTATCAAGTCTGTGTTAATACTGTGGGTCAGACATTATTTAGGCACTTTGCGAACACTAAGGAGAGGTGCCCTGTCTCCATAAAGCTTATATTAGCATAGCACAGACTACAGATACCAAATAGGTAAGACGTGGGGCTGGAGGGATGGCTTAGGAGTTAAGAGGAGCAGAGCGCGGTCCTCAGCCCTGAGGTTGGGCAGTCCACAACTGTCTGTGGCCTAGTTATTTTCCTACTGCCGGGATAAACACCATGAGGAAAGGCAGCTTGGTGAGGAAGGGGTTTATTTCACTCACACTTCTACACCACAGTCCATCTTAGAAGGGAGTCAGGGCAGCAGTCTGGAAGCAGGATCTAGAAAGTTGCTGCTTGCTGGCTTGCTCAGCCTCCTTTCATACACAGCCCAGAACCACCAGCCCAGGGGTGGCACCATCCACAAATGGTTATGCCCCTCCCATCCCCCATAAATACCTAGTTAAGAGAAAGAACCACAGGCCTTTTCACAGGCCATCCTAGTGCCTGAATTTTCATCAGTTGATGGTCCCTCTTCCAAAATGACGACAGCTGTGTCAAGGTGACATAAAACCAGGCAGCACAACCCACACATAACTCCAGCTCCCGGGGATCTGATGCCCTTCTCTGGCCACATGCACACACCCATAATTAAAAATGAAAAAGTAAATCTTGGAGGAGTAAAATATATATGAAGCTGCATAAGCACTGTGTGTGTGTGTGTGTGTGTGTGTGTGTGTGTGTGTGTACCATAGCTTACATATGGAGTTGGACCTATATGAAAGTTGCTTCTCTCCTTCCACCATTCAGATCCTAGAGATTGCACTCAGGTTTGGCTGAAAATGCCTTTCCACTCTGAGCCATCTTGCTGCCTCAGTTGTTTCTCGTTTTCTTGTGGGTGCGTCTGACCAAGGAGCTGGTGACTTGCCGGAAGTCCCCGTGGTGATGGTGGTGGTGGTGGTGGTGGTGGTGGTAGAGCTGGGCTTTAGATCTAGGACAAACTGACTCTTGTGGAGGAGGAAATAGTGTGTCTAAGACTTAAAACTTTAAAAGAGTCAGCTGGCTGTGGTAGTGCACACCTGTAATCCAAGCATTTGGGAAGATGAGGCAGAAGGATTACAATTTTGAGGCCATCCTCGGCTGTATAGCAAGATCCTGCCTAAAAAGAAAATACCCTTTAAAGCGCCAGCCTCGGAATCTGTAACAGCAGTGGTCATGCTAAAATCTCAAGCTAGGAAGCTTGCCTGCTGACCTACCCTTGTCCCTTGTTTTATTGATTTTGTTCTGGTGCTGTGGTAGACACCATGATCAAAAGCAGCTTAGTGGAGAAAAGAGTTTGTTCTGTTTTGAAGAAGTCAGGGCAGTGACTCAGGCAGGGATTGGAGCAGTGTCCTTGGTGGATTCCTACTTGCTCACTCACCCTCAGACTCAGGCCTGGCTAACTTTCTAAGGTACCCCAGGGTGACCTGCATAGGGATGGCGCTGCCCATCATGGACTGGGTGCTCCAGTAGCAATTAACAAGACAGTCCCCTGACCACACACATGCAGGCCAAGTCTGATCTGGGCAGTCCCTCAGCTGGGGTTCTCACTCAAATGACTCCAGGCTGTGTCCTGCTGACAAAGCTCTCTAGAATTTTTTGTAGGAAGTTTTGACTGTTCAGAAAAAGTTCTCCTGAGTCTTTAGGAAGTCTGAGTTCCTGAGCAAAGCAGAGGGTGGCTGGTGAAAGTCTCTAAGAAGTCTTCCTGACTCTCCCATCCCCCACCCTGTTCCTCCTTCCCTATTGCTCCTGCCACCCTGTTATCAGGGTTAGAGCTGCAGCCACTCCTGTTTGTGCCGAGATTGTCTGCACTTGGCTGTAGCTTCTGGGAGGTAGTTTTAAGAGGCTCATAAACCCAAAATGACTTGCTGTATCCTCCCCTCCGGGCATCAATGAATTGCTTGATTAAGCTAGCTGTGAGGAGTGGCTGGGGAGAACCCTCTTGAAAGGCAGAAGGTTGGCTGGCTGTGTGTTGTTGGAGTCTAAACCTCTGGGTTTTAAGCTACCTACTGAAAAGTACTTTTGCAAGCTTAAGCTCGAGCCCACTAGAGGGAGCACTCCCCCTGCTAAAGAAGATCAGCATGGTGGTGGGCTGATAGTAAAGAGCCACACTGAGCCAGGACCTGGAACCAGCAGGGATGCTTGTCCTAGTGTGGAGTCTGGGTAGATGACCCCCAGCACCACATGGCACATGGGACATGGTGGCACACACCATAATACCAGCACTGAGGTGGAGGCAGGAGGATCAGCTTTGTCTGCTTAGCAAGTTTGAGGCCAGCCTGGGCTGCACAAGACCTTGCCTTTAAAGGAAAAAAAAAAAAAAAAAAAAAAGGAAAGGAATAGTAATGAATGCTTACAGATACACAGCTGAGTGATGTTTCTCATGCTGGCCTACCGGCATGAGCCTGGTCAGGTTAGTTACTGTCACCCTGACTATGTCGGGGTGTCTTTAGATATGTCTTTAGAGCCACTCAATATGTCTTGACTCTGCTTGTCTTTTTTTGTTTGTTTGTTTGTTTGTTTGTTTTCTGGACAGAGCCCTATCAGAAAAGATTGTCTCCGTTCTCCCAAGGATGAAGTGTCCTCACCAGCTGGAGCCCCACCAGATCCAGGGCATGGATTTTATTCACATATTCCCTGTCGTGCAGGTGAGGGCTTCTGTGTAGATTCTTACTTCATAACTGAGGGTCCCTGGTCCACCTCTGGGCCTTGCAGCCCAGCCTGGATGCGGGAATACTGTGCAATAGATTGGGTGCAGCGTGGTTGATGGGGGTTGTTGCCATCATGCCCAGCAGGCAGCTGGAGCTCCGTGGACCACAGCTTCACACTGGCCTCTGCTACGATCTTTGAATGTTCCCATCAGTGGCTCTTGTTTTTCTTTTTCATATGTGTGTTCTGCTGTGTGCATATATGTGTGTGTGCGCGTCATTGGTGCACATGTGTTTGTGGGTGCACAAGTGTGGAGGTGCACGTGTGTGAGGGCATACAGGTTTACGTGGGTGTCTGTGTATGTGGGCACATACATGTGTGCGTGCATGTGAGTGCATGCTTGTGAAAGCCAGAGGACCTTGATCCTTAGGTGTCTACTCACCAAGCCGACCAGACCAGCTGGCTAAGATATGTCTTTTTCTCCCACACTGGATCTGAGTCCATGAAAGTGGATGCTCTTTTCAAGTGCTAATAGAGTTGTGGTAGAAAGCGACTGTTGCTTAGGAGCTTGCCTCCACTATCTTGACGGTGAGAACTCCCTAGCAGGTTCTCTGAGAGGATGCTGGGATGCAGCCTTGTTTCCCTTCTCTCCCAGATCACACACTCTATGGCACATCAAAGAGCATCTCTGCAGATGGAATGGAAAGAGACATGAGAGGGCAGAATCAGGGGCTGGTGGTCCACAAGGAGGTAGAAGTGAGCTGAGATGAGCACTGCCTGGTTAGTTCTTTCTGCTCTGTTTGTTTGTTTGTTTGTTTGAAATAGGCTTTCTCTGTGTGGCCCTAGATATTGTGGAACTCTCTCTGTCGACAAGGTCAGCCTCAAACTCAAGAGAGATTTCTGCCTCTGCCTCTGCCTCCTGGATGCTGGGACTAAGGATGTGGGCCACCATACCTGGCTACATGGTTAGTTCTCATCTTCAATTAGACACAACGTAGCCCCACATGGGCAGGGAGCAGCACTGGATTGTGTAGAGCAGGTTGGCCTGTGGGTGTGTCTGTGAGGAAGTGTCCTGATTGCTGTAATTGATGTGGGAAGACTCAGCCTGAAAGTGAGCAACACCTTTCCTGGTTTGGGTCCCCGTATATGAGTAGAGAAAGCTATCTGAATACTGGGCATGCGTGGATTCCTTTCTCTCTGCTCTTGCCTGTGGATGGGATGAGACTAGCTGTTTGAAGTTCCTGACTTGACTTCCTCACAGTGCTGGACCATAAGCTGTACTTGTGAGATGGAATGAACTTTTGCTCTTCTAAGTTGCTTTTGATTGGGATTTTCTACCACAGCAACAGAAAGGAACTAGGACAAAGGAGTGTGATCCAGGGCCATGGCTCTTGGTAGGAATGGAGGAGGCTCCAGTACAGCCTCTTCCTGCTCTGTTTATGATTTCAGTCAGTGTCCAAGGTCTCTGGCAGTGGGCTTGGTGGCAGAGTAGAAATAAGTAGAAGATGCTAGTAACAGAGGAACATTTTTCCTGGGCTATACACAGGTGTATCCGGTGGTATATGTGCGGTGCAGCATGTTATTTTCATGAAGCCAGCCTATTTTGGGCGACTGCTGCCTAATGATGTCTCTTACCTGTGCTTGCTGCCTTCTGAGCAAGCCTAATTTGAGTCATTGAAATGACCTAAATTCAGAACCCACGTGAAGGTGGGAGAAGAGAAGTGACTCCACAAAGTTGTACTTTGACCTCCACGTTCAAGCCTCGGCATGTGTGTGTGCACCCCACACACAATTAATTCATACAAATAAGCCATAGAATGTCCCCATTCCTGCAGGAGTACCTTGCTGTGTACTCCTTCTAGGTACCTAGGCAATTGGACCTGGCCATGTATGCTATGAGCTTCATAAACCACCACTGTCTCCAAGCAGCTTTGAGGATGCAGGCGTTCTCTTTGAGGAGGGACCGTCAGCTCTGACAGAAGGGTCTCCTTTCTCATGTGTTCATGAATGAGGGAAAGAATGAATGAAGAGCTGGAAGAAGTAGCAGATTCTGTGTGTGTGTGTGTGTGTGTGTGTGTGTGTGTGTGTGTGTGTGTGTGATGTGCATTTGTGTTTGTGTTTGTGCATGTGTTGTGTGACAAAACTTTTTCTGGGGGACGTACCACATATGTCTGTTCACCTCAGATAGGGAGCCCATGACAGACCAAAGTAGACATACCACCAAAGTCCAACCTGGTGAACCGATGGGTTTTATTAGAGTTACTTACAGGAATATGGGTGAGGGGTTACTTACAGGAGCAGAAATGACTCAAAGACAGCTGGGAACCTGGGGCACATAGCCTGCTGGCAGCTCAACAGGTTGGAGAACGTCCTTTCCAGGTGTACACCTCTTTGAGGCAGCTCCTCTGGTTCTGCTTCTTCTAGGCTGCTGGTCTGGCCTCAGAGTCTTTGTAGCTTGGCTCCCTTCGGCTGAGTGGGGTGCTCAGCTTTTATTGCTTACTCTGGCAGGAAGGGCCCTAGTGAATCTGGTCCATGGACTTCCTGATGTTATTTTGAGTTGTTTACTTTTCTGTTTAAAGTGCTTCCCCGTTCCAATCTTGGAGGAAAATGTTACGCAAAAGCATGTGTGGGTTTTCATTGCATGGAGGTTTTTAAGTTGGAAACTAGCAATAGCCAAGCTAGCCTCTTCCAGGTACCAGCCTCATGGCACTGGGAACCATAATAAAAACCCATTTGTTCAGTCACCGGATGTGGCAGACCTCCCAGCTGTATATCTCAGCTTTGGATCTTTGTAGCTACAGACCACTGAGCAAAGTAATGCAGTGTCTCTGTGTACAGTTCTATAAAACACAGCACCATCAACCTTAAATGTCACAAGAATTTGGAGAATGTTCCATCCAGTGATCCCAACACCTCAGGCTCTGTACTCACACACACTCTTCTAGCACCTGAGGATGCTTTATCTAATAGAAGAGGTACTTACTGCCCTAAGGATTCTTTGTGGTGTTCTCTCTCTCTCTCTCTGTCTCTCTCTCTCTGTCTCTCTCTCTCTGTCTCTCTCTCTCTGTCTCTCTCTCTCTGTCTGTCTCTCTGTCTCTCTCTCTCTGTCTCTCTGTCTCTGTCTCTGTCTGTCTGTCTGTCTGTCTGTCTGTCTGTCTGTCTGTCTCTCTCTCTCTCCCTCTCCTTGTAACAGACAAATAGGAAAAATAATGTTGACATTAAGATTGGCCACAGAAACAGAAGCTAACCCAATAAGGTGTGCTGGTGACTCTAAACCACACTTGACCCTCAAGGAGGAAGACACTGACCTTGCCACCTCAAACAGCACATCAATGACTCCTAAGCAAAGTAGATGCCACCGAGGCCAACTTGCCTGTGTACCCACTGTGCCATTGTCCCTCTGCTAGCACCAGACAACAGGACCCTCTTCTAGTGTCCCAGGTCTGTTCTTCTTTACACACTGGTTGCTAGCCTGGAATTCCATAGTAGATGCAGCGCCACTGCTGGCAGCTACTCGGTCCCACAGCCTCACCACATCCCCAGCAATGTCCATGCCTCAGGACTGACAGCGTCTAACCACCTAGGCCTGGACAATCAGTAATGCTTACACATATAGGCACCTGGCAGGACAGTCCTTTTATCCTGACCATGTTTGTACCCACGCCCCTAGAGCATCTTGGGCACCAGACAGTGGTCCTGGCAGTCATCTTCAGGGAAGTCCCATTGTTTTGTGTAAAATGAACTTCCTAGACACTGCTCTAGCTTGACTACCCTTGGAGGACATAATGGGCAGCTGTGACGTATAGTTAGTGTCGAAGTTGGTAAGCAGTGATAACTTAAGCTTGTATATATATTTAGTAAGGTTTAGTTGTTTACCGAGCTGGTCTGCTGAAGGCCTGCCCTCCTCAATAATGCCAAGACTTGCTGGTGTGTGGTATCAAGCACAAGGCCAGTCCTTAAGTCAAATGACAGGCTGAACCCATGACCCTGAAGACTGAGTCCCGAACTCTGAACCATATCCACGGTGTCCAGCTGGACTGTGACCCAGTGCCACAGACCTGGGGCCGCACCCATAGCGACCTACAGTGGACACAACCATGCGTGAGAGAGAATCTGATCTCAGACTGTTGTCTGTGTCTGGAAGGTTTTGAATGAATGGTGTTATGATGTTTTTGTTAAAGTAAAATCAACATTAAAAAAAAAAAGATTGGCCACAGATGCTGCACTGTGGTGGTGCACAATTTAATAGGAGCATGCAGGAGGCAGAGGGGCCGGCGGAGCTCAGTTGAGGTCTAGCACCTCGGGCTTCCATCACTCGCCAAGAGCTCTAACGCTGTGAATTGCTTTGCTCCTGTTGTAGTTCTTTGCTATGTAGAATATCTAGGAACTGAGGCTCGAGATGGCTCATCTTAAGGGCATTCACTGCTCTTCCAGAGGACCTGAGTCCAGTTTCCAGCACCCACATCAGACAGTTCACACCCGTGGGTGACTCCGTGGGGGTCCCATGCTCTCTACTGGCTTCCACAGGCTCCTTCACTTATGTGCTCGACTTCCCCATGCACACCTATACATATAAGTATAAGCTGTTAGGAACACTGGCAGTTCTTCCAGAGGATCCAGTTTGAATTCCCAGCACCCAGTGTGGCAGCCAATAGCCATCTGCAATTCCAGATGCAGGGATTCTGGCTTCCCTAGGCAATGTGTGTGCATGGTGCATAGATATGCTTGCAGGCGAAACACCTGTAGACAAAAATTGCAGAGAGAAATAGGAGAGAGAGAGAGAGAGAGAGAGAGAGAGAGAGAGAGAGAGAGAGAGAGAGAGAGAGAATATATGAATGAATCGGAGCAAATCAGGGAGCTGGGAGCTGGGGATGTAGTTTGGTTAATAGAGTCTTGCTTGGCATGCAGTAAGCCCTGGGTTCCATCCTTAGCAAGGCATAAGCCAGGGATGGATACATGCCTGGTGTCCCGGCACTTGGGGTCATCCTCAACTACGTAGCGTGTCTGAGGTCAACTGGCCTCTAGCTTTCAGGTGCTGCATGGTTACTTATGGCTGGTTGCACAAGTCACTGAATCTGAGCATCCCAGGTGCCCAGCTGGGCGCTCTTGTCATGGAACAGTTGAGCTCATGGTTTTTTCCCACTTGCTAAGGTTAGTCATGTTGATTTGGGTTCACAGGCTCCCCAGTTTCACTGCAGTAGGAGTCAGCTCCTCTCCCCTCACACTTCCTCACTTTCTTCCCCAGTGGCTGGTGAAACGAGCTATTGAAACAAAGGAGGAAATGGGCGACTACATCCGCTCCTATTCTATATCCCAGTTCCAGAAGACCTACAGTCTCCCGGAGGTCAGTACCCTGCTCCACTTTCTTCTTTTATTTATTAGGTATTTTCAGTCCTGGTATGTTTAATTTCTTGTTTAGATTTGTTTTATTTGAATTGTGTTGAAATATTATTAATATGTAATATTGCTTTATTATTTTAGTAAATTAGTGGTTACTCCTTAACCAGCTTTATCTCCACATAACCACACAGAGAGACTAGGATCTATTTAACTAGTTTAGAGCAAAATGCTGCACAATAATTACTCCACCCTAAACCTCCAGGCTAGTATAGTTTCCTCCCATGCAGACTTCTGGCATTGTACTTGCTTTTTACTCATTTCCTAGGTCTGGTTCATTTTCCCTGGTGTTTCCTGTTCCTTTCCCTGTACTTCCCTCCTGTCCTTCCTGCTCTTTTTCCTCCTCTCACTTGACCAGAATGTCCTACCTATTCTCTGTATTGCTCAGCATTGGCTAATTGGCTTTTATTGGCAATACAGAGAACAAACGGTGGCATATTTATACAAACTGGAGACAGGAGATACTTAGAATAAACATCACAATGTCTAGATTGAAACCAGATAGTGAGGTAGAGAAATCAGTATTTGAATGAACAAAGGTAAACTGTACACAGTCCACTAGAGCATTATGCCTACAGAATTGTGTGGGTGGTTTTTGTTTACATGAACACAAGTGCCTGAGGAGTTCCCTGGAGCTAGAGTTGTAGTAGGTTGTGAGCCCCTGACTTGCATGCTAGGAAGCTAACTGGAGTTCTCTGTAACAGCAGTAAGAGCTCTTAACCACTGAGCCATCGCTCCAGCTTGCTGGGATTCTTCTTTTAATCTTAATTTTTTTTTACATGTAGAAGATGTGTAGATCATATCTACTTCCAACTCCTTCCTGCCCACCCTGGACAGTCTCTAACATGTTACCGTCCCACACTCAGGCCCTCCTTCCTTGGTCTCTACTACCCCATTGGTTCAGTTAGTGCGGCCTGATGGAGTGTTGCCTCCTCGTTCACAGGAAGCCACAGATGATGCAGTGAGCTCCTGAGTGCAGAAGCCACGCCGTGTATTTCCCAGCCCTCTTCCTCATGCTCCAGCTCTTACGTTCTTTCTGTATTCTCTCCTCTGATGTGCCCTGAACCACGCAGCCATTTGTAGGCATCCTGTTTGGGGCTACTTTATTGGATTCTTATATCTACCACCCTTCTTTACCCCCAACCCTTCTCTATGACGCAACACTAGGAAGGTGAGACAAAGGTTAGAGGGGAAAGGGGACATAGACCTCTTTAGATGACTTCCTGCTGCTCAGGGTCATCAGGTTCCCAGGGGCAAGTTCAATCTCTACCATGAGACTATCCAGCAATCCAGCAGACCAGCAACAGCAAATTTAGTAGCAGGGACCAGCAGCAGCAGGGGGAGCAGCAGCCGCCACAAGCCCTCTCAGGACTCCCCCATTCATACCCACTCTAGCAGTTGGCATACATGACCCGTTTAGGGGTGAGCACTCAACAGGCACTTACTCTTGGCACTTTGGCTGGTGTGATTCTCAGTATTAGAAACTGCTGTGCACTGCAGAAGAAACATCTCTGGCCAAACCTGTGTGCGCTCTTCCTTCCTTGTTCTCTGATGGTGCACGTATGTACTGGGAGAGTCCTGGGGTGGAGTGAGTACAGCTCTCCTGAGCCCTGCCCTCCACCTGGCACCTCTGAGCAGCCTCATGGTTCCTTAGAACTGCTCTTTAGATGGCTATTGCGGATAAACATCTACAGTTTCATTGTTCTCTTCTCAAGCTTAGAGGTTGACTCACAACTTTTACTAAATTGCAAAAGCTTGTGTATATGTGTACATAGTGTGTGTGTGTGTGTGTGTGTGTAGGCCACACATTGACATTAGATACTTCCCTCTGTCACTATGTACTTTCCCCCCCCCTCTGTTCTCTTTTTTCTCTTATTTTTGGGGACAAGTCTCCCTCTGAACCTAGAGCTCATAGATTCATCTAGACTGGCTGATCCTCCTGTCTCTAGCTCCCAGTGCTGGAATTACAAGTGTGTGCCACCCTGCCTGGCTCTTTAATGTGGGTCCTGGGTGTATCCAGCTCAGGTCTTTATGCTTGTGGGACAAGAGCTCTACTGACAGAGCCATCTCCTCAGCCTACAATTCTATT
The DNA here is from genome assembly GCF_964271855.1 of Acomys minous. NCBI lineage: Eukaryota > Metazoa > Chordata > Mammalia > Rodentia > Muridae > Acomys > Acomys minous. The sequence continues at coordinate 67,641,982 of NC_140483.1, read as the reverse complement.
TTTGTAGAACATACTTGTGTAGCGTATTTCCTGTAGGCACAGTTTATAGTAATCGCCACAGTAAGAACACTAATCACCACCAAATACTCTATTTCCATCCTGAGAGCCGCTCCTGCTGTGGGTGGCGGTACTCCACATTTCAGATGGGGTTGAAGCCTACAGTGAGTGACCACTCACCAGCATGCTCAATGCGTTGAAGGCCTGGGCACGAGGATGTCTGTCTTATCACTGCTCTCTTCCTCGCTGCCTGTAAGGCCCTGTGAGTGCTATTTGTGGAGGTTCTAGCTTTTTTTTCCCCCTGGGAGGTACCTTCCAATTCATAAGAAAGATGAGAGCTGAGGAGCTAGCTCAGTTTGTAAACCACCGGCCTTGCAAGCAGGAGGCATTGCATGTGATTCCTGAGTCAACATTTTAGGCTGTAATCCCAGCCCTGGGGAAGTAGAGACAGGCAGGTCCCTAGGGCTCCAGCTTAGCTTGCTTGGCCAGCTCTAGGACAGTGAGAGGCTCTCTCCAAAAAAATAAAATAAAATAAATAAATAAAGACTGGACAGCAACTGAGGGAGAACAGTTTTGGTCGTCTTCTCGCCTCCACATATATACATGCACCTGTGCATACACAAATGCACACATACATATACACAAACTTTTAAAAAAGCAAATTGGGACTTCTTCATGCACAGCAGCAATGAACGATTTTCAGTAAGGGAGATTGGCATGTCCAACTGATTTAGTCCTCAGGAGAATTGGCTGAGTTCCTGTGTTCTGTCTTCCAGGATGATGACTTCATAAAGAGAAAAGAGAAGGCCATCAAGACCGTTGTTGACCTCTCAGTAAGTCCCCTTGTCCTGTGTGTGCATCTGCCCCAAGTACTGCATAGCCTTCACACATCCCCTATAGAAGTCACATGCCACCCAGGAACTGGCAGTGAAGAATGTGTGCCAGCACACTAGCACACATTAAAGAAGGTAAAGAATGCCTGCTTTACACACTCAGCACCGGGGCACAGGAGCCAGCCCCCTGACATCCCCCGAGTCCTCAGTTCAGTTTTAAGGGATAAAAATCAGAATGCAAAGCTCCCCTTCCTACGCCAGTGTCAGGAGCAACTGTACAGCTGTAGAGAACAGATGCTGAACCGTGGATGGTGAATGGAACGCACTGCCCCGCCCCGTCCCCGGCGGCTTTGGGGAGACAAAGTGGCTTTGAGCTCATGCAGGAAAGCCACCATATGTGGTGCATTCTGATCACTGGAGTCTGTGCACATGGGCTGCTTCCCCAGTGGGGGTGGGGAGCTTTGTTAAGATGCTGTGAGCCAGAGCCAGGAGGCCGTAGCCTCTTGCCTTGAGCTGAAGAGAATAAAGCCTCTATGCCTAGTACACAGTCTCTCTCTTCCAGCAGCAGCATACAGGGAGGGCATTGTGGGTCTTGTTGATGACTTCATTGTATTTAGCATGCCTGACATTACATTAACATGGTATCTAGCATGCCTGACGTTACATTAACATGGTATCTAGCATGTCTGACGTTACATTAACATGGTATCTAGCATGCCTGACGTTACATTAACATGGTATCTAGTATGTCTGACATTACATTATATTAACATGGTATCTAGCATGCCTGATGTTACATTAACATGGTATCTAGCATGTCTGTTGTTACATTAACATGGTATCTAGCATGCCTGATGTTACATTAACATGGTATCTAGCATGCCTGATGTTACATTACGTTAACATGGTATCCAGCATGCCTGACATTACTTTACATTAACATGGTATCTAGCATGCCTGACGTTACATTACATTAACATGGTATCCAGCATGCCTGACATTATATTACATTAACATGGTATCTAGCATGCCTGACGTTACATTACATTAACATGGTATCTAGCATGTCTGACGTTACATTACATTAACATGGTATCTAGCATGCCTGACATTACATTACATTAACATGGTATCTAGTATGTCTGACGTTACATTACATTAACATGGTATCTAGCATGTCTGACGTTACATTACATTAACATGGTATCTAGCATGCCTGACATTACATTACATTAACATGGTATCTAGCATGCCTGACATTACATTACATTAACATGGTATCTAGTATGTCTGACGTTACATTATATTAACATGGTATCTAGCATGCCTGACGTTACATTACATTAACATGGTATCTAGCATGTCTGATGTTACATTACATTAACATGGTATCCAGCATGCCTGACGTTACATTACATTAACATGGTATCTAGCATGTCTGACATTCTACTCAAACTGGTTGGCAAGGACTCAGCCAAGCTCAGATGCTAGTCCTCACCTCTCATCTTGTTTAAGATGGGGTATTTTGGTTGGTTTTTGGCTGTGTACAGCAGGCCTGAGAGTTTCTGGTGATGCTCCCGTCTCCACTGCCTATCCCCCTGTACAATTGCTAAGATTGTGCTCAGATTATACTGTTTGGTTTTTTTTTTTTGTTGTTGTTTTGTGTTTTTAACAACCCAGGTCCTTTTGCCTCCATGGCAGGTGCCTTTACTCACGGTGCCCTTACCGCAGCTGAGCTACTTGCTTTGGTGTTTAGATTAGCATTGTTAATAACGAGCCACCGAGCTTAAACATCGTGTGTGTTGGATGCAGATGGCAGGGTTGCAGTACAATGAGAAGCTGAGTTTGCCTGGCCCGTATGGCTTTGTGAGCTGGCTCTGGAATCTTTGCAGAATAGTAATTCTGGCCTTGAATCTGTGTTGTCCCAAAGTGATGACGCTGAAAGGCACATGCCACTTGATGATGGTAAAAGACATAAAGACTTCAAGTGAGGCAGTCTGAGCCACTTTACCCTTCTCCTTTGTGTTGTCAGCTCCATCCCATTTAGAAGTGGGAAGTGAGAGAAAATTTTGACAGTTTTGTTTCTGAGACAGAGTTTTACTGTGTACCCCTTGATTACCTTGAAATTGTGGTAATCCTCCTGCCTCAACCTCCCAAGTGCCAGGACTACATGCCTGAGTCCACCGTACTCAGCTTAGTGACACAATGGGGTACAGACTCACGGAGTCTGGAGGTGGCACCCCTGCTGGATCCATGAGAACAAGGTAGGGTCCACAGGACAGCTGAGCTCATGGGAAAGATAGTCATGGGGAAGGCTGCATCTGTGTCTGGGGAAACATACACAAATGAATACTGCGCATTTGTCTCCGCATCTCCATCACTTAGTACCCGGGTGGGTTTGCTGCTTTATTAATGTGAAAAATTAGAAAAGAAGGAAAGTAGCCATAAGCTGCAGTTGTTTGCTTTGGGGGTAGGCTGTGGCACTTGGTGTAAGCACCTGTGGAGCCCTGGTAGGTGGCTGGGACGCACAGTTGTTTACAGCTCCTAGACTGAAGAATGTCTGTTAGAGATGCTGTGACGTCAGCTTTGACTGTCAGCCTGGCACAGTCAAGAATCACCTAGGAAGGCCGCCTCCATGAGGGATCGTCTAGAATGTGAAGGATCGTCTTAATTATGAATTGATGTGGGAGGACCCAGCCCACTGTGGGCAGCGCCATTCTCCGGAAGGGTTTCTGAGCTGTGTAAGAGTGGAGAAAACGAGCTGAGCGCATCGTTTGCTCTGACAGTGGATGCGATGTGCTCAGCTGACTTGACTTCTCCGCAGCGGTTGAACCATGACCTAGAAGATGAGCTAACTCCTTCCTTCCCTAGGTGACCTTTGTGTTGTCACCACAGCCACAGAAAGGAGACTAGAACAGTTAGGTTAGGCTGTGAGAAGGAGTGGTTGTGGCTTATAGTCAGTGGAGGACACTTCCCCCTTGAGCAGGGACCGGGGTGACCCACTCGGATCTTCCAGTCAGAGCACAAGATTGGTAGTGGTACTTTACTTCTCTGGCTTTCAATAAAGAAGTTGTCCCTGGCTGGGCGTGGTGGTGCACGCCTTTAGTCCCAGCCCTCGGGAGGCAGAGGCAGGTAGTTCGCTCTGAGTTGGAGGCCAGCCTAGTCTACAAAGTGAGTCCAGGACAGCCAAGACGGAGAAACCTTGTCTCGAAAAAAGAAAAAAACAAAAGGTTGTCCCTGGAAGTTGTGAAGGCAGTGGTCACAGGTTTGACACTCCAGTGGTAGGTGTTTTCTCCCTGCCCTGCCGTTTCGCATGTGGGCTCAGAGGCATCCCTGTGACAGGTGAAAGCAGTTCTAACCGTTCCTTTGAGGAAAACTGCTCTCAGACACACAGCACTTCTCTGTTTTAAGGGTCACCTTAACTTTTTAATGCCATTTATTTGTCCTTTATCACTTGCCAAGGCAAAACATCAGAACCCACAAGGAGAAGTGATCAGAGTGAGGGAGAAGGTATTGGAAGAGTCAGTATTCTGGTGTCATCCTGTCTCTGTCACTTAATGCCTCCTTAGCTAAGGGCGAGTTATTTAAGCCAGGACCAGTGACATGGCTCTGTGGATAAGGACTCTTACTAAGCTAATAACCTGAGTTTGATTCCTAGCGCCTGAGTCCACATGACGGAAGGGGAGAACTGACTCCCACAGGTTGTCCTCTGACCTCTGCACGTGCACCATGGCAAACGTGAGTGCCGTCCCCAAGCCATGCACTAAGATAAATAGTGTGATAAAAATGTAATCTCTGCAGATTTTATCTATAAACAGAAAACAAGAAGGGGGGGCGGTATATAGGGAGTAGCCGGTGCTGGCTTGGCCTGTGCTTATAGCAAGACAGTATGGCTGGGGGAGACGGCATGAGGGCCTGAGTCTGATACCTGGATCCTCAGGGGAAAAACCAGGCGTGGTAGCATGAGCTTGGAGTCCAGTTGCCAGGAATAGGACAGGAGGAGCCCCGAGCATGCTGGCAGCCAGCCTAGCCAAGTCTGTGAGTTTTGGTAAAAGAGAGAGACCCTGTCTCATAAAACTTCCCACAAGTTGTCCTCTGACCTCCGTACCCAGGCTGTGGCACATGCCTGTGTATGCATGCAGGCACATGCACACACACTAAATAAGCAAACAAATACATAAGATATACTTTTTTTTTTTTAAAAGAAAGCAAGGTAGAAATGGACAGAGAAGGACACCCATGGCCAACCTCTGGGCTCCACCATCAAGTGCACCCTCAAACATACATATGTACAAAAAGAAAGTGTAATAAGTTGGTTCTGTATAAACTTATTGTGTGTGTATACAAGTGTGGGTGCCCACATGCCAGTGCACTCCTTCCACAATGCGGGTCTTGGGGATTAAACCCTAAAGTGAACATAGTCATATGTCAAACATAGTATTGTTTGTTACTCTCAGATTTGAAATTGACACAGTCATATTAACAGTGAACGAGACCCTGGGCATATCCTGTAAAATCTGTTAGCTCACCCTGGTTTCACAGACAAGGAAGCTGAGGCCTGTTGAAGGAAGCTCACCATCACAGGAGCAGTTCATGGCAGAAATGGGGCAAGACGCCCATTGCTCTGAAGGGTGACTTTGCAGGAGCTCTTTACAGCCAGCTTGAAGTAGCTCATGCTAGGTCTTTACCACTCAAGCAAACCATATCTCAGCTGCAGATGATACGGTGAGTCACGTGCAAGGCCAGCTGGAGAGGCACCCAGGCGAGCTAGAGTGACCAGCACAGTCAAGTTAGTGGAAAAGCCTTGAGGTTAGAAGCCAAGACATCTGAGGCCTAGTGCTATCCTGGGGTGATGCTATCCTAGACCAATGCTATCCTAGGCTAGTCCTAATGTTATTGTAGGCTAATGCCATCCTCGGCCCAATATTATATCCCCAGGATCTTGGACAAATTATTTCATTTGTTGGGAGTTTTTGTTTTTGTTTTTTTTTTTTACTGAAACAGAGACTCATGTACCCCCAGTTGCCCTTGACGTCACTCTATAGCTGAGGATGACATTGAACTTGCAATCCTCTTTCTCTTCCTTAGGAGTGCTCCGTTACAGCCATATTCCACCACAGCCTGTCTATGTGGGTATAGGCTTAGATTTTTCACAAACCTACCTTATTTGGAGTTCTTAAACCCCTTACCTCCCTTCCAACTCCCCAACACTAGATAGGTGAGAAAGAAGGTTAGAAGGAAAAAAGGGACATAGGTCTCCTGACTTCTTCCAGCTGGGTAGGGTCGTCGGGCTCTTTGGGGGGCAATACCAGTCTCAGTTGTCAGGATGTCCAGCAGTCCAGATAACCAGCAAGCCAGCAAACGCAGCAGGCAGTCCACACCAGGCTCCTCCAGGCTGCTGCTGCTCCCCCTTTAGGCTCTTCTTATATACTCCTCAGAGTCTTCAGAGTCCAACTACCTCCGACTGCCAAAGACCGTGCCCCTGCGCTAGGCAGTCATCTGCTGTCGACAAACTAAAACCCCACACTTGGGATTAAAACAAAAACATGTTTACATAGCATAACTGAGTTTTTAAAGAAAGCAGCATTTCCATTCCATGTGGGTCTGAGGATGGAACCCAGGGCCTCAAGAATGCTAGACAAGCACGCCCGTCAACTGAGCAGCATCCCCAGTCCCTGCTTCTTTAGCATTAAATTGAAATTAATAGTATGTGCCCTGCCTCTGCGTCATAATGGTTTCAGAGTGCCAACAGTAAGATGCCTATGGAGGAACATACTTAAAGGGCACACAGAGCCAGCCTGCCATCTCTGAGCAGAGCGAGCGGTCCCCTTGGCTCTGGGTCTCCCTCTGCTATTATTTTGAAGTCTTTTTTTTTTTTTTTTAGAAGAATCCAATTTCCTGTCTTGAGTCATTGGCTCTTTCAATGGTAACTGAGGAGAATAGCAGTTAAGCTCAATTATGCAGCACTATTATAACAGGAGAGCTGGGTGGAAATTAAATTACACACAGGCACAGTGTCAGGGGTTCACTCTAGTTTTCATTTCTGTATAAGTTTGCCTTGTGTTATTTATGGTTTGCTATTTGTATAGACACTGGAGGCGAACTAGGGAATATTTGCAGCAGAACTTTATGAGAACAGCCCTAAAACATGATGCCAGATATGTTCTGCAAACTGTGAGGTGAACCGGTGAAGTGGCTCAGTGGGAAAGGGAGCTTGCCGCCAACCCTGGGAGAACGAGCTCCCACAAGTTGACCTTTGACTTCTACATGTACAAGCATGAACACATACAACAAATATATGTTTTAAAAAAATTGAAGTTATGTGTGTTACAGATACTCGAAACTTTTTATAAAGATAAGTAAACTAAGCTGGGTCAACCCCAGGGAATGATTCTAACTGGAGTAAAATGCTACTGTTGGAAGGAGCTTATGCGCTCTGCCAGAGACAAGCATGCACCGGCAGTGTCCACAGTCTACTTACGGAGCCCCGAGGAGAACTTACCGAGCGATTCCTGACTGCCGTCTTAGCAGTCAGGAGGGACATGTACTGGGGGTGAAATGACAAGTCAGGCCACTAGTGATTAATGACCATGTAGTGTATGCCACACATTTTCTTCCTCAGCACATGAGGCTTGTGGTCCTCAGCTCATCGCAGGTGTTAGAGGCAGCTGGCGCAGGGCCTCGCACCGAGTCTTCCTAAATCCCGTGCTCTTGTTTCCTTTCTGTAACTGTGATGAAACACCCTGGCCAAAACAAACAAAAACAACTTAGGAGACTAAGAAGAGAATATGGCTGGAACTTCAGGGCCGCGGGCCATTGTTATGGGGCACTCAAGGCGGGCACTGAAGGCAGCCGGTCCCGCCACAGCAGGAAGAAGGCTTAAATGCATGGTGCACAGCGCTCAGCCACTTTCTCTTCTCTTTAACAGTCCAGGCGGCAACCTCAGGGACCCGTGCCCCCCACTTCCAGGCTCAGTGTTCCCACACCGATTAAGGCGATCCAGACAATCCCCACAGACTTGTTCACATGCCAGTCTGGTGTAGACTCTGTCCTGTGGCCCCTTATGTGAGCTAGCAGGGCACCCACATCCGATAGTAAAGGTCTACTCCCCTGAAGTGACTGGAGGCACCGAGCCACACGGCCAAGGGGAGCCTCTCATGCACCACACCTTGCCTCTCTCACCCCCTCAGGATGCCTACAAGCCCCGTCGGAAGTACAGACGGCAGCGGGGAGCAGAGGAGCTGCTGGACGAGGAGTCCCGAGTCCACTCCACGCTCTTGGAATACGGCAGGTACAGAGTGCGCGCTGGTCGGCACCTAATTTTTGTTTTTTTGTTTTTTCGAGACAGGATTTCTCTGTACCGTTGGCTGTCCTGGACTCACTTTGTAGACCAGGCTGGCCTCGAACTCACAGCAAACTGCCTGTTGGCACCTATTTTATAACGCCATTTTGGAGAAAAGCTGGGCCTGGGGCAGCCACTTAGTCGATACAGTGCTTGCCTTCCAGCATGAGAAACCGAGTCCAGTCCCCATCACCACATTAAAAAGCCCACAGTGGAGACACACACTTGTTCTCCCAGGGCTGAGGAAGTGGATGCAGGGAGTTCCTGAGGCTCCGTGGCCAGCCTGACTTAGAGTAAGCCTACTGGGTGAGAGCAAACCAATACAGACCCTGCCTCGTAAACAGAAGTGGACCCAGTCCTGAGCAACAAGGCTGTTCTCTGGCCTCTCCACTTCTCTGTACACAAACAAAAGAGGAAAACAATATAACGGCTTTTTGAGTTTTGGTATCAGCTTGCTAGAGCTCTGCCGCGCAGGAGTGCTTTTCCTTTCTTAACTGTCTCTATTCCTAAAAGAAAGAAAGAAAAAAGAGAGAAAGAGAAAAGCAAGCAAGCTACAATCCATTTCCTTTGAATTAAAATTGGACATCTGCTGGAGTGGTGATGCTTGCTGGGAGTCTGAACACTTGGGAGGCCGAGGTGAGCAGATCTCAGTGAGTTTGAGGCCAGCCTGGTCTACAGACTGCATTCCAGGACAGCCAAGGCTATATACCAAGACCTGTATCAAAAAAGAAAAAAGCGAAAAGCTAGCTTCTGCCCGATGGAGTCTACAGTTTGCAGCTGTGACATCCACGGTGCATTTCCGAGCCTGGCCTTGTAATGCATAGCCTCTGACCTCCTTGGGGAACAGGTGCAGAGGCCAGGACTCGGATGCATTTTCTGGCCCTCTGCTTAAACAGACATCCACAGAGCCCCTGCAGCTGCCTCACTGGGCCCTGCAGTAATCCTGTGGGGCAAAGACTACCGACTAGGAAAATGAAAGCCTTAATAGCAAGACTTATTACTTCTTAAAATGATTTTGTCCTCAAGGAAGAGTTTGGCGCTTATGGTCTCACTTCTTTAAAACCATGAAGCACAGGCTTCCTTTGGAATGTTTTGGTCAGCGCCGGATATTAACCTTCCCCGTGTCCTGCATTCTCTACCCAGGGTGACCGATCCCTTGATGTGAGTATGTGCCTTGTGCTTCCTGCCCCTGTGTGGGGATGGTGTCCAGGCCTTGTTGTGTGGCTGACACTAACTCTGTCTGACTTGCCTCACCCTGAGTGTGTCATGGCACCTTCCTCTGGGAAACAGGAATAAACAAGAGGAAATTAGGCTTCACTATTCTAACTTTTCAGGCAAAGACAGTGCTTACTGGTGTGTGTGTGTGTGTGTGTGTGTGTGTGTGTGTGTGTGTGTGTGTGTGAGAGAGGGGGGGGGGAGGGAGGGAGAGAGAGAGAGGGAGGAAAAGATATTGAGCGAGAGAGATGAGGGTTCTTGGTCCACCTTTATGTGGGCTCTAGGACTTGAACTTGGTCTTCCGGCTTGCATGACAAGTACCTTTACCCACTGAGCCACCTCACCTGCCTCTTGTTTATTTGTTTGTTGTGAGGTGATTGTCTGAGGCCATCTCTTTCCTTCCCTCAAATGAAACGGGTGTGTTTCAGAAGCCACTGAGTTCGCTCTGGTTTTGAGCCATGTGTGATGGCTGTCCCCCACCCTCCACCCCAGCTCATCTTTTGCTGCTGAGAGTTAAATATGTTTTCCAGTTGAGAGACTATTAAGATGAAGGGCAATCTTTTGAGAAGGGTCAGGGACTGTACAAAATTAAAATGCATGGCCTCCTGTTGAAAATTATTAGCATGGCACATTTGGTAAAGTGCTCTCTTTACTGTCATGAGGACCGAAGCTTGGTCCCTAGGACCTGCAGTACAAAGCGGCATGTGGTGGAGTTCATTTGTAACTGCAGGCCTGGAGCCTGAAGGCAAAAGCATCCCTGTGGTGCACCATGGCCAGCCTAGTCTAAGGGGTGAGCTCCAGGCCAATAGAAGACCCTGCCTCAAAAATAAGTGGATGGACAGACAGACAGACAGACACACACACACACACACACACACACACACACACACACACACACACACACACACACACACCACTCACAAATGATAAGGGAATGTGATGGAAACTGTGATGTAGCCTCTTGTCTGCACTGGGGTATAGATGGGAGCTGCTCCCAGGAACTGAATCATGGGATTCTGTCATTCAACCTCCAGACTATGATCTAGAAACTCAGATTTTTAAGTCACCCCAAATTCCCGGTTCCAGTATGGAAACAGATCATGTCATAAATCAAAGCACCTTTCATATACATTGATGGAAACATTAGGTGGGTGTAGGGTTACAGCACACCTAAAGATGCCATAGTCATAGGCCTGGATGTTATCAGAGGACTCTTAGCCTTTTGGTTGATGGGAAAAAATGGTGTAAAGTAGTTTTTTTCTTGAATCAAATATAAGTTAATAAGGCCCAGGAGCCTGGATTCAGGTTGTCCAAAATAGCTATTCTTAACCGGAAATGGCTTCCTGAAACACTATAGAACAAAAGACTTTTTTTCCCAACTACATCAGGTACGTAGGCATTTTAACAAAGCCAGGGGGTGTGCTCTGGGGCAGGGATGCTGTTGGTGACATTCTTAGCTGCTGTTGGAGCCAGTGGTATGCTGAATTGATTCCAGAATTGCATCAGGCTAGAGGTGGGCAGTGACTGACTGTTAAGAGGTTATGGCTAGCCACACAGTAGGTGGGTTCTGGATCAACAACATTCCAACTCTCCGTGTAAAATGTTACCTCTGATGTGCTTTTCCTGTTAACTTGGCAATACCGCCTAAGCTGCAGAGGCTACCATAAGGTCCTTTGCAGGATTGTGTGGAGACCCACACTTTAGCCTTAGATTAAATTCACTGTTCTTTGGCCCACTGCCCAGCATGTCTTTTTTGGTCTTTTCCTGTCCCGTTGCAGCCTATTGCAAAGTTGGACATCTTAACTTCCTGAATTTTCTTTCATTTGTATTTTTTTCACACAACAAATGTTAGAAATTCAAGCTGTAGAAGCATTCCCCAGAAGGCGCAGACTTGCGCTCAGGAGATCAGCTGTAAGCGCCACCGTGGGTGGGTGCGTGCGTGGGTGCTGGGTGGACAGGTCTTGGCTCTGTATGTGTGCACTTGCACACAGAAGCTTTGGAGACATACCTTAGAGCAGAGAGGCAGATGAAGTGGGAGACCTGGTCTGACAGAGAGGTTCTGTGCGGACAGTAGGTGGAGCAAGAGCTGCTCCTGTGAGGAAGCTGAGGAGCAGGAAGGCTGCTCAGGAGTGAGATTGCTGGGATGGTGAACAGACGTGGGGGTGGAGAGTGGGGTGGGGTGGGGGCGTGTGTGTGTGTGTGTGTGTGTGTGTGTGTGTGTGTGTGTGACCAGTGAGGGCTTCACACTGATCCCACAGGCAAGGTGTGTCCTGAGCAAGAGCAGAGCAAAACCTAAACTTGTTTTTTTCTTAAATGCTTGCATGTTTGACTCCCAGCCGAGCTCTGCAAGGCTGGTTGTTTGCATTATGCCTTTTGGTTTTGATTGAGTCTTTTTTGTATTTAATGTGTTTGCTTTATTAAAAAATAAGCATCGTTTTTGTTTTAAGCCCGAAAATAAACCAATTTAAGCCTAAGTGCGCCTGTGCGCCTCTTAAAGTTTCCGTGAGTTGTGTACACATTACTGACATTGTGTCTGGGTTGTGTTTGAAAATACAATATGGGTGTGACTTGAAGTCATTAAAGTCTATATTGGCCTTAAATACATGGGTTTTCTACACCAATATTTTTAAGGTTTTAGCTTGCAGTGTGGCTCTGAGATGCAGTTCCTGATTCGGAGAGTGATGAGGGGCCTTAAGTGACACTGTATTATCTTAGCATCCCCTCTTATAGCATGTGTACACCAGGTAACGTATTCAGATTCGGACAGATTATGCCTCTGGGTAAAGTACTTGAAATATTCTCTTGAAGCCCTAAATAGCCTAAATCTGCACTTTTCATAGAATAATCTAACCAAGGACTGGGGAGACGGCCCACTTGGTGACTAGGCCTGGGGAGACAGCTTGCCACACCAGCGTGAAGACCTGCGCTCACTGTCCTGCACCCATGTAAAAGCCAGCCGTGAGGGTGTGCCTGAAACCCCAGTGCTGGGGTGGGGGGTGGGCAGAATCCAGAGGCCTCAGGGTCTCACCGGCCAGCCATTCCAACCAGGCTCCAAGGTCACTGAGCGATATTGTCTCAGAAAAATTTGTTAAGTGACTGAGGGAGACATCTAATGTTTTTGCTGGCCGCTACATGTATGTGCATATGTGTGTGCACATGGGTGTACACATACACATACACACACACACCACACCACACACATTCCAATAAGAAATGCATTTGTTGGAGTTTACTGTGATTTTTTTTAAAAAAAATAGTAATTAAAGTCTTTCTCGTGGCTTACAGGAGATACGGACTTAGCCGCCAGAGCAAAACAGAAAAGGTAAGAAATACCTTGACCGGGAGGAGCAGCGGCTGTACACAGGGTAGGGGTACTGCTGATGAAGCACCAGGTCCTGGACGGGCAGGGGCCCTGAGAGTATACCAGCCACCTTTGTCCCCTGCTTGTTTGCCTTGGTGTCACTAGCCTGCCACCACTGCAGGCCAGGAACAGAAGCACCCCAGAGCTACAGAGCAAGGACAATCCAATTCTGGCAGATAGATGTGACGTGGCACAAGCCAGGCCTTGCCAACCCATGCCTGACTGGCCTGCCTAGGAACTGGCTGCTGCTTGACGTTTCACCTGGGCTCCAGATCTGTTTCCTTCCCCAGGCTACCTTTCTGCAAGCCTGCTCATTTCTGCTGAGTCTCCAGCTCTGACGCTCAGTGTTTCCTCATCTTCTCTTCTAGGCTGAGGACAAGAAGATGGCGCTTGCTGCAGGGCTGTCAGCTACAGAGAAAACGGATGCTCGTGAAGAAGACGAGCTCCAAGCAGCCGAAGAGGTGTGTGGCACGTGGTGGCCTGCTGAGGTTCCAGTTCGGGTCATTTGAGGGAAGAGTTAGCTCCCATCCACAGCTCTCTCAAGCTGCCTTCCACCTCTCACAGTTCCCTCTTTTGAGGTGTTATGAGGCTCGCTGTGAACCCACATTAAAGCAGAAACTCTGAGGTTTCACCACAAAGACCCACGTAGGCACGTGCTTCGGTCTTATGGTCAGAACCACTCACCACTGATCTCTTCTGTTTCAGCAACGTATTCAGTCACTGATGACCAAGATGACCGCCATGGCGAATGAAGAGGTGAGGCGCAGTAAGGATCAAAATGTAGGGCAAACACAGCTATGGAGACTTGGCTGCGCTCCATCTGCTGCAGGGGCCTGAGACAGGGCAGCACCATATTCAGAACCTTCTGTCTTCAGCAGAAAGCTCTTTATAATGCCTAGCATTGTCATCAGGGCCTTCTAGAGGGAGGGGGGAGTTTAAGGAACTTATTAGGGCAATATGTCCCTGTAGGGGTTGGCTTACTGGTCTCTACAGAAGAGCAAGGGTCAGCCCTGCTTCTCTGAAACCCCTGGAGCCCCTGCCTTCTTCTGAAACCTACCATGTAGAAGTTCTGAGTTGCCAGCGAGCCCTGGCACAGGTCAAGGCCTGCCCAGAAGGACTGGTTGTGTCCTTCAGTGAGATCATTTCTTTCACGGCCAGGAAGGACCTGTGGGAATAGAGATACTGTAGGGCCTGTGGCTCCTTTCGTTACTTCTCACCTGAGTCCCAGGCCCCCAAATGTCTGGACATGGGGGTGGAGAAGAAGAAATCCTAGGGGTACCCTGGGCCTGAGGGAAAGCTAATAGAGGTGAGCAGTGCCTGAGGGGAAGTTAGCAGGGGTACTCAAGGCCTGAGAAGAAGTTGACAAGGGTACTCAAGACCCAAGGGGAAGCTAGCATAGTTAATAAATGACTCAGGAGATGGAGAGGTGGTTCTGGGGTACCCTGGGGCCAAGAAGCTAACATAGCCAGCTGAGTGAGTGAGGAGACAGGAGGTGGGTGGCTCTGACTCCTGTCCTGAGTCTTGTGGGTGAGTCAGTGGTCAAAGCCACATCACTTTCCTAGGGCAACGCTGTGAATTTTGTGTGACAGTTCTGCGATGGGCAGGGGTCCCTGAGAATATACCTTATTTGATTACAGAGCCGTCTTACTGCAAGCTCCGTGGGCCAGATCGTGGGTCTCTGCTCTGCCGAGATCAAGCAGATAGTGTCTGAGTACGCTGAGAAGGTACGTCGCTGCCTGTCAGAGCCTGGGCCTCAGGTCACACCCACGGCTTTACCATCCCAGGTCCTCGCTCCTTCCCTATGCAATCCTGGAGTCTAGTTGGAATTCGCTAGTCACATATGCCAGAAACACCAACGCCAGGCTTGCCCCTGCACAGCCATCTGCACTTGGCCATGAGCTAAATTCATTTTGTTCCAAGGTACCCATTTTTTCTATGAACATTAAGGGAAAACTGTGTCTTAAAATAACGACCACATCTAATATGTCGCCACCTGCAAGCCCAGGCAGTCATCCTTCCTTCCCTGTCAGGCTGCCGACAACTCAGGCTTGGCTTGACAAGTGAGCTGAAAAATGGTGCCATTTGCCACTTAGGTGGCAAACTCCATAACTCAGCCAAGCCCAAGGCAAAAGTTCCTGTTGCACTTTATTAAAAAGTATGTAGAATGAACAAAAGCTTTAGTCATATTTCAGTGTTACTTTATTTTTCCAGCCTAAGAAGAGGCCAGGAGACCTTGAATATTCCAGAGATGCAGTGATGATGAACAGTCTTTAGTTCTTAACTTTTTATTTACTATTGATATGTTTATATGGGTTACTACAGCGCACATGTTGGGGTCAGAGAACAACGCTGTGGAATAGATTTTCTCTTTCTACCTTTATATGGGTTCAGGAGGTCAGACAGACTCCTGCAAGCACTTTCACCCATTGAGCCAACTGGCCAGCCCAGGGATGTGTTATTTCACATATTACTGAGTCTAGCGTGGCTGTGCCATGGCCTGGGTGACGTCTCATTTACAAGGTTGTTTTGGTAGTTTTTCCGTTCCTGTTGCTGTGATAAATAAAATACCCCACAAAAGCAACTTCTGGGAGAAAGGGTTTCAGGGTGCTCATCCCTGCAGGGCGGTGAGTGAGGAGGAATGTGAAGCAGTCCTCACAGCCAAGAGCAGAGAGCAGGCAGTTAGTGTGTGCATGCTGGTGTTCACCTCTCTCCTTTTCCTTCTGCCCATGGCCCCGTCCATGAAATGTCACCTGCATGCATTCCCCACTCAGTGAACCCAGCTAAGAAATCCCCTCCCAGTCATGCCGACAGGCCAGCCTGATCTAGACAGTTCCCCACTGAGACTCCAAGGAGTCTCCTCCAAGGAGAGTCTAGATTATGTCTGTAAAAACACGGGAGACGTGCAGGAGCATGGAAAGTTTGAGGCTAGCCCTTATTAAGGGAGACCACCTCTAAGGAAGGAAGGGAGGAAGACAAGTGAGAGGAGGGGAGGATAGAAAGGAAGTGGAAGGGAAGGGGGGAGGGGAGAGGGAGGGGAAGGACTCATCCTGGGGTCTGAGTTTGGGAAGAGTCTGAGTATGTGGAACTTGGCTCTGCTTTAGATGCTACAAGGAAAGTCCTGTGACCATGACTCACAACACACACAGGCGCACACGCACCACACCCCTGCTTTGCTGTCTCCTGGCCCCAGCACCATGGCTTGGCTCCCAACGGGGCTCTGGGGTTTCCTCTCAGATTGATGCTGCTGCTCTCAGTTACTTCGGGAGCATCGCTGCTGAGGGCAGAGGTGAGGACGGAGTACTCCAGGGAGACCCCATTAGGGCTTCTTGAGAAGACCCCAAGCTGGACTGTCACCTGTGCATATTTCTCCTTAGTTAGGAGAAAGGACCTACCCACTTTCGCAGGGTAGAGTATAAAAAAGATGTTTGTGAACAAGGAATAAAGTGAACAGCCTGCCTGGAGCAAGTACTTGAAAGGTGCTGGGCTTTGAGATATAAAAATGAGGAGGAAAGAAATAAAGAAATGCCAGGGTATTCTCTCAGTTGTAAGGTTCACAGGTTCTTCTGACAACATAATGGGATAAGTAATCCATGTGTTTCAAAGCCATCCGTGGGATATGTAATTCAATTTAATATGGTCCCTGTAAGGCAGCAGGGGGAGGGATGTGACAAAGCCTTTGTGGTTGTAATTCATGAGCATCCGGAGGCTCTGAGCTTGGGAGCCTTGTCTCCCTATTCCCAATGCCTAACACTCTCAGAACGTTCTAGAAGGTCTCACCGGAGCCTTTTAGTGTTGATGTTTAACTTTCCCAGTACGTCAGTCTTTGTTTTAACAGAGAAGAATCTGTTACTGTGATTTGCAGACAACATAACAGCTTGACTGTCTAGAACTTCTCTGACTCCACTAATTCCAGAAGCCTCTTTAGAAGTCAGAATAAAAGAAAGAAGCTAGGCCAGGGCATGCACACCCTGGAAGCTGCTGCTAGCCCACCACCTGCCATCTTAACACCTTGGTGCTTAGCCAGCTGAATCAGCTCAGCTGATGTCTCTGGTAGGTCCTGAGGGCGTCCTAGAGGATTCTGTGGGTCTGAAGGTGTAGGTAGATCCGTCTTCCGGAAGGAGAATCTGCATGTCCTCTCTTGTAGGTATTTAGTAAACTGTTAGTTCACAACTTTCTTTTAGTATATGTGTGTATGATGTGTGCACAACATGTGGGGGTCATATGACCACCTCAGGAGTTGGTCTTTACCCTCCATGTTGTTTGAAGTCTCTCTTGGTTTGCTCAGCGCTGGGTTCTACAAGCCTCCTGGCCCATTTGCTTCCAGAATATTCTCTTGTCTTCACCTGTAGGTATGCTGATCCATCCCCCGAGCCCAGCATTTTTTTAACCTCTGAAAGATAATATTTTACCCTTTATGTACTCGTGTGCTCGTGTGTATGGTGGGGAGGCGAGTGTGTGCCATGACTTAGTTGTGGAGGTCAACAGTAGCCTGCCAGGCTTGATTCTCTTCACGTCAGGCATGGTGGCAAGTGCCCTTAGTCACTGAGCATCTCGCTGGCCCAAAGTAATTGATTCTTCCAAGCTGTCTGCTTGCTTATGACCTTCTGCCTCCCTCATCTTTATACTTACTTGTTCTTGTTTGTTAATGTCAACATGGACCCACCACGCTCTATTGTTTAACCGGGCAACTCACTGAGCAGTACAAGTTTCGGTGCTGGGAAAATAAGATATATAATGTTCTATCCGTTTTGCAGATGAGAAAGCGTAGGTTACGGAGGCTCAGTTCTTCCTGCATTCCTGGGCAGCTCTAGCACTTCTGCTTCCCATGTAGAGTCAGCAGCCTGTACAGCCTGACTGCTCAGCCAGCCGGAAGGCCACTGGGAAGAAGTTGAACTGTGTGTGCCCGCATAGTTCTGCTGCTGAGCTTGCAGTGACCATATGGCTTCTCCGTTATGCTCACCGCCAGCCACCAGCTGCTTTGGGCGCGGTATTTGAGAGGGATGAGTGTGCGAGACATGGACCACAGAAGTAAACCTGGTACAGCCTGGGGCTCACACAGCATCAATCGCAGCAAGGCTGCTGGGCGCTGAAGCTTCTTTTTTTAAAAAATTAATTAATTAAACTTATTATTATTTTGTGTGTGTGCATTTGCGTGCGTGTGTGTGTGCGTGCGTGCGTGCGTGCGTGTGTGTGTGTGAGAGTGTGTGAGTGAGATAGGAGGCACACTTGCATATTCTATGTGTAAAGCCAGAGGACAACTTTGGGGAGTTAGTTTTCTTTTTCTTCCTTTAACTCGACTAATGGGCAAACTCAGATCTTTCAGCTTGAATGGTAAAAGCATTTTACCACTAAGACATCTTGTTGGTCCATGGAAGCTATAGAAGTTTCCTCTGGAGCATTCAGTGACTTTCGATGTCACCACAGAACACATTATGACATTCTCATATAGCTCCTGCTATATGAGCATTTTAGGCCAATGAGATAGGTCATCCAATGAAGGCTCTTGCTACCAAGTGTGATGATCGTGGTAGAAGGAGAAAACTGCCTCCCACAAGTTGTCTCCTGATCTCCATACATGTGTACACACACACACATGAAACGAATAACAGTTCTGAAATAAAATAAGATAGAGCATCCCGGCCTGGGTGCTTGCTGTCCCCTTTGTCGTCTCATTTCCATGGGGAGACATGTTCTCTGCCCTCAAGAGCCCTATTTATAGAAGGCATTCTTTCCGTAGCTGGTGTTGGAAGGCTCCACCACTCCTGACCTTTTGATTCTGAGGACTGCACTCTGGCACCTGGTCCTGAGAGCGCCTTTGTCTCAGCAGACAATTAGACCTGGGGCTGGTCCAAGGGTACACATGCCAAACTACAAAGGAAAGAACCCTTCCTCTGGAGAAGTCAGATGCTCAAGTAGCTCAGCATAGGTTTGCAGCTGTGATACCCCCCATACACACCTGCATGGTGATTTTTTTATATTATATTTTCATAAAATACATCATTCTTATATTTTTATTTGACAATATTATACACGGATATAACCTCTCTTGGTTATTTTCATCCCAATTACCCTGTCATCCACCCTTCTTTCCAACAAATCCTATTTTTGTATGTTTTGTGTTTTGCTGCTGCTGCTGTTGTTGTTGTTGTTGGTATAAGGCTATTTGGATAAGCCCAGGTGAGGACTACTTACTGTAGCCTGGGCAGAACTTACCAATGGCTACATGACTGAAGAGAGTGACTGTCCCTCCCCCCGGAACCATCAGCTGCTCTGTGGGTTGCCAGGTGAAGGCTCATGGACGTCCCTCCTCCCGGGGGGGATGGAAAGTTGACTGACTTGATCTTATGAGGGTCTTATGCAGGTGACTACAGCCATCTATGAGTTCATCAGTGCTGTGGCCATGTCATGTCTGAGGGATAGTGTTTCAGGGCCCCTCTTGCCAACCCCTGGCTTCTGCATTCTTTCCGCTCCCATCCCCCTGCCTCTAGTGCACCTCAAGGGATCTGGTGCAGTTGTCCCATTTAGGGCTCAGCACTCAACAGTCACTTATTTTCAGTACTTGGACCACTTCACATGACAGTGTGAACTAATTGGAACGGAGTAGTACCTCTTCAGTTCCATCATCCACTTGCCTGGCCAGGGTGTGCGTGACAGCAACTCTGCTGCCGGAGCCTGCAAGGGAAAGCCTTGTGCTGATTGGCTGCCTTCTGGGGACCCCGGGACTCAGCATTTGTGATGGCCCTCTACCTGTGCCTGCCTTTCTCTTAAAGTCTTTGCCTGAAGGCCTGGCCACAGACGGTTTTAGTCCTACAGGCTCTTCCCATATCTCTGTATTCCATCCCAAGAGAGCTTCGTCTCTGTTTGACAGGCTCGGGTCATTTTTTTTCCCCCACTCACACCATTTGTTATATCCAAGTTGAGACCATGATTGGCAGCACCTCTGTAGACTGGGGATGGTGATTTCCCACAGGAACAGGCTGGTGTCATTAAATTAGCACATGGTGCCTAGCACCTAGAGGCCCTCAGGACATTTATATACTAAATCTAACAGGATGGACCCAGAAGAAGAAATTAATAGTTTATCTGCCTAGTTGAGGCTCCTGGCTTCATGTTATGTAACCACCCCAGTTTTGTGACTTGGCCACTGTTTTCTAGGTTATGTGTAAAGCTTCTTAAGACAAGTGTAACAACAAGTAGGGCATTATGGAGATGGCTCAGTTGCGCAAGCATAAGGACCTGAGTTCAGTCGGCAAAACCCACATAAAAGATGGGTATGGTGGGCACGTTCATAATCTCCCTGCTGGAGAAGAGAGACTGGAGGAGCCCTGGGGCTTGTTGGCCCCCATCCGTGAGCCCCGGGGTCCAGTGAGAGACCTCGTCTCAAAGAATAAAAAAATGAGCATGTCCTGAGTGACACTCAAGAGTTGATCTGTGGCTCCACTCACATGCATCCATGTACACACATGTGCGCACATGCGTGCACACACACACACACATACATACACACACAAAGCAGAATGGATTGGGGAGAGTGGATGGTCACCTTCCATGAGGAACACTTCAGGTTACTTACACGCTACTATATGTCCAGAAGACAGCAAGCAAGGCCGTGAGGGCCACTGGCGTCGTGGTGTGGAAGAACTGTAGTCGCTCTTACACAAGTTGACAAGTCACTTCCACATGCGTGTGTTTCAGAGTTATCAGGCTTGATCCCCTTGCCTGTTCCTGCTGGCTTAGGTGCTTTGACTTCTCAGTGTTCTCTGAGGGGGTTGAAATTACACCCACATTTACATGCTAGGCGTGGGTGCACACAGCATGGTATACACACACGAGTGACTCACATGGAGGTCAGAGGACAGCTTGCAGAGATGTTTTCTTCTTCCACTGTGTGGGTCCCAGGGATCAAACTCAGGCCGTTAGGCTTGGTGACGGGTGCCTTTACCCACTCAGCCTCCTCTCCAGCCTGTTCTTTGTGGAACAGATTCTTAGAGGCAGACTTTGCAGCACTGTTAAAAACAACAACAACAAACAAACAAACAACAAAAAAACCTACCATGTTTTTTGGCCTATAAGACGCACCCAGTTTTTAGAGCAATAAAACCAGAAAAACAGTAAAAACAGTAATTGGACCATAAGGTACACTCTAATTTCCCCACCACCACCACCACCACCACCACCACCACCACCACCACACACACACACACACACACACACACACACACACACACACACACACACACATTTTTTGTGGGGAGCATCTTATGGTCCAAAAATGTGGTAGTTTTACTTCTCAGGCACTTGGGGACACCTCAGCACCGGTCCACTTTAGAGTCCTCACTGGCAGGTGATTTCTGTTGGGTTTTGAGACTGTCTCATGGAGCTCAGGCTGCTGCAACCCACTGTGTATCTGAGGATGTGAACTCCTGGTCTGCCTGCCCGCCCCTCTCAAGGGCTGGGATGGCAGGTGTGGGCCACCACACATGGCTTCAGGCCTGCAGTCTTGTAGGCATGCAGGAAATGCTGTGGATTTAGATGACAGAACTCTGTATGAAGCTGGTCAGTTGGCTTCAGACACTTCATTGTGGACCTTGTCCTCTTACCCTAAAGCCGAAGCTAATGTGGTGCTTTTCTTTTTTCTTTCTTTTTTCTTTTTTCTTAATTTATTCAGATTACAACTCAATTGTTATCCTATCACTTGTATCCTCCCGTTCCTCCCTCCCTCCCACCTCCACCCTATTCCCCTCCCCTAGGTCCATTACTGAGGGGGATTTCCTCCCCTACTATGTGGTCACAGGCTATCAAGTCTCATCTTGGTAGCCTGTTTATTCTTTCCTTGAGTGCCACCAGTGCTCCCCACTAAGGGGAGGTTGTCAAATATGGAGCACCAGAGTTCATGTCAGAGTCAGTCCCCACTCTCCACGTAACTGTGGAAAATGTCCTGTCCATTGGCTAGATCAGAGTAGGGGTTCGATGTTTACTATTGTATTGTCCTTGGTTAGTACAATAGTTTGTGCAGACACCCCTGGGCCTTGATCCACCCCATACAATGTTCTTCTTGTAGGTTTCTAAGATCCTCTGGATCCTTCTATTTCCCCAGCTCCTATATTTCTCTTACCTAGAGTCCCAGTAGGATGTCCTTTTATTAATCAACTGTAAAATCCAAGCTAGACATTATAGGGCTTTGGAGAATATCTCCAGACAGGCCAGCCTGCTTCACTGAGGGCATGAACCTTCTAGATCCCTGTATTCGCTTGCATTCTGGCCTCCCAGAATTCCATGGCATTCGTCCTACCTCATAGCTTTGTTTTAGGAGCGAATCTGAGCTGTATTTTGTCATCCATTTGCATGATTTCAATTGGAGGCTTGTAAGATGCTGGTAACTGAAATTACTTGGGTTACTATGGAGAACTTTTATGCCGTGTAAGGCGGGCGCATAGGGGTCCTCCCTTTCTCATCCGAGAGGCTGTTTTGTGGTTGGAAGAAGGAATTAATAAGGGGGAGCTCCCTGAATTAGAAGAAAGCCAGGACGCAGCTCAGTGGCAGAGCACTTCCCTATCATGCACAGCAGCCTGGGTTTGATCTCTAGTGTGGAAAAAAAGAAAACAGGGATAGAGGTTAATGCATAGGTAACCTTCAGGGGCTCATTCGATTCAGAAAGGATATTGTTTTAGGAAACGCAATCATTTCAATTTCTCTTGGGTATTTAACATTTTGAACTAGCCTAATGCCATCAAGTGACATTTAGAGCCATCTCCCCTAAGAACAGGTGTCATTTCTATCTGTCATATTAGAAAACATGAGCTCTGCAGCAGATCTGCTAATCCACACCGTGGCTTTACAGGCACGTTCTTAATCTGCAATTGTTGTACAAAATGAGGCCAGCATATTAACCCTTGTTCCTTAGTGGGCGCACGGGGCGTGTCTGTCATTGGTTAGCCATTTTGGACAGATGCTGTATTTTATAAATAGACTGTTAAGATACTCACAACTTAAACTCTTTTCCATCAAGGGTTGGGCGTCAAGCCCCATCTTGTCTTCTTCATCTCACCAACTTGTATTATTGTTAAAGGTTCATTTTCACCCTCTTCAGCCTCCTTTCCCCCTCCTCTCCCACTGTAGCTTTCAGTCAGCCGGTGTCGGATGAGCTTGGCTGCTCTAGGGCCTTTCTCTGCCTTCATTCTGGGTTCTCTTGGCTGTTATGAAGATAATTTGAAAGAAACATTTAAATTTTTAAATAAAAAAGTATATAAGCGCACTCTTCAATTAGGATTAACTGCTTATTCCCAACTGGAAAAAATAGCTTCCTGAAGCCTCACGTCTAGACTCAAAAGCTAGAATAGTGGACACATACATGTATTTATAATTTCACTTAGACTAGAGAAATATATCAATATGGATATATAGTACTCAGACTCCTGAATTAAATTGAACTAATATTTTATAAATGAAAATGTAAGAAACTACAGGGGTTAGCGGGCTGGCTCGGTGCGTAAGATCTTACCACACAAGCCTGAGGACCTGAGCTTAGATGCCCACCATGTGTTTAAAAGGTGGGATGCAGCTTCGCATAGCTGTGATCCCATCATGGGAAGATGGAGCCTGGAAGGCCTCCGGGACCACTGGCCATTCAACCTAGTGGAATCAGGGACCTCCAGTTTCCGTGAGAGGCCCTGTCTCCAAAGATAAGGTAAAAAATAATTGAGGAAGACTTTCAAAATCAATCCCTGGCTTACACATACACACACACACACACACACACAGAGACAGAGACATAGAGACAGACACACAGACACACACACACACACACACACACACACACACACACACACACGTGTGCACACACCCTTATGCACAGGTGCACATATCCACACAAACATGAACACACATGAGCGAGAGATTCCAGACTGTCTATACTGAGCACTAACAGAAGGATTCTGGCACTCTTGCTTCTTGGAGCATATTTACCATGGATCTGAAAAGACTTCAGGGTTCTTCTTTGTGTATGCATTTTCTCCCCGTTATGTGATTCTCAGAGAGTGGTTTGCAGAGAGAGCTTTCCCTTTCTTCCTTAAACTCTTAGGGGGCCCCTGCAATTTATTTACTCTCCCAAACAGTGGGTCAGTTGTTGAGTTCCAGGGACTGAGTAGATTACCAAGTGTAATAGTCAAGGTTCTCTAAGGAATGGAACTGGGGTGTGTGTGTGTGTGTGTGTGTGTGTGTGTGTGTGTGTGTGTGTGTGTGTGTGTGTGTGATTTGTTCTAGGCTGTGATTTAGCTAATCCAACCATGGCTGTCTTTAAATGGAAAATCCAAGAATGCAATATTGTTTAGTCCATGGGTGGATGTCTCAGCTGGTCTTCAACATACATCAGAATCCCAAAATAGTAGGCTCTCTCTAAGAGCAGTGAAGAAGGAGTGCCTCAGCATCAAGGCAGATGAACCTGCCAGCGAGAGTGAGGACAAGCAGGCAAAAGCTTTCTTCTTCCATATCCATTATATAGGCTGCCATAGCAAAGTGTAGCCCCAAAATCCCATCGAGAAAAACCCCTCACAGGTACACCCAGGTTCTTGGGTTTTATTAAATTCCAGATGTCATCAAGTTCTTGATAACCAAGAACAGCTGTCACAAGGGAGCCAGACCCTTTGGATGTAAGTCATATTTCTCAACAACTTTAGCTTCAGCATCCCTTTTAAGGGTCTCTAAAACCTTCTGAGGACTAAGCGCTTATGGGTTGATTGGCTTACAGATAATAATCAATGTATTGCATGTCTGCATTCGAGCAACATCACATGTAACATCTAGAAGCTTTCACTGCACAGGTATGACAAAATGAGTGTGTGATGGCAGATAACGCCTCTTTTTATTATTACTATAAAAAGAAGCTATGAGAGCCCCTTACAGAGTCATGAGGATCTCTGGCTCAAAATTCAGTGTGGTTGGTGAGAACAGGGCAAGAGAGAGACAGAGACCAAAGAGCTTGAAAATTGTTTTTCCAGATACTAAAATATCTACTTGTTTTCCTTCAAGAAAAATTCTTGTAAATAAATTTCCGGGGTATATTTTAGCATATATATGCTATAGATATGTGAGGTGCATGCACTGTGAGAAAAGAGCAGTTTTCAGTCTGGAAACTGACTGTAAAAGCAGTTGACGGGAGGGAGAAAGGTTGTGAATTTGAGACCAGATTGATAGAGTAAAGCTCATGCTTGATCGACAGCATTGATTACACCGAGCATGGTAGTGCGCTCCTGTGACCCCAGCACTTGTGACGTGGAGGCTGGAGGTCACCCTGTGCCACAGTGCCAGTTCTAGGGCAGCCTGAGCAAACACAGAGCTACGGCATACTGAGAAGGACTGTGAATGGGAAAGGAATTGCTCCAAAGAAAACAGCAGGCTGATCTGATAATGATGTGCAGTGTTCTCAGGCCTGGTGTCAGGGGCGAGGTTGCATATTAAAAATGTCATTCGGAAATGAGCTGCTAGCTACAAACAGGGCCAAACTAATAACATTGTTCAGGATGGGCCAGCCAAAGCAGATAAGGTTCGTCAAGTTCCTTGTAACTGGCTTTGAAATGATGGGGATGCAGTGGGGGTGTGGTCTTTACTCCTGTTCTTTTTCTTCTACCTCCAAGTAGTTTTTGGAAAGAGTTTATCCTGCCCCAGGCTATCAGTTATACCTTGGTGTGTACAAAATTAATCTTAAAATGTTATCTGCAGTTTCTAGAAATCCAGCAAGCTGAGCTACCTCCTTTAACCCAGTCCCCTTAACCCCTCCCAGATGTGCCTGGGGGCTTGCCTCCTAGGTGATCCCAGAGCCTGGCAGGTTGACAGTTAACACAGCCACCACATGGGCATGTTGGTGGGCAGTTTCTAAAATGCTGGCATGGATGCCTGACGGTTTAGTTTTCTGTCTTTTCAATTGCATGTGAGCATGTGTGCACACACATGTGCATGCAGGTGCTCTTGGAGGCCAGAGCCGTCAGAGCTCCTGGAGTGGAATTTAGCGATGGTTGTGAGGCACAAATCATGTTCTGGGAACTGTACTCTGGTCCTCTGAAAGCACTTAACTGCTGAGCCTCCAGCCCCAGAGGTTTCTGTTTCCTCTGTGGCTGGTCAGCCCACAGTCTACAGTATTACTCCTGGCTCTCCACCTTAGCCAGCCCACTGTTGCCCAACTCCAGTCATTAAACAGCAAAACAAATCCACAACAGCCAAAGGAAACCTTTATCATCTGTTAGCAATGGTGTAAGTTATTCAGGGAGAACCTTACCAGGCTAAGGAGAGCTTACGCCTGCGCAGCTTCTACTCCACCTTGCTGCCTTCTCTCTTCCCCGGGCCTGCACTTCCCAGACTTTCCAGAACATGCAGGGACAGTTCACTACCCCAGAGGTTTGCCACACTCAGGCTGGAAATCACTGGCTAGCTTGGACTTGGAGTCGCAAAGGGCGTTTGGCTGTTGAGCAGAGCTATCTATTATAAGGACTGCTGCCACATCTGTTTCTTCTCCCAGGGTTCCCTTTTAAAAAGATTTATGGGTGGGTTTGCCTACACTTTCTATGTGCCTGGTAACCATGGAAACCAGAAGAGGGTGCCAGATCTCCCAGAACAGGCATTGCAAGCTTTTGTGAGCCACCATCTAGGTGCTAAGAACTGAACCAGGGTCCGGTTCAGGGGTAGTAAGTGCCTTTAATGGCTGAGCCATCTCTCCAGGCTCCTCCACTCCCTACCAGGGTTATTGAGGAAAAAGTTTCTATTAGCTTTTTATACCAAGCTGCTTCTTTTCTTTAAGGACAAAAAGAAAAACAAAAAACAAACAAAAATATTTCTTAGTGGGACTGGCAGGAGTCTGGAGGTATACATGTAACTCAGAGGACAACTTTTGGGAGTAGATTCTCTTCCTCCGCCATGATGGACCTGGGGCTTGTTGGCAAGCGTGTTTGCCCCTGAGCCATCACTCGTAAGCCCTTGCTTCCATGCTTGCACGTTCCTTAGTACTAGTTATTTCCTCTTTAGAAATGTCAGTCGTTCACCCTGTGATACTACACCCAGAAGTCTCTACTGTACCCACCTCCAGCTCTTAGTGTCTACGACTGTTTGGCCTTCTCCGTCCCCTTCCTTCCTTGTCCATTTTCAAAGGGTTACCGCATGCCTTCTCTTGGCAACTCTCTCCTTCTTGGACCTGCCTTCTCCTAAGACAGAAGAACAGAAGGAGGAAGTAGTTAAAGGGCGGCACTCGGAGGGAGAGAGATGAGCCGATTTGCTGCTTATTATACATGCTCAGAAATGGCTGGACTCCGCAACCGTATGGTTATAAAACATTGAAAGTGAATCAGCCTTAGCCGGGCGTGGTGGCACATGCCTATAATCCTAGCACTCGGGAGCCAGAGGCAGGTGGATCCCTGTGAGTTCAAGGCCAGCCTGGTCTACAAAGTGGGTCCAGGATAGTCAAGGCTACACAGAGAAACCCTGTCTTGAAAAAAAAAAAAAGAATCAGCCTTTTTTCATTTTTTATTACATTTATTTATTTACTGTGTGTGTGTATGTGTGCATCTTTGTTTGCACATATACCACTGCACACATGTGGAGATCAGAGGACAGCCAGTACCTATGGGAGTCTCCTTCTGCCATAGTTGTGGGGGAATCAAACACATCAGGCGTGGTGGCAAGTACTTTTAACCACTTAGCCACCTCGCCAGCTCCAGATTGTAAGTCTGAGTGATTCCAGGTGGTCTTCCAAAGAAACTGCTAAGACCTCTGAGTGGCCCCCTCAGGGCCCTCCGCTGCCTGGATGATTCAGCATGACCTTAGCTGGGCGGCCTGCACCGTGCTTCCCCCTGCTCCAAAGCCGAATCTGCCGGCCTGGACCTCAGTTGTTGGGTAGGACGTCGTAGACACCATGCTGGGTGTGACTGGCTGCCCAGAACCGCTTTGCTTAGACTGAATGGAGAATGAAGGTGAGCTCACTGTCTGCTTTGGGTTTTCCCACAGCAATCTGAGCTGTCGGCTGAAGAAAGTCCAGAAAAATTAGGAACCTCCCAACTGCATCAGCGGAAAGTCATTTCCTTGAATAAGCAGATTCTGCAGAAGACCAAACATCTAGAAGAGGTGAGCGTTTTTATGATAAACTCGATTCTTCCAAGAGGGGAGAGAACGGGAAGATGATGACTGAATGAAGAAAGAGAGCCTTGTGGTGGATTGGGCAGAGGCGGCTCTGGCGCAGCCATAGTCCAGCTGTCAGTCCAACCTAGCTGCATGTGACTTTGTAAATAAAGCAGATGTGTAGGATGTGGGTGTGTACGGGTGTGGGCAGGTGTGTATGTGCGGATGTGCATGCCTGTGCCTGGTGGGCACGTGGAAGCCAGAGGCCGGTGTTGGATGCCTTCCTTGGTCATCGTCCTCTTTATTTACGGAGGCAAGGTGTCTCTGCACCAGTCGGGCCAGTCTAGCTAAGTTGCCAGGGTAGCGCTTGTCTCTGCCTCCTAAGCACTGGGATTAGAGCCAGGCTGCCTCCCTCATCCAGCTTCACACATGGCTTCCAGGCTCCAGTCTTGCACAGTAGGCACTCTGTGCACTAAGCCTCTCTCCATCCCCGTGATGGGGGGGGGGGGGTCCAAACAGGGTTTCTCCGTGCAGCCTTTGTTGTCCTGAACTCGATTTGTAGACTAGAAGGGCTTCAAAGTCACAGTGATCTGCCTGTCTCTGCCTTCCTGAGTTCTAGGATCAAAGCTGTGCACCACTACACCCAGATTTTCTTTTTTCTTTCTTCTTTTTTTTTTTTTTTAGAGAGCTATTGGGAAGGTCATTTGTAGTTCTTGGTGACAGGTAGAACTGTTTTGGAACACCTTCATACATCCTCCCTGGAAAGCAGACAAAAGAGAAGACAGACAATGGGACTCAGGGACAGTCCTTAGATGATAAAAAGATGCTACATGCCATCTGGGGACATGGCTCAGCTGGTGAAGGGCTGCTGTGCAAGCATGAGGCCCTGAGTTCAAATCCCAGGACACGTGGAAAGCCTGGAGTTGCAGTATGCACCTATAATCCTAGTGCTACGGAGGTGCCCCACACTAGTTCATGGGTGTGGCTTATTGCCTCTTTGCTGCTGTCTAGAGCATCAGGCCAGGGGAGCCACAGTGGCTTATGGGTATAGCTCAGTGGTAGACTCCTTGTTTATTATGCATGGAACCTTAGGTTAACTTCCTAGCACCAAAATAAGTAAATATAGAACTGTTCAAAAAATAAAAGCGAAAGTCCTGCAGTTAAATCGGATTCAGCCTTTCTGGGCTCCTACTTTCTCATTGTTAAAAGAGGGGTCCCATCAATGTCTATGCTGAGAAAAGGATTCCATTCAAACAAATGTCCTTTCTCTCCCCCTCACAGCTGCAAGCAAATCATACCAGCCTCCAAGCCAAGTACAGTGACACGAAGACGACACTGGCAGAGGTAAGCAGATCTCCCCCCTCATTTACGGTGACCTCAGGGCCCACAGTCACCCCTCCCAGGTCACATCACAGCAGTGTGGGTAAACTGATGGCGTGGGCCAAGCACCGCCATGCCACGTACCTTCCCTGTGGACTAGACTCTGGGGCCAGAACCTGTCACTTCCACAGCAGCTGAGGAAAGCAGCATTCTGCCAACAGCGCTGCTCAGACATGGGTGTTCTGAGCCCTCTCATGACACAGACCAAAGTTTCATCTCTGCGAAGCCTGCCCCTCAGACTGGATTTCCCCCTCAAGTGAAGCAGGGCATGGAAGGAGGCAGAGAGATAGTAACAGCACGTGACACCCATGGAGACAGCCACATGGCCTCCCAGGAAAGCTGGGTCAGCGGTCGGTGGGCTGGCCTGCCAGCTCTAACCTCTCTCTATCTGCCGCGCAACCCTCCCAGTCACAGCTGTGATTCCCATATGGAAGGCTAATTCCTTCTGAATGAGCACTGTCTTCCCGGGTCTCTGCGGGCGGGCACTCCTCATATCCAAGGCTTACATAGCGCTATAGTTAGCGCTTTGGTCGCAATTCATTCACAAGTGGCTACGCCAGTTTTTGCCTGTGCTCAGATGTTTGAGGTCTAGGTCATATGTTCATCTGGTTTAAAGTTCCCTCACACCATCTCTCAATACCATATACTCTTCCCAGATACTTGACTCGTTACTGTCACAAAACCCCTGGCAGGAAGCAGATTAAGGGGGCACGGCTTCAGTTTGGCTCAGGGTTGAGGCACGGAGCTCTCTGTAGTGCAGAAGTCAAGGCAGCGCCACATCCTGTCAGGAAGCAGGCAGATGAAAGCTAGTGCTCAGCTCACCTTCTCCTTTTCCTGCAGTTTAGGACACCAGCTTGGGGGTTTGGGGGATGGGAGTAGGGGTAGTAGTGCCTCCCACCGGTAGGGTAGGCCTTCCCAGCTCAGTGAACCCAGTTAGCTCCCAGGCTTGTCCAGAGCTCATCTCACGGGGGTTCTAGACACCAGAGGGGTCACAGTACTGGCCGCCATGGCAGCTTGCTCCCATTGTCTCCAGGGAAGGGTGCTGCTTTCCATGTAGCAAATCAGCTGATGGCAACAGATAACCAGAGCTGGGAAGCTTCCTGTTCTCTTTGCTGTTGCCAGCCATCTGGGGCCCTCAGATGCTCTCTTCTGTGTAGCGGAGTCAGGGTTCATTGCTCTGTCAGCCTCGCTCTCCTAATGCAGGCCTCAGCCCTCCAAGCCCTATTCCCCACCTACGCTGGCTAGTTCTCCATAGCTGTCTTCCGTCTGTTCCCGTATGCCAGCCCTCTGTCTTTTCCCGTGAGTTAACCCACTTTCACGCTCCAGCATCTTAGGTTGGATTGTTCGCAGACCTGAGGTGACAGGGATTTGGTGCGACACCTGGCTGTACTGCCATTTTCAACTAGGAACTTCTTAAATTTGCATTTTGTTTGAATGGGTCACATATATGCACGTGCATGTTTTCTCTTGAAAACATTTATTTATTCACTTACTTACTTACTTACTTACTTTTGTATTCATTTATTTCATGGGAGTGGCAGGGGCTGGGCTGTTAAGTGTGCCACAGCACATGTGTGGAGGTCAGAGGACGACTTGTGGAAGTCATTTCTCTTCCATGTGGATTCCAGGGACTGAACTCAGACTATCAGGCTCGGCAGGGCGGGTCTTGTTCCCGAGCCATCTTATCAGCCCACGAGTGCATATTTCTGTGCCATGGAGTTTGCCATGGTCAGGATTTTAGACCTTGCTTTCTAGATCATTGTGAAAAGATGTAGTTAAAACAGTCAAAGGGGTAGAGAGATGGCTCATGAGTAAAGTGCTGCTGCGTTAGCGTAAGGACCTGTGTTCAGAACATGACTGTCGAGGGAAAAGCCTGGCATGTTGGTGGCGGCTGCAACCCCAGCACTGTGCGTGGGGATAGATGGATCCCAGCGGCTCCTTAGACAGCTAGGCTAGCGAAACCTTGGCCTTCCGTTTCAGTGAGAGATCAGGGCTCAAAAAATCAAGTTAGAGAAGCAAAGAATTGAGACAGACATTGCAGCATCAGCCTCTGACTCCACATGCACACCACGCACAGGCAAGTGCACATATGCACACCCATACACCTTGCACAGAAGTATTCCGCTATGCACTGAAGTCTGCATTCTCTTAAAGATTTTCCCTTAGCTAACTCACAAGGTAAAACCGTTTGTCTTAGTTAGGGTTTCTGTTGCTGCTGCAGTGAAATGCCATGACCAAAAAGCAAATTGGAGAGGAAGAGCTTTTTAGCTTATACATCACATCACTGTTCATCATCAAAGGAAGTCGGAGCAGGAGCTCAAACAGCGCAGCATCCTGGAGGCAGGAGTGATGCAGAGGCCATGGCGGGGTGCTGCTTTCTGCCTTGCTCCTCATGGCTTGTTCATCTTGCTTTCTTATAGAACCCAGGACCACCAGCCCAGGGATGGCACCACTGACAAGACACTGGGCCCTCTCCCACTGGTCACTAATTAAGGAAATGCCCTATAGGCCTGTCTGCAGCCTGGTCTAGTGGAGGAATTTTCTCAATTGAGGCTCCGTCCTCTCTGATGTCAAGTTGGCACAAACCCAGCCAGTACACTGTTCAAGAGGCTGGGAAGTGCTAGCCATGCAGTGACAGTAGAATTCTAATAGTTATTCTTCCTCTCCCATCCTTGCTTTCCCGCCCTGTCTCTGTCTCTGTCTCTGTCTCTGTCTCTGTCTGTCTGTCTGTCTGTCTGTGTCTGTCTATCTGTCTGTCTGTCTGTCTGTCTGTCTGTCTGTCTGTGCCCCTCTCTCTCTCTCTCTCTCTCTCTCTCTCTCTCTCTCTCTCTCTCTCTCTCTCTGTGTCTGTGTGTGTGTGTGTGTGTGTGTGTGTGTGTGTGTGTGTGTGTGTATGTGATGTGTGTGTTCCTGCCCCCTTCCCTACTCCAAGGCATTGGCTCTCGGCATTGCCTTGGGTTTTCCTTCCTCTTTCTGCTGCACTGTGAAGTCATCGCCAGAGCAACAGTTAGCAGATGTTGACTCTGCCCTCCCTGCTGCCTCTCTCCCTCTTTCCCATCTGTCTGGCACATCTATTTTCTCAGTGTGCAACCAAATCCAGTGGGCTCAGTCATCTAGCCCAAGTGAGCCAGGAAGCCAGGGTGGTTCATGGAGCACAGCTTCCTGTTTGCTTTTAAGTCTCTGTGGTCAGTGATGCCCCTGTTCTCTCCTGCAGCTGAAGAGTCATGCTGAGAAGCTAGACAAAGAGCAGGCAGCCCTGGAGAAGCTGGAGGCCAAAGCTGACCCAAGGTAAGGGCCTCAGCTTGTGTAGTCATCCCTTTGAGGAAGCTGTGTGAATGCGAGCAAGTGCATGCGTGCATGTGTGCATGTCTGACACTTAATCAAGGGACGGAGTCTGAGGCCATGGACTGGAGCTCCATGGAAATCAGATACTGGCACATGATCATCCAAAAGGGACCAGCAGTCACCCTGATGCTCCTCACCGAGATCCTCGGGCTGCACTCAGTCACCGACCTCTCTTCCTCCTCTCCTTGCCATCAGAGCAGCGTTGATCTGCTGCCTCTGATGGTTGATTTTTAAAAACAATGAAACAGGGCTCAGTAGGCAAAGCACTTGCTTTTTAAACGTGAGAACCTATGTTTGGCATCCCGTATCCAACCTGAAAGGCTGGCCGTGGTGTACACACTTGTAATCCTAGAGCCAGGGAGCCAGAGACCAGGCCCTGGCCAGTGAGAATGTGAGGAGGAGCCAGCGGCTGCAATAGCTCCTCATGGTAAAGTGCTGGCTGTGAAGGCTGGTGGCCCGGGTTCAGTTCCTGGATCTCACAGCTTGTCCTCGGACCTACACACATGCTGACAAGTACTCTCACACAAAATAAATAAATAGATGTAATAAAGTAGGTTTTAATTAAAATAGGGCTAGCACCTGAAGAACACATGGGTTTTAATAGTGTGTCTACTCTGAGTACAGTTAAATATATAAGTGAGTATCCCTGAAGCTCACGGATAGTTCCAGAGTTCACAGTCTCATTCTAGATTCCTGTCATGTGTGTTTTGTGTCGTCGTGGGCTTGAGGGTACAAACGCATAGTCAGACATGGCAACCCCCCCACCCCCCATTACAGCCTTGGGGAAAACAAAGGAAATTAAAAAGGAGCTCTTCATATTGTCAGTGTGGCCCTAGCGGCGATTCATAAAATCACATCGTAATGGCCCACCCATGCAGTTCAGTTGTCTGATGTCTCCTCAGCATTCTGCAGAGCCTGAGAGCCCTCGTAGCCATGAATGAAAGTCTGAAAAGCCAGGAACAGGACTTTAAAGCACACTGCCGGGTAAGTGCTCTGTGGTGTTGCCGGCCAGGCAGGGACTCCACTGAGGCTCTTGGGTTGTCCTGTCACCCACCCCCTCACTCCTCACCCACCCTGTGCTGCTGGGTGGGCGTGCCAGCCAGTGCAGTGTGAAAGGCTGACTTGGGCTCTGGAGGTGACTCTGTGGGTAAAGTGCGTTCTGCTCTTGCAAGCCTGGGAGAGCTCTTTTACTCAAAGGATGAGCTTGGCCATGAGAGCAGAATACCCCCTTCCCTGTCAGCTTTTGGCTCACCACAAACTAATGAAAGAAATGTCTGCATTGAATAGTTAAGTTGGACAGGCAAGATGGCTCAGCTGGCAATGATGCCACCAAGGCTGACAACCTGAGTTCAGTCCCTGGGAGGCACACTGTGGAAGGAACAAAAACCCAACTCCATAGGCCGTCCTCTGCCCTCTACACATATGCTGAGGTGCACATGCACATGAACATAATTGTAAAACCAAGCCGCTCATGGTTGGCCAGCTAACCTCCAGTTGTGGCTTACCTGGGCTTTGTAAAGTTTCATCTTGCTTTTCCAGGAGGAGATGGCCCGGCTACAACAGGACATCGAGACCTTGAAAGCTGAGAGAGCACCAGGCGAGAAGGTAAAGGCTTCAGTTAGCCCCCAGTGCCGTCAGCTGCCTTCTGGCTGGTGTGTGGAAGGACTGCAGCACTTCAGCAACATGACCCTTCCGTCTCCAGATGGAGAGGACACGAACAGCCAGGCTGGGGGAAGGGTTCTCCCCAAGCCCAGCTTGATGAACCAGTACATTTAGTGGGTTTAGTTCCAGGGCCTTGGGTGACTCACAGGCAACTACACAAAGTCGAGTCTTTGGCAACTTTTGAGCAGCTGTGCTGCTGAAAGCCCATGCTAGTCAATAGTTTCCCTCTTACATATCTTGGGCACACTTATTTTGAAACAACATCTCTGTGCTTTGCTCAAGGTGGCCTTAAACTTGGACCTTTTTACCTCAGCCTCTGAGTAGCTGGGATGACAGGCCTGAGCCACCAGAGCCTGTGGATCTCTTAGATTTTGTTTTCCCTTACCACACTTCATTCAGAGCTTGCCTCCTGAGGATGCTTGTGCTTCTGGGATATTAAGACCCTGGAGCCCAGTCCCTGAAGCCACCTTGCACTTGCAGCAGGGGGATGGGAAAGTCAGGGAAGGAAAGATCTGTGCCCAAGCTCCTGGCATGGAGGCTCCAGCTGTCTTCAGGTACTTCTCCAGCTCCAAGCCTTTGAGGCATCGTCAGATCCCCAGGCTGGGCCTTTGATTTGGGAGAGATCACATTTCTGTGTCATCCCACCAAAGGGATTCTTCTATTGAAAATGAGCTACAAAGGGTCTGGGGAGCAGACTTACAGGATAAACGGCTAGCTGTGCAAGCCCAGGACCTGAGTTTGGATCCCAAACACCGGTGTAGATGCCAGGCAGTAGGAGGTGGACACAGAAGGCTCTCTGGAGCTCTGGCCAGCCAGTCTAGCCACACTGGCTGAACTCCAGGCTCAGTGAGGAGAATGAGTCTCAACAAATAAAATAAGGCAAGATGGTTCAGCCGGCAAAGGTGCTACCACCAAAGCCTGTTGACCTCAGTTTGACCCCTGGATCCCACAGATAGAGGGAAAGCACAACAAGCTGTCTCCCCTCCCCCCTCATACACACACACACACATACACACACACACACACACACACACACACACACACACACACGCACGCACATGTGCGCGCTAGCATTTTAAAATAAATAAGGTAGATAGTGACAGAGGAAGACAAAGACATGGGCACACACACCCCTGCCCATGCACACACTCAGAAGAGCTACAGTGGAGTTTGTTGGGGTGCACCTAGCAAATGTATAAGATCTGGGCTTCTCAAATGATCTGGCCACTCTTTAGAAAAACGAGGTGCATTTCAGCGCTTCAGTTGCTCCTCACGGCTCCCGCCTGTGGAGCCTAGGTCCTCAGGCTCTGTGTGTCCTGCTTCACTGAGCTGACCCTGCTTCCACCCTTTCAGACTCCCTCCAGCGGAGAGCCACGGGGTGCCCTGACCTCCACCATGACTCACAATGTAAGTATCTCCTCATCCCTGGCACTGGCCTTGTCCCAAGAGAATGTGTCAGCCTCTTTTCCATTTTCCTTGCACACTTTCCCAGACCACTGTATAGTCTATATCTCTGCCTCCTCGTCTGCTGGCCTGCTGGAGGCATGGGACCATTTTAGACCTTTCACTCCTGAGGTAGAAGAGGCCTCTGTGGGCCACATGAGCCCTGAGGAGCTAGAGACTGGTGAAGACGGGACACTGCCTTCTTTGCCGTATTCTAGCAGGCGCCTTCTCTGGTTGCCATAGTGACTGTATCAGGTGTGTCCAACCTGCAGCTCAACACAGAGCTCAGTACAAACTTACTTAAAATATTATGAGGGGTTTTTTTTTTTTGGTAACTTAATTGCATGTTTTTCAAGAATGAACTTTGTAAATGATGACATTATGACACATGTTATTATAAATGAATGGGCATGACTATATTCCAGCTCAACTCTATTGACAGAAATAGGCAAAAAGTCAGGCCTGGCTCAGAGGCTGTAGGCTTTCTGTGGCATGCTCTAATTTGCTGAACCCTGATATGAGTTAAAACAGTACTTGTTGCATGTAAAGAGAAAGGAAGAGAGAAGGGCCATGTAGGAAGCAGCGACTGCCAAATGGGCCTTCTGTAAGGGTGGTTCTTCATAGCCTCCTTGGAGGCTGGACAAGGGACTCCTCCATTGATACCTATTAGGTGTTGCCTGTAACTAAGCCCTGTGCAAGAGACTGCGCATGTGCTCTTGTGCGTGCATGCCCCTTCTGTAATGTGCACATGTGCTATATGTGCTCTTGTGCACACATGCCCCTTTTGTCATGTTTTCTGAGACATAGATTGTCTAGCCGTTTTCCTGTGTTCAGTGTAGAGCCTAACCTACACATTAGCTCTGTCCCATAAGAACTTTCTGTGATGATGAGGATGTTTGCACAAACATCCCTCCCACATGGCTACTGGGGGACTGTTTTTTTTTTTTTCTCGTATTTTACTTGTTGCAAGGTTAAAGAGACATGGAGGGTTAGCCATCGTCATTTGGGAACCCTCATGTCCATCAGAAACAGGGTTAGCTGAAAACAGAGATGTAGATTAACGACTTGTAAGGTAGTGCGTGATTCCCTTTTGTTGTATGGTATTCTGAGATATGGGGGCTTCGGGAGCCCATAGGAGGGACTCACTTAAGGACATTCAATTTTAGGAGCTGATGGGGTGGCTCAGCAGGTAAAGTAATTGCCTTGCAAACCTGATGACATGAGTTCAATCCCCAGAACCCACCTGAGTTGGAAAGAGAGAACCAACTCCACAAAGTTGCCCTCTGACCTCCACAGTTCACTCTCCTATATGCCCCTCCCCCCCCAAATAATACTAAATATTTTTTCTTCTAAAAAGAACATTGGATTCAGCCAGGATCCTAATGAAAGGAGAAGTGTTGGATGTGGTGTGGAAGTGTCTCACAGGTGTGAGGTTCTAAACATGCCATTTGAGAGAAGGAGTTTGAGACTCCAAGCTGGGAGATGCAGTTAGATGTACTCAACGTGCAGAGACAGCCAGAGAGCAGAAGGTCCACTCTGGGTGACTGGGGCCCGCCTGTTCTCGCTCGTAGGAGGACCTGGACAGACGGTACAACATGGAGAAGGAGAAGCTGTACAAGATTCGCTTACTGCAGGTGAGTGTCCACCAAGACCAGGTGCACAGCTCTTCCTGGCAGGTATGAATGTGCTGGGACTGAATGGAAGGCCTTAGTCTATGAGAGCCGCAGTCAGCAGGCTCTGCTCGCTGCTCTCTGTGTATCCAGTCATGCCGTGACTTAAGTGTCCTGGAGGTTCTGATCCACAAATGACCCTGGGCTGGGCGTTACATGTTGGTTAGGGTCACTTTCTCTAATCCTTTTTTTTTTTTAGGGAGGCAGCGGGCAAGCTTTGGTAGGAATGACCTGGGGGTTTAGGGGCCCGTGAGAAGTTATTGTCATCTTCCTGGTTCTTAGTTATTTTGTGAGCTAGCTGGTTAACTTCAGGTGAGTTCAGTGTGTCCCTGGGACAGGAGCAGGAGTCTGATTTTCAGTGTTTTGAGAGTGTATCTCAAGCTTGCCTCAGATCCTATGTGGAGCCCCAGCTGGCCTTGAACTTCTGATACTCTTGCCCAGTCTCCCACGTGCTGGAATTATAGATATGCACCACCATGCATGACTACCCTTCAAATATTTAAAGATGGCCTCTCAGCCTTCAGCAAGATCAAGAGCAAATATTTAAAGGTACATAGAATTAATACAATCCGGGCCCTGCTGTTTGGAAACCCTGACTGGCTACTTCCTGCATATTCAGCCATGCATCAGGTCCTAGTAACAAGAACTGGGAAGATATGTCCTCTGGGAATTGGCTATTTGAGGGCCACGGTCTGCCCCTCTATACCAAAGTACAAGGCTGTTTGTGTGGGAAATGCCACATAGAGTACTAGTAAGGCAAGGCTGAGGCCAAGCTAGAAGAGAGATGACAAGGAAGCCCGTAGCTTGCTGAGGGCCTGGCCCAGGCAGAGGCAGCAGGCTCTGTGAGTGGAGCTGGCAGGGGGAAATGAGGCGCTGTATCTAATGGGATTTAGTGATGACTGGATAAGAAGAAGAGGGGGATCGAGGCTGATGCTCAGGTGTCTGACCCAAAGGTGGACACATGTGGAGGAAACTGGAAAACAGGCATAAAGGAGAAGGGAGCCAAGTGACAATGTGAAGGGAAGTGTTAGTAAAATCTCCCAGCTGGGTCTGCAGTGGGTTTGCTGGAAGACAGCACAGCACTTTCAAAGTGCTTGCCTTACAAGTGTGAGGACCAGAGATCACACCCCTGGAAGCCCCGTAAATTCCAGGTGGATGTAGTGGCCTACCTGTCACCCCTCCTGCAGAGGGAGCCAGAAGATCATCAGAGCAGACTGGCCAGCAAGACTAGCCCCGCCTGAGCTCTGCGTGCGATTGAGAGACCCTGCCTCAGTGGATAAGATGGAAGAATGGCTGAGGCTGATTCCTGCCGTCACCTGTAGGCCTTCATGTGCACATATGTACACAGGCTCTCCCACACATGCAGAAATGTTCATACACCACATGGGAACACCATACATGCACACATGAAAGAACGGAGGGGCGCAGCAATCCATCAGGTAACATTGTGGGAATAATGATGGGTGTCGGCTCCAACTCAAAGGAGTGTGGGCCGGAGACCGTGTTCTGCAGCGTGGATGGCCACTAAGGCCAGGCACATGTGGGCAAGACCAAGACTGAACCCTTGTGAACAATACAGCAAGAACAAGAGAGAGAGAGAGACGGGAGAGGAACCGAGGGTTGTTCACAGAGCCTGAGCAGACAGCTTGAGTTGCCGTGGCCAAGTTCGATGTGACAGTTTTTGCTTCATATTTTACTTTGTCATGTTTGGTTGTTATCACTTAGACACCTGTTCTTTTCTAATGAGAGACAGAAAGGGAAGCCGGGTGTGGTGGCACACGCCTTTAATCCCAGAGCTTAGGAGGCAGAGGCAGGCGGATCACTGTGAGTTTAAGGCCAGCCTGTTCTACAAAGTGAATTCAACCTTGTCTCGAGAAAAAAATATTTTTTTGAAAAAAAATTTTAAGGGGGGGGGGTGTGGAATGAGAGAGATAGAACGGGAGTGGATCCAAAGGAGAGAGGAAATTATACTCAGGATAGATTCTATTTTTTTTTTAAATCTGTTTTCAATATGGGAAGTGGTTGAGGACGGAGGAGCTAGAAGATCAGGTTCCTCAATCTAACATGTCCCAGGAAGTTTCAAAGTGAGAGGGAAGTCATGTGAGACTTTCCTGGGTAGACAGAAGACACACACTCCTAATCTCTGCAGTTAGGGAACCCACGACAGATCCAAGTAATGGACCCACCAAAGTCGTCTTGGTGAAGCAGTGAGTTTTTATTGGTGTTCCCTCCACCTGTTGGTGAGGGATGACTTACAAGGAGCCGGGATGACTCACCAAAATGCCCTCCTTAACACAAGTGACAACGAGAGGCAGCTGCATCCCTGGAGCCCCCGCAGCACTTGCAGGCAGCTGGGCAGGTGGGGGTCTCCTTGACATCTCTTCTAGGCATCATGGCTGGTCAGTGTCCTCCCCCAGCAGTTATTTGCTGCTCTCTTGGGGAGGGACCTAGTGAGTCCTGTAAATTTCAGCTTTCAGGGAGGGTAGAGTTTGTTGACTTCCTGAGTCTCCTGATCACCCCCACCACCCAACCTGCCCTCACTTCTTCCTGAAAGGGGTGTTCCAGCTGGGAAGAAGCTGGGGTACAACATTGTAAGTGGAGAGGCCCAGGGCGTGGCAGATGGAGGCACTAAGTGTGCCTGGCTGCCAGGGCAAGAGCCTGGTGGTGGAATGGCGGTGCAGCTCAAGAAAGGGTTATTTAAAGGGAAAGACTTGAGCAAATTTAATGAGGATGAACAGCCAGTGTGTCCACAAGCACCCTCGTACATGAAGAACATTCTAGAAATGAAGACACAATAACGAGGCGGCATGAATGCTTGTGTGAAATGACCCTAGGGTAAAGATGCTTGCTTCTAAGTGTATGCTGTGTAGGGGTGCGGGAAGAGGTTCAGTTTCTCTGCTTATTAAAGTTAGAAGGGAAAAAAAAGAGTTAGAAGGCAGGAGAGAAGTGTCACTAGAAATCTTGGGGAATCTGGCAGAGCCATCCCGTGATGTTAGGGAAATCGAGGTTCCCTCACGGGGTTCTTGGCTTTATTAGTAAAAGGATTATGCGCAGACTCAAACAGAAGCTCAAGGATAGTTTATTAATTAGAGCTTAAAGGGAAAACCCCAAGGCAGGCAGGCTGTGAATCAGAGCTGCCTGGGAGGAGAGGGAAGATGAGCGTGGAGGTCAGGCATGCAGGAGGAAGGGGAGCTTTAGGAAAAGAGCAAAAACGCCCTTGGCATTAGTTAGCCATGTCACAAGTATATTGGGCTCTTTCCAGCATTAGAAAGAAAAGACTAGTTAGCACTCTTCTGACTCAGCAGGCAGACCCAGCCAAGCATAGTGGAGGCTCACAGGGACTGCTGCCCTGGGAAGCAGCCTGCTCCCTGGCCTGCCCCTCTGGACTAACCCTTAGGGGAGGAGACAAGGGCATGTCTCCACCTAGAGGTAGATTGCATCCTCTGCAACCCGAGTCTGATCACCAGGACCCACACTGTGGAAGGGGAGACCTGCCACAAATGTGTGACCTCTGAACTCCACCACCCGCCATGGCACATATAAGCAAACAAACATGTAGTTTTTACAGATTTTAAGGGTTGCGTGCTCGTGCCTTAAGGTTCCAAAGAAGAAAGTAGAGGCCAGCCCCAGCACTTGCACGGAGCAGAGCCTTGGCTGTGTCCTGCCCAGAACAGTATAGTCTGCACTTACGAGCTGGTCACAAGGGTGGGGTTTCTGCCTAGAGCCTGCAATTCCTCAGAAATTTAGAACTCTATACCTGCTGCTGAGAACGAAGCAGGCCAGAGGACTGGCAGTGCCACTGACAGAAGGGACAAAGGCTCAGGAAAATGACAGTTCGCAGCCCACATCCTGAGATCCAGACATCAGCCATGTGGAAGCTAAGTGATGTTGTCCTCATGCAACACCCCACTGTCTCCTGTACACCTGATAGGGTGGACTCTGTGAAAAGGGGTTTGAGAAGGTAGCTGTGGGCTTCCAAGTAGAGGAGCTGGGAATACATATTGGAGAGGCAGCAGGAGGACACCTGTCATCTGGGACTCTCCTTTCACTGCCTGTCCGCAGGTCAGTCACCATCCTACATGAGGCCCTCCAACCAGTAGCCCACTGTGTGTCTTTGTGGCTGGCTTGGCATGCGGGGAGCAGACAAACACAGAGCACCTTTTACCAAACGTCCTGTCTCCTTCTCATTGCATTTAGGCACGAAGAAATCGAGAGATAGCGATTTTGCATCGCAAGATTGATGAAGTGCCCAGTCGAGCAGAGCTGATACAGTATCAGAAGCGATTTATTGAACTCTACCGTCAGAGTAGGTGCATTGATCAAACACAGAGGCTATCGGACCTTGGGGGTCTGTGTGGGGGAGGCAAGTGGCTCCATCCATTCTTGTATGGTGCAGCATCGGTCAGAGCAGAGCCCACAAATGCTGCCTTGAAAAGGCCTTTAGTTCATCCCCAGGCCTTCTGAGCAGCCCTGGAAGCTGACTTCTGGTGCTCTGACTGCCTGCTCCGTAGATGGGCTCGAGATCTCGAGAGAGTCAGCTTCGGTCAGCTCTCACGGTGGTTAGCCACATGCCGTCACCTGAGTCCCCTCCTCTTTCCCACTTCTTATGAGACATCCACACGCCAGCATCTCCAGGTGGCCCTTGGTCCTGCTCCACAGAGTCTCAGTGGAGTTTCTTTAGAGCACGTCCTCCCCATAATCCAGGACCTGTCTCCCCTCAGCCAACACAGGGGGACTGTATCATGTCAGGCTCAAAGCCACCGTCTGGGCCTAGGGAGATGGTTCATTAACAAAGCACTGCCTTACACGCATATGGGCCTGGGTTTGATCTCGATCCCAAGAAGCATGTTGTTGTTGTTGTTGTTTTAGAGGCTGGTGAGATGGTTCAGTAGTTCAGTATGTGTTTTTGCAGAGGACCCTGATTAAATCCCTAGCCCCCACAGACAGTTCATAGATGTCTATAACTCCATCCTCCATGGGCACCAGGCACACATCTTGTGCACATACATGGCAAGCAGGCAAAGCATCCACACATTTCCTAAGAAGTCAGATAATCCACACTAGAGGCAGGTAGATTCCCTGAGACTCACTGACCACCCAGCCTAGCTTAGGAAGTGAGCTCCAGGTTCATGAAAGAGCTTGTCTCAAAAATCAAGGTGAAAAGGGATAAAGGAAGACACCCAGAGTCAACCTCTGACCTCCAAATGTGCACATACATACATACATACATACATACAGCGTTTGACACACTCCACATGGGGTTGGGACACTATAGTTCACTGATGCTCTTGTGCTACAATGTTGCTCTCTCTGTGTTGGCAGTTTCCGCAGTGCACAAGGAAACCAAGCAGTTCTTCACTTTGTACAATACCCTGGATGACAAAAAGGTTTATCTGGAAAAGGAGGTAAGAGCCTTTGTTTACTGATTTGTTTCTTTTCTTAGTACATCTTAAATTTTGTTGCTCAGGGGGTCGGGTGTGTTGTACACGTGTAGAGGACAGAGAACAGCTTGTAGGAGTTGGTTCTCTCCTCACACCGTGTGAGCCCCAGGACTAGAACTCTGGTCCTCGGGCTTGGCAGCAGGCACCTATACACTGAGACCTTGCACTAGTCCTAGTTAGAGCCTTTATGGAAAGAAAGTAACAGATAAGCCACCGACAGCAGGTTAACTCCAGAAGATTCAGATGGACCTGGAGCCTGAGTTGAAGGTGTCTAGTGTAAGGAGAGAAAGGTTGCCTTCCTGTGCCAAGCGCTGGGCTTTGTCACTGCAAAGCAGGAGATTCTGTGGGAGTTCACTGTCGTGAAGTGAAGCTAGTGTTCTCCCATCCTGTAGTATCACGTGAGAAACACCATCATGAGGGCCTAGGAAATGGCTCAGCACATAAAGCACTTGCCCTCCAAACATGAGGTCCTGAGTTCAATCCCCAGAGCCTGCAGTAGAAAACAAAACAAAACAAAAACAACTAGCATGGCACTGTGCTTGTAATCCCAGCACTGGGTAGGCAGAGACGGATGCATCACTGTGGATCACTGCCTCGCCCCCATCAGAGCCTCCTGGATAAGCTTCAGGCCAGAGAGGAGACCCTGTCTTAAAAAGCAACATGGGAGGTGGGCATAGTGGCACATTCTTTTAATCCCAGGACTCAGGAGGCAGAGGCAGGTGGATCGTTGTGAGACCAAGGCCAGCTTGGTCTACAAAGCAAGTCCTGGACACCCAAGGCTACACACAGAGAAACCCTGTCTCGAAAAACTGAAAAAGAAAAAAGAAAACAAAAGGAAGGTGGATA
Organism: Acomys minous; assembly: GCF_964271855.1. Classification (NCBI taxonomy): domain Eukaryota; kingdom Metazoa; phylum Chordata; class Mammalia; order Rodentia; family Muridae; genus Acomys; species Acomys minous. The sequence goes on along the minus strand of NC_140483.1, from coordinate 67,598,348 downwards.
GCATCATGAGGAATGGCAGCTGAGGTTGTCTGCTGGCCTCTGCATGCTAATGCACATACAAACTCATGAAAAACAAAACAAAATAAGAAAAGCAAGAACTAAAAACTACCACACCCTTCAAAGTATTAAAGGTAACAATGCCACCCCTATCTTGTGTATCCCGAGTCTGAAGTCCAGGTGTACTAACTGCTTATGGATGAGCCAACAGGTAAACAGTGCATATGGAGGCTCTAGCTGTGAGGGCAGAGACAGTTTCCATGGGAACAGACTGTGAAGCCCTCAAGACCACATTGCTGCAGCCATATTGGTGGACTTAGTGGCTTGGTAGTGGGAGTTGGGGGTGGGGCAGCGGAGGACAGGCAGTTTCTCCTCTGTCTCCACCCAACTGGTCCACCCTGGGATGACAGCCTCATCATGGAGTGGTGTTTGGGAACACCAAAGTGATCTGTGCTGGCAGTTTGTCCAAGGAGCCCTGCCACTAGGGTCCTCCCAGCTGTCGACCAGATCCCTTAAAGAGCCGTCCTTCCATATTCTCATGCATTAAGTAGACAGTGATGGGTTCTCTGAGGAAGGCTATGCAGGTAAGAATATGGTGCTCTCTCTTTCGTTCTTTCATGTGTTACTTTGATCTGCTTGACAAGGTACGTGTTCCCCTCAGTGGCATTGTCCCAGCCACAGACACACCTTCCACGGTGAATCAGGTGGTGGAGAGACCTTACTTACATGGTTCCTTTTCACTCCTCCAGATTAGCCTGCTTAACTCAATTCATGAGAACTTCTCACAGTAAGTACTGCCACCCTCCTCCTTAACCACTCTCCTCCCTGACTGTCCTCCTCCCTGGCCACCCTCCTCCCTGGCCACCCTCCTGGTCTTGTGGTGTGTCTGAGAATGTGTGGGGCACGAGTGGCCAGGTACTGGGACATGGTTCTCTTACTTTCCCTGTCCACTGAGGGCAGACATACCTTAGTGGAAGAGTCTGCAAATTACAGTGCTGTGAGTAGAGAGCCTGCCTTGCACAAGGACCCGAGTTCCATCCCAAAACCCACAGAGGGAAAAATCAAATGTCATGTCATGACTGTAATCCCAGAGCCGGGGGTGGGGTGGAGGGGATAGAGGTGGATTCTTACAGTTCAGTATCCAGCCAGCCTAACCTGCTCGGTAAATCCCAGGCCATTGAGGTAACTTGCCTCCAAACTCACAGTAGGTGGGCCCTGAGGAAAGATGATGCCTGAAAGTGTATTTTGTAAGTTAACATCCATCCTCTAAACTGGGCATTTAGCTCAGTGGTGGAGTGTTGGGTACAATGCATGAAGCCCTGGGCTCATTTCCCCAGCACTGTGTAAACTGGGACTTCTTGGCACAGTTCGGGCACAATCTAGGTACATGGCTGACTTCTTAGCGTCCTCCACCCCCTTTCTAACAGTCCCACGTGCTGGACATAACTCTGCTGACTTCTCTTTCAGAGCCATGGCCTCTCCTGCTGCCCGGGACCAGTTCTTAAGGCAAATGGAGCAAATCGTTGAAGGCATTAAACAAAGTAGGATGAAGGTGAGCTGGCTTATATTCCGGCCCCGCAGGGTCTGTGGTGGCGAGGAGGGCCTGGGCGTAGGCTCTGCGTCCTTCTGCATTGCCTCCCACCAGGCACGAGACTCTCTGGGGTAGGCCGCCACGTTGCCGTTAGAGCTCTGCAGGCATGAGCACTCCTGTATACCAAGCATGTACTGCCACTCCCCGCCCCATAGACGGTATTAAATGAGTGGTGCCAGCCCCTCCCCTAACTTCCCCAGCAGCCTTCCTCTCCTGTCCAGCCCCCTCCTTCCTGGGCATATATCTCATGACATTTCACCCCTAAACCCATTCTTTCCACATAAAGTAGTGGCATGTGCTTATGATCCACATGCAGGGGGGGTGGGGGGTGGGGCTGACAGGGAATCCCAAGGGATCAATGGCCAGCCAGTCTAACCTGCTTAGCCAGTCTAGGCCAGGTAGAGACTCTTTCTCCAAAAACAAAGTGAGAGATAAAAACCAAATTTATCCCCTGGCCTACACACATGCACATATGCGCTTAGATCCATGTAACTTACCCATGCAGTCAAGTACACGCAGGCAGCACCTGCTCTTCCTGCCTTCATCTCCTGCATGGCTGATGGTCTCCATTTAGCCTCCGAAAACACTGCACACAGCACCTGGTCCTGCCAAGTTGCCTCTCCTCTCAGAGGCCTTCTGCATCACAGATTCCACATGCCCTCACCAGCTTCACCTCCATCCCACTTCCCTCAGCGTTGGCGCTGCTGATAACTGGGATGTGCATTTTTTTTGTCAGGCACTTGTTGGTCAGGTCTGGTTTGGTTTGGTACCAGTTGCCAGGATGTGCCCTGTGAGAACAAAGACTTTCCTTGTTCTGGTCTAACTTGAGGCTCTCTTTAGGTGTTCAGTACTGTTTGTCAAGTGAGTAGCCTCCAGGACCCTGAGAAAATACCAAGTGTAGTGGTGCTAGCACACTCTTGTGTTCCTAGTGCTGGGGACCTGGGCCTTAATGCCCAGCCAGCCTTGGGTGTTTGGGAAGTTTCAAGCCACTCAGTGTCCCTGTCTCTAAAACAAGATGAGGCCAACAAGGCAGCTCACTGGGTATAGGTACATGCTGGAAGGAGAAAGCTGGCTCCCACAAGTTGTCCTCTAGCCTTTGACTAGCTTAGAAAAATCTCCGTAAGTCAACACTAGTAACTCTGCATAAGATCGGAATCCTAAAACCAGGCCACAACAGTTAAGACAGTTGTAGATAGCTTATACCAGACACCGTTGTGATAAATGAAGGAGTGATACACACACACACACACACACACACACACACACACACACACACACACACACACAATTCTATACATCAGGGTTACTCAGCCAGAACACAGCTGACATTCTGGGCAGATAACTCTCCGCCCTGTCTCTGTCCCAAGCAGCAGCCCCTTGCCAGGACACCAGGAGCTCTCCTTCTTTGCCGTTGTGACACTCAAAACCGCTTGCCAACTCTCATAAGTACCCTCTAGAGACAAAGTAGTCCCCAGTCGAGAACCACCCAAGGATACATTCTGTTCCTCTAATGTGCCAGAAAAGTTGAACTGCTGAATAGATTATAGGGCCTGCAAATGACAGTGTTTGAGAAAGCAGGCCAACTGAGAAGTTCCCTTTAGAAGGGAGGGCCTGGAAGAAATGCTACGAATGTTAACCATGGCTGCCTGTGTGGCCGCTGTCTGAGTGCCTGCTCATCCACCATTTGCCCCAACGTTCCCAACAGATGGAGAAGAAGAAGCAGGAGAACAAGATGAGGAGAGACCAGCTGAACGATCAGTACTTGGAGCTCCTGGAAAAGCAGAGGCTCTACTTCAAGACGGTGAAGGAGTTCAAGGAGGTGAGAGGGCGCGGGCCGGACAGATGGCAGCCAGGAGCAAGTGCACGGTTCCCTCTAGATGCCAGCAAAGGCTGGCGCTCGGAGAGGCCGGGGCTGGAGAGAGGCCTTAGTCAGCAAGGTGCTTCTGTTAAAGAGGAGTACTTGAGTTTGAGCCCCAGAACTCACAGGGTATGGTGCCCGCTTGTGACCTCAGTGCTGGGGAGGAGGCCGGGGGGCCTGTGGGTCTCGTTGGCCAGCAAGCCCAGCCCACTACTCCATGAGTTTCGGGCTAGTGAGACACCCTGTCTTGAAAAAGTAAGACAGGGGCCAGCAAGGTGGCTTAGTGAGTAAAAGCACTTCCTACCAGGCTTGATGACTTGGGTTCAATAGCCAGTACCACAGGATGGGCAAGGGGAGCCAACCCCGACAAGCCGCTCTCTCATCTCCATGGCGGGCACACTCGTACATGCAAATTAAATACATAGAATTTTTTAAAAAATATTTATTATGTATATTGTTCTGTCTGCATGTACCTCTGCATGCCAGAAGAGGGCATCAGATCACATTCTAGATGGTTGTGAGCCACCATGTGGTTGCTGGGCATTGAACTCAGGACCTCTGGAAGAGCAGTCAGTGCTCTTAACCTCTGAGCCATCTTTCCAGTCCCAATACATAGAATTTTAAAAAGAAACAAGGTATAGACAGTGCCTGAAGAGCAGCTACTAACCCTGACCTCTGACCTCCCTAGGCACATATGCACACATGTGCGCAAGCAAGCACACACGTACACACATGAACAAAGTAGAAAGCAGCTGTCCCATGCTGGTGCGTTAAAGATTGTTCTATCTTCCCCTTCCACCTTATTCTTCTCTGCCTGCGCTGCCCTTTGTTTTCTGATTTAACTTTTAGCCCCATGTCCATGTCTGCATCTCATCCTTTCAAATGTTCCCCAGCTCTGGCTGTGCCTCTGGCTTAAACCAGGTATACACAGATCTGCTGTCTGTCCCCAAGGAGCCTCACTGCGGTGAAGGAGGTGGGCCAGAAGCTGAGACACAAATGAGCAGAAGGCCTAGTGAGCAGGAGGCAGTAGAAGCAATAGTCTCAAACTTTACCATGTGGGGAGACAAGTGCAGATGTGGTCAGAGCGGGCTCCACAGTCTGGGCCGGGCCCCGGTAGCCTATCAGGGAACAGCCAAGGCCCCGAGGCACAGCAAGAGCCCAGCACCTGAGGTGGAGTCCATAGGTGACACACATGTGTGTGCAAGTGCATGTCCATGCAGACCAGAAGAGGACACTGGGCGTCTGCTCTTCCATTCTTCTGCTGTATTCTCTTGAGACAAGATCTCTCACTGCCTCTAGAGCTAGGCCGGCAGCAAGAAAGTCGCACCAGTCCTTCTGCCTCACCACCCACAGCGCCGGGGCTACAGGCATGGCGCAGTCACGCCGAGCTCTCTGTGTGAGTGATGTGGATTCGAACTCAGGGCCTCATGCTTGCCCAGCCATCTCCCCAGCCCCTCAACTCTCTTTTGGTTAGAGGCATTAAGAAGCCGTGAGAAAGGCTTGGGGTTGTTAGAACTTTGCTAACAGAAGTGTCTTGAGCTGTTGCCACCAGAGGAAGGGAATACAGAAGGGCAACTGGTGTCTCAGGACACTGGGCACCGCTGGCAGGGTGACGTCCCTCAGTGACAACCTCAGTGTATTTAGTCACAGCCCCATCTAGTTCTAAGCGTGTCTTCTGTGCATTTATTTCTTAAGGCTGTGAACACTCGGCATCTTTGCTGTTAGAACCTCTCATGTTTCATCTGCTGTGTGTACACTAGGCCTGCCTTACTCACATTTTAGGGTACAGCCTCCAAGGCACCTTCTCTGCTCTTACACCCTCAAACAGACTGACAAATACGTGTCTGCTTTCTGCTTCTGTCCTCTTGGAGATTTTAAGAAAGTTCTGTCTATAGAAAAGATAGGGCCTGGTCTCCTGTCTTCAGCCCAGGGGCTTCATTCATCACATCTATCTTGACACAGAAGGTCAGTAGGCCACCAAAGAGTGCCACAGTGCTGGTGGCTTCATGCTAGGAGACTGACTGACTTGTCAGAAATGGCCACTAAGACTGAAGAGAGGGCCTAGGGCATCTTTGCAGACCCCCACATGAGTACCAATGACCAAGAGTTACTGTTTCTCTCTTACTCTGCTTTTCCAGGAGGGCCGAAAGAACGAGCTATTGCTGTCCAAAATCAAAGGCAAGGCCTCCTGAAAACCTGTCTCCATTTCTGTACGTCGCTGGTATTTTTTTAATGGCATGTATAGACTACAGGATCCTGAAACGGTTCTGAAAATGATGGTGGAGAGATCCGGGAAGATTCATCTCAGCTCTCCGGACAGATGTTTTCCTTCTCCTATTTGTTTCATCTCATCTCTCCTGGCTGCGGCTGGTGGACTCAGATAGGCTAACCACGTGGCTCGGATGGCACCCAGACCCCTAGGAAGAACTGTGAGCAATGTTCACGCACTCTGTCCACTCAGTTTTCATTTCTCCAGTAACACTGCATTTCCGAAGGTACCTGCATCTGTGCGGGCCCTGAGAATAAAGAGCATTATGTTCAGCAAGTATTAATTGAGCAACTGCTGAGAAATAAACCGTGAGGTAAATGTAGCAGCACACTCTCCCTGCCCCTCTGGCATCTAGGAGGGGCCCGGAGAGCAGTTAAGCCCACTTAGCTTGTGCCCTGGACTGCTTCAGAAGGCTACTGGGTGAGCAATCAGCCCATTCACCTACCGTTGTGCCTTGTGTTCTGGCTTCTCACAGTGTGTACGGACTATAGGCTGGGCTGGCGTGCAGAGCAGTTAGCCCTCAGGTGTAGAGACAGGCAGCTGAGGCTCGGGGGTACTAGCGTCCACCTGTTTACGTTGGAAAGACAGATAAAAGTCACCATGATGGCTTTTGGAACTGGGAATCCTTCAGCTAGAGCCGTGCTTCTCAGGCATTTCCTACTGTGTGGCTGTAGATGTGTCATCCCCGCCCCGCACCCCAGGCTGCATGTGGTCAAGATTAGCTGTGAGGGTGGCTTCCTTGTCACTCCTGTAACCCTGCACACCGCCCAGGTTCACTTGATGGAAATACCATAAATGCGCCTCTCCCTGAGACTTCAGTGAGAGTTGAAGCTCTCCATAGCCAGATGGGCCCTGGTTGGAAGCTCTGCAGACGTCAGGGTTACATCCAAGATTAAGATGTGCACACCAGTTGAGTGCTGTCAGGACAGACATGGGGAAAGACAGCAGGTGCTGTGCATGGAGGGAAAGAAGCCATGTGCACAGGGGCATGAAGACTCCATGGCGGAAACAGCACTTGGGCTAGATCTGAACAGGTGTTACCTGAGTTCGGAGGAGAGCCTTTGTAACTCCTAAAGGGTTGCCTTTAGCCTCTGGAACTGAGCAGACCAAAACAATTGCAGAGCACCCCCACCCCTACCCCTACCCCACCCCCACCCCCAGCTGTCAGGAACCTAGCAACTGGGTCATGCTCAGTAAACCCCAGGGTGAGGCCATGCTCCATTCTGTATAAACTTGGTGCACACATGATCTGAACAGCAGGTTGAGACCATTAAACAGAAGCTTAAATATGTCAGCAAGTGGGGCACTAAGCAGGCACAGAAGCTCCCTAATGTATGTGATTAAGAGACATGAGGCATACAGACTTAGAGGATGATGAGGTGCTAGGGCTCAGTTGGTGGAGTGCTTGCCTAGGTTCCATCCCTAACATCATAAAAAACAGACACAGTAGGACATACTTGGAAGCAGAGGCAGGAGGATCAGGAAAGCAAAGCTCTCCTAGACTAAACAGCAAACTGGAAACCAGCCTGGGCTGCATAAGAATCTGTCTCCCACTCCCACCCCTAGAAGAAAAGCCCCTCAGGCTTAGTTACATCATCAGTCCCTGGACCAGGGCCACTGAGCTGTGATGAGCTGGGCGCACCGCAGCTGTAAAACATCACTCCCCTGTGCCAGCACACTTCCTAGTGAGTCATGTGCACGCTGCTGCCCCTACTGGGACCTGCAGGGTAATGGGAGCTCAGCTGAAAGAAATATGTATAAAATAATAGTAATGTTAATAAAATAAAGCAGTACTTTGGGGGGAGGCAGCAGCGTTTTGACTGTGTTAGAACTATTCCTGCTGGGGGCCGGGGGGGGGGGGGGGGAGTCATCCAGCTGTGTTATCCTGAGAAGCAGCCCATTCATCCAGAACTCTGGTGAATGTCAGTGTTTGACCACAAGTGTAGCAATGTCGGTAAAAGCTGGTGAGACTCAGGGTTACTAGGGTCCACCTATCTATGTCTGAGAGAGGTGTGGGATAACTAACTGCTCTAAAGCAACTATAATTGGCTTTGGGGATGGGAAGCTTCCTATGCGCTGCTGTTTCTGGGGAGTTTCTAGCGGTGTGGTTATAGGCATGCTCGGCTCCAGGCTGCCTGTAGCCAAGGATAGCTGTGAGTGTGGCCCAACCCAAAATTGTGAAGTCATTTAAAACATGGATTCTTTTCTGTTTCTTGGTTTTCGTTTTTAACACCATTACACTATGTACTCTGTGTAAACTTTGTAGATAGATGTCAGTGTCACGTTGTAACAGCAAAAGGTTGCTCTCTTCTGGTAAGGAGAGACTGGTAGATACTTTGTCCCATTTTTTAATCCCCAAGGCTTAATACAGATCAATGAGAGGATCCAGTTATTAGTCCTAACAGTACCAACTGTGAAATACCTCCTGGGGAGTAGACTACCGAGCTAAGCAGAATACAGTTGGTAACCCTGTAAGAGTCATGCCACTGTTGTCCCAATGCTCATATCTCGCCTTGCAGGTGGGTATCATAGTGTGCAAGTCCATAGCTGGGTAAGATTGTTGCAAGACTGTTGCTAACAACCCCCTTTCCCCCCACCTCAGCCCACCCCCGACCCCAGCTGCCTGTGTAGCAACATCTGATGCTGTCAATGCTAGCCAACAGGGAAGAAGCTTCTAGCTCAGATCTATTTTGATTTCTCTATGTCCTACATTCAAAATATGTGGTATCGAAAACAGTCATGTCTTCCTATCTGGTTCAGGTGGGCAACCATGACCAATGGCTAACCGGTATTGGCCTGGAGCCTTCTGGGTAGGTTGTGTTACTTGAGCACTCTTGGAATTAGACTACACAGGCTGGCACTGAGAAGCCTGCATTTGCTTCAGGCATCCCTGAAACATAGACAGTACCTTTGTGGGTAATTCTAGCATGAAGTGGGCTGTGTAGTCTGATCTTATTATAGGCTGAGGTGATTCCCTGAGGCCCCTAGTCATTTCAGAATCTGCCTGGAGACTGGTGGAAGGGAGGGGCCTCCCAGGGCCGTGTCTTCTGTACCCAGACATAATATATAGCAACATAATAATAATAATAATAATAATTGTATTGAGCATACTGGCTTTTACCAGGATTATAAGATACTAGTAGAACATATGTAAGTGGCTCTGTGTGTGTGTGTGTGCGCGCGCGTGTGTGTGCGTGGGCACTTTAAGAGAAACCAGATTCAGAGCAGTGAGCTTGTTTACAGGGCTAGCTCTCAGTGCCATGCACTCTTAGGACCAGCCTCCAGATCAGGAGGCTACCTTCCCTCCCTCTTGCTTTTCGTGAAGTACCTGAGGATTCTTTGGCCGAGACCAAGCTCAGACCAGCCATGAACAGAGAGAGGCTAGGGTGATGGTGAAAGCTCTGGGAAGATGTAGGGACTTTCTACTGATCTCCTGTGCTCAGTGGTTGGTCAGCCAGCACCACAGGGGCAGCGCAGAGTAATTTCAATAGCTGCCAGCCTGCGTCCAGATGGGTGCTGGCGTTTCTAATGAAGCAGAGCCTGGATTAGGCATAGGCTCCTTTTGTCTAATCTCCTGGATGAGGTCTGGTTTATAGCCCTTGGTCCAAGAACAGTGAAGACGCAGGCTCATGGTGAGACCACACCAACACTGGTCACCAGGCAGGGCTCCCCTTCTCCAGACACTTCCTGGAGACCTCTCAAAACCTTGAACAAAGCATGGGGCAGGCCTCCCAGGAGCTCTCTCACCACCTCTCCAAGGGCCACTTCCATGGACTGTCACTTTGGCAGACTGTTGTCTTTTCTATTCTTGAGTAAAGTAAACACTAGCTGAAGGGGTCTGTGGGACCCCAGCCTGACCTGCAGCATGCACGCTGTGCATTCTGTCTGCCTCCCCGTGCTTCTGCCTTGCCTACTCCCCAGGTGATGGATGGTCAATTTAAGGGAGCTGGGCATCATAGCAATAACCTCCGACAGTGACTTTGCCTTGTGAAGGTTCAGGTGGTTGAGTTGAACTATGCTCTGAGAAGCACAGAACTGAAGTGTTTTGGGATGTATTCATTGTCACCGAGCACCCTTAACGCAAGTACTACAGTGAAGAGCCCAGCCACATGGGGGCCACTGTCCGTTCTTACAGCTGAGGATGGCCAGAGGCAGAGCCTTATGAGATGCAGCTTGGAGTTTCCCATGCTGTCCCTCCTAGCAGCAGGCGGCAGTGGGCCAGAATGGGAGGCAGGGGAGATGGCGTAGCCAGTAAAGTGCTTGCCTTGCAAGGGTGAGGACCTGAGTTAGGGTCCTCGGCACCCATGTAAAAAGTTAGGCATAGCATCCTTGTATTCCCAGCACTAGCGAGGCCGAGACTGAAGGCCCTCGGGCTCACTGACCACCAGACTCGCTGAATTGGTAAGCTCCAATCCAGTGAGAAGCCTGTCTCACGTAATAAGATGGAGAGCAGTCAGGCCCTCTGAGTTGACCTCTGACCTTTACATGCACAAGCATGTACAAGCTCGTGCACACCCCCACTCGTACACATATAGGAACATGCACATACAAAAAAGTAACGGGCGTCTTCCATCTTCTCAGAATAAATATGATGTATAAGATCGTGAGCAGGGCTTCAGCACCCCATCTGCCGTGCGTTTGGCGCCATAGGGCGTCACCCCATCTGTATCTTCATCAGCTTGTGTCAGTTTGCCAGATGGGCCAAGCTCACCCTCCATTGGTATTTTCCTCATGTGTCACTCTCCACAAGTTTAGGTAATGAGTTCACATTGGCCTCCTGATCATATCACGTTCCTGTTGTCTGTCCTAATGTCACGTCACCACTTAATGTCCCTAGTCCTTTGCAAGGTCTACATCTTCCCCATTTGAGATGTGTAAGGGCGGCAGGAGCAGGGACCTTGCCCACCTTGATGTGGCTCCTCAGGCAGTCAGAACATTCCAGTTGCTTAAGTTGGCTCCCAAATCGTTATCTTTGTGCCCTACAGTAGCAAAATACAGACTAAACCTTATCTGTGCTCAGGTTGAAGCAGGGTGGCAGTTCCAGGCAGCGGCTCTAAGGCTGTATTCACTGGTCGCTAACCTTAAAGAGTTTTCCAGAAGCTTCCAATCTTTAACCAATGTCACCTTTGGGAGATGTCTAGTATTATGGCAGCGAGGGCACAGTGATGTCAGACAGAATCATGAGCATGTTCTTCCTTCAAGTGTGGTAGATGCATCGTAGCCACATGAATCCAGGAACACAGGTGGTGTCACACAGCTGTGGGCAGTAGCACACCACACAGTGATGGCAGGGCTGCAAACCTACAGACTCCTTGGAGGACAATTGAATAATATCAGGAATCCACGTGTACCGCCTTTTGAACCAGCAGTGCCACGTCTAGGAACTTTTCTTATATACAGAAACTTTTAGTAAAACAACGTTTGTAATAGCAAAAAGTTCGGGACTACCAGTCACTCAGAACAGGGGTGAAAAATCATCTCCACAATGGGGCGTTTTGCAGACAGTTAAAAGGATAAACCTGCTATGTGTATTGCCAGGGAACGTTCATGGGATCTTGGAACCACATGATTAAGAGGGGGAAGAAAACATGCATGAACATGCATGAAATGCTAGTGTATGGAATAGAGATAAATACATGTGTTGTAGGTGGGTGTATGCACATGTGCCTGTGCATATACTCACACATATGCTTGTGTTGCGTCTGCTAGCCTGTTCCCAGAGTGTGTCGGAGAAGTGGCACAGTAGCCTGGCAGCCTTGGTTGCCTCTTGGAAGAGGGTGGGAATGACTTTTCACCGTTTGCCTTTTGTACTCTGGAATTGTGTACCATGTACATGCATTATGTACTAAAAAATAAATAGTTTTTGAAGTTTAACTTGGTTTCATTAAAAAAAAAATCCACTTCCACCAATCTTCTGTCTTCTTCTTCTTTCTTCTTCTTCTTCTTCTTCTTCTTCTTCTTCTTCTTCTTCTTCTTCTTCTTCTTCTTTCTTCTTCTTCTTCTTCTTCTTCTTCTTCTTCTTTCTTTTTCTTCTTCTTCTTTCTTTTTCTTCTTCTTCTTCTTCTTCTTCTTCTTCTTCTTCTTCTTCTCCTCCCTCTTCCTCCTTCTCCTCTCCTTCCTCTCCGTCTTCTTCCTTTTCCTCCTCTTTCTTTTTTGGTTGGGGGAGGGGGTAGGTGGACACATGGTATTGAGACAGGGTCTCCTGTATCCCAGACTGGCCTCAAGCTATGTGGCAAGGGTGAGTTTGAACTTCTGAGCCTCTGGCCTCTACCTCCTCAATGCTGGGATTACAGGTTTGTCACCATATCCAGTTTATGCCGAACTGGCAATGAACCCAGAGCTTCTTCCTTCTACCAACTGAGCTACCTCCCCATCCCTCCATAAACCTGTTTTTACCCTTTGGGGAGGGGTATTTTCTTTGGGGGTGGTGAGTTTTTCGAGCCAGGGTTTCTCTGTAGCCCTGGCTGCCTGGAACTCAGAGATCTGCCTGCCTCTACCTCCCCAAGGCTGGGAGTAAAGTCTTGGACCACCACACCCAGCTAATCTTTTTTCTTAACAAAAGCAAAGCCCTAGGGCCAGAAGCAATGTGGTAGCTGTTCCTGGATGTCAACTTGACCACATCTGGAATTAACTAAAACCCAAAAGACCATGCACACCTGAGAAGGACTTTTTCTTAATTAAATCACTTGACGTGGGAAGACCCACTTCCTATCCAGATCTATTTTTAAATATAGTTTATTAATTTATTCATATTACATCTAAATTGTTATCCCATCCCGTGTATCCTCCCATTCCTCCCTCCCTCCAATTTTCCCCTTACTCCCTTCCCCTATGACTGTGACTGAAGGGGACCTCCTCCCCCTATATATGCTCATAGGGTATCAAGTCTCTTCTTGGTAGCCTGCTATCCTTCCTGTGAGTGCCACCAAGGCCTCCCCATCCAGAGGACATGGTCAAATATGGGGCACCAGAGTTCATGTGAAAGTCAGACCACACTCTCCACTCAACTGTGGAGAATGTCCTGTCCATTGGGTAGATCTGGGTAGGGGTTCAAAGTTTACTGCACGTATTGTCTTTGGCTGGTGCCATAGTTTGAGCAGGACCCCTGGGCCCAGATCTGCCCATCATAATGTTCTTCTTGTAGGTTTCTAGGACTTTTAAGGTGAGAAGATTAACCTTTAATTTCTACCACAACTTTTGCCTGTAGCCTATACAATGGATGTGGAAGAAGGGAGCTGTCTTCCCACTCTCCCTCCTCCTCTTCTCTCTCGCTCTCTTTGCCTGCTTGCTCTCACTGGTAAAAACTTCCTTCACTGGCATTAGAGCCTATTTCTGTGGGATTCTGCTATATCCTGAAGACCAGCTGAGACATCCAGCTACATGGACTGAGCAACTGCTGGAGTCTTGGACCTTCCATTCTTAGGCAGCCATTGTTGGGCTAGCTGGACCACAACCTATAGTTTATTCTCTCTCTCTCTCTCTCTCTCTCTCTCTCTCTCTCTCTCTCTCTCTCTCTCTCTGTGTGTGTGTGTGTGTGTGTGTGTGTGTGTGTGTGTGTGTGTGTGTGTGTCCTGTGTACCAGGAAAGAACACTAGATAAACCCCAGGAGCTTGAGTTACAGGACATGTCAGCCACCTGACATGCAAGACCAGAATCATCCTTAACCTCAGACCCTCTCCAGCCCAAACACTACTTTTCTGAAACAGGGGAATCCTGTACTTGCTCAGTTGATGCCTAAACAAATGTCCAAAGCAGCTGTGACATGTTCGGGGACACTGCTAACAACCCCAGCAAAGACAGGATCCCTGCTACATAAGCAAGAGAGGCATCAAGGGAGCTCCTTCCACCCTTCCTGTTTTTTTCAAGGGGTAGAAAGAGAGAGAATTTGAGTAGCATCAGTCATTCGGAGACTGAGCAAGGACATCTTGACTCGGACCTTGGCTGAGTTAAAAGATGGCAATCCAGGATTCCCGGAGGTGTGGTAAGATTCCGAGCCAACCAGGGGACCGTTTGCTTCTGTGCTCCTGCTCAGTGAGGCTCTTCAGTGTTCACCAATACATTCAAGTGGCAGTGTCAGGCACTGGCACAGTGGTAAAGAGGGCGGACGAGAACCTGCCTTCCCGGAGAGACTACAGGGAAGTGAAGGCACACATGAAGAAGGCGCTCCATCAGCCACTTTGATGTGATGGTTAAAACAAGGATCCTGGAGTGCTAGGGAAGGCCTCAGCCACTGACCAAGGACAGAGGTACGTGGAGACCTGGTGCCTCTCATGAGTAAAAAGACACATGTCCCAGTGAGTTTGAAAAGCCACTGTGGGTTTTAAGAGGAAAGCAACTCTAGTGGGGCTCCCTCTGGAGATGATTGGCTGCAAGAAGGTAAGGGCAGCTGTAGAAGACCCAGTGACAAGATCACTATAATAATATAATTAATATGGCTAGACAGCAGTTTCTTAAGACCACTTCCTGCCTGGTGTGTGTGTGTGTGTGTGTGTGTGTGTGTGTGTGTGTGTATGTGTGTATTTGAGACAGGGTCTCAGGCTTGAACTCCCTATATAGTTGGATCTTTCAATGTCTTTAAAAAACTGTGTAGGTATTTTGATAGGGATTGCAAGTGACAGTGCATGCTGACAAGGATGTGGAGAAAGGGGAACACTCCTTCATTGCTAGTGGGAGTGCAAATTTGTACAAACACTTTGGAAATCAATCTGGTGCTTTCTCAGAAAACTGGGGATAGGGCTACCTCAAGACCCAGGTATTCCACTTCTTGGAATATACCCAAAAGATGCTACACCACACAGCAAGGTCATATGCTCAACCATGTTCTTAATAGCCAGAACCTGGAAACAACCTAGATGTCCCTCGGTCAAAGAATGGATAAAGAAACGGTAGTACATTTACACTATGGAATACTACTCAGCTATTAAAAACAAGAAAATCCTGACATTTATGTGCAAATGGTAGAACTAGAAATGATCATCCTGAGCGAGTTAACCCAGACCCAGAAAGACTCATATGGTATATACTTACTTATAATTGGACAAGGGATGGTCCATGAAAGTCTTCACTTACCAGGAGATTGGGATAGATGCAGAGACTTCCTATTGGGACTCTAGGTGAGGGAAATATGGGAGAAGGGGGAAATAGAAGGATCCAGAGGGTCCTAGAAACCCACAAGAAAAATATCATGATGGGCAGATCTGAACCCAGGGGCCCTACTCAAATTACTGCACCAACCAAGGACAATACAAGCAGTAAACATTGACCCCCTATTCAGATCTAGCCAATGGACAGGACATTCTCCACAGTTGTATGAAGAGCAGGGACTGACTCTGACATGAACTCTGGTGACCCCTATTTGACCACTTCCCCTTGGTGGGGAGGCCAGGTGGCACTCAGAAAAAGGATAAGCAGGCTACCAGGATGAGACCTGATAGGCTGTGACCTTATGGTGGGGAAAAAAGTCCCCTTCTGTCACAGACCTAGGGGAGGGGAAAAGGGTGAAAGAGGGAGGGGAGGGAAGAATGGGAAGATAAAAGTGAGGAGATAACAATTTAGATGTGATCTGAATAAATTAATATAAAAATTTTTTAAACATCAGAGATAGTGTTAGCTGATAGCAACTGACCCGCACCCCCACCCCCATCCCCCCACCCCCAGAGATGAGATTATTAAGAAGACACTTCCCTGACCAAAATGGTGAACCAAGAGAACAGAGAGGGTTAATCCATGGGTGGTCTTGGTGCCTTTTTCTGTAGCCCTTGGACATCAGACCCCCTTATGTTAACTAGGATCCCCCTGGCTTAGGGGGCACTGGGAGGTGAGGAACCTATAAAAAGCTCCCAGGCCAACGGCCGAGGTGGCTTTCCTGATACTTTTGACTGGGTGTCAGGCACGATCCAGCTTGAGCTGAATCTTTCTGGTTCTTTTTGGGGAATCTCAAGATCTGGGCAAAGTCTAGGGGCAGCAGACTCCTGATCTGCCTGATTCTACCTCCGTGGGATCCTTGTTGTATGTGGTGATAGGTATAAAATGCATGACCTGTGCATGATAGAAAAGCTCACTACTAACTCAGCTACATTCCCAGCCCCTAATGTGTGTGTGTGTGTGTGTGTGTGTGTGTGTGTGTGTGTGTGTGTGTGTGTAAGAGGAGATGAGCACTTGCCACAGTGTGTGTGGAGGTCAGAGGGTAAACTTGGATGCCAGTCCTCACCTTCAGCTTGCTGCCCCATACTTCAGGCTGGCTCACCCGGAAGCTTCCAGGGACCCTCACCATAGGAATGCTGGGATTACAGACACACACTTCTGTGTTTAGCTTTATTTGGGTTCTGGTGATTCAAACTCATGTCTGTAGGATTTCATGGCGAGCACTTTGTCTTGAGCCATTTCCCCAGCTCTGTTTTCCTTACCTCCTACTATGTCCTTCTCTGTTCCCACTTTGGGCTTCTGCCCCTGAGGCGTCAGCAGACTTTTTTTTTTTTTCTCCTTTATTAATTTATTCTTGTTACATCTCAATGGTTATCCCATCCCTTGTATCATCCCATTCTTCCCTCCCTCCCATTTTTCCCTTATTCCCCTCCCCTATGACTGTTCCTGAGGGGGATTACCTCCCCCTCTATATGATCATAGGGTATCAAGTCTCTTCTTGGTAACCTGCTATCCTTCCTCTGAGTGCCACCAGGTCTCCCCCTCCAGGGGACATGGTCAAAGGTGAGGCACCAGAATATGTGAGAAAATCATATCCCACTCTCCACTCTACTGTGGAGAGTGTTCTGTCCATTGTCTAGATCTGGGTAGGGGTTTAAGGTTTACCGCCTGCATTGTCCTTGGCTGGTGCCTTAGTTTGAGCGGGACCCCTGTGCCCAAATCTGCCTATCATAATGTTCTACTTGTAGGCTTCTAGGACCCTCTGGATCCTTCTACTTTGCCATTCTCCCATGCTTCTCTCATCTAGAGTCCCAATAGAATGTCCTCCCCTCTGTCTCAGTTTCCTGGTAAGTGAAGGCTTTCGTGGGACATGCCCCTTGGGCTAGTATGCAGATATAAGTGAGTATATACCATTTGAGTCTTTCTGCTTCTGGGTTAACTCACTCATTATGATCATTTCTAGCTCAATCCATTTATCCACAAATTTCAGGAATTCCTTGTTTTTAATAGCTGAATAGTATTCCATAGTGTATCATAGCACAGAAGCATCTGACTTTTTATGAAAATGGTATTTAGAAATATTACAGGCATGGTGTAAGAAGCATTGGTATAAATAAAACAAGCCCAGCTTTTCTCCTACTAGCTTTACTGAGTCGGCATTTTATCCTTTTTCCCTCTGGGGATTTGAGTTTTGTACAAGGTGACAAATATGGGTCCAGTTGCATCCCCCAGAAATGCCCATTTAACTGGACTAAAGAGCAAAGCAAGGAGCCTGAGAGATGGCTCAGCAGTTAAAAGCACGGATTCTTGCAGAGGACCCGAGTTCACTTCCCAGCATTCACATGTGGCAGCTTAGAACTGCCTGTAACTCCAGCTCCGGAAGATCAGACATCCTCTTCTAGTCCCTGCAGACACCAGCGCACACCCACGCACATCGGTAAGAATAAAGCAAAATTGTTTTGTTTCAAGGTTTCTCTGTGTAGCCTTGGCTATCCTGGACTTGCTTTGTGGAGCAGGCTAGCCTCGAAATCACAGTGATCCGCCTGCCTCTGCCTCGCAGAGTGCTGGGATTATAGGTGTGTGCCACTGTGTCTGGCTTAAAAATAAATCTTAAAGGAGTCAAAACTTTAAAGAGTAATGTAAACACCTGGAAGTATTTCACATGGACTAAAATGTTAAAAAGGGGGGAAAAAAAGCTTGCATAATGATATGCAGGCCTTTAATCCCAGCCCTTGGGAGACAGATGGAGAGGCAGGTGGGTCTCTATTAAAGGCCTGCCTGGTCGACATAGTAAGCCTCAGCTCAGCCAAAGCTACACAGGAGACCCTGTCTCAAAAAGTAACAACAAAAACTAGATAGAAAAACCCATTAAAACACTGCAATGTTATACTGACAGACCTCTTTGGGAGTCTGATCAGTCAGTATGAATTACTGAACACTGTCTATTTTCAAATTATATGCATTATGTATTTGGCATGCCCATGGCGGAGAGGGCCGCTGGCACATATCAGGAGGTCAGAGACAAGTTACGGCAGTAGTTAGTTTTCTTTTTTCCTTCCACTATCTGTGGCCACCAGGCTCAATGGCAGGTGCCTTCATCTACCGAGCCATCTTGGAGATATCTGCATGGATCGCTTTTTAACAAGGCTTCAGGTGAGGCTCATCTGTTCCCTAACTGAGAGTCATTGCCCTGTTGAGGATGTGTAGGAGCCTAAGAAAGGTGAACTTAGCTTTATTTGTAATAGCCAGCATCTGGAAACAGCCTAGATGTCCTTCAACCGGAGAATGAATACGGAAACTGTGGTATGTTTACACAGTGGAATACTATTCAGCTATTAAAAACAAGGAAACCACGAAGTTTGCAGGCAAATGGATGGAACTAGAAATGATCTTCCTGAGTGAGGTAACCCAGACCCAGAAAGATACACATGGTATATACAGAAGGACAAATAGAATAGACACTGGGAGCAGTTGAGGAGAAGGACCAGGAAGGGAGCCTACCATGGAGGTCCTCTGAAAGACTCCACCCAGCCAGTTACCCAATCAGATGCTGAGACTCACAGCCAAACTTCGGGGTGGAGCGCAGGGAGTCTTATGGAAGAGTTGGGGGACAGAAGGACCTGGAGGGGTCAGGAGCCCCACAAGGAGACCAATGGAGCCAACAAATTGGGGCAGAGAAGGGGGATGCTGCAGAGACTGAGGCACCAACCAAGGACCATGCATGGTGAGGACCTAGACCCTCTGCTCAGATGTAGTAGATAGGCAGAATAGTCTCCCTGTGGGTCCCATAATATGGGGAGTAAGGACTACTTCTGATGTGGACTCTGGTGCCCACTCATGGATCACTTCCCCCTGGTGGGCAGACTTGCCAGGCCACAGAGGAAGAGGATACAGGTAGTCCAGATGAGACTTGGTAGGCTGAGGTCAGATGTTGGGGGGAGAGGGCTCCTCTTTCTGAGGACTATGAGAGGGAGGAAGAGAGGGAGGGAGGGAGAGAAGGAGGGAGGGTGGAGCCAGGCGGCAACAAAGGAGGGGGATATAATCAGGACGTAAAATGAACAAATTTTTAAAAAAGAAAAAAAGGAAAGGTGAGCTCCTCTAGGGGATAAAGGATAGAGGAGATGCCACGTCAACGAGACAGTCTCAGGAAAGGCCCTGAGAGACACAGTATTAAATAAAGCAAATGCACATCAGCTTTGTCACATGTCAAACCCTAACAAATTGTCAGTAACACGGAAAATACATCCTGAAAGGGTTCGGCAGGGTTTCTGTCTGGTGCAGAAATGTACCACAGTTCACCAGTGACATCTGCCCGTCCCGTCCTTCTGTAGAAGGCATATAGGTCTGTGTGCCAGACAGTTGCCACCTTCATGAGATCTCCTCAACACTCCAGGCCCAATGCTGTGACATTCAAAGTGTCATTAATGTGCCACGGGAGGAGAAGGCCCATTCTCTGGGGGAGCTGAGATCCCCTTGATCTCCCCGGGCCCTTCCCTTGTGTCTCCCCAATCCTCCTTATCTCTGCTTAGAGAAGAGGCTCTTGAAGGCGTTGTTGTAGTTCTTATTAAAGGCTGTGTAAATTAAGGGGTTGAAGAAGGAATTGGAATAGCCAAGCCACAGGAAGATGCTTTTCCAGATGGGTGGCAGGCTGCAGGCACAGAGCGGGCCGATGAGCTCCGTCAGGAAGAAGGGAATCCAACACAGCACGAACACGCCAATCAGGATCCCCACCATCACGGCTGCCCGCTTCTCCTTCTGCTCCCGCCATGAGTCTCCGCTTGGCTGGAAGGTCACGGTTGCTCTGCCGCGACTTGTGAATACCATCTCAGCCTCCTGAGGTGCCTCCTTTGCCTTGGGACAGAGGAAAGATGGAATTAAAATAACAGAACAGACCCAACTCTCCACTCAACTGTGGAGAATGTCCATGAACTCTGGTGTCCAATATTTGACCACGTCCCCTGGATGGGGTGGCCTGGTGGCCCTCAGAGGAAGGACAGCAGGTTACCAAGAAGAGACTTGATACCCTATGAGCATGTACAGGGGGATGAGGTCCTCCTCAGTCACAGTCATAGGAGAGGGGAGTAAGGGGAAAATGGTAGGGAGGGAGGATACAAGGGATGGGATAACAATTTAGATGTAATATGAATAAATTAATAAAATATATTTTAAAAAAATAACAGAACAATCAAAAGGCCAAACTGGGGTGGGGGGTGGGGTGGGGGAGTCAGCAATTTCTGAGTTTTGTTAGAGAGGTGAGGTCACAAGGCTCAGGGGCTGTTAGAGAGTGGTGAACACAGAGACACACAGCTGTGGGGAACAGGCATCCACTAGCAGGAACCAGTGCACAGGGGCAGGAAATTGCAAGTGTGACCGACAAGCTCAGCATGGACATATCTGAGTGTTAAAAGCTCCAGATGTAGGAGGTGGGGGGGTGGAATAACCAGAACCTAGCTAAAAATTCCAGGCATAGTGACATTGCTTATAATGGGGAGTGTGGGGAGGTGGGTCAGGAGGATCTCTATGGCTTACTGTCTATCCTCTAGCCAAACTAATGAGCTCCAGGGTCAGTGAGAAAGCCTGTTTAAAAACAAAAAACAAGGTGAAGAGGGCTGGGAGGTGGCTCAGCAGTTCAGACCACTGTAGTTTACACCCGCATCCTAGGTACGAGGACTGTACTTTAGAGGCCAGTGTTTTAGCTATGCCTGCGACAGCAGACCTGAGGGGGCAGAGACACAAGGATTGCTGAGCTTACTAGCTTCCAGCCTAGCTGAAAAACCAGAACCCCAGGTTCAGGGGATGACCTCCTTAAAGGACCAGATAGAGAGTAAAGGGGGAGGCCGCCTGGTGCCCTCATCTTGCCTATGCACACAGGCATAGATATGCATACTTACACAGACATAGACACAGACACACACACAGATACACACACAGACACACACACAGACGCACACACAGACATACACACAGACACACACAGACACACACACACACAGACACACACATAGACCCACACACAGACACACACACACACACATAGACACAGACACAGGCATACAGACAGACAGACACACAGACACAGGCACACAGACACACACACAGACACAGACACACACACAGACACACACATAGACACAGACACAGGCACACAGACAGACACACACAGACACACAGACACACACACACACACACACACACACACAGATACAGACACACACACAGACACATAAATAATTTTAAGAAATGTGGTGCAAAGTGACTAAGGAAGATGCCTAACACCAACCTTCAGCCTCCACACGTCCATGGATGCACACACACAAAGAAGCATAAACCGCCACAGAAGAACTCACTCAGTGAAATATACACTTCTCTAAGCTCATGCCTTCAGGAATATGCCAGTTCCTGAAGCAAATACTCTGCAGGTGATAGCAAGATCTGTTTTGAAATCCATCAGATCATTTCATTGTTCTGAACAAGGCTTAGCACAGTCTTATCTACCCTAGAGAAGATAAACATCCAACTCAAACACCCTTTCACCTTACAGTCCCACCTGAGGAGAGGTGAGACCAGTAAGGATTAATGAAGTTTACAGTTCAGGGCATCAACCCCGTAACAAGTCTTCTGTGGGATCTGGGGTTTGAACTCAGATCCTCATGCTTGTCTGCTGTCCTAGTCTGCTTTTCTGCTGCTGTGATAAAACATTCCGATCAACAGCACCTTGAGGAGGAAAGGATTTATTTGGCTTACACTTCCAGGTGAAGTGTCAATCCCTAAAGAAAGTTGGGGCAGGAACACAACGGGAACTGAAGCAGAAACCATGGAGGACTGAGGCTTACGGATACAGCCCAGGCCCACACTTGCCCAGGGATGGTGCTGCCTCCAGGGGTCCAGGACCTGCAACACCAATCATCAACCAAGACAATCTCTCACAGGAACGACCACAGACCAGAGATGCTGGGGTATTTCTTTATATGTGGCTCCCTCTTGCCAGGTGACTCTAGGTTTGTGTCCAGTTGACAAAAAGGTAACCATCACATACAGCAAGCCCTTTACCAACTTAGCCATCTCCCCAGCCCTGATTAATCTTTTAATGATCTATAATGATGTCCTCTTTTTCATTTCTGAACTCAATTGCCGCCATTTTTCCTCAGCCTGTCTAAAATTTTTCTTTAAAAAAAAAAAGAAGATTTATTTATTTTATTTATTGCGTATGAGTACTTTATCTGCAGAAGAGGGTACCAGATTACATTATAGATGGTTGTGAGCTATCATGTGGTTGCTGGGAATTGAACTCAGGACCTCTAGAAGAGCAGGCAGCGCTCTTAACCACTGAGCCATCTCTCCAGCCCCTAAAATTTTTCTTTTTAACTGGTCACTTTTAAAAACTAGCTTCTTGATTTACTGATTTTTCTCCATTGGTTTCTAGCTTTTTAAATTTCTACTCTGACTCTTTTCTTCTTTCCATCTCGCTTCCGAAGTTATAAATCTACATAAGCAGTATTGAAGGAGAAACACAAACTTGAAGGATTAGTGTTACTCAACTTCAAAACACACTATTAGGGACTGGGTCTATGGCTTAGTGGTTAAGAGAGCTTGCTGCTTTTCCAGCGGTCTGGAATTCAGTTTCCTGCACCCAGTTAAATTACCCATAACTCCAGTTACAGGGGATCTGATGCCTTTTGCTGGCCTCTGTACATAATCTGAACACATATACAAATAATCAGGCAGAGATATGTCATACACAGAAATACAAGTAAGCATTTAAAAAAAAAATGCTATAATGCTTTAATAACCAAGAGTACGTTATGCTGGCAGAACATATAAATACAATGGATCAGTGGCACACGGAGAGCCCAGTAATAAATCTACATGTATAGTATATTGTGGTGGTTAAATTATAGGCTAGATGCAGTCCATAATCACATGTGAAGGAAGAGCACGTCCATGAGGGATTGTCTAGATAATGCAGGCACGTGTACTCCCGGCATGCAGCACACTGTGCGATCCCAGAGCTCAGGAGATGAAGGCTGAAGGATCAGTCGTCCTCAACTACATTAGTGGGCTTGAGGTTTCCTTGAAATACTCGAGACCCTGTCTCCAAAATTAAATAACGGGACACAAACATAAAATCTGGGTAAGGACCCAGATAAGTGGACAACTCATCGCTCAATGAAGGGATGGATTTTGCAGCAGCAGGAGGCCATTATTGAGAGCAACAACTCGGCAAAACGCAAACAATAGGTGACCATGTGACACACAGCTCCAGTTGGTAGATCTGCAACACAATTCCTACACCAAAGGCTTGGGGGAATATTGAGGAGAGAGGGGTGGAAAGACTGTAAGAGCGAGAGGACCAGGAAATCTGCTGTGAGAGTACGCCTTCTAGCTATGACAGGGGAGCTCTGCCCACAAAATGTCAACAACATGGCCTCCTACACAAGACCTGAACAACCCCAACAGTACTTGGTATGCCAACATGGACTGAGGGAATCCATGGGGTGCCATCCCTAGATGAAGAGCTACGAGCAATTAACAATGTTGAGAGAGAAAGAAGTAATCTTCCCAGGAGTTAGATTGGTTATCTAATACCAAGATATTAGATACTTACACACAGTCAACAGTGAATGGACTGGGCAGGTAGAGTTTAACTATTTATTTGTTTATATGTAAGTGTAACAACAGCAGCCAAGGAAGAGGAGGTCCCATAAATTTGGAAGGGGAGGGACATAGGGAGAATAGGAGGAGAGAGGGAAATAAAACACAATGATGTATGGGTTTTCTTTTTGAGATAGGGCCTCGCTTTGCCAGGCTGATCTCAAACTCGCTCATATTGTGTAACTGCTATGGTAAGTGGACTCCTTATAAATAATGTAATAATTATGCTTTGCCTAGATTAAATCCTCCAGGTAATGCTTAGCCATCTCTTCAGTATGCTGTCCAAGCATACTGATTAAATCCATTCATTTAAAATAGACCAGCTCCACTAGGGATGCAGGGAGCTGAGTCCATCCTTGTCCTACCGAAATGTGTGATGTGCGCTCAGAAGCTGGGTGTTCACAGCATTCTGATCTGAGCACAGCACCCCCAACACTTCCAACACTGGAAGGCAAGGGACCTGCCAGAAGCAACCTCAAAGAAATTATAAAGGGCTGGGGATGTAACTCAAAGTTTGAATAGCATACAGAAGGCCCTAGGTTCACTGGTCAGTAATGAAAGAAAGAGGAGAGAGAAAGGAGAGAGGCAAGGAAGGATCAATTGCAGATGATAATTCATTTTCACTTGTCCACTTCAAAATGTGATGGCCAAAAGTAAAAAAATAAAAAATAAAAAAACAAACAAACAAACAAACAAAAACAAAATGTGATGGCCATTAGAAAACAGAAAGACAAAGCAGGGCATGGTGTGTGCATCTGTAACTCCAGGGTATGGTCGTGTGCATCTGTAACCCCGGGACCTGGTGGTGGTGGCAAGTGGATTCCTGGGGTTCAGCTGGCTAGCCAGCCTAGTCTACTTGGTGAATGCGAAGGCAATGATAGACCCTGTCTGGAAAAAAAAGCGGACCTCAAAAGAAAACAACCATGGTTATCTTCCTCAGCATCCGCACAGGGAAATGGAAAGGGGCTGTGGGGAGCACTCACCACCGGACTAAACACCACTAACGCATGCTCACATCAACCCTGTACAATCTTACGAGACCACAAGCTCTACTGCAAAACCCCAAAAATCAAAATGCCCCTAAGTCTGAAACTTCATAAACATCAACACGACACCTCCATGTTGGGCTAGAGAGATGGCTCAGTGGTTAAGGGCATCGCCTGCTCTTCCAGAGGTCCTGAGTTCAATTCCCAGAAACCACATGGTGGCTCACAACCATCTATAATGTTATCTGATGCCCTCTTCTGCAGATAAAGCAGTCATATACAATAAAGACATCTTTAAAAAAAAAGAAAGAAAGAAAACAAAGCTCCTGTCCTGACCTCCAGGGTGGGTTATCACCTACGTGCAGGCAGGCTGAAGATGATACAGAAAATGGTCTCCTTGCTACATCCTGGTTTTTAAGTGGGGTTTTGCACTGACTTAGAGCTAGCCAAGCAGGCTAGACTGTCCAGCCAGTGAGTCCCAGCAGCCACTTGTCTCCATCTTCCTTCCACTGAGATTACAAACGCACACAACTACCTTCAGCCATTTTTCATGATTCCGGGGTCCAACTCAGGTCCCGGGCTTCTACTGAAAGCAGTTTATTGACAGAGCCATCTCCCTAACCCCTGGAGTAGCTATTTGTAACCAGAGATGCCAGACCAAGGATTGGCTCACCCGGGGCTTTGTCTGCTCTGCAACACCCAAACTCCAGGCTTGAAACACTTCATCCCAAAATATCAGCCATGATAAACAGAGGATGCCTAGCATGTCTGACAACCCAAAACAGGAAATTTTCTCAGCTGCTTCTCATGAGGAGAAGAAGGTATGCAAATAAGGATGTTTTCTTGTTAAAAACAAAAGCAGAACACAGTTAGCCTGATACAAATAAGTCCTCCTGTCAGTGAAGTAAAGCACACACACACATACACACACACACACACACACACACACACACACACACACACACACACACACTTGGCTAAACTCTTGGATAAAGTACGCATGTTGCAATTCTAATATTTAGGTGGATTTCATTGTTGATGCTGAGAGCTGGTAGCTCTGCAAAGGCTAAAGATCCACAGAGTTAATGCTTAGGAATTCCCTTCCTAAGTGTCAGCACACACAGTAACTGAGGTCAGGTCACATTTGTTTCAGCGTTAGGTTCACCTGGTCCCGGAATAAAGGCAGTCTTAGACAGTCAGCAAGGTACTACGATACATACTGTGCATCCTGGTTTTGTTTCCACTGTTGTCATACAACATGCTGACCAAACAAACAAAACCAAACAAGAGAAACACACAAACAAAAAACTTAGGAAGGAAAGCTATGCATTGGTCTTATGATTCCAGGTTCCACCTGTCATAGTACGGGAGTCACAGGGGCAGAAGCTGGAAGTGACAAGTCACATCATATCCACAGTCCAGAGCAAAGACAGATAAATGCACGTGTGCTTGCTTGCTTGCTTCTCTTTACACAGTTTAGGACCCCTGCCTAGGGAATGGGGCCACCAAAAGTGGGCTGTGTCTTCCCACATCAATGACTTAAGAAAATCCTCAAAAGATATGCCCATGGGCCAACCTAATCCAGACAATTTCTCAATTAAGACTCTCTTCCCACGTTATCTTAGGTATTATCAAAGTTGGCTGCTAAGAACTAACCACCAGGCAGATGTGGGTGGTGCACACCTTTAATCCCAGCTCTTGGCAGGCAGAGACAGGCAGATCTCTGTGAGTTCAAGGCCAGCCTGGTCTACATAGACAGTTCCAGGACAGCCAGGGCTACATAGAGAGGCAGTATCTCAAAATTAACTAACTAAATAACAAACTGACTGACTGACTGACTAATTAACTATCTAACTAACCACCATGTGGTATTAAATATTTTTTTTCTGGTTTCTCTGACCAAAATATCTCACAAGAAGCAACTTAAAGGAGGGAGGTTTATGTTTGCCTATGGTTCTCAGATGCAGTCTTGGTGGGGAAGCCATGATGACAAGAGTGGGAGGTGTCTGGCTCCCACTTCACCCTCTGTCATGAAGCAAAACATGGGAGGAACGCAGGGCTGGGAGGCCATGGCCCATTCCAAGTGACCCATTTCTTCTAGGGAGGCTCTGTCTCTTAAAGTCTTTGCAACCTCCCCAAACAGCATCCCCAGCTGGGAGCCTGTGGGGGACTTTTCCCACTCAAACCACACCAGAGATAAGGCTGTGCCTATTAGAAGTTGAGGTCCAGAGTGAAGGAGGGTTTCCCCCTAGACCCTACCACTAAAGAATAACTCAGCACAATGCTGGCCCTGCCTTCTGGAGCTCTTCCTCCCCATCATAGGCTACTTCTAATGAGCTAGCCAGCGGCTCTTCCACCTCTTCGTATCACCTGTCTAAATGGAATGTGCCAGAAGTAAATAGGAAGGGCTGGGGATGGTATTGAGTGGTAGTGTGTTTGCTTAGCATGTCCTGGGTTTGCTCTCCAGCAATGCAAGACCAAATCTAAATACATAAATAAATAAATAAACAAATAAACAAATGCTGTTTCTTCTACCAAAATGAAGAATAAAATCAGGCTTGGCAAGCCTTACGGGCATCCATTCCACTGTGATTTTTTTCTAGGTGCAAAATTGGATTGATGTTGCTATTAAGTCAGCTCTACCCCTGCAACCAGACAGAAAAGCTATAATCACCCCAGGCATTTCCGAGGGACCTTTCAAAGAACATCATTAATTCTGAATAAAGCTCTCCTTTCCAACACTTTCCAATTATAGACTTGACATTCCTGGTTTGTGTGTTTTGTTTTGTATTTTAATTCCTCTGCCATTTAATTAAAATGAAAATGAATCTATTTTTAAAAGCTCATGTACTTGTCTGGTAGCTTAGTATCTGGGATAATTTGGAACAATAAAACAAACAACAGCCTTTCCTGTCTCTTTTATTTTGACCCCTTTCCTGGTCCACAAATTGTATTTGAGTGTGTGTGCAGTGTAGAGTGTGTGTGTGGAGTCCAGAGGTCTGTGACATTAATTGTCTTCCTCAATTGCTCTCCAACATATTTTTTTTTTTGATTCAGGGTCTCTCTTGGAACCTGCAGCCCCCCTGATTCAGCTAACCCGGTGAGCTGTTGAGACATCCTTTCTTCACCCAGTTCTGCCACGCACCAAGAGCCAGAACTATGTAGCTATTTCTGTAATCCTTGGGTTCATAGAATCCTCATCCGGGTCTTCTACAGTAGGCCCTAAGGCTAGGGATGTGACTCAGTTAGTAGAACGCTTGCCCAACGTACATAAAGCCATTGGTTTCATTCCCAGAATTACATAAACCAGGCATGGTGGTGGTACTGCTTTTTAATTCTAGTACCTTGAGAAAAGAAAGGAGAAGAAGTTCAAGGTCATCCTTAGTTACTCGGGAAGTTCCAGGCCAGGTTGCAATACCTGAGAGCCTGCCTTAATGTTTAAATTAAATTAAAAGTAGTAACTAATTTGTTTTAAGAAGAGAAAAATGAAGTACATGGAATTGGAACTACAACTCAAGTTCTCTCTCCCAATCTCCAGGGGACAACTCTGGCATTGGGATAAACAAAGTGGAGTGACACTGAAGTTTTTGTTTTAAACACACACACACACACACACACACAGAGAGAGAGAGAGAGAGAGAGAGAGAGAGAGAGAGAGAGAGAGAGAGAGAGAGAGAGAGACAGACAGACAGACAGACAGACAGACAGACAGACAGACAGACAGACACAGACAGACAGACAGACAGACAGACTGGGAAGTGGCTCCTGGAGTTTCAGAACATTGTCACTGGACTATGAGGTAGAGCTTGGAGTGGTTAAAAAAAAAAAAAGAGTGAAAGCAACAGGACTGTCTTTACTTATATTAAAGTAAATGACATTCCACCACGGTCCGGGACAGTCTAATCTTGCAGAGATCAAGATGATGGCAGCTCCAGACCCGATGTGGATGGAGCCACTCCAGACTGTAAGGTGTGGCCCACGTGGGTGGTCAGTGGATTTGTCTCAGGGATAGAACGCAGGCTGTCAGAGCTGCTAGAAGAGGCTCACCTGGTGCCTTTTCCACGTGAGCTGTTTTGCTTGCCAGAGCCCAGCTAATAAGAAAGATGGAGGCCAGGCGTGGTGGCACACGCCTTTAATCCTAGCCTCAGGAGGCAAAGGCAGGAGGATTTCTGTGAGTTCGAGGCTAGCCTGGTCTACAAAGTGGGTCCAGGACAGCCAAGGCAGAGAGTCCTAATCTCGAAAAACAAAACAAAACAAACAAAAAAAGAAAGAAAGGAAAAAAAGGAAAGACGGGCTGGGGATGTGGCTGAGTTGGTACATCGAGTTGCCTCCCATGGAGGACACTCAGAGTTCCATACCCTTCCTCTCCCTCCGTTGCACACTTGGAGAACGGTGCTGCATGCCTATAATCTTCCACTTGGTTGGTGGAGGCCAAAGGGTTAGAAATCCAAGGTTATCCTTAGCTACATAAAAAGTTGGAATCCAGTATGAGCCTTATGAGACCCTGTCACAACACACACACACACACACACACACACACACACACACACACACACACACACACACACACACTTGAGATTTGGAGGCTCTAGCACTAGTCCTAATGTGCCAGTGAAGAAACTGTTTCGCAGGTGCATATCCCGCAGGTGGTTTCACTAGAAACACAAGCGATAAGTTGCCCCACGCGCTCTTCGAAAAACCAGATGGCCATGTCCTCCCGCGCTCCAGATGCGACATTTTTCCCCCTCTGACGCTCCGATATCCAAACTCTGTCGACTCTTCCTTTTAAACTAAATTGCTTTCTTTCCATGATCCCCGATCCCCAAATTCACAACCAGTCTCCCTTACCTGTATGGTGGTGGTGGCGCTGGCGGGCAAGGGCACCACAGCTCGCCGTCTCCGGCCAAATCGAAATTTGGCTGCTTTGTAAATCTTCCAGTAGACGAAGAGCACAACCGCCAGAGGCAGGTAGAAGGCTCCGCAGGTGGAGAAGACAGCATAAGAGGGCTCCTGGCTCACCTGGCAACGCTGCTGCCGGGCATCGTAGGCTTCGCCCCAGCCAAAGAGCAGCGGGGCGAGCGCGATGAGCGCGGACAGTGCCCAAGTGACCGCGATCATGAGCGCAGAAGCTCGCCGCCGGGTGCGTAGCGTGTACTGCAGGTGGCGCGTGATGGTCCAGTAGCGATCCAGGGCGATGGCCGCCACGTTCCAGATGCTGGCCGTGCAGCACAACACGTCGAAGGAGATCCACACGTGGCACAAACTCCTGCCTAGGAGCCAACGTCGCCCAGCCGACAACTCGCTCACCAGGCTCAGTGGCATCACCAGAGCCGCTACCAGTACGTCCGAAACGGCTGTCGAGGCCACCAAGTTATGTGGCACGCGGTGGAAAGCGCGGACGCGCAGGATAGTCACAAGAACTAGCAGATTCCATAAGAAAGTGGCAGCGATCAGCAACACCAATAGAGTCACGACGAGCACGGTGAAGACAGAGAAGGGCGGCTCGCGCCCAGGCAAGATGAGTCCACCTGGGGTGGATCCTACGCCCCTGCCGGAACTTGGGCTGTCACTGCAGCTCTCTGGTCCCGGAGGAAAGCCGATGCCAGGGGTGGCGCCTGAGAGGTTAGAGACTTCCATCGTTCAGGGACTTGGGCTCTTAGGCAGATGTGCGCGTGGTTGCATGGACTGTGGGTAGGTGGTTAAGTAGGAAGGGCGCTGCATGCCCTGCGAGGCAGAAAGAAGTGTAAATCGCGCCACCCGGTCCTTTTTCTAAACCGCAGCCTCCTTTTGGCGTTTCTTTGGGTGGTTTTCCTGGACTTTTTTTTTTTCCAGTTGACGTGGGAAAAATGAGTGGGATCCCTTTAGTCCAGCTTTGCCCAGGGCATCAACCTTCCCAGTTCCTTTGTGGTCTTCAGCGTAAGCGGCTGCAGAGGGCTGGGGGCCGGTGCCTGTGAACACCGATAGCTCAAAGAGACCTTCCCTAGATGGTGGCTGGAACCAAGGGGCCGCGGGTGTGAGCTGAAGTGGGCGGAGGCGGTTTGGAACAGCCACCAATAGCTGTAGCGCTGTCTCAGCGGGCTCCGGCCGCGGTGGGGCGGAGAGAATTGCAGCAGCTGGCGCCTTCTGGGGAAGGTTGCTAACATCCGGTAGCTACCACCTCCGCAGATCCCTCTGGTGGTCTCGGTGGCTCTGTTAGAATACATTGGTGCCTGGAACCCCGTTTCTACCTGTACCCCAAGTGATGTATTCCCTAGCTTTATGTAGAAAGCTCCAGGTTGAGCCGTTTGCCAGAGATCCGGAAGAGAGACGTTTCCAAGCTGTGTGGCACCCTTAACTTCCAGCGCTTCCCTCCGTTCGGTTTCTAATAGTTCTACTACTACCTCTTCCAAGCTGAAGCCGGAGCTTTTGTTGTTGAAACTTTTGATTTCTTGTGGCGCTGGCGATGAACCCAGGGGCCTTGCCCATGAATGGCAGGCGCTCAGCAAGCTACTTTCCTCTAGGCTTGGGTAAAAGAAAAAAGCACTTAGGTGAAATTCTCTTCACCCTCCACCAACACCCTTTAGCCATTTTCAGTCTCATACTTTAAATTACTTTTACAGTGTGTGTGTGGCAGGGGGTGGGGGGGGAGTAGGGCCGGTGCGGGGTCGGGGGCGGGTGGCTCATGAGGCTGAGGCGCTCAGAGAACAACTGAAGGAAGTCATCAGTTGTCACCTCCTGCTATGTGGATCCCAGGGATGGAACTCAGACCTATGAAATCAGATCTTCAGGCCTGGTGCCAAGGGTTTTTACCCAGTGAGCCATCTTGCCGGCCCCAGTCTCATATTAAAGAGCGTATCAAGCTGGATGTGGTAGTGCACGCCTTTAATCGCAGTACTCAGGAGGTAGAGGCAGGAGGATAACTGTAAGTTTGAAGCCAGCTCCGGGACAGCTAGGACTACACAAAAAAACCCTGCCTCAAAAACAAATGATAAAATGCACATCCAGATATAATACATGAAAAATTCTCAAGTAAAAATAAATCACTATGTCAAAAGCATAGTGAGATTACTTGAAAGCCGCACCTGTTAGGGGGAGTCAAACAGAAACTTAAGGAGGAAGCATCCTTAAGGTAGGAACACAGGCGAGATGGCAGGGCGCCCACCGTCCACCTAGCACATCAACCTGGCATGCTGGTGTTTATGTGCCTGCAATGCCAGCGCCAGGGAGGGGGAGGCAATTGGATCAGAAATTCAAGATCATCCTCTAATACACACAGCCATGCCTAGTAAGAACAAGGCCAGAGCAGCGTGAGGCTCGAGTTGTCTTTCTGTTGCTGTGGTATACACCCTAACAAAGACACCTTTAAGGGGGAAAGGATTTATTTGGCTTACAAATCCGGGCTCTAGCCCATCACTGCGGGAGCTTGTGAAGAGCAGAGAGAAATGACTGTGGGTGAGCTGATGCCTGGGTAGCTTTTCCTGTCTTTATAAAGTCCAGGACCCAACCCCAGGGAATGCTCTGTCTCCCTTTAGGCTGTGATTTCCCACACCAATTCAGGTACTCAAGAAAATCCCCCATAGATTTGCCCATAGGCCAAGATGCTCTGGATAATTCCTCACTCAGACTCTTCCTAGATGACTCTCCACTTTGTCAATTCGACAATAAAGCCTGATCTCCATAAGCCTCTCACAAAACAAAATAATAACAAAAGTCGGTGCCTACACATCCCTCTTCTTAGTTGTGGCATTGTGGCATGCTACTGATCTGTTAGGGACAGAGGTGGCCTAACTGGGTGCTCAGAAGAGCTACTGGGCTCTCCACCTTGTCTATAAGCTCCCAAGAATATGACCCAGAAAGGCCTCTCATGCTAAAGCAGGTAAAAGGCCTTTCCCTGGTCCTCTTTTCATCTGTGTGTGTGTATGTGTGTGTGTGTTGCACTTGCATATGAATGCACATTTGCATGTGTGTGCATGTAAGTGTGTGCAAGTGAAGGTCCACAGTTGATATCAGCAGTGATCTTTAGTCTCTCTTGTACCTTACTCACTGAGGCAGGATCTCAGAACATGGCTATTCTTTGTTGCCAGCTTTCTCTGGGGATCACCCGCTCTGCCTCTGGCATCTGAGGCTAGAATTGGAGGCCTTCAGACCCAACCTGCATTTACATGGGCTCTGGGTAATCCAAATTCCAGTCTTCAGAACTGTCACAACTGTGTGACTAATGCTTTAGCTGCTGAGCCATCTCCCCGTTGGGGAAAAAAAAAAAACAAAAAAACTTTCTTTTCTCATTTTTCCAGAAGCTTCATCCCTGGTACCTGGGCTGACCTGCAGGTGCCTGATCCAAAGACTTTGTGTCAGGACACATTCATAGCTGCCCTGGACCACACACAGCCTATGACTGTAGCTTGGACATTCGGCAATTTTGAGGAAACTACAGGAAGGAAAAGAAGCCTTTAAGACAAACAGTGTTGCAATGGTATTCTACCTATCTTACTGAACAAAGAGAGAGAATATTAAAAAGGTAGAAAATTCATCTCGCACCATATCTGTGACATGGTTGTATTCTTAGTCTTCGCTCCTCTCTCCGCATACATTTTTCATGCCAAAAATCAATTTTTTATTTTGCTCATTTCCCTTAACATTTTTCATGCTACTATATATTCTCTTTGTAGTTTTTTAATGTCATGCCATTTATCACTTGAAAGACTTTGAGCAACTTAGGCTTTCTGAGGCAGACTTATCTTTTTAAAAATGGGGATAATTGGGGCTAGAGAGATGGCTCAGTTATTAAGAGCACTTGATGCTTTTGTAGAAGATCTGAGTTCAGTTCCTATCACCCACATAAGACATCTTACAACCTCCTGTAACTTCAGGTCAAGGGTCTCCATCACCCTCCTCCGGCCTCTGTAGGCACCTGCACATGGGCGTATACACACACACACACACACACACACACACACACACACTCACACACACTTTAAAATAATTTTAACAGGGTTACAATTGGGATATAAAGTGAACAAATTAAAAAATAAAATATAATATAAAAGAAAAAATACTTTAATGGAGGTTATAATCCTTCATGTGAGATTGTGATGAAGATAAAATTAGAGAAAGCTGGCAGCACAGGGTGTGCAAGCATTCAGTAAGTGCTAACAGCCCCTGTTCTTTTTAGCTCCATGCCCAGACTTCATAATCAAGTCTCTTCTGATCTTTGGTGTGATTATGTTTTTATGTAAGTTTTTATCAGTCCAAGTATTTGCAATGACAAATTATTTCACATGCTTTTAAGTTGAATTTCACCAGTGTATTAATTACTTTTCTGTTGCCGACCAGTGTCTTAGCTGCCTTTCTGCTGTTGCTGTAATAAAATACCTGCTAAAAACGACTGAAGGACAGAAAGGTTTATGTTGGGTCAAGTTTTGGGGATAGGGACAGGCGTGGAGGCAGGGGCGTGCCTCAGCTGGAGAAGGAGGAGTGAGGAAGGAGGAGGGAGAGGAGGAGGAGGAGGAGGAGGAGGAGGAGGAGGCAGAAAAGGTTAAAAGAGCCCTGACCTAATAGAGTCCTATAAGAGGAGACACCAGGGCTGGGGCCATGGCTCAGTTAGTTAAGTGCTTGCCTTGTAAGATTACATCTGAGAACCTGTAATCCCGTCACTGCAAAGGATCTTTGGGGCTCGCTGGCTGAATGGGTGAGCCTGGTCTTCTGAGACTCGTGGCAATCTCTTAATTATAACCCCCTGTAAAATCTGGAAAAAAAAAAAGCAGATCACATACTTCCAACATAAAGTGGCACAGGTTATACACTGCCAGTTAGAAGGGAGGAAAGGGAGCACAGTGAGGAAAGACTGGACCAAAGCAAGACTAGAGCCCAGCTGGGCACACCCCACACCCTGCCTCCCCGTGTCTGACGCCAAAGCGCCCTTCAGATCTCCAACTCTGTTCAGCTTTGTGACTGCAACACCCCATATGGGGTCATATAACCAAATGCCCAGACTGTGAAAAATTTGGTGACATCAAACAGATTCTGAACATGTGGCACACACACACACACACAAATCTATTAAAAATCAAACACACAGTAAAGCAAGATGGTCTCCGGCAGCACTCACCTGTGTTGCGCCGAGCGTCTCTACTGCAGCCTTGGCTCTGAACTCACAGCGCACACTGCACTTCGCATGCCATCACAGCGCCGCCGCGCGATACCTATGAGTGGTCCAGGGTCTTCTACATCAAATGTCTTAATTAAGACACACCAGGAATCCGCATAAGCAAATATGAAGCTTTTACTGAGTAATAAGGTCCTTCACCTCTGACCCGGAAGTTGTCTGTCCTCAGCACCATACTGGAAAGAGGAAGAGAAACCACTGTTCAGCCTGCCCCAGGGTAAAACCTTAACTGCCCAGCAAGCCGTGGCAGGCATTTAGCAATTAGATTATTGATTTTTAACATTACAATTAAAATTTTCCCTTTGGGGGTTATTTCTTTGCTAGATTTCTTTCCAATTTAATAACTGACTTAAAATTTAAGGAACAGTGTTATTGTTTCTCTTTTTCATATTTCTATATTGTACCTGAGAGATATGTAATAGATGGTTGTTCTCTTTAGCTCTGGTTTTTGAAGAGAGCGATACAGAGATAAAAGAAGAAAAGGAGAGGAAATTATTGCAGCCTTGTCAAAATCAATTTATCATTAAAAAACCCATTGGTTTGCTGTACAATAATATATTTTTAACAGTCTAAATTTTAGTTTTTAATGGCTAATGGGACTACATTTTCCCCATGGATATGTTACTTATATATTCTTTTATAGAAAGCAGCTACTTTTAAATTTTTCTATTTTGTGTTTATGTGTGTGTGGTGGTGGGGGGTGTTTCTCTGTCCCCCCCCTCTGTGTGTGTGTGTGTGTGTGTGTGTGTGTGTGATACATGGAAGTCAGAGGACAATTTTCAGAAGCTTTTCCTGGAAATTAAATGCCAGTCATCAGGCTTCTGTGGAAAGTCTTTTTACTAGTTGAGCCATCTCAAGGGCCTAGAAATCATCCATGTTTTGAAGTCTCTTGGTATTTGTCTGATTATATGCCAGTTTAAAAGCTTACCTGGTTTCCCTGTACATCCTAGACCACCGAGCCACGGAATGGGACTGCCCACAGTGGGCGGAGATGGGTCCTTATAAGTCAACTAACAGTTGTGATGATTCCCCATAGACATCAACGGAATTCCTTACCTGGGGCTGTCCTCTCTGCTGATTTCTAGATTGTGTCAAGTTGGCTGTTAAAGTTGACTAGGACTCACTCTGCCAAGTCAGGGTAAGCAAGTCCCCAATAGATCCTGCCCTGTGAACAAGTCTGGCGGAGATATTAGGCCAGAAAGCTGAAGATGAGGCTCCAACGTTATAAAGTGTATTGGGTGATTGGTCAGGCAATAAACTGTCTTAAGTCAATTTGTACATTTTGGAAGCTGCTAACCCATACTGCTGGTTCACTCAGGAATTTAAGTTTTATTCCTTCTCAAGTCTCTGAGGAGCATTGAAGACAAGATAGTATAGTTTTACAACCAAGTTTAGTTGGTTAGAGGATAAGATCATTTTAGATCAAGATAAAGAAGTTAAGCTATTAGAGTTGAGATAGGATAGATATTGAATCTCATTCAGAAATTTAGACCCAACAAGACAGGAAAGACATTTACAGATGGCCAAGTCACTATGAATGTAACATGTATAGAACTCATTATTCTCATGATTGTCACATGATTCTCCCTGCTGTATGTAGTTTGTCTTATACATGTGTAATAAAATAAATGTTTTGTTTTTTTTTTAAAGCTGACTAGGACAAGCACCTCCCACCTTCCAAAGTCCAGCTACGTTCATGGAGTAACCAGGCTTTGGCAACATGTGCTCACGGTTTAGAGATAATAACGAGGTGGCTGGTTCCTGGGA
Source organism: Acomys minous (assembly GCF_964271855.1). NCBI lineage: Eukaryota > Metazoa > Chordata > Mammalia > Rodentia > Muridae > Acomys > Acomys minous. The sequence goes on along the minus strand of NC_140483.1, from coordinate 67,561,940 downwards.
AGGGCGCGCTCCTTTGCTGAGGTGGGGCAGAGCTTGCCTTGTGGGGAAAGACAGCTTCTGACTTGGACATTAAGTGTAAGGATTTCACTGGGAAATTGGAGGAGGAGGAGAAGGGTAGAGCCCTGCCTGGCAGGAGGAAGAGGGCGAGCAAAAACTGCAAGGCAAAAGAAGACAGATTAGGGAGGACCCCGCAGAGGCCAAAGGTTGTATTTGAGAGAAAATGTAAAGTATAGAGGTATCTAAAAAACAAAACAAAACCAACAAACAAACATAAAAACAGAGAGATGGTTCAGAGGATAAAAATGTTTGCTGCTAAGCCTCACATTCGAAGTTCCGTCACTAGGCCACACAAGGTAGAAAGAGAGCCCCAATTCCTGAAAGTTGTCCTTCAACCTCCACACAAGCACTGTGGTACCTGCATCCTCTCTCTAAGCCATGCATATATAAATACATATAATAACATTTCATTTCAATAATTAAAAAACAGATCGTCTCTATGATCCAGCTCTACTATTTCTGAGTCCCTGATGGACACTGTATCCTACCTACTACAGTGATGTATGCTTATTATAATAAACATCCATGTTTATTGCTGCATTATGCACAACAGTAAGGAAATGGAACCACCCTAGATGGCTGTATGAGCTACTTTTTCTGTTGCTGTGATAAAATATCATGATCAAAAATAATTAAGAAACAGTCTTAGTTTATGGTTCTATGGGGCTAGAGGTCCGTAACGGCAGGGAAGGCAGGGTGGTAGGAGCAGGAAGCTGGAAATCACATCTCAATAGCACACTGGAAGCAGAGTGCAAACTAGACATGGGGTGAAGATAGAACCCTGGACACCTACCTCCAGTGCTGTGCTCCCTCCATCAAGGTTGTACCGACTGGAGAGTCCATAACTTCCTCACCAACTGGGGACCATGAAGGGACCCGAGCCTATGGAGGCCATTTCACATTCACCCCGTGACAGTGACTGCCAACCGATACACAAAGGACTTGCTTTCAAATGTGAAGAAAAAGGAACTTTGCAGGAAAAAAGGTGGCTCTGGAAAGTATTATATCAAGTGAGCTGACCCAGACTAAGGAAGACAAAAATTGCCTGTTCTCTCTCATCCATGGATCCTAGCTTTCAGTATTTACATGGGTGTTTATGAGAAAGTGACTGTAGGTTAGGAAAACTAGGCACAAGACCACAAGAAGGGTTGGGGGGGGGGGGGAGGGAGAGGTGTTGAGAGAGATGAGGAAACAGCTGGGAGGTGGCTGCTGGGAGTTGGGGGCACAAGGGGCACAAGGGGCACTGGGAAAGTTGAAAAGGAAAATCAACAAAATTAGGTTTTATTGGATATACCATGATGAAACCTAATACTTTGCTTTTTGCTTTATTTTTAAGGTGTGTGTGTGTGTGTGTGTGTGTGTGTGTGTGAACAAATGTATGCAGGTGTTTATAGAAGCCAGAAGAGGGTGTTGGATCCCCTGGAGTTGGAGTTACAGGCATCTGTGAGGCATCAGACAGGGGTCCGTTCTGGGAACTGGACAATGGTTTCTCTGCAACAGTGGCAAATGCTCTTACCCACAGAATGTCTCTCCAGCCTTAGAACCTACTCCTTTGTACACTAATAAAAATTAATAAAAAAGGAGACAAAAAAAAATGTGAGGAGAACATGTCTTCCACTTTTATTCAACTGGGCCTTTCATCTCTGCAGACCCCCGTGTCTCCTGTGACGATCTTTCGTGCTGTTATTAAAAAGCATTCATTGTTCCATATCGTTGCTCTTGTGTGTTCTTCCAGATGATTCTTAATATTATTTTATCAGGCCTGTTTCCCGTTTCATCAGCTCTCAGACATTAAATACTTAGAGAAGCTGCCCCTGGGCTGTGCTTCTGGCCCAGGCCCAGTTCTCCTGGGTCCCCAGACTCATAAGAGATCAGGCTTGGGGGGGGGATGGGAAGGGTGAGAGGGTGATGACAGAGGAGGGGAGGGTTACAGGAGGAGGAGGATGGAGCACAACGGGGGGGGGGGGGGGACATATGGGAATGGGGATGGGACAGGACAACTAGTTATGCACCCCACTAGATGGTAAGCTCCCAGTGAATGTGTTGGGGGGATGGTCTGGTGTATTTTTATGCTAATTACTGATTGCTGTCTCTGTGACCCACCTTTTGCTTAATAAAAAGCTGGTCCACCTGGGCAGGGCAAAGGAGACAGGTGGGGCTAGGAGAGAGGAATTTGGGGAAGAAGAAAGACTGCCACTAGGAGGAAGAAGACCCGAGAGTCCCGGAGGAGGAGAGGAAGGCCGCCATGGGTTAGGTGGAGGAGAAGCACATGGCCCGCGGCGTGGATGGAGATTCAGCCCAGATGAAGAACATTAACAATATTTGGGATTACGGATGGGAGGTAGGCTTGATAGAAGTTATTAGAAGCAGATGGCATGGGATTGGGGCAGGGAGCCCATGCCTGCCCCACTATAGGAAGTAGCTTAGAGGATTAATGTCCACTCTGCCCCAGGTTAACTAAGGCTATCTTAAAATATAGCAAGTGTCTGTGTCTTCATTGATTGCTAGCTGGGCATACTAAAGTAATAATACTGATAATACAGATAATTTGAAAACAATATGAATGTGATCAGGCTGCCCATGATGCTGCCTACTGGAAGCCTGGCTGACTCGAAGCAAACTAGAAAGAAGGAGAGAAAGAGAGAGGGAGACTGGGAGAAAAAGAAAGAAAGGGGAGAGGCAGGAAGGAAGGGACCCAACGCCAGTTCAATGAAGACAGAGACTATTTCCGGGTGTCACAGGGCATCAGGGTAGACATATAGTCTTTGGGGTGGGGGAAAGGAAAATGTTTCTCTGAGTATGAAGCCAAAAGGAGTAAATAAATAGAAAGGGACAGAGGGAGATGACAGTCATGCACAAAGCCCTGAGGTCTGTTTCCATCACCATAGAAACTTGACATGGTGGCCAACATCTGTAATGCCAGCATCCAGGAAGTAGAAGCCGGAGGGCTGGGAGTTCAAGGTCATTCTCAGCTAGTTAGTTCAAAGCCAGACTAGAATATGAGACTCTGCCTTGGGCGAGGAGGGGAGAAGGATATAGAAGGAATATAAAATTGTTTTCAGTTTCTTAATTTTTAAAAAGAGATTTATTTATTTATCACATATATAGTGTTCTGCCTGCATGTCAGACAGAAGAGGGCACCAGCTCTCATTATAGATGGTTATGACCCACCATGTGGTTGTTGGGAACTGAACTCAGGACCTCTGGAAGAACAGTCACTGCTCTTAACCACTGAGCCAACTCTCTAGCCCCTCTTAATTTATTTTAACATTTATAGTGAAAAGAGACTTGGCAGGGGTGAGACTCACTCCTGCGAGACAGCTGACAGATTCTCCCCAGGAGTCACAGGGTCCCAAACTTGAGCACAACCGTTACCCGGAGCATTGGCTAAAAGACAGACTTCTGAACCTGCTTCAAGTGTTAGCTCTGGGCTGAGGATCAAGAGTTTCTACTTGTAATAAGCACCCAAGTGCTGTTGCTGGTCAGGAACCCCCATGGCTGCTATTGTAGGATAGTACTCCGAGCTGTTCACTTTCTACTTTCATCGTACAACTTTATTCACCCTCACCGGATGACACTGTGTCAGTCACTGCACTAAATAATACTTGCTCCATGTAGAACACCGTGCTAAGTATTCTGTGTCAGTCGCTGCGCTAAATATTCCATGGAAGTCATTGTGCAAAGCAGCCCAGGTAAATCACTTCGTTTTTCACAACTTTATGGGGTAGCTGTATTTTGTAGAAATGAACTTTTATTACACTTGTTGTTCGACAATTTCAGACATAGAGTCCATTCTGATTACTTTCACACACACACACACACACACACACACACACACACACACATCATCATCATCATCATCATCATCGTCGTCGTCATCATCATCATCTCTTTCCTATTACTCCCCACTCACCCACTCCTTACAAGTCTCTTTTCCATATTCAGGATGCTCTGTTTCTGTGACATGCTGTGTTGAAAAGGGGCTGCCACTGTGACCATGGGTTGGGATCTGTACATGGGCGCCTGGTGAGCTCACTAGTAGCAACACGATTAAAGAAACTGGCTGCCCCCCTCCAAGAACACACCAGTTTCCAATAGTTCAGCAGAGAGAAGTCCGACCCCTGAGACCCATTGCAGGCCATCACAGCGGCTGTGAGTTCGCATCTGCACTGTCTGTGCCATTTCCAGCCCTTCTCCAAATCTTCCAGCTTCCACATTCTTTCTATCCTCTCTTTCATGGGACTCCCCGAACCTTTGGTCTTGCTTAGAGCTGAGCACTCAACGGCCACATAGTCTGAGCACCTCGAGCAGCCATGCTCCCATCAGAAACAGAGAGTCTGCAGCTTTAGACCCTCTTCACCTAGACAGCACACAAGCCCCCCAGAGAAGCACAATTCCTGAAATCGGAGTTATTAAATCCACCATGACAGCCAAAATGAAACTTCAAATAAGAGTGTGAAACTAAGGCACCGCATGGCACCATCCTGCTCTGAGCCTTGATCCAGTATCTCCGTCTCCTGAGTCATCTTGCCAGGCCCCTGACTGTGGCTTTAAGCTAGCCATCTCCGTTCACAGCTCTTGCCTTGTCTTCATCGAGGTTTTAAAAATATGCATGGAAGCTAAACAAAAGAATAAATATGGCCACACAAAAACCTACACCTGTTGACTATGGCACCACTATTTGTGATTACCTAAGTCCCAAAACTTAAGGCTACTTTCCCAAAATACGTCCTGTGGTCTCTCTTAACCAGCCACCTCCATCTCCATCATATCTACAGTGGAGATAAATGTAGGAGTGGTTCTTAAAATGTTTTACAGTTATTTGCCTTCCCTCCCTCCCCCTCCTTCCTCCTCCATCTCCCTCTGTCCCCCTCCCTCCTCCTCCCTACCCCCTCCCCCTCATGTGTATGCATATGCCACAGAGCACAGGTGGAGATCAGAAGACAGAAGACAGCTTGTAGGGGTCAACTTCTTTCCTTCTGCCATGTAGCTTCCAAGGACTGAACTCAGGTCATTGGGTTTGGTGGCAAGTGCCCATCGAACCTTCTCATCCACCCTTAAATGTGGCCTGCATCTTCTGTTCCACAGACATGTGCCCCAGCTTCCTCTGCCTTATGTAACTATTTTAAGCATATTTGTTCAGATAAGTTTCCTGCTCAAATTAGTGGTTGAAAATATACTCTCCTCCTCTGTGGATAGATGACTGTTACTGATACTCAACCATCCAGAAGCTTGCTTTCTCTGTCTGAGGAAGCAGATCTCGATGTGGTACTGGGTCCCAGCCTCCTTGCCGCTGTGGTTTTGGCTAAGTTGAAAGGTAGGAGGAAATCATTCATCCAGATAAGCACCAGGCCTTCCTGCAACCCACTATCAATGTACTGTTCGTGATCAGATGGAGAGAGTGAACAGCCCAGGAAGCGTCTAAGCATAATTGCCACTTATTTTTCCTACTGTGTGGGTGTTGGAGCTAATTTGTTTGCAGAAATGCGGGGAGAGATAGTGCCTCAGAGTAATTGCTCCCGCTCCTACTGTCTCCCAGTTTTAATTAGCAGAACAGCTCCTTTCCCTCCATCTCCCCAGCTGCCTCGTTGCATATATCCAAAGGTCATTTTTGAAATTCCCATGCATTCAAACGCTTTTTAATATGCCTGTTTCTCACTGAGATCAACGGTAGCCAAGAACCGAGGCTTGTCCAGAATCAATGATGGTGATAAAGAACATCCACTTACAGTAAGAACCTCGGGTCCACTTGGGTCACCGTGACACACGTGTTCTCCCCCAACCCTACCCCCATCCCAATGTGCAGCAATTTCCTCTAAAACTAAAATTCCAATCTGGAAGGAAATGGCTCAAGACAGAGGGAAGCTCATGAGAAGTCAGGAAGCAAACAACTCAGTAGAATCAAGGAAATCCCTGAAACTGGCCAGAGTCCCTACAGCCTTCCCTACTCCCAAGCATATGTCAGCCGCTGTGGAGCTCTCTGTAAACACCATGGCCAGCAGAGCAGTGATCTGCATGAGGCAAGAGGAAACTCTGGTTCAACATGACTCAGTAGCCCGTGTTGGTTCCAACTTCTAGAGTCTGACACGGGGCAGTTTATTTTAGGCACATTTAAGTCCAGTACTACTTGGAGAGAGAGAGAGAGAGAGGAAAAAAAAAAAAAAAGAAGTTTCCTTACGCAAAACAATCCCATGTGCACAAGGATATAATTACATCAAAACTCTTTTCAAAGTACATGTACTTCTACCATGAAGATGGGGTCCATAGATAGTCTACCTGTGTTATCTCAAGGGCTTAGGGGAGAATCTGGCGTGGTCTCCATCACCTAGCACAGAAGTCATCTAGACTGTTAGGCACTGCTAGTCCTGGTTGTGGGGGTTTGAGGGGAGCCTGGCACGGTGTGGTCCTATAGACAGCGAGCGAAAGGGTTACCTAGGTAGGCTATTAGCTACTTCCATTCCTAGCCTTCTGGGTGAAAAACAAGTCATACATCCTTTTCCTTGTAAAGACAGCCCTGAGTGTCTAACCCTCCCAGTTTCCCCAGTGCTATCTGTGAGCTGGAAGGGTTTTTTTTTTTGCTTTGTTTTGTTTTGTTTTGTTTTGTTTTTTTGGTGCTCCCAACAAACAACGAGGACTGCTGAGAAACACTAGAAGAAGTTCAGATGAGCCTAGCTGCCTGGAAGAGGTAGAGACCAAACTGACTTACTTTCCACATAAGACACTTTCCAGCTTGTTGAGCTGCCTAACAAATTCTGCAGTCTCACGAGGTTTCCAGCACTTAAGGGTTCCCACCCTTGCTGGGGTGGGCTTTTGCTAACACAACTGTCTTTGAACCATTTCTGCTTCTATAAGTAACTACAACGAAGCTCGTTGGTACATACACTGAATGGGCTTAACACTGGCGATGTTGCTTTGTCTCAGTCCACCAAGGAGATGCTAAGATGGATGGGGTTTGACTCCTCCCATAGACACGCCCCTCCAGGGAAAACAAAACCTATCTTCTGAATTCACAGTTTTGCACCAGGCTGCAGTAGACAGCATGCTCCAGTGCCCTTATTTGGAAACTCTTCAGGCTGCAGCCAATCAGGGCCTGACTCGCTCACCTCCTGCTTGCTCCTATCCTACCAACTAAAGCTCACTCTGTAGGCTGCTCTTTCCTGCCATCCGGAGTGCACCCTGGTGGATTTAATAAGGCCTGTCAGCACATGGTTCGTTCCTCCTGGGATGTTTTCTGACATGCTCCAGTGATATAGCCTTACTTTTGTCTGTTGTCAGTTCTATGTCTGGGGTGTTTGTTCATGTTTCCCCAAGAATAATGTCACACAACAGCAACACACACACACATATGCACGCACGTGTGCACACACACACACACACACACACTTAAAATTAAAAATACTTTTAAAAACATGGCTTGTGTGTCATTCCTTTAAAACTATGCATTTCATTCTTTGAAAGAGGGTCACTTGCTAACCTGAAACTCTAAAGCTTTTCTTTTGGTCTCTGAGAGGTACAGAAGACAGAAAACACTCCAAATTTATTGTCTTTGTTTGGCTATGCCTTTTCCCTCATCTCTTCCATGCACTTCCTCAGCTATGATGACACAGTGCTGTATCTGACAGTTCTGAGTGCGCAAAGAATGGGAGGGGGTTCTGGGAAGTTCCGCCAAGCTTGGGGGACAATGCTAGCTCAGCCCACACTCACAGCCAATGGAGCACTCTGAGGTCTAAGGCTCCTCAGCCTAGAGATGGTGCTACCCAAAGCGGGCTGGGCTGTCCCACCCCAATCACCAATGGACACACTCTCTCACAGACATGGCTATGGGACAATCTAATCGAGGCAGTTTTCCAGCTGGAGTTCCTTCTTCTGGGATGACTATAGACTGTGTCCAGTTGACAATAAAAACTAACCAGGACACCGCCCCTGCCCCGCAAACAGCACTACCACCTTCTGACTACCTGTTGGGACCAGGGCCCTTTAAAGGGCTACATTGTATGTAAGTTGTAACACACATGGCTTGCACTGAGCCATTTAGTCTCCATAGCTGTGATCAAAGTGTGTGATCTGGTGTGTGACCATGGCTTCAGTGGTATTAGGACCTCCTCCGGTCTGGAAGATTCTTGTCTTTGTGTTTTGTTTCAGGGTGGGGGGGTGAGGGTTTCTGGGGATTGAGCCCCTGAACTCACACAGGCTAGGGAAGTGTTCTGCACCCCCTGGATTCCAAACCACCTCCATAGTGAAATCTAGTTCGAAATGATCAAAACCCAACAACCCTGAACTTGTTAGTGGGGTAGCGTCACTTCTTGGTCTGAACCTTGGAGAGGCTGAGAGCTGGTGGCAGCCCAGGCCACAAATCCCAGTACTTTAGCAGTCATCATCTGATGCTGAAGGCTGGGAGGACCCCTGAGAACCACAGGCCGAGAAGATGCTCAGCAGCAGCAGAGTGAAGATAGGCCACCATGCAGCCTCACTTTCCCCTGGGACCTCTTTGTGTCTGAGCAGCCAGTAAGAGAAGGCGCCTAGTCTTCCTCCCTCAGTGAATTCTTCTAGAACCGCCTTACAATCTGCCCAGACATATGGCTCTCAGTTGATCAGAATGTGTCACTCAAACACCATAGAATATCTTCCCCCCCCCTCAAGAAGCCCACAAATTTTCTTTAAAACAAATAGATCATATATGGAGGCAACATATGGCGGGATCTAGAGTCACCTAGGAGACAATCCTTTGGGCGTGTCTGTGAGGGAACGTAGGTTGGGTTTGCTGAGGTGTAAGGACCTCCCTCATGACTAGCATGATTCCCGGGCCAGAGGTCCCTGGCTGGGTCAAAGGAGAAAGCAAATTGAGCTGCAGTATCCATCTCCCTCCTCTTTCTGACTGAGCGTACTTAGTGACCAGCTGCCTCACATGCTCGTCACACCATGCTCACTTGCAACAGCCTCTTTCTATTGCCATCCTCACAGCTGGCTGAGTTTTTCCTGCCCCTATAGGGAAATGGCAGGTACCCTACTGAGCGGCCCCTTGTGGGGCTGCAATCCTCTCTGCCTCTGGGGAAATTTACCAACCCAAGGCTACCCGAGGCCTTAAGCAATCAGGGTCTATAGGAGGCACATCTCATGGGATGGATACACAGTAACTGAAGAGATGATGGCTCCACTTTCCTCCTCGGTGTCTGGGAAGCAGAGACAACCTGACTATAAGCATGTACCACAGGCTACATGCCAACCACGTGGCACTGGCCTGCCTCCTTCTCTCAGACCTCTCTAAGAGGGAAATCCTTGTGTAGCCTCATGGGCCTGAATTCTCCACAGAGACCTTGTCTGTGTGTCCATGGCATTAATATATCTCCTAATAAATGTCTTGCCCAAAATGACAATCCATCTCAGTGTCACCTTGAACGCCCCCATTTGGGACTGTACAGTATCTTCAAACTGTGAGCCTCAGAGGCCTCCTTGCTGGAGTAGTTCGGCCTTGTGTCTTGTCACAGTAATGAGGAAGTAACTAGATATCTTGTCACCCACCTATGTCATGAATGTCCGTGGCTTCCTAGTCTTTTTTCTCCAGAATGGGCTCTCACTAGGTAGCCCAGGCTAGCCTCAACTCACAGGTCTGTCTCAGCCTCCAGAGCAGCTGAACTACAGGCTGGAGTTACCACAGACTTATCTGTTTTTATTTATGGATTTTGCTCCAGCCTGGCTGCCATCAGCTGCTCAGAATTCCTGCAGGATAGCTCAGTAAGATAGCCTTCCTTTACTTGTCCTGAGTTGCAAGAGCTTCCCCCACAATTTACATAAATCAACCCAGCAGCTTGGAGGGGGATTTGGAGATGGGTAGATGGACACTTGAAGATGGAGTGTAGTTTCCCATGGTGACTTTTACCTGAGCTGGTGATATCAGCACTTCCGGGTGGCCTTGAGAACCCATCCATCCTATGTCTGCATCCTTAGGTTCTACTGAGTGAGCAGACTTTCTTAGATTACTGATATTTTCTCCTAGGCACTATCAACAGTGCAGTTCAGTTCACCTACTGCTCAGAGCATGTTACCATGGTAACTTACTCTGCCATGCAAAACAGGTACTTAAGAGTTGAACAAAAAGGAACTGGAGTAAAACTCTGAGTACTCCCATCTCTTATCACCAGAAGGCATTTGAAAGACTATTTTCATGCCAGGCCAGTGAGATGGCTCAGCTTGTAAAGTCGGTTTACTAGAGTTTGATCTTTGGGACCCACACAGAGGTGGAAAGAGAACTAACTGTGCTGACTTCCACATGTGTGCCTTGGTACACACAACACGCACACACATGTATGACTTGGTACACACAACATGCACACACATGGCTACAACAAATTAATAAAAATTTAAAAATCATATTCTCATTCCAAAGGAGTAAGAAAAATTGGAAGAGATGAAAATGCTAATTATTTTATTCACTGTTTATGTAATGGATTGAAAGAGCAAACCCAGGGGCCAGGAAGACAGCTCAGTGGAGAGGAGGCTTTGCTATGTACACATGAGGACCTGAGTTCAAATACACAGCACTCACATGAAAAGGCAAACATGGCAGCATGTGCCTGTAAGCCCCATGCTATGGGGGAGTGGAGACAGGCAGAGCACTGGGCCTTGCTGGCTGCTAGTTTAACTCCAAGGTTAGTGAGAGACCCTGTCTCAAGGTAGTAAGGCAGAGACAACCAGCCAACACCAACTTTCAGTCCCTGGGACCCACATGGTAGGAGAGAACTGACTTCCTCTAGTTTTCCTCTTACACCCATATGCATGGGATGGGGTACACACACACACACACACACACACACACACACACACACACACACACACATACATACACACACACACACACCTTTATCCTACCCAAAAGTCAGAAGATCTGAATTTGCAGTGGTGCTGAGTGGAGGCTATTCCAGCTCCAGGGCACACAAAGCATGCCTGTGTCCCCATGCACCTATTCAAAGCCAGATATACCATTTCTTCAGATCTCTCTGGTGTCATATCTTGTATTCTGATCTTGATATAAAAATTAGTTATTTATATGTGTGTGTGTGTGTGTGTGTGAATGTGTGCGTGGAGAGGTCAGAGGACAACTTGTGCACCCTGTGGATTCTCTCCTACTGTGTTGGTAGATCAGGGATCAAATTCTGGCAGCCAGGCTTGGCAAGCAAGTGCCTTCATCCAGACATCTGCCTGGCCCCTTACTCTAACCTTTTAGCCTCATAGAAACACTGAGATTGTGGTAGGTCCATGTGAACAATGAATATTATCACCCAATATCAAAACCATTATTTGGTTTTGTACCTCACCATAGCTTTTTCTTAGGGTGGAGGAGTCTCAGCTCGGCGGCCAGGGTACTTACCAGCTGTCATGGCCTCTTCTGACTCGTATTAAATCCTTATCAACACTAGGGTGAGACCATGTTTTTCTCAAGTTTGCTCATGTTTGGTGAAGGTAAAGTGCAGGACGCGCTTAGCCCAAGAAAGCGCATGCCTAACATCCTAGTGCTCCTGTGCGATGCAGGAAGAGCAGAGAAGCTCAAGTTTATACTTAGCATGGAGCCTGATCAGCATGGAGTCAGATCCATCTTTCCGAGTGCTCTGAGCATGACAACCTGGCAGTATGTCACTCAGGTCTTTCCTTGCTTTGTGTCCCCCCACAAAGACAAATAAGCACTCCACTGCTCCAGGCCCAAGTTGCCCCTGCCAACTCAGTAGGTCCTGTCAGGGTAGCTGTCCTTTTTGGTTTGGGCAATATTGCAGATGTCCTCTGCTGGCCATAGGGGGGAATCGTGGAAAACTGCATTGGCACATGCATTGTGCCACAGCCCACATGTGTAGATCAGAGGATAATTTGTAGCGAGTTGGGTCTCTCCTCCACCCTGTGGGTTCTGGGGAATCAAACTCCAGTCATCAGGCTTGGCTACAAGTGTCTTTACTCACTGAGTCATCCTGATCTCATGATGTCTTTTAGCAGCTTGTTGGCCTAAAGCACCCTAAAGCCTACTTTGATGGGGAGGTGTGAGGACCAGGACATTTTCTGTTTGGCTGTTGATCTCGATGGTTTTGTTCTCCATGAGCTCACGGCTTGACCATACATGTGATTCTTGGGGTTACAGTCCCTTCCCCCCTTCCTATGAAGAAACAGGGCCCAGAGAGGGAAAGCTACTTGCTCAACGTCTCACTATGCAAGCTCTTCCAAGACCTACAAACTATCCTGGAAACTCAGATACTCACCACTCTGCCCTTCTCCAGATAATTCCCACAGAGGCAGAGAAATGGCAACATTCCCACTAAGTGCTGGCGTGCAGGCAATTCAACTGGCCTGCTCTCAGGGACCTTCAGGGTCCTCCTACGTCATCACCTGCACCAGGTATGTGGGCTGTAAGAAGCCTCATGCTCTTTGACATGTACCTGCCCTACGTGTTTCAAAACCTGACAGCTTAAAAGTGACTCTTTTCCCTGACCTCAGGAACAGGAAGCTGTAGCCCCAGAGAGGAGGGATGCAGTGAACAGCTCGGTCGATGCACAGAGAGCAGAGGCAGAGACAGAAAGCAAAACACAAGGCGCTGGAGAGATGGCTCAGAGGTTAAGAACACGGACGGCTCTTCCAGAGGATCCTGGTTCAATTCCCAGTACCCACATGGCAGCTCACAACCGTCTGTAACTCCTGTTCTGGGGATCCAACACCCTCGCACAGACATACATGCAGTCAAAACACCAATGTAACATGACATAAAAAATAATTATATATATATATATATATATATATATATATATATATATATATATATATATTTATATATAAGAAAGCAAAGCATAAAAGCTGCATCTTTGGGTTCTAAGGATGAACAGGAAGCAGGCATGGTTAAAAAAAAAAAAAGGAATCCAAGGCTGGAGTGTGGCTCAAGTCAGTGCGTAGAGTGCTCACCTAGTATGCACAAGGCCCTAAGTTCATTTACCAACATCATGTAACACCATGGAGCAGTTGTGAGGTGCATGCTTGTAATCCCAGCATTGCAGAAGTGGAGGCAGGAGGATCAGAAGTTCAAGATCATTGATGACTACACAGACTTTGGGGTCAGCCTGGACTACATGAGATCCTGTCTAAAAAAAAAAAATTTTTTTTTTAACTAATAAAAAAAATAGAGAATTGGAAAAAAAATACTCAGTTGTTTTTGTTTTGTTTTGTTGTTTTTTACAGAGATTCTCAGGTAGCAGAGGACGGCCTCTGTTTCCTCAGTGCTGGGATTACAGCTGTCTGTCACTTGTTTATCAAACTATTGCATGGATGCCACGGACCACCGTGAAGAGCAAGGGTCCTAAGATATCAGGTGGGGACGGATTCGGCGCGACAGACAGACACGAACACAAGGGAGGTTCAATGCTGCTGTCAAGATCTTTACTTGAGCTCAGTGGTTTATACAGTCATGACAGGAACTTCTGCTAGCTACAAACCACAGTTTAAGAGGTAGAGATCAGGTTACAAAGCGCAAAGTGCAGCAACAATCAGAAACTAAAAGTACAACAATGTCCTCTGGCTATGCACAAGGGTCAGAGACAGACTGTGGTTAATCACCTCAGAAGGTGGCATGAGCTTTTCTTGGAATTCGCAGTCAGCTAGGCGAAGCTGGCTCCTTTCTCAGGCATGTTATTATTAACAGCTTTTACCCATGAGAGAAGTACAAGTCTGCACGTCTGCAGCCCATACTTAGATAAAGTTGTTATATTCCTTTACACATCTTAGTATTTCTGGTAGTCCCATACATTGTAAACCAAAACAATCCCATGGGGCTCCATACTTTACTACCACCTTGGTGAGTTGTGTAATTATGTCATTTTTTCTTTGCTGCAGTTAAAGTGCACCATGGAGGTCTGGCCCTCAAGATTCTTTCCCAGGGACTCAGGTCCTAATATCTTATCCTTTTACCATCCTTAGTAACTCATCGTGTTAAATCCTCATCTACACTCCTATATATGATAATGGAGGGTAGGGAGTGGTTCTTAGAGCTATGGTCCTCTGTATTTGGGTCTCTGCCACCATTTCCCTTCAATCCAGTCCTAAGTTGTCCCGTTTTCTGTTTTACTGGGAACTCCTGGGACTGCTTCATTCTCCTCGCTATCCTCACATTCCTGGATATGCCTTCTCTTCCTAGAATTCTTTAGCCTATAGCTGTTGCCATTTGTCAAGTGCCTCCTGTACAGTCGCATTTTCTTTCTGCATCACCTGCACAAACACCTTCACCCCCAAGGTGTAGTTTCATTTACAGTCATGTTTCTGGTAATGTTTAATATGAGACGTTCAGCTTTCTGCGGAACTACTTCATCCACGGCCACCATTGGTTCATTTCCCGATGGACTCACATCAGGTTTCTCAGTTACTGAGATGTTTAGAGGGTAAGAACGGCCTTGCCCTGGAGGTGGACTTAATAAGAATGCGTGAGTGATTATAGAACAAGGAAGGAGGAAAAGCAGAAGTAGGCCAATAGCCAGGCTCTGTACACCCAGGACTCGGGATGCTCATCTCAACAAATACCTGGGCTTCTGCCAGGGACCCTTGCGAATCTGGTTCCCCATTACCTGATGGATGTCGGAGCATCCTCCGAGCCGATAAGGTTGCATGTCACACAGACTCTAACGGAGTGGGTGTGGCAAATAGATGTAGAGAACAAGGGGAAAATACTCAGGAAGGAGGGTGGATGGCTGTGTCTGCTGCCTGTGTGATGTCAAGTAGCTGCTGCCTGGACACTCAGCGGGAACCGCCTGTTCCCAAAGCAGCAGCCTCAGAACCGGAAGAGTAGCTGTTCCTGCCCCTTCAATCTGTTTCTGATTCCATCTGAGCAGATCTAGCTGGCTGATTCAGACCAGGTCACGGGCTGTTTGCGTTCCTGATGGGAGTTGCGTTCCTGATGGGAGATGGGAGTTGTCACACCTTTTTTCCCTGGTGTGACAAAGTACCAGGCAGGATCAACTAAAGAAGGAAGCGTTTACTGTGGCAGCTCACAGCTGGAGGGCACACAGTCCATCGTGCTAGGGAGGCATGAGGCAGCTGGTCACACCACATCCCAGTGACGAGGCCACAGGACTCCCAGCTTATGGGACAGTGCCGCCACATTCAGAGTGGCTTCTCTCTCCTCAGTTAAGGTGTTCTGGAAACATCCTGAGGTATGTTTTGAGCGATCATAAATCCCATCAAGTGGGTTGTCACTATTAACCATCACAGGTGGTGATCTCAGGCGCCCTCCAGGACTTGAACAGTATTATCTCCAAACGGAAAGTCCAGATGTTGCACAGCAACTCAACCCCAAAAGCCTTCTTTGGCCCACAGACAAGCCTGGATGCTGAATTCAGCGGGGAGGACTTCCCTTTAAAGGGCACATGGCCAAGGAAAATGTTTTATCTCCTGTGTGGATACCAACCCACAGACTGAATGGGGTACAACTGAGCAGTCCCAGGCTGCCTATAGCACGCTCCCACACAAGGCATTCAAACAAAGGTGCAGCTGCCTCCCTCTGGCAAGCCCGAGCTTCTGTCTCCTGAGGATCATGATCGTTTTTGTGGATGACTTACTTCACATATTAACAGCATTTCTGGTGCTGGCCTTTCAGCTGGCCAAGAGCACAGCCAGGTAACTCGTGGCTGTGACAGGCAGAGGCACAGACGCAAATGTGAGACTACCCTGGTCTATAGAAGGAGAACCAGGCAGCACTCCAGACAGTGACTGTCAAACAAGCAGAGGAGAAAAGGTTCAACAAGAGGCATACACGTGGAGAGTCAAGACTTTACACACCCAACTACACAAGAACCAATCAAGCTGAACCCCTGCTCCATTAGTGGCCAGCTAAACCTCCTGGGGATGAGGCAGGACCACTTCATTGCCTTGTCTGCAAGAAGGCAACTGCACTCACACATGCACATGCAATTACAAAACAAAAAACCCTCTGAAGATATAGTTATTAAAAGCCAAGCAGTAGAAACCCAAGAAGCTAAGGAGTCAAAATTTAGTGGTGTCTGGCAATTTTGGATTTCAATGGCTGACAAGATACAACTTTGTAGTTAGATGCCACCCAGAACTCTCTTGAAAGATCGGGCTGAACCACTGTTTGCTTTGAACTCTGTTCACTTTGAGCCATCCTTGGGATGGACTTTGTTTATAGAACCCTCAGGAAGACAGCTTTGACTCAGTGCAAGCATTGTCGTGAATCAGTCTCAGGATGGTCCCCTGCACCCTGAGCTGGAGAAGCCCCACCTCATCTTATTGTCATCAATCTAAATTAACATTGCCTGTTTTCTCCTTTCCATGTATGTATGTGAGTGGATATCGGAGGATGATATTCATTCTTGAACGTTCTTCCATATAACCGAGGCAGCGTCTTTCAATCAAACCCAGAGCTCATCACTAATGCTACCTGTAATCACAGGTGGGCACTTAGGTGCTCCAGGAATCTAGTGTGGCAAGTATTTTACATGTGTTCTGTAGGACCCTTTAGTTTTTAAAAAATGGCTTTGCTGGCCAGGTAAGGTGGTATATGCTTTTAACCCTAGCATTCTTAGGCAGAGATAGGAGGGTCCTTGTGAATTCAAGACCAGCCTGTTCTATGTAGTAAAACCCTACCCAGAAGTCTTTGCTTAGTCACTCAATGGTATCTGTAGCTGTGAGGGTCAACAGTGTCTAACCTCTCCTTTCTTTCAGTGCTAGGACGCCCAGGGCACTTCTTTCAAGTATTTCTTGTTCCTGCAGATCTGTGTACACACGTGTGAGGACAGACACGTGTGTCATGGCAACCTGTGTGCAGGGAAGAGGCTAGACATACCGTCCACCTTCTATGTTATTAGTGGTGACAGGGCAAGCCAGTGCAGAGCTTCCTCCATTTTGAATTCTTGCTGAGGCCACTTCAGGCTTTAACTAGAATTTGATCCCCTTGATGTAGCATCCCCATGGAAAACTACCCAATTCTGTTCCAGGAACCCAAGGCCAAGATGCCCTGGAATAAAGACTTTCAACCAGCTACACACTGTGGCTGAATGATCATAGCTGGCGGGCTCCCCAAAACACTCAGCCTAAGTCACCCAAGGAGTCACCTGTCTTTAGCTCCCATCTTGTTGTACGGATGCTGGGGTGGTGCAGCCCCACTGTGCCTGTTCTTAAAGCAGATTCTTCATCTCCCAATCCAATTGCATGTTCTTGAAAACAACCAACAATAGCCCACACTTTAAAGTCAGGACCACACCAAAAGGGAAACGTATAAAAGGCATTAAACCATGTGATAATTCGTTTTATTTAAAAATAAAATATCATAGTAAAGACAGAACTTTTTTTTTTTTTTTTTTTTTTTTTTTTTTTTTAAAGACAGGCTTTCTGTGTAGCCCTGGCTATCCTAGACTAGATGTGTAGACCAGGCTGGCCTTGAACTCATAGATCCGATTGCCTTTGCCTCCCAAGTGCTGGGATTAAAGGCGTGCACCACCACGCCTGGCCCTAAATATTTATTATGTATACAGTATTCTGCCTGCAGGTCAGAAGAGGGCACCAGATCTCATTATAGATGGTTGTGAGCCACCATGTGGTTGCTGGGAATTGAACAAAAGTTCCTTTTTTAAAGAGAGGTGGGAATTAGGGCAAAGTCAGTCAAGAAGGAAGGCCATTCCCCTCAGTGAGAGAACTGCCTGCGGTCGGCTGGCTTCTTGCTGATGTGTTTAAAGATCTTGGACTTCTCCACTTTCTTTGTTTTCTGGTAGCCGAATCCACCGCCGCCTCCTCTCTTTTTAAGCTTGCCGTCATGGCTGCCCACGTCTACAGGGCAACGTTAAGGAAGGCAAACAACAAAGAGGACAAGCTGCAGGGGAAAGACCAGCATGCCTAGCACCGCCCGGCCCCACTTTGCTTGACCAGCCGAGACATGGGGCCTAACACTGCAATAAAGCCACAGGAGACCAGGTGTGACAACAGCAAAGCGAACAGGCATGACTTCAAGTGCAGGGACCACACGGCCCAACATGCTATACTCATGGAGAGTAAGGGAGTTAAGAGGTCAACCAGACACGACAAAACTATCCCCAGGGTCACTGTGACCACCTCAGAGTCCAAGAGTCTCCTAAGCGACCCAGTGGTTCTTTTCCTCACACAGCTCAACATTCTCACGGCAGCTGACTTTCCCAAGGTCTAGGGTGAAGATGCTGATCACTTTGATCCGGGAATCCCCTAGAGTTACTACAACAGCATTAAAAAGCAGTTTTCATCATATCTGGTCCTTTCTCCTGCAAACAGTCAAAACTCAGGCGTTTTGACCTGGAGCAAGGCTCATCTGTTTTCTGGGAGCTACCTAGCTGTCATTTCCATGTAGCTAGCCCTCCAGTGGCTACACGAGGCTCTCACCATTCTCTTCAGCTGCTACTTTCCACCTCTGTGTTTCTACCCTGAAGACACAACTGCATGCCTTTCACTGTCACGTGAAACTTAAAACATTCCTCTGTGTGCAGGGATGTAGGCGTGTGTGCCACGTCACACACTGGTGGCCAGAGGACAACATTTGGAGATGTCTGGGTCTCTCCTTCCACTATGGGTCCTAGGAGTCAAACTTGGGTTGCCAGGCATGTTGGGTAAACACTTTTACCCACTGGGCCATCCTCAGTACTTTAGAGATTAAATCCTGAGCTGCCTTATTCTGGTAACTGCCACACCAGTGACAAGTCCTTGCCGACCTCTTCATAGTCCTGTCCTGTGCTCATGCAGGCACACAGACGAGGGCCAGGATGAGCAGCAGAGCCTTTGGCTGGCCGCTGAGGCACACATCACCTAACTGCTAAGCCCCGCTAAGCCTTTAACTGCAGCACAGCGCAGTAACAACCAAAAAAAGGATACTCAGATCAACGAAAGGAGGGACCTTGAAACCAAAAGACAGAGCGACCTGAGGCAAATTCAGGTTGTTCACATCAAATATCTGCTTGAGGGAGTGCGAGTCATAGGCTCGGATGTAGGACTTGTACGCTTCCTGGGCAGACTTGTGGAGGAAGTAGTTCTTTTCGATCAACTTTTCCAGCTGAAACAGAAAAGGAAAAAGCAGACCTCAGCTACTACGACAGTCATCCTACAGAAACACTTGTCCCAGCCCACTTGATCTGTCTTTGGCCTCTTGGCAAAACCAGGCGGCACCAGTGCAAGGCTGCAGCCAGCAGGGCCACCTGAGGAGGATCCCTGTGGGAGGAACCTGTAAGGACCTCACAGCCCAAGCCAGCCTCACCCACAAGCCAGAGGAGCTCAGGGGAGTGACCCCCCAAACTCTTGAGAAGCAGCGCTGGGACAGGTGGTCTCTTCCCCAGAAAGAGAATAAAACAAACAAAAGGCATACCTGAGTCTGAATATCAGAAACTTTAGACCAGGAGAAGTCAAACTGATTCAGTGGAACCTAGAAAAACAGAAGTTTAAATACCATAAGAAGCTCAGTTTCAGAGCTACGGAAGGTGAAATGTCCCATCAGCAGTGACAGCAGGGGCAGGGCTGGCTCTGAGGACAGAGATGCCTGGGCTGTGGAATCCCCTGCCTCCATCTCTGGCTGCTGAGTTCACACAAATCCTGTGTGGGAGCCTGCATTTCTTCCCTCCTCAAAAGCGGAGGCGAGGAACTGAGTAGAGGCAAGTGGCTGCTATGGCCCCTGTTCTGTAGGACCCTGACATCCACAGGGAGATTGAGGACCAATTACCTACGTTTTCCCTTATCCCTGACAGGGCTGGCCTTGATCCTGCTGTCACCCCCCTGTCTCTGCTTCTTGATTACTAGAATTATAGATGTGTACTACCATGCCCAGGACAGCCACCTCTTTTCCTCTATACCAGGAGGGCCTTCAATACCACTGTCTGGTGCTTTTGGTACCACGTCCAATGCCAGGAAAACTCCAGCTCCAAGGATTTATTAATTATTTAGCACGTTAAATAGCTGGGGAAAGAGACAGCAACCTGTGCTTGTGCAAATGACTGGGGAAGCAAATAGGTCTGCAAGGACTGGCTCCTGCCTTCCCCTCAGAGGGCATGCTCGCAGCCCTACAGCACAGCCAGGGAAGTAATGGAGCAACCTCTCAAGGTGCATTTCTGCGCTGGGAACATAGACGGCCAGAGATCAGACAACTCGCCCAAACAATGTACTGTGGAGATCTAGGAAAAATGCAGTGAGGCAAAGCCTGAGGCCTCAGGGCAACCTCAGGAAAATGTGTCATACTGTAGCGAGGAAATCCACGGGCCAAGGCTGTGCCAGGAGGGCGTCAGGGACAAGCAGGCCTGCCGTGTACCTACTAGGCCTAGCGCCAAGGTGGCCAAATGCAGTCTGGATGCATTCTGTCCTGGTGAGGTGGAGTAAGGGCAGAGCCAGGAAGGTTGGGGATTCAGTAGATGCTGACAAGAAAATAAACAGACCTCTGTCCCCACAAGGCAGACTGAGGAGGCAGAGCCAGTGGCAGCGGGTGGCCCTGAAGACAGTGGCAGGAGGGTGAATTGAGGGCCGAAGCAGAGCTTCGCAGGGACAGACTCGGGATGGCAAAGCACTGGCAGCATGGGGACCAGGAAGTGTGGGGAAAAGGAGAGAGAGGAGGAGGCTGACAGAGGCAGAGACCAGATCTGCTGCCTGCACTTCTGTGGAGGAAGGCGAACCGGACGAGAAGCTGGACAGCAGGATGCTGGGATGCTGTGGGGTGGAGAAGGGTTGGACAGGGCTGCAGAGACCAGAAAAGAGAGCCTCCAACAGGCACTGTCCGGGGACTGAGCCATGGGCCTGTTCCTTCTGTCCATGCCTCCTGGGCAGAAGCACGTTATCCCTTCACCCAGTGACTTGCTGCACCTGTCACCTCAATTTCAGTCACGCCCTGCTCTGCCATCTGTAGAGCTGGTACCCGAGAAGGATGCAAGACAAGTTACCTCCCTACTTAAGATTCAAACAATGGCCTTTACCTTGGATTGCTTCAAGTAACGTAGGAAACCCAACTCCTCAGGGCGCAGGATGAGCAGGGCGTGTCCGCGTCCATTCAGGCCCCTGGCCGTTCTACCCACACGATGAATGTACTCCTGTGGCGAGGCAAGAAAAGCTGCGTTAAGTGATGACTTCTTTGAGTGTCCCACGGCAGAGGGAAGCAGGCCAGCACACCTAGATCAGACGACGCACTGAGCACGGGCAGGGCCAACTTCAGTCCTCTGCACACTGGTCCAGCACCTCCCTTTGCAGATACCACCCCCTAACAGGGCCACCACCAAGGCAAGAGAAGCTTCACCGACCAGCCATACTGACACTGCATAAGAAGCCCCATAGGCCAGGCACAGCGACCCTGACCTACTAAAAAGACCATTATAGCTCATTTTCAAAATAACTTTGAGGAAACTAGGTTTAAACGCTAGGCAGTAATTTTTTTTTTAATAACTCATTGCTTATTGAAAGTATTCCTTTTACAATGCATGCCGAGTACCTAACCCCCTATTCAGATGCAGCTCATTCTCCATGTGGGGTGAGAGGGGGCTGCCCCTGACATGACCTCTGGTACCTGCGATTTGATCGCTGCCCCTTGGTGGGGCAACCTTGTGGGCACACAGAGGAAGGGGATGCAGGCTGCCCGGATGAGACCTGAAAAGACTACAATCAGACTGTAGGGGAGGAGGCCCCCTCGTCAGAGGTCTAGGGGAAAGGAATAGGGAGGAAGAGGGAGGGAGGGTGGGTTCTGGAAGACAAAAGTGAGGGGATAACAATGTGAATAAATTGTAATAAATTAAAAAAAAAAAGTATTCTTTTGTGTGAAAGCAGAGGTGGAGGCCAAGTGTCTTCCCTCATGGTTCTCCCAGGCAGGCTCTCCCTGAACCCGGAGCTTAGGTTCATTAGATGGCTGCACAGGCCCTCAGGGCCCATCTGTCTCTCCTCCACCTCTCCCTCGCCACTGTGGTACCATGCCTGGCCTTTACATGGGTGCTTATTCTACTGCAGACATCACAGACATTTATCTATTTCCTTTCACAATCGTTCCTTCAGACACCAGTTGGACATATCACTCCAAGGACCCAGCCTTCCTAAAGTCACAGATGATGTCCCTCGAAGCTCTTTGCACCACACCCTTCTCTTCAGTCCCACAAGGTGCCTGATACTTATTAACACCAGTGATACCATAGACCTGACTGTGGCTGTTCCCCTCAGGGAAGCCTCTTGGGTGTGCAAGGACATGCTTCCCGGGCAGCGCGCGCACTCCTCACACAGATCCATTCTGAGACACCGGTTACCTTGGGGTCGTCAGGAGGGTCATACTGAACAATCCAGTCCACTTCAGGGATGTCCAGGCCTCTGGCGGCCACATCAGTGCACAGCAGTATTCCCGAATCTGCGTTGCAGAATTGGAAGAATGTGGTTGTTCGCTTATTTTGCTTTTGTTTTCCCTAGATTCAGAAACAAGAGCACAAAACCCATTCAAGTTGTCTGTGAGAGCTGAATGTAGACCCAGTGAATGGGGGGTGGGTGATGGTGGGGGGGGGTGAGCTGCTACCACACTTCAGTTCAAGCCTCCTCTGGCCCGGCCCTATGTCCCCCGCTGTACCCCACAACTTCTGAGAGGGAGGGTATGCCTACAGTTACACATGTGCTTGTGCTCTGTGTGAAATATAATACACTTTGCCACGGTGACCCCATTACCCTCTCCTGTCCCTTCCCACTCCTGCTGATTTCCTGCATGGGTGAGGGGGACTTGCAGGCTCATGGGCGCCTTTCCGGTGTCTACACCACTGAAGAAAAGTATCACTAACAACTCTTAACTTCCTAGAGACCCTTAGGGAGGAGCAGAGCCTTGAGAGCCCCTCCCCACTGTCCAATCTTTGTTCAAGCCATCACAGCTGTTTTCAGGTCCCATACAGACTCGATCTATATGCTCAGAAGGAGGAGGAATGCCTCCAGTGTGAAACGCACAGAGCGTCACGGGCTCGCTCACCCCAGTCCTCAGCGAGCTCGCTGCCACCACTTACATGGATGGCCAAGACAGGCAGGTCAATGTAGTTCAGTAGCTCATAGTGGTATTTCACAGACATACACGACGAAAAGAAAACCATCACTTTCTTCTTCCGGTTCTTCTTAAGGAATGTGAAAAGCAGAAGGAACCTCTTCTCAGAGGGGCAAACAACGTATCCCTGAAATGGTGCAAGTGAACAGGTCACTCACAAAGGCATCGTTAGCTCCATTAAGCAAAGGATGTGTTTGAACACTGCAACATACTGCAAGGCCTCTCCTCCACATTCAAGGTCTAGACCAACCCCGGATTATACCGAGCTGGCTACTCATCAAAACTTTACTCTGGGGCTAGGAAGACAGCTCAGCAGGTAAAAGGCCGAGGACAGACACCCACGTGGATGCTGGGTAAGTATGGCAGCCATCCCAATGCTCAGTGGGGCAAGCAGGCTAGCTGATTAGCAGAGTCCCTAAGCCTTGGGCTCAAATGAGACTCTGCTCAATATTTAAACAGTGAACAATTGATTAGGAAGACACCTGACATCAGTCTCTGGCTTTCACACTCACAGCCACTCATGCATGTAGGCATGTATACACACATACGCACTCACGCACGCACCAGTGTGTATGTGCATACACATTCAAGCTGAAACTTGTTTTCCTTAGCTCAGCTTAGACCTGGCACCACTTTTCTAACTTTCACAGCAATGCACCTGCTCCTGTAAGCTTGTTTCCTCTCTATCACCCAACTTCCCTGGCACCTCATAGAGATTATTAAGAACAAGTCCTAGCAGCATTTCACATCAGTGGCGACGGATAATGCGTCCCATGAAAGGCAGCATCAACAGAGCAGAAGCCGGATTGTTCAGAGGTCACAGTATCTTAGACTCAGGAGCCAGAGACCGCACACTGGAGTCTGCTGACCAGATTACGTGCATCAATCTATGTGCCCTGTGCACCCCTGAACACGCACAAACACCCAGTCAGATCCCACAGGGCCTCACTCGCTCACTCGCTCACTTTTTAGTATGCACCAGGCTACTCATACGGTACCTGCTCAAGGCCGTCCACTGTGGCAACCTCTTTATCGTCATCAACACCCACATACAATGGCTCCTTTTTCAGAGAAATTCTTGCCAAGTCTTCAACTTTTCGAGTTTGTGTGGCAGAAAAGAGCATGGTTTGCCTGCGTGCTGAAAAGACATTACAAAAATAGTCCAAAACCTTCCAAAGAACCCCATAACTGCCTCACAGTCACACGTTGGGCAGAAATTCCAGAAAGAGGGGATATGTTGCTGGTGTGGGTTCCCAGACACCACCAGGAGCGAGAAGGCCACAGTGTGAGCTTCAGGTCTATGAACAGGGTAACTTAGGTGAAACAGACAAACAGACCCTCGGCAAATGAAACCCAAGTGAGGGTAGTTAGGGTTCCCCGAACCATCAGCATTGCCCTCCTCAAGTTCACAAAGTTCTTCACAGAAAAGGAGCTATGGAACCCTGCCACACCTTGCAGCGAATGCTGACAGGAATTTCAACAGTCCCAAGCTGCAAACACACAGCTGCCAACAGCTGGATGAATGAGCTCCCACAGGGCAACATTTCTGATGACCTAAAAGAAGCTGCGGGGTGAGAGCGGAGTATGCTGCCCCCCCACAGCAACTGTAGGCTGACGGACACGGACAGAGAGAGCTGTCAACAGCTGATGGAGAAGGTACTCAATGTGGGCGGGGCACTGCAAGGGGGCATGCCTATCATCTTGCTCACAGTTATGACTCTCAAGGGATACACGTTAGGGTATCAAAAAATTAGGGCTGGAGAGATGGCTCAGAGCTTAAGAGCACTGTCTGCTCTTCCAAAGGTCCTGAGTTCAATTCCCAGCAACCACATGGCAGCTCACACCCACCTATGATGAGGTCTGGTGCCTACTTCTGCTGTGCAGGTACACATGCAGGCAGAATACTGTCTAAATTATAAATAAATCTTGAAAAAACATTAGAGATTTTAGGTTGAATGGTTTACTTACTATGTTTAAATTATATGTTTGTATGTCTCTGTACTAAGTGAGGTGCCTTCAGAAGCCAGAGGGGTTAGATTCTCCTGGAGCTTGAGTTACAGGTGATGGCCAAGCGGTGTTGTTATGGGAACCGAACCTGGGTCCTTTGCAAGAGCAGCGTGTGCTCTCAGTTGCTGAGCCACCTCTCTAGGCCCTAACGTATTGCTGAGGCAGGGTCTCCCGTTTCCATGCCTAGATAATTATACTGTTTCTTATGTCAATTACATTTCAGCACAGTACTGCACAGCACAATGTACAGGGTCTTGGCCTTATTATAGATGTAAACAATTTATCACATTGAAAGACTTCATCTCAGAATACATGGGAGGTAAGACTGCCTACATGGAAATAAAAACAAGGGATGGCAGCAGCGGCAGGACTCAACCAGAGAGCTCAACTCTTACAAGGAACCTTTCCATCTGGACCACTGAACTTGCAGTCCGGCTTATGAAATGGTCCTGTGCTGTATGAAGCCAGAAGGTTTGATGCACTTCAAACTACTTTGACAGGCACAAACTCCTCACACGGCAGCAGTAAAATTCTGGTATTAAGATAGTATTTTTCCTACAAGATCACCAGCCATGGTCCTGTAGCTGCTCTGTGAGCCCCAGGCAGATGCTGGCTACTTACCTGGCAAAAGTTTAATAATCTGCTTTAATTCTTCTTCAAACCCAACATCCAAGATACGATCAGCCTCATCAATAACCAGGCACTGTAGGTTCTTGTACATAAACCCTGGCGTGTTCTGCATGTGGTCCAGCAGCCGGCCTGGGGTGGCCACGATGATGTTGATCCCATTGATGAGCTTCTGCGACTCGGCTGACCTGTTACTGCCGCCCATGATGAGCCCGTACGTGTGAACGTGGTGCGTCATCAGTTCCTTGAGAACGCCAAACGTCTGCATGGCCAGCTCTCTGGTAGGAGAGAGAATCAGGACTCCTGTTCCTAAAAGGCAAAAGGTGACAGAGGGCCATCTCCACAAGTCCGTAAGGGTCGCAGAGTCCTAGTGAAAGGACAGCAGAGAGAGACGGAAGCCTCACCATTCCTGGGCATGAACTTCAACTTGACGATGAGCTCGATCACAGGGATGAGGAAGGCGAGGGTCTTGCCGCTGCCTGTCTTCGCAGCCGCCAGGAGATCCCTTAGGATTGCAGAGGACACTCATTTGACTCCCGCAGATGCACACCCAACACCCACTATGTGCATAGCACGTTCCGGGCTCTAGTGACAACACAAGGACACAGTCCTTGCTGAGCCACCTCGTCATGCACCTAACTTACAAGAACTGCTACGATTTTTCTCGAACATCAGCAACTAACGCATCTTCAATATAGCCAGACACGAGTCCATATAGAGAACAAAATCAGTGTCACACATGTATGTCCCCGCTTCAGTGTCAACCATACCTGCCTTCCAGAAGCGGCCTGATACTTTTATGCTGGATCTCAGTCATGTGCTTGAAGCCCATTTCTGCTATAGCCTTCAGAGTGTTTTCATTGACGAGATTAGACAAGGAAGCAAATGAAGTGTCCTCAAAAGCACCTAAGCAGAAGATTGCTCACAGTCAGCAATCAAGTGCCGCCACAGCTGTCTAAACCCCTCCCCTGCCACACCCCTCCCCCCTCCCCCGGTCCTTAGATGAGCTTCTTACATCAAGAAGAGACTAATGCACAGCCACTGCTAAGACTATGAGAACAGAGTCCACAGAAAATGAACTGTTCAAGCACAGCATCAAGTATAAACCCTGGGACCGGAGAGACGGGTCCGGTGGTTAAGAGCACTCGATGCTGTTACAGAGGACCTGGGTGTAATTCCCGGCACCCACAACTCCGGTTCCTGGGATAAAATGACTTCTCGTCTCCATGTGCACTAGTGCTCACATACACTCATGCTGGCAAAGCACCAGGCACATAAAAGAAAGCATGGACGATACGAAAACCTGAGCCTAAAGCCAACCAAACTCCAACCAGATTCCCGAGGAAGCCACAGCACCCCGGGGCACTCCCATGACCTCCCCACTCGGCCTTGTCCTGGCCATAGCTGCCCCTTCTCAGCTTGGCAGTCACAATGGACCTGACCAGTGACTGAAGTCATGGGAAAATACCCACAATCACAATTTACATTTACATTTTCAGTGTGACATTTGATATTAATAAGATACACAATGCTTTTATAAAACAGGCCCTGTTAGATGATTTTGCCCACAAGAAGTCAAATAAGAGCTCTGATAAGTTTTTTAAAAAGGTTTTACTTTTACATATGTGTCTATCTATGTGCAGATATGTGCACATGAGTGCAGACCCCTGTGCAGGCTAGAGGCAAGGTCAGGATGCCCTGGAGCTGGAACTGTGCACAGGAGGGTGTGAGGCACAAAACAGGTGCCACCTGTCTCTGGTCCTCTGCTCTCAGCTGCTGAGCATCTCTCCAGCCCCGTGGAGGACGTTTGAGGCAGGCTACTGTGAGGGTAAGCATGCGCTCAGTGCATTTCTGACTTCCGTTTTTAACTCCAGCCAGTTTCCTGGGCTACAGTCCCACTCAAAGAAAGGAACATCTGAACTGACACTGGGCTGGAGAATTCTCTTTTTGTGCATGGGGACTGAATTCAGGACCCCAGGTATGCCGGGCAAGTGGCTAACCTATGTATGTATTTCAAGAGGCTGTGTGGCACCCCAGACCCCCACACTCTAATGTCAGAAGACTGTCCTTAGTGGTCAGGCTTAGGATGGAGAGCTTTTGGTGCGAACCTTGGTATTTCTGAGAAGAGTCAGTTGCTTGACATGGAGCACAAAACTGTCCTGGCCGAGAAATCACCTCTGTCACTTTTCTGTCTTTGTAGACTGCACACAGTACTAAGCCACCAGCTCACTTCAGCTGACTCGATTAAGCACTAAAATACTGAACTCAGACCTCAGTTGTTTTAACAAGGAAGGAAACAAAACCCCCTACGTCAAACAGCTCAAACAACCCCTATGTTAGTTCTGTCTAAAGCAATACATTTTAGTCTAAATTCTTGAACTTTAAGGATCCTAAAAGCTGTGAGAATATAAAACAATTTCAATATTAGGAATGCAGAGAAAAAAGGAAAAAAAAATAAGATTAAAAGTAAAAAAAAAAAAAAAGCCTCTAGGTATCACAAAGTAGAAGAGGAAACACCACAGTTACTTAAAAAAAAAAAGTCATTGCTAGCTGATAATTACTCTTCCCTGATAATTAAAAGTCACAATGAAACCTTTAGTCATGCAGCACAGAAATGTGACATTTCTAAGAAAAGTCCTGGCCATCACCTGTCAGGCCTAGGGGCAGGCTAGGCACCTCACTGTCACCAGGCTTCGCCACACCATCTTCTGTTTCTTCATGAGACCCAGTGTTTTCTTCTGTTTTGGCTTTTTTGGTGTCTTGGTTTAACAAAAGAGAAACAAAAAAGTAAACAAATAAAGCACCCTTTATTATTAAAATAACAAATAAGAACAAAAGATCTGTAATGTAAAGAAATATTTTCAAAGCTTAATATTATTCATTATTTGTTAGAAACTTTTTTCAGGAAGGGATTTAAAAATTTGAGGTATAAAAACCCAATGTTTTAAAGTTCCTTAAAGCATTATACTATCAATTTTAAAAGATTGTTTTGAGACAGGATTTCTCTGTGTAGCCCCGTCTGTCCTGGAACTTGCTCTGTGGACCAGACTGGCCTTGAACTCAAAACTGACGAGATCTACCTGCCTCTGCCTGCCAAGTGCTGAGATTAAAGGCGTGCACCAACACCACCTAGCTCTAAAAAAGGATTTTTTTTTCAGTCCCACTAAACAGTTATCAGGACAGCAATTATGAGCTCCACACTTCATGAGGGAAAAGAACTGCATGTTCATTAAGGCAATCTTAAATTAAATTCATAAGCGCCAATATTTCCCCCTCTTGCCATTACATTTCTGCAAGTTACCTCTGCTTTGAGGATGAACACTAAAGGCTCGAGGCTCTTCATGCTCCCACAGGTAAGACTAAATCCAGGGCAACCGTTTCTTAGCTGGGTGATAAAAACTGGACTGTTGTGAAGTTCAAGAGGCAAAGGAGGAAAGGAAGGGCCTTTCCCACTTCTGCATTCAGTCTTCACAGGACGGTACCAGCCTACCTTTCTAGTACTGGCTATGATTCTAAAGCACCGCATACTGCGTTCAAACAGCCGAGTGAGGGATGCATCTTAGCCTACTTCATTTCTTCGCTCACATCCCAACAGGAGGCACATCTTTTCACCAAAATGTACGACCACCCTCCTTCTCCCTGCTCTTCAGACACTACCCTGTACTGTATTCTCTGCTCAATCGGAAATAAATCAGTGTTTGTTTATTCACAGCTTTCTTACATGTTTTATATACTCTGCAAGGGGATGGGGGTGGAGGGGGGGCGGGGAGAAATATATGAGCAAAAGTCAATTATGAGGTCCAAGAATCATCAGTGTCAGATAGAAAAGCCCAGGGAGATAGTTCACATTACCAGCCCACATCCACTCAGTGTTAATTAAAGTTCTGAAACTGTGGAAATATGCAAAACCAAAAGGCTACCCAATGGCATATTCATCTTATTTAAAAAGCCCTGCTAACTGCTCCCCCCGCCCCTTAGTGGACTATTATAAATCTGAAGACATTCTTACCAAATACAGGCTTCCACCAAGGTTAGTCAATTTAAAAACATGACACAAGTTTGCAGAAAAATTAAAATGCACCTTCCTTCTCCACCAATAAAATGCACTTTTGAGCTGCCAGGCTAGTTTGCCACACTGGTGAACATTGGGGATGCTTTACACAAACAATAGAAGGAAGCGAACAACTGGAAAGCGATCAGAATGGCTAATAGTCAGAGAAAATAAACCCACCAGGCCCAGCATCAACCGCCATTTTCCTCTTCTTCTTCTTCTTTTTCTTTTTTGGCTCTGAATCAGGAGATGGCATCGATGCTGCTTCTCCATTGGTCAAAGTGGTAAGTTTTTGGGGTGATCTTTTAACTTTTGCAGTTTCCAGTGTCTCTTCAGGAGTGCCTCCGCTTTGCGCTTCTGCTGAGCCCACGTTCACAGAATGCTTCGGGGCTTTTTTAACTTTCTTAACTTTTACGGTTTCTTCAGGCACCTCTCCATTTTGAGGTTGTGACAGGCTCGTGTCTGATGCTTCTGTTAAAAAACAGAACTTACATTGTGACAAGGAAGAGTAAGCCTACTCATAAATGCTGACCCTTACAGTACAAATTCTATGGCTTCTGGGATTTAGTTTAAGTTCACTGCTGAAGCCACCTGTTGGTACTCTATTACTGAAAAGGCATGCTTTCTTTAAAAAAAAAAAAAAAGTCAGTCAGGTATGGTGGCACACACCTTTAATCCCAGCACTCAGGAGGCAGAGGCAGGTAGATCACTGTGAGTTCAAGGCCAGCCTGGTCAATAAAGTGAGTCCAGGACAGCCAAGGCTACACAGAGAAACCCTGTCTCGGAGGGAAAAAAAAACACCAACCAACCAACAAACAAACAAACAAAACAACTGGCACCCGTCACCTTTCTTGTTGCAGTAGTTTCTGTGGCTTGTTTAGGGTACCAGTAAGATCTAAATCAGTGGTTCTCAACCTTCGGAACGCTGCGACCCTTTAGTACAGTGGTGACCTCAACCATAAAATTATTTCTTTGCTACTTAATAACTATAATTTTGCTACTGTTATGAGTCACAATGTAAATATCTAATATGAGACCCCAGTGGGGGGGGGGTCGTGACCCATAGATTGAGAATTGCTGAACAAATCCGGAGAATACTGAGACATACATAATATTCTCTTCACTCCTACAGAGATCCGCATCACATGATAAATGCAGAACTCTCCCGGTGTTCTTGCTGCGCCCAGCTTAGTTTGTAAATTCTTTAATATCTCTCTCTCTCTTTTTTTGGCACAAAGGCATAAATGAAAAACTGGCGTGGTGGATCGCCGTGAGTTCGAGGCCAGCCTGGTCTACAAATTGAGTCTAGGGCAGCCAAGGCTACACAGAGAAACCCTGTCTTGAAAACCAAGCCAACCAAACAAAAAACAAACCAAACAAACAAACAAGTCAGAAAAGGAAAGTTGCTTTATTCTAACTTCAAAAGACCTTATCTGTTTAAGGCTATGCAGAAGTCTGTGACGGGGAAAATCTCAACAAAGTCACACAATTAAATCAAAGGAGTTAGAAAGCAGCAGTATTTGGCCAGGTGGCAGCAGCACATGTCTTTAATCTCAGCACTTGGGAGGCAGAGGCTGGTAGAACTCTATGAGTTTGAGGCCAGCCTGGTCTACAGAGCCGGTTCTAGACAGCCAGGGCTAAGAAACTGATAAACATAACTAAATGACATTTATTTCACATCCCCACAATTATTACTTATATAATTTCACAGCATTTCCTAGACTTTGGTAAACTGAAAAAAAAATCAGCAATTAAAGCGACTTATTTGCCCTATTAAAATCCTAAACTACCTTTACAAAGTTTCCATGTTTATAAGAGAACGAAAACAACACCATCTTTAGTTTACATCACTACCCACACCAAGAAGTAGCTACAAATTAACTACTGTTAATTGTTCTACAGGAACTAAACGAAACTTCAAATTTAAGCCTAAAATGCACTGCTCCCTCTAGGCTTTCTTTCAATTATTATCTGTTGAAAATAGTTTGTATGTCTGAGTATTGGCCAGAGGATTTGTTCAGCGATTCTCAATCTATGGGTCGCGACCCTCCCTCAGGGGTCTCATATTAGGTATTTACAATATGATATATAACAGTAGCAAAATTATTGTTATTAAGTAGCAACGGCCTAATTTTATGGTTGAGGTCACCAGTACATGTGGAACTGTACTAAAGGGTCGCAGCATTCCGAAGGTTGAGAACCACTGATTTAGAGCTTACTGGTACCCTAAACAACCCACAGAAAGGTGACATGTGTCAGCTTTTCACTACGTCTTTGTTCAAAAAACAAAACAAAACAAACAAAAAGACAACCGAAACATTAAAGAATTTACAAACTAAGCTGGGCGCGACAACACCAGGAGAGTTCTGCGTTTATCATGTGATGAGGATCGCGGCAGGAATGAAGGGAACGGGCTCGAGCAGAAGGTAAAGGAACTGCAAACGCTCTGGGGGAAAATGTCGTAAGGCTAAGCAGGGGACAAGATCCAGCAATTAAATGTCAGCAACGGGAATGTTGGTACCTAAGACACAAAAGTTCTATGTGGGACCTAAGATGATGGGGAAGTCTAAAATGAAGGGTAATCGGTAGGTTTTGTTGAACGCCTAGCCGACAGAAGCCCGAAGCCTCCCGCTCCCGCGCTGAACCGAGAAACCTAGGCTGGAAAAGGCAGGATCAATGAGGGGACCACGGGGACTGGGACCCCGGAGGCCTGCTCGCGCCGCGCGTCCTGGTGGCCCCCGCGCAGTTTCTGGGGTCCGGACATCGTTCGCCACCGCGGGGTTCAGCACAGCTCACCTTGCAGCTTCAGGTTCCGCTGCCGCAGCTTGGCGTTCCGTTTCTCGATCTTCTTGCGCAGGAGTTTCATCTGTAAGTGCGACATGTTGCCCAGCCGCACCGCCGATCTGCACCGAGCAGCGGGTGCACGTGCGCAGTTGGAACTCGGAAGTGTGTCGCTGGCCCCGGCCGACCCGCGGGCGGAAGTGCTTCTGGGCGGAAACGGTTCCTGGAACTCTATGGTCCCTTTCGGAACCGAATTTAGAGCAGCGCCCCCTGGGCAAGTGGGGGACGCATTGTGAAACTGTTCGCCTTGCTGTGGCGCGCGATAACTGTAGTTTAAGTTTTCCAAACCAAGGTGACTGTACTAGAGGACAATTGGAAGACAGAATTCCTCTTGGCTCAGAAGATTCTGTTCCCCTTTACCGGTAGTGCGGTTCCTGTATGCGAGTCAGAAGACGTTTAAGTCTTTAAAGCTTTTTGTGTTGGAGGCGGGCGTGGTGATGCACGCCTTTAATCTCAGGACTAGGGAGGCCGAGTAAGTGGCTATCTGTGAAACCAGCCTGGTCCACACGGCAAATTCTAGGCCCACCCAACAAACAAATAAACAACAAAAACAAACAAACAAATAAATAAAAATAAAAAAGCCCTTTCAACCTGGGCCCTATGTTACACAAATGCCTTTCTTCAGGCCTTTCCCTGTCTCTGTTGCACTCACTTTCGCGTGCGCGCGAGCGTGTGTGTGTGTGTGTGTGTGTGTGTGTGTACACACGCACGCATGAACATGCCTGTGCTAGTCTGGGGATATGCTTACTGACCCAATCTTTAATTCATTGCTGCTGTGTGTGGTATTGAAACCAGGACGGCTTTCATGTAGGCAGCCTCTGTACAAACAGAGGAACACATTATTCCTAAATGATTAGTAGTGTTTTAATTGGGGCTGAGGAGATGGCTCAGTCTGTAAAGTGATTGCTTTGCAAGTATAAAGACCTGAGCTCCTTCTACTCCCTGTTTGGTTCAGGGTGAAAGCCAAGAAAACTCACTTCAGATACAGAAGCTTAAGATGAAAGCTTTATTTTCTGAGCTCAGAGAGGTGGCCAGTTTGGACTTGAATCTTGTCTCCAAGGGGAAGCTGTATTGTGCATTTCAAAAGTGAAAACCATAGAGCAAGGGGGAGCAGGGTGGCCTGTAGCACTGTCCAATCATATTGGGACACAAGGAGTTGAGCAAGGGAGTTTCCGTTAATCAGCATCGGAGTCTATCTCTGGGCCTGGGACCATGAACTTGTTTGACCCTGCCAGCCAGGTGGAGAAGTTGTCCCTGAGATGTCTGGACTCCCACAACTGTTTCCTTACAACAGAAGCTGTTCAGCTACTGGGAAGTCCCCGGAGGGAACTGGGACCTTGAACTTAGTTTTCCCTTATGATGATTATGGAGTCTGAAAACAAAATGGTGGTACTTGGAATACATTTCTTTTGCTTGTTCCCAATATTCCCCATAGGAAGAAAGCCACTTGTCCTGGGGCTCTGTGGCTAGTATCCTGGTAAGACCCAGGCCAAGGAGAAACCATATCTCAAGGTGGATGGTGCCTGAGTAATGACATCTGTGATGCCTATTCGTGGTTGTCAACTTACTACAATCCAGAAGTGGAGGCTACACCTGTGAGAGATTATTTCTGCTAGTTCAGACCTTTGAGGCAGGAATACACAGGCCTTTGATCTGGGTCTTGAGGCTGGAAGGTTCACCTTTAATCTGAGCCATGCCTTCAGCTGGAAATATATATAAGGTCACAGATAAGCTCTTTGTTGCTTGCCCTTGCCTTGCTAACAAGTCATTCCTTCCCTGGCATTAGAGCCTACTTCTCTGGGATTCCAGCACATACTGAAGACCAGCTGAGACATCCAGCCTTGTGAACTGAGAAAGTGTTAGATTCTTGGACTTTCTGTTCATAGCCAGCCATTGTTGGATTAGCTGGACTGAAGCCTGTAAGTCATTCTAATTAATTTTGTGTGTGTGTGTGTGTGTGTGTGTGTGTGTGTGTGTGTGTGTGTGTGTGAGAAAGAGAGAGAGAGAGAGAGAGAGAGAGAGAGAGAGAGAGACAGAGAGAGACAGAGAGAGAGAGACAGAGAGACAGAGACAGAGACAGAGACAGAGAGAGGCAGAGGAATTTATCCGATAAGATCTGTTACTCTACAGAACCCTGATAAATACAACAATCAAAAACATCCTTTGGTGCCACATGTGCTCCCTTTGAGGTAGGAAGACACCTTTGATTGGGATCTTGAGACATAAGACACACGCCTTTAATTTGGGTCATGAGGAGGGAAGGCACATTGTTGATTTGGGCCACACCTTCTCCTGGGCTCCTATACAATGACTTGGAAGACGGATGCTTCTGCCTTTTGCCTGCTCATCCTTATTTTGCTAGCAAGTTCATCCCTTCACTGGCATTTGAGCCGACTTCTTTGGAATTGCAGCATATGCTGAAGACCAGCTGAGACATCAGCCTTGTGGACTGAACAGCTACTGGATTCTTGCACTTTCCATTCTCAGCCAGCCATTGTTGCCTCTGCTGGAGTATAGTCTTAAGTCATTGTAATAAAGCCCATGTATGTATGCATGCATGCATGTATGTGTGTGTGTATGTATGTATTCATTATATAAGTTCTGGTATTCTAGAGAACTCTGGCTAATACAGTTGTCCTCTGGAAACACACACACACACACACACACACACACACACACACACACACACACACACACAAGCAAATACTCCTTGATTCTTTATACTTTTTCAACTATAAAAAGTGCTTTAGGGCCAGGCGTGGTGGTGCACACCTTTAATCCCAGCACTCTGGAGGCAGAGCCAGGAGGATCTGTGAGTTCAAGGTCAGCCTGGTCTACAAAGCAAGTTCAGGACACACAGGACTACACAGAGAAACCATGCCTGGAGAAAACAAAAACAAAACAAAAACAAACAAACACACAAACAAGAGCAAAAAAAGAAAAGAAAGTTCTTTAGAGACTGAGTATGAAAGGGACATACCTTTGGGAGGCAGAAGCAGACGTATCTCTGAGTTTGAGGCTAGCCTGGCCTACATAGTATGTTCCAGGCCAGAGAGCCTTACATAATGAGACCCTGAATAATTAAAAAAAATGTTTAAAATAGCTTGGTAATTACAACACCACTGTTCTTGGAAAAGACTGGAAGCTTGGTTCCCAGTGTCCACAATCAGGCAGTTCACAAACCTCTGTAACACCAGCTACAGGGCGTCTGACTCCATCTTCTGGCTTCTGTGGGTATTGTATGCTTATACACATAAAAATAAAAATAAAACAAAGATTTAATATTTTTTAAAGGGATGTATTTATTATGTATACAATGTTCAGCCTGCATGTGGGCCTGCCTGCCAGAAGAGGGCACCAGATCTCATTATAGATGGTTTTGAGCCATCATGTTGTTGCTGGGATTTGAACTCAGGACTCTTGGAAGAGCAGCCAGTGCTTTTTCTCTGAGTTTTTTTGTTTGTTTTTCCCCCTTCTCTATGATAGCCTTGGCTGTACTGGGCTTGCTTTGTAAACCAGGCTGACCTCGAATGCCCAAGTGCTGGGATTAAAAGTGTGTGCCACCATGCCCGACCCTCTCTGAGTTTTTTTTTTTTTTTTTTTTTTTAAGCTTGGTGAGAGATTGATTTATCACAAGGAGAAACATGGACCATGCCTGCAGCTTTAGGTCCTATTTTTCAGGTAATAAAGTGACTTACAGTTCAGAATCCACTTAGAGACGTATGATTTGCTGCAAGCCTTGTGCTCCTGTATGACTGCCTGGAAAATCCGTAGGTTTTTGAAGTCCCCTTGGAACTGTTGAAGTTTAAGCTTGGCTTTCCTTTGTCTTCTTGAGGATTTGGACTGTTCTTCTAACTTAAATTATGTAATAAAACATGTTTGTTTTTTTTTTAAACAGGACACAAAGGGATAAAAACATCCTTTCACAAGTACTAAAAAGTTAGTAAGATAATAGTTGCATATATAAAAAGAAGAAAATGTTGTGACATTTACAATGAAAAGTGAGACTCCCACGTCTGTTGTCCCGATGGTCACTTACTTTATCTTCGTAAACTCATTTTATTTTTTTGGTACATACTGTCATTGTTCTAAGTAACTCATATGTAACTGCATTTGAATTTAAAATATTTAATTTAAAACTTTTCCTTTAAAGAGAGACACTTCCTCTCCTGACTAGGTTCCTTTCTGAATTCTGGCAGTTGTTTATGGTACTTTATGCTTCATTCATTATAATTCTTGGAAAGATCATTCTTGTCATTCTTCTTCTTTTTGGATTTTCAGAACAGGGTTTCTCTTGTACTCCTGGC
This sequence comes from Acomys minous, assembly GCF_964271855.1. Classification (NCBI taxonomy): domain Eukaryota; kingdom Metazoa; phylum Chordata; class Mammalia; order Rodentia; family Muridae; genus Acomys; species Acomys minous. Next base: position 67,525,036 of record NC_140483.1, on the reverse strand, counting down.
TGTCCTGGCCTCGATTTGTAGCCCAGGCTGGCCTCAAACTCACAGAGATCCACCCGCCTCTGCCTCATGTGTGCTGGGATTAAAGGCGTGCGCCACCCCACTCGGCCCGAGTCCCCCTGTCTTTGGATCCCTATCTCAATTTCAGTACTTGACACCAGGATATTCTGCAAATTGGTGAATTTATATTGCTTGATAAATACCACCTAATAAGCCCTAAGAGATGTTTATCAGGAAGAGACCGAACATGTATAATTATAACAAGAAAGACTTTAAGACCTGACACCCGAGAGTATTTACCTATTTTCTTACTTGTGACTTTCCCCAGACTAAGCCCAAATTCACCGGGGCTCAAACCTCTTCTACAGAATGGGAGAGGGGCGGGAGAACTGGCTCAGTGGTTAAGGGGCACCTACCACTCCTACAGAGGACCCACGCAAGGTCTTTCCCAGCATCCTCAGCACACATCTCACAACAGCACTTCATTCCAGTTCTAAGGCATCTGATGCCTTCTTCTGGTCTCGTTGGGTACCAAACCCATGTGCACAGAACACACACACACACACAGTTAAAAAAATAAAATTTGAAAATAGAATGCTATAATGTATACATGTATAACCTAGGCACATTCCCCCAGAGTTCAAAACACATCTAGATAATGTATAGCACTTAATAATGTGTAGATGAACATTCTATTTTGCTATTTCGGAAATGACATGGAAAGCTCTGTACATACTCGGTGAACGGAATTGTCACTCTAAATACTCTCAGTGTAGGAGAAGTTGGGAGCGTTTCTCAGTGACCGAACGAGCACAAGGCAGAAGCAGGGGCCTTCAGGAGCATGTAAGGTGGTTACACAACACGAGTGACACATTTGTTATTGTCCCATGGGCAGTGTGACTCCTGAGGGACACAGTGCAACTTGTACAAACCGTTTTATGTCTCCTCACATATAATTGGAGAGGTTTTGTGTGAGGGGAACGGACTGTTACACACTCTACAGCTCAAAGCGTAGCCAGGGAACTGTTTCTCATCACGCTTGGCTACCAAGTATCTTCTGAGTAGTCATGTGCTCAGTTATTTGAGCCTTGAACTGGGCTACATATCATATATACCTCCAAGGTATTTTCTATCATATTAATGCCATGAAAAATATGTTTGCCACTCCCAGTCTTCAGCCCAATACCACCTTGCTATACAACTTTCTAAGTGTTTTTTCCCCTGTCAGATATTGTATTTCTAAGTCAGTTACATCATATTGAGTCTCTCTCTCTCTCTCTCTCTCTCTCTCTCTCTCTGTGTCTGTCTCTGTGTCTCTCTCTGTCTCTGTCTCTGTCTCTCTCATCTGTGGGCGCTCACATTTGCGTGTGGGTGCAGATGCCCATAGAAGCCAGAAGAGGGCACCAGATACTCTAGCGCTGGAGTTGCAGGTGTTCCTCTGCAAAAGCAGCAAGTGCTCTTTATCACTGAAACATATTTGGAGCCCCTGAAAATGTATTTTGTTAATTGCTATTATTTTGGCATTACATTATGAGTTTGCTAGTATTTTTATTTTTTAATTTAATTTTTATTAACTTTTACATATCACAAAAATGTTTGTTGAGGGGGGTGGAGAGAACATGCCACTGTGTTCATATAGCAGTCAGAGGAAAGCTTATAGCAATCAGTCTTTGTGGTTCTGGGGGATTGACGCCAGTGTGCCTTTACCCATAGAGCCATCTCACTCTCCCTGATTTTCTTTAACATGAGTATAAGGAGATTATATGATCTATAAAATTAACTTAAGGATAGCTGAGGTGACATTACAAAGTGTTTGCTATTTGGAAAAGACTTGAGTTTTTTAAATTTTTAATTTTATTAATTTATTCATATTATAACTCAATTGTTATCCTATCACTTGTATCCTCCCATTCCTCCCTCCCTCCTGCTTTTACCCCATTCCCCTCCCCTAGGTCTATGACTGAGGGGGACCTCCTCCCCCACTATATGGTCATAGGCTACCAAGTCTCATCTTGGTAGCCTGCTTATTCTTTCCTTGAGTGCCACAAGACCTCCCCACCCAGAGGAAACGGTCAAATATGGGGCACCAGAGTTCATATTAGAGTCAGTCCCTGCTCTCCACATAAGTGTGGAGAATGTCCAGTCCATTGGCTAGATCAGAATAGGGGTTCGATATTTACTACTTGTATTGTCCTTGGTTAGTGCAATAGTTTGAGCAGACCCCCCCTGGGCCCTGATCCACCTGTCATGATGTTGTTCTTGTAGGGTCCTAGGACCCTGTGGGTCTTTCTATTTCCCCATCTCCTATATTTCTCTTACCTAGAGTCCCAGTAGGATGTCCTCAGAAAGACTCACATGGTATATACTCGCTTATAATTGGGCACTAGCCCGAAAGGCATGTCCCATGAAAGTCTTCACTTACCAGGAAATTGGGATAGATGTGAGGACTCATTCTGTTTTCTTGACAAGGTATCTAATTCAGACTGACCTCAACTTCTCTACACAGCAAGACGAACCTTGAAGCTCTGTCTCCCCCCCTTAGAGCACTGGATACAGGTGTGGGCCACCATGCTTTGTTTTGTAAATGTTACAGCTCTGGGGCAAAAGACTTATTCAAAACAAGTGTTGCAGCTCTGAAGGGAAAGATATCCTGGCAGCTGAGAGCCAAGGAATACCACAAAGTCACACTGCACAACAGACCTTACACAAGAGATTTACTGAGAAAGACAAGATGGCGGCTGCCTCTGCTTGGGTGAGAAGCAGCCAGGAGTTGGGGAGCTTTCCAGGGTGGCTAGGGATTGGAGAGATTATGTGACTTGATTTTAGGGCAAGCTCGGCAATTGATGGGATTTTGAGCTCAGGGATTGGTGGGTTTTCAAAAACCAGGATGTGAGCTCAGACTTTCTAGCCTACAATGCTGGAGATGTGTGAGGCGCCATGACATGTGGCTTGCTCACTGATAGCACAACTGCCTCAAGGTGCCACATAGTCTTAGCCACAGCAAGCATCTTTAATTTTCCACTGTCGGACCAGAATTGCTGTTTTTCTAATGTTTACCCAACTTCCTCTTCTATCTTGGCCTAGAGCAGCTTGAGAATACCCTACAGCTGGCTAAACATCCTGTTTCTACAGTTTTATCCAGAACTTGGCTTCCTCCCTACATAAGCTGCCCCGGTATGCTCAATAAATGAGACTTGATCAGCCTGCCGTCTTCTCTTCATTTCTCACGTCTCTTTTTCCTCTCTATTCCTACTCTCTTTTCCAGGGTCTTCCTCGACAGTCCTGTGGGTCAGGACAGAGATGGAACCCAGGGCTTCATGCATGCTAAGCAAGGACTCTACTAACATGCTCAGGCCCATAGTCGATGTCCTTGCTGTCTCCTCACATAGTGGAAGGGGTAAGAAGCTCTCATGGGTCTATTGTTATAAAGGAACCAATTCTATCCATGAAAGTCCCACTTAAAATGTCACCCCTCACCACAGGATATCCCACTCTCAATATCTTGATTTGGGGGATGGGTTTCAACATGTGAGTTAGTTGAGTCAGGCAATGATCTTAGTTTTGCTTACTGTTGCTGTGATAAAATAACCTGGAAAAAAAAAAGGCAAATCATGGGAGAAAAGGTTTAATTTAGTTCGCAGTTCAAGATTACAGGACATTAAGCAGGGAACTCACAGCCGAAGGGGCCAGAACAACTGGTCAGTCCCATGACAGTCAAGAGCAGGGAACAGTAAGTCTTCAGCACGCACACCTGTGCTCAGCTCTTTCTCTATCCTTAGGCAGTCCGGGGCCCAATACCACAGTGAGCTGTGTTTTCCCATCTCACTCTAATTAACATGCCCCTCCCCCCCCAAGAGGAGGCCACAGACCAGTTCGATGTAGATAGTCCCTCATTGAAAATTTCTTCCTGAGTGATTCTAGATTGAGTCAAGGTGACAATTAAAACCAACCATTACAAGGCCATAACTATTTTTTATTAATCTGAGAAATTAATTTAAATTTTTAGAGGAATATTCTCATTTCAGATCGGCATTAAAAGTTACAGTACCATATTTATGGAAATGATCTCTTTTTGGGTGGGGAAAGAGTCACTTGATTTGAAATGAAATATAGGCAGTAAGGGCTCCCTTGCTTCAGAGACATAGTAGATCGGTTTATTCTGCTAATATTTGAGTTGGCTTCTCTAGATTTACCATCTCTTATAGGAGTGAGTTGTGAGTGCTCATGAATATTTTGAATTTATAATTCTCTATCAAAACAGAATAGGATAACCAGTAATTATCTGAAAGATACAGAGCAACTGTAAAGTCCTTTGATCCTGTATTCAAGGGTCAACCCTTGGGCGGGAAGGCCAGGAAAGGGCAATGTCACAATGCATGAGGGTCGAGATGCTTAGCAAAACACTAAACTTGGAAAGCAGACGGAAATGGTGGTGTTTGACTGTCAGAATGGATCATTGCGGTTCCAGGACTCAGAGACAATCTTACTAATTCTTGCAAGAGACCCTCAACAGAAGCAAGCTAAGGAAGGGAGAATTTATTTAGGCTCATTGGAGAGGAATTTCAATTCAGAACATGGCTGTGCTGGCAAGTGGTCACATCCAAGACCTAGGTCTGGGTGATCCAGCTGGAATACAGACATGCCTTTAGTCCTAGGAGACAGAGGCAAGTAGATCTCTGAGTTCAAGGCCAGCCTGGTGTAGAACAAGTTTCAAGTTAAGAAAAGCTTAGGTTCAGATGTAGTGGTACACGCCTTTAACACCAGCACTCAGGAGACAGAGGAAATGCAGACATCTGAGTTCTAATCAGTGCTGTTCAGGCCGTTCAGTTGGGAGTGAGTTGAGAGTAATTGATTTGTGGCAGTTCAGTTCATGGAATTCAGAGGCAGGTTTTTTTTTTTTTTTTTTTTTTTTTACCGGGAGAATTTTACAGAGAGAGGTTGAAGAGAGACCTAGCTAGACACAGGCGGGGCCCGAATGAACCTGAGAACGCAAAGGATCTGGAAGATTAGAAAAGATTGCTGGAGTTAGTATGAAGCCAAGCAGAGCAAATCAGAGGCCGAGAGAGAAGCCACATTGAATCAGTCAGTTTGGAGAGGCGGCTGAACCCGAACAGCTGAATTGAATCTAGAATTCAGAAAGAATTAGAAAGAGTGGCTTATTAAGCAGTACATCTCAGAGGCTGAACTCATTCTAGGCCGAGATTATATTGTATGGAGGCTAGAAGCTTCCGGGAGCAGGTTTAGGTTACAGACAGAGGCAGTGAGCCTCAGAGGCAACTTTATTAGGAGAATAAAAGCTATTTTTATAGGCTCATAGTTCAAGGGTACAGTCCATGCTGTGAGGAAAGCAGGGTAGCCGGAGCTTGAGGCCTTGTTCGTATTGCATTCACAGTGAGGGAGCAGAGAGAGATAATGCCTACCTCAGTTTCCCTTTTATTCAGTCCAGTACTGCAGCCATGAGATGGTGACGCCCGCATTGGAAAGGGTGACTTTTCCCACCTCAGTATTCACAGTCTAGAAACTCCATTAGAGACGCGTCCAGAGGTTTGTTTCCACGGTGAGTCTAAATCCCATCATGTTTTTTTTTAAGAGGAACCATTCAGCCAATCTTCCAGGAAGCCTCTTGGTTTTCAGTCCCCAGCTGCAGGAAGCACAGGAAGCTGGGGTCGGTGGGCAGAGGAGCCAGGATTCCGTGGGAAGACTCACAGCCACAAGGAGGAACCGTGGACCCTGCAGATATTACAAAGCACAGTGAAGTTTTAAAGGTTAGGGCAGCCTCCCGAGGGAAACGTAGGTCATTGGGTTCAATAACAGCCCCCTCTCTCATCTCTGTACCACACCATGGAAGCCTCCAGCAACGCTTCCAAAGCGGGAAGGCTCTGAGGGGCAAGGGGATGAAGTGAATGAGGTAACCCCTCCCACTCCCCCTTATCTTCCCCCTCTGCTCCTCTCTGTCTTTGTATCCGTTTTATTTGTTAGAATCCTATAAAGGTAGTGGTGTGGTGGCACATGCCTGTAATCCCAGCACTCAGGAGGCAGAGGCAGGTGCATCTTTGTGAGTTTGAGGCTAGCCTGGTCTACTGAGTGAGGTTCAGGACAGCCAGAGCTGTTCCACAGAGAAACCCTGTTCCCCCCCACCAAAAAAAAAAAAAAAAAATCAAAAAAGGGGCGTGGAGAGGAAAGACTCTCATAAAGAGTTAAACTGTATGCTTGAGAACCATTTCAGTCCCACTTTGGTGCCACAAGACCAAATCACAACACACACCTCTGTCTGCATGAAAGGCAGGGGCAGGCACGAAACGTTTCAGAAATATTTACTGTGCGTTAAAACTAAAGAAAAGTTTTGCGAGGTAGAATGTAAGTAGAGATTTTTGACTGTGCAAATCACTGAATGCAAGGAAAAGGCTACTCCAACTGCACTTTCCTCACGTCACTGAATTAATGGACAGGGCGGACCATGACTCCTCCACTGAGCTGTGCTGTGTTTGTAGATAACTGGTTCTGTCTTCTAGAGCAAGAGAGAGAGAGAGAGAGAGAGAGAGAGAGAGAGAGAGAGAGAGAGAGAGAGAGAGAGATGTGGCATCATTTGGTAAGGCACTTGTTGCGAGTGCCTTCAAGTACCATCCAGCCGTCTTTAAGAAACATCATCAAAGCATTTGAAGTGAAAGCTAAGGATTTCTTCTCCCGAAGATGTGGAAACTCCAAATCAAATCAGCACTGGGTGCAAGTACCGTTTGCCTGGGTAATCAACCCATTGAATTAAAGTACAACTTAGGTGTTCTTGTAAAGGAAATGGATTTATCTTATGCATGATGTGTGTGTGTGTGTGTGTGTGTGTGTGTGTGTGTGTGTGTTGCTTGTAGAATAAATACAACTCTATGCAGAAAAGTTAACAAAATAGAATCAGACAGCTGTATTGTCTGTGTGAAAGGCCAAATTGAAAATATACGAAGCCTCATGCATCATACAATTTCCACAATCATTCAACTTTGCCATTCCTTTTTGCCCTTTTAAAATTAGTGTGTATTACTTACACAAGGTAGCTTTCTCCTGGCTCTTTCACAGATGCACATAACATACATCGATCGCACCCACTGTTCCTTACCTTAAGGTATTCCCTCCACCTCTCTGACTCCTTTCTTCTTCCTCAATAGTCTTCCTGTTTCATAGTTTCTGAGATTCCTTCAATGAAAACACATGGCTTTCTTTTCTTCCCCCTCCGTCCTTTTCCCCTCTCTTCTTCTTCCCTCCTTTCTTGGCTTTTTCTTTTTTCTTTTTGAAATAGAGCTTCAGGTAACTCAAGTGGCCTCAGATTTAAAATATAGATGAGATTTTCCTTGAACTTTTGGCTTCCCTTCCTCCTCACAGGTGTGCACCACTACACCTGGCCGTACACTGGATCACAGGTGTGCACCACTACACCTGGCCATACACTGGATCACAAGTATGCACTACACCTATCAATGCACATCTCTCTGCATCAGGCTTGTTCTGCTCAGCCTGGTGACCTCTCTTCCATACATTTTCCTGTAAACTGCTCTGTTCTTTGTGGCAGAGCAAGTCTCCTTCTGTATATATACAAGGTTTTCTTCATGTTCATTTGTCAATGGATGTCTAGGCCAAATTCATGACTTGGCCATTTCTAGTAGCACACCAGGATAAACACTGGTATACAGTTGTCTATACTGAATGCTGCCTTTGCTTCCTTACATAAACAAGAGGGGCATAGCTGGATTCCACGCTTGTTCTATTTAAAAAAAAATGTTAATGAACTTCCATGCTGAGTTCCACTGTGGCTAGACCAATTTACATTTCCCCTAACAATTCGTAAAACTCTCAGCCAGCCTCACCTTTTCTGTTGTTAATGTCTGAGTTAATGACATAGAAGCCATGAAAACAACATGGCTGAGTTTCAGTAAAAATTATTTTTAAAAACCAGGTGACGCACCGAGTTTGAGCTATGTGTGTTGTTTATTAGTGTGATTTATTGCTGTGTAAAGGCTGGTGTTGGGGCCGGAGAGAAGGATTAATGGTTAAGGGTGCGCTGAATGGAGGACCTCAGTTGATCTTGCCTTTAGCTCCTGAGTGCTGGAGTGCAGGCATGTATCATTGTAGCCCATTTGTACAGTGCTGGGCATGGAACCCAGGACTTTGTGTGTGCCAGGCAAGCTCTGTGAGCCACTTTCCTAGCCACTGCATTCTTTTAATGGTTTTCTTGAATTATTTTCTGTATAGCCATCGCATGCATTTGTTTTTAGGTTGGTTTTTAGGTACCCACCTTTGTAGAAATATGGAGCCCATGCCCTTCAGGGATGGCTGTGCAGCTCCCTAATTGGGTTTGAAGATTAGATGTGGTCATTGTGACCTCTTGGTTCCTCACCTTAGTGCCTGCTACCCAACTGCCCCTCCTACTCCCATCCTAATTTGTAGGCTCCATTTTTCCAGGCTGATATCTGAAAGCTCTAGTCTAATTTCAAACCCAGTTGTCACTCTTGGCTGTAAAATGAAACAACGTACAGCTTTAAGTGCAGAACAGACATTTGGAAAGGAGGGTTTTTGTCTTGGAAAGCATTCATAATTAGAGCATAAACAAGTGTGTGTGTGTGTGTGTGTGTGTGTGTGTGTGTGTGTGTGTGTGTGTGTGATTACTTTTTTCTTGGTTTACAAGAACAATGGTGAGCACACGCCAGTAGATGGCAGTGTTTCTTAACGAATAGCATAGGCGCCATTCCAGTGAACTGGGTGGAAAACAGTTTTGTTACTGTGGAATTAAGACTAATAAACACAAAGCTGTGGAAACTTCTGTGGAATCCCTGTGCTTCTCTTCCCACCCCGAGAGCTTAATTAAAGTCAATGAAGGGGCTTAGATCCTCATCCTCCCTTCCTTTCAGAGGTTCCTGCTTTGATGCTGTCTTTTCTCAGACCAGCCTCAGCTAAGACCGAGGGATGGGTAGCTGGCAAAGCCAGAATCGAGTGCCTGAATAGGCATTGGGGTGGAGGTGGGGGTCAGTGGTGCAGCACTGGGTTCTATTCTTATGGCCCACAAGCATTCTTCCTGCTGCTCCCAGCCCCAGTGCCACCTGGGTGTGGTCCTGAGCTCTGCTAGGGAGCAATGTTGGTATTCAACCTGCTTCTGCCATGCTCTCATTTTAATTTTTTGACCTTGGTAAAGATGTCCTCTTTCTGATCCCCAACTTCTAAAATGTTAATATGAATATTTTTTTAATGCATGCAGTAACTTTTTAACATTTCTTATTACCATATATTAATTACATATTAATGAGTTTCATTATGGCCTTTTCATAATATATTCTCCCCTCATTTCCCCCTCTTGTCTCCTTCTAATCCGGTTGATCTCCTTCCTGTGTGTGTGTGTGTGTGTGTGTGTGTGTGTGTGTGTGTGTGTGTGTGTATACCAATGAGTTTAATTAGGGTTGCTTTCAGGAGCCTGGATGAGAAATTGCTTACAGAAGCACAGGCAGGCACCTTAATGGTGGCTACGTGACTAAAGAAAATGTCTTTCCCTCCCTAGCAAAGTTAGCTGCACATACATCCTCAGAGAGGGGTGGGGCCTCATAAGCCCCTCCCTTTAGCAATAATTAGCTGTCAATAAATCTTAGGGATTGGTGTGACCTATCTAGATGGTGGTAATTCACAAGACTGAGTCTCAAGAAAAAAAAAATAGTGGGGGAAGAAAAACATTGTGAATTGTGAATGGTAAACCATCCAATATTCATGGCATTAAACCTGGTCGCTTGCATTGCTCGGTAATTTGGAGCCATCAGCACACACCAGGGTACCAGTGCTTTGGCCCCAGTGATTTAGATGTAGCTGTTCAGGGATGCTCCAGGTCGCTGGGTGACTCTGGTTGGCAGCTGTGCTGAGATGTCCAGTCTGTGGTGTGCTGTCTAGGTTACAAGGTGTCACCTGCAGAAGTGAAACCAGGTCTCAGGCTTGCAGAACAGCTGCGAGTTTCCACCCAAGTATCAGTGAGATGTCGGGGTGGGCTAATGGCTCTGCCTGGGCACCGTGCAGTTGGCGCAGGTGGGCTGCTGACAGGTGTCTTTGGCAGTGAGGAGGTTCAAATGTGAGGGTCATGTTTACCATTCCTGTGTGCTTCCCGAAATGCAGAAACTAAGCCCCCTCCCCACTGAAATCACAGACTGCATCATGAAAATTTGTTGTTTCTCATATTTCCCCAGTGGTTATCTGTCTTGGATTCTGTTTGTTCAGATAGCTGTGTGTCAGATCTGCTTTCTTTGTTGTCTCTCTATAACTGTTGCTCCCCTCTCTCTTCTGTTTCCTTCCTTCCATCCATCCATCTGTCCATCCATCCTTCCTTCCTTCTCTCTCTGTGTCTTTCTTTTTTGGCAGTGCTGGGAATCTAACCTAGAGCCTATACTAGTCAAACGCCCTGTTTCCTCTGCTTGACAGGCACTCTACCACCAAGCTATATGGCCAGTCCCTGTTTCTCCATGCCTATTTAAATTTGCCAGTTTCTGTCTGTCTGTCGTCTGTCTGTCCATCTGTCTGTCTCATCACTTTATTGACCGGGTAGGACCTGCCTTATGACCTCAGCACTTCTATTAGGTGTATCAGATATACATAATAGTTGTCTGATACTGTGATGCAACTTATAGCTATCGTATGGTACAAAGGTACAGCGATAGTCTGTCTTAACTTTTAGTATAGTAAAATAAATCACAAAACTGCTCACTATTATACTTAGAAAAGAGTTTCTGTTAGTGATTTCCTCCTACTGGGTAATGGTTTTGAGTATAGTCAAAGCAGGCAACACTAAGCCCAGGTGTTCCAGTGATCAGGTATGTTTAATGCATTTTTAAAAAACTTACAGTAGTTTCAACTCATAGAAGCTTTATTAGGATATGTGATGGTTTATACTGATCGTTAGAATTTACAATCATCTATGAAAGGAACCACTGGCCTATGATGGATTGTACAGATTAGGTTAACATGGCAATGCCTATAAACGACTTTATTTTTTTAAAAGATGTATATATGTATGTATGCATTTATGTATATGCTATGTATACAGTATTCTGCCTGCATGCCAAAAAAAGGCACCAGATTTCATTATAGATGATTGTGAGCCATCACATGGTTGCTGGGAATTGAACTCAGGACTTTCGGAAGAGCAGCCAGCAGAAACGTTCTTAACTTCCGAGCCATCTCTCCAGCCCCTGAAGAGTTTTCTTGATTAGGTTAAATGAGATAGGAAAACCTACTGTAAATGTGGGCAGTGCCATTTTATAGGCTGGGCTTCTGGAATAAATAAAAAGCAGGATGTGACCTGAGTGCTAGCCAGCATTCATCTCTTTCTTTCTTTTTTTCTTTTTTCATGTTTTTTTTTAATTTAAGTAATTTATTCAGATTACATCCTGATTGTTATCCCCTCACTTGTATCTTCCCATTTCCCTCTCCCTCCCTCTTTCATCCTACTCCCCTCCCCTAGGTCTGTGACAGAAGGAGATGTCCTTTCCCACCATATGATCACAGGCTATCAGGTCTTATCCTGGTAGCCTGCTTTCTTTTCCTCTGAGTGTCACCAGGTCTCCAAGGGAAAGTGGTCAAATAGGGGGCACCAGAGTTCATGTCAGAGTCAGTCCTTGCTCCCCACACAACTGTGGAGAACATGCTGTCCATTGGCTAGATCTGGATAGGGGGGTCTAGGTTTACTGCATGCATTGTCCTTGGTTGGTGAGGTAGTTTGAGCAGACGCCCCTGGGTCCAGATTGGCCAGCCTTAGTGGTCTTCTTGTAGGTTTCAAGGACCCTCTGGATCCTTCTATTTCCCCATTTTCCCTTACTTCTTTCACCTGGAGTCCCAATAGGAAGTCCCAGCATCTATCCCAATCTCCTGCTAAGTGAAGACTTTCAGGGGACATCCCTGTTGGGCTAGTGTCCAATTAAAAGTGAGTATAAAGCATGTGTATCTTTCTGGGTCTGGGTTAACTCACTCAGGATGATCATTTCTATTTTCATCCATTTGCCTGCAAATTTCAGGATTTCCTTGTTTTTAATAGCTGAGTAGTATTCCATAGTATAAATGTATCACAGTTTCTTTATCCATTCTTCGACTGAAGGACATCTAAGTTGTTTCCAGGTTCTGGCTATTACAAATAAGGCTTCTATGAAGATGGTTGAGCAAATGTCCTTGTTGCGTGGTGTAGCATCTTTTAGGTATATTCCAAGGACCCAGAATAGCTGGGTCTTGCGGAAGCCCTATTCCCAGTTTTCTGAGAAAGCGCCGGATTGATTTCCAAAGTCATCTCTTTGTTCTTCATGACTGTGGGTGGAATGTGAGCAGTTGCCTCATGCTCCTGCTGCCCTGCCCTCCCTCACCACGATGGACTGTGCTCTCGGACTGTGAGTGAAAATAAACAAGAAATTGGCTTGCACAATTATGAGGACCAAGAAGACGTTGCAAGCTCTGGGTTGTCAAGCTGTTGACATAAGTGATGTGACCTAGTTTGAGTCTGCATCTGAAGACATCTCAGACTGAAGACAAAGAAGCAGAATTCCTTCATGCCCATCTCTCATCCTTTCTGTCTCACTCGAGTCTTTACCAGATTGGCTGAGGCCTATCGCCCTGGGGAGAGCTGTTCTCTTTAGCACACTGAGTACTGACCCAAGTGCTAATCTCATCAGGACCTTTTCCCTCTGTGCATCCGATTCATGTTTTTAAGGCAATGCTTCGCTGTCATTTGCCTCTCAAGTTTATGCACAGGGCTGGGGAGATGACTCAGGTGGTATAGTGCTTGCCTTGCAAGCACGAGGACCCGAGTTCAGTCTCCAGAACTCACATAAGAGAAACTCAGGGTGGTGGCATGGCCTTCGAATCGAAGTGTTGTGGAAGAGACAGGAGGGTCCCTGGGCACACTGGCCGGTCAGCCTAGCTGAGCTGGTGAGCTCCAGGTCAAGTTAAGAGACTTTGTTTGCAAAAACAATGTGGCTAGCCCCTGAGGACAGCACCTGAGGTTGACCTCTGACCTACATCTCCTCATCTCTGTTCCATCCAGTGGGCTTCCGTCTTCACTCAGGGTTTGATTTATTTTTTAGGTCATGTCTGGCTTCAAGGTCACTGAATGTGTGACTGTTATTCTGTCTGCTGTAGCAGAACTAGACTAAATATAGTTTATTTCACTGGCAAAATAAAAATACATACTTAACTCCCACTGGTGCTATTACCCAGTGCGAGGATTCAGGATCTGATTATGTAAGTATCTGGTCTCTTGTTAAGCCCTCTCTTTGGGAAAGAAAACTCATTTCTGGATAGGCTTATCCATGGAGAGAAGAGGATGCCAGTCCTCTGTGCCTGGTTTGGCAGGGTGTTTGTTTATGAGGAAAGAGGTGCTCTGCACAGTCTCTGCATCCTGCAGCCTTTTTCTGGGTCAGTTCCGGCTCCTTTTCTGCCAGAACTCTCTCTCTGACATTTTCATTCCGCTGGGTCCCCTGTGGACCAGGACACACCATGGGGTCCCCACACCACTGAATCCCCTGTTGACCAGGACATACTATGTAGAGGATGCTGGATATTTACTGTCCCTGAAAATAACCCAGAGCACAAACAAAACAAAACAAAACAAAACACTCCACATCTATGATGTTTAAATGGAACTTTAAAAATCTTAAAAGCAAAAAGTTCAGCCCAGCAGGGCTAGAAAAAGCAGGCCTGTTACCATGTGCTAGAACTGTAACTCCCTGTGCTAAATACTAGGTTTTATATTTTCTGAAAATCTGTGGTGGATTATGGTGATTAAAAAAAAATAACCTTGTGAAATGTTTCCAACAGTGCCTTGCCTTGGAAAGCACAGGGCAGGAAGCAGATCAAGTTCGGAAAGCAGGCTGGGGAGACGGCTCAGTTGGCAAAGTGCTAATCTTGGAGGCACAAGGCCCTGGAGGAGTTCCACGCCCAAGACCCACTTTAAAAAGCCAGGAATGGTGGCACATGCTTGCCATCCTAGCACTGGGAGGTGAAGATGGGAGGACCCGTGGGGCTTTGCTACCCAGACAGTCCAGCCTATTCGATGAACCCCAGGTCAGTGACAGATCCAATCTCAAGAAACACAGGTAATTCTTACTTATGGCATTCACATTTGTATGTGTGTGTGTGTGTGTGTGTGTGTGTGTGTGTGTGTGTGTGTGTGTATATGAGTTTGTGTGCCCTTGCAGTTAGAGGGAGCAGGTGGGAGGTGGTAGACAGGTCTCTGGGACAGATGACACTAGAGAGCTGATGGTACAGAATTGCTCAGGAGAGGGCGGGGCACAGAGATCAGGAAGATCCCAGCCTCCTTTCTTGATCATTACAATGTCTGTACTTGACAGGCAGAGGCAGATACATTTCTATCACAGAATGGTGGATCGGTCTTTTCTTTTGTTATATTGTTAGATAGAGCAGCGTGCTTTAAAATCTTTGCATGTGTTCATGTGCGTATGGCTGGCTGCCTGCATGTGCAAGTACATGCTCATGAAGACCAACTTCTGCCTTACCTCATGAATGCTCCACATGGCCTTTCTCAGACTAGCTCTTCCGCTGGGACCTGGGGCTCACCGATCAGGCAAGGCTGGCTGGCGCATCAGCCACAGAGACTCAGAGCTCAATATTCTCTATCGCCTAGCACTGGGATTACAGTGACATACTATCCACAGTAGGCTTTGCAAATATTTTGTTGCTTTTATTTCTTTGAGATTATAATGATAGCATTTCTCTCCTTTCCCTTCCTTCCTCCAAATCCTTCCATATACCCTTACTCACTCTCTTTCAAATTTATGGCCTCTTTTTAAAATCAGTTGCTGTTCCATGCATCCCTTATACGCATATACATATAGATTCCCAAATCCACAAGGACAACCTGCTCAGTCTGTATAATGTTGCTTTCATGTACATTTTCAGGGCTGTGCATTCAATGTTAGCCAACTGGTGTGCTCTTCCCTGGATCTTTCCCACTCCCAGCATTCCTCGGTTGCCTATAGTTTGCTATGGAGGGTTGAGACCTCGTGGACTTTTTTTCCCTGTCAACTTTGGCATGTCCATCGGTGTCATCTTTGCTCAGCTCACACTAGGGCAGTCTTGTTTGTGGGACTATGAGTGTTGCTTCCTATATTACTAGAAGAGAGGATCTCACCGGAAACTCTCTGATTCTCGTGATTCGATAAACTCTCCCCTTCCCTTTCCACAAGATCCTGGAGCCCTAGGTGTGAACTTGTACTGTAGACGTACTCATTGGGACTGGCCTCCGCAGCTCTGACTTTGATTGGCTATGGTCTCCTGCAATGGCCTCTCTAGGTTGCAAAGAGAAGTTTTCTTGTTGAGTGTTCGGGACGCTTCTCATCTGTGGGTATTATAAGGACAGATATTTAGTGTGTGATTAGGGTTCCTGCTGGCTTGACAAAGTGGTAGTTGTAGGTTCTCCTTCAAGGTCCACGACTTGCCAGGTATGGCGGTGGCACATGCTTTTAACTCCAGTACTCGGAGGAAGAGGCAAGGAGACCTCTGTGAATTTGAGGCCAGCCTGGTCTACAAAGAGAGTCTCAGGATAGCCAGGACTATTATACAGAAAAATCTTGTCTTGAAAAACAAGACAAAACAAAACACAAACTTCCCCCAAACACCCCCCCCCCCAAATCCATGACTTTGCTAGCCCAGGTTCCCAGTTCCAGGCACAATTTATCTCCGTTTGAGTTGTTTTTAAGTCAAATTAGAGAGCTGTTGTTTGCCACCAGCATGTGTGTGCCACTAGGTAGCCTGAGGTGCCATGTGCCATGTTTGTCATTGTTCTGGTGTGTAGCGTCATCACTGGGTAGGGCTGGAAGCTTGTGTGACACCTTTTGGTACCATGAAAGCTGGTACTAAGTAAGGATGCTCTCAAATCAGTCCCACATCAGTGGCCTTTCAGCCACTGAAGTACATGATGTTTTCAGCAATAAGAGCTTACTGTCTACCTCTAGCAGGCAACCAAGGACAATAGTAGTAATCTATAATGTTTGGGATTCTCTTGGACAATCCTGACCAACAACTCAAAAGAGGGCCACTCATGCCTGGTGTTGACGGTTTTGTTAGATGGTCTTTGGTTTCAAAGGAAGCATTATCAGTCAAGATGGGAAATTTTCCATTACACCATACCTGTCTATTTATTTATATATTTATATACATAGGCTTTTTGTTTGTTTTGTTTTGTTTTGTTTTTGTTTTTTTGAGATAGGGTTTCTTTCTGTAGTCTTGGCTGTCCTGGACTTGTTTTGTAGACCAAGCTGGCCTTGAACTCACAGCAACGTGCTTGGCTCTGCCTCTCTGAGCACTGGGATTAAAGGCATGCACCACTGTGCCCAGCTAGGCTTCTTCCATGGGTTCTGGGGATCAATCTTGGGTCTTTATGCTTATGTAGCAAGCACTTTATTGACTGAGCGTCTCCACAGCCCTGTATTTTAAAATCTTCTAAGTTCTGTTTAAACACTGGTTGCTACTAAGACCATTCAAAAGGTCATCATGTGTCTCTATTCTCTGGGGCTAATTTCAGTAGCCATTGGGTTCCTTATAATCAACCCAGAAGACTTTCCTGGTCTGTGAGGGAAGGCAGAGACCTGTGGCCATCGGCTCTGCTGGAGTTGTAGTTTTTCAGTCAATTTAGACATAGATTGTTTTTTTTTTTTCCCACTTCAAAGGAGTTTAGATTTAAAAACAACAAAAATGGAAGCAAGGAGCCAGGATGGTTCAGTAACATTCTGTTTCAGGGTTGGCTGAGCACAATCAGGAATTTGATTAGTGGCACCAAGGAAAGAGATGAAAAGAAAAATAAAGGCCGCCTCACGAAGGCATGCCTGTTTGATTTGCTTTGAGGCAAGCCAGGCAGGAGGCGCCTGGGGAGAACTGCTCAACCAGGGGTGGAGCGGCATGCATTTGAAACGGTCTAGTCTCCTGCTGTTGTTCACCACTGTTTATGCCTGGCAAGCTACCGGGAGCTTTCCTGCTCCATCTCCCTTCTCCTACTCCTGGAGGTACTGGGATTATAGGCACACATCCCAGTTTGTGCTGCTGTGTCTGGTGGTACCTGGGTTTTCGGAAGCTGAACCAAGGTTACGACAAGTGCTCTAGCCACGGCACCATCTGGATAGTCCTCAAGATGTCTACAGTCCCCTCCCTCTTGCAGCGTCATCATTAAGTTCTTTCCCTTGGGTCCACCTTCATTTGGTCCCACTCTTCTGCATTTGTTCTGGGGCTGTGGTACTCAGGTTTTTTTTCCCTTCCCTGTTTATCAAGGTACTTGTTGGTGTGCACATACAGCCATTGGGAAAACGTCCTGATGCCTCTATTTCTGATATAGCCAGAGGACTCTGACTGCAGTTTCAGAGATGTCTCGGAGCAAAGGGCCATTTTAACAGTTGGGAGATACAACTGCCAGCCTATAGCTGTAGTTTCCTTGGTTACCTCATATCTGACTCCCTGTATGCCCAGTCATAATGTACTTAGGTACAAATGGATGAATTTCATGATACGCTCCTCTCTCCTGCTCCTGCTTGCTTAGTTGCTACTTTTAACAGGTCCTTGATTAATGTTTGAGGGGAGGAAGAAATAAAACGTGGAAAGAATACTAGGCAAAATGGCGCTTGCCTCATCAAAGTCTAACTTGGTGAACCAATGTGTTGTATTGGGGTCCTTTAAGGGGAGGCAGTGAGAGGTTACTTACAGGAGCATCAATGACTCAAAGATAACCATCACCGACTCCATCCTGGCATGGGGCTCTGAAAGCCTGGAAATCTGGAGTGTACTACACAACCTTGAGCTGCTTGACCAGTCGGCGTGTGTGTGTGTGTGTGTGTGTGTGTGTGTGTGTGTGTGTGTGTGTGTGTGTGTTTTCTGGGCAGTTCAGCTGTTCTGAGCCTCTTCCAGGTAACTCATATGGTCTCTGTCTCTCCTAGGAAGCTCAGCTCGTTTGAGAGTGTCTCTTAGCTGTCCTTGCTGTTTATATGACCTTGGAGATGGAGAAGCTTAGTGAGTCTTTTCAGTTTCAGGGATTCCCTGATGCCTCTGAGTTATTTACTTCCTGAGCTCAAGGAGCTTCCCAATAGTATGGAGCAGCTCCTCTCCTCTCAGAACACCTTGCCTCTTAATGAACTTCCCTCCAAGATGGAATGTTTTAATCTTGGGAATAAATTGCTACCCCATTGAACCCTCTCACACTTCATCCTGTCAGTCTAAAAGAGTGGGGACTATTCAGACTATTTTACAGAATTATTTTGAGAAGAAAATGAAAAAAAAAAAAAGAAGTATCTAGTACTTAGGCTATGGTGAAAAAATAGTTGTTTTTGTTATAAACATTAGAAAATGATGACAGGCTAAACCTCAAAGTCTATGCATTGATTCCTAGTCCCAAAGTATATTCGTCAGGATTCTCTAAAGGAATAGAAATTATAGAACAAATCTCTCTATATAACAGAGGATTCATTAGAATAGCTCACAGGTTGTGGTTCAGGCAGTCCAACAGTGGCTGTCTGCCAACAGAAGGTCCAAGAATCCTGGTAGTTGTTCAGCCTGAAAGGCTGGATGCCTCCGCTGGTCTTCAGTATACCCCAGAATCCTGAAGAAGCGGGCTCTGGTACCGGTGAAGGAATGGACTTGCTAGGGCGAGTGAGAAGAGCCGGCTTCCTTCTTCCATGTCCTTTATGTGGAGTGACAGCAGAAAGTGTGGTCCTGAAGAGTTGGATTGAAGGTGGAACTTCCTACCTCCAAAAATCTGGATTATGAGTAGGCCTTACCACCTGAATGATTTAATTAAGAAAAAAAATCCCTCACAGTTGAACCCAGCAACGTGACTTTTAGTGAGTTCCAGATGTAGTCAAGTTGACCATGAAGGCTAACATCATACCATAGCAATTATATTTGGAAATGAGGGCGTCAAGGAGGTACAGCGTTTCTAGTATCTTCTTGTAGACTGGGCTCCAGGCACTGGGCAACAAAATCACTGGATGCTTAAATCCCCTGCATAAGTGGCACAGAGTTTGCGTATAACCTGTATCTACCATCCCAAATACTTAGCCCTGAAGATCACAAATCATCTCCAGGTTTCTTATAATACCAAGGATGATGTAAGTGCTGTGCAAATTCTCATTAAACTGGATGGGAGGGAATAATTACATGTGGGAAAACATCTGCATGAGTTTGAAACAGGTGTAATTTATTTTCTAAAAATTAAAAAAAAAACACTTCTTACATGTATTTGGGGGCTGAGGGGGGATGCACACATCAGCACAGATTGGAAGCCAGGGACAACAAATCAGGAGGGCTTCATGGAGCTATCCTGGGGTAACAAGGAAAGCAACTTGCTTATGTTATCCTAAAAGAAGGAAGTTTTTGAAGCATTTAACTTTTAATTTTTAATTAGTCTTTGAAATTAGAGAGTGACTTGTTTTCCCTAACACAATAGTTAGGATCCAGCCTTTGCCTAACAAAGCACCACCTAATCTAGAGGCTTCCAATAGCAGTGATTATTTTTCCCCCCAGGGATCTGACGTCTGTTTAGCCTGGATAGCATGTCTCTTCTTGACCTATTGGTCAGCCAGGTGGACTGTATCAGAAGCTGGAGGTGCGGGCCTTGCAAAAAAGATACTTTACAAAATGATACCTTCCCAGGCCTGGCAGTCCCTGGAGCGCTGCTCCTGGAAGTCTCCTCTGGCCTCTGGCTTCCTCACAGCATGACAGCTGGCTTCGGAGAGCGGGAATGCAAGAGTCAGCAAAGCTATGGAAGCTGCTGGCGGTGGAGGTCTGGACTTGGGAGCGGGTGCATCTTGGACTTTGCCTTAATATGTGGAATAAATTGTTTTAGAGCAAAAGAGCCAACTCTTGGAGTCCAAAAGAAAAGAGGCTGGCCACGAGTTCCAATTCACAAATTAGAGACAGGAGACATGAAAATAAGAGGAGATTTGCTTAGTGTCTATTGGGAAAAGGACAAATGACCCCAGGTTTCTCTGACAGGAGCTTTAGGCTTAAGTAGAGAAAATGCAGTGGCAGGCATGCGAAATTAAACAGTGTTGCTTAAGGTGCCATTTGGTTAGTCACTAGCTCAGGTCTGGTTCTGCCAGGGGCGATTGAAGAAACTGCAATTGCCATGATCACTTGATGGGAGCAGTCTGGTTTCCATGCGATGTTCCCTTCCACCCCAGGGTGCAATCTTACCTGGATAGATAATTGCTTTCATTTCTTGAGTAGGCTTGACTGTGAGGCTCACAGTTGCTTGGGGGAGACTTTCAGTCCCTTGTCACAGAGGTACTTATGGATCATTTCTGTTGTTCTTGGAATCCAAGGTGACTTCAGGACAGAGTAGCTCAAGAGGAAAAGGCAGAGCTAAAAGAGAGGCAGTGTGGCTTGTGTCCAATGTGGGACCTAGCACCCTATCTTCTGATGCATGGCAAGTCAGTTAATTTGAGGAGCATGTTTCTTTTCCTCTCTGTGTGTATCCATTTTTGTTTGTGTATGTGGCGCAATGGGCCATGTTAAGTGTGTGGAGGTCAGAGGACAACTTCAAGGGGTCAGTCCTTGCCTTTTGCCTTCTTTGGGACAGAGTCTCTCTTGTATTTTGCCATATACACCAAGATAACTGGCCCACTAGCTTCTGGGAGTCTCCAGCCTTTGTCTTCCCTCTCCACACAGGAGCACTGAGATTACAGATGCTTCCACTACTGTGTCTGACTTTTATGTGGGTTGTAGGGAATCAAACTCAGGTCCTCAGGCTTGCACAGCGAGTGCTTTCACCCACGGAGCCATCTCTCCAGCTCAGGTCTCCCCCCACCCCCCCACTTAGAACAGCAGATGGTATAAACAGCTTCTATTTAGAAACATTGTGGAGCCAGGCGGTGGTGGCGCCACACACCTTTAATCCCAGCACTTGGGAGGTAGAGGCAGGCGAATCTCTGTGAGTTCGAGGCCAGCCTGGCTGCTCCAGGACAGCCAGGGCTATACAAAGAAACCCTGTCTCAAAAAGCCAAATAAATAAATAAATAAAATAAAATAAAATAAAATAAAAAAAAGAAAGAAGGAAGGAAGGATGGAAAGAAAGTAGAAACATTGTGAAATTAAAAGTCGTATACTGGGCTGGGGAGGTAGCTTAGCTCATAGAGCGCTGCAGTGAAAGCACACGAACCTGAGTTCAATCCTCAGCTCACATGTGTGGTGGCACATGCTTGTAACTTTAGCTCTGGGGACAGAACAAGCAGACCCTCAGGCTCACCTTAATGTACCCTTGCCTAGCTGGCAAGTTCTAAGCCAATGAGACACCCTGTTTCAAACAGAAGGTGGATGATGCCTTGGGATGGTGCTTGAGAACATCCTGTGTTCTACACATACAAATGCACACATGTATACTCATCCACATATTATGAGGGTCAGTATTGGCTGACATCTTGCCAGGATCTAGACTCATGGAGGAGACGAGCTTCCAGGTACTCCTGTGAGAGGCACTGTGCTTTGGCTTAGCCCCTGGGCACGCCCATAGCGGATTATTTCCATTAGGTTGTTCAAGGTGGACAGACACACTATAGTTGTGGCAGCACCAGCCCATGGCCTGGGGTCCTGAATAATAAGGAGAAAGCGAGCTGAAAACTAACATGTACCTACGTCTGTTTCCTGACTGTGGATGTGATGTGAGCATCCGCCTTATGCTCCTGCCTTCTTTCTCCTGAAAAACTATACCCCAAACTGTGACCCCCCCCAAATAAACTTTTCCTTACATTGTTTTCATTGGGTATTTTTTAAAAAGCATTTTCCCATTAATTTATCTATTTAATCACTTTACAGCCTGAAGAGGGCCCTTCCTCCTCTCCTGTCAGTCCCACCCTCACATTCCCTCCTCTTTCTGCCCTCCCCTTCCCCTCAGAGAAAGGGGAGGCTCCCCTGGCAACTCACCCTGGCACATCAAGTCACAGCAGGTCTAAGTGCATCTTCTCCTACTGAGGTCAGAAAAGGCAGCCCAGAAAAGGGAAAGGGATCCAAAGGCAGCAACAGAGTCAGAGACAGGCCCTACTCCAGTTGTTAGGGGACCCACATGAAGACCAAGGTGCACATCTGTTACATATGTGTAGGGCCCCTAGGTCCAGCCTTTGGTTGGTGCTTCAGTCTCTGTGAGCCTTCATGGGTCAAGGTAGTTTACTCTGTAGGTCTTCCTGTGGTGTCGTTGACCCCTCCAGCTCCCTCATCCTTCCTGCAGCTCTTCCTGAAAACTCCCTGAGCTCAGCCTGTTGTTTATTGTGAGTCTCTGCCTCTGTTTCCATCAGCTGCTGGGTGAAGCCTCCCAGAAGACAGTTATGCTGGAATCCTGTCTGCAAGCATAGGAGAGCATTATTAATACTGTCACGGGGTGGCTCTCTCCTGCAGGGTGAGTCTCAAGCTGGGCCAGGCATTGGGTGGCCACTCTCTCAATCTCTGATCCATCTTTATCCCTACACTTCTTGTCAGCAGGACAAATTTTGAGCCCAAGGTTTTTATGGGGGAGTTGGTGTCCCCCTTCCTCTACTGGAAGTCCCACATGGCTACAGGAGGTGGCTGCTTCAGGCTCCATATCCTCCACTGCTAAGAGTCTCAGCTAGGGTCACCCCCGCAGAGTCCCAGGAGCCTCCCCTGTCTCAGAGATGCCCTCCTTCAGTTTAGTTTGTTAGTGTTTAATTTCTTGAGCTCTCTGTATATTTTGGATATTAGCCCTCTGACAGATGTAGGATTCGGTATTTTCTGGCAACATTGAGACTCTGGTTTTGTTAGGGAATGATAGGCCAGGCCTAGTGAACTGCATTTAAAGAACTGCTAAGTAATTGTAAGGCAGAGAGGAGCCTCTCGGACCTGATGGGAGGAAATACAGCCAAGAAACTGAGCAGACTCAGGAACTCTCCAGGAGAAACTGCTTCCTACCAAGCACAGAGGAAAACCTCCTCACACTGGTGGACCCATTGTTGTACGTACTTTCCCTGAACCTTGTAAAACATGCACACCCACACGTGCACACACGTGCACACACAAGAGGGCTGCCACATTGTTCTAATCTAGTTAATCTTTACTGATTGAGTGAAGCAATCACAGTGTCTGACATCACAGATTTCAGAGTGATGTTGAATGCTCACAGTGCATAAACTTTAGTCAGAAATGTGCAAATATTATAAGGACTCTGTCATTTGAACTTGCAGTTCTTGTGGGCTGGATAGGCATTCTGAGCTCAGCGTTGGATATAGGACTTCCTCTCTCCAGCAGGGCCTCTGGGTCTCTGCCTGACTCCATCTGGAGAGTGTTTTTACATGTAGATGCCCCTAATCACACTTGATACATGGCCATTCACACAGCTCCCTGGTAGCTCTCCCCTCCCTGAGCCTATGGGATAATTAGGTACCGTGTTCCTGTTCATATGATAGATGCGTGCTACCAAATGTAAAATAAGCATCCTAAAAGTTTCTGGCTTCAACCAATTATGAGCATCTATCCTGGAATCCCCCCACCCACTCCCCAAGGGCTATATAGCCTTTGTGGTCCCTGGGTAAATTTGAACTAGCTCTTGAAGTGGTTCCTGGAGTGTTTGATCCCTACAGCAATGACCAATACCCCCACCCCAATTAATAAACTGGAATTACGAACAACTGTTTGGCCAAGGTAGTTTATCCACAGGGATTCAGCCGACTTTACTCCTGTTGTCTGTGATGTACTTCAGGCCTGGGACAACCTAGCTCCCTTGTCCACAGGACCTGGAGAGGCTTCTCCACTGGCCTTCTTAAAACAAAAGCCAACTGAGACTCTCCCAGATCTTATGGTAAGGATACAATGCAGAGAGAAAGATAACAGACCTTGCTGCAAAAGCAATGCTACTAAACAATCTTATCTGGGAAGGAATGACCCCAGAACACAGGCAAACATGCCAGGGATTAAAACATGAACATTATGACAAGTGGATCATACCTATGATATTGGGACTGCCTCTTATCAGACCTCCTCCCTGGCCCAAGCTTTTACAGCTACAGCACAGTTTAATTCAAAATGTTTTAAATATGGAGAAACTAAATACTGGAAAGGAATTTACTCAAGAAATAACTCAGCTGCCTTCAAACCTAATTTTTCTAAATGAAATCACATGTCATGTCTTCTCCTCTGCCATTCTATGGCCATCCTTAATGCCAATGCCTCAATATCTCTCCACAGCTTGTACCAGGAGCTGAGCCAGTGCTAACTCACAATAACATTGTTTCACAGGAAAAAAAAAACCCAAATGAGATCAAGAGCATTTGAGTAGTCAATAACCTCGGAACTGATATATTTCCTTCATGAAAGTAAGATTAACTTCAGGGACTAGATTTCTAACATTTCATGTCTTATGCAGTCAATTAAAAAAAAATGTTGCCAAGACATACAGAAAATCTTTTATACATGTCACATGATTAACATGATGTTTGATTCCTCAACTATTTTAAAACAGGTGGGATAAATGATAAAGGATGCTGGACCAGGATTGAGATTCCTCTAATGCCTATCCCCTGCTTTCTGCAGTGCCCACAGATACTTCGAGAATAATGCCACTGGCAAAGCATAACATTCAACATGTTGCTGGCTTCCTTCCTTTCATTACCCATCCTAACACCTCTAAATGTTCCTTCTGCACAGCTAGCAATAGACCTTTGCTGAGAGCAGCATCAGGTGACACCACCCTTCTGTACCCCAGGAACCACCACAATTTCACAGGTTCTCACCTGCCAGACATTCCTTTTCTCAATCAAATGTCCACCCTATCCCTCTAACTCTCTTCTAGGCCTAAACCAAGGGACCACTGCCAATCACACTGTTACCATCCTCATTCATGAATTACATCCTTTCATAGACACACCCCTGCCAGGCATCTCTGGCCCCTTGTGATCACTTCACAGATCTATCTCTATGCAGAAGAGGAACCTACTATAAACCAGACAGAGACAAGAGATATCCCTTCCTGGACCTGCCATCCCCTTGGATCTGCCTGGACCATGACAACTGCCATTATCCAGACATACCTGACTGGAGACTTCAGAAACAGGTTCCACCAGGTGATGACATCTACAGATGACTGCCCTGAATTTCTCCAGTAACAGATGAACTCTCTCACTCGGGTTATGCTCCAAAATAAAATAACACTAAACTTAATAACTGCTGACCATGGGGACTTACATGATATTGGGGGAAAAGTTACTTTTATGTGAACTTATGAAACATTTTTGAAACTGATGCTAACACCCTCAAAATTTTTTGTACTTGCTTACTATTGAGATTTCAAGCCACTGAACAATTATGTTGATTCAAACGCCCTTGTTTTTCTAGTTCCCACCCCTAATTAGCCCTCTAATTGCATTATATTTTACTTTGATGCTTGCCCCTAGCCTCATAGAGTCCCTCTGGCAACAGATTACCACCACTGTTAGACTCATTACCAGTCAGGCCATGGTACTTTACCAGACCATAGATCCCTTTGAAATAGACAATAGATTTCTTAAAGCTCAATTAAAAAATACAACAGGAGGAGATGTTGGAAGGACCCTGTTGCTTGAGGTCGCAGGCCTCCCTGTCTGGATAGCCATTCTAAGCTTGGTGTTAGGTGTAGGACTCCCTCTCCCCAGCAGGGCCTCCAGCTCTCTGCCTGATTCCATCTGGGGAGTGTCTTTAGACAGAGATGTCTCTAACCACATTTTATTTTATTTATTTATTTTTTTGTTTCTTTTTTTTTTAATTGAAACACAAAATCATTCATATTACGTCTCAATTGCTATCCCATCCCATGCATCCTCCCATTCCTCCCTCCCTTCCGCTTTCACCCCATTCCCCTTCCCTATGCCTGTGACTGATGGGGACCTCCTCCCCTTGAATCTGATGCTAGGGTATCAAGTTTCTTCTTGGTAGTCTGCTATCCTTCCTCCGAGTGCCATCGGGTCTCCCCTCCCCATCAAGGGGACATGGCCAAATAAGGGGCGCCAGAGTTCATGTGGAAGTCAGTCCCCAGTCTCCACTTAACTGTGGAGAGGATTCTGTCCCTTGGCTAGGTCTGGGTGGGGATTTGATGATGACTGCACATATTGTCTTTGGTTGGAGCCATAGATCGAGCAGAACCCCTGGGCCCAGATCTGCCCATCACAGTGTTCTTCTTGTAGGCTTAACCACATTTTATACACGGCTCCTGACACAGCTCCCTGCTATCTTTCCCTTCCCTGTGCCTATAGGATAGTAGCACACTGCCAAACGCAAGACAAACATCAAAAAGTGCCTGATTTCAACCAATTATGAACACCTATCCCCGAAGTCCCCCACCTACTCTCCAAAGGCTATATAGCCTTAGATGTTCCTGAGTAAAGTTGAACTAGCTCCTGAAGTGGTTCCTGAAGTGTTAGATTTCTGTCATGCTTATGGCCTCCCAGGCCCTGTGTTTCATCTTCTGCTCCTCCTGCCTTGGTGGGTTGCTGGCCGTTAGCATCCCCCTTCCCCGGGGATGAGGAGAACAACACACCAAGATATAATGTCTCATTAGTAACCACTAAATCATTGAGTCCCACCACCAGTGGTCCCCTTCTTACTTGCACAATGACCAATAGTCACTAAAATAGAGGCCATTCGTGATGTGTGACCTGCATCTCTGACAATAGAAATCTGCTTAATGAAATTAAAAAAATAATTTTATTCAGAGGAGATGGCTCCACAGGTAAAACTCTTGCATCCCAACCATGAGGACCCTTCGGACTCTCAGAACCCACATTCAGCCGCATGTAGCATTGTACACCTCTCCGACCAGTACTCCCCAGAAGCTTGTAGGCCTGGTCTACACAGTGGTGGTGAACAAACAACAAGCAGATAGAAGGCAGGGACCAACACCTGATGTTGTCCCTTTACCTCCCCATGCTCGCTGTGGTACATGGCTCTGCATTTCCACAAACACGAACACACATGCGCGCACGCACACACACACACACACACACACACACACACACACACACACACACACACAATCTTCAGAGATGCTTTAGGCAGGAAGTAACCATGCACACATGATTGTCGGTGTTTGTCCAAGGCAAATAGATGCTCCTTTGAGGTAAGAGTCAGGTTAAACTTCAGTTGAATAACATCTGAGAGTGAAGAGAGGTGAGAGGAAATGATCCTATTTGCTTTCGGAGGTTAGCTACCCCAGCTAAAAGATGCCCTCTGGGCTTTTATTTGAAGGTCCATGTGGCCTCTGTGAGAAGGCGACACATCTTTTGATTTGGAATGAGGTCAGGATGGAAGATGCTGCCTGTGTTTTCAGGACCTGGGTTTTTATTTTGATGCTGTCTGTGAGGATTTCATATGAGACACTTTAATATCTGCAGTACCATTTCAGTAACACAGAGCACAGGACTGCCTGGGATCCATCACAGTGTGTCCCCACCTCTAGTATTCAGCCTGGACAATGTCAAGTTTCAGCCTCTAAAAGACGTTGACAGTTGTTTTACCGCAGCTCTATGGCCTCGGCTCTCCTGGTTCTCATGCCCTCTAAGGTTTTCTTCTGTTGTTGTTTTGAGTACCGACACTTTACTACCTATGGCAGGTGACAATCAAATGGACCCACTAAGCTCAGTGGTTTCCAGGTTGTGTAGTGTTGTTGCGAGTGTTACATGTAGTTGGGCTTGTCTGCATTTAACTTGGTGGAGCCTTTGTTTTCCTTCCCCTCTCCCTTCCTCTTTCTCCTCCCTCCTCCCTCCCCTCTCTCTCCTCCTTTCTCCTTGCCTCCCCTTCTCTCTTCTACCCACTCCCTTTCTTCTGTATTTTTCTTTTCTTCTGTTTCTTTCTTTCTTTCTTTCTTTCTTACCTCCTCTCTGCACCACCTTCCCTGCCTCATTTTCTTTCTGTTTTTCTTTCTCTCCATGTTGGGAATTGAACCCAGGGCTCTCCGCACACTGTACAAGCACTCGACCCCTGAGCTACATCTTCCATTGCTATCGTTCATGCCTTTCTCATCAATGCATAATATTTTTGATACAAATATTAAGCATACAATTCTTGTCTGTGGTCCCCATCCTTTCATCTCTGGCACAACACCCAGCCACGTCACCTCCTCTTGCCTTGGTCTTCCTTCTGCAGAATCGTCCTTGGGTCTTTGAACCATGTGGTTAGGAGTTTTTGTCACCTTTTGGAAAAAACCATTAGAACTTTATATTCCTCACTTAGGTTTAGGGAAGGAAAGCCATCTTCAAAACACCTCACAAATTTTGGATAACATTGTCTTTCATGTTAATTTGTCCATGCAAACTGGTGAAATTGTGTTTTTGTCTTTTCAAAGAATGGTTCAGAACACTTGTAAAATACATTTATTTTTCAAAGCACCAGAAATTAAAGGGTGTGAGAAAAAAAGAGTTACTAATGGAGAAATAGAAAGAAGGCAGAAGAAAAAGTGCAAAGCATATTTATTGCCTGTGACTTTATAACTGAGCCCTCCTGCTGCCTTCCAAGCATCCTACAAAGCAAAGGAATGGGGGCTCTATGGTTCTGCCATTCACAATTCATGAAATTAAAAACAAAGCCATCCTAAAGAAATACACAGGCGAGCCTGGAAGGTATCTGGGAAGAGGCTAAGAGTACTCGCTCCTCTTCTGAAGGACAAGTGCAGTTCCCAGCACCCACACCGGACTCCTCACAGCCACCTGTAACTCCAGCTCCAAGGGAATCTGATGCCCTCTCTGGCCTCTGAGGGCACTGCACACATGTGGCACACACACACACACACACACACACTCACACACACACACACACACACACACAGAGAGAGAGAGAGAGAGAGAGAGAGAGAGAGAGAGAGAGAGAGAGAGAGAGAGAGAGAGAGAGAAAGAGAACAGATAGATGCAGTTTATATTGTTTGTGTATAAAGAACAGTATTCATTGGGGGGAATTTTTCCATTGAGTACACTTTATAAAGTAAAGCCATCTTTGACCTTGACCTAGACACGAGGGCTGCTGATGAAGGTTGCTACTGCTGGTTTCCATAGAGACTGATGTTTTTTACCCATACTTCATGTTAGTAAAAATCTTCCAATGGGAGGAGAAACTCCCATTGGACAAGTGACAGTGTTAGCTCACAAATTTCTTCCAGTCTACCTAATAAGCTTAGACTATCCAGATTAAAGGAAGAAGTAAAGCTATTTTCCTTAGAATCATCATCATCATCATCATCATCATCATCATCATCATCATCAGTATGTGTTATGCATATGTGTGAATGTGCATGCAGAAGTACATGCTTTTGTGGTTGCTCTCCATGAGGAGGCTAGAGGTCCATCACTTCCCACAATATTTTCTAAGACAGAGTCTCTCACTCAAACCAGAGATAACCAATTTGGTTAGTCTAGCTGTGCAGGGAGCTCCAGGGATAGCACAGTCCCTACCTTCACCTCCCCAGTGCTAGACTGTAGGCATGGACCATAATGCCTGGCCTTTTGCATGGGTGTTTTGGACCTGAAGTCAGACTTTCACAGTGAGCACTCCATCAAATGCCCAGCACCCCCCAGCCCTTCCCTGAAACTTTGGATAAACAACAGGAGGTCCATGCTATATGTACGCTTACAGGCTGATGCTTACAGTGTATGGACTTTGCATTCTTAATTAATCTTGGAGTCAAAGACTAGTTAGTGGCTGTGCACAGGATATACTCTGTGCAAACCCAGTTGCTGAAAGGGTGCCTTCCTGCTCCAGTTCTGCTAGGGAGAAAGTAAAGAGGCAGACGTCTGGGTGTGGTTCACTTTTTTTTTTTTTCTGAGCACTTCTGCAATTTCTGTTTCAGGAATATGAAACTCAAAGAAGCTGGACTGATGGATGATAACAGTCAAGGTGAGTCACTGACAAAAGGCAGGAGCAAGGATGAGCGGTGGGATGGTTGATTTGTGCAGATTCCAAGATACAGCTAAATGGAGCTCCCTGACAAGGCCATCGATCCATTCACCTGCTTACTCAAGCAGCATCAGTCCTTCGAGAACTAGCACACTGTGACCACAGTGCTGGGTACCAGACGAGAGATGGGACGGATGGGTGCTTCTCTCCATCTTTTCTTTCTCATCTTCCATAGGTAGACTGACGCCCTCTTTGTCCTTCAGGGATGCTTCGAAGCTCATGATTTGTGTTTCCAGTTTCACAGCATCAGTGACCTTTGAAGAGTAAGGCCACGCCTACTAATACATCCTTGTAAAGATTTCAGTTCTACGCTCTGGTAATGAGCTGAGTAATAAAATGACAGGAAATGCTGCTAGGCACACAGCAGTGGGGTCATCTGGATTTTCTCACTAGGGTAACTGTGGGGAAGCTTTAGTTTTATGCTGAATTAATTTGATACCTAGTTATTCAACTTGAATGGCTAATTTTTAAATGTCAGCAATAGCAGAAAAGACCTTTTATTCTTGTGAACTAGCAGGGAAGGAACAATATGAAAATGTTTTTGTTAAAATTTCTTTTCTCCTTAGGTGTGGAGTGTGTGAATGTGTGTGCATGTCCATCCATGGAGTCCAGAGGATGATTTTGGGTTTTATTCCTTAAAAGCCATCTGCCATGTTTTGTGAGAAAAGGGACCCTGGAATTTGGGGTTCATCAATTAGACTGGGTGTATTAGAAGGCATGGCTGGGTAAAAGGATGCAAGAAGGTTCTTGGGCTTCCTGACTGGGAGCTGAACTGAGTTAGTGAGACGCAGGTTCAGCAGAGACTGCCTCAGTAAGCAAGGTCCACAGCTATTGAGCTAATAGACAACTTCCTCGCACACACACACACACACACACACACACACACACATGCACACAATCAGGCACATGCACACACAGGCATACACACACACACACACACACACACACACACACACACACGAGCATGCACACATGTACACATGCACTTGCATCACATTCCTGCGCACACAGGTAACATGCACACACTTAAACCAAGCCACACAGAGTCACCCTTAAGGGTTTGCCAGGAGCTCAGGTAGAACTGAGGTAGACTTCTGGTACCCCTCTCTTGTCTTGTCTTTAGACCTTTGGTAATTATGGAATGACAGTTTCCTTAGGGATCTCCAGGCGATTAACTATAAAGAACCTGCTATAGGCCAGGAGCTCCTGGGGACACAATACCTACCTCAGAGTTCAGGTGTGGCTAATGGGAATGGCAGACAAGGAGTCCTGTGCCAGATATTGATTCATATGCATCCCTGTACTGCCATGGCACTGAGTTCTGGGGAAAAATGCTGCATGAGGCTGTAGAGGTTTGCCAGACACAGCAAATGGGAGACGTTAAGGAGATAGGAAATCATACTTTTCTTCTCCTTCTTCTTTTCTGCTTCCTCTTCCTCCTCTTCCCCCTCCTTCAATAGTCACAGAATCCAGTCTTACCTAAATAGGTAGAATCTGAATTCTTTTTTTTTTTTTTCATTTCTGTTCCTGTTAAGGTAGGTTCCACTGGCCTGGGTTTCCTTAGCTGACCTTTCCCTACATCTTTATGGATCAACTATAGAACTAACAAATCTTCTCATTTTGCTTTAAAGAAATGATACACACCTCAACAGAGTAGCATTGATTGTATTTCAGATCCTCTTTGTTCACAGAGCTGAATTGCCCATACTTCCTCAACATGAACCTGCCGAGTTAGTTTTTCATCCTGGGTGTAGGAGTATTCGGTCTTTAAAGCTAATAGCTTTGACAGTTCCAGGGAAGACTCAGTTCCACTTTTGAATGCATTTATGTTTGCAGTCTCCTCCTTACACAAGAAGTAACTTCTCACCTCCCATCAGGGTTTGCTTGTGGCCCCAGAGAAAGGGGAGCAGAATAGAGCATCCTTGTGGAAATCCCAAGGAGTCTTGACTGGGGTGCTCTCTCCTATAGCTCCTGGTCAGGTCTTTAACTATGCCTGAGTACTGTATACCACAGAGAGGCCTAGGCTTAGGAAAGCAGCAGTTACTACTTAAACCAAGGGAGAAGCCTGTGTAATTCACAGCTCACCCATCCCACTGAACACATTGCTGCAGCAGAAATCAATGAGGCAGCTCAAGATGGCCTATCCAAGGAAGGTTTCATATGAGACAGCACAGAGAAAGAGGGGGCAAACCTTGGGAACCTGGGACAAGAAGGGCCTCCTGTTTCGGATTTTGCTGAAGGTAGTCACCAGCTCAGTGTCATGGATTCCAGCGCATGTGACATTTGCTGTGGAAGCTGTGACATAGAGATCGAGATGTTTCAAATAAGAACTGTAAGATCACATGAGCTCATGTGGCCTCTTGCCCTTTCCAGCTGTAAACTTGCAATTTTCTGGGAATCTCACAAGAAACCTTATTTACTGTAGAAGACATGTCCTTACCTCCTTTGAGCAAGTGTGTGACCCATGGCTTTAACTCATCAGATTACAGTCCCACACAAGGCACCTCTTATTTAAAAAAAGAAAAGAAATTGGGACTCTAGGTGAGAGAAGCATGGGAGAATGGGGAAGTAGAAGGATCCAGAGGGTCCTAGAAACCTATAAGAAGATCACTATGACTGGTGGATTTGGGCCCAGGGGCCCTGCTCAAACTATGGTACCAGCCAAGGACAATCCGTGCAGTAAACTTCGAGCCCCTACCCAGATACTGCCAATGAACAGGACATTCTCCACAATTGAGTGGAGAGTAGGGACTGACTTTCACACGAACACTGGTGCCCCATATTTGACCATATCCCCTGAATGGGGAGACCTGGTGGCACTCAGAGGAAGGATAGCAGGCTACCAGGAAGAGACTTGATACCCTAGGAGCATATACAGGGGGGAGGTCCCCCTCAGTCAGAGTCATAGGGGAGGGGAATAGGGGGGAAAGTGGGAGGGAGGGAGGAATGGGAGGATACAAGGGATGGGATAACAATTGAGATGTAATATGAAATATATATATATATATGTATATATATATGTATATACATATGGAAAAAAAGGCTTTTGGTTGGTTTGTTTGTTTGTTTTATATGCAACTCCTTCAGGTGTGATCCAAGTGGTATATGTGTCTACTGTGAAGAGAAACCATGACTCTCCCCAGAGAATCCTGCACCTGTGGCCTCAATTGTTTCTGATTCTGTCCCTGAGCATGTCTCCTTCTTAGTCCTGATGCTTAAATTCCGCGTTAAAATGTCCAGTCTTTGGTTATTCAAGACAGGACTTCTCAGTGCAGTCCTGGCTGTCCTGAACTCACTTTGTAGACCAGGCTGTCTTTGAACTCACAGAGATCCACATGCCTTTGCATCCCTGAGTGCTGGGATTACAGGCACGTGCCACTGCACCCAGCTGATTTCTTCTTTTATTTTTCATCTTAGCAGATTTTTTAAAAAAAATCTATTTTATGTGTAAGGGTGTATTGCCTGCAATTATGTCTGTGTAACATGCATGTCTGAGATCAGAAGAGCATGCCAGATCCTCTGGAACTGGAGTTACAATTGTTCTAATCCACCATGTGGGTATTGGGGACAGAATCCCAGGGCCTCTGTAGGAGCAGCAGGTGCTCTTAACTACTTAGCAATCTCTCTGGTCCTAAAATTGTATTATTTTAAATTGTGTGTGTGTGTGTGTGTGTGTGTGTGTGTGTGTGTGTGTGTGTGTGTGTGTGTGTGTACATGCGTGTGAGTGCCTGAGGAGACTAGAGGTGTTAGCTCCTCTGGGCTCGAATTATAGAGAGTTCCGAGCTGCCCAAACCACTGAGAAATCTCTTCAGGCTTAAAATTGTACACTTTTTTTTGTGAAGCATACACCCCCTGTACTTACATGTGTTAAACTTTCTTCTTAACAAGTTTTGACTCTACTTCATACTGATTTGTCATCAAAGTCATCTCTGCAGTGAAGCTAAGGTCTACCAGAACGGAGGACCTTAAGAGGAAAGGGAAGTTGTCCAGGTTTCATAGGCATCCCTGACCTTGTTCATTCCCCACTATCGCTGGCATCACAGATGCACTGTTGAGTCAAAACAGTGAGCTGCTGTTTTCATTTATTTTATATTGCTATGGGAAAAAAAATAACACACCACTAACAGCTACTTGGAGAGGATAAGTAACAAGTGTGTCACTGAGGGAACGGAAGGCAGGAGCTGACGCAGAGGCCATGGAGGAGTGCTGCTTATTAGCTCACATCCCATGACTTTTCAAGTCTGCTTTCTTATAGAACCCAGGACCAGCAGCCCAGGGATGGCACCACCCACAGTGAGCCATACCCTCCTCCCATCAATCACCAGTCCAGCAAATGTCCTGCAGACTCACCTGCAGGCAATCTGACAGAGGGAGGCGTTATTCTCAGTTGAGGTGTCTCTTCTCAGATGTCTCTTCTCACACTAACCTTAGTGTGAAGGAGACAAAACCCAACCAGCACAGGTGCGGGGCAGTAGCTGGCAGTGCCTGCACTCTACCGTCATTCCCATAAAGTGGTACTGGGTACCTCTGTGTGTGCACACACACGGGGGTAACACAAGAAGAGGATCTGGAAGAGAAGGCGCTCACATGCTGCCATGAGACAGCGCACTCAGAGGAAGGACAGCAGGTTACCAAGAAGAGACTTGATATTCTATGAACATATACAGGGGGAGGTAATCCCCCTCAGGAACAGTCATAGGGGAGGGGAATAAGGGGAAAATGGGAGGGAGGGAAGAATGGGAGGATACAAGGGATGGGATAACCATTGAGATGTAACAAAAATAAATTAATAAAGGAGAAAAACAAAACAAAACAAAACAAAACCAAAAAGATAGAGAAAAAAAAAAGATTTCATGCCCCCTGCAGAAGTCGAGAAACTTGGTACCTGTTTCCACGGCTGAGTCCAAGCAGCTCATACTCATGTTTTCGCTACACACCTTTAAAACTTAGAGAGCAACCTGGGAGGACCATGGATGCTCCAAACATCAGGGGGAACAAGAGCTGGCTCTGTCCTCACAGCTGTGTGAAATCGTGACTCACTTATATTCCCAGGTCCAGTGACCACACCCTTGCTAAGTTGTTTTAGGAGACTTACATTTGATGATTGATAGGAGGACCAGGGTCAGTGAATAAAAGACAGCTTTCTTTTGCCAGGATCTTGTATTGGGGATGCTGATGTCACAGCCTCAGCTTTGGTAATGGCCTGGCCTTCTCTTCATTCAGATCCTCAGTGTGCATCTCTTATTGGTCCTTAGGAAAAAAGGGCACGTGTTCTACTATCATTACTCTTAAGGCACCTCACACCCCCAACCTCCCCGCCCCCGCCTCTGTCCGTCAGCACCATGGCCCCTTTCTAGTTTCCAGGCTTCAGCAGGTATTCCAATTTAAACACAGAAGTCTACAGGTGTGAAGCTGTGATCTATAGGAGAGAGATTATTTGGGATTTGACTTTTGGGGTCTGGCTTACCCTCTCAGGATATTATCAGGAAGAGGAGCATCAGGCCTGACTCCTTTCCCAGGGGGAGCTACTGGCTCTTGGAGGCTCTGAACTGGGGGGTGGGGAGACACCTGTTGTGTGCAGCCAGGCAGCCTCTTGTGAGTTGCCGATGCTCTAGTGGCTAATTCCACACCTATGCTCACTAGACAACCCCGGGTGAAGCTCAGTGGATCACAAACCAAAACTAAAACGCATAAGTGCCAGGGGAACTTGCTGGAGGGGAGGGGCATTGGTGGGCATGGGAGGAAGATAGGGGTGCACGTGACTGTAGCCGGAATGTGTTCCATAGAGGTACGGAATTTTCAAAGAATACATTGAAAAATATTTTTATTTATTATTATTTAAAAATTATAGTTATTTATTTATTTATGGAGAGAGTGAGAGAGCATTTGCAAAACACACACACACACACACACACACACACACACACACACACAGAGAGAGAGAGAGAGAGAGAGAGAGAGAGAGAGAGAGAGAGAGAAGAAGAGAGGACAATTTTTGCCTCAGTTGTCTCCTTCCATTGTTTGCTTCCTGGGGATTGAACTCAAGTCCTCAAGTCTGGCAGCAGGTGCCTTTATCCACGGAGCCATCCTGCTGGCCCAAGAATTTTATGTTTTGACTGACATGTAAATCAAATGCCCGGAGACCTTCTGTGAAGTGAAATACGCTGGGCACAGGAATGCAAATGTTGCACGATCCCTCATAAGCAAACTCTGAAGAAGTTTCAAGTTGAGAGTCGGATAGTGGACAGAGAGGCTGGGGAAGGAAGGGGAAAGGGCACCGGAAGAGGCAGGCAACGGGTACAGCTGCTGTTCTGATAGAAGGTTCATTCTAAGGCTGTTCAGTTGTCTTCAGTCTCAGTAGCTCATGTCTCTGGCTGAAGGGAACCCTCTCCAACTCCCTGTCATGCAGTTCCTCCTACCCAGGTAACTGCTGTCGCAGTGGGCAGGCCTCCCAGGCCACTGCCACCACTAATGGTCTTGTCCTCAGTGAGCACCAAGAGCAGCGTTTCCAGTTTCTAGCACATTCTGGCGCTTCATTCTCCTTGTTGGGTCTCTTCAAGTTGCCCTTTATGTGGGAAAAGGGCATTTGCCCCTCAGTGAAGTTTTCCCCCATCAGCAAAGGATGCTGCTCATCCTCTCCCTCCCCCTCTTCCTCAGGTGAAACTGTGTCAGTAGAGAGAGTGACAGGAGGATAGGTTGCCGAGGTGCCTTGTCCTCGGTCCCTTCAAGCTCTGACTCTGCTCAGTGTACCCTGTATCCTGATGAAGCCAGCTCTACTTCCAGCCCCTTTTTCTCTTTCTTCCTCTAATCCCTTAGGGAGAGTATAAGTGCTAAAGGCTACAGCACTGCGGACTGGCCCTGAGCTATTAGACCGCTAAGTGAACACGGTTTAAGTCTAAGTAACGGGAAAGAACTGTGCATGCTAAGCAGGCCTGGTGATGGTGTGGTCCAGGCCATCACTGACTAATCTTTGTCTCAGCACTGGTCTCTGCTGTCAGGTGGTCTGATAAGTTGTCAGAAACATGTGGCATCTGTCTCAGACAAGCTTCCTCTCTGCCTTGCATCAGGCTTCTGTCATTTCCTTCCTCCGGAATGAGATTCCTATGGGGAATCCCACGTTGTAGGGGCTATTGTTTCAATAGCCCGACAGCTAATGGGAGGGCACATGTGTCTTATTTGAACATCCTCATCCTGCCACAGAGGCTACCTGGAAGCAGGGTGGCTGGGCAAGGGAGGTAGTCACACCAGAGCCGCGGCAGATTATCAGAGCCAGTGCCTAGAGACAAAGAGGCTGGACCTGAGAAGCAGAGGACAGGCCCAGCCTTGAGGATGTGACCAGGATGAAGGCAGCAAGGGCCGGACTCTGCAAAGCACTTGCAGACAGGGCCGGGTAAAGCTCACACACCCGAGCATGGTGACCTTGCTGCGGAACAGTCCTTGTGAGCCACATCAAGTGTGAGTAGTGCTCTGGCAGGTAATAGCATGTGTCTTGCAAAACTTTCTCTCATCAAAGTAGATTGTCACCACGGGACCTCCTGATAATGACTTTTCTGATAGGTCTCCTTTGCTGACAGCACAAAGCTCTGTCGGCTCCTTTTCTTGTCTGTTTTCCTGGGTTTCTTTCCCAGCCCTGCAGAAGCCTTTTGCATTGGGATCTGTCTTACAAAACTGCTTACCCGCCCCAGGCGTTTAAATGGTCATTTTGTTGTCATCTGAGTTCACAGAGCAAAGCTCCTAACCCTCTACCAAAGATGACTTCATTCCTTCAGTGAGTGGAGCCACATGCTGGGGTGCTAGAGCCGCGTGGACTCGCGGTGTTGCAGCCATTGTCTGAGCACAGAGTAGTGACTGCTGCTTTTGTTGGTCTTTCAGCCGCTAAAGAAGCTGCTCATTCCTGGCTTTAGAGGAAAGCTAGCATTTTCAGGTGCTGTTCTTTAAAAACTACTTTTTCCCCATGGTAAAGTATTATCCTGGATACTTTATAAGATTAAGGGAAGAGGCCTTCAATAATTTTTCAGATTCACACTAGAGGCCTGTGGTTTGTATTCTACACAATTGTACCGCACAGAAGGCCTTGCCTAATGCATAATTCAGATTTGCAAATAGGTACCATGGAAAGGAGCAATAGACTACATGCATTGTCAGAGTGGGTTAGAGCGGTCAGTGTCCAAGTCTTTCCCCCACTGGGACGTAGTATGCAATTCTTCCTTTTGTGGTTGTCCCTCTGCCATCACCCCTCTATGTGCAGCTGGTAGGTAGGCTTACAAGTCCTGCAGGTCACGCAGTGAAACGATGCTGCTCCTCTGAAAGGACTCCACCCTGCAGATGGCCACCTAATCATTTTCTATTAGCATGAAACTGGCATAGGCTTGGGGGGGGGACTATTACAAGTCTTTTTTTAAAATTATGATATATATATATATATATATATATATATATATATATATATAGAGAGAGAGAGAGAGAGAGAGAGAGAGAGGAGAGCTCAGTACCTGAAGAGTCCAGAAGAAGACATTGGATCCTCTGGAGCTAGAGTTACAGGTATTTGTGAACCATATTCTAGGGACCAATCTCATCCTATGGAAGAACAGCCATTCAAAAATACACAACTCTCTCCTCCAAGGGCGTAGGTGATGGTTTATTTTGGAGCCAAGTAGGCATGACCATGGTCCAGGAGCACAGACTTGGGTTTTTATCCCCAGTTCTACATTCCAGCACAGTAACAATGTCGTGAAGTTTTTATAGTAAGAGAACAAAGAAATCCATAGAACAAGACACCTTTTAAATACACTTGTTGGAACTTTGGGTAGCAGGTACAATCAAGCATGGAAATCTTTATCATAGGTTTCACATGCTGTCTGGTGGGCCTTGGGTTTGGTGGAAGCAGAAGTTCTCTCCAGATATTTCAAAGGATTTGCCTACCAGTCACAAGGATGTTAGAAACTACGTAGAGCCGGGCAATGAATGGCTATTTTGGGCCTAAGATAGACCCAAGTTCAATTTGTTTGGGCAAACAAACAAATAAAAAATAAAGGATTAGGGTGATCAAGTCCTGAGGATCAAGGCAGTAGAGCAGCACTCTTCCATAGGCTC
This sequence comes from Acomys minous, assembly GCF_964271855.1. NCBI lineage: Eukaryota > Metazoa > Chordata > Mammalia > Rodentia > Muridae > Acomys > Acomys minous. The sequence continues at coordinate 67,486,036 of NC_140483.1, read as the reverse complement.
TGTATCTGTTCCTGCCCTGTTTGAGTTCCTGTACTGATTTCCTTTGATGATGGACTGTGATGTGGAATCAGAAGGCGAATAAACCCCTTTTCCTCTCCAGGTTTCTTTGGTCATGGCGTGGACTGTCAATGTGACAGAGCCTAAAATCGCCTAGGAGTCAAGCATGGTTGTGAGGGATTAGGTAGATGGGTTGGCCTCTGATATTGACTGTGAAGGAGCTGCTAGATTAGTTTAACTGAGGTGGGAAGACACACCACTCCACCTCTTCACAGAGTTTGAAAGGACCAATCTGAGCATTTAGCTGTGGGTCCCAAGTATATGCACATAGTCACCAGCAGAGGGAGCAGATGCTCCGTAGGTAACATGTTGCAGAGCTAGGATGTTTCGTAGGTTATGCGCTCTAAAGGCATGTTTGACTTAAGGCGTTTTTAAATCATGAAGGCTCATTGGGAACTCACACCACCACAAGCCACACAGGACTTATGTAGTATACTTAATGCTACAGAGAAATTTCTAGGGGGTGGCACTAAATATCTTGTTCTAATAGATGGGGGACTTTCCTGACCAGGATCGGCGATGTGTGTAGAGGAAAGGGTATATGTCCACCATTTGCATCGAGATTGATGGGGGCGGGGTCAATCCATTGTTAGTGGTGCAGGTGGCACTGGGTTCTATAAGAAGCAGGGTGAGTAGACGGGTATGGAGGAGCATGCCTGTAATCCCAGCACTCAGGAAGGTGAGTTTGAGGCCAGCCTGGTCTACAAAGTGAGTCCAGGACAGCCAAGGCTACACAGAGAAACCCTGTCTCGAAGACACTAAACAAACAAACAAATACAAAATAAAGGATTAGGGTGACCAAGTCCTGAGGATCAAGGCAGTAAGCAGCACTCTTCCATAGGCTCTGTATCTGTTCCTGCCCCACGGTTCCTGCCCTTTTCCTGTCCTGATTTCCTTTGATGATGGACTGTGATGTGGAAGCAGAAGGCAAATAAACCCCTTTTCCTCTCCAAGTCGCTTTGGTCATGGTGTTGACTGTCAGTGCGCCAGAGCCAAGAATCATCTAGGAGTCAAGCATGGTTGTGAGGGACTAGGTAGATCAGGTTGGCCTCTGATATTGCCTGTGAAGGGGCTGCTAGATTAGTTTAACTGAGGTGGGAAGACACACCTTGAATGCAGGTGGCACCACTTCATGGGAGGAAGTAAGCTAAACACCAGCATTCGCCTCTCCTTGCTTGCTGCAGTAGACACAATGCAAGAACTGGTCCCTGCCATCGTGACTTCCCGATGATCCCTTATTGTACCCTCTGACTGTAAACTGAAATAAACCTGTCCTGTCTTAAATACATTTGTCCCAGAGCAGCCACAAGGCAGTTTGCAGATGAACCAGCATTAGAAAGACCCTTGCTGTGGTACTGGCAGGTAAACAAGTGTCTGTGTGGCACCGGCTAGATTTAGGAGGTGGAGCTAATGGAAGAGACGCTTGCAGAGAGGAGCCCCGTCGAATAGGACGCAAGAGGCCACGGTAGCTTGACCACCTCCTCCCCTAGACACCGGGAACAGCTTCCCTGTGGCTGGGAAAGGGTGTGGAAAGGAGACAACTACATGAGGACGACACGGGGGTCCTTTCACAGACCCTCACGTAATGGAAGCTCTTCTGAGGGGATTGTCTCGGCAGAAGATCTCTAGGCCCTGCTTACTATGCATCAGGTAACGTCTCTCTTTCTAAGCGGGCCGTGTCAACTGCTGTATGGTTTTCCGCGAGAGGGTCTGTTCACGCCAAATGGGGTACTGATGACAGATCCAAGGAAAGATTCAATCCAAGTCTAAGTTTAGTGAATCAGCCAGTTTATTGGGGGTGACTTACAGGAGCGTGGGTGACTCAGGGGCAGGTGCATCACTGAACAGGCCACCCCTGTATGGTTGATGACTCCTGAGATCTCTGCATCCCTCGAGAGCTCCCTGGGTAACTCGCAGAGCACTTGACTCTTAAGTTTCATTTACTCCTCAAGCCTTAATGAGCCATTATGAATAAGGTCGCTATGAACATGGTCGAGCATATGTCCTTGTGCGGTGCAGCATCTTCGGGGTATATTCTAAGAAGTGGAATAGCTGGGTCTTGAGGAAGCCCTATTCCCAGTTTTCTGAGATAGCACCAGATAGATTTCTAATAGCCAGAACCTGGAAACAGCTGAAGTGCCCCTCAGTTGAAAAATGGATAAAGAAACTGTGGTACATTTATGCTATGGACTACTACTCAGTTATTAAAAACAAGGAAATCCCGAAATTTGTGGACAAATGGATGGAACTAGAAATGATCATAATGAGTGAGTTAACCCAGAAGCAGAGAGACTCACTTATAATTGGATACTAGCCCAAGAGGCATATCCCATGAAAGTCTTCACTTACAAGGAGATTGGGATAGGTGAGAGAAGTATGGGAGAATGGGGAAATAGAAGGATCCAGAGGGTACTAGAAACCTACAAGAAGATAATTATGATGGTCAGATCTGGGCCCAGGGGTCCTGCTCAAACTAGTGCACCAACCAAGGACAATACATGCAGCAAACATTGAATCCCTACCCAGATCTAGCTAATGGACAGGACATCCTCCACAGTTGAGTGGAGAGTGGGGTCTGACTTTCACACAAACTCTGGTGCCCCATATTTGACCACTTCCCCTTGATGGGGAGGCCCGGTGGCACTCAGAGGAAGGATAGCAGGCTACCAAGAAGAGACTTGATACCCTATAAGCATATACAGGGGGAAGAGGTCTCCCTCAGTCACAGTCATAGGGGAGGGGAATAGGGTGAAAGTGAGAGGGAGGGAGGCATGGGAGGATACAAGGGATGGGATACAATTGAGATGTAAAATATATATATATATATAAACGTGCAATGTCTTGCCTTACTTTTATGTAGGTTTGGGGACTCTAACTCAGGTACTTGTGCTTATGGGTCAGGCACATCAGCATCTCCCTTGCATCCTTTCATAGTTTTTGCTAATACCCTTTCCTGTCTGTCTTTTTCCACATTTTCACCCCAGAAATCCAGAATATATCTGGTATACGTTGGTGGCTCCAGGTATCAATTCTGGCAGAGGGCATCCCACATTTGCCTTTTTGCCTCCCTGTGGCACTAGCCAAGTATACAAGTCTGTTGACATCCCTTCCCAATGTCCTCTATGGTACCAAATCAAGGTGATGCAAGAAAACAAGACAAGTCAGAGATGAAATTAGCAAAGCCTGTGCATTTATAAGCCACAGCTGCGGAGGGACTATGGCTGTCACTTTCCTTGAAGCAGGTGGTTGGAAAGGCTTGAAAGGGTTCATAGATAAAAATAGGAAATCCTAAGCTAGTCTCCGATGGGTGAGCGATGGGTGAGTGTTCAATTTCTTTCTGATTGATCTTTCCCTGCTTCCTTTTGAGACAGGCTCTCGTGTTTCCCAGGGTGGCTCTGAACTTCTCTGATCTCATGACTGGAGGGGTACAAGTATGCAGCACCATGCCTAGTAATGAGGTGCTGGGAATCGAAACCAGGGCCTTGGACACATTTGGTAAGCATTCCTCAAAACGAGCTACATGCCAGCCTCTTGCTTAAATAAACTGATACCAAAGTAGGCTGATAAAGAATTTGTCAAGAGAAAGGAAAGTGCAAGGAGACTGCCATAGCCACCAGTGCAGCTGTGCCAGAGCTGCAAGGACACATGCGCCCTGGCTCCACCCTCCTGGCCATTGTGGATTTGTTCCAATGCTCTGCTAAAACGTGCCCATGGATGACTATAATGTTCTGGGCATGCAGAGACATGCCTTACCTGAGGACATGAAAAAGGCATATGGGAACCAGTCACTTAATGACACCTAGACAAAAATCCTGAAAATAAAGAAGCAGGGCAGAAATTCAAACAAGTAGCTGATGCATACGAGGTGTTATCAGATAGAAAAAGGCAGGGCATCTATGAGAAATACAGCAAAGAAGGATTACATGGTGGAGAACGAGGAGGTGGGAGTCATTTTGACAGTCTGTTTGTTTGAGTTCAGCTTCACATTCCAGAATGGAGATGATGTCTTCAGGGAATATTTTGGAGGAAAGGATCCATTTTCATTCGACTTGTTTGAAGACTCATTTGATTACTTTTTTGGGAACCGAAAGGGGTCCCCGAGGAGCTAGAAGCCCCACTATCAGCTTGTTTTTCTCAGCCTTCAGTGGACTTCCTTCTTTTGGAGGTGGGTTTTCTGCTTTTGATGTAGGTGTCACTGTGTTCGGGCCACTAGGCCATCGGCGCCTCACTTCATCCTCTTCAACGTCATTTGGTGGCAGTAGAATGGGCAACTTCAAATCAATATCAACCTCAACTAACATAGTTAACGGCAAGAAATCACTACAAAGCGAATTGTGGAGAACAGTCAAGAAAGAGTAGAAGTTGAAGAAGACGGACCGTTGAAGTCCTTGACGGTAAGTGGTAAGGAGCACCTGCTATGCTGGGATAAAAAGTAATTCAATGCAAGCATTTAACTGAAACGTTAAACCATAACAAGCACCATTTGAGGAATAACAGAAACTTTTCTTTAAGATTTCAAAGGAATTTGACTTTCTGTATAACTGTACCTAATTTAAAGTGTTTATAAAACAGCTCATCGGAGCCCCTATTTGTTATAGACATTTGAGTTTGTTGTTGGGACCACAGAATAGGTGATCTTCTTCTTTTTCTTCTTCTTTTTCTTCTTCTTTTTCTTCTTCTTCTTCTTCTTCTTCTTCTTCTTCTTCTTCTTCTTCTTCTTCTTCTTCTTCTTCTTCTTCTTCTTCTTCTTGTCTTTAAAATTGCTGTAATCTCTGAATGCACTTTGCTTTAAACAAAACAAAATATAAACCAAGGTGAGTTCTGTGACTCTTGCGTTGTGCTAGGACAAGATTTTTTTTTTTTAATCACTAGCATAGATCGGCTTCCCATTGGGTTGAAATGTGAGTGTGTAGTGTCAGCCTGCTGTGATGTTGACACTGCCAGGTGAACCTTCTACAGAAATACTTCAATTTTATTTTCAGTATTTAGTGAGGAAAGCTATTACTGCATCAATGGTAATACATTTCTGGTTTGATATAAATTAAGGGTGTTTTCTTCTAGTTGTGCATGGATGCTGGCAACTTTGCCTATTCTGACAATTGTTTAAATATGTAATGTTAAACTTTGGTTTTAAAAAAGCTGGTAATTTGGGTCTTCTGTCATTTGCGTAAAAAAAAAGAAAAGAAAAGAAATATGGGGAAAAAAAGAATTTGTCAAAAATAATCAGGGCTGAGAAATGACCCAAACTATACTAAAAATGTAATATTTTCTGTAATTGTGTATGGGGCAGGATTTTATTGGGCTTTGTGATGTGTCCTCAAATCCCTTCTTCTCTAGGTCTCTCATCTTAAGGGACAGGAGACTTTAAGGTCCCAAATGTGAAAGGCATACCCTAAATCGAGCTACCCCAACCCGCCTGTAGATACAACAGGGCTAGGGATCCGCCCCTGGAGGACATTGTCCCCATGCCCTGGCCTCTCAGTCACCGCCAGCATGGTTCTCTCTGCCAATGGTAGATTTCATTAGTGCGTGCACAGCACTTGAGGAAAACAGCTTTACTCACCGCTCAGTCTGGGGCCTCCTGTGGTTGCCACAGAGAAACTGTAATCAGGTGTGCAGAGACTGGAGGGGTTTTAGTTACAGAGTAATCACAAGTTTCCCCACCCAGATGCCTAATGAATGCAAATGAGTGACAGGAGACCAATAAACAGATGTCTCTGTTGTCTGTGAATTTTACTGTGGAGGGGAAGAGAGATTATGGTGTAAATGAGAACAGACAGCCCACACAAATTGTGCCTCACGTGTGAACATCACTTGCTGATGGATATTCTTGCCCCAGCATCTTTTCTGTATTCCAGTTACTTAGAACTTGTTCCAGTCTTCCTCAGAGCTCTCCTGTCTGTGATGGGTTTTCTAGTTTGGGCCAACTGAGGTGAGAAGGCTCTACCTGGACATGGGCAGCACATCCCATGTGTTGGGGTTCTGGACTGAACAGAAAAGAGAAAGCGGGCCGAACACCAGCATTCACCTCTCTGCTTCCTGACTGCACGTGCGATGTGAGCAGCCGCCTCTTGGTCCTGCTGCTATGACTTCCCTGACAGGACAGATGGTACCCTCAAACTGCGAGCCAAGTAAGCCCTTCCTTCCTAAAATTGCTTTTGTCAGAGCAATGAGAAAAATAACAGGTACAAATGCCAACGAAACACTGTATGTGAGATACTATGTTCTCAGTAACTATTTATGAGTGTTTTGGTTTTTATCAAATGGGGTCAATACAGAGAATTAGTAGAAATTAAAATTAACTGAGCATTTATTATGTACTGAGTGTGTCTCTGAGTTGTTACAGGCTGGCTCCTTATTCTTCATAAGAATCTGTGATATTCCTGACACTATCATTCTTATTTTATAGATGGAGAAAATGAGGCACAAAGCATTAGGCATCTCTATGGAGAAATGCCTCCCACAGGTTATTCTATAAGCAAGTCTGTGGGGGCATTTTCTTGATTAGCGATTGATGTGGGAGGGCCCAGCCCATTTTGGGTTGGGACCACCCCTGGGCAGATGGGCCTAAGATGTATAAAAAAGCAAATCATGAGGAATAAACCAATAAACAGCACCCCTCTTTGGCTTCTGCTTCCATTCCTGTCTCTAGGTTCCTGTCTTGATTTCCTACTCTGACTTCCCTTCATGTTGCACTGTAAGGCTATGAGGTAAAGTGGACCTTTTCCTCAAGTGGCGTTTGGTCATGGTGTTTAGTGCAGCACTAGAAAGCAAGCAACTTTGAACACACACACACACACACACGCATGCACACACAACCATGCACACATGCACACACCCATAACAGAATTCTGAGCAAGGTGCTCCTCTGCTAGGCAAGGCATGGCAAGAACACAGCTCTTGGCTATGGATGTTCCAGGAGCAGAGGGAGCTGTGGGCCTCTGGGCTAGCTTTCCACTCTGTGACTGGCATGTAGAGCTTGCTCTTGGGGTTTGCTGGATCCCAAATGAACCAGTGGATCAAATACTAAGTGCCCCTCCAGTAAGGTCTGCTCAGAATCTATGCATAGTAAGTGTCTCATGACTGGTTAGTACCAAAGAATAGGAGCAGGTGTTCTTGGAGGAATATGTGAAGAAGATAATTCACCATTTAGTTTACAACTTTCTTCAGTATGAATGAATACCTGCTGAAGCCAGAGTGATTAATATAATAAAGTATTGCCGTTCCATTGACCTGCCATTGTCCCCCATAGATGAGTGATCATGAATTTAGGAATTTAGGGGTTACTGATGTCATGTTAGCTTTCCACATTCTTTACTTTCTTTTTTAATTATGTCATTTCAGATTAATTTTTTAATCACTGACTATGTGGTGTATATTATATGTAATCACCAAGGTTTTAGAGAAACTTTCCGTTGTCCTGAGAGATTATAATAGGAAATGTGAGTAGCTTTTGTGCTTAGCATGAGTGCATTTGTAGACTATGTGCTTTGAGGAAATAGATGCTTTCTGGAATAAAAAATTAAGCTAGATAGCCAGTGACTTCTAGCTTCTTGGCCATGGTGATTCAATAAGAAATGGGCCCAAGTCCCACTACCCATGGCATCTCACAACCATCTGTAACTCCAGTTCTAGGGGGTTTGAGGCCTCTGGCATGGCATACACATGGTACAAAGACATACATACAGGCAAAGGCCCATACACATAAAAATAAATAAATCTTGGGTCTGGAGAGATGGTTTTGTGGTTAAGAGCACTGGTTTTTCTTCTAGAAGACTCAGGCTTGATTCCCAGAAACCACATGGCTTATAACTGTCTGTAACCACTGTTACAGGGGGTCCCAAGACCTCTTGCAGACTTGAAGCACACCAGACACAGATGTGGTGCACATACATATATACAAAGAAACACCCATACATAAATAAATATAATTAAAATATTTTTTAAAAATTTAAAGGAAGAGGCCAGGGACGAAAGTCAGGTTCATAACATGCACTATGAGCCTGCCTGCCAGAGACTGTTGGTATGGCTTTGTGAGATGTTTCCAAGTTCTAGCTATTATGAATAAGGCTGCTATGAACATGGTTGAACATATGTCTTTGTTGTGTGGTGGAGTATCTTTTGGGTGTATTTCAAGGAGTGGAATAGCTGGGTCTCGAGGTAGCCCTATTCTCAGTTTTCTGAGAAAGTCGCCAGATAGATTTCCAAAGTGGTTGTACAAGTTTGCATTCCCACCAGCAATGAAGGAGTGTTCCTCTCTCTCCACATCCTCGCCAGCATGTGGTGTCAGTTGAGTTACTGATCTTAGCCATTCTGATGGGTGTAAGATGGAATCTCAGTGTCGTTTTGATTTGCATTTCTCTGATGACTAAGGAGGTCGAGCATTTCTTTAACTGTTTCTCAGCCATTTGATATTCCTCTGTTGAGAATTCTCTGTTTAATTCTGAGCCCCATTTCTCAATTGGGTTATTTGGTTTGGTGGTGTTTACTTTCTTGAGTTCTTTATATACTTTGGATATTAGACCTTTGTCAGATGTAGGGTTGGTGAAGATCTTTTCCCAGTCTGTAGGCTGTTGCTTTGTTCTGTTGACAGTGTCACCTGCCTTACAAAAGCTTCTCAGCCTCATGAGGTCCCATTTATTAATTGTTGACCTTAAGGCCTGGGTTGTTGGTGTTCTGTTCATGAAGTTGTCTCCTGTACCAATGTGTTCCAGGTTCTTTTCCACTTTTTCTTCTAACCAATTTAGTATCTCTTGGTTTTATGTTGAGGTCTTTAACCCACTTGGACTTGAGTTTTGTGCATGGTGAAAAATATGGGTCTACTTGTATTTTTCTACATGTAGACATCCAGTTAGAACAGCACCATTTGTTGAAGACGCTATCCTTTTTTCCATTGAATAGTTTTAGCTTCGTTGTCAAAACTCAAGTGACCGTATGTGTGTGGATTCATTTCTGGGTCTTCGATTTGATTCCATTGGTCAACCAGCCTATTGCTGTGCCAGTACCATGCTGCTTTAATTACTGTTGCTCTATAGTACAGTTTGAGATTGGGTATGGAGATTCCTCTGGAGGATCTTTTATTGTCTAGGATTGTTTTTGCTATTCTGGGTTTTTGTTTTTCCATATGAAGTTGATAATTGATCTTTAAATATCTTCAAAATTTTTTGTAGGTATTTTGATAGGGGTTGCACTAAATCTGTAAATTGCTTTTGGTAAGATGGCCATTTTTACTATGTTAATTTTCCCAATCCACGAACAAGGGAGGTCCCTCCATCTTCTGATCTCTTTCTTCAGAGATTTAAAGTTTTTTTCAAATAAGTCCTTCACTTGCTTGGTTAGAGTTATTCGTAGATATTTCATATTGCTTGTGGATATCTTTTTTTTATGTTTTCTTAAATTGAAAAATACAATCATTCATATTACATTTCAATTGCTATCCCATCCTGTGCATCCTCCCATTCCTCCCTCCCTCCTGCTTTCACCCCATTCCCCTTCCCAATGACTGTGACTGATGGGGATCTCCTCCCCTTGAACATGATGCTAGGGTATCAAGTTTCTTCTTGGTAGTCTGCTATCCTTTCTCTGAGTGCCATTGGGCCTCCCCATCAAGGGGACATGGCCAAATAATGGGAGCCAGAGTTCATGTGAAAGTCAGTCCCCAGTCTCCACTTAACTGTGAAGAGTATTCTGTCCCTAGCCTAGGTCTGGGTAGGGGTTTGATGATGACTGCACATATTGTCCTTGGTTGGAGCCATAGATCAAGCAGAGCCCCTGGGCCCAGATCTGCCCATCATAGTGTTCTTCTTGTAGGTTTCTAGAACCCTCTAGATCCATCTATTTCTCTATCTCCTATATTTCTCCCACCTTAGGATGTCCTCACCACTATCCCATTTTCCTGGTGAGTGAAGACTTTCATGAGACATACCCCTTGGACTAGTGTCCAGATATAAGTGAATATATACTATCTGAGTCTCTCTGCTTCTGGGTTAGCTCACTCATTATGATCATTTCTAGTTCAATCCATTTGTCCACAAATTTCGGGAATTCCTTGTTTTTAATAGCTGAGTAGTATTCCATAGTGTAAATGTACCACAGTTTCTTTATCCATTCTTCTACTGAGGGACATTTAGGCTGTGTCCATGTTCTGGCTATTATGAATAAGGCTGCTATGAACATGGTTGAGCATATGTCCCTGTTGTATGCTGGAGTATCTTCTCGGTATATTCCAAGGAGTGGAATAGCTGGGTCTTGAGGAAGCCCTATTCCTAGTTTCCTGAAATAGCACCAGATAGCTTTCCAAAGTGGCTGCACTAGACTGCATTCCCACCAGCAATGAAGAAGTGTTGCTTGTGGCTATCTTGAAGGGTGTAGTTTTCCTAATTTCTTTCTCCGCTTGTCTGTCATTTGTATATAGGAAGGCTACTGACTTTTTTGAGTTAATTTTGTATCCAGCCAATTTGCTGAAGGTGTTTATCAGTTGTTGGAGTTCTCTGGTGGAATTTTGAGGGTTACTTATATAGACTATCATATCATCTGCAAATAGGGATAATTTGACTTCCTCCTTTCCCATTTGGATCCCCTTGATCTCCTTTTGATGCCTTATCAAAGGCTAGAGTGGGCATGCTTGTCTGGTCCCTGATTTTAGATGAATTTCCTTAAGTATCTATCTCTCCATTTAGTTTGATGTTAGCTATTGGCTTGTTTTATATAGCCTTTATTATGTTTAGGTATGTGCCTTGTATTCCCAATCTCTCCAAAATTTTAAAAATGAACGGGTGTTGGATTTTGTCAAATGCTTTTTCTGCATCTAAGGAGATGATCATGTAGTTTTTTCCTTCAGTTTGTTTATTTTTTTATTTTTTTAATACATTTTTATTAATTTATACATATTACATCTCAGTTGTTAGCCCATCCCATGTATCCTCCCATTCCTCCCTTCCTCCCACTTCCCCCCTACTCCCCTCCCCTCCCCTAAGTCTGTGTCTGAGTGGGACCTCCTCCCCCTGAATAAGCTCATACGGTATCAAGTCTCTCCTTGGTGACCTCTTATCTTTCCTCTGAGTGCCACCAGGCATCTCCGTCCAAGGGACTTGTTCAAATATGGGGCACCAGAGTTTGTGTGAAAGTTAGATCTCCTTCTCCACTCAACAGTGGAGAATGTCCATCGGCTAGTCCGGGTAGGGGTTCAAGGTTTTTACTGCCTATTTTTTCCTTGGCTGTTGCCACAGTTTGCGGAGGGCCCCAGGGCCCAGACTCGCCTGTAGTTTTCCAGGACCCACTGGATCCTTCCATTTCCTCTTTCTCCCAGGCTTCTCACACCTAAAGTTTCAATAGGATGTCCTCCCCTCTTACCCACTATTCTGATAGGTACAGTTTTTCATGGGGACGTACACCTTGGACTAGTGTCTCGATATAAGTGAGTATATACCATTTAGCTCTTTTTGCTTCTGTGTGAACTCACTCATTATGACAATTTCTAGTTCAATCCATTTGTCCACAAGTTTTGGAAATTCCTTGTTTTTAATAGCTGAGTAGTATTCCATAGTGTAAATGTACCACAGTTTCTTTATCCATTCTTCTATAGAGGGACACGTAGGTTGTTTCCAAGTTCTGGCTATTATGAATAAGGCAGCTATGAACATGGTTGAGCATATGTCCCTGTTGTGTAGTAGTACATCCTCTGGGTATATTCCAAGGAGTGGAATAGCTGGGTCTTGAGGAAGCCCTATTCCCATTTTTCTGAGCAAGCACCAGATAGCTTTCCAAAGTGGTTGTACTAGTTTGCATTCCCACCAGCAATGTAGGAGTGTTCCTCTTTCTCCACACCCTCGCCAGCATGAGGTGTCAGTTGAGTTATTGATCTTAGCCATTCTGATGGGTATAAGATGGAATCTCAGTGTCGTTTTGATTTGCATTTCTCTGATGACTAAGGAGGTCGAGCATTTCTTTAAGTGTTTCTCAGCCATTTGATATTCCTCTGTTGAGAATTCTCTGTTTAGCTCTGCGCCCCATTTCTCTATTGGGTTATTTGGTTTGGTAGTGTTTAATTTCTTAAGTTCTTTATATATTTTGGATATTAGACCTTTGTCAGATGAAGAGTCGGTGAAGATCTTTTCCCAGTCTGTAGGCTGTCGCTTTGTTCTCTTGACAGTGTCACCTGCCTTACAGAAGCTTCTCAGCCTCATGAGGTCCCATTTATTAATTGTTGATGTTAAGGCCTGGGCTGTTGGTGTTCTGTTCAGGAAGTTGTCTCCTGTGCCTATGAGTTCCAGACTCTTCCCCACTTTTTCCTCTAATTGGGTTAATGTCTGTGGTTTTAGGTTGAGGTCTTTAATCCACTTGGACTTGAGTTTTGTGCATGGTGACAAATATGGGTCTAATTTCATTTTTCTACATGTAGACATCCAATTAGACCAGCACCATTTGTTGAAGATGCTGTCGTTTTTCCATTGAATGGATTTGGCTTCTTTGTCGAAAATCAGGTGAGCAAATGTGTGTGGATTCATCTCTGGGTCTTCAGTTCGATTCCATTGATCCACTAGCCTATTGCTGTGCCAGTACCATGCTGTTTTAATTACTGTTGCTCTATAGTACAACTTGAGATCAGGTATGGAGATTCCTCCAGCAGATCTTTTATTGTATAGGATTCATTTTGCTATTCTGGGCTTTTTGTTTCTCCATATGAAGTTGAGAATTGTTCTTTCAATATCTTCAAAATATTTAGTAGGTATTCTGATAGGGATTGCATTGAATCTGTAAATTGCTTTTGGTAAGATGGCCATTTTTACTATGTTGATTCTTCCAATCCACGAACAAGGTAGATCCCGCCATCTTCTGATGTCATTTTCAATCTCTTTCTTCCGAGGTTTAAAGTTTTTTTCAAATAAATCCTTCACTTGCTTGGTTAGGGTTATTCCTAGATATTTTATATTGCTTGTGGCTATCGTGAAGGGAGTAATTTTTCTAATTTCTTCCTCTGCCTGTTTGTCATTTGTATATAGGAAAGCTACTGACTTTTTTGAGTTTATTTTGTATCCTGCCAATTTGCTGAAGGTGTTTATCAGCTGTAGGAGTTCTCTGGTGGAATTTTGGGGGTCACTTATATACACTATCATATCATCTGCAAATAGGGATAATTTGACTTCTTCCTTTCCCATTTGGATCCCCTTGATCTCCTTTTGATGTCTTATTGCTCTGGCTAGAACTTCAAGAACTATATTAAAGAGATATGGGGAAAGTGGGCAGCCTTGTCTGGTCCCTGATTTTAGAGGGATTTCCTTGAGTATCTCTCCATTTAATTTAATGTTGGCTATTGGTTTGCTGTATATAGCCTTTATTATGTTTAGAAAAGTGCCTTGTATTCCCGATCTCTCCAGAACTTTAAACATAAATGGGTGTTGGATTTTGTCAAATGCTTTTTCTGCATCTAAAGAGATGATCATATGGTTTTTCTCTTTCAGTTTGTTTATATGGTGGATTACATTGATGGATTTCCGTATGTTAAACCATCCCTGCATTCCTGGAATGAAGCCTACCTGGTCATGGTGAATGATGTCTTTGATATGCTGTTGTATTCGCTTTGCGAGTATTTTGTTGAGTATTTTTGCATCAATGTTCATAAGAGAAATTGGTCTGAAATTCTCTTTTTTTGTTGGGTCTTTGTGGGGTTTAGGTATCAATGTGACTGTGGCCTCATAGAAGGAATTTGGTAATATTCCGTCCATTTCTATCTTTCGGAATAGCTTGAATAGTATCGGTATTAGCTCCTCTTTGAAGGACTGGTAGAATTCTGCGCTGAAACCATCTGGCCCTGGGCTTTTTTTGGTTGGAAGACTATCAATGGTTGCTTCTATTTCTATAGGCGAAATAGGGCTATTTAATTTTTTTATCTGGTCTTGGTTCAATTTTGGTAAATGGAATCGGTCGAGAAATTTGTCCATTTCCCTTAAATTTTCAAATTTTGTGGCATAAATGACTTTGAAATAGGTCCTTACGATTCTTTGTATTTCTTCAGTGTCTGTTGTTATGTCTCCCTTTTCATTTCTGATTTTGTTAATTTGGATAGCGTTTCTTTGTCTTTTAGTTAGATTGGCTAACGGTTTGTCTATCTTGTTAATTTTCTCAAAGAACCAGCTCTTGGTTTTGTTGATTCTTTGGATTGTTCTCTTTGTTTCTAATTTATTGATTTCAGCCCTGAGTTTGATTATTTCCAGGCGTCTACTCCTCTTGGGTGTTTCTGCTTCTTTTTTTTCTAGGGCTTCCAGATGTGTTGTTAGGTTTTTTATGTGGGATGATTCCATTTTCTTTTTAAAGGCACTTAGTGCTATGAATTTTCCTCTTAGCACTGCTTTCAATGTGTCCCACAAATTTGGGTATGTTGTTCCATCATTTTCATTGAATTTCAGGAAGTCTTTTATTTCTTCCCTTATTTCTTCCGTGACCCATGTGTCATTAAGTAGAAAGTTGTTTAGTTTCCACGTGTTGGTATGCTTTTTGTTATTTCTATTGTTGTTGAAGTCCAGCCTTAGACCATGGTGATCTGATAAGATACAAGGTATTATTTCAATCTTCTTGTATCTGTTGAGGTTTGCTTCATGACCAACTATGTGATCAATTTTAGAGAACGTTCCATGGGGTGCTGAGAAAAAGGTATACTCCTTTGCGTTTGGGTGGAAAGTTCTGTAGATATCTGTTAGATCCATTTGATTCATGACATTGGTTAATGAGGTTATTTCCCGGCTTAGTTTTGAAATCAAAGTCCTATCCTTGAGTGAAAGTGGGGTGTTGAAGTCTCCCACTATTAATGTGTGGGTATCGATGAATGGGGCAAGCTTTGTTAATAACTCTTTTACAAATGTCGGAGCCCTTGTATTCGGAGCATAGATGTTTAAGATCGTGATGTGTTCCTGGTTGACTTTACCTTTGACAAGTATGAAGTGACCATCCTTGTCTCTTTTGACTAATTTTGGTTGAAAGTCTATTTTATTAGATATTAGAATAGCTACCCCAGCTTGTTTCTTGTGACCATTTGCTTGGAATATTTTTCCCCAACCTTTTACTCTGAGGCAATGTCTGTCCTTGTGGTTGAGATGTGTTTCTTGAATGCAGAAGAATGTTGGGTCGTGTTTATGCATCCACTCTGTTAGTCTGTGTCTTTTTATTGGAGAGTTGAGACCATTAATGTTGAGAGATATTAATGACCAGTGATTGGTAAGTCCCTTCATTTTTGGTATTTGTAACAATCGAGTTTTTGTGAAGTTGTGATTTTGCAATGGTGTGGTTATTTATTTCTTATGTATTTTTGGTTGTAGTTTGACCAGTTGGGGTGGAGTTTTCCTTCTAGTAGCTTCTGTAGAGCCGGATTTGTTGCTAGGTACTGTGTGAATTTGTTTTTGTCATGGAATATCTTGTCTTCACCTCCAATGGTTATTGATAATTTTGCTGGATATAGTAGTCTTGCCTGGTATCTGTGTTCTCTTAGCATTTGCAGAACCTCTGTCCAGGCCCTTCTGGCTTTCATGGTCTCTGCTGAGAAGTCAGGAGTGATTCTGATAGGTTTGCCTTCATATGTTACTCGTCCTTTTTCTCTTGCCGCTTTTAATATTTTTTCCTTATTCTGTATATTTTGTGTTGTTATTATTATGTGGCGGGAAGATTTTCTTTTTGGGTCTATTCTATTTGGTGTTCTGTAGGCCTCTTGTATGTTCGTATGCATCTCCTTCTTCAAATTGGGGAAATTTTCTTCTATTATTCGGTTAAAGATATTTTCTGGGCTGTGGAGTCGGTTGCCTTCTCTTTCCTCTATCCCTATTATTCTCAAGTTTCGTCTTTTCATGTTGTCTTTTATTTCATGAATGCTTTGTGTCAGGAACTTTTCAGATTTAGCATTATCCTGGATGATTGTTTCCAATTGTGCGATTGTATCTTCAAGTCCTGGTATTCGTTCTTCCATTTCTTGCAATCTGTTAGATAAGGCCACCTCTGAGATGTTTGCTTTCTTTTCTGATGCTTCTCGATCATGTTTTTCTTCCGTGCGTTCTTTTATGATATCTTCCATTTTTATCTTCAGGTCTTGAACTGTTTTAATAATTTCCTTCATCTGGTTATTTGTGTTTTTCTGAAATTCTTCAAATGCCTCTTTATATGACTCTTTTAAGTCATCAGCCCTCTTGTTTGCTTCCTCCTGCATTTTTTTACAAAATTTATTTGTTTCTTCCAATATCATCTTACTTACTAAGGATTTGAGGTGGTTTTCATGTATATCCATTGTTGTTGGGTTCTCCAGGTTGTTTTCATTAGGATTGCTGGGATCTGGAGATGCCATCCTGTTTTGGTTTTTGTTAGCATTCTTTCGTTGTCCCCTTGTCATTTTGGTGACTCTAATGTTGGGAGGTGGTTTGTAGTGACCTTCCCTGTTTGGGAGTGGATAGTTGATGTCTGATTATAGGTAGGGTGCCCTTACCTGTGGGGAACAGGGAGTACTTCCCTGGACCAGGCTGGTGATTCAGATTCTACTCCTGTAGATTTTTCTCAACACCTTAGGCTCCAGGCTGAGTCATGCGAAGTAGGTTTCTGTTTGGGCCTTTTCCCCTTACTGCTGTATCTCAAGTCAGCAGTATTGGGATCTAGAGTAAGGTCAGCACACAAGCTCTCTGGTTGTGTAGGTTGATCCCAGCTGTCTGTCTTTCCTGTTGCTTTGTAGCCAAGACCCCAGGTGGATCAGATCTTCTGGGTTGTAGCTGTCTTTTAGCTCTGCCTCTACACTCTGTAGGCTCGTCCAGCCTTTCCCATGAATTTGGGAGTTCTTGCTGGGTCTGCAGGAGCTGACACAGCTAGGATCTGCCTGTTGGAGATTACAGGATCTGTGCCTGTAACCATACGGTTTCAGGCCACTGGCAGTATCTGAGGAGGTAGCAGTTTCCACGCCCCTGTATGCCAGGCCACTCCCAGCTTGCTATAAATTAGCAGTTATACCCTGCACGCATGAGCCACAGCTCCCTATATTGTGGGATACAGCTAGGGAGAGCCCAGTCAGAGCCAGCCGATCGTCCCCGTGGCTGGCGACCAAAGCCGCTTAGACCGCTCCCAGACGCTTTAAGGCAGCAGTTATTCCCTGCCAGCAAGGCCCACAGCTCCGGATAACGTGGGCGGTCCTAACGAGGGCGCGAAAGAATGCCCCCTGCTAGGTCTGTTGTTCGGGGAGAGCCCAGTCAGAGCCAGCAGCTCGTCCCCTCGGCTGGCGACAAATCTCCTGTATTTTCCCTTTCTGCTAGAGAAAGGTAGAGTGCGTCGCCTTAGGGCAGCTTTTATTCCCTGCCAGTAAGACCCACGGCTCCCGACGCGGGCCCACAGAGATGGACCCAGTTAGTTCAGTTGTTTGGGGATTGCCGGCAGCCGGGCCACGCAGCTGGCGCCAAAGGCAGTTCAGACCGCTGGCGTGAATCTCCTGCCGGAGTACTGCCAGTTCCCTTTAGGGCAGTAGTTAGTCCCTGCAAGCGTGACCCTCGGCTCCCTATACCGTGGGCGGACCCACTGGGCTGTGGGAGCAGACCACGCCAGTTCCTAACTGCCCCAGCTTGCAGGGTCAATCCTTTGTGTCTGGCTTCAGCTTGAGCGCAGGACGCGGACGCGGTCCGTGAGCTATACGCCAGTTCTAGTTGTTTTTGGTGAGACTCGCCACCTGTGTTTCCACCCGGGTTAGGCAGGAACCCTCCGCAGTTTGGCGTGGTGTGGATGTAGAGGATCAATGGTAGTTTCACCCTATTCGCTGAGACTCCTCAGGCTTGGGGCTCCGGAAAATCTCCTCCCCAAATGGCGAATTTGGGTTTTTTGTGCTGGCTACAGCTTGATTGTGGATTCCTTTTCAGAGTTTGGGGAGTGCGTTTAGCCCTCGGGGCTGTCGCTTGTCCCGGGGTTGGACCCCCTGGTGGTCTGCGGAGTTTGGGGCCCCACTCACCTACAGTTCTCAAAATCCAGCAGTCTGTCATTCCATTCAAGTCCCTGGTCTCCTCGGAGAAGATCAGCTATGGTGCCTACTGGTCGACGCCATCTTGGAATCCCCCAGTTTGTTTATATGGTGGATTACACTGATGAATTTCCATACATTGAACCATCCCTTTATGCCTGGTAGGAAGCCTACCTGGTTATGGTGAATGATATCTTTGATATGTTCTTGTAATCGTTTTGCAAGTATTTTATTGAGTATTTTTGCATCAATGTTCATATGAGAAATTGGTCTGAAACTCTCTTTTTTTGTTGGGTCTTTGTGTGGTTTAGGTATCAATATAACTGTGGCTTCATAGAATGAATTTGGTAATGTTCCATCCATTTCTATCTTTTGGAGTAGCTTGAAGAGTATTGGTATTAGCTCTTCCTTTTGTTTTGTTTTGTTTTGTTTTGTTTTTGGGTTGGGAGATTATCAATGATTGCTTCTATTTCTATAGGATTAATAGGGCTATTTAATTTGTTTATCTGATCTTGATTCAATTTTTGGCAAGTGGAGTCAATCAAGAAAATGGTCCATTTCCCTTAGATTTTCAAATTTTGTGGCATACATGCCTTTAAAGTATGATCTTATGACTCTGCATTTCTTCAGTGTCTGTTCTTATGTCTCCCTTTTCATTTCTGATTTTGTTGATTTGGATAGTGTCCCTCTGCCTTTTCGTTAATTTGGCTAATGGCTTGTCTATGTTGTTGATTTTCTCAAAGAACCAGCTCCTGGTTTTGTTGATTTTTTTGAATTGTTCTCTTTGTTTGAAATTTATTGATTTCAACCTTGTGTTTGATTATTTCGAGATGTCTACTCCTCTTAGTTGTTTCTGCTTTTTTTTCCCTGGGGCTTCCTGATATGTCATTTAGTTGCTTATGAGGGATGTTTCCAATTTATTTATATAGGCACTTAGTGTATGAACTTTCCTCTTAGCACTGCTTTCAATGTGTCCCACGGATTTGAGTATGTTGTTCCTTCATTTTCATTGAATTTCAGGAAGTCCTTTATTTCTCTCTTTATTTTTTCCCTGACCTAGGTGTCATTAAGTAGAGAGTTGTTTAGTTTCCATGTGTGTGTAGGCTTTTTGTTATTTGTGTTGTTCTTGATGTCTAGCCTTAGACCATGGTGATCTGATAGGATACAAGGTATTATTTCAATCTTCTTGTATCTATTGATGCTTGCTTTGTGACCTACTATATGATCAATTTTGGAGAAAGTTTCGTGGGGTGGTGAGAAGAAGGTATAATCCTTTGTGTTTGGGTGAAAAGTTTGTAAATATCTGTTAGATCCATTTGATTCATGGCGTTGGTTAATGATGTTATTTCTTGGCTTAGTTTCTGTTTCAATGACCTATCCTTTGGTGAAAGTGGGGTGTTGAAGTCTCCCACTATTAATGTGTGGGGATCAATATGTGGTTTAAGTTTTTTTTAAATAGTTCTTTTACAAAAGTGGGTGCCCTTGTATTTGGAGCATAGATGTTCAGAATTGTGATGTCATCTTGGTTGATTTTACCTTTGATGAGTATGAGGTATCCTTCCTCATCCCTTTTGATTAATTTTGGTTGAAATCTATTTTATTAGATATAAGAATGGTTACACCAGCTTGCTTCATGTGACCATTTGTTTGGAATATTTTTTCCAGCCTTTTACCTTGAGGTAATGTCTATCCTTGTGGATGAGATGTGTTTCTTGAATGCAGAAGAATGTTGGGTCTTGTGTATGCATGCACTCTGTTTGTCTGTGTCTTTTTATTGGAGAGATGAGACCATTAATGTTGAGAGATATTAATGACAAGTGACTGTTAAGTCCCTTCATTTTTGATATTGGTTACAGTAGAGAGTTTGTGTGGTTGTGTTTTTGTGATGGTGTAGTTAACTGTTTCCTGTGTAGTTTTGGTCGTGGCTTGTCTGTTTGTGGTGGAGTTTTCTGTCTATTAACTTCTTTAAAGCTGGATTTGTGGATAGGTATTGTTTGAATTTGTTTTGCTCATGGAATATTTTGTTTTCTCCATCAATGGTTATTGATAGTTTTGCTAGGTATAGTAGTCTGGCCTGGCATCTATGGTCTCTTAGGGTTTGCAGGACCTCTGTACAGACCCTTCTGTCTTTTAGGTCTCTGCTGAGAAGTCAGGTATAATTCTGATAGGTTTTCCATTGTATGTTACTTTGCCTTTTTCACTTGCTGCTTTTAATATTTTTCTTTGTTCTGTATATTTTGTGTTATTATTATTATATATCAGGAAGATTTTCTTTCCTGGTCTATTCTCCTTGGTGTTCTGTAGGCCTCTTGTATGTTTATATGCATCTCCTTCTTAAAGTTGGGGAAATTTTCTTCTGTGATTTTGTGAAAGATATTTTTGGGGCCTTGGAGTTGGGTCTCTTCTCTTTCCTTGATGCCTGGTATTCTCGGGCTTCATTTTTTCATGGTGTCCTTGATTTCTGGGATATTTTGTGTCAGGAATTTTTCAGATTTAGCAATGTCTTTGATGGTTGCCTCGGGTTCTACAATTGTATCTTCTAGTCCTGAGATCCGTTCCTCCATTTGTAGGATTCTGTTAGAGAAGCTCACTTCTGTGTTGCTTACCTTCTTCTCTAAGGTCTCTTGTTCCCGTTTTTCTTTTGTCTGTGCTTTTATCGCTGTTCCCATTTTCATCTTCAGATCTTGAACTGTTTTATTGATTTCCTTCATCTGGTAGTTTGTATTTTCCTGAAAATTTTCCAGGGCCTCTCTATAGGACTCTTATGTCTTCCATCTGTATGGCTGCATCTTCCTGCATTTGATTATGTGTTTTATTTCTTTTCTCCATTATCATTTCATTACTGGGATTTGAGGTCATTTTCTTGTATTTCAATTGTGTTTTATTTCTCAGGGTTACTTTCTTTGGGATAGCTAGGATCTAGGGATGACGAGTTGTTTTGATTTTTGTTGTTTGCATTCTTATGCTGTCCTTCAGTCATCTTACCCTCTCTGATGTTGGGTGGTAGCTTCTGGTGTCCTTCACTGTTTGTTGAGAGTGGGTAGTTGGTGAGTGATTATAGGTCATGTGCCCTTGCCTGTGGGGATCAGTGAGTTCTTCTCTGGAACTGGCAGGTGACCTGGTTTCTGCTCCAGGAGACTTTGCTCTACACCTTAAGTTCCTGACTGTGTCAGCAGAGGTAGGCTTCTGCCCTCAGGGCAGTCTAGCTTCTTCCATGAGCATGGGAGGCCCTGCCGGGTTGTGAGGACTGTCTTTTCTGGGTTCTATCAGCTCATTTTTGCAGGCTCCGTCTGCTGAGGCCTGCTGTCTGTCTCTGGCCAGACCTGCCCAGACCGCACATGCTGTTTCTGGGCACCGTGGGCTTTGCTGCAGCCTCTGGGGCTCCCCGTGGACTAGGGTGGGGTGGGTGGGGGTTGTTCGAGAACAGATTCATTTGTTTCCTTGAGACTTCCTCAGGCCAGGAGCTCCGGTGTTCCACGGTCTCACACACTGCACCTGGGCTATAGAGGCCAGCTGCAGTCCGCAGGTGGGTTCCCTTACAAAGTCTGAAGAGTGCATTCATGTCCTCTGTGGGATATTGTTTGACCCCGGGCCAAGCCTGCCTGTGATCTGCACTGTGCAGGACCCCACTCACCTAGTGTTCTCTAGTTCTTGCAGTCTGTGGCTTCCAAACAGTTCCCTGGTCTCTGTGTAGTAGATCAGATACAGTGCATGATAGGTGCTGCCATCTTGGAACTCCACTGGCTTCAATTTTATAGGGATTTACTCTCTCTCTCTCTCTCTCTCTCTCTCTCTCTCTCTCTCTCTGTCTCTCTCTCTCTCTCTCTTCCTGAGACAGGGTTTCTCTGTGTAACATCCCTGGTTGTCCTGGACTCCATTTGTAGACCAGGCTGGCCTGGAACTCAGAGATCTGCCTGCCTCTGCCTTCCCAGTGCTGGGATTAAAGGCATGTGCCACCACACCTAGCTAGGTATCTCTTAAGAATGGATCATATTAAGATGTTGTTTTATGCTGCTATATTTCAGTGAAAAACTGGCTCTGAAGTTGGGTTATAGCTCCCCCTCCTCTAGATCCAAGTGTCTTTGTTTATAAGTTTCTTCCAAAATTTCTGTCCTGTGTCAGGTGATCCACCTGACTATGAGACAGAGAAAGGGGAACAAAAACAGAACAAAACCCAGACTATACCTAATGAGGATATTGCTAGTACTCTTTTTTTGTTTTTATTTAATTCTCTAAACCTTTTGCTAAAGTATAAATATTTCAATGCTCTTATGAAGTCTATTTATTTATTCACTTTACATCTGCCTGAATTCCCCCTCCTTGGTCCCACCCTCTCACCCTCTTCCTTCTTTTCTCCTTCCCCTTCTTCCCAGAAAAGGGGAGATTCCACCCCTGTATCAACCTATGCCAGCACATCAAGTCTCATCACTACTGAGTGCATACTCTTCCCCTGAGGCCAGGCAAGGGAGCTCCATTACAGGGAAGTAATCCTATAGCAGGCAACAGAGTCTATGTCAGAGGCAGCCCCTGTTCCACTTGCTATGGGGCCCACATGAAGACCAAGCTGCCCATCAGTTACATATGTGTAGGGGGCCTAGGTCCAGACAATGCATGTTCTTTGGTTAATGCTTCAGTCTCAGATATTTCCTCTGGACCCTGGTTAATTAGCGCTGTTGGTCTTCTTGGGGGAATTCTTGTCCCCTTCAAGTCTTTCTATCCTTCCCCCACACTTCCACAAGGTCCCTGGAGCACCACCCTATGTTTGGCTTCAAGTCTCAGCATCTATTTCAATCCACTGCTGGGTGGAGCCTCTCAGAGGACAGTTATGCGAGACTCCTGTCTGCAAGCAAAATCAAGTAGAATAGTGTCAGGGTCTGGCTTTCTACTGTGGGAGTGGGTCTCAGGTGGACATTCCTTCAATCTCTGCTCCCTTTCTGTACCTGCATATCTTGTAGGCAGGGTAAATTTTGGGTCAAAGGTTTTGTGGGTGGGTTGGTGTTCCCCTCCCTCCTCTAGGAGTCTTGCCTGGATAGAAGGTGGCCACTTCAGTATCTATGTCCTCCACAGATAGGAGTCTCTGCTAGAGTCACCATAATTTCTTCCCAGGAGCCTACCATGTCAGAGGTCTCCAGCTAGGTTCAGAGATGCACCCCTCAGTTTCCTTTCTCTATACCAGCCCTTTCACCTCACAGCCCTCTCCTCCCCACATCTGGTCCCAACTTTTGCTTTTCTCCCTATACTGTCTCTTACCCAGTTCCCTCTCTTCACATCCACTTCCTCTGTCCATTCTATTTCCTCTCCTAAATGAGATCCAAGCAACCTCCTTTGAGTCCTCCTTGTTATTTAGCTTCTGTGGGTCTGTGGATTGTCATATGGTTATCCTGTACTATATGGCTAATATCCGCTTATAAGTG
The DNA here is from genome assembly GCF_964271855.1 of Acomys minous. Lineage (NCBI taxonomy): Eukaryota > Metazoa > Chordata > Mammalia > Rodentia > Muridae > Acomys > Acomys minous. The sequence goes on along the minus strand of NC_140483.1, from coordinate 67,462,600 downwards.
AGTACATGCCATGTGTGTCTTTCTGGGTCTGGGTTACCTTATTCAGGATGAACTTTTCTAGTCCCACTCCTTTGCCTGCAAATTCCATGGTTTCCTTGTTTTTAATAGCTGAGTAATATTACATTGTGTGAATGTACCACATTTCTTTAACTATTCTTCAGCTGAGGGACATCTAGGTTGTTTCTAGTTTCTGGCTATTATAAATAAAGCTGCTATGAACATAGTTAAACTTTAAATGTTCTTTTGGCATGGTGGAACATCTTTTGGGTATATGTCCAGGAGTGGTATAGCTGGATCTTGAGGTAGAACTAGACACAATTTTCTGAGAAGCTGCCAGATTGATTTCCAAAGTGACTATACAAGTTTGCAGTCCCACCAGCAATGGAGGAGTGTTCTTCTTTCTCCACATTCTTACCAGCATGTTATGTTATTTGAATTTTTGATCTTAGCCATTCTGACAGGTGTAAGGTAGAATCTCCAAGTCATTTTGATTTGCATTTCCCTGGTGACTAAGGATGCTGAGCATTTATTTTGCTTGGCCATTAGAGATCCCTCTGTTGAGAATTCTTGGTTTAGTTCTGTGTCCCACTTTTAAATTGGATTATTTGGGTTGTTGGTGTTTAATTTCTTGAGTTCTTCATATATTTTGGATATTAGCCTCTCTCTGATGCAGGCTTGGTGAAGATCTTTTCCCAATCTGTAGGCTTCTGTTTTGTTCTTTGATAGTGTCCTTTGCCTTACAGAACCTTTTCAGTTTCATGAGGTCCCTCTTATTAATTGTTGATGTTAGCCAGACCTGTTGATGTGCAGTTCAGGAAGTTGTCTCCTGTGCCAATAAGTTCAAGGCCTTTCCACACTTTTCCTTCTAATAAATTTAGTGTTTCTGGTTTTATGTTGAGGTCTTTAAAACACTTGGACTTTAGTTTTGTGCAAGATGATAAGTATGAATCTATTTGCATTTTTCTACATGCAGACATCCAGTTGGACCATCACCATTTGTTGAAGATGCTATCTTTTTTCCATTGTATGGTTTTGGCTTCTTTGTTGGAAATCAAGAGTCCATAAGTGTGTGGGTTTATTTCTGTGTCTTTGATTCAGTTCCATTGATCATCCTGTCTGTTTTCATGCCAATAGCATGCAATTTTGATTACTATTTCTCTGTAGTATCGTTTGAATTCAGGAATGGTGATACCTCTAGAAGTTATTTTATTGTGAAGAATTGTTTTAGCTATCTTGGGTCTTTTATTTTTCCATAAGAAGTTGATGGTTGCTCTTTCAAGGTCTTTAATGAAGTTGGATGGGAATTGTATTGAATCTATATATGATTTTTGGTAAGATGACTATTTTTACAATATTAATCCTACTGAGCCATGAGCATGGAAGATCTGTCCATCTTCTAAAATCTTCTTTGACTTCTTTCTTGAAGGACTTCAAATTCTTGTCATACAGGTCTTCCACTTGCTTGGCTAGAGTTACACCAAAATATTTTATATTATTTATGGCTATTATAAAGAATATTGTTTCCTTAATTTCTTTCTCAGACTGTTTGTCATTTGTATATAAGAGGGCTAGTGATTGTTTGAGTTAGTTTTGTATCCAGCCACTTTGCTGAAGGTGTTTATCAGCTGTCGGAGTCCTGTGGTAGAATTTTTGGGGTCACTTATATAAACTATCATATTATCTGCAAATATCAATACTTTGACTTCTTCCTTTTTAATTTGTACCCCCTTGATATCATTTAGTTGTTTTATTGCTCTAGTTAGAACTTCAAGTACTATATTGCATAGATAAAAAGAGAGTGGTCAGCTTTGTCTTGTTTCTGATTTTAGTGGCATTACTTTAAGTTTCTCTCTATATTATTTGATGTTGGCTGTTGGCTTTGTGTATGTTGCCTTAATTGTGCTTAAGTATGTGCCTTCTATCCCTGATCTCTTCAAGACTTTAAACAGAAAGTGGTGTGGGATTTTGTCAAAGGTTTTTCAGAATATCATGAGATGAAAATTTGTGGGTTTTCCTCCAATTTCTTCATATGGTGGATTACTTTCATGGATTTTTATATGTTGAACCATCTCTGCATTCCTGGAATGAAGCCTACTTGATTATAGTGGATGATATATTTTAAATGTGTTCCCTGATTTGGTTTGCAAGTATTTTATTGAGTATTTTTGCACCAGTGTCCATAAGGGAAATTAGTCTGCAGTTCTCTTTCTTTGTTGGGTCTTTCTGTAGTTTAGGTAACAGGGTGACGGTGACTGTGGCTTGATAGAATGAGTTTGGCAACATTTCTTTGGTTTCTATTTTGTGGAATAATTTCAGAATATTGGTATTAGCTCTTTTTAAAAGTCTGGTAGAATTCTGTGCTAAAACATCTGGCCCTTGGCTTTTTATTGTTTTTGTTTTTTTATTTGCTTTTTTTTTTTGATTGGGAGATTTTAATGATTACTTCTGTTTTCTTAGGGGTTATAGGTCTATTTATGTTGTTTATCTGATCTTGATTTAATGTTGGTAAGTGGTATCTATCAAGAACATCACCCATTTCACTTAGATTTTCCAGTTTTGTGGTGTACAGTTTTTTCAAGTAAGATCTAGTGAGTCTTTGGATTTCGTCTGTGTTTGTAGTTATGTTCCCCCTTTAATTTCTGATTTTGTTAATTTGGATACTCTCTCTCTTTCTCTTTTAGTTAGTTTGGCTAAGGGTTTGTCTATTTTGTAGATTTTTTCAAGGAACCAGTTCTTGGTTTTGTTGATTCTTTGAATTGTATTCTTTGTTTCTACTTTGTTGATTTCAGCTCTGAGTTTGATTATTTCCCTCTGTTACTCCTCTTTGGTGTGTTTGTTTCTTTTTGCTCTAGAGCTTTTAGGTGTGCTTTTTGATTGCTAGTATGAGATGTTTCCAATTTCTTCATGAAGGAATGGTATGAACTTTCCTCTTAGACTGCTTTCATTGTGTCCCATACTTTGGGTATGTTGTACCTTCATTTTCTTTGAACTGTTTAATTATTTTCTTTATTTTCTCTACGAATCATTTAGTAGAGAGTTGTTCAGTTTCAATGAGTTCATAGACTTTCTTTTGTTTCTGTTGTTGTTGAAGTCCAGGTTTAATCCATGGTGGTCTGATAGAACACAAAGTGTTATTTCAATTTTATTCTATGTGTTGAGACTTCCTTTGTGACTGAGTATGTGGTCAGTTTTGGAGAAGGTTCTGAGGTGCTGAGAAGAAGGTATATTCTTTTGTGTTTGGATGCAATGTTCTGTAAATATCTGTTAGGTACAATTAACTGATTCATAATGTCAGTTAATTTCATTATTTTTCTCTTTAGTTTCTTTCTAATTGACCTGACCTTTGGTGAGAGTGGGGTGTTTAAGTCTTCCAATATTATTGTGTGGGTATTGATGTGTGATTTCAGATTGAGTAATGTTTCATTTACGGATGTGAGTTCCCTTGCATTTGGGCTATATATGTTCAGAATTGATATGTTATCTTGGTGTATTTTTTTCTTTGATGAGTATGAAGTACCCTTCCTCATCTCTTTTGATTAATTTTGGTTGAAAGTCTATTTTATTATGTAATAGAATAGCTACTCCAGCTTGGTTCTTCTGTCCATTTGCTTGGAAAAATTTTTCCAGCTCTTTATTCTGAAATAATGTTTATCTTTATTGCTGAGGTGTGTTTCTTGTATGTAATAGAATGATGGGTCCTGTTTTTTAACCATTCTCTTATCCTGTGTGTTTTTATTGGAGAGACTATTGATATTGATAGATACTAATGGTCAATTCTTGTTATTTTGATGTTGGTTTTGTGTGTGTGTGTGTGTGTGTGTGTGTGTGTGTGTGTGTGTGTATGTGTGTCCCTTCTTTTGTTTTTTTCTGGTGTGGGATTATTTTCTGGTTTTTCATAAGTGTATTTACCTTTCTTGGAATGGAATTTTCCTTCTAATATTTTCTGCAGGGCTGGGTTTGTAGATAGATATTGTTTAAATTTGATTTTGTCTTGAAATATTTTGTTTTCTCCCTCTAGGTGATTGAGAGTTTTGGTGGGTATAGTAGTCTAGCTTGTCATCTGTGATCACGTAGGGTTTATAAGATATCTGCCCAGGACCTTCTGGCTTTTAGAGTCTCTGTTTAGAAGTTAGGTGTAATTCAGATAGGTGTGCCATTATATACTACTTGGTCTTTTTACCTTGCTGCTTTTAAGGTTCTTTCTTTGTTCTGTAGATTTAGTGTTTTTATTATTTTGTAATGGGAGGATTTTCTTTTCTGGTCTAGTCAAATTGGTGTTCTGTATGATTCTTGCGTGCTTATAGGGATCACTTTCTTTAGGTTGAGAAAATTTTTGTGTATGATTTAAAATTATTTTCTGGTCCTTGGAGCTGGGACTAGTCACCTTCTTCTATTCCTATTATTTGTAGGTTAAGTATTTTCATAATATCCCAGATTTCCTGGATGTCTTATGTCAGAAATTTTTTAGTATTAATATTTTCTTTGACTGATGGTCAATTTCTTCTATTGTGTCATCTGTGTGTGAGATTCTCTCTTCCATCTCTTGGATTCTGTTAATGATGCTTCTGTCTGTTGCTCCTGTTCTCTTCCCTAGGCTTTCCATCTCCAGGATTCCCTCAGATTGTGCTCTCTTTATTTTTTGCTTCTATTTTCATTTTCAGGTCTTGAATAGTTTTATTTGTTTCTTTCACCTATTTAATTGTGTTTTCTCTATTTCTTTTATGGATTTGTTACTTTCCTCTTTAAAGGCTTCTGGTGCCCATACAAGGTGTAAGAACATTATAGGTAACTTACCTTTTAATGTTGTAGAGGAAACAACATGTTTTGAAGGTGTTTCAGGGGTGTCAGCAAAATGGCAGCTTCTGTTGCAGGATTTTTTCCTGCCTTATACTCAGAGGGGATTTTCTGGTTTTGCTTTGTCTTCTTCCTGTATTCCATTTTTAAAATGATTGGAAGAAAGACTCATGAGATCTAAAAACCGAAAGTGTCACTAAATTCTACAGTTCTAGAAAAGATTTCAGAGTCGGCAGTATAACAAAACAGTTTATGAGTAGAGATAGCAGCACTTGGGAAGCAAATAGCACACTGATAAGCAGAGAAAAAAAGTGTTCAGATTTGGTAGTAGCTAAAAATGGGAGTTGTCTGTTCTTGCCCCTCTGCCCTGCTCTACGTACCAAGCATTCACAGCACCTGTGTGCAGAAGGATGTAGGGAAGAACAGGAAGTTGGACAGATAAAAAGGCTTTGGAGGCAGGTGCACTGCCAGAGGAATTCTCTAAAGCTATGTAGGCACCATCAGCTTTCTCAGTCTTTGTGCAACATATCTCTGCTAATGATGGTGGTGAAACTTGTGATGAGATGGCATGGCGTCAAGTAGATATGCTAGATTTAAAGCATTTTAAGGAGTGTATTGTATGGTACTGAATGCATTTATCTTTTGGTAAACAAATGTCAAGTAACTGGGCTGTGCAGCATAGACTTATTCCACAAGATTGGAAGGGATTAGTTGTCAGCTGTGCTAGAAACTGCTCAACAGTTACAGTGGCTATCATGGTAGATAAACAAAGCCATGAAAATAGAACAACAAAATCTAACAAAGGGGATAAATGTTAAGATCAATTGCTTGGTGAAGGGCATTATGCTGACTTATGAGAACAAGCCTGGTTTGAAGATGTAGTAATCGAACAATGTCGTGTTGCCACATTAAGAGCTTTGGATATTGCTGAGGAGCCTGGTAAAATAATCACCTCATTTACTAAAGTATCTCAAGGCCCTGGAGAAGGCTCCACAGAATTCTTACAGAGATTGAGTTCAGATCTAGGTAGAGCCATACCAGGCCCTGAGACCAGACAGACATTGACACTGATCATGGCATATGAAAATACAAGTAGTGAATGTAAGAGAGCAATTAGACTATTAAAAATACGAGGAGTTCCATTAGACAAAAGGTTGAAAGAGACAGCTATTATTGACTTTCAGGAGCATCAAGCCAATATTATAGGACAAGCCAGAGCTAGAGTACTCAGATACAAAACACATGGTGCTTTAATTGTAAATCTGGTCATTTACAAAGAAATTGTAAAGCTAAAATCTCCACCAAGTCCAGAACATGAAAACAGCCTAAGTGTCCCTCAGGATAAAGTGTCCCACAGGATAAAGAAACTGTGGTACATTACACTATGGAATACTACTCAGCTATTAAAAACAAGGAATTCCTGAAATTTGTGGACAAATGGACTGAGCTAGAAATGATCATAATGAGTGAGTTAACCCAGAAGCAGAAAGACTCAAATGGTATATACTCACTTATATCTGCATACTAGCCCAAGGGGCATGTCCCACGAAAGTCTCCACTTACCAGGAAACTGGGACAAAGGGGAGGATATCCTATTGGGACTCTAGATGAGAGAAGCATGGGAGAATAGCAAAGTAGAAGGATCCAGAGGGTCCTAGAAACCTATAAGTAGAACATTATGATAGGTAGATTTGGGCCCAGGGGTCCCACTCAAATTAAGGCACCAGCCAAGGACAATACAGGCAGTAAACTTTAAACCCCTACCCAGATCTAGCCAATGGACAGAACAGTCTCCACAGTTGAGTGGAGAGTCGGGTATGACTCTCACACGTACTCTGGTGCCTCATATTTGATCATGTCCTCTGGAGGGGGAGACCTGGTGGCACTCAGAGGAAGGATAGCAGGTTACCAAGAAGAGACTTGATACCCTATGAGCATATACAGGGAGAGGAAATCCCCCTCAGGCACAGTCATAGGGGAGGGGAGTAAGGGGAAAATGGGAGGGAGGGAAGAATGGGAGGATACAAGCGATGGGATAACCATTGAGATGTACCAAGAATAAACTAATAAAAAATTAAAAAAAAAAAAAAGCTAAAATCTCCAAACCTTAAAATAACAGGAGCATTAATTCTGGAGAAAATGGTACTTGTAGGAGAGAACAAGAAGATTCTGGCTGTGATGGTAATGGTATGCCAAGACGTCCAGTGTATTGTAGCCACTGTGGGAAAGGAGAGCATTGGTCTGGGGATTGCCAATCCAAGAAAGACATAAGAGATAATCTCTTGCCATCAGGAAACAAAAGGAGGGGCTCCCTGCAGCAAACAGTATGAGCTATCTTTCCTTGGTCAACCAGGAGGTAACAAGCTTGCAAGAAGAAGAAGACCAGGTACTGACGACTTAATGCATGCTATTGAAGGCAGCTCGGCTTTGGATCTGGCCTCAGATAAATCTTATACTAACCCCATAGGCTGTGGGTAGAGGTTGAATTGCTTGGAAAGCAAAAAAGCACAGTTGGCAAAGGGAAAACATCTAATAACTGAAATCTGGCATTTCTCACAATTGTTACTCTGCCATGTTCTGTGTAATTTTGGTATTAAGTTCCCACAGTCCCTGGGCTGGTTGGGAAGCCAGAAGGAGCAGAATCCTGTACAAGGTAAAAGTGTTAAAGAGAAAGAGCCCATTTCAAGAAACAAGGCTACTCTTGAACAAACTGTGTTGCCAGAGGAGCAGCCTCTGTTTAGCCACCATTAACTTTCCCAGTAACTGCTAAAAACCTCAGAGCTCAAAATGGCTGGTGCATTAAGTCTGAGAAATATGGTATGTTCTGCCAGAGCAACAATTTCTGTCAAGTTATAAAAAAACAAGTTAAAGGGGGAAAAAAGCCATTTTAAAAAACACAAATGGGGAAATGTGGAAGTTTTGGCTTATTTGGAAACATGTTTTTGCTTTAATCCCAGGTGTGGGGCTGCTCCATTTTATCCACAGCTGATTAGCTGCCTCCTGAGAGGGCAGGTGATCTTTGTAAGCTGTGAACTAACTTGTGTGTGGGGCGTGGTCTTTGTCAGTGGGGATAAAAGCCAGCCCCAGAGAGCTACCGGGACTCTGAGAAAGAAGAAGGTTGCTGATGCTTTCCCCTGCTGCTCCTGGTTGTTGTTGATACAATGTGAAGAGAAGTTGGAGACAGACCTGGTAGGGGAGGGGAATAGGGTGAAAGCCGGAGGGAGGGAGGAATGGGAGGATATTAGTGATGGGGTAACAATTGAGTTGTAATCTGAATAAATTAATTAAAAAAAGCCTTCAAAGGAAAAAAAAAAGATATTCTGAAACTAGGATTGGACTTGCCCCAAACAACCAGATGACCCTAAACAGCAGGAAGCAGCTAAGGAAAACCGTACCTCCTCTCCCCACTAACCTTCTTTCTCTCCTACCAGAAGTGATTAGGGCAGAGTAGGGAGGAAGAGATTTAAAGAACACCAAAATAAAAATAGTTGTTTAGACATCCTGGGCTTGTTGTCATACTGCCTGGGCTTTTGTTATTTGTAGTCTTTAGCCATCTGGTTGTTTCTGGTATTGGCAGGTCTCAGGTAATGCAGGGTGAGTTGTGGGTAAGAAAATGGTGCATTGGGGAGAAAGTGTGGTTTGCCTCCTCTCTTTGGAGGGTTTTAGGGGGATAGGCTGACCAGGGGTGGGAGGGAGAGTCTTATCTGGTGGCCCCTTATGGCCCCAGTCCTCTGGGAATGCAGGCATACCTATGATCCAGGAGATAGAGTTGCCAGTGGGGGAGGATCACTCACTGCTACTATACTTGCCCAGGGGCAAAGTACAGGTAGTGGACTGTCATGCAGAGATCTCACTTGTCTGCTGCAGCTGGCCACTGCAGACCTCTAGGGATGGTAGCTGCACTCTGGTGGTCCCTGGAGGACCCCAGATTCAGGTGATGCATGTAGGGATGAGGTCCTATAGATGGAGCATACAGGAGGTAGGGTATAGGTTACCACTCCAGTGTTTGCCGAGAGGCATGGTGCAAGTAAGGCCTGGTGCATAGATGTCTCACCTGTCTCCTCTAAGTGGCAACCGCGGGCCTCTGAGGATGGGGGCTGTGGACCGGTTTTTAAGACTATTATATAAGCTTTCTGTACCTCAAGATTTGTGAGTTTGGTATGGTTAAAGATCTGTAAAGTTAACTTAAAACTTATAGCAAGAGGGTCGGTTGGTGAAAAAAAAATCTATATATAGGTTATCTTAATTTACTGTAGCATACTGTATGCGTAACTTGAATTCAACTCTTGTTTAAAAGAAATGGAAATTTTAAAATAGCTGTGGGTCTTCAAGATATTTTGGATTGGGCTGGATTTCTGTGGAGTGGTTCTCCTGAGAATAAGAATTACAGATAAGAAAACAATCATAAAAATGAGGTTTATATTAAAAAATTTGGAAATAACATTGACTGTTACACCGAGATTACCCAGATCGAGAGACCCCGAAAAAAGACCACCAGGACTCGATACCGATGCAATATCCAAAGGGTCTGGTATTATGGGCTCAGAGCTTCAGATCACAATCCTTCCTGACAGAGCAGGATAGGAGAGTGATAGCGGAGCTTCAAGGGCAATGGGTTTATAAGGAAAAACTCTAATTAGGGGTGGGGGTGGGGTCACAGGGAAGCAAGGACAAAACCATAAGCAGGGGCTGTGAGTCTCAGGGATGTAGACCTTCAGGCAGGTTGAGTGGAGGCTGGATCTCCAGGGAAAGTTGTTTTATCTGAGAGGATCATTTGGCCTTAATTGTATCTAATTGTTCCAGTGGCAGGTCTAGTTTATGGCAGTGCGTGGTCTTTCCCAGAATGCAGGAAGTAGTGAAAACACCTGGAGGACAACTTCTCACAGACCACGGCATTAATTGTAGAATATACATTACATATAGGATATGGCATTAATTTTGCCCCTACAGACAAGGCTGTGATTATTAAAAAAATGTAATGATTTTTATTCCTCAATTAAGGCAATACAAATGAGGTTTTGGTTTCTGTGTCCAATAACTCTTAGCTTAAAAAAAAAGAAAAGCTAAATAACAGGTCTTCTGGATATTTGCTTTATCATAGGATTATGTCATGGGTTAAAGCAAAATGTTAGTCTTTGAAATTCATTGACTCTGCAAATGTCATTGGTTTGATATATGCAGAGATTCTTCTAGTAATTTTGTGAGTTCTAGTTTTCACTTTACATGGAGAGAGCTTATGGCCAATCATATACCTGAGCTACTAGAACATACCAGCTGAGAGGATTAGGCCTGAGAACTCATTTTTAAAGGGTCAAGACAGAAAATGCTGTCAGAATCATAACCAAGTAGGAAAGCTTCTGAAAAGAAGCTGTCTCAAAAAAAAAATTAGCTCTGGCTTCCTGGCTAAGGGCTGCTTATCTCTGGCCAGGCTTTGATGCCAACCTGACCAGTCAGCGGCAGAGACCAGCATCTCTAGTTGAGTTTTCTTATTGAAAACATGACTTAAGAAAAGTCCAACAAAGGGTTAATGTCATTATATAAGATCCCATCAGGGTTTTGGGTAGACCAAGATGGCTGATAATTTTATATATATAATAGCAGAGGCTTAAGAAACAAGGTGAACTAGGACAACAAGAAGGAATAAAAGAAAAACATGTGGGGAAGAAGCTGAGAAGCTAAGGGTTTGGTGCCTAGGAGCTTAAGCTTAGGAGCTATGAGCACTGAAAACTGAGGAACTTCTATCTTATGCTGTAGTAAGATAGTGTCCCAAGCAGTTTGGCAAAAAGCCCATGGAATGGCTCTCCTATTCGGGATAATAGAAACTAACTTGAAAATGTATATCTGGCTTCTTTGTCTTTGTTAACTTTGTTAACTTTGTTAAGTTTTAGCTACTTGGATAAACTGAGTCATATAAGAGACTGTAATACATTTTAATGATGTACTATAAAAGGATAAAAAAAAATCAGATTTTCAGTCTTTTTGTGCCCTGAATTTATGATTTGAAGTTTTATTTTGGCACTAAAAGTTGTATTTTGGTGTATCAATTCAAGAATTGTAATTTTTTTAAAAGACTATAAATAGGACACACAGTTAACATTCTGCCACCTTATAAATGATCAAATTGTTTGATGTGCTCAGAGCTATGCTTGTAGTTAGACTAAGAACATATGTAATTCACTGACAGTGCTAAACTTTATTTAACATTCTGTATATACTTTCAAGGCTAAGCCTCAAACAAGTAACTAAAAACAAGTAAATTTTATTTAAAATCACATGTACTTAATAGATGGTGCAGAGAACTGCTGAACATGACATTTAAAGGATTTAATGAAAAAGGCTTCCTGTGATAGATAAAAATGAGAGCTTCTAGAGCCAGTCATAAGGTCTCTCCAAACAAAACAAAACAAAAAACAAAAACCAAAAAAGCAACAACAACAACAACAACAACAAAACTAACTCCACTTTAACTGTGGTAACATTAAGCCATGGATAAAACTGCCCCATGACTCATGTGCCTCCAGGATCCTGCTGAGACTGTGGACAAGCAGGGCACTAGAGAATTGGTTGTCCCTGCCTCCCTATTTGCCTTGCTGAGGTAGACCAGTTTTTCAACTTCCTCACCCACATGGAAATCTTAGATCTTTTGGGTCTGACTGATGCTGCTTTGTGTGGCAGTCAAAGAGTTAATGCTGCCCCAGTTGACTGCTAGAGAAGGAAGCCACATTTGTCCTCCACTGAGATTCTTGAGGTTGACTAAGGAGGAGTCTAGGGTGATAGTCCAGGTGGCTGGCTAAGTGTCTTCTGTCATTTTAATTGATACAGAGGCCATTTGGTTTTTCCTATTCAAATTTACCCTTCTCAACTCTTTGATTGTGTTAACTAGGCCTTCATCACTTTAGCAGCAGCTGCCTGGTCAATGCATTTCAGGTACAAAAATCAGACCTTGCTTCTTCTAGCACTATTAGGTCTCCTAGTGAGAAAGGCAAACTCACAAAACAGGTTTCCATGTACCTTTTTACTATTCTTCCATTGAAAAGAACTTGTTTTGCAGTGACTGCTCTCAGTAATAAACCACTTGTGTCCCATGGTAAATGGCTGAGTGGAAAAGGACAAAGGTTTGAGGTTTATGCAAGTGGAAGGCTCCCAAAAAATAATTTAAAATAATGAAACTTAAAGATGACATATGGTGTTAAAGATTCAAAGGTTCAAGGTTTTAACATCAGTCAATGAAGTCCTGATAAGGTATCGATCTGGCTCTACTACAGCTCTGATTACTATAGACACAGGCTCGGAATTTTAAATTTCCTTTGGTTGTTTTCTAAGTATAGACTGAAAGGTACTTCTTCCTGTGCTAAAACCATCACTGTCCAGTGTCTATATATCTAGCCCTCTGGACAGAGGAAAGTGAGTTAATGCTTTTAATCCAAGTGATTTTTTGGGGGGTCCCAAGGCTTTTATTATGACTCAAAGGAGTGGGTCTTCTGCTTTCTCATCATTGTTGTTTTCTGCACATACTACAAGCAGTGTTAAGGTTAATATATCGAAAACCTTAATCTCTTTCTGCAAACTTTAAACTTATGTAAGCTTTATAGAGTCACGACTTGGATCCCCCAGTCACAGGTCAAATGGACTCCATCTAAGTACTGTCAACGAACAGCTTCCCCACCTACTGCTAATTCCTGAGGGTGGGAATTCTAGATGTATGATTTCCTTTAAGTTCCTAAACTTTAACTCCTGTTCCAGCAGATTTCCACTCAGGTGACAAATACTATTCCGGAGTCAGCTGTGAATGACTAGCTGCTCCAAATGGCTATGAACTTTGGATTTGCTAAAAGCTGATGTAAGCCAGTGCAGCCAATGGGATTGCTCCCCATCTCTTCAGTTGTGGCAAACCAGATGCTTCTGATGAATGCCTCCCACTGCCTGAACCTCCAAATTTTGGCCTTTGACTAGCATTCCAGCCTTGACAGACCCCCGACACCAACATATCAGTTTCAGCTGAGAAGCAGTTACAGAAGAGAGTACATTGCCCTTATCCTCAACACAAGGCTGAAGTGGTTGGTCTAAAACAACAACAACAACAACAATAACAACAACCAACAACAACAAAACCCTGGGACCCTGCTGGAACAGATCATACCTTGTCATCCCGACCACACCCCAGTCTGTCAAGGTAGAGCCAGTCTACACCTGGGTACATTAATTACAGGGGATGATGACTCAGCTGCAGAAAAATGTACCATCACCAAGACCTGAGAAGAACCACTAGATATAAGACTGACGCAGGTTGTAGACTAATAATGTTTGATCTGACTATGTTCTCTTCTGCTTTTCATGAGATATATGTCTAGACCTCCCTTTAAGAACAAATACAAGGGGGCTGGAGAGATGGCTCAGAGGTTAAGAGCACAGACTGCTCTTCCAGAGGTCCCGAGTTCAATTCCCAGCAACCATATGGTGGCTCATAACCATCTATAATGTGATCTTATCATACTGTTTTTATAATAAATAAATCCTTTTTTTTTAAAAAAAAAAGAACAAATACAAATTGCCGTAAATGTCTTGCATATCCTGGCTACCACTTTGTCAAGTGGCATTCATTCCTTCACCTCTTGGTTGGAAAGAATTGGTTTCCAAGTTCTGATGGTTTGCATTGTTGCTTTCCGGTTTGGTAGATGCATCGATTGCTAAACTTCTATATCTTGGTATGTCTGTTTCCCTAAATGTACATTATTGATGGTCCATTTGGGAGAAAATCCATTTACGCACAGGCACTGGCCCTTCTAGTCTCCATGTTCAGGGAAAAAAAATGTGTAATTTCCTGTCCTCATATCCTTATAATAGGCTTAGAGTTAGGAACAACAGAGGCCACTTACGGTACCACTGGTACACCAATGCTGACATTAACCTAAAGAATCTAGGATGCCAAATAACCCAGGAACTGTCTATATTAAAATATATATTTATTGCCAAGCTAGAAGAACAGGTTGGCTCATTAGCTGATGTTGTCTTACCACATAGTTGGGTGCTTGATCTACTTTATGCAGAACAAGGCGGTTACTGTATGGCTTTAGGGGAAAATTGTTTCTATGCCAACCATTTATAAATCATTAGAGATAACTTGGCTGTGCTCTGGAAATGAAAACATGAAGAAAGGGAGAAAACCTTAAACGGAAGACGAATGGTTCCCCAATCTCATTCTTAGGCTCCTCCTGGCTAGTAATTCTACTGTCAGCTGCCACAGGGTGCTTAGCTCTTCTGTTCCTGCTGGTTGTGGTTGGCCCCTGCATCATTAATGCCTTAACCAGATGTATAAATTCTTGCTTAGGAGCTATTACACTGATGGTTATTAAGTCCCAATGTGAACAGGTACCCACCACAGAGTCAAGGATTTGACTCGGGGTGTAACTCAAGGGGGAAATGGGATGGCTAACTTTATGTTTAAACATTAGAATTTTCTGTGCTTATTTATAAGAGAACTATAAAGCAAAATCGGACTTCCAAATGTTAAGGGCTATTAAGGGTTGTTTTTATAATTGCCTGGTCATTTATAACTTTAACAAAACCATTGTTTGTGCAAGGTCATAGGTCATAGGAGAACCACTATTTCTGCCTCTGTAAATAAAAGTTTGCTTTGCACAAGACAGCCTGTTGCTTGCAGGAGAACAGAATGCAACCTGGTGTCCTTTGCCTTTATAAAAACCCGACTGAAGTGCCCAGATACTAAATTTGGGAATACCCAGTCCTGGTTGTAGACCTGGTGTCATGAATAAAAGCCTCTTCTGTGTGAAAATTTATTAGTGGTCAGACTGATGAATCTATGAATGACCCTACACCATGTTATCTATATCCTGTGAGGATGATAATATAAATACCCTATTTAGGAATGAGTACTCAGTTATTTACTCTCAGCACATTGACATATTATTTTTATTAGAGTCAATCATCTATCTATTGAGCTAGCATCTTTTTAATGTGTAAATCTATGTGTATTAGTATTAATTTCTATGCTGTGTGTTTGTACAAGCAGGTGCAAGTGTGCATCTCTGTATATGTCTGTAGAGACCAGAGAACAACTTCAGGGTTTATTCCTTAGGTGCCAGCCACCTTTCCTTTGAGATAAGATCTCTCATTGGCCTGGAACTCACCATGTGGGCTAGACTGAGTGGTCAGCAAGCACAAGGAGTCTTCTTGTCTTTCCTCCAACCCACAGCAATAGGATCATAACAACAGGCCAGACCCAGCTTTTGATATGGGGCCTGAGGATCAACCTCAGATCCTTATGCTCTCAGGGCAAGTGGTTTACTGACAGAGCCATCACCCTGGCTACTGAACATAAATCTAGACCTGAGAGGACAGAATGAGAGCACCTACTTCAGGGACTGGCAAAAGTTTTCCTAAAATGACAGTGGGCTGCACAGTCATTACTGCAACCGTTATAGTTGGAAAACAGGCCTAAACAATATATAAGAAAAGAACGTGGTTCTGCCCTAGAAAAGCTGTATTTAAAACACAAGTGAGGCCCTCCATACTTTGCTTTCCCAACTCCTTATCCAGTTAAAATGTCCCCATTTAACTAGTGATGAAACCTATGCCGAGATGCCAAGTGGCCTGCTGATGACCCACCATTTCCTCCTTGGTCAAGCTGAGCATAGGCTGTTAGCTTCCGACTTCTCTGGCATTCCATGCCATTACCCCTTAACCTAGTGCGCTGATGTATGTCGCTGGATGAATGAGCTTGTGAGAATGCAAAGGAATCGTTTGTTCTTTTGAAGCTTCTGTCCATGAAGCTGCAGGAGTCAAAAGCCTTTGAAAGATTGCTAAATGTCCATCTGTGCTCACCAGGGGACTTTTACAGGAAAAGGTGGGTTCTCATAAGGCCAGGCTACCCTCTAAGCGTTTTCTGTAGCGAAGTTATTTTCATATACTGAGAGTAATTGGAACTCCCTATCAACTTTTCTTGCTGAATGACGGGACCAAAGACATCACTTATGTATCTAATCAATTCCAAACATCTATGCTTATTTTCTCAAGCCTCTTTTCTAATCGCCTTTCTTCAGTTCCCTTTTGCGGATTATATTTTTTTTCATGAAAATTTCCACTGAGACCCAGTCAATCCTTTGTTCAGATCTCTTTGATTAGTATATACCTGCATGACACCAGAAGAATTTGTACTTGTTTTCATGCACTATTCCCTTGATTGGTTACAGAGCAAGAAAGGGAGAGAGTGTGAGAGATTGATTTCACATGAAGGGTCTCTCCACATCCAAACCAGCCATGCTGCATTCTGTTTTTTAATCTCTTTTTGGAACATTGCCATAGTTGTGGAGTAGCTTTGTAAACCTGTGTGACAACTCCCTGGTGTATATGTGAACCCCATATGATACTGAACTTGTTAAAGTAGTGTTCTTGGGTAGGAGTGAGATGCCATCCATAAGCATCAAGCATTGGAATACCAGTCTCATAGTTGGCTTGCAACAGGAAGTACCCATTGTATCACCATAGCCTCGAGGAAAACTTTTCAGACAAAATGCAGCTTCTAAGGAGATATTCATCATGTAGTCTAGAGACAGAAAGCTGTAATGCTGGGCAAACACACCTCAGAGAAATAAAGAAGTGTCACTTGCAGATATTGCAGGAATTTGTGATGTGAGATGGTCATTTTGAACAGGTTTAAACAAATAAAATCCCAAGGCCTCACAATTGCTCACAAACACTCTAAACCAAAAAGTTGGCTCCTATTATGTAGCCACTTTCCTCATATTGAAACAGTCTCTCCCAGAGGGAAACTTGGTAAAACTCAGAAAGTAAATGAAACTTACAGGACTCAGGAAGTCAACAAAACTCTTAAGTGCCAAGAAGTCCCTGAAGTTTGCAAGATTCAGAAAGTGAATAATCAAGGTTACACAGACATGAACCGCTGGGAAGAAGATGCTCCCCAGCCTGCTGAGCTGCCTGCAACAGCTGCAGAGAGTTCCAGAGATGCAGCTTTCATGAGTCCTCACCCATGCTTGAGTGGGATTTCTGCTGATGCAGTTGCCTTGGAGTCACCCATTCTCCAGCAAGTAACTCCAGTGAACTCATTGGTTAACTAAGCTAGACTTGAGTAGGACTATTTTTTGCTCTTGTTGTTTTGGTCTTCTGTTGGTGTTCTATCTGGAGTGAACAGACATTTGTTCATGACTTCCCCAGGAAAATTCACACAACAACTACCTAGAAATGTAGACTAGTCAAATTTGAGATTTGCAAAAGCTCCTCAAGACCTAAAGGAATATAGTCTATGCCATAACATGTACCTTTAGCTACATTGCTTAAAAAAATTTGACACAGTAGAAGACAGGAACTGTCTCCCTCTAACATAGCTATTGTAACAGATAAAGTGGGAGTAAAAGGGGAAAAAAATCACATTTAATATAGAACTAACTTTCTGACCTAATTCATAATCTGGATTATTGCATCTTTAAATCTATAGCCAAAAATGGATCTCACTCTCAAAACCAGCTGGAAAAAGGTATCCTTCTCAAAAGTGAAGAACTTAATGTTCTTACTTAGCGATGAGAGACCAGAGCTGAATAGACTGTTTTCTGGATGTTGATAGACACAATATATAACTCTTCAGCAGTGAAGCTTGCCAATGGGGATTTCTCCATAAGAAGCCATGAAAATCTATGTCAAGATAGCAGTCCATTTATATGCTGGTGTAATGGATAGCAAGCCCTAGCATAAACAAGCCTTGTTAAGACAGAATACTGCAGAGAGGTTATCTGTACTCTAGTTGACAAAGCTATGCCTATAAAGTAAATCAGGACGCAGCTTGGTGGTGTAGCACCCCCAAAGCATTGGGTTCAAACCCTAGCATCATAAAAAACAGCAGGGAGAGATCAGCTAATGAAGGCACCTAAATGTCAGATACATCATGTCTGCATGTCCTTACTTATGAATTATATATAAAAAAAACACCAAAAGATAATGTGCTATGTGACTGGTATAACAATATAGGGAAAATAAAGGTACTTTGTTATACACTTGGGCAGTTGATGTTAACAAAGAAATGAGTTCTGAAATCCACCTTCATTTCATTGTTACCAAGAAGCAAGGAATGTCCTAGGGAGCCATAATCACTCAATATCCATGTGCCAAATGTTTAGGAGAAGTAATATGGCTAAACGCACATGTTTTGGTATGGACTATATTCCTTTAGGTCTTGAGGAGCTTTTGCAAATCTCAAATTTGACTAGTCTACATTTCTAGGTAGTTGTTGTGTGAATTTTCCTGGGGAAGTCATGAACAAATGTCTGTTCACTCCAGATAGAACACCAACAGAAGACCAAAACAACAAGAGCAAAAAATAGTTCTACTCAAGTCTAGCTTAGTTAACCAATGAGTTCATTGGAGTTACTTACTGGAGAATGGGTGACTCCAAGGCAACTGCATCAGCAGAAATCCCACTCAAGCATGGGTGAGGACTCATGAAAGCTGCATCTCTGGAACTCTCTGCAGCTGTTGCAGGCAGCTCAGCAGGCTGGGGAGCATCTTCTTCCCAGCGGTTCATACTGTCTGTGTAACCTTGATTATTCACTTTCTGAATCTTGCAAACTTCAGGGACTTCTTGACACTTGAGAGTTTTGTTGACTTCCTGAGTCCTGTAAGTTTCATTTACTTTCTGAGTTTTACCAAGTTTCCCTCTGGGAGAGACTGTTTCAATATGAGGGAAGTGGCTACATAACAGGAGCCAACTCCTTGATTTAGAGTGTGAACAATTGTGAGGCCCTGGGATTTTATTTGTTTAGATCTGTTCAAAATGATCATCTCACATGCATTAAGCCTGGCAAGCTGCCTTTCGATGAGATGGATCAGAAACTGTGATGAGCCACCATCACATGAACAATTGCCCAAAGAGAAGAAATCTTAAAACATTGTATTTTTTCTTAAATACAGGTTTGAAAAATTGACATTTTGCTAGACAAAAGTTTTTTAAATTTATTACTTATTTATTCATGTTACATCTCAATTGTAGCCCCTCCCTGTCTCTTCCCAGTCCCACCCTCCCTCACTTGTTCCCCCTCTCCCTCTCCTATTCCTCAGAAGAGGGGAGCTCCCCTACCCACCCGCTCTAGCTCATGAAGTCGCATCAAGACTGAGCACATCGTCTTCCCCTATGGCTTGGTGAGGCAGCCCCTGCAGGGGGGAAGTGATCAAAAAACAGGCAACAGAGTCTATGTCAGAGATAACCCCTGTTTTTCTTACTAGGGAACCCATGTGAAGCCTGAGCTGCCCATCTGCTACGTCTGTGTAAGGGGACCTTGGTCCAATCTATGCATGATCCTTGGTTGGTCCTTCAATCTCTGCAAGCTCCTCTAGGCCCTTGTTAGTTGACTTTATGGTCTTGTGGAGCTCTTCTCATCTCCAGGTCCTTTCATCCATCTCTCCTCCCCTCACTCTTCCACAAGTCTCCCTATGTTTCACCTAATGTTTGGCTGTGAGTCTCTTCGTCTGTTTCCATCAGCTGCTGTATGGAACCTCTCAGAGGACAGCTATGCTCGGCTCCTGTCTGCAAGCATAGCAGAGAATCATTATAGTGTCAGGGCTTGGCTCTCTCCCATGAAGTGGGTCTCAGGTTGGGCCAGGCACTGGTTGGACATTCCCTCAATCTCTGCTCTAGCTTTATCCCTGCACATCCTGTAGACAGGGTAAATTTTGAGTCAAAGTTTTTGTGGATGGGTTGGTGTTCCCCTCCCTCCACTAGGAGTCCTGTATAGGTAGAGGGTGTCCTTTTCACTCTTCATGACCTCTGCTACTAGGAGTCCAGCTAGAGTCACCCCCATATCATCCCAGAAGCCTACCTGTTCTAGGCCTCCAGCTTGTCACAGAGATGCCACTGCCCATGGTTTCTCTTCTCCCTACAGGCCCTCTGTCCTCCTACCCCATTCTCCCCAGGTCTGATCTCCACTCTCGTTTCTCTCTGTGTTCCCTCTCCTACCTTGTTCCATCCCATTGACCCCTTCCACTCAGACTGAAGAATTTTTGACATGTTTATTATGATCACATATGACTTTTACACACAGCATGTGATTCTCTTGAACTTAAGGTGCTTAACATCCTAGAGCTTTGCACTCAGAAGTGTTCTAGTGGGGCAGAGCCAGCCAGCAGGTATGCTCAGTGCCAGCCACAGAGAATGCCATGTGTCATAGGGAACTAACTCAGACTTCTGATGATGCTATCTGGGATTCTTTAGAAAACATTTGGAAATACTAAAAGCATAATGTAAGAGCAGAAGGGCACCAGTCACTTATTATGCACCAGACTCTCAACTGAGAGCTTTGCGTGGGTGATCTCCTGTGCTCCACAGTGGCTCTCTGAGGAAGCATCCTCTGTGTTTGATGGGCAGGAAGCAGAGAGCTGCAGCACTGGCCTTCAGCTTCTTGCTAGGGTGTGCTTGCGGGATGCCAGCCTGGCACGCCTACACAGCTGGATGACTGTGAGTCACAGTCCCTCAGCCTCCACACACATGCTTTGGCCTCCTTTTACTTATTATTTCATCTTGAAATGATGCAAACTAAAAATAAACTTAAAAAGTAATTAGTGGGGCCTATACTTGAAGAAGCGTGTTTGATCAAGCTGTGGGACCTTCAGCTAAGATTGGAGTTTGTGACATGCCGAGGGAAGAAGCACAGCGATTTTGGCCAAATATATTTACATTTTCTCCCAGATGATTAACTATGGCAGCTTGCAAGTGAAATACTTTCGAGTACTCATGAACATTACCCATGTAGCTTTATCTTCTGATTAAGCTGCATATGTTCTTTGAGGTTTCAAGATGCTCAGAGTTCTGAGTTTCATAGATTTGGGTGGGTGCTGGAGAGAATCTCATGCATTTTTTGGGGGGGATTTCAAGGGATTCTGTTGACCAGGCATCATCCTTTTCTTCTGTCCTAGCTCTGAACCACATCGCTAATGTTAATACTGTAAGTAATAGTACCTAGAGCAAGTGCAGAGTTGAGCTTGATGTAAGAGCACACTGGTGAGCTTTCTGTGACTGTAATCAAGTTTCTGAGTCAATCAGCTTATAGAACAGAGAGGGTTATTTTGGTTCACAGTCTTGAAGTTTCGGCCTGCAGTCTTGCATCCACTGCTTTTGGTAGAGGCCTATGGCACAATCACCTGTAGGAAGAAAACCATCTACCACTGTGGCCATAGCGAAGGAAAGGAAGAAGGTGTCAGGGTCCAGTGTTCTCCATGACCTAAAGATTTTCTACTTTGTCCCATTTCTTAAAAGTTCCTCAATTTCCCAGTAGCTCTGTCTTTGGGAGCAAAATTTTACCTGCCAGGTATTCAAGATCCAAGCCATAGCAGAGGCAGATGGGAAAATTCATGAGCTTGGACTTGACTCGATCTCTCACTATAAGCCACTTTCCAGGTCAGTTGAGTGACTTTTTCTGGCTGTTGTAAAGATGAAAACCCACCTCTGTGTTGATTTTCAACTTTACAGTAGCAGAATTCATTGCTCTCTGCTTCCTGACTGCAGATTCTGTGTGACGAAAAGCCTCGTGGCTAAGTTTGGGGTTGTTAGGAGGGGGCTATTGGAACCCAAGAAAAATCTAGGGCCCCTTGGGGTCAGTGGAACCGTTCTCTACCAGGAAAGTCTGTAAGACTTTACTTGTATTTTTCTCTGAGCTATTTTCTTGTCCTTTAGTTTGGTAATTGCCAGAGAAAACCTACCAGCTAGCAGGTATCAAGAGTAGTCTAGTGTTAAAGCTGTAGAGGTGTGTTCAGACTCAGATGCAGACACAATTGGACTCTGGGAAAGCTATGCACTTTACACATTTCTCATTGCCCTTATCAGGAAGTCTGCTGGTCTCAGCAAACACTGGCCAACGGTGGGAAGGGAAGCTGCCTTTGCTGTAGTCTGGTTTGTAGAGCAGCTAAGTGGTGGCTTGCAGCAATGGCCAGCTCTGGCTGGGGTGTGGAGGGCTAGCTTCTCTACAGTGCCCTCAGAGTGCTCTCAGTCTTGCTTGGTATTCTCACTCAACATATTGCCTGCTTCCACCCAGAGCCATTGATTAAGGTGTGGGTAAGGCCTGAGAAGCTTTGTCTCTACAGCAATGTTAAGTGCTCCTGGTGCTTGTTCTGAGGTGTGCTTGGGTGCATCAGCACATGTTAATGGTGAGACTGTGGAAACAAGCAACAACATCATCTCCTCCTATGCTGGTCACTGTTAGTTCATTCTGTCACACTTTGGAAGATTCATGGGCACATTCATTGTCAAGGCTATGAGTAGTTGGGTGAGACATTATCTGGCATGAAATCAACTCACAGACTGAATTTTCTTTTTGACATGTTTGTTTGCTTGCATGTGTGAAGGTGTGAACGTGTGTGCTTGTTTACATGTGTGTGTGTGTGTTGGCCTACATGTATGTATAGGTCTGTATTTGTGTATGTGATGACTTACATAGGAGTACTGTGTGTTGGCTTACATGTGTGTGCAGAAGTGTATGTGTGTTGGTTCCTGTGTCTGCTTATGTGTGTGAAGGTGTATGTGTGTTTACATGTGTGTTCATGTGTGTGTGTTTGTGTGTGTGTGTAGGTGTATATTTGCGTGCGTTGGCTTACATGGATGTGCAGAGTACGTGTGTTGGCTTGCAGATGTGTATGTGTGCATGTGCGTGTTTGCTCACATGAGTGTGTGTGTATGTGTGAGTGTGTTGGCCTACATGAGTGTGCAGATGTGTACATGTGTGTTGGTTTACATGAATGTGCAGGTGTGTATGTGGGAGTGTGTTGGCTTACATGAGTGTGCAGGTATGTGCATGAATGTGTAGGCCTACATGAGTGTGCATGTGTGTGTATGAGTGTGTTGGCCTACTTAGGTATGTAGGTATATATGTGTGAGTATGTTGCCCTACATGAGTGTGAGGCTTACATGAATGTACAGGTATGTATGTGTGTGTTGGCTTATATGAGTATGCAGATGTATATATGTGTGTTGGTTTACATGAGTGTGTAGATGTGTATGTTTGAGTGTGTTGGCTTTCATGAGTGTGTAGATGTGTGTGTGTGTTTGAGTGCGTTGGCTTGCATGAGTGTGCAGGTATATATGTGTGAGTGTGTTGGCTTACATGAATGTGCAGATGTATATATGTGTGTTGGTTTACATGAGTGTGCAGGTGTGTATGTTTGAGTGTGTCGTCTTGCGTGAATGTGCAGGTGTGTATGTGTAGGTGCAGCTGCAGACAAGAGGAAAGCCTCAACTATTCGTCCTCAGCTGCCATCCATCTTTTTCTGTCTTGAGCCAGGTTTTCTCACTGCCCTGGGAGTCACTGATTATGCTAGGCTGGCTGACCTGTGACCTCTGGGGACACCCTGTCTTTGCCTCCCCAGTGCTGAGTTACCGTTGTGGAAAACATGCCCACTTCAAAGTCAGTTCTGGGCATTTCTTTTCAGTCGCAAGGCAAACATGTTAGTGACTAAGCCATTTCTCCAGCCTCAGGTGACTAAATCTTAATTATGAACTCATGAGTTATTATTATCACTTTTTGCTTCTACATTCAGCATCTAATCCTTGAACAGCCACAGAAATGAAAAAGACCCGCTGTGAGGCTGCACCCTGTCCAGGCAGTAATGTCTTCTGTTATAGATTTCCACAAGGGGAAAAAAAACCCTGAGAATGTGACCATTGCAGTTCTATTTGGTTAAGTGTTATTATTTGTACTAAAAATGTTCTCTTGTATTAGCATACAACAAAATGCCCAACTCAAATCAGTGGTGGTTTAAGAATATGCTAACTAGCTGGGTATAGTAATGCATGCCTTTGTTCCCAGCACTTAGGAGGCAGAGGCAGCCAGATCTCTGAGTTCAAGGACAGCTTGGCCTACAAAGTGAATTCCAAGACAGGGCTATGTAGAGAAACACTGTTTTAAAACAAACAAACAAACAAACAAACACCAAAATAAAAACAAAAACAAAAACAGGACAACCAGATTGTTTATACCATGGCTCATAGAGTAGTATCCTGTGATCAATAAATGTTATTTTTAGAATGGGTGTTACAATTCTGAGACCTAAGACCAAGCATGATTAAAGAAAAGATTCTCTATGCATTTATCCACTCTGTCTTAATTTCAACTCAGGTGATAAGATCCAGAGTCACCCCAGCCTCTTGCTTTCCACCACAACATTCATTTTTCATCCTGGCTTAAAAGAGTCGGTAAGAGTAGCCACTGTTAGCCCACAGGGGGCTGTGCAGGCTGCTGGAGTCTGTGGGGGGATATGAACATGCGTCAGTGGGGAGAGACTTGGCTTCCTGACTGTTTTGAAGAACAGTAGGTGCAAGAAGATGGCTCAGACCTTCATTCGGTTTCTAGAAAGCAGGGGACAGAATTCCTGGGAGGAAAATGCCACACACCAGAAGAGGAGCACAAATCTTACCACAGAGCAGGTTGGAGAGATGGCTTAGAGGTCAAGAACTCATACTGCTTTCCCAGAGGACCCTGAGTTTGGCCCCCAGCATACATGAGATACACCCCCCCGCAACTCCAGCTCAAAGATATTTGGCACCCTCTTCAGGCCTCTGTGGGCACTGAATCCATGCCCACACCCACACAGAAAAACATACATAATTGAAAGTAAAATGTTTTTAATTGAAAATATTTTTTTTCATACAATAAACTGTATTCAGTTTCCCCTCCTTCATCTCCTCCCAGATCTTCCTCACTTGCTGACCTGTCTGTCTCCACATCTTCTTCCCTTCTGTCTTTAGAAAACAAAGAAGCAAACAATCAAACTAGAATAAAACGAAACAGACAGGAAAAAAAACCCACACAGACACACAGACATATGCATAAACACACGAACCCCAAAATAAGAACACAAAACCAGAAACTATAATAATAAGCAAAAGGCCAGTAAAGTAAAAACAAAGAAAGAAAGAAAGAAAGAAAACAAAGAATTATGAGACAAAAAACAAACAAACAAACAAAAAACCAAAAAACCCCCCAAAACTCCAAATACCATTCAATTAATGTTGTGTTGGCCTCTGCTGCTGGGCATGGGACCTGCCCTTAAGTGCAGTTTGTATACACAGTGACACTTTATCAGAGAACACTCACTTTTCCTTTGCTAATGGTTGAGTATACACAGTGACACTTCATCAGAGAACACTCACTTTTCCTTTGCTAATGGTTGACACTTGGAGATAGCTTCTGGGTTAGCTACGCAGGCTCATGTCACTTCTCATCTCAGTACTGGGACTCTAAATGGCTGGAGCCTGTGCAGACCCCGTGCGTGCTGCCATGGTCTCTGTGAGTTCAGATGTGTATTGGTCCTGTTGTGTCTGGAAGGCTTTGTTTCCTTGGTGTCCTGCACCCCCATTTATGCTGACTAGTTTTATGTCATCTTGACCCAAGCTAGTCAGTCATCTGAAAGAAGAGAACTTCAATTGAGAAATTGCTCCTAAGGCATTTTCTTAATTAGTGATTGATGTGGGAGGGCCCTGCCCATTGTGGGTTCTATAAGAAAGGAGGTTAAGCATGTCATGGACAGCAAGCCAGTAAGCACAACCCTTTTATGGCCTCTACATCAGCTCCTGCCTCCAGGATCCTGCCCTGTTTGAGTTCCTGTCCTGACTTCCTTTGATGACAAACTGTGTTGTGGAAGCATAAGTCAAACAAACCCTTTCCTTGTGTGTTTCATCACAGTAGCAGTAACCCTGCCAAAGACACCCCTGGCTCTTACAGCCTTTCTCCCTCTTCTGCATAGCTCCCAGAACCTGGAAAGGAGGATTTTGAGGAAGACATACCATTTAGGACTGTTCTAAGATCTCTGGACTTCATCACATTGTTTAGCTGTGGGTCTCTATATTCCTCCTGCAGGAGGAAGCTTCTCTGATAGTGGCTGAAAACACAGATCTATGGTGTCCCCACAGGAATGGCTCCCATAGACTCATGCATTTGAATTCTTGATCCATAAGGAGTGGCACTATTAGGAGGTGTGGCCTTATTGGAGTAGGTGTGGCCTTATTGGAGTAGGTGTGGCCTTATTGGAGTAGGTGTGGCCTGGTTGGAGTAGGTGTGGCCTGGTTGGAGGAAGTGTATCATTGTAGGAATAGGATTTGAGGGATTATATGTGCTCAAGCTATGCCCACTGTGGCCCTGCCTGCAGAATAAGATGTAGAACTCTTGGCTTCTCCAGCACCATGTCTGCCTGGATACTGCCATGCTTCCCACCATGATGATAATGGACGAAACCTCTGAAACTGTAACCAAGTACCAAATAAACATTTTCCTTATAAGAATTGCCTTGGTCATGGTGTCTCTTCACAGCATTGGAAACCCTATCTAAGACATATAGCTATAGCAGAATGTCATTTGGAGTCATTTAATTGCTATGTTTCTTTAGCAGAACAATGGTATTCAGTTTTCCCCTAGGTCTGTGACCTATCTAGTCTCAGTTTCTAAGACACTAGAGCAGTGTCATGCATGGATGGGTTCCATCTCATGGAAAGGTTGGGCTGGGGAGACAGATTAGTCAGTATGGTGCTTTCTGTACAAGCATGAGGAGTTGGGTTTGAGAACACGCACTAAAGATGCCAGGCATGTTGATATGTACTTGCAATCCCAGAGCTGATGAGGCAGAAACAAGCATGTCCCTGATCTCTTTGGCCAGCCAGCCTAGCCTTCTTGGTGAGTTCTAAGCCAGTTTGAGATACCATCTGGGGGGGGCAGGGGAAGGTGGATATGGTTGAGGAGCAATGGTGGATGTTGCCCTCTGACTTCCATGTACATATGTAGACTCATGCAATACCTGTACACTCAAATAAACATGTACACACACACACACACACACGTACACACACACACACACACACACACACGTTTTTAAAAAAGGGAGACCTAAGGCCAAGAAAATTTGCACAAACTTGTTATTTAACCCTAAATTTCCTATCTCTTTCTCTTGTTAATTCAGTGTCTTAGCCCATGCCTCTCTGCTTTCCCACATTTTCTCACTTCACTACTCTCTGTTTAATTCAGTATTTATGACAGTGTTCATTCTCAACTTGACACGATGTGGAATCCACACAGGAAAAGAGACTTAATGAGGAATTGTCTAGATCAGATTGGCCTATGTGTGTGTCTCAGTCGGTGTCCTATTGCTGTGAAGAGACACCATGACCATGGCAACTCTTACAGAGGCAAGCATTTAATTGGTGCGTGCTTACAGGTTCAGAGGTTTAAGCTGTTTTCACTATGGAGGAAGTATGGAAGCACATGGGCAGACATGGTATAGAAGGAGTAACTGCGAGTTCCACATCCAGATCTGCAGGCAGTAAGAAGAGAAGGAGGGAAGGAAAGAGGGAGGGAGGGAGAGGGAGAGGGAGAGGGAGAGGGAGAGGGAGAGGGAGGGGGAGGGTGAGGGTGAGGGGGAGAGGGAGAGAGAGAGAGAGAGAGAGAGAGAGAGAGAGAGAGAGAGAGAGAAAGAGAGAGAGAGAAAGTCCGCTCCCAGTGACCCAGTGACACACTTCTTCTAACAAGGCCACAGCCCTTTCAACAAGACCAAAGCTCCTAATTTCTCTCAAGCATCACCACATCTGAATGATCAAACATTCAAATATTTGAGCCTATGAGGGCCATTGCTATCCAAACCACCACAGGCCATGCCTGTCTTGATTGGTAATTGATGTGGGAAGACCCGGCCCACTGTGGGTGGCACCATTCTCTAGACAGTATAGAGAGAGGATGAGCATGAGTCCCACATGTGCTTCTCTCTCTGCTTTTGACTGTGTATCTGACTAGTTCCTTCAAGTTCCTGCCTTGACTTCCCTGCTGTGATAGACTGTGATCTGGAATTGTGGATTGAATGAACCCTTCCTCCGCTAAGTTGCTCTTTGTCAGGGTATTTTATGACAGCTATCTTAGGCTCTGTGGCATGTAAAACTTGCATTAACTAATTTGTGTGCTTTTACTATGTTAATTTGTCTTAGGTCAATTTTACTCTCAGGCTTGGTTATAAATCTTAGGAGCGTCAAGTCAAGACTCTGTCTTCCTCACAACACTGAGATACAGAATTAATAAGTCTGCCAAGGAAAGTGGTTTACAACAGGAGGCCATTCAACCTGGCTTCACGACAGAGTGCAGTATTAGGGTATACTTCTGGATATAACAACTGAAGACAATCAGAGACCAGAGTCTAGGAATGCTACTAAACAACCCAGAATTTTCATGACCTCTTTCTCCCACCCCTCAACAGAGAACTGTTGGGCTAAAGATAAAGAACCCGAGCCTAGGGTCTATGAGCAAGGAGCTATGTTCTCTGCTTGTCTCACTCTAATGGGAGCATTGCGAACAAGTGTCTGTTCACTCCAGATAGGACACGGATGACAGATCAAAGAATTAATCCCCCCAAGCCTAGCATAGTGAACCAGTATGCTTAGTGGGGTGACTTACAGGAGTTAGGGTGAGGGGTTGGTTAGGGGAACATAGACCACGCCAAGTAGTTGTGTCACCAGCAGCCCAATCCAGCATGAGTAAAGGTCTCTGTACCACTTGCAGGCATGACAGCTACTTGGAGTTTCTCCCATTCCCAGAAGCTAATTCTGCATGTATAACCACATGGGGGCGCCTTGTGAATCTTGGAAGTTTCAGGAGCTTCCTGAGCCTTTGCAGGACACTTTCTTTCACTAGGAGGAAATAGCAGCATGGCCACCTTCCATCCTCTGGAGTCTTTGTAAGTCACTCATCCAGCTAAGTCTCACTTTCCATTGAGGGTACCCAAAAGACCCCCCTGGGAGCACCTGTTGCCATCCAGTCAGTCAGCCAGGTGGAAGAGGGGGGCCCAGGCAAGCGCCAGGCTAGGGCCGTTTGGGAGGCACTGATGCAGCCTCTCTTTGCAGGCCCAGCAAACCACAAGACCTTGACTTCAAAGGCTGAGAAGCAAACAGGCCCCTTTTCTGTTATCATCCCTCAGAGTAGCAGAAGTCATTAAGTAGCGGTGTGAAGGAAGAGTGATGATTTCTTTCCCTTCAGACACCATGTTCAGTTAATTTATTCTGACTGGATGTGGAGCGACTGGGCACCGGACAGCGTGTGGAAACACATGTCTATCCCTCATTATCTCTAATGGGAGTTTCAAAGCCACGCTCAGATTTAGTATCCTATTTGGTCTGACTTGTATAACACCTGTCAGTAGGCCGCTTGCCTGCTATGTCATTAATATTTAAATAATGCGATGTAAAGGTCAAACTGCGCCCACGGCAATATTAAAATGCAGCATTCCTTTTTCTTAGATGGTGATGTGGCTGAGTGTGGAGACTTGTAAGAGACAGCGGAAGGTAATAGCCCTGCCTAGGAGAGAGCAAGTTGCATGTATGTTCATTGCATTGATAAATTCATGATCCACCGTTTCTCTCTCTCTCTCTCTCTCTCTCTCTCTCTCTCTCTCTCTCTCTCTCTCTCTTTTTGGACTGAAATTGTACATTGTTTCATAGCAGGGAATTGGATCAGGGACCTATGGAAAGTGACAGACACACAGACAGTTGATTAAGAAAGATGAAGGCATGCTGGAAACAGGCTTGAGAGACAGAGCAAGTAAAGGTCAATGGTGCTGGCCGCAGACTCAGGTGGACCAAGCCCGGATCCGGACCCTTCTGCATTTATCGTGCCTGGCTTTTCTCCAGCTTGGTCTCTTACGTTAGCTCTCAGCCAGGTGCCTCCAGTCTTCCTTTGGGGTCTTTGTCTTCTTTTACACGTTAATCTTGGTGCCTCTTTTGCCCACCCAATTCTTTTGACACAACTGGAAAGCCCCCATTTGTGTACACAGTGTGCTGTGCAGTGAGTGTTGTGGGCCTCCCTCCCTTAAGATGCTCGCGGCAGCTGCACTTGAACCCTTGGGACAGACTGTAGGAAGTGGTGCTGAGGGAGGAGAAGGCAGGATGTGAGGGTGACTTTCTGGTTTTTGGATTGTCAGCTCCATGGGTGGTGGTATAGTTATTGGGTCGTGTGTACCAAGAGACACTGGATGGCATGAAGGCTGGAGCCCACTTTGGCAGTGAGCCTCAATTGCTAGAGGTACATACAAACGGAGACGGCCAACAGGTCTGTTTGCCATGCGGGTCTGACTTGGGAGGGCTGCCAACACTGGTCTCCTCTCAATTCGTATCTTTCTGGAATCATTCTTGTCTTTCATGTCCACTTTCCCTCCTGCTGCCACTGAAGCTGTTTTTTTACTCTAGAGTGCAGATACTGTCAGCCGAAGATAGTATTCCTTAACCAGTAGGGGTGTGTGCGAGCATGCGCATGTGCTCAGGGTCATAAAGGCCAGAGAACAGCCTCCCATGCTGTTCTTCAGATCCCATCTACCCTGTATTTTGCGACAGGATATTTTTCTGGCCTGGAGCTTACCAGTTAGGCAAGGTTGGTTGTCCATGAGCTGCAGAGATTCTCCTGTCTCAGGCTCCCCAGCACATGGATTACAAATGCACTTTTGGTTGTTGTTTATTTGTTTTTTTTCCTTTTTCTTTTTTCCATTTATTTATTTATTTATAATATATTTTATTAATTTATTCATATTACATCTCAATTGTTATCCCATCCCTTGTATCCTCCCATTCCTCCCTCCCTCACATTTTCCCCTTACTCCCCTCCCCTATGACTGTGACTGAGGGGGAGCTCTTCCCCCTGTATATGCTCGTAGGGCATCAAGTCTCTTCTTGGTAGCCTGCTATCCTTCCTCTGAGTGCCACCAGGCCCCCCCCCATCCAGGGGACATGGTCAAATATGGGGCACCAGAGTTTGTACTTACTTATTTACTTAATCAATCTCTTTATAGCCTGATCCCAGCCCTCTTCCTCCTCACTTCCCAGTTTCACCCTCACACTGCTTCCCGCTAACCCCCAGCTCCTTTTCCTCAAGGGGCACCAGCCCACCTTGGCACCTCAAAGTCTTGAAGCAGGACTGAGCTCATCCTCTTCCCCTGAGGCTAGACAAGGTAGCTCAGCTAGGGGAAAGGGATCCAAAGGCAGGCAACAGAGTCAGAGAGAGCCCCTACTCCCATTGTTAGGGAACTCACATGATGATCAAGTTGCAAATCTCCTATATATGTGTAAGGGGTCTAGGTCCAGACTCTGCATGCTTTTTGGTTAGTGGTTCAGGCTCTGTGAGGCCCCATGGGCCCAGGTTAGTTGACTCTGTAGATCTTCTTCTTCTTCTTCTTCTTCTTCTTCTTCTTCTTCTTCTTCTTCTTCTTCTTCTCCTCCTCCTCCTCCTCCTCCTCCTCCTCCTCCTTCTTCTTCTTCTTGTTTTCTTGTGTTTTTTTTTCGAGACAGGGTTTCTCTGTGTAGCCTTGGCTGTCCTGGACTCATTTTGTAGTCCAGGCTGGCCTTGAACTCACAGAGATCCTCCTGCCTCTGCCTCCCAAATGCTAAGATTAAAGGCATGTGCCACAACCACCTTGCAGACTCCATAGGTCTTTTTGTAGAGTCCTTGAACCTTTTGGCTCCCTCAATCCTTCCTCTGACTCTTCCACAAAACTCCCTGAGATCGGCTTATTGTGGCTGTGAGTCTCTGCATCTGTTTCCATCAGCCTGTCAAGACAGCTATCCTAGACTCCTGTCTTTAAGCATAGCAGAGTGTCACTAATAGTGTCCTGTTGGCTCTCTTCCATGGAGTAGGTCTCAAGTTGAGCTAGTCATTGGTTGGCCATTCTCTCAACCTCTGCTTCATTCTTAGTCTCTACACTTCTTGTAGGCAAGACAAATTTTGGGTCGAAGGTTTTATGGGTGGGTTGGTGCTCCCCTCCCTCCACTGGAAATCCTACCTGGCTACAGGAGGTGGCAGCTTCCTGTTCCGTATCCCCTGCTACTAGGAGTCTCATCTAGGGTCACTCCCATAAACAGCTAGGCACCTACCCTGTCCCGGAGATGTTCCTCTCACCAATTTCTGTTTTTTTCTCTCAGTCCTCCCCCTTCCCCACTCTTCCCTCACCTGATGATTCCCCACCCCTGTTACTCTCCCTACCCCCTCTCCTACCTAGTTACCTCTTTCCATCTACTTCAAGTGTCTGTTTTATTTCCACTTCTGAGTGAGAGTCAGGCCTCCTCCCTTGGGCCCTTCTTGGCTTCTTTGGATCTGTGGATTGTAGCATGGTTATCCTGTACATTATGGCTAAGTGAGTACACACTATGCCTGTCTTTCTGGGTCTGGATTACCTCACCTAGGACAATCTTTTCTAGTTCCATCCATTTGCCTGAAAGTTGGATGATGTTTCTGTTTTTAAAAGCTAAGTCGTATTCCATCGTGTGAGTGTGCCACATTTTCTTTATCCATTTTTTTGTTTGAGGAGCAACTAACTTATTTTTAATTAATTAATTAGTTTTGATTATTTGTTTATTTATTTATTTATTACTCTTGGATTTGAACTCATGTCCTCATGCCTGCAAGGCCAGTACTTTACTGACTGATCCCTGTCCAGTGGGTCCCTGATAGCTGTTCGAGATTCAGCCCACTTTGGTGACAGACACCCTGACCAAAAGCGACTTAAGGGAAGAAATGGTAGATTTGGGTTACACCTCTAAGTCTCAGTCCATCGCTGAAAGAAGTCAGCCTTGGAACTCGAAGCAGAACGCACGGAGGAACACTGGGTTCTGCCTTATTCTTCGGCTACCTTTCTTCTATATAGCCCAGGACTACTTACCCAGGGAAAGATGCCACCTGTGGTGGCTGGGCCCACTTGTATCAATTAATGATGAAGTTATACCTGCCTTTCTCTTTGACGCCCAGGCCAAGCTGACCTGAGCAACCCTTCAACTGAAACCCTTCTCAGGTACTGTGGATGAAGTCAACAGTCCAAACAGGAAGGGACGATTTGGCTCCTGAAGCAGAGTGGTCTTGACATCGCAGAGCCTGATGCTGACATTTCCAGACTCAGCTGATGCTGAATCTACTGACTGCACTCACTGGAGATGAGGAGACAGGCTGTTTCTTCTTTTGATCACAGGAATAGCAATCAATCATGCAACTGTTACTTTTATCAACAAATCAACAGCTCTCTGAAGCCGCTTACACTCTGCCTTTTCAAAACTTCAGTGGTAGATTTCTGTCTTCTCCTCCCTCACACACACACACCCTGCATCTGCCTAACAGAAAGAATTAACTGCTGCCCCTTTCCTTTTGTATGAGTGTATGAAAACCCAGACACAGGACCTAGGAAAAAACCCAGTTATAGGAAAAAAGAAAGCAAAGCCCTCTCCATGTATCTTCTGAAAAGTTATAGAACAAACATTAAGGTATAAATATGCCCCAATTCATCAGTTCTTGCATATCTTAAAAGAAAAGACTCTTAATGGGGTGAGAGGATGTTTGTCAATTCAATAGCTTCTTTGAAAAAAACACCCTCTCATTTTTTGCTGCCATAGAAACTGTCTCTTTCAAGTGGATTATAAATAAAAACAGGGCCTTCTGGCTTTGTGTTTAAATTATATGTGCATTCTCTTTTCAATAGAAGGACTATACCAAGGTGTTTGGCCTGTTGATCTTACTCTCTCTTTTGTGTTTGATTGAACAGATTTTGTAGTCATAGAGAACACTTAAGTTTGTCCTTCTGGGTTAAGAGGTAAAAAGAAAAATGCAGATTTTAGAGATGTAGATATTTATTGTAATCATTCAGAGGCATTGGGTACCCAAGAGTAGAAGAATCAAGGAAATAAATTAAAACATGAACTCTTTCCCTGTCTCATGTATGGTTAAACCAGCATCATGGGTTTATTGGGAGTCTCTCACTGTCCTGGCATTGCCAAGGCTACAGCTGTTCTGAGACTGATTAGCACAACTTCCTTTGTGCGGAAAGTCAAGTGTTTTATTAGAGCGAGTGAGGCTACCTTTGTCTGCCCTGTGTCTGCCTTGTTAGGTGACTGACCGATGTTATGGAAAAGTATATTTGAGAGAGAACCTGAATCAATGGGAAGAGGATGAAGAGGAGGAGGAGGAAGAGGAAGAAGAGAAGGAAGAGAAAGAGAAGGAAGAGGAGGAGGAAGAGGAGGAGGAGGAAGAGGAAGAAGAGAAGGAAGAGAAAGAGAAGGAAGAGGAGGAGGAAGAGGAGGAGGAGGAAGAAGAGGAAGAAGAGGAGGAGGAGAAAGAGAAGGAAGAGGAGGAGGAGGAGGAGAGGGAAGGTGGGAAGAGAGGGGCAGAGAGAGGAGGAGGGAGGGAGAAAAGAGAAAAAGAAGGAGGTGGGGTCCCTTGCTGTCAAGGAACAACTTCCTGGTAGAGAAAAGCATCCTGGGAGTTTTAGAACTTGAATGCTTTCTCTGCCAGCCTTGAGGTAAGATATAATAGATTTTCCCCATGTACAATGTGGCTTTTCTGTTACCCTGATATGATCATGCTCTATCTTAGTGTATCATACAGTACCCTGTGACTTTGAAAATAAAACAAAACACACCTCAGGAAATAAGTGCAATCCAGGAGAACTGCTTTCAGAGGCTTCCTGTTTACGCATATACTTAGACAAATGTTTCTCTTTTGCATCTCTGTAGATTCCACCTTGCTAATGAAAATAATGAGTTTCTTTGTGTTTGCTCTTGACTCACTCTCCAAAGTCAGTATCTCTCTTCTCTTTTTGGTGTGTGTGTGTGCGTGTGTGTATGTGTATTGCATTGTGTTTCCCCAGGAAATTTTTTGTCATTCAACAGGAATTCTAAGCAGCCGTCTTTATCTCAGATGCCACATGGCCAGCATTTGCACAGTTATTTTTGAGTATTACAAGCAGAGCTCAGTTGGTCAAAGCCATTTCGTGTATAATGGCAAAATAAATATTTATTGTTGTGTTGATGACTGGAAATTGCTTGCTGGGATAGTCTAACTTTACCTTTCCTGGCTGCTACAAATACCAAGTGATGGCTCTTTTCTGGATTCTACCATCTGGAGATAACGTGGGAGTCAAAGCATAGAGGGCTTCAGAAGACCCTGGTAATCGACAGTGGTTACTAGATTGTCTCTCCTATCACCTCTAAGATGTCAAGGGTGAAGAGTCTTGTCTTACCTCAGTGTTGCTGGTACTTCCAGACAGAAATGCTTGTAAGTGTGTTTATTGACTTCGTTGTTTATCAGGGTGTAGGTGTGTCTTAGGTAACTTTCCACATACCCAGAGCCAGACCAGGGGTAAAAATTTGCTGGCAGGAGCTTTATTAAGAAAAGGCACACAGCTGGGGAGACAGATCTCTGCGTAGAGTGCTTGCCTTGTCATCATGAGAATATGAGCTTGATCCTTAAAACCCACATTAAAAACAAGCAAGCAGGGCTAGAGAGATGGCTCAGATGTTAAGAGCACTAGCTGCTCTTCCAGAGGTCATGGGTTCAATTCCCAGCAACCACGTGGTGGCTCACAACCATCTATAATAAGATCTGGCGCCCTCTTTTGGCGTGTAGTGCACATGCAGATAGAGCACTCACATAGATAAAATAAATAAATTAAATCTTTAAAAAATTCTAAGCAAGCAAACAAACAAACAAGTCATGGAGGTGCACGCTCGTAGCCTAATGCTGGCGGGGTGGATGCCTGAGGTTTACTGACAGCCAGTCTAGCATACACATGCTCTGACATACAGAGAAACATGTACACATATAAACTCCAACTGCAAAATGAACGAATAAAAAGAAGAGGTCCAAGAGGAGGGGGTTAATGAGAGAAAGAGCAGCACAGGGAGAGGAGGGAGAAGGCAAGCTAGAGTGCAGGCTCAGGCTAAGTCCTGCTGGGGACCGTGAGAATGGAGGAATCTTCATCTTCCTCCTCTGAGGGGTGGGCAGTGGTGGTCTTGCTTTGGGCTTGTTGTTTACAGTTTCCCCAGTGAAGGTGAGAGGCTGAGCCCTGAAGTGCCAGGGACTGGCTGTTCATTAGGACAAGAACATCATCTTACGTGTTGTGTAGGGGCTGGCATCTGGACACACAGCAAGCACACAGACACTGAACAATCCAGAAGGCACACCAAGAAGGGGAAGATTTGCCTGTCTGTGCTACAGTGTGGAGCGAGGCAGCATGGAGGTTCAAAAATGACTTCCTTTCATCAGGGTGGTTCCGCTGAAGGATGAGGTCAGCACTCAATGACTTCTGAGTCTGGAGTCATGGAAGTGGTCGCCAGCTTCTGGGCGTTTTTGACATGAGTGTTGCTGTTTCAAATTATACACGGGCTTTCCTTAATAAAATATGGCACTCAGAAATCTGAATGGTCTACAAAGACAGATTAAGGTATATCTTCTTATATCTCCTAAGAGTTTGCTGAAGCTAAAATTGGCAAACAAGCATTCCTGGAAAACCACGCAGAGATTAAAAACCAAAAACCAAAACCAAAACCAAAACAGCCTATCTCCAGGCTTATTCAAAGAGGCCAGAAAGTTTCTTCCTGGTTACAGCGTGTGTGTGTGTGTGTGTGTGTGTGTGTGTGTGTGTGTGTGTGTGTGTGTAGACCAGAAGTGAGATCTTCAATTACTCACCTCATTTGAGACAGGGTCTCTCACTGAGCCTAGAGCTCGGAGATTAGCGACACTGGCTGGCCAGCAAGCCCTAAGCGTCATTTTCCTCCATCTCCAGGTGTTCTGCCCCGCCAGCACTGGCGTTTGTAGTGCTACCTTGCCTGGCCTTTTTACATGGGAGCCAGGGATCTGAACTCAGGTCTTCATGCTTGTGAAGCGAGCATTTTACACACTGAGGCATCTCCTCAGCTCCCACCTTGCTTTTTGATACCTGGTCTCTCCCTGAAGCTGGAGCTTGCTGACTGACTTCACTTTCTGGTTCTCAAGCCCCAGGGATGCTCCTGTTTCTGCCTTGCCAGCACTGGGACCACAAGTGTGTGCTTCCACAACCATATCTGTTGCTGTGGGACAGAGCTCAGGTCTGAAATGCTTGTGCAGCGAGCACACACACACACACACACACACACACACACACATACACACACACACACACACACACACAGTGTGGAGGGGGTACAGAGTCATCATGCTAGAAGGAAAGAAGAGTGACACTTCTGGGTCACTCATACATGACCACTCTGAAAAAAAAATTCTAGTTTTAATGGAGTGTGATTTGAGCTGCTTATGTACCACACCAAGGAATCCAGGAACATATGGAAGAAATGTTCAGACACTGAAAATGTATAGATCGCCTCAGCGTGTACGCAGGAATTGTCTATACATTTGTCACAAGGAAAGAATGAAGCTTGTGATTAGCTTTCCCCGAGACTGGCAGATGAATGTGTAAAAGACAGGGAAAAGACAGACGCTGCATTTGCCAGCAGCTCATAAAACAGCAGAGCCTGTAGGTAAATGTGTGAGAACCAATTTCTTAGGGACGAAGGATGTTATCAAGAGCTCTGTGCTAACTGCAAACAACGTGAGATTTTAAAAAGAAATATCAGGAATACTTCTGTTTGGAAACACTCTGAGCTTTGGTCTCTATCGATAACTTTAAATATTTTTACTCCACAAAACTTGTGACATTTTCCTTCTAATGTATGTCTTTTTCCCCCTTTTACTGTGCAGCTCCCCTGTGCTGTCATTCATTTCTGTAACAAACAAGGATGCTGACCTCACCAGAAACCTTGAGGCATCCTTGTGATGTTACCTGGCATTCTTAGCAGAATCATCGTCAACAGATTCTGCTTCATTGTTTGTCTCTCACACTTTTGTGGTTACTGTGATTTAAGCAAGAAGACTAGTAGATACATCTATCTTTTATTCTATAATATTTTCGAGTGCACATACGTGCCTGTTTGCACACGTGTGAAGGGTTACACATGTGTGCACATACACATGGAGACCAGACCTCAACCTCAGGTGTCAGTCCTCAGGCACCATCTCTGCTTCCATTTCTTCCTTTGAGTCAGGGTCTCTCACTGGTCTAGACCTCATCACTGGCTGCCCAGTGAGACCCGGGGCTCTGCTTACTCCTGCCTCCCAGCGCTGGGATCACAAGTACATGTCCACACACCTCAATGTTTCATGTGGTTTC
This sequence comes from Acomys minous, assembly GCF_964271855.1. Lineage (NCBI taxonomy): Eukaryota > Metazoa > Chordata > Mammalia > Rodentia > Muridae > Acomys > Acomys minous. The sequence goes on along the minus strand of NC_140483.1, from coordinate 67,424,818 downwards.
TAAGATCAAACTCAGGTCAAAGGCAAGCACTTGGCTGATGGAGCCATCTGCCCAGCTCTATACGGTGCTATTTTTTTTTAACTAGTAGGAGAATACAGATGTGCAGTTGGCATTTTACACTGCAGTCTTGGGTCCCCTCTTTTTTTGTGTGTGTCTTATTTGGTGGGCTCCTAGATACTCCTGCAGTAGATTTCGCATCCTTATTGAAGGTCAAGTGCAGTAGGATGCAGGAAGAAGACTGGAGGATGCAGAGATCTGAAGCCTGTGGAAGTTACGCCTGAAATCTGTTGCTTCACTGTCTGTCCCCAAATTCTTTAACTGTCCTTTCTTCAAAAAGGTGAGTTTTAATCTCAGAATCCTCCCTCTTCCTCTAAGTGTGGCATCAACGAGCCATATGCTTATAAAGATCAGAGTAAGCCAGAAGCCATGGTGCTAGCACACGCCACTGAAATAAGAATGAGGTCGTTCTTCTGAACCTCATTGTTCACTCTGGAGCATGCAGCTGACACATCGCAGGGACCTTCGAACCTGGTAGGGAGGTGTGTGTGTGTGTGTGTGTGTGTGTGTGTGTGTGTGTGTGAGATGTGAACTCCTGTCAAGGGAGAACGGTGGACTTTGGAAGTGGCTCCTCCACATGACGGTAGCCCCGCTGACAGTTTGCTAACTCTGTCTGTCCTGAGAGACTGGGCACTCCAGCTAAGCAGCTTGTCCATCCTGCCCTCAGACACTGGGATGTGATAGATGTTATTGCTAAAATTAGCTATTTTTATCTTAAGTTAGTCCTGTTTTATTCATTTTTAAAGTCTTTTGTGTATGTGTGAGTGTGCATGCGTGTCAAGGCACATATGTAGAGGTGCGTGACTCAAATATCAGAGTTTTTCTTTCCCCTTAAGGAAGGAGGGCAAGCTGGTGGTTGACCACACCACTTCAAGATATGCTCTGTTTATATAACTGATCATTTTTTGATTTTATATTTCTGCTCATCTTGCCTAAGCTTGCACCTGTCATTTGTGTCAGGATCTCACACACTATGTCAAACATGTTCATTTATTGCTACATTTTTCTTTCTTTATAATTTACCTTTATTTTTTCCGTGTGTGTGTGTGTGTGTGTGTGTGTGTGTGTGTGTGTGTGTGTGTGTTAGTTATACCTGTGTATACATATGTGCTTACCTATGTGGGGTACACATGTATGTGATAGCCAGAGGTTAACCTATGTGTTTTTCTTGAAAGCTTTCCACTTTATATACCAAGGAAGGGTTTCTCAGTTGATCCCAGAATTCATGGATGTGGCTAGTCTAGCTAACAGCTTGTTCTGGGGATGCCCTGTCTCTGCCCCTCAAGATCTGGCATTGCAAGTGGCCACCCCATTCTTCTTAACGTTATGGTAGTTCTGTGCATCCGAACTCTGGTCCTTACCCCTGTGCAGCAAATGCTTTAGCATCTGAGACAACTCTCCAGCCTTTCATTTCTTTTTCTTTCTTTCTTTCTTTCTTTCTTTTTTTTTTTTTTTTTTGGTTTTTCGAGACAGGGTTTCTCTGTGTAGCCTTGGCTGTCCTGGACTCCCTTGATAGACCAGGCTGGCCTTGAACTCACAGCAATCCACCTGCCTCAGCCTCCCGAGTGCTGGGATTAAAGGTGTGCGCCACCACGCCCAGCCCTTAGCCCTTCATTTCTTATAACAGATGTTTCCCCAGCATATAATTTTTTCTATAAGATTTTTTAAAAGTTTTTTTTTATTGTGGGTCTATACATAGGTTTGTGCATAGTGGTACAGTGCCCTCAGAGGCCAGAGAGGCAGGTTATAATTCCTGGAACTGGAGTTACCCAAAGTTGTGCTGGGAGTGGGTGTTGGGCACCCAACTCATGTCCTCTGCAAGAGTGCTGCATGCTCCCATCCACTGAGCCATCTCTCCAGGCCCAAATCCTCGATCCATTTACACTTCGTCAAAGCTGAAGTTATTCCACAAAATTTTCTGTGGTTTGTCAGACAAATACCAGAAACTGTTCATTTGTTTACTTCCTGATCTTGTGGCTCTTCAAAACTTCCTGTAATTAATTTGACAGTGCGTAATCTTTTAAGATGTTCTATTCATGTTGGTACTTAAAAGTGTAGACGTTGATTAGAAATGCACTACCAGTCTCAGGAAACAAAAAGCTAATTCTATGTCATTTTGACTGAGCTATTCATATCCAAGGGGTTACCTGTAATCTTGGACCAGAGAAGGATACTGTGCCGGTAAATTTCTGTTTGAAGATTAAATGTTATTTGGGCTGTGATCTGTGCTTGGGTATTAATTTGTGAAGGTGACTGAGTCACTGTGCAAAGGCCGGTGGCATTGAAGGAAGAATTTCTATTAGTTACATTTCCCTGAGAGAGAGGCCTTGCCCTATCTGCAGGGCCACCTGGGAAAGCTTTTGATCAGGCAGAAGCAGGGGTGAGGGGAAAGAATGGTCCAGATGCTTTAAAGCAGATTCCGTAGAAAGTAGAAGAGGACTGGATGAAAAGCGGAGGGCTGGGTCATTTGACTCAGTCCAACAAGCACTGGGTCATGGGCACTGTTCTTAACTATGCAGCAACTGGCGCTGGGCTGAACAAGACAGAGAAATACCGCTTGCTGGTGCACAGGGTGCGCACGCCAGATGGAGAAGGAGCTCTGGTGTGCAGATACACATTTGTTTATTTTGCAGATACAAAGAATCTGTTCCTGGGGCTGGGGAGATGGCTCAGTTAGGAAAGTGCTTGGGGTGCAATCAGGAGGACAGTTACCCACAGTAAAGCTGGGCATGACAGCGTGTGCCTCTCCTCACAGCTTTGGGGAGATCCCTGGGCTAACTGTCTATGGAGTTACTTTCTCAAAAAATGAGATTTATTTAGTACTTGAGAAACAACAATATCTGAGGTTGTCTTCTGGCCTCTACATGCATGTAACACAAATTAATATAAACCTGTAAAGTATGGCCCTGGGAGTGACAGTTGCTCCCTGGATTCAGGTCTTTTTGTTTTTTCTTTCTTTCTTTCTTTCTTTCTTTCTTTCTTTCTTTCTTTTCTTTCTTTTTTTGAGGCAGGGCTCTTTCTCTATAGCCCTGGCTGTCCTGGAACTCACTATGTAAACCAGGCTGACCTTGAATTTACAGAGATTGTCTACCTCTGGAATTAATGTATTATTAAAGCATCACCACATCTGGCCTCTAGGGTCTTTAAGACATACACATATCAGAAGACATAGAAACTAATCACGACCTGCCATTACCTTCACAGTTGTCTTCCCAGCTACCCCAGTTATCTGCCTGTCTCTTGCTGTTTGTTTGTGCTTTTCTCTACAGGGCCAATTCTCTTTCTTTATAAATTTTCCAACTGGAGCAACTACCGCACACTTTCCAGACTTTACTCAATGTCCCTGTAGCCAAGGTTTTGGCTCCCAAAAGATTCCATATAGAATCCAGATGCCAGACACAGAGCTGCAGGATATGATGTTTGCCTTGCTAGGTTTTTTCATCCTTACTATACCCCCAAGCTTCTCTTCTGAAATGGGGGTGCTTATCCTGTACAAGTGCATATTGAATCTTTGGGCCACTTTTTGGAATAACCTCCCAGTGACAAGTGTTAGTAGTCACTACATGGTCTATCTCCTACTGCAGGGCTTTCAATGGATGCTGTTCTTTCTCCTGCACCAGCAGGAAAGAGATTTTCTTTGTGTTTTTCTTGTATGAGACAGGGTTTCATGTAGTCCAAGGGGGGCTCACACTTACTATGCAGACAAGGACATCCTTGATTTTTCTTGTCTGCCTCCCAAGTGCCAGGATTGTAGCATGAGCTATCGTGGTCTGCTTAGGAAGTTTTCTTAACATCTTACTGTTTCGAAATTAATCCTTTTTATTCATGACAGTACCGTGGATTGAACCTAGAGCCCCAAGCATGTTAGGCAAACTCTCTACCACTGATACTGTTAATCCCAAAGATTTGAGGAGAAACTCAAATCATTATGAACAAATTAGTTAAAGCAAGCAACTAATTAAAGAAAGTTTTTTTTTTTTATTCATATGGACTGTCTCCCTGTCTAAGGTGAGGTTTGAGAGGTCAGCCTTGGACGCAAAGAAGAAAATGCATCTATGGCTCAGGGGTAGAGACTTTCCAAATGAGGGATTTGGTGGGCAAAATAGGCAGGTGTACAGGACCAGAACATAAACAGAACAAATTAGTCAAAATGATTCCCTGAAACAAAGACATGACTACAAGGCGGACATAGCAAAGCAGTCATAACAACAGGTGATCATAATAACCTTTTGAACAGACGTAGGGTTGCAAGTTGGCCACTGCAAGTTTTTGTAATGAAGATATGATCACAAAGGTGATTGGTTGTAAGTAGTCATAGCGACAGGTAGCCACAAGAATCCTTTGAAACAAAGGCTTTGTTTCGGCTTCCTGGAACAGGAAGTACAGAGCCATTTGTAGTTAAGGTTACAGGAGGGGCCTAGCCCTGTCCTTGAGAAACAGAGGCTTAATTATAAATGGGAATTGGACTAGTTTTGTCTTTACTACAAGATGGCTTTCAAGCCTGCCTAAGATGGAGGTAGGCTTGTTCCTCATTACTGCCCTAGCCATTTGAATTAACGCTTTTAGCCACAGCGTGCTTCAAGTCATACTTGCTATGGGCCACACTCTTACTAATTTAACCATCAGTTCTTTAGGTCTTGGTACACTCACAGGAGCCTCTAGACTGTCTCAGCTCCTTGAGGGCTTACACTTGAGGCAGAGACTTGAAGTGCCTGGCATACAGCAGGTACCCAGGAGTCATACAGTCGGTGCTCAGTAGTGGCTCTGAGTCTGAATGGATATAACAGGGCATGAGTAGACACTTTACACTTGTGTGCTGTGTTTGTGCCCATTTGTGTGCACATGTGTGTGCGGGGGTCAATGCCAGGTGTCTTCCTCAGTAGCTCTCTGCCTTATTTTCTGAGACAAGGTCCGTCGCCAAACCTGGAACTCGGGGTGTTAGCTAACTCCCTGGAATTCCTGTCTCTGCCTCCCAGTACTGGGATTACAGACACTTCTGTGGGGCTACTGGGGATCCGAACCCAGGCCCTCATGCTGGTGTAGAGAGCAGTTTTCTTACAGAGCCATGCCCCACCCCCAACCCTCTCGTTTTACATTTTCCACTCCCCTCCACCCGGAGCTCACCACAACTATTTTTATCTTGGAGGCGGGTGTTTTACCAGCAGGGAAAGACAGAGTGTGCCATGAATTATGGATTCCATCTGATCCTCGTTGAGACAATCTGAATATTTTCCCTGTGGGCGCTTGAGTGAACCAAATTAGCCCCATGCTTGTCAGCTTCCTCGAGCTCTTCGTGCCGCAAGATGAAAGTCTAAGAAGTGAAAACTGAGACTCTCTTGACCTTTTCAAGTCTTCAAATAATGATTTTCTAGGCAGATAAAACTAAATTGCTATTGGATCTCAGTTTGGGAGCAGGGAGGGATGGCTGCTTAGGGGCTACGTGGTCTGCTCATTGCTTCATTTTTTTTTCCTCTCCTGCTCGATGGTGGAAATTAAAACCCTGATGGTCCGATTAGGTGGTTATGAGCTCCTGCCCCTTGTCTCCTGCAGCAGATGTGAGAACTGGGCTTATCTCCAGGTACAGGTGAGGAGGTCGATGATGGGAACAATTGAGGGGAAAAAAAACTGAGGTAATAAGATACTTAAACTAAAAGGTGTTTTTGAATTGTTTTTAAAGGGAGAGAGAGAAAAAAAAACCTCACAGCCATAACCTAATCGAAGAAGAAAAGCAATCAAACTCACACCAAGCACCCCAGACACAGGGCAAAGGGCCGCCTCCATGCAGCAGAACAGAGGGCACTTTTCTGGACCTTTTGTAGCAGCAAGTTACTCTCCAGCCAAACTGCCTGTCAATCATCCCTGTGAGCTGAGGGTCTGCAGGGGAGCCACTGGGCAACCAGGATGCAGCCTGGTGGCAACCATGCACATGTGGCTGGGTTGGAGAGCTCTACCTCAGGCCTTGTGGAGCACCCCCTTCAAGGGGGACAGGGGGCTGATAAAGTCCGGAGATCAAGAGCTACTGTTGACAGACTACGTTGCTACATCACTTGGGGGAAAGTAACTGTGGACACTGGCCAAGTTCCCAAAGGAGAAAACTCAGGGATGGGAATATTATCCAGTTGGTAAAGGGCTGGCCATGCAAGCCTTAGGACCTGAGTTACATGCCAGAATTCACACAAAAGAAAGTTGGGCATGGTAGTGCTCACCAGCAATTCCAGCACTGAGGAAGCTATGACAGGTGGGGGTCTCTAGAGCTCGCTGCCTGGCCATCCTAGCCTACTGCTTGGTGAATTCTAGGACAGCCATGTCTCATCAATCAGGTGGGGCAGTGCCCGGGGAACAATGGTGAGGTTGGCCTCTGGCCTTTATGCGTTTGTAAGTCACACACACACACACACACACACACACACACACACACACAGAGACACACACACACACACACACACACACCCCAGACAAAAATCAGTAACCGGAAAGAAATGCCATTGAAACACTTATAGTCTACTTTTCCATGGGGCCACGCCTTCTTTAAAGCATCCTTTGTCAGTGAATCCACAGTTACTGGGCACTGTAGTATTTTAGGAAAACGAAGACTAGTAGGGCAGGTAGGAAATTTAAGTACTATTCAATTTAGAGGTGGATATAACTTATAGATGTGTGTTTCCTCTACCTGTTTCTTTGTGTAACCAGTTTTCTCAGAGAGTAGTTTTTATACACTTTTTAAGTTGCTGTGCTACACAAGGGATTATTGGATGCTAGGAGGGCTTTCTACCGTGGCACATGTGCACTAGTACAAACATGCACACACCAAACAGATAAGTATATTTGACCTTTACACACTTTATTAATACAATGTATCCTTTCCAAATAAGCTGTTTTGCAGAGATCCAGCATCTCCACCAGATTCATGCAGGCTTTCTCTAGACAGAGCAAGAGCCCAGAGTCCGCTGTTCTGTCTGCCACAAGGTCTTGGGAATCTCTGTACTACTATTAAATTCTTTTGTGGGTCCCATGTTAGGGGAGATAGTAATTAGAGTGTGCCAGGCTTGAAGTGTGACAATTGATTATTAGATACAGTCCTTTCATTTAGTGACCGTAGAGTTTGGTCCAGGTGTTGGTCCAGGATGCAGAAAAATACTGTCATCTTCTGTGTCTCTGAGTCCTACACCTATAGACTCAGGCAACCTTGGATGGAAAATATGTGGAAAAATTAGGGTAAGTACTGAATATGCAGACTTCTAGTTTGTTTTTACTATCTCCTAAACAATACAGCAACATAATTTCAACATAGCAATGAATAGTTATTGAAATGAATATAGGGATAAGTTAAAGTAGATCGGAGGCTTGTGCAGGTTATATTCAAAGGCTTTATTATTTTTTTAATGAGGGATTTGAGCATCTGTGGGACTTGTTGCCTGCCTGGGTATTGGAGCCAGTGTCCATGGATACTGGGGCCCCATGGAAATGTGAAACCGAAGATTTGCTTAGTGGCAAGTGGAAGGTGACATGGTGTTTTGGGAGACAGACTTGGTTAAGCCGAGGCAAGAATTATGTCTTCTCTGAGGAAATTACCTCTGCCATTGTTCTTCTATAGGCAGAGGGAAGCTTCCAGAAGGCTGAAGGTGGAAGGTACATGTGGAAACCAAACTTGTGTGGTATGGCTTGACACGCAGGAAGTTCCTGGTGATTTAGGCAAGGACCAGAGTAAACATGGCTAATTTATGTGTGCCTGAAAAAAACGTTCCAAACCCAAACATGGTAGAACAGTTGGCAAAATGTTTGCTCAGCTGCATGAAGCATTGAGCTTGATACTCTGCACCGTATGGACCAGATGTGGTGGTGCACACCTGTCCTCCTAGCACTTGGGATGCAGATGCAGAAGGAGAGCTAGTATGAGCTCAGTGCATCTTGGGAACTTCACCTGGAAGCTGTCTTTACTCTGAAATGGACCTTGTGCATAGCAGAGGGAGGGAGGGAGGGAGGGAGGGAGGAGGGAGGGAGGGAGGGAGGGAGGAGGGAGGGAGGGGGAGACACATACACACAGACAGAGACATAGAGATGTGCTTGTTTAAAAATTATTTTATTTTTTAAAAATTATGTGTGTGCCTGTGTGCATGTTTGGTGGTTGTAAGCATGTGAATGGAGACTAGAAGGGGGTGTCACAACCCCCCCAGCGCCCCCCCCCCTGCGGAGCAGGAGTGCTTAGGGAGTTCTGAGACATCTGACATAGGCATCCAGAGTGGAACTCAGTCCTCTGCAAAGAGAAGCATGTACTGTCAGCCACCTGGCCGTCTCTCCAGCCCCAAGACTGTGTTTTGAAAGAATATTTGCGCATAGTAAGTGTTCATTGGTGAACAAATGACAAGAATTAAAGTCAACACCGAAAGATTAGCCGGTTGATTTGAAAATGACACGAGCTGTGTTTTTCCTGGGGGAATGGGTGACTTGGAAAGGAGACTGGCTGTTAATACCACTTCTCGGTAAATCCTAGCGTTCTTACCATTTTACATAGTTTTCAGCGTGTCTTCTAGATTACACTTGGAACTGTGTACTGTTCTATGCTGGAAAATCTCTATCCCCTGCTGGTAAGATTAAAGAGCTAACTCTCAGGGTGTTTAGCCAGCTGGCAAGCCTGCAATCAAGGTGACACCGAATTCCTGGAGGTTGGGAAGGAGCCTTCCGGAAGGACCAGAGGCAGCTTGAATGGCGGCAGAGAGAAAAGAGCCAAAGCGCGGGAGTTTCACAGCAGCAGCTCTTCGCCAGCTGGAGAGAAGCAAACTGTATGCTCAGGAATTCCGATGTTGGTCCCACACAGCAATAAGCAGAGGAGCTTTGGCAGCATCCAGCTTTTGAGACTCCTTTCTCGCTCTGTGAGACTCTGCCTCACTCGTAGTAGCACCTTCTTTCTACTGCCAAATATTTTACCTGCTTCTGCTCATGCAGACATCACATGGACATCCTTGGGATGAAACTGCTTTTCAACTAGGCTGGGAGGAGCGAAGCTATTCTACAGAGAGCCCCGCGCCCCTGCCTTTGGCTATCAGACCTTTTGAAACCATGGGACCCCCTAGAAGTTTGAATTTCCTCAGAAATCTCTAGCTGAGAGAAGGAAAAGGCCAAAGCTGGTGTTAGCTAGGAGGGGAGCTGGTCTCATGAGAAGGGATTTCACAGTTCTGACAACTTGCCAGATTACCTTGCAGACAGGAACTGCAGCGCTAGGCCGACTAAGCTATGCATATATTTTTTACCTTCTATTTAAACCCAAACCTCAAGTCTGAACCCTGCAGATGGACTGGGGTAGGGGTGATGGGTTACCAGGCCTCTTCCCCCCCACCCCTTTCCCATCGAATCAACTTCCTTTCTCTGCTTTTCACTGTTGTTTCTTTAATTGATCAGTTGAGGGAAGATAGTCCAGCCCCATTTGTTAGGACTGCGGGCTCATGCTCTCTGCCCCAGACAATCCCAGGAACAGTTTTCCCTTCTGAGACAATGAGCCTTGTAAACCACCCTTCTGTGTGCCTCCCTCAGAGCAGACTCCCCGGAACTGTTTGTTAAGTTAAAGTTGATGTCCTCTGAAAGATTCCATCCAGCTTGGGATTGGGACAGATGCTGGGACTCACTGCTGGACTCCGGGTGGAGCTATCAGAGTGGTCTGGAAGAATGGGGTTATGGAAGGACCCAGAGGGTTCAGGAGCCCCACAAGGAGACCATCCAGACTGGCGGATCTGGCCTTGGAGGGGGGCTGCCCAAACTGTTGAACCAACCAAGGACAATGCCTGCGGTCAATCTAGACCCACTGCTCAGATCTAGCCAATGGACAGCTCATTCTTCACAGTTGTGGGGAGAGTGGGGACTGCCTGTGACATGAACTCTGGGGCCCTCAATTTTATCACTTCCCCTTGTTTGGCAGTATTGGTGGCACTCAGAGGAAGGGAGAGCAGGCTATTTGGAAGAGTCCTGATGGGCTGTGATAATATGGTGGGGGAGAAGGTCCCCTTCTGACAGAGGTCTTGGGGGCGCAGAATAGGGCAGAAGAGGGAGGGAGGGGGGAACAGGGCGGGAACAGAAAGATACCTGTGAGGGAATAAAACTCAGGATGTAATCTGAATAAATTAAAATTAAAAAAAGAAATATTAAGACCATGAATGTAGATCAGAGACAGAGCTCCTGACTAGCCTGAGAGACAGGGCTTGGGTTTAAACCCCAACCCTGGAAGCCCAAGGTGAGTAAAAGGATTCAGATCTCTTTTCAATACACAGATTAACTTCCCTTGTTCAACACAATGAGAGTTTCAGTGTTAGTTTTGAACTGAACAGCTTATTATCTAAAAATGATCTTGACTGGAAAAAGAAGGGATTTTAAAAAATGACAAAGAGTGATAGGAAAAAAGGAAATAAAAAAAATTCAGCATGGGAAAGAATTTCGAAAACAGAAGAAAGCAGGTTTAAGGGGCAGATGAGGACAGGCTGTGCTCCTCCCTATTGCTTCTTGCCATGAAACAGTCTCACAAGCACCCCCCATGACCGACCACACTATTGTCTGTGCTAAAAAGCCAAACACCGAACAGAGGTGGTAACTCAACATGCATAGTGGAAATACCTTTTCCTGGACTGTGTCTCAAGAGTATGAGGCTCAGAAGTGCCAGGCTTAGGAGCTCTGTACACTTAAAACAGTCTTTAAAGGACTGCAGAGCTGGCTCCATGTTTTATAAGTATGAGGACCAAGCTGGGTTGGTGGTTCGTGTGTGTAATCCAGTGCTGTGGAGGCAGAGGCGGGCATATCCATGAGCTGGCTGGCCATGCACTTTAGCTGAGTTGGTAAGCTTTAGGTATAATGAGATATGTCTCAAAAAACCAGGCAGAGAGGGACTGAAGAAGACACCTGACATCAACTTGTGCTCTACACACACACACACACACACACACACACACACACACACACACACACACACACACAATCACAGACACATACACACACTTTAAAAAAATCACTTCATTAGAGCATGCAATTGTTTGACAGAACATCAGAAAATTTGATAATAACTTAAATGCCTTTATATTGTCAGAAAAAACCAAAACAGCAAAACTAGAGAGAGAACTCTGTAAACACGGCCCATGAAGAAACAGGTAATTGCATTTTATCAGCTGAACTTCTTCCTCTTTTAAAAATGTCCATTTTATCTGTCTGGAAATACTTAGCCTTATCTACCATCCCGGGCAAGAGTAATCCATAGAACAGCGATAAACTCAGTAATTACGGATGCCGTGGGTTCCAGAAGGTTTCCAAGGCTGGAGTTTACAGGCAGCCTTATCACCTGAGGCCATCAAAGCAGGTGGAGTGTCTTTTTGTGATGAATTTTCGGAGGACCTCGGTGTGTCTTCCTTCTCCTCAGTGCACCCTCATGGCTGATGCTGTGTCGTGAAGGACAAGGGCAGGGGCTGTGGTAGCCGGAATCTCAATAAGCCCTGACCTATTGCTTAACAGCACAGCCACTCCCGACAAAGCCACCATACAGATTTACGCAAACCTTGCACTTCTCCTGCCTGATATTACCACTCCGAGATGGTCCCAAGACACACATTCGGATCCTTCTAATAGTTTTGTGGCTTTGATAAACATATTTTCTTTTGGAAAAAGAAAGAGTTAATCTCAACGAGTTAATAGGCCATAGAGTTATTTAGGTCACAGGGAGATTATTTCTCTGTAAAATATAACACGTGCGAAAGCCTGACTCATTGAAGTCAGCAGTTGGTGTAAGGTCTCTTTTCTTTATTGCAATCTGCCTGGCTCAAGCAGAAAAGGCTGCTGGCCTGTGGGATAGACATCTGACAGCCCTCCCTCGCCGTTGTTCTGGTAGTGTGGGGTTGTCTGCGCTGTAGGGAGAAGACGGGGGAAGGGGGAGGGGGGAGGGGAGCGGGGGGGGTTGGGGGAGGGGGGCACGTGAACTGAGTTTTCATCGTGGAGTCCCGCACTAGACGGAGAGACACTCGTGTATGTCTTCCACTTGTGTGTAAAGATGAAAAGAGGCTTCGTCTTGCGGAGGGGTTGGATGTTTGTTTTACCCTAACGAAAAGATCACAAATTCTGAACTATCCAACTGCAGCTTATTCCCGATGGAGCACATCGATCCAAGGTTTATCTCTGTGGCCATTACATGCAGAATTCGAGCCCGTGTGTGCAGCTTCGAGCTGGCTGTGGTTCAGGGCCAGACTGAGAGCCCGAAGCATTCTCAGAAGAAGGGGCTGTGTGTGCGCACAGGGTCTGGAGACTGCAGAATGGAAGAGTTATTTGTTTATCTATTAACATTTTTTCCCCTGGTGAGGATTCAGCTAAGACTGACTGTGCAGCCTGTGGGAGAGGCACAAGGGAAAGGATGTTCGGCAGCTCAGCATGTTCTGCCACGCCTGGCTTTACCCAGGCAGGTGTTCTGCAGCTTAAGGTTTAGTCTACTTTTTTCTTTTCCCTGTCTTTCCCTGGCAGGAGTGCCATCTGGCTTTTCTCCTTGGGTGTTATTTTTCACACTGTGGCTGTGATAAACCAGGAGTGGAGAACTAGGAGAAGCCGAGAGAGGGGAACACATGATCAAAAGATATTATATTATTATTTTTCAATAGAAAAATAAAAATAGATTACCCCGCACCCAGCACAGAAAAGCTATCCATTTTCCCAGGCAGCAGCTTTCTACCAGGCCTAAAAGCATGTATCTACTCAGGTCCGTGAGAACTCTTTTCTCCTCACACACTTACCCCAACCCAACCCCCAACTTGTATTCCAGTGGCTATGAGCTTACCTCTGTCTGGGCCCTGTCACATCCCAAGGCTGGTCTCTTTTTCTTTTGAATGATTTTTCTCTTTCTCTCTCCCAACAGCTGGAGACCACACCCCCAACCACAAAGCTTTGGAGGACGTCTCAGATCCTAATTATAACAGTTTCCTGTCATCAAGAAACATTGAATGATACTGCCTATCATAGAAACTCAGGGGATGGCCTGTCACTCTGATTTTATTATACATAATTTTAAAAAAAGCTGGAGTAATTCATTATACAAAATGAGTGGTTTGGCCATGATTGTTTTCATGTCTGTCTACCATACACTTTTCTCATATTAATCCCTTACCGCCCTCTCTTGTCCCACAACTAATCCCCTTCTAAATATTGTTGCTTTTACTTTCATGTCATATATACATTTAATGCGTGCATACCCGTGTGTGTGTGTGTGTGTGTGTGTGTGTGTGTGTGTGTGTGTGTGTAAAAAGTAAATTTACATAGAGGAAAAATGTATCTTTCTTCTTTCTTTCTATCCCCCCCTTGCTCCCTCCTTCCTTTACTCCCCCTTCCCTTTCTTGCTCCCTCCTTCCCATCCTACCCCTCCCTCTCTCCCTCCTTCCTTCCCCCCTCCCTCCCTCCTTCCCTCTCTGTGTCTTGAGGAAGCATCTCATATAACTCCAGGCTGCACTCAATAAGATGACCTTGAACTTTGATCTTCCTGCGTCTACCTCCCCAGTGCTGAGAGGATGGGTGGCTGGACCTGACTTGTTAGGGCTGACTCCAGGCTCTGACCTGGACCACTCTGGTAATATCAGATGCATAGCTACCCAGACCCATGCCAACCACGTTTTGTAGCATCCTAGATCTAGCCTATGAACTCAGGGCTCGCTGTGGTGCCAGGATCATTATCTGCCTCCTTCCCAGGGAAGTCCCTCTGGTCCTGACAGCATACTTCAAGGGTCAGGAGCGTAGATGAGCACAGAGCTTGGTGCCAGAAGGCTGCAGAGTGTCATGCGCCAGCAGATCCCGTCCCTCGCAGAGATGTGCCTGTAGGATGGAGGTGTGTTTTACTGAAGTACTGGGGGCTGTGAGCGTGTGACCTTTGCTTCTGACTGATGACACTGAACACTGAACCCAGGCTTCCCTGTTTATAAACCTGGCCCTTTTGTGTTATAAGTGCTATCTCCTAATCTTTATCATTTTAGTGTTGCTTTACATTTTTTAAAATCAATTTAAAAAAATTTCATATAATGTATTTTGATCAAATTAACCCACTACTCCTTTCCTTAATTTCTCCTTTCCTCTTCTCCCTACTTCATTACATTATCTATTATCTATTATCTATCTATTGTCTGTCTGTCTATCTATCTATCTATCTATCTATCTATCTATCTATCTATCTATTTATCTATCATCATCATCTATTTATTTGGTTATTTAAAAACCCATTAATATCATCTCATGCTGTTGCTATACACTTGAATGTTGGACCATCAAGTGGGGTGGGGTCATCTTACCAGGGAACCACAACCTTAAAGCCAATGGGTTTTCCGTCCCCTAGAAGCCACCAACTATCCACAACTCCTAGGTTAGGGCTCATGGCTCATGCACATCTTCCCACTGTGTGCTAGAACGTTGACAGCTTGATCTTGCGCAGACAAGGGCAGCTCCAGTGAGCTCATGAGTGCAATGGTCCTGTCGTGTCCAGAAGACACTGTTTTGGTCTGGTCATCGCAGACCTCTGGCTCTTATGCTATTTCCCATTCACTTTTCCCACAGGTTCCTGAGCTTCAAGAGTGTGGCATAAATGCTCCACTTATGGCTGAGCACTCCATGGACACTTATCCTCTGCACTTAGATTAGATGGGAGTTTCTATGTTAACCACTGCCCACTGTACACAGAATCTTCTGCAGTGAGGTCTGAGAACTGTGCTAATCTATGACTGCAGAGATATGGATTTAGAGGGAAGTTTGACATTATGTCCAGTTAGTAGGATAACAGTAGTGGTAGTAGATTCACCCCTGGGGCTTGGGGGATCCCCAAGCATGAGTTCTTCATCAACTTACAGTACCAAGCCTGTGTGTGGTGCATGGAGATGAGGGTTCCCCACATCCCAATCTCCCCTAGTGTTTGTTGTATTTTTCCCTCAATCTTAGCCATTATAACTGGAATAACATGAAATATGAAAGTAGTTTTAACTTGTATTTCTTCAAGGGCTAAGGATGGGAACACTGTAAAAACATTTCTTAGCCATTTGCATATTTCTTCTGAGAACTCTGTTCAGTTCTACAGGGCATCTTTAAAATTGGGTTGTTTATTATTTTTTTTGGTAGCTTTTTCATCCCTTATGTATGTTAGACACTAATCCTTTGTCAGATGGACAGCTAGCAAATGATTTCCTCCCATTGTTCAAGCTGGTTTTTAGTCAATTAATAGTTTCCTTTGAAGTATAAAAGCCTTTTAACTTCAGGAAGTCCACTTGTCACTTTTGGTCTTATGTAGTGAGTGACTACAGTCTTATGCCTAAAGTTCTTGACTGAACTTACTATTGCATGGGATGGATTCATTACTCTTTTTTTAAAATAGAGGTTTCTCTGATCTATTTGGAATTTATTTGTGTGCAATGTGAAAGAGAAGGAGCTCTTTACACCTCAGCTTCCTCACGAGAGAAGAGAGAGCACAGGAGTACCTCTTTCATAGGTGCCTGCAAGGACTAGCCAAGAAGGTCCATGGGATGTGCTTCATATACTGTGGAGTTCTGTGCACACAGATAGTGGAGAGGAGTTAGCCATGAAGCTATCACACCACTCAAACCCCAAACGCTTGCTGCTGTGCTCAACAATTTCCCTTCTTAATATGGAATATTTGCTAGATATTCATTTCTTGTTAAAAAAAAAACATCTGGGTCAAGGATGTGGCTCGGTTGGCAAAGTGCTTGCCAAGCATCCACAGAGCCCTGGACTCCATCCTCAGCACCACGTGAACCAGGTGTGGTAGTGTACATCTGCGATCCCAGCGCCTGGGTGGTAGAGGCAGGAGGATCAGAAATTTGAAGTCATCCTAGTCCAAATAGTGAGTCTGAGGCAAACTTGGGCTACATGAGACCCTGTCTCAGACCCCCCTCTCATCCGCACCCCTCTCCCCCCTCCCCCACCAGGGAAAACAACAATAATAATCTGTCTTGATTAAGCTATGAGGAAGGCTCAACTTTCCTTTCAGACTTATTTACTATGCTAATTTGATCTTCAGTGAACCAGTTCTCAAAAATTCTCCAGTTTTCCATTTTCTTTTTTCATTAAGTTTTTATTTGGAGATAATTGTGTTGGCATGCGGTAATAAGAAACAACACCCCGAGTGTCTGTACTGTAATATGTCTGCACCCTGTATCTGCATATATAGTATCTCATTCTCTCTCTCTTTCTGTTCAGATTGTTGATTCCCTTGTTGCATCTTTAGCTCACGACTCTTCTGCCTCTGTGTGCTTCCGTTGAGTCCATCTGCTAAGTTTTACTTAAGTAGGTATAATTTCCAATCCTAAAATTCACACCTGACTCTCTAGCGCATCTGTGTTCTCCACTGAGATGTCTCCTTGCCTTGTTGAATGATTCTATATTTTAATTTGTTTCAAAGGCGTTCCTAATTTTTTATTGACGAATTAAGCCATACAATTATCATAGTGCTTTGCATGGGTGTCTGTTTCTTGCTCCATCCCAGCTGGGATTTTCCTCCTTGTTTGTGTTATATTTTTTTTGTCATATTTTATGTAATGATTAAAAAAATAAGCACTGGGTGTATTTGAGAATCCAGGGATTACATATACTTTCTATTTTAACTATGTTTTGTAATGTTGTTCTTTCTGGAGCTGAAGGCTCACTACATGATTTTCCAGGTAGGAGTTGACACCTTTGTTTTGAACCTGTCTTCTGTTTACATGTGAAGGAGTCTAGTCTCTTTGCTATGACTGAAATGAGTTCTCACCTTGGCTCCCTTGGAGACTTTTGCTGTATGAGCTTGTAGGAGGGGTGGTGTGCTGTGTTAGTGCTCCCGTGTGCACTGGGAGCAGGTCATATACGCCTAGTAGGCAGTGATGGAACTTTATACTCGCTCATAGCGCTCCACTGAGCCCACTAGCATGGAGAACAGGAGGTGAATAGGGACAGTAGGTCAGTGAGGTTGTTTAGGCTTCCCAGGTGTCATGCACCCACACTAGAGTGGGAGAGCCTGGGCACTGGTCAGGGTGATGACAGTTTGGCTCCTGACTCTGCCCTCTTAGACCCTACTGAGTGAGTGAGCCTCTTGTTACAGTCAGAGAGTGTAGAAGTTCAGCTGCCACCAGACCTTGGCTATCGCAGTGGTGCCATCTCTATTTTTTTGTTTGTTTGTTTGGCTAGATGACTGATTAACTGAAATTTATGTCTTCAGTCATATCGCTTGTCCCTTTGGCTTTTTTACTGATGAAAGCAAGCTTTTGGAGTGGTTTTGATAGTTTGTCTGCCCTTGCTATTTCCAGGCTGAAATCTTCCCCAGCACTGTTTATGGGGTCCCAGAGCCAAAGAGAAAACCCAGGAAACCAACAACGACATTATGCCTTGGGTCCCCTGGTCCCCGGGCCATTTCCTTTCTTCTGTTTTCTTTTCAGAGTCTTCTTATGCTTGTTCATTTGTAATTTCCAGGGTCTTTAGCTTCATTTTAACTTAAAGATATCTGAGATAATTAACTTGTAAAGAGAAATATTTATTTTGTCTCACGGTATTAGGGGTTTCAACCTATAATTCATTGGCCTGGCATTGTTTTGGTTCTAGGACAAGGCAGCATCTCCTGATGTGAGTATACGGTAGATCAGATCCACTTACTTTGTAGACAGAAATCACAAGAGAGAAGAAGGGGTTGGTGTGTCCAGTGTTGTCTGAGGACACATCTCTGATAACTAGAAAACTTCCCACTAGGTTATACTTCTTAAAGGATCCATTTTTCCTACTCATGTCAAGTTGAACATTAACTTGAGGGTGTTAAAAGATTTAAAAAAAATTGTATATTTCCTTGTGTGTGGTGTGGGCTGTATCCTTCAGGATTTGGTTCTGGAAACCTGACTTGGGTGATAAAGAAATGAAGAAAACACGCATGCATGTACGCATGCACGCATGCATGCACGCACATAGGCATGCACATGCACACATATACACATGACTAATGTACAGAAATGCTGGGCATGGGTAAGTCATGTGCATTTTGATTTGCACACAACCCAGAACCTTAGTTATTTTATTATACACAGTATGGGAAGGAGTCAGCTAGTCTTGGTAGGAGGTTTCTGTAGAGGAATAGTATATTCTCAAACACAGAGAGAAGGAAGCCGAAGTTGATGCTATGTATGCACTCTGTCAACATTTGCACACAGACCAGAGAAAGGCTTTACCAATTCTTGAGCCTGACCTGGGCAAGGCTTTGCCAATTTCTGTGGGTCTTAGTCCTTGAAATCCTCCTCAATAATATACATTGACTCAGGACTTCATCCACTCCTTACAATCACTCAGGGGTTCCGCACATGTGTGAGGGTATATGCACACAAGTGTGCAGGTGGCTGAAAAGCCAAAAGAGGGCATTGGATCCTCTGGAACGGAAATGGAAGGTAGTTATGTACTGTCTGCTATGGGTGCTGTGAACTGAACTTATGTCATCTGTGAAAACAGCAATTGGTCTTAACCTGTGTGCCATCTCTCTGGCCCTTGGGACCACTTGACATGCAAACTATATTAAGTAGTTCTTAGTGAGGGAAAGGGAAAATGCATGTCTACTCCACTTGTTCCAAACCAAAGACATCTTCTTTCTTCAAGAAAACAAGGTCTTAATTTTATCACAAACTTTTTCCCAAATAAATATTAATATACCAATCACTTGACTAGCATAGTTATAAAATATGTATTCTCCATATGTGGTAGTTTGAATACTTTTCTAGGACTTGTGCTGTTGGAAAATTAGGCAGTCACTAGTGACTCTGTTGTGATGATGAAGCAGGCAGCATTGTACTGGTGTTGTCTAGCAATTTCTTCTGAGTGTGGGCTTTCATCTTTGAAGGAAAATCCCTAAACTCAAGAAGTTCTAATGGAAGACTCATTAGGACTCAGGAAATAGTTTACAAATCTCAGGAAGTCCCTAAAACTCATCCAGTGCACAATGCCTCTTGCTGAGGAGACAGAGATCAGTCAAGATGTCTGGAAGAAACTCTCTGACCCTTTGAGTTGCCTACAAGTCATGCAGAGAGCTCCAGGCTTCCAGTTTTTGTGAACTGTGATAAAATTGTGTGGGCTTTTGTGATATAGTTGCTTTGTGAATTGCTCCTGGTTATGTAAGCCACCTCTCACCTATTCTTCTGTATGTAACTTCAATAAACTCATTAGTTCACCAAATCAGACTTTGGTGGTATAATTTCTTTGGTCTGTTGTCTGTTCACTCTGCAGGGTAAACAGAGATTCCTCTAGCATCTCCCAGGAATAGTGTTAACTAAAACGAATTATCTTTGACTAAGGGGAGTTGAAGTGGAAGTGTTTTGTTTCTTTGAAGACTCAGTTGTGTTGTGTGAAAGTGTTTTTTGTTTTGGTCCCAAGTATAGGATGCAAGAGTGTTTTTCCACCTCTGAAGACAGCCTCATGGCCTTTGTTAGCAGAAAACAGACCCATGAGAAGGCACATGATTGATGTTTTGATGGACGCTGTCTCCTGAGAGGGGTGTAGTTTTGGCCAGTTGCAAAAACCACCTTGGGTGGACTCTGAGAAGAGAACATGAATCGACGCCCACAGACAGCGAGAACTTGGCGTCGCTATGCCTTGCAATGGTTTACATCGCTTTGCTGGTCTGTGTTTTTCCACACTTCACTTCCCAGAGAGAAAAGCTCCAGAGAACTGAAGGTACTCCAGATGATTCTGGCTTCTTCCCCTGACTCATGCCGATTTGGTGGAGTTTTGCTCTTTCTGCTGGACTGTGCCACTGCTACTGATTCATGTTACTGCTTGGTGTTTCCTATTTGACTGGACTGCTGGTATCCTGACAACGCAGAGTGGAATTACCCTAAGGAGCAACATCTAAACATGTCCACATCCCCCACCCCTATTAACCTTTGGTCTCTCCTGTGTCTTGTGGGTGGGCTGGAAGGGAGGTAGAAGCATTTAAGAACCCTAAATAGAATGGGTTTTTGAAAAATCCAAGCCTACAGGGAATCATGCAGGTTATCGCCCATAGACTGAGAATTAGTTGCAGAGGTGTTTAGTCTAAGAAGCAGATGTAAAGTGCATGTACTTATTCTCAAGTGGGAAATGAGCCTTTCATGGGGTGGACAAGTAGGTTCTTAATACATGCAAACCTGTAAAAACCAAACCAAATGGAAGAAAATCTCTTCCATCCATCCATCCATCCATCCATCCATCCATCCATCCATCCTTCATTTCTTTCTTTCTTTCTTTCTTTCTTTCTTTCTTTCTCTCTTTCTTTCTTTCTAGAGACAGGGTTTCTCTGTGTAGCTTTGGATTTCCTGTGTGTCTTGGGTTTCCTTTGTAGACCAGGCTGTCCTCAAACTCACAGTAATCCTCCTGCCTCTGCATCCTCAAGTGCTGGGATTAAAAGGGTATACTACTATGCCTGGCCGAATGAAAAACTTACATCAAGGATTCTCCAAACTCGACTTTGTCATAATGAATTCTTACTAATACTCTGTACTAGTACTTGTCTTGTTACTGCACTAAAATATCCACATAAAAACAGCTGAAGGAAGGAAAGGCTTATCTTGGCTCACAGTCTGAGGTCACCACGACAGTGAAGATATCACAGCAGGAGCATGAGGCAGCTGGTCACACAGCATCCAGTTAGGAAGCAGAGAGGGATGAATGCTGATGCTCAACTCACTTTCTCCTTTATACTCAGCCCAGGATTCTGGTCCATCGGATGGTCATACCCACAGCTAGTCTTCCTACCTCAGTTAACTCAATCTAGGAAGCACTGGCAGGTGGGCCCAGGGATTTGCCTTTAAAGTGATTGTAGAGTCTGTGAAGTTGACTAACAATAAGAGCAGTCATAAATACCTTGTCTCCTAATTCTGATATTAACTTTTTGTTTCAAAACAAATTAAATGTGCTTCCTTTTTTTGCTTTTTAGTTTTTTTTCTTATTCTCATCCTCCTTGGATAGTCCCATAATACACACATTCCTGATTATAAATCTTACAGTGCTGTATAATCAACTCAGTGTTCTTTGAAGAAGTCTTTGTTTGTTTGCTCTTTAAGTTGGTACAACACCAGGAGTACCTTTGACTCCCTTTGAGTTGGGGAAGTTCTTTTTAGCTATCTGGGACGGTCAGTTCTGTCAACTTGACCCAACCCAGAATCACCTGAGAAGGGGGACTTAATGAGGATTCTTTACAGTTGTTTGGCTTGTGGACATGTGTTTGAGGGATTGCCTTAGTTAAGCTACCTGTTATTGGAAGCCACAGCCCACTGCTAACAGCACTATTTACTAAGCAGTATGTCTTGAACTATATAATAGTTGAGAAATCAAGCCAAGTACAAGCAAGCAAGTAGACACAAGCACATTTGTTTCTCTTTGCTCTTGGATGTGGATGCGATTTAGCTGGTTGCTTGATGTTTCTGCTGCTTTGTTTTCCTACTATGGTGGAGTATAAAATGGAAATACAGCTTTTCTTCTTTAATTTACATTTTTTGTTAGACTATTCTATCACAGCAATAGAAATGAAACTGTAACACCATCCACTTTGGTTTAGCAGATGGAGTGTAATGAGGACTTGATACCTTGGACAGTCAGAATTTCAGTGAACAACCTTCCCTCTTGGGAAAATGTTAGAGACTGCCTTTCATGATCAAGTACTGCAAAGTTGGGCTCTCCTGGGACTCTGGGTTCATAATTTGTATGTCACTTCTATATAGCTCCTGGGTGTGTGGTTTCACCATTAGGGGTGGCTGTTGGGACAATTGCAACTCTTGGAGTGATAGATTTCAGTAAGTCTCCCTTGTTCTTTCATTAGCTATTTTATTTTTTATACTTTTGTTGAATGGCTATGATTTACATGGAGTGCTCCAAAATCCTTCTCCCACCTGCCCCCCCCACCCCATAAAATAAAAGACAAACAAAAAGTCTTGTCACAGAAGCTGTAGTGTATCATGTAGTATAGCCTTTGGTTCTTCCACTAAACCTAGAGGTCTCTGATTCAGCTACAGTGGGGCTGACAGTGAGCCCCCAAGGGTTTTCTTGTCTCCATCTCCACAGAACTGGGGCTAGAACACACGCACCATGCCTGGCTTTATTTGTAGGTTTTGTTTTGTTTTGTTTTTCATGGTGCTGGGACATTGAACTCAAGTCTCCCTGCTTGCAAGGCAAGTTATTCTGCTGCCTGAGCTCTCTCCCCAGCCCAATAATCACTAAGGACTTTTATGCAGGGTAGTGACATAACGTCCCAGAGAGAACATTCTGACCTGTGGAAGAGGAATGCCTTGTCGATGGAAGGGCCTTTGTCTTGGAGAAAGTCAGTGAGTGGTTCCACTATACTGGGGGCACTAATGCCTTTATATGACCCTAAAAAGCAGAGTTTTGTTTGCCTATTTCTTCCAAAAACGAGAATGGAGAAAGCAGAAGACAGTCTGAATATTGTGATGAACCTTTGAGATGTGCTGCTTAGATGGACAGCCATTTACTGAGCCTTAAGATCTGTGGCGCCTCATTCCTGTAGCTCTCAGATAGCTGAGAGCTGCTGTAACCAGTCAGATTTCTTTCCATCCATTTGTGTAAATAACAGTAAGGGTCTCTCTTGAAGATCATAAAGAATGAAAAAATAGCTGCTTTTCAATGCTTTGGAAAGATGATAGGAACTGGCCCTGAAAATGGAGGAAATGAAAGCTGCTTCCCATTCATTTCCTGTCTTTGACTCGGAAGCCATTAAAATGTAAATCAAACTTTGAAACACACAGTGAAACAGAAATGAGAAAACGCAGGACAAAGAGTGCTTGAGAAAAAAGAAACAACCAGCAGTTTTAGGAGAGATGAGAGGTAAGAGTGGCGGGTAAATCCCCCAGGAAACAATATTGCTTTCACCAGAAAGAAGAAAAATATGAAGCCTCTGGTTTCCGATGTCCCGGGGCTGAGTTTAATTAAGGCAAGAAATGGCATTGAAAAATGATAAATACATCCGAAGCCAGGTCTGTGAGACGCTGCCCTGGAGAAGAGCGAGGCACTCAGGACTGGTAATCATCATTACATGAGGGATGAGGCATGTCAAGGAGGGAGGATGTCGTGTGGATAGTGTAATGAAGCGCCAGATGGGGGTGACAGAAAAATCCAAACACCTTTTATAGTACTGGAGTGAAGATGCAGGGAGTGTGTGTGAGCACAGGTTCTCCGAGGTTTGACAAAACGGATCTTAGGTATCTTTCTCTTTATCAACTTGGGGGTGGGGAGAGAGCAGGTGGTACCTGCAGGCAATGCCCTTGGCCAAGTTTCTCCGGGGGACACGAATGAATGAGGAAGTATTTATAGGATAAAGATCGTGCTTTGCAGGGTCTTGGGGCAAAGTACACACGGGTAGAAACATAGCTAGAGTGATAAGGATTCTTGGTGGGGAGGGGGTTGGAGGTGGGTCTGTGCTCGCTATGCAAGTAGAAGAACGTTAGATCTATAGAACTCATGTGAAGAACTGGGTGGATGTGGTGGTCTGCTTGCAATTCCTGTATTTTGAGAGGTGGAGGCTTGCAAACAAAAAGGGAAAACACATTTGGAGCAAACGTCAGGCCATAGAAGGGTAAACTCAAGTTTGTCCTTTTGGGGATGGAAGAATTTGGAAAAGTCATAGCATTTCTGTTACTCAAAAATGGGCCTTCATCCAGGTGAATTAATAAATGATGCACTTAAGCAGGCCCTGGCACTCAAGCAATGCAATATATATATATAAAATTAAAACCTATTGGTGGGCTTGGGAGATGGCTCAGTAATTAAAAGTGTTTTTCACCATGGCATAAAGTCTTAAGTTCAAATCTCCAACACTCATGTGATAAGCCAGGATGTACAGGCATCTGTAACTCCAAGTCTGTGGGTGAAAAGAGACTGGAGGATCTATGCAGCTTGGCAGTCCCCAGGCTAGCCTCAAGTCCATTGAAAGGTCCCATCTCAAGAGAATAAGGTGGACAGTGATAGAGCAAGATACATGACATTGCTCCTCTCGCCTCTTCGGACCTGTATATCAATGCATGCACATACCACATGTGTACATACACAAAACACACCTAATTGTGATGTTGTCTGCCTGAGATAATGGGACTATTCTGGCCTCTCTCTCCATCTCTGTCTCTCTCTCCTCTCTGTCTCTCTCTCCTCTCTGTCTCTCTGCCTCTCTCTCTCTCTCTCTCTCTCTCTCTCTCTCTCTCTCTCTCTTTCTCTCTGTATATGTGTGGTGAGGTGTGTGTGTGTGTGTGTGTGTGTGTGTGTGTGTGTGTGTGTGTTGCTAACTTGACATAAGCCAGTGTTTTCTGAAAAGGCAGGACGGCCATCGTTTTGCCTTTGGATATGTCTGTAGGGCATTTTCTTAATTAGTGATTGATAGGAAGAATGTGCTTATTATGAGTGGTGCCATCTCTGGGTAGGTGGTCCTGGGTTGTATAAGAAAGCAGATCGATATAGCTTTAATGAATTATTTTCCTCTGGGTGGAAAGTACTCCCTTCAAGAGCCAAAGGCCACCTAACAAACAAACAAACAAACAAACAAACAAACAAACAATTATAGACATGAGAAGCCCTTTTAATGAGTCGCTGGCTAGATTGTCCAAGAAACCCCCAAAATATAGCCTATTGATGTTGCTCTGGGTTTCCCCTGAGAGATGGAAGGTAGGACCCCATTGATGAAGACACACCATGTATGTCAGAAACAGCCCAGAGACCTCTTAGCTGCAACTGACCTGAATGCCTCCTCCTTCAGGGCTAGCTTTCATGGCACTAGAAGGTAAACTTCCAAAGGAGGGAGGTGATCAACAGTCTTAATCAGTAATGGTGCCCATAAAGTACAACAATGACCTTGATGGCATGCTGCACCACTGGGTGCATAGTGACCCGTATACGCTGGCAGCATCAACAGCTTGCTACACCGATGGGTGCATAGTGACCTGTATACCCTCGCAGCATCAACAGTTTGCTACACTGATGGGTGCATAGTGACCCGTATACCCTGGCAGCATCAGCAGCTCTCTCATTGCTCTTAAGGCCTACTTAACAAGAGGAATTCCATGCCTGTACTGGAAACCCAGCTCATCACTCAGTGCTAGTGACATTATGGTTATTGGAGGCAAATATACAACCTTTAATTTACTAAACCAGCACAGACCCTCATCACCATCTATAAACATTTGTCCTTAGATTCACAGGTAGGTTTAGTCTGCGTCCCTCACCAGGGGAAACTTCTCTTTTCAACAAACAGAGACCATCACAGAAAACCACAATCAATTAATTTGCAGACAGGTGAAGCAGAGTTCCAATAGACACATGTACAAACCACTCCCTCTCCTAAGGGAAATATTTGGGGGGAAGGGACAGAAAGATTGTAAGAGACAGAGGACCAGAGAGTTTGCTATGAGAAACCACCCATCAAGTCTCGATAGCGGGCCTCCCTAAACATGAGTTGAATAAGGATGACTGTTGTGGATATGAAAAAAGCCCACTAGGACTCAACTCTACACAAGAAACTACAGGGAACTGAGGAAGGCTGGGGGTGACAGCAGGAGTTTCTTAGGGACAAGCATACCAATTGATTGTCCAGTGCCAAATGGTCAGTCCCCAAAACATACACACATGTAACATGTGAACTGAACAAGTTATATTTGGGATACACACACACACACACACACACACACACACTATATATATATATATATATATATATATATATATATATGTATATGTATATGTATATATGTATAATTTATATGTAATTTAAAAAGTAATCAAATTTGGAAAAAAGTGGAGAAGGGTTTATGGGAGTGTCTGGAGGGAGAAAAGGTAAGGGAGAAATGTAATTATATTATATCTAAAGAAATAAAGAAAACAAAAGGAAAAGCAGGGTGAGCAAGTTATGAAGAGCAAGCAAGTAAAGAGAGTTCCTCCATGGCTTCTGCGTCATCTCCTGCCTCCAGGCTCCTCCTGCCCTGATTTCCTTCAGGATGGACTGTGATGTGGAACTGAAAGTGAAGTAAGCCATTTCTTCCCCAATTTGCTTTTGGTCATAGTGTTTTATCAACAGTAATAGAAAGCAAACTAAGACAGGGGCTAACTAATAACCTGACTTGAGACAGTATCAAAACAAAACACATCATTTGGGATATGTGAGGCACCATGTAGACGAGGGTAGTCAGAACAGAGAGGCCCTGATGCAGGTATCCACAGAGGAGGGACAACCTGAGGCTGAGCCGAGAGTCAGGAACTGTGAAGGAACGGCGCCAGGCTAGGTGAAGCTGAAGGCAGTGCTCAGGCTCCATGCAGGCTGGCACTCATGTCTCTGTTTGGAATGTTAGGGGAATTTTAGAGCACTTTTTCTGTAGATCAGACAACAAGGTGGTGAGACAGACATCTTCCGGGAGAGAGCATCATTAGCACACCAGCATCATGACAGTGTGACAGGGTCCTGAAGGGAGAGAAAGAGCCCTCTGTCACACGGGGCAAAGGAAGATCCTTGCTCTCACCAGTTTCTGAGGGAGGAAGAAAGTTCTACATCACGTGCCTGGGTCTGCATGCAAAAAGCCACAGAGGTACTATGGTAGTTAGGAGTTAGGAAGCCACTGTAATACAGCGGCGCCTGGGCTTGTCTGCAGTGGTGGAGGTAGGGAAGGACCACAGGGCCACAGCAACACATGGTCAGTTAACTGTGTCTAAAAAGATGATGCAGGGCTGTGTGCCTGGAGCTTTTCAAGGCTGCAGCTTCTGGCCCCTTAAAGTGACAGCTTCTGTCAGGTCTGTAACCTAATAGCGAGCCCACTGCCTAGCATAGTGCCTGGCCAATGGTAGATGCTCTATTTGTTGTAAATGACTGCAGTGTTAAGCACACCAAGAGATGTGTGTCTCTGGTATAAAGGAACTAGATTGGACGAGGCAGCTGTTTGAGGAAAGCAACCTCAAAGACTTTGGAAAACTCCTACAGCAAGCATCCTGGGCTTCTCCAAGGTTTTGTAAGGTTTGCATTTTGATGATAGAAGAAACTCAGGGCAGGATAAAGCAAGGGGATGGGGATGAGGGATGGCCTGAAGGCCCAGGATTATTGAGCTGGAATAATGAGACTGAGGAACAAAAAGCAGCCAGTGTTATTTTGTCTGTGGTGGTTTGAGCAGGTTTCTCCCCGGCCCCCACATAGATTCCTGTGTTTTAATGGCTTGGCCCAGAGGGATTGACACTATTAGGAGGTGTGGCCTTATTAGAGCAGTTGGGGCCTTGTTAGAGGAAGTGTATCACCTTGTGGGTGGGCTTTGGTGTCTTCTATGCTCAAATTCCACCCATGCAGAACACAATCTTCTTCTGCTTCATGTGGATCAGACATAGACCTCTCAGCTCCTTCTCTGGCACCCATGTCTACCTGCTCACTGCCATGCTTCCCGCCATGATGACAATGGACTAAGTCTCTGAAACTGTAAGCCAGCCCCAATTCAGTAGTGGTCATGGTATGTTGGGAACTGTTAGGCTTGGCCCCCCTGGTATGCAATTGTTATTCTGTCCTGGCAGCTTCCTGTTGTGAACACTGTGCCTCTCTGAGCTGCCCACAAGTTCCTGTTTTTGTACCCTGGTTACCTTGGTTACATGGTTCCTCTTGTCCTGGGGACTTCCCATCTACAACATCTTGTATTTTTCCACCTGCCTCTGTACTTTATAAAAGGCCTTGGCCCCTCCTCATTAAACGGCATTCTCTTAGAAGACCTGCTGTCTTGAGTGTTCTTCAACCCGCAGTCTCTCGCTTGATACGTCGGGGTAATTGCAGCGCGGGCACTGCAATGGTACTCTAACTAAATGCAACTCTAACTAAAACACCATCTTAGGTTGTCCCTCATTCCATATAAATATTGTCTAATTGGCAAGATCAAGAGCCTCTGGGCATGCCTGTGACTGAGTTTCTGGAGGGTGTTCATTGAAGTGACAAGACTCATGATTTTCTGAATGTGGGTGGCACCATCTCGTATGCTGGGTCATTCTCTGTGTCATGACTGTCGATGCATCCAGCGTGAGCAGCTGCCTCATACTCTTGCCGTCCCTCTCTTCCATCCATGATGGCCTGCACTTGCAAACTGTGAGCCAGAACAAGCTCGGTCCTTCCTTATGTGGCAGTTGTCAGGTGTTTTGTCACCGCAGTGAGAAAAGTAACGAGGGCGCCGACCATCTCCACGGCCGTGGAGACGACTGAATGCTGCTCACTTGTGGAAAGAGTAGGGACGTAATCAAGTGAGCTCAGGGCACAGCTGAGGACGCCAGTTGGCGTTGAAGGGTTCTTACCAGCAATAGTTATTCTGTCCTGAGATTTGATATTTACTCTAGCAAGTTAGGAAAGCTCGTTAAAAGGATGGGTCAGTGCCTTCTTTGGCATGCCTGGTGTGGACCTGAATGTCCTGGGGAGAAGTGAAAGGGAGGACTGACATAAAAGGATGAGGCTTGCAGAATGGAACTGAGAAGTGACCGGAGAGGGAATGAAGTCTAAAGCCCAGAAGAAGCTGGTCCAAGCTTCTTTTCTTGAGTATAAGAAGGGAAGTGGATAGTTTTGGCTTATTTGTAATTTCTCTGTCTGTTTCTGTCTCTCTGTGTGTAGACAGCTTTGGCCTATGGCTTATTTGTAAATTCTCTCCCTGTCTCTGTCTCTATGTACATGTGTGGGGGTATTTAGTTGCTTACTGTGTGAGGTTTAGTGGGTATGGAGTGTTATGACAAAGATGTACAGATTGCTGCTTATCAGGCAGAAAGGTGTGTGTTTGTCTGTGTGTGTATCCTTGTGCATGCATACAAATGGTAATTTAAAAAGGGGAGGCTCTTGGGCTGGTGAGCTGGCTTAGTGTGGTGTGTAAATGCATTTGCTGTGCAAGTATGAGGAGCTGACTTTGAGTCCCAGTAACCAAAGCCATGGGTGCATCTCCAATCTGAGAAGTGTGGGGGCCTGAGACAAAAGAATTTCTGGGCTTGCTGACAGCTAGACTACATCCTGGTTCAGTGTGAGACCTTAGCTCAAGTGAATAAGGAAGAGACTGATAGAGCGGGACACATGATGTTTTCCTCTGCTCTCCCCTGCCTATGCGTGAGTACACATGCCAGCACATATATGTATACATATGCCTCAAACATGATACAACACATGTATGTACACACACACACACAGAGAAACACACACACACACACACACACACATACACACACTCACACTGTGGTCTTTAAGGTCAAATGCTGCTGAAGTTCTTAGAGATCCTCCCTCTGGGTTTCCATGGAAACAGCAGAGGCCAGCTCTGAAACAAATGGCAGGAAACTGAAGAAAAGGGCACGGACACTCTCATTAAGTATCTTTTTATAATCTGGCCATTCTAGGACATCTGTGAGGACAAGCAGGCTAAAGAGTGATCAAAATACTCAGAAATATTTTGTATTTTAAAGGAGGAGGATGGTCGTTCTGTTTTTGTTTTATGTGGCTTTCACATGAAACGGAGGTTACTCCTAAGATTTTCCCCTTTGATTTCTTACTTTGCTCTGGTCTGTGTACCAACCAGGTCTTGTTAAATATTTATGGACAAGATTAAAGACTTTATAAAACTTAGCAGCTGGCAGCTGTCCTCGCCTAAAGTATAAAGCAAAGAGTTTTCATTTTAATTGGATAACCGTGTGACCGAAATATCTAACCCCAAGGGAAATACAAGAATTAAAATATGTAAAGCAATTTTAAAAAGAAAAAGTGGCCTTTTATGTCTCGCCGACTCGATTTCCTTTGGTAGTTTTGTGTGGAGGTGAAATGACAGTGCTGTGTTCTATAGCTTCTACCCTGAACACCTCATCGCACGTAAGTGAAGAGCGCATGAGCACCGGTAGTGATGCTGCTCATCCCATTTCACTTCTAGGAAGCTGATAGTAAACTCAAGACCAAGTAAACGGAAGGTAAGGATGTGCCCAAACCTCTTGATGTTGACACGGAATAATACAAAAGAAGTTGAAAAAGGAGGGTCTTTTTTCTTCCCTCCTTCTCTTTCTCACTACTTTATACCTCCTTCCCTCCCTCCCTCCCTCCCTCCTTCCCTCCCTCCCCCTCCTTCCCTCCCCCCTTCTTCCCTCCTTCCCTCCCTCCCCCTCCTTCCCTCCCTCCCCCTTCTTCCCTCTCTCCCTCCCCCTCCCTCTCTCCCTCCCCCCTCTTTCCCTCCCTCCCCCTCCTTCCCTCCCTCCCCCTTCTTCCCCCCCTCCCTCCCCCTCCGGCTCTCCCTCCCCCTCCCTCTCTCCCTTCCTTCTTTCTTCCTTTCCTCTTTCCTTCTTCTCTTTTCTTCCTTCTTCTCTTTCCCTCCCATCTCTCTTTTCCTCCCTCTCTCTCTTCATCCCCATTCCTTCATTCCTTCTATTTGGTCCTTTCCTCTCTTTTCTTTCTTTCTTTTTTCTTTCTTTCTCTTCTTTCCTCCCTCCCTCCCTGCCCGTTCTTACTTGGTCATGAACAAGTGGACCTTTCTTTTGTAGGCTCATTCCCATTAGGGGCTAGAAGACATAACTCTGGAGATTCTGTTAAAGCTTATGACCATATCAGGGTTGGCAAGCAAAGCACCACATCCAGATCCTACTAAGCATCTAATCTGTGCAGCCATGAGAGCTAAAATTGCTTTCTGAAACTACTTAAAAGTCTGCTAGGGGTCTATGAAGACAATATTTTCTGATGTGTGCTTTATACAAGATCCATAAGTCAGTGTCTGAACAATCATGTTGCAGCCCAGGCTGGCCCCTTTGTTTAAGTCCTGCTTATAATGGTTTTCACACCACAGTGACAAAGATGAGTGCCTGTGACAGAGACTGTGCCCATAAATCCTGTGAAAAATTATTATATGATATTTTACAGAGGGCTGCCAATCTCTATCTAAACAATCAAAGTTGAGTGAAAAGAGCCCATCAACATATTTACCTTTGCTCAGTGGTCACCGTTTTAATAACCCTAATTGTATTTGGACAGAGTGTTTATTCAGTCTTTGATCTATTCATCTGTGTGTCATTGTCACCCTAGTCTCACTCATGCCCAGATCCAGGGCTCTGAGTTGGCCCATTCCCAAATCTACATCATCTGCAAACAGTTGGTATGCATGAAAGGGCCTGTCCTGCTGATCCAAAGCTGCAGGATTTCCATGACACCAGGCAACAACAGGATAACTGGGAAAAATCTTGGTGATGGTGTCACAGAAGTCAGAGATCTCAAAGCAGACTAATGCTTATTACAATGAACATTTGCAAGAGAAGATAGATGTCTGGACAGAGAGAAATGCTGTGGGACACATTGTGACACACTACTTTTTTTCATGATGAAGTGCTTTCCTTTTTTTCTTTTTTGTTTGTGTGTTTTTATTTTTGTGAGGGGAGATTATAAGGGTAAAGGGTAGATATGAGGGCACAAAGGGAAGAATGGGACTAGGGTGTATAATGTGAAATTCACAAAGAATCAATAAAAAGTAAAAAAGGTTTAAATTTGAATGTCTGTATGTGTCTTTGTGTATACATTTGTGTCTGAGTGTGTGCATGTGTATGTATGTAGATGCACATTTGTACACATGTTTGCAGAGGCCAGAAGTCAGTTTTGGATGGTGTTTATCAGCCGCCCTCCACTTTGTTTTTGAGACAGGATCTCTCTCTAGATTAGAAATCACTGATTTGGCTATATTGTCAGGCCATGGAGGTTCAGGGATCCATCTGTCTCTGCTTTCCCAGAGCTAGGATTATAGATGTTTGTCATCACATGGATTCTGGAGATGAAATTCAGGTCTGTGTGCTTTGAAAGCAAGAAGTTTACAACCAGCCTTCTCCCAGCCCCAAGTTTTGTATTGTTATTAAAGGAGAAAAGTGTGATTTTCTTCATGCATACAAGATAGCTGCATAGGCCATTTTCTCTGGGTGATTTTTTTTCTCTTGGCTTTGGTCATGTGATCATCTACAGCTCTTGAGGAATGGAGTGGATAAAATATAATGCTCTCTTGTTGAATTGGGCTGTGATTTGAATGTGCCACTCCAGCACATGTTTCAGATACTCAATTAATTTTTAGAGCAAAGACGTTGAAAAGTGGCATGGCTGCATTGCCAATTTACTCCTGCAGAGTGCGTAGTGGCTTAGTACTCTCATCCCAGGAGTGAGGTCATCACCATCAGCATGGGTCCCTCTTTCATTCTCTCTTGCACACACTCTCTTTCCCTCTACTCTTCTATCTACAGGGTGATGATCAAAAAGACGTTCACCGAAGACAGACCCTTGACTTAGGACTTCCTGTTTGCCACAGCTATAACAGTAAGTCTCTATTCTTTATAAAACTACCCCACATCAAGTGTCATTTAAATAGCACAAAACAGACATACGTGTTGAGATGAGCTCTCAGATATTATAGATCTCCAAATCAGGTAATGGGAGAAACGCTTGGCTGTCTTGAAATACAAACAAAATTAATTATTGGCAAAAAATGGAAGAACTATGAATTATTGATCCCTGCTGTTGTCAGTCTCATGAAAATTTATTAAATAAAATTTGAAAACCGGAGATGTGGAAAGATGAAACAACTGGCAGGTAGAGAAGGAAGATTTTGAGCCTAGTTCTTCTGTAATCCAGAGCTCACATGTGTGCGTTCATACATGTGTGGGTGCACATACATGTGCTGTTGCATGTGTAATGTGTGCATGTGCATGAGGGAACTGGAGGCCAATCTTGGTTCTCCTTCCTAGAGAATAAGCCACCTTGGTTTTGACACGGGGTTTCTCACCAGTACCTTGGATGCTCCAAGCAAGCTAATCTGGTTGGCCAGTGAGCTCCAGGGATCCACGTGGCAGGGCCTCCCCAGATCTGTGATGATAAGTGTGCCTCATCATGTCTAGCTTTTTGCACTTCACTGGCTGAACCATCTTCCCAGTCAAAGGTCACATTTTTATAAAGACAATTAATATTTACAAGGAAACCCTCCTCTCAAGTAAGGAAGTCATTCCTCTTCATTTTTTTCCCCCCAGAAGACTTGTTAACTTTCGTCTTAGCAAGGTCCAGGCAGGCCTGTCAGCTTGCTTGGCTATGTTTCCCAAAACACAGGCTGGCAAACATTCAATCCATTTCTCCAAAGCTCTGTTTTCAGCAGTGGAGATATCCATTATGAGATTCTGTTCCTTTTCTTAACCTGCCATTTCTTCTCTCTAAGAACACTCTCTGCTGTCACTGTATTGTCAGTGTCCCAGATATTTGCAACGCTCTTGGGATGCAGAGAGGAACCTGGAGTCCTAGACATCTTTCTTGGTGATCCAAACTTAGGGAGCATCTTCCTCCCACTATACATCTACTTCTAGGCCCTAGTTGCTGCTCCCTTGGCATATGTATCAGTCTCTTCTCTGCCACATTATCTCATGGATTGTATTCTTTATTCTCCTTCTCTCTCCCTCTCTCATATTCTCCTCCCCCATTTCTCTCTCCTTTCTTTCACTCTTTCTGTATTCATGATTGTGTGCAGGTCTGTCTGTGGAGTTCAGAAGACATCCTCAGGTGTGTCATTGTTTCAGTGTCTGTCCACCTTCATTTCTGAAACAGTGTCTCCCCACGGCCCATCCTTGCTGAGTAGGCTAGGTTGCCTAGCCAGCAACAGGGACCCAC
The DNA here is from genome assembly GCF_964271855.1 of Acomys minous. Classification (NCBI taxonomy): domain Eukaryota; kingdom Metazoa; phylum Chordata; class Mammalia; order Rodentia; family Muridae; genus Acomys; species Acomys minous. The sequence continues at coordinate 67,391,148 of NC_140483.1, read as the reverse complement.
CTGTCTCCTAGAGCTAGGATTGAAAAGGCATGCTACCACCCCTCTTCTTAAATACATGGATTCTATGATTTAACTCAGTTCCTCGTGCTTGCAAGGCAACTGGTTTCCTGTGTGAACAGCCATGCTTTATGCTTCCTGAGGTCAAGAATGGAGTCTCAGACCTTTATCGGCTGAAGCACTAAGTGTGGTTCCCTGTGCAGGCAAGGGAGATTAGTTGAAAAGGAATATCTGAAGATTGTCTTGTCCTAGCAATTCACATCATGACCTATATTAATAATATATTAATATAATTAATAATATTATATATTATATACACACATATAAAATATGAAATGGACATGTATAATTATATATATTATATATATTATATATATTCAGTTCTGTTGTGTTCCTCTGGAGAATGCTGACTAATAGGGCTGTTTTCTGAGTGCCAACTCTGCTGCAGCCTGCAAACATAAGGTAAGTGAATGCATAGACACATGTGCTTGTCTTAAGAGAGAAAGAACAGATTTGAGCAAACATATGTGAGCCACTCACAGTAATTTTAAAGGGTGTTTTAGTTGACTGGGGAAGTGGTTTTTCTGTGTTCCCTGGGTGGATCTTCTTATGACACTGTATTCTAAAAAGCTCACAGCCTTCCTTTAGGAGGCACTAGAGCAGTGGTTGTCAACCTGCCTAGAGCTACAATCCTTGAACACAGTCTTCATGTGGTGACTCCCCCACCATAAAATTATCTTGTTGCTACATCACAACTGTAATTTTTCTATGGTTATGAATTGTAATATAAATATCAACTATGTAGCCCCCCCCAAAAGGGGTCATGACCCACAGGTTGAGAACCATTGCACTAGATCACTATTGTTATATTTGTACTGCTTGGTGAGATAACTTTGAGATTCAGTTGTGACTGAAGCACTGATTACATAGCCCTAACCTCCCCAACTGTTCTTGATACCTTCCTGATTTCAGGGAGGTTGATGACATGAGCTCCTGCAGCAAAGCACATGTACTTGATAGATCTGTGTTGGAATCACCAGTTTCTTTGACGTATAAGACAGACAACTTTGTACATGAACTTAAGTGTCTTGGAGCCCAGTTTCTGCATTTGTAAGACAAGAGTACATTGCTCAGAGATCCTGAATACTAGATGGCGTTCTTGTGTCATTTCTATTGCTGCAAGAAAAGGAACACAGGAGAAGAAAGAGGGTTTGTTGTTGTTTATAATTCTATCATTTTGGAGAAGTCAAAACAGGAACTCAAGCACCTAGTTATAGCAAATCTTCAGTCAAGAGCAGATGGATTAAGCACTCAGCTAGTTTCCTTGACTGTTTTACATCCCAAGGCTCAGACCATAAAATGGTACCATCCACATTCATAATGGGTCTTCCCACATCATCTAACTATCAAGGACAATTTCCCACAATCCCTCACAGGCTGATCTGATCTAGATAGTTCCTCTATGGAGATGCTCTTCCCAGGTGATTTTAGGCTGTGGCAAATTTACAGCTAAAGCTAGCCAGCACAGATGGAAAAATACACACACACACACACACACACACACACACACACACACACACGTGTACTTGAGCACATGCATGTGCAAATGTACAAGTGTGACAGAAGTAATTATTAAGGCATCTAGAAAACAAGAAAACAACCCAAAGTTGTTGTTGTTGTTGTTGTTGTTGTTGTTGGTGGTGGTGGTGGTGTGTGTGTGTGTGTGTGTGTGTGTGTGTGTGTGTGTGTGTATGTGTGACTATGTATCCCCAGCTGGTCTTAATTCATGATTTTTCCACTTCAGCCATTTTTAATTAATTCAATTCAATTTATTTATTTATTTATTAACATTTTCCCACATCTATCAAATTTATTCAAATTGCTTTCACTCCATTTCTCTGTCAACCCCTCCTTCTACAAACCCTTTCCCATGTTCCTGTCATTTTGTTTTGTATTGTTTTGTGGGCCTCTGAGTTTGGCCAAGGTGATCTATGTGAACATGGGTTTGGAGCTATCCACTGGAGCCTGGTAGGTTATCAGTAGAAACATAATTGCTGACAATGACTCTTTCTTCAAGAGTCCATAAATAGCCTGTGGTTCAGCAGGGATAGAGAGGTCCTCATGAGTTCTTCCCAGTCTTTGACCCACTGTTGTCAGGGCCAGTCTTGCAGGCTTAGTGTGTGGTGACTTCACAGGTGTGGTGAGTTTAATATGTGGTGCCTTGCCATCATGCGAAGATAGCACTTTGCATCTCTTTCCCTCTATTATCTAGCTCTTAGATTCTTTTTAATTTTTTCATGATATTCTCTGAACCTTAGAGGGGTGGTATAAATACCATGTTCAGGGTTGTGCATTCTTAACACCTTGAACAGCTTTGATTCTCTGCATCTGCTTCTATTCATGGCAAAGGCTATGTGTAACATTTGTCTATGGGTATAAATATGGATGGTTAGAAAATAGTTTGACTATTTAACTAAACAGTAGTAATTTCTCCCTGCATAGGGCACAAGACTTTACCTGTCATATATTTTTGACTGGGTTTACTGGACCATGCATGAGTTCTTTCTAAATGAGTGGGATTCATATCCAACCACATCAGTTGGCTACCAGCACAACATTGTGACATTATGGAACAAATGGACCCATGTTGCCTGGCATGCTGGTATTGATTTATAGGGTTCAAAGCGAGTAAGACTGTTAAGCTTTTTCCTCCCCATCCATCTGAATAGCATCTTTTGCCCTATGAAAAAAAAGCTATCAAGGAAGAAGTTGCCATCTCAGTTCCAGCTTGTTTTCCTTTCGGTAAATCTTACAACCAAGGAATGCGGTATCTTCAGCCATAGGCTCTTACCACCTGGTTCTGGTGTGGAACCAAGAGGAGTGACAAAAGTCTTTTTTGGGGGGCCTCTGCAGCGCCCATGATCAAGGTCACTTTCGGTGAGAAGAGTGCGTGCCCGTGCCAACGGCTGACTTTTCAGAGGCTAGCAAAGAAAAGAGTCAGAAGGCATCAGAAGGCGAGTCCTACTGAAAGCAGCTTAAAGGCTTGGAGATTTTAGTTCTCAAGGGAAAACTCTGCGGGTGAGTACAGACATTAGGGAAGTAAGAAATATAAGGGGGAAACCGAGAAGTCCTTTTTCTCTCCTTGTTTTGTCCTCCTTCATGGTCCCTCCTTCTGGCTCTCTATTGTGGAGAGTGGCACTAGTTAGCTACCTCTTACTCCACAGCCAAGCGGTTACCATACCAGAGTGGTCTATTCCAGGCCATCTGCTTGTGCCTCAGTCATGGACACAGCAGTGCTGGGTGGATAGAGCAAACGGTAGGTAATGAAAGCACAGAGCAGTGGCCTCCGATGCTTCCACCATGTACAGTGCGCGCCGAGGTCGGACGAGGATATGGCTGTTCTTTCCATCTGAGCTGTACGCGCAGAATAATGATACAAACTGCTTTGAGCCTTGGCTAGGTGACAGACACAGCTCCAAGCACCTTAGAGGAATTACCTCATTGGTGTCTCACAACATTGTCTATATTCGAGACATGTAAATAGGTACAGAAAAGTTGCCTGAACTGTCAAGATGACACAACTAGCAAAGGAAAGAGTCAAGCCTGAAGACACCTGACACCGAGTCCTGCTGAGACCAACATAAATGCTTGGGCATTTCAGTTTCCAAGAATTCTTTCAAAAATCTCTAGTTAAAAAAAAAAGCCCAGATATTTATGATAAATTTTGACTTAGGAATTATCCTCAGCTTCCTTTTCTTTGCTTCTCTTCCTTTCTGTAAACCTTTGTGTGTGGTATACAGCTATTTTAATTAGGGTGCACATGCATGTGTATGAGCGTGTGTGTGTGTGTGTGTGTGTGTGTGTGTGTGTGTGTGTGTGTGTGTATTGAGGGTGGAGGTCAAAATAAGATGTCTCTCACCTTGCTTTGTGAATCTGGAGCTCACTGACTGGCTAGCCAGTGAGATGAAGGGATGCTCTTGTCTCCACTTCCCCAGCACTGAGATTACAGCTGCATGATGCTATGAGTGACTGCCATGAGGGAGTGCTGAAGACTTGAACTCAGTCCCCTTGCTTGTTTGGCAGACACGTTACCACCTGAGCTATGTCTCCAGCCTCAGCCTTATTTCCTTAGGGAAAACCAATCCGATTTGAGAAAAGATGTGATACTTGAAGTCATTTAAAAACTAATTCAATGGCTGTATAACTGTTCTGTAGTGATGAAACCTGGAACCTAGCATTGCCGGAACCTTTGTTTCTTCCTAGTGTTAGGTGAAGGAGGAGGTGGGGAGTTCAAAGTGAAGAGGCAAATGAGCTGTGAAAAGAAGTGGATTTTCTCTGATGTCTAATCCATTAATTATGTCAAACAAAGTCGGCTTATGTTTGTAATTTGGTTTTTCGTTATTTGCATTGAGATATGCTGTTGGTAACGTTGTGAGCAGGGAAGGGAGGGGGCACTGCAAACTATTACCAACCTCACAGCGCATGACTGGTAGTTTTGTTTGCGAGGGGCAGATGATCAAGATGTTGCACTAGGACTGCTCAGTTCAGCCTGTGCAGTGGTGGCAGTCATGACTAACGTGGAAACTGAAGAAATTAAGGACATTAATGTGGTTTGATTTTTACACCATAATGATTACTCTGTGTTTGCCAACAGGATAGGGAGCTCTCTTCCGCTGAGTTTAAAGGATGCTGACCTTCAGATTGGCTCTAATATCAGAAATCTCAGGAAAGGAGTGAACTTATTCCATTGTGTCAATAGACACACATTTTGTTTATCTACCCAGCTGCTGAAAGACATTTAGAATGACTTCCCTCTTTTGCTGTTATGAGAGATGCTATGTGAATGTTTGCATACAAGTCTTTGTGTCTTATGTGAAACTTTTCCTTGGCCATATGAACAAACACTCCTTTACCCCAAATGGGGCACCTGACAACAGACTACAGAAACGATTGCACCAAAGTCCAACTTGGTGGACCAATGAGATTCTTGGTGCTACTTACAGGAGCATAGGTGACCCAAGGGCGGTTGCATCACTGAAAGCCTGCCCTAGCATGAACGACAATACGTAGAAGCTGCACTCCGGCAGCTCTCTGGACAATGTGCAAGTACCTTAATGATTTGGACCCTCTCTCCTCAAGGAGTCCTCACTGCTTATACAACCTTGAGGAAAGAGGGACATTTTGGATCTTGTTACTTTCAGGGAACATCTGAGAGTTCTGAATTGTTTACTTCTTGAATTTTAAAGATCCTCCACCCAGGATGGAAGACTATTTCAGTTCAGAGGAAACTGTAAAATGACAGAAGTATTCTCATTTCCTTTCTGTGCATCTTTTATTTATTTTACTATCAAGGCTAATCATGGTGCCTGTATATGCATTCATGGTTTTTTAAAAATCTGTTTTGTTTTTAAAGATTTATTCATATGTACACCTGTATGCCAGAAGAGGGCATGAGATCCCAGTATAGACAGTTGTGAGCCACTATGTGGTTTCTGGGAACCGAACTCAGAACCTCTGGAAGAGAAGACAGTGTTCTTAACCTCTGAACCATCTCTCCATCCCCTAATTTTTTTTGTAAATACTTGTTTTTCTGTAAATATCTTGCTTCAGGTTATTTGTGTATTTAATTGCAAAAACAAGAACATTACTATCATAGCTATACAAGAGAACGTGAATTCACTTATTAGGAAGCTTGTGGTCTAGATCATACTATGACTTTAGGCCAACATAAAATATTTAACATAGTTACAACATAAAACCCTGGCTGAAGAGATGGCTCAGTGGGTAAGAGAATTGGCTACTCTTCAGTGGACTTGCGTTTGATTCTGAGCACTTTTATGGCAATTCACAACTATCTAAAACTCCCGTTCCAGTAGACTTGAAACCTTCTGTTTTCTGTAGGCACCAGGCATGCACATGATGCACATACATACATACATACATACATACATACATACATACATACATACATGCAAAGTACCCATACACAAAAATAAAACAACAACAACAGCAGCAGCAGCAGCATCAAACTATGAGACTCTTTGATGGTTTTGTTTTCTGTAGCTCAATTGTGTGGTTCTTGAGTGTGAATGGTGTCAATGATAACCCTGTGTAGCCACATCAAAAGGCCAGGACATGCCTTTAGAACATTGTGTGTTGTAGATGGAGGCTATTCTCTTAATACTCTCTGGAATATAAGATCAGAGCTTTGTTACAGCTGCAACCAAACATCACACTCATTGCCTGTCTGGAACTCTCCTCAATGACCTTAGGCTCCATGCTGGTCCCTGGCCTTCAAGGGCTGTGGCTACCTACCTATGCCCTGTTGATAACCACTACATTCCCCTCAGTCCAAGGCTTCTGATTATTGGGAGGTTCTTCTGTCCTATCCTCTGTACGTATGTGAGTGTGTGTGTGTGTGTGTGTGTGTGTGTGTGTGTGTGTGTGTGTGTGTGTGTCAGAGGTTGATATCAGGTGTCTCTCTTGACCTCTCTTCACCGTGTCATTGAGAATGGGTCTTTCACAGAGCCTGGAGATTGCTGGATGGATGACCAGCAAGCCCCTAGGATCTTTCTCTGCCTGTTACCAAGTTCTGGGATCACAAGCATGAACCATACATTCTGAGGCTTGAACATGGGTCCCTATGCTTGTGTAGTGAGCATTTTACCTACTACTGAGCCGTCTTCCCAGTCCCTCAGCTTCATGCTTCCAGATGGGATGAATACCAGCATAAGCTGAAGCTGCCTTCAGTTGATCTCTGCTCTCTTCCTCCATCTCTCAAGCATTATCCTGGCCCCTCCCTGCACTCTTTTCCTGACAGCGTGCTTCTCACAATCACTAAGAGATGAATCCTGATCTCTGGCCCCAGGGAAGCAATCCTCAGACAGTTCCCATCCTGAAGCCTTCCCTCTGTTTTTAATCAGGAAGCAGTTTTCTTTATGATTTCTACACTCTACCTGCTCAAATGGATCATGTTAATAATTAATCATAAATAAATGCACTGAGTCTATTTGTAGGCTAATTTTTTCTGATAACAGAAGCCTTAGATTCACCAAGCATTTATTTTATTTAGGGAACTTGCTTAAGCAGCAATGCTAACAGGGAAATGCCACTGCGATTCTGTAAGTGTGACTGGTATTGTTGGCAAAGAAGACAGGGAAGGAGCCCTTGCGGGGCCTCAGCATCGGCTATGTGCTAGCTGCCATCTGCCCTCTCCAAAACTCACTTTGGAGATCTCCAATGTGTGGGATTAAAAGGGGCAGGATGAGGACCCCAGGACCCAGATCTGCCTGTCATAAAGTTCTTCTTGTAGGTTTCCAGGACCCTGTGGGTCCTACTATTTCCCCATTCTTCCATGCTACTCTCGCCTAAAGACTCAATAGGATGTCCTCTCCTCTGACCCACTTTCTTGGTAAGTAAGGTTTTTCATGGGACGTATCCCTTGGACTAGTGTTTTGATATAAGTGAGTATATACCGTTTGTCTCTTTTTGCTTTTGGGTGAACTCACTCATTATGATAATTTCTAGGTCAATCCATTTGTCCACAAATTTCGGGAATTCCTCGTTTTTAATAGCTGAGTAATACTCCATAGTGTAAATGTACCATAGTTTCTTAGTCCATTCTTCTACTGAGGGACATTTAGGCTGTTTCCATGTTCTGGCTATTGTGTATAAAGCAGTAAGGCACCAGCCAAGGAGGAATAGGCAGTAAACTTCGAACCCCTACCAAGACCTAGCCGACGAACACGATATTCTCTACTGTTGAGTGGAGAGTGAGATCTGATTCTCACATGAACTCTGGTGCCCCTTTCCTGACCATGTCCCCTGGATGGGGAGGCCTGGTGGCACTCAGAAGAAGGATAGCAAGTTACCAAGAAGAGACTCGATAATCTTAGAGCATACATAGGGGGAAGAAGTCTCCCTCAATCACAGACATAGGGGAGGGGAGAAGGGGGGAAGTGGGAGGGAGGGAGGAATGGGAGGAAACAGGGGAAGGGCTAACAATCAAGATGTAATATGAATAAATTAATTAAAAAAATAAACACAAAAAAAAGAAAAAAAAATTAAAAAAAAAAAAGGGGCAGGATTGCTGCAACTGTAGTGTGTGGAAGTGGGACCTTTAGGAGGTGGCCAGGCTGTATAAAGTTATCTGAGAGGTGCCTCCATAATTGACTCTGGGTAACCGTATGAAACGAAGGATGCATATTTTGTTTTTTATATGCTGCAGTGGCTTGGGAGTCTGTCATCATGAAGTTCATCCATAGAGGGAGCTCTTAGCTGTGGACCAGAAGAACAGACCAAACAGAGCTCTTTTCTTCATAACTTAACTCAGTTTGTGACGTTTTGTTATATACATCAGAAAATAAGCTAATCAATATGACTTTTTTTTCCTGAATGACCTCTTTCCTTACTATCTTTACCTACCAGGAAGCTGATTTCTCCATCCTTGATAGCCCCAGTTCATACGTGTCCTGTGACTTTCCCTGGGGAGACAAGAACAAACACCTGGGGTCACCCAGATAGGGCACCAATGACAGACCAAAGAGTTGAGTCCACACCAGTCTCGTTAGTGCGCCAATGGGTTTATTGAAGTTATTTACAGGAATATGAGTGAGTGATTTTTTTTTAAAAAACAGAGGCCTGGGTTACTCAAAGACAGCACAATTACCAAAAAGCCCACATGGTCTGAGTGATGACGAAGGAAGTTGAATCCCTGGAGCTCCTGCCCTGAGTTGCATGCCTCTCAGCATGTCCAAGAGTCTCTTCCTCCAGCCATGATTGCTGCTTATATAACCTTAGGGCAGGGTCTTGTGACTTTTATGCATTTCAGGAGTTTCCTGAGACTTTAAGTTGTGTTTATTTCCCAAGTCTTAACAGACTCTTTGAATTTGAAGGAAGTGTCTGCACAGCAATACAACCCACCAGCCTCTCTTTACCTCACCGCATGCTGAATATTTGGTTTCTGGGCTGTCTTCTCACTGACCGTGTCTAGGGAGTAGAACCTTAATCATGTTTAAGTCATCAATGCCAATCAGAGTGCCATGTCCCCAAGAGGAACTCCAATACCACATCTGAAGAAAGCATTAATTACATGGCTACCTCTTCTCTTCCAGTTCCTCTCATACCTTGCAGCAGGCAGATCTCTGAATAACACCTGCAACATTTATGCTGCAGTGAGATGTCTAGATTACTAATCAGTTGTTTTTATCTTTTATATCTGAAATTTAAAAGAGAGAGAGAGAGAGAGAGAGAGAGAGAGAGAGAGAGAGAGAGAGAGGTTCCCAGCTGAGAGAAATCAAGCAGAGAGGGTGGGGATAAGAAATGAAAAGATGGTCAGTCTCTGGGTCAGGACAGGTTTTGGAGTGAGGTCCATATGTACCTGAGATAGACTTGTGGGATCCAAGGGAAGAGAAGACGGGCTACCTTTTTCTGGTTGTTCTTCTAGCAAGAGGCAAGATTCAGAGGGCAGGAGAGCACAGCAACTCAACACAGAATATCACCTGGAGATCCAGGGAATCCCAGACACTTAGGTATGCCTGGAGGCAACAGATGTCTTCTAAATACACACAAGGGGTCCAGGAAGTTGAATAAAGTATGACAACATATCTGAGCCTGTAGATTGAAGACTGATCAGTTGGAGTCAACTCAGTTTGCAGAGGAATTTTAATTCAGAACATGGCTGCTCTGGCAAGAGATCACATCCAAATGCCTTTTAGGTTTGTGTGATCAGACCGGAACACAGACATAACTTTAATCCAGGAGACAGAGGCAAGGCCAGCCTGGTGTAGAACAAGCTTCAAGTGAAGAAAACCTTAGGTCCAGACATGGTGGTACATGCCTTTAATCCTAGCTCCCAGGAGACAGGGATTGGCAGATCTCTGAGTTCTAGTGAATTCTCTTCACTGTTTACTTGAGTCAGTGAGGTGAGAGGCAGTGCAGTGGAGTTGAGTTTGTAGCAGTTCAGTTTTTGGAATTCAGAGGCAGTTTTACACAGAGAGTTTTATGGAGACAGGTTGCAGAAAGAACAAGCTAGGTACAGATAAAGACAGAATGAGCCAGAGGATGAGAAGGAACCAGGTTAGAACAGATTGCCAAAGTTAGTATGAGACCAAGCAGAGCAATTCAGTCAGAGGCTCAGAGAGAAGTCAGATTGAATCAGTCAGCTTGAGAGGAGTTTGAGCAGATAGCTGAGTTGAATCAGCCGGCCAGAGTTCAGAAAGAGCTAGAAAGGGTAAGCTTATTCAGAAGTCTCTCTCAGAGGCTGAAAACATTCTAGGCCTAGAGTAGATTGTACAGAGGCTAGAAGCTTCCAAAAACTATCCCTAGGTTAGCAGACAGAGGCAGTAAGCCTTCAAGATGACAATTTAATCAGGCAAATAACCATGGACTGGAGGCTGGGACCATGTGGAAAAGTGAGAGGGAAGGATAGAAGGACCTGAAGGTGACAAGAGCTCCACAAGAAGACCAACAGAGCCAACTAACCAGGGCTCAGAGGAGCCTGCAGAGACCGAAGCACCAACGACCACAAACAGACTGGCCCCATACAAGGATGGAGCAGAAGGGCAGCTCAAGCTTCAGGTGGGTTCCCTAGTAATGGGACCTGGGGCTGTCTCTTCCCCTTGGCAGGGCCTCCTCACCAGTCCACAGTGGGAAAGGATGCACTCAGTCCTGATGTGACTTGACGAGCTGGGGTGGGTAGGTAGCTTGGGCGTCTCCCCTTTTCTGAGGAACAAGGGAGGGGGAACGGGGGAAGAGGGTGAGACTGGGAGGAGAGGAGGGAGGGTGCTACGACCAGAATGTAAAGTGAATAAATAAATTAATTAAAAAACAAATCAGGTGGGTAAAAGTTACTTTTAATTAATTAATTAATTCATTTATTGTGTATGAATGTTTGCCTGAATGTATTTTTATACACATATACATGCTGGTGCCTGCAGAGGCCAGAAGAGGGCATCAGGTCCCCTGGAACAGGAGTTAAAGACAGTTGTGAGTAGGTTCTGGGAACCAAACCTGCCTTCTCCCCAAGGCCCTTCTATCTTAATTGCTAGGCCATCTCTTCTGAAAGAAAAAGAATTGCTCATTTGATTTTGTAGCATAAGGAGTCAAAACTATGAAGCTGAATTAAATTTAAAAAATATTTCAAGGTGAGAAGTTTATGGTTATGAAAACTGAAAATGCAGTTTGGGGAGATGGTTCAGTCTGCTGCATAAACATGAGGACCTAATATTGCATCCCCGGTACCGACCTAAAAAGCTGGACGTGGTAGTGCTCAGCTGTAACTCCCCCGTCTCCCCCTCAGGTGGAAGCAGGAGGATTCCCGGGGCTGGATGGGAGTCCGCTGACCAAATCAGTGCGCACTGTAAGGCCCTGCCTCAAAACAGAAGGTGGCGCTCTGATGCTCTCAGATTGCTGGGCTTTAGGCATGGTTGTGCCGGGGAGCTAAGGCAGTGCCTAGAAGCCTTGAAGCCACTGATGCTTAGACTGGTTTCAAACTCACCTGGACTCACCAGTATCCTGTTGCCTCAACTTCCCTAGTGCTGAGATTTCGGCCGGGGCCATATGCTCAACTTCTAAACACAGTGGAGAGAGAGCCAGGCTCTGCTAAGTGCGCATTCTACCACCGAGGGACACTTCAGGCCTCTCTGCTCTGCTTTTGTCTTTTCTTGAGCGTTATATTTCATCCTGGTTTTCTTCTCTTGGCCACAAAATCTGTTTGTTTATTTGTTTGTTTTAAGAGGTGGAGAGACACCAAGGAAGACATGTTCTTTACCTTCCACATAGACATCGAAGGGACTCTGGCCAGCTCAAGAGTGGTGAGCATGGCTTTGGCAGCCTTGCCCTTCTCCCCGGTTCCCTCTGCCTTGCTGATTACATCCCTAAAGCTAGCCACCAAGGCTATCCTCTTATTTGGCCACTTCCTCCTCACAAAGCTGACTACCAATGTCCAGATATCAAAGTTTTGAAGTCCAGCAATCAAATGCTCCTTTTGGTTCTCTTAATTAACACGCCTAGTTGAAATTAAATACCTTATCCTAACACGGGGTTTCCCCTTGTACCTTTATAAACCACCGTTTTTCTCATGTGCTGTGGCTGTCTCCTCTCTATCTAGAGGCAGTCCTTTGTCCCACTTTGTCCCTTGTCCCCTTCCCCTCTATCTCCTGTCTTTGTCTCTTATTCCCTGCTCTCTGGTCCTCTGGGGCTAATAAATTTCCTTCGTGCTAAGAACTTAGTCTTGGGGGTCCCTGAGCCCATACTGTTCCTTAACGACGTACATCCCTCCCCCTAACCCACAAATCCTGAAAAACCCCAGCAAATATGTCAGAGGTCTAGGCTGAGGCTAGGCAGAGGGATGTCCAGAACCCGGGGATATCAGAACCTAACCCTTGTGGTGTATGCTGAAAGCCAGTAACAACCAACACTGAGCATGGTAGGTGGATTTGCCACCTGAGGTTTTTCAACCTCTAAATGGGCACCTACGGGCACCTTATAAGCATAACAGCACAGACCCAGACATTTTCAACAGCAGACAGCACACCCATAAAGAGGCCTACTCTGGTGTTGTCTCTGGGGGGTGGGAGTGGGGGATATTGAAACTGCCGTTGCTGTAAAAACTGAAAATTGTGCCAAGCACTTATTGCCTTGAGCCAGACAGGCAGCTGGAAAACTTTGCTTGATAAATCTAATCATTAGTCTTTTTTTTTCCCTGGGCACTCTTACGCAGATTCAAGAGCGCTTAGAGAAATGGATGTCAATATAAAAACAGATAAACACCTGAAAACAGGCATAAACACACAGAGAGTAACACCCATGTGCATAGAAGCATATAGATACTGCTAACAATATGGTCCTCTCTCTTTCGCTCATCTATCTCTTTATTATTTATCATCTATTATATCTATCATCTATCATCTACTGATCTATCATGTGTCTACTATTTATTTGCTATTTATATCTACCTATCATCTATCCATTCATCTGCATATATATGAAGCCCGGAGGACAGTGCCCAGGACCTTATACATGCTTGACTGGTGCTTGACTGGCACAATGCTTGTAGAGTTGTGCTTCCATGAGGAACATGATATTAAATTATATCTACACAAGAGGGATCTTCTGAACCAAGGAGACAGCTGCCTTGCAGAGATCCTTGTGCATGTGTGTGCACAAACTGGGTGCACCCTTGCTTCCATGTGCAGGTGGTTTAGGGAGAATCGAGCTGTTATTCTGTCCATCATCTTGACTTCACAGATGTGGAAGCAGCCAGTTAGAAAGGAAAGTGACCTCCTTGCGGGTCTCTGAGGAAGGTGTTGAAAGACCCTGGTCTGCTTCTACCTGAGAGACAAAAGTTCTCTCTGGGGGCCCAAGCTGGGGCTTTCTGGATGAAGGGATGGAACACTGTGCAGCCCAATGCCTCATCCTCAGTCCGCTCTCAGTTTGGGACTTGGACAGCAGTGTGACTTCTAACTATACCAGAGCACTCTGCCTCAGAGTGAGGGCATAGAGACATTTTCCTAAGCCAAATTGAAATGGATTTTGGATTATCTCTTATTGTCTAGAAAGGTCCCCCTGTGTCACTTGCTTTGACCTCTCCCACTCTCTGAGGAGCCAGAGTCACCCTGTGCTTTGGGATGCTCTGAAAGGCTTTCCTCCCTGACTAACCAGACCCATAGCACACTGCACGGAGGGGTCATTCCTTTCTCCCGTTGTCTGTCCCTCCACCAGACCCAAAAGTACAAACACGCTTTTGTGCATTGTGTACTACATATTTTGAGGAATTGAGCCATTCAGGAAGACACTCAACACTGACCTCTGGCCTCTGGACAGACACCACACACACACACACACACACACACACACACACACACAGACACACAGACACACACACAGACACACACTGACATACACACATAGACACACACACACAAGGTGAACAATAAAAGCTGAAGGTGAAAGGAATTTTAATAAATTCACCCATCATAACTGTCTATAGAGGAAAGGGTTAAGCACAATTATATAGAAATATTACTCCTTTCTAGCCTTCATCCTCCTCTGCCCTCACTTCTCTCAAAGGATGAAACCTATAGGCATTATATATTTTTTATTTTGTAAATATGTAAAAATAAAAACACATCACAATTTACACCTATTTACCTTCTGCCTAGATGCTGCTGCTGCTGCTGCTGTTTGTGGTCTTTGTTTTTTGGGACATGACTGCACCGTGTTCTCCAGGTTGGTCTTGAACTCTTGAGCTCAAAGGATCTCTGTCACAGAGAATAAAATTCAGAGCATGTGACTGAGGAAGAGACTCAAGGTTGACCTCTGCCCTTCACATTCACGAACACACATGTGCACTGGCTCAACACACCTAAACAAAAGCACACATGGGTGTGGTAGCATGTTCCTGTAATCCTAGGACTAGGAAGGTAGAGGCATGAGGATCAGAAGTTCAAAGCTATCCTGGACTTCCTGAGATACTATCTCCAAAAATGTTTTAAAAGAAATAAAACATAGTTCTTTTGATATGCTTCCCAGTTCCAACCTTCTCTCAAAGGCAAGTACTGTGGTATCTTGTGTTACTTTTGTGTATGTATTTCAAATTGATCATGTATTCATACATGTAAAAATATAAACTTGAAAGATAATTTATTATGTGTGAGTTAAACCTTATATTTGGCATAAAAATGATTCGTGTTTGATAATTATATAAAATTTTGTTTACATTGAATAACATTTAAAACTAAATGAATATAGTAAAATGAAATGTTTACACAAATAGAAGCCAACATTTATATACTTGCCACATGTAAACACAATGTACCCAAACATATATTACAATTTGTGCTACATATAATGTATACTCTTATTATCTTTCCTTTCTTTCAACCTCCTTGAATTAGGATTGCTCATTGCTGTGGCAATATATCTGACAAGAAGCAGCTCAGGAAAGAGGGCTTTATTCTGGCTCACAGTCTCAGGGTCCTGTCCGTCATGGTGAGGACGAGATGTCAGCAGGAGTGCGAGGCAGCTGCTCACATGTGACCAGCCAGGGAACAGAGAATGGTGAGTCCCGGTGCTCAGCTTGCTTTCCTTTTTGCTAAGTCCAGGACCTCAGGCCATGGAATGGTGCCATCCACAGTCAAGATGGATCTTCCCATCTCAACTGTCACAATCTAGACAACCGCCCCCCCCCATCCCCCAACTCCCAGACATGCCCACAGGCAATCTGATCTGGGTGATCTCTCAACTGAGAGTCCTTTCTCAGGTGACTGTGAGCTGTGTCAAGTCGGCCGTTAAAGTTAACTAAACCCTGTCTCTTTGGTGATTCTAGATCCTGTCTGCTTGACAGTCAGTGTTAACAACCACAGGCATCTCTCTCTCTCTCTCTCTCTCTCTCTCTCTCTCTCTCTCTCTCTCTCTCTCTCTCTTTTGTTTCAGTTTCTATTCACTCTGGTGCCTGGAGTCTCTTCATTCATTTGAACTGCCCCAGGCTGTACCATTGCAGGAATATGCCATCACTTTATGACCATCTGTGGCTTGCCTAGGAGAGGTGCTAGAAAGTTGTCATCACTGCTGACAGTGCTACCACATATCTTCCCATGGAAGTCTCCCATGTTCATGCATGACGGGTTTTAGGACAGACACCTAGAGGTGGATATTTCTCTTCTACCAATTGCTGTCAAACTTCTCTCCTGGAGGCTGTGCTTGGATGACCAGCGGACAGGCAGGGAATGCAGCTTTCATGTTTCTGTGTCCCTGCTGGCACTGAGTCTTGTCTGTCTTCACGTTCATTGCTAGCTGGGTGGATGTGAAAGGACGTGTCACTGGAGGTTCGTCTGTGTCTTCCTGACTGTTCATAAAGTCGAAAGTCTTTCATCTTTATTGGCCCCCTGGGTTTCCTCCTCTGTGTGATGTGTCTTCATAGTTTTTGTCTATGTTTTTTCCTCTCTTGGATTATTTATATTTTCCTTATTAATTTGTAGTTGTTTTTTATTACTTTATTTTCAAGAATTCACAGTGTTTGACTGTGGCTCACAATGCCTTATTGTGTAGATTTAGAAAAAATATTTAAGAATTTTATATATGTATACAATGAAATATGATACTCACTTTTTATTTCCCACCTCCAGCTTCCCCCAGATCACCCTCTGGTGTCTGCATCTTAACTTTAAGTCCTCCTTCTAAGAAAAGATTTATTTTTATTTTTAAAGTATATGTATGTACATGTACATCTCCTGTGTATGTTTGGTGCGTTCAGATGCCAGAGAAGACGTCTGATTCCCTGCAGCTGGAGTTATAAGCAGATGTGAGGCACTCAACATGGGTACTGGGAACTGAACTTCAATCCTCTGGGACAGCAGCATGTACACTTAATTGCTGAAATCCTCTTTCTACTTTTTATGTGAGTCACCTAGTCCATTTGGTTCTGCATATATATGTGTATATATGTATACTTATAAACACATACATACACACACATATATGCATGTATATGTATATATATATGTGTGTGTGTGTGTGTGTGTATACGTATGCATGGATGTGGAGCCATCCATTGGAGCATGGACAATCTACTAATGGCTATTGAGCAGATGTCTTAAAATTTGCCATAGCTAAATTATTTAAAATAGATTAATTAATTGATTTTTGTATGTACACATGCATGTGTGCCATGGCTCATAAATGGAGGGTAGAGGGCAAGTTGTGGAGCTTTGTTCTTTCCTTCCACTGAGTGGGTACCAGGGATTAGACTCAGGTTGTCAGGCTAGGTCACCTGTCCCATTGAGCTCTCTCCCTGGCCCCGTAGTTGAATCTATGTGTTATTCTTATGTTGTTTGCACCATGTGTTTTGTTTAAGAAATCTTTCACCTTCACATGTGCAGGAATGACATTCCTATGCTCCCTTACTCCCTAGCACACGAACCATTCACTGTTTGAGTTCTGCTTTTAATGAACACAGGTCCTTTCTGTCAGGATTGGACACAGCATCAATTTCAGAAGGAGAAACTTCTCCTACCATTGGAAGAAATTTAGCACAAGGAATTGGGAGCCCTTACAGTCCTGGAAGGAGGAGAGGAGTGGCCTTCAGGAATGGCTCCTGTAACATGGAAGGAGCATAACCTTGAGGGTAGCACTGGCTACAACCACAGCAAGGCACTGGAGGGTCAGGAGTAACAGGCCATATCCCCTGAGTGCCCTTGGGCACTGCCATGGCACAGCTGTCCTTCTAAACCAGTGGTTCTCAACCTTCCTAATGCTGCGACCCCTCAGTACAGTCCCCCAACTGTAGAGTTATTTGTGTTGCTACTTCATAACTGTAATTTTGCTATGGTTATGAACCATAATGTAAGTATCCAATACGCGGATGGTCTTAGGAGACCCCTATGAAAGGTTTGTTCAACCCCATAAGGGGTTGCTACCCATAGGTAGAGAACTGCTGTTCCAAATTCATGTCTCCAGGGCTCTATAGACAATGAAAAATCTCTTTCAGTGTCCATCTTCTTGATATCACAGAGAATTCTAGCACAAATGAGACAAAGAATATATATATATATATATATATATATATATATATATATATATATACATACATGTATTTGTGTATTGAGTGCAGATGTGAGGGATGGCAGCCTTATGCCTTTTGTTTGAGGCTGGGTCTCTCACTAACGTGGAACATCCCCATAGAGAGTAAGCTAGCAAGCCAATGAACTTCCAGGGCCCTACCTTTCTTGACCTCCCATCTCCCAGATGGTGGGATTACTGGCATGTGCCACCATGCTTGACTTTTTATGTGGGTTTAGGGATTTGGACCCAGGTACTTATGCTTGTAGGGCAAACATTTTACCAACTGAGCCATCGCTATAGACTTGGGATTTTGCTTTTAACTTATTTAGGTTGGTTAGGGAGAGGAGCAGTCTAAAAAGGGGATGCCTAGGTCTGGAGGAGGCAAAGGGAACAGGCAGATATGATTTGCGAGTTCAAGCTTTGTAGATTCCACATCCCTTCAGAGGTTCCAACTGGAAACTAGGTATGGGTTCTCTCTGAGCAATAACGTTCAGTTAGACAGCAGAGCGACTTCTGCATTGGGGGGACAAAGGAGGAAGAGTATGAATCTAGCTAAATACAGGGATGCTCTTGAGAAATGACAAGCAATATGAGCATGTGGCTTCAATGCTGCTGTACTTTGGCTTCTTTTGTCACTTATGTTTTCATGGTGTAATTACTTGCTGGGTATGGAATTGTCCTGCGCACATGAGATACCAAGACACATCCCTGGCCTCTGCCTATTGGATGGTAGAAACATTCCTTACCCTCTTAAACTGTTGTAAAAACCAGAGTTGTCAGATAAGGTGTAAGAGATGTGACCATCCATCCGTGAGAATAATGGATGTAGTCATGTATTGACTGCATGTGCATCATTTGTGTATGCATGTGTGAGAGCACTTATTATAGGCGTTTTTGGATGTGTGTGTGTGTGTGCGGTGTGTGATATGTATGTATTTGTGTTTGTGTGTGCATGTACACATGCATGTGAATGGAAATACATATGTATATGGAGAACAGATGTCAACACTGAATATCTTCCTTAGCCACTCTATCCCTTACTTTTTGAAATAAGGTCTCAAACCTGTCTCCTCCTTCCAGGCACTGGGACTACATGCACAGGCCTCTACACCCAACACTTTATGTGGGTGCTGTGGCTCCAAATGTGGATCCTCACGCCTTTGTAGCAAGGGCTTTTCTCTTTGAGCCGTTTCTCCTGCCCCTTGTCACAGGTTTTAAAGAACAAAAATGCCAAGCTTATATCACGACACGCCTACATCATGGTGTGTTAGTCATCTTCAGAGGATGTGCAAAAACACAGCAGAATAGTCTTAGTATATTGTTATATTGTTACATTTTGTAAAAAGTACATTTGACAGTCTGATTCTAGTATTTAATATTTATTAGATTTTCTTTTTAAAAAATGAATTGACTGTTGCCATAGTTTGCGGAGGACCCCAGGACCCAGACTCGCCTGTAGTTTTCCAGGACCCGCTGGATCCTTCTATTTCCTCTTTCTCCCAGGCTTCTCACACCTAAAGTCTCAATAGGATGACCTCCCCTCTTACCCACTATCCTGGTAGGTACAGTTTTTCATGGGGACGTACACCTTGGACTAGTGTCTCGATATAAGTGATTCTATACCATTTAGCTCTTTTTGCTTCTGTGTGAACTCACTCATTATGACAATTTCTAGTTCAATCCATTTGTCCACAAATTTTGGAAATTCCTTGTTTTTAATAGCTGAGTAGTATTCCATAGTGTAAATGTACCACAGTTTCTTTATCCATTCTTCTATTGAGGGACACGTAGGTTGTTTCCAAGTTCTGGCTATTATGAATAAGGCAGCTATGAACATGGTTGAGCATATGTCCCTGTTGTGTGGTAGTGCATCCTCTGGGTATATTCCAAGGAGTGGAATAGCTGGGTCTTGAGGAAGCCCTATTCCTATTTTTCTGAGAAAGCACCAGATAGCTTTCCAATGTGGTTGTACTAGTTTGCATTCCCACCAGCAATGCAGGAGTGTTCCTCTTTCTCCACACCCTCGCCAGCATGAGGTGTCAGTTGAGTTATTGATCTTAGCCATTCTGATGGGTGTAAGATGGAATCTCAGTGTCGTTTTGATTTGCATTTCTCTGATGACTAAGGAGGTTGAGCATTTCTTTAAGTGTTTCTCAGCCATTTGATATTCCTCTGTTGAGAATTCTCTGTTTAGTTCTGCACCCCATTTCTCTATTTGGTTATTTAGTTTGGTGGTGTTTAGTTTCTTGAGTTCTTTATATATTTTGGATATTAGACCTTTGTCAAATGAAGAGTTGGTGAAGATCTTTTCCCAGTCTGTAGGCTGTCGCTTTGTTCTCTTGACAGTGTCACCTGCCTTACAGAAGCTTCTCAGCCTCATGAGGTCCCATTTATTAATTGTTGATGTTGTTAACTGGGCTGTTGGTGTTCTGTTCAGGAAGTTGTCTCCTGTGCCTATGAGTTCCAGACTCTTCCCCACTTTTTCCTCTAACTGGGTTAATGTCTGTGGTTTTAGGTTGAGGTCTTTAATCCACTTGGACTTGATTTTTGTGCATGGTGACAAATAGGGGTCTAATTGCATTTTTCTACATGTAGACATCCAGTTAGACCAGCACCATTTGTTGAAGATGCTGTCGTTTTTCCATTGAATGGATTTGGCTTCTTTGTCAAAAATCAAGTGACCAAATGTGTGTGGATTCATCTCTGGGTCTTCAGTTCGATTCCATTGATCCACTAGCCTATTGCTGTGCCAGTACCATGCTGTTTTAATTACTATTGCTCTATAGTACAACTTGAGATCAGGTATGGAGATTCCTCCAGAGGATCTTTTATTGTATATGATTGTTTTTGTTATTCTGGGCTTTTTGCTTCTCCATATGAAGTTGAGAATTGTTCTTTCAATATCTTCAAAATATTTTGTAGGTATTCTAATAGGGATTGCATTGAATCTGTAAATTCGAACCCCTACCCAGACTAGCCAATGGATAGGACATTCTCCGCTGGTGAGTGGAGAAGGAGATCTAACTTTCACACAAACTCTGGTGCCCCATATTTGAACATGTCCCTTGGATGGAGATGCCTGGTGGCACTCAGAGGAAAGATAATAGGTCACCAAGGAGAGACTTGATACCCTATGAGCATATACAGGGGGAGGAGGTCCCCCTCAGACACAGACATAGGGGAGGGGAGGGGAGTAGGGGGGAAGTGGAAGGAAGGGAGGAATGGGAGGATACATGGGATGGGCTAACAACTGAGATGTAATATGAATAAATTAATTAAAAAATGAATTGACAGGTAATACTGGTATACATTTATAAGATATAATGCAGTATTTACATATGTATATGTATTATGAAATGATCAAATCATACTAGGTAGCAGACTGACCACATCAAATACTAATCATTTCATGTTTTATTGTTTTATATTCATTGTACACATTGTTGGGTTTCATGAAGACATTTTCTTTTAAGTATGTCATGCATTTTGATCATATTTAGTCACATTCTTTTGTATCCCTTCTGTCCATCTCACTCCTGTTAGTCATATATAGCATATATGAAACATATATGTCATAAATAGAGATATGCCTATCTATCTATCTATCTATCTATCTATCTATCTATCTATCTATAGAAATCCAAGATTTATAAACAAGAAATTAAAGCATTCAGCATTTGTCTTTTCTAGTCTATCTTAGTTAAGTTAATATGGCAATTTCCAGTTCATCCATTTTTTCCAGGTAACAGCAGTTTCATTCCCTTTGGAACTGGATAAAACCCTATTGTGTAATTACCACATTAAAAAATCCACCAATCTGTTGACAGACATCTAAGGTAGTTTCATAACTTAGCTACTGTCAATAGCACAGCATTAAACATTGATGTTTAGGCATCTCTGTGGTATGTTGACTGAGAGTCTTGCAGATACAGCTTAGCATCTTTTGCCCACTACATAACATGATTTATACCAGTGGCAAAATTACAATTATGAAGTAGTCACAGAAATAATATTATGGTTGGGGGGTCACCACAACATAAGAAATCATATTGCGGGGTCAAAGCATTAGGAAGACTGAGAACCTCTGGTTTAGAACAGCGGTGTCATGGCAGTGCCCAAGGGTGCTTAGGTGACATGGTCTGCTGTTGGTATTTCTTGAACCCCAGTCCTTTGTGGTTGTAGATGAACGTGGTGAAGCATTTATAAAGTGGACAATTTAGTGAGACATTGCTTTGGAAAAATAACCTGACAAAAGCAACAGAAGGGAGAAAAGACTTGTTTGGCCATGGTACCAGGTTTCAGTCCTTAATTACAGGATTGTCAAGGCAGGAACTTGGAGCACCTGGTCACTCCACAGTCACAGTCAAGGCAGAAAGCAATGCATGAGTAGCTACAGGCTCAGTCTGTTAGAGTTTAGGATCCTCTGCCTAGGGAATGGGTCACCCACGGTGGCTGGATCTTCCTACCTCAGTTACCATAATTATAATCATCCCCTAGATGTACCCAAGTACAACCTGATCTAAACTCTCTTCCAAGATCATTCTACACTGTGTCATGCCAACATTAATCATCACAAGGTGTATGCTCAGGTGTGGTATAGATGGTCATTTGGTGGTTCCAGGTTACTTATTTGAAGAACCCTTATACTAATTTCCATAGTGAGTGAATTAATTTACATTCTGTCCAGCAGTGCATAAAGGTTTCCCTTTCCCTGAATGCTGCCCAGCATTACTTATTTGTTTCTGATGGGGATAATAATGCATTCCAGTCCAAAGAAAACTAACATTGTAACCATGGTTATTTCTGAGTATCAGAAATTAAAACAACAACAACAACAACAAACCATGGGCTTGACCTTTATTTTTTCTTACATATTTTATTTAACACAACAATCCTATGCATGAAATACTTGCCCATGTGATCCTGAAAAATTGTTGCACCCACTGGGGAGAAGGTAGGAAAGAATTACATTTCTAACACCTCTGCTCTCCCCTGGCTTGGCATCACACACCTCCCTGCCCCCTCGCATCCTTACCCACCTGAAAACCCTGTGTAGTACCTGATGGACCGTGAAGCGCTGGCAGAGCTGGAGTCAGTCCTGGTCCCAGGGCCTGCCTGGCTTGGCTGAATTATTTAATCTCTAAATTTATGTTTCTCTACCCTTGTGAACTGGAGCTAACCTTTCAGTGTGGCTGCCAGGGCCAGCGGGAGTGATTGACGGCACATCTGACGGTGATTAGCCTATAGTGCTTGGGCTTTGGTGGGGGCCCTGCCCTTTCCTTTCTTCCCCTAGCACATCAGTCCCAGGCTTGCTTGTGGGGATAACCCTGATGCTGGCCCTCTGTTCTGCCTTCCTTAGGAAGAAACAGCCAAGCAGAAGGAAAGGAGACGCCTTCAAGCACCGGGAGGAGACGATGAGTAATGCCGAGGGCCCCTTGCTCCTGAGTAGCCGCCTTTTCTTTTTCCTTGACAGGGCTGCTGACAGGCCCTTTAGCGGCACAGAGGCTAATTACTCGCCAGGAGTGAAAGAAAATGTGCTGTTTGGTTGTTCTGGAGTTTCCCAGTGCAATAGATCACAGCCATGGACCCTGGCTTCGTTTTGATTTAATAAAGATTTTGAAAAGAGAGAAAAAAGTTTTCCTTGCTTTTATTGAAGACTGCTGGTCATTTGTGCGCCCTGTTTGATCAAGAGCATCTCTTTCTCTCCCCTCCCCCACCCCCTCTCTCTGTGTACATGCCCACGTACTTATAGGAAAACGGAGAATATTAGACGTCCTGCTCTGTCCTTCTCTTCCTTGTTATATGGGACACAGTCTCTCACTAAGATTGGAGCTAGGCTGGCACATAGCAAGTCCAGCATCCTCCTGCCTCTGTCCCCACCCCCGACCCAGGGGTCACAGGCACCTGTGTGTAGCCTTGCCCCAACTCTTAAGTGGGTGCTGGGGATTCAAGTTCATGTTGAATCTTCGTTGTCCTCTGATTCATGGCTCCAGTCCTTGTCAAGGACTCTTAATGGCATGGAATGCACTCCCGTAGCAAGTGACACCTGGTACTTGAGAGATCCACATGGTCACACTTGTGTTCCTGTTTTTCTAGTGGACACCAGGACACTTGTTCCCTTATCTAGAATTCCCAGTGCCTCCGTGCCAACCATTGCTTCTGGTTCCTGAGATTAGGCTCTGCTTTTCTGGGCAATTAACTTTCTTGGCTACTTAGTGTGGTGGCTTGTCTGTGACCTCAGCATTGTCTGCTGAAATAACCTTGTAGTTGCTGGCTGGTCCCTGTACCGCTGTTGGTGATGGGTGCTTTACCCAGTGCTCCAGTCTGCATGGCCGTGTGAGAGCATCAGGGATTTGGAATGCAATGACAAGGCGGAACTGAGGAGCGTGAAACTTTGAGGAGGCTTTTGTTTATTATAAAACCACAGAGCTCCTACTTTAGAGCATCTAAGCAAATAGGGGGCTGCCTCGCCAGGCCACGGGGAAGAGGACACACAGTCAGTCCTGATGGGACTTGGTGAGCTGGGGTGGGCTGGTGTGTGTGAGTGGGGCTCCCCTTTTCTGAGGAGTAGGGGAGGGAGGATAGGTAAAAGAAGGAGGGAGGGTGGGGCTGGGAGGAGAGGAGGGAGGGGGCTACAACTGGAATGTAAAGCAAGCAAACAAGTAAGCAAAGAAAGAAACAAGCAATTGTCTCTCACCCTGGCTAATATTAAGAGCTGTGGCTCCTTTAAAAAAAACATAGCAGAGAAAGGAGATCCCTGGTGTCCTCTGGATGTGGGACACATAGGAATGTTTAGTTTCCTTCTTTCCTATTTCCTTCCCTTTCTTTTTCCTTCCTTCCTCCTTTCCTTCCTTCCTTCCTTCCTTCCTTCCTTCCTTCCTTCCTTCCCTCCTTCTTTCTTTTGGTCCTCTGACAACACCTGTGCATTTTATAGACTATAATGCTATACCTTGACATATGATTGCCTTGTTGAAAGATTCCACCCCCTTAATTCATTTGAACTTCCTGTGGCTCCGACCTGGAGATGCCTTTGCCCAGGAACCCACGTCTCCTTTGCTTTGATGCTGAGTCCTGCCTCCTTAGTGTCCTGTTAGCATTGTCTCTGAAACCATGCCTCACTTTCCTATCAGGTGGGGTCACGTCTCTCTGTCCCCACCTTATTGAGTATAATTGCCAAATAAAAATTGTCTATTTAAAGAATCCAACTTTATATTTTGTATGCATTTTAAAATGATTACTGCAATCAGGTTAATTTACATACCTATAATTCATCATTGACATTTTTCTCTCTTATTTCCCCTTCTCTCTTTTCCCCCCTTCACTCCCCTCTCCACTTAGTTCTGCTTTTTTAGTAAATATAAAGGCCACAGTACCATATTTGTTACCATGGTAACATGCATGTTAGATTCCTTACTCTACAAACCTAGCATTTTAAAATGACACTCCCACAAATCCCTTCAGTTCCTTGCAAATACTCTTCTGTTTTCCATTTCTGTTATTATTTTTGAATATAAGTGAAATCATGCATCATTTGTCTTTTTCTTTTAGAGGAAGGGTTGGGGGATGGAAGTGGGGTCTTGAGCATGTTAGATAAGTTCTTCGCTACTGACTTAGACTCTCACCTACCTAGTTATTTTTGTTTTCTTTTGAGACATCTGTGTTTCTTGGGCTGGTCTTGGTCTTGTCTTTCTTTCTCCTAGGACTTGAAGTATAGATCACCTTTAGATTTCTCAATAATAGTATTACTTGACGATTCCATTTTTCCAAGCGATTGGAAGTGGAATTCCAAGTGATTGCTAGCAGATTTCTCCTTCAGTCTGGGAGACAAGATGGTGCCTCCTAACATAAAAGAGAGCTAACTCAAGTGAGAGTATGGCTAATAAGCCTTGTGTTTCTAGGAGCCCTTCATGCTCCACCTGGTCCTAGTGCCTCACTCCCTTTTCCTAGCCCCTTGTGTTCTATGTGCCTTAGTGCTCTGTGGTCCCCTGTTTATGCCACTTGACTGACCAGGTTCAAAGTTATCCCACAAATCAACTCATTCTATTGATCAGTAATAGCATATTATCACCATTGTCATTGCCATCATTATTATTGTTGACATCATCATCATTATCAATCATCATCATCAGCATCAGCATCAGCATCATCATCTTCATTTTCATCTTCATCATCATCTTTACTATTTTTAGGGAACTTGTACCAACAGAAGGATTTCTACGCCAGGAGCCTGGGGTCCCTGTACCAAAACAATCTAATTAAATTGGTCTTAGGAAAGTCTAGGGGCAATAAGTTTTACAAACGCTCAGATGATTCTAAAGTACTGCCATTGCTGAAAAGGTTGGGATACATGTAAAGAACAGCATCTCAAAGGACTCTAGTCGCTCATGGCTTCCAGAGAGACTTGGTGCAGTGGCCGCTTCTAGCCTGCCCTCAGATGGAAGGGCATTAAATGGTTCTCTTTCTTCTGCATTTCTGCGTGAAGTCTAAAGGAGTCTGAGATGAAGTGACGTGCAAACATGAGCAATGAAGCCAGGCAGGCCCCTTTCAAAGGGCCAGATTCTTTTATTGTAGAGTAAAGTTCCATTTAAATCTCTCCCTCCAGGTGCTAAAACCAGAGATCTTAAGCTGATGGCACACAAGCCAGTCCTTACACACACAGACCTGTTTGCAGTCTGAGGAGATGGTTCAGTAAGGAAAATGCTTGCCTTGCAAGCACAAGGACATGAGTTCAATCCCCAGAACGCATGTTCATAAAGAAACGAGGAAAGAAAAGTCATCTGTGGTGGTGCATGTTCCACCCAGGCCAGTGAGAGACAGTCACACACAACAGGATGGATAGCCCCTGAGGAACATCTGAGGCTGGCCTCAGGCTTCCATACACGCATGGCCATGTTTAAACACACATACACACACACACACACACACACACACACACACACACACACACACCTCAATCTACAAGCACACCTTCCCCTGTCAGCCCATATATATACATACAAACATGAATCCATGCATGATGAATAATGGAAAAAAGCAAAATCTAAGTGAGTCAAAACTGAGACAATGGCTATATAATGTTTTATGTTTCAACTGGAAAGTTGGCTTTTTACTTTGCTGTCTTGATGGTAACTCCTGCTGGAACCATGTATGGGCTGCTGCATTTTGAGGAGCATCAATCACGCATGTGCCTCAGGCTCCGTGTGTCTTGCTGCCTGCATTCTGACTAGGCTGAAGTGATATTAATAGCTACCACAGAGCGCCTGCTTACACTGCCTTGTGCTTTTTGTCTATGCCTTTTTTGAGAACAAACTCCATGCAGGGCTGAGCCAACATCTACCCTCCTCCTTCTAAGGTTCCAAACGACCAACCAAAGTTTTGTTGTGCTGAGTTACCCTGAGGAAACCAATGGGTTTATTGGGCTTACTTACAAAGCATGGGTGACGGGGCTACAGACAGTAGTGAGAGTGTTCCCAGAGCATACACACTGGGAAGTCTTCTCCTATCATGCTTGATGGATTCCCCACAGACACATATATGGAGCCTGAATGAAAATGAATAGGCTCAGGACCCCCAAGACCACATTCTCCAACCAAGTTCTCAGCACAAAGGAGATTTATTGGTTCCAGAGAGACAAAGGACAAGAGCTACAGGACAGGGAGAAGAGGAACGGAACAAGGGATCAGGAGCTCAGTTATTTGTCCCAGGGAGTGGGACAAAGGAGGAGACAGACATGACACATAGGCAAATCGTGGTTTATGAAGGTACAAGGGGAAACCCTGTGTTAGGATGAGGTGTTTAATTTTAATTTGACATCTTAGTTAGGTGAACCAAAGGGGGCTTTTGATTCCTGGACTTCAATACTTTGATAGCTGGACCTTGGTAATCAGCCTCAGGAGGAGGAAGTGGCCAAATAAGGGAATAGAGCTTGAGGCAATAGGGCTTCAGGAATATAATAGGGCTTTTTAACGAGGTAGAGGGCATCTGGGAAAAAGGGCAAGGCCAGCCAGAGCCACACTTGTGGCTCTCTAACTGGCCAGAGTTCCTTCAGAGCCCTCTTTCTCCCACAACCTCAATGGCCTGAGGCTGTCCCCGGCATCTCAGCGTGTGTACAAGTGATTATCAGCAGTCCTTATAGCTTACATATGCTGGAGGAGGAGAGAATCTGGCTAATTCCAGGGACTTTCTGAAGCTGTTCTGAGTTATTTACTTCGTGAGCACAAGTAGCTCCCTTGCAGGATGGGATGGCTCACTTCTCCATAGAACATCATGTTGTTTCACCTCCCTGTAAACATCCTGTGTCTTAATGAGCTCCCGTGCAAAAAGAACATCCACAAAACACTAACTCTAACCACCTTCGTTAAGAAGTGGAAGAGAGCAGGAGATAGCTCCAGTTGGTAAAAGGCTTGCTACATACTTTAGTTTGCTCTCTCAAAGCCATGTTATAAAAAACTTAGTCATGGTGGCTTTTGGGAGAAGAGCAGGCCTACTAGCTGGTAAGCCTCAGAAGACTAGTAAACTCTAGGCCGCCGAGAAACCTTGTCTCAGGAAACGAGGTGGCGGCTGGAGGATGGCTCAGTGGTTAAGAGCAGAGGACCTGACTTTGATCCCCAGAGCCCACATGGATGCTCACAATCATTCAAACCCCAATTCCAGGGTATTTAATGTCTGCTTCTGGTTTTTCCATGCACCAGGCACTCAAGTAATACACAGACATATATATGAGCAAAATACACATGTAAAATAAAATAAATATATCCAAAAATTTTAGAAAGAAAAGAATACAAGGTCGACAGCACCTGAGGAGTTACGCTGGAGATCAGCTCTGGCCTCTACATGTGCATACACACAAACACACACACACACACACACACACACACACACACACACACACACACACGCGCGCGCGCGCGCACACACACACACACACACACGCATGCACACATACACATATACCTACATGTACACATGCATGCATGCACTCATGTGCAAAGCCACTACCCATAAACTGAATGTTATGCTATATCTCAGGTATTCCAAAAGGCATTTTATGTTTGGTTTTATTTAATCTACACAATAGCCCAATTAATCCACATACTTTTTCTGAAACAATTTCGGAGGAGCTGGGGAAATGGCTTAGAGCCATTTAGTAACTAGATAACAGGCAGGTATTTCAGTAGTCTTCAGTTGCTTTTTAAATAAGTTTATTACAGTTAAGAATTTGAAAATAGTATAAATTTAGTGGAATCAAAGGCCAAAAAACCCTCCACTTTCTACAGATAACATACCATTTTTGCGTTCTTTCCTGTAGTCTGTTTTGCATGTGTCATACATGAAGTATGCATGGTTCAAGATATTAAGTAACTAGAGCTCCTCGCACTAGCTTGAACAAGCATGAAACTATGAGTTTTAATCCCCACAAAGTTACTAAAAGCCAGGTGCAACAGTGTGCATCTATAGTGTAGTGCTGCGGAGCATAGGCTGAAACAGCAAGATCTTAAGGGCTCTGTGTTTCACCCAGCATAGCAGAAACAGAGAGCTCATGGCTCAGTAGAGATCCTGTCTCAAAAAATAACATCGAGAGCTACTGATGTTGACCTCTGGCCTCCACACATACAACCCCATACATGTACGTATGCATGTGTATGTGCCACACAATATTTTTTTTAATTTTAATAAATGAAAAACTCATAAATATTGGCCATGCCTCATTGAGAATCTACGTGAAATTTGAGTGAGCTGCAGATAAATCAGCCTGTGCTGGCAGCAAGATTTAAAATAAATGTGTGTTCATGCATAAGCATGCAAAATGGGCAATCCCCAAAAATTGTAATGCAATGAGATGAATGTTTTTAATATCAATTAGTCCTGGTAGTTTTAGAGGCCATGGGAGATACAAAGCCAAGGGAGAGAGTGAACATAGGGCCTGATGACCTGGAACAAACAACACTTGAGCTGAGTATTGTGGCAAATGAGATACCCAGGTGAAGGCAGGAGGCAGGAGTGGTCATCCCAAGTAGGGCCACATGTACACATAAGCCTCCAAGTACCAGGAAGATGATTCAGCATGTAGCACTCTGACAGCATCCTTTCCCCCACTCCCCGTTCTCCCACCCAGAGAAATTGCACACTGGATATTATTATCCTTTACCTCAATAGAAGAAACGAATTAAGGGCCCATCAGTAGAACAGCTTTCTCTTCTACCTGTCCCACATAGCCACTTAGAATTCAAGGCTCACACTTCTGGGGAAAAGTTATACAATCTTCAATGTATCCAGTGGGAAATATATTTTTTTTTACTCATGGCAGAAAATCTGTTTAATCATTTGCACATAATAGACCATATGCTGGCACAGGGCTGCAAGGTGACATGATAGAGGCAGAGAAAATGGCTTATCACAGGTTTGGGTGATGAGTGTATCAGACAGGTCTTCGCCTGGGGAAAGAGTGTATTTTCAAGGTGCTCAGGTAGGAGAAAATCTCTCCCAATTCTGGGCACCATGGCTACTACTAGAGGTTGTGCAGGGCACAGCTCTTGCTTAATGAAATGTTGAAAGGGGCCATGTCTCTCTGCCCTAGTCCCCTCTAAAGAAGCAAAGAGAAAGAACCGAAGTTATCTTTGACCAGATCAGTTAAAAAATACCATGAACCTGTAAAAATATCTATTTGTCATATAGAAATTTAATATTCTCCACACATCCATTCAACTCCTAATTTTTTGTTCCAGCTTCATTGCAGCTTATACCTACCACCAGACTCCTTGTTGAAAAGTTGTGTGTGAAAGAGTAACTAATGACTTCAGCAGGAGCCCTCAAAGGACAACTTCTGTGTGCTTCTGTGCAAGAGTAATCTGGTGAGCAAAGGCACAGGGAAGAAGGCTGGGAGGGGCTATGGAAGTCAAAGAAGGTCACATCCAGTGAGTAGAGCTGGGATTTGAACCCGTGACTCTTTGATGTCAGACTACAATACTCCCTTCTGCAAGAGTCTAGGGTGTAATTGTTGATTTTGGGCTGTGTGTATATGTGTGCATGTGCATGTCAAGGCCAGAGGGTTATATAAGGTGTCTTCCTTCATCATTCTCTACGTCATCATTAATATTTCTTTAAGAGAAGACCTCTTACAGAATCTGGAGTTTACTGATTGGTTAGATTAGCTGGTCACTAAGCACCTAGATCGGTGGTTCTCACCCTGCTTAATGCTGAGACTCTTTAACACAGTTCCATATTCTGTGGTGACCCCAAACCATAAAATGATTTTTGTTGCTATTTCACAAATGTAATTTTTCTACTGTTACAAATTGTAATGCAATTTTCTTTTGGAGCTAGAGGTTTGCTAACAAGGTCGAGACCCATAGCTTAAAAACCACTGTCCTAGCTCTTCTCATTTCTCTTTCCCCATGGCTGATATTATAGGCTCATGCTACCTCATCTGATTTTATTTTTATTTTTTAAACATAGGTGCTGGGCCTCTGAATTCAGGTCTGCATGCTTATGTAACAAGTACTCTACCCACAAAGCCATCTGCCCAATGCCTTGATTCTTTTAAATTTTATTTTTATTAATACTTTTATTTTATTACACATGTATAAAATAAACTACATACAGCAGGGAGAACCATGTGACAATCATGAGAATAATAAGGTCTATACACGAAACATTCATAGAGTATTGGCCATCTGCATTCATCCCATTTGAAGTAAGTGTCTTTCCTGTCTTGTTGGGTCTAAGTTTCCGAATGAAATTCAATATATATCCTATTTCAACTCTAGTAGCTTAACTTCTTTAACTTAATCTAAGACGATCTTGTCCCCTAATCAACTAAGCTTGGTTGTACAACTATACTATCTTTTAATAAGAAAGTTCTTTTACTAGGAAAAAGAGGAAACCAGTGCTAGAAAGCTTGAGAAGACTACTACCCTCAATGTTGTAGTGGTCTCTACGCTTGTATCAGCTTCCTATTTTGTCTCACCGTATAGCTGTACAATCTAACGTGGCTTCCCAATTCCTGCCCCCTCCCTCCAAGATATCCTCTCCTCACCCTTTCCTCTCAAGTCCAAAGATTCTCAGTTTTAAATTCTTTCCTCCACCTTCCCCTGATCATTTAAAAAAATTATTTCTAATTTACATATTCACTTTACATTCCTATCGTAGCCCCCTCCTTCCTCTCCTCCTGATCCCTCTCTCCTAGCTTCTTCCCCTATCCCCCCTCCTCTTGTCCTCAGAGAAGTAGATTCACCTCCCCACCACCCCACCCTAGCACATCAAGTCGAATCAAGACTGAGATCCTCCTCCACTGAGGCCAGGAAAGGCAGCCCCATTAAGACAAAGTGACCAAAATCAGGCAACGGAGTCCATGTTGTCGACAGCACCCACTTAACTTACCAGGGGAACCACATGAACATCACGCTGCCCATTGGTTACGTATGTGTAAGTGGCCTACGGCCAGCCCCTGCATGTTCTTCCATCTCTATAAGACCGCCCCCCCCCCCCCCCCCCGGCTTGGGTCTAGGTTAGTTGACTCTTGGTCCTCTTGCAGTTTTCTCATCGCTTCCTGGTCCTTCTATTCTTCCCTCCCATTCTTCCACAGGACTCTTCAAGCTCCTCCTAATGCTTGGCTGAGAGTCTCAGCATTTTATTCAATCAGCTGCTGGCAGGGCCTCTCAGAGGATGGTTATGCTAGGCTGTAAACACAGCAGAGTATCATTAATAGTGTAGAGGTTGGCTCTGTCCCACAGGATGTGTCTCAGATTGGGCCGGGTAGTGGTTGGTCATTCTCTCAGTCTCTATTTTTTTTTTTAAATCTCTGCACATCTTGTAGGCAGGGTAGATTTTGGTTCAAAGGTTTTGTAGGTGGATTGGTGTTCCCCTCCTACCACTATAGGTCCTGCCTGGCTAGAAGGTGGCTTCCTTAGTCTCATGTCTCCCGCTGCTAGCTCAGCTAGAGACATCCCCCAAATCCTTCCTGTACCCTACCCTGCTGTTGCTTTCCCTTTTCTTTCCTGGCCCTGAAACCTCCCTACCTCGCTCTGCAAATCTGATTCCCCTGCCTCCTCATTTCCCTTCCCGTACCCTCTCTTATCCAGTTACCTCTCTATTTCCTCTTCCACTGTCTATTCTATTTCCCCATCTAAAAGAGATTAAGGGAGGGCCTCTTTTGGGTCCTCCTTGTTACTTAGCCTTTTTAGATCTGAGATTTTTAGTATTGTTACCCTGTAATATATGGCTAATATCTTCTTATAAGTGAGCATACACCATGTGTATCTTTCTGGGTCTGGGTTACCTCACTCAGGACCATTCTTTCTAGCCCTAGCCATTTGCCTAAAAATTTCATGATTTCCTTGTTTTATAGCTGAGTAGTATACCATTGAGTAAATGTATCATATTTTCTTTATCCCTTCTTCAGTTAAAGGACATCTAGGTTCTTTCCAGTCTCTGGCCACTGTAAATAAAGTTGCTATGGACATAGTTGAGCAATTGTCCTTGTGGTATGGTGGAGCATCAGTTGGATATATTCCCAGAAGAGGTATAGCTGGGTCTTGACTTAGTACTAGTTCCAATTTTCTGAAAAAACACCAGATTGATTTTCAAAGTGGTCATTTAAGTTTGCACTCACACCAGCAATGGAGGAGTGTTTCTCTTTTTCTAAACCCTTGCCAGCAAGTGTTGTTACTTGAGTTTTTTTATCTTAGCTATACCTACAAGTGTCAGATGGAATCTCAGAGTTGTTTTGGCTTGCATTTCCCTGATAACTAATGACATTGAACATTTATTTAAGTGCCTCTTGGTCATTAAAGATTCCTCTGTTGAGAATTTTTTGTACCCCATTTATTAATTAGATTATTTGGTTTGTTGATATTTCATTTCTTGAGTTCGTTATATATTTTGAATATTAGTCCTCTGTTAGATATAGGGTTGGTGAAAATCTTTTCCTAATCTGTAGGTTGTTGTTTTGTTCTGTTGACAGCGTCCTTTGCCTTGCAGAAGCTTTTAAGTTTCATGAGGTCCCATTTATTAATTGTTGATCTCAGAGCCTGAGCTGTTGGTATTCTGTTCAGGAAATTGTCTCCTGTGTCAATGAGCTCAAGGCTCTTCCCACTTCTAATATCTTTGGTGCTTCTGGTTTTATGTTGAGGTCTTTAATCCACTTGGACTTTAGTTTTGTGCACAGTGACAAATAAGGGTCTATTTGCATTTTCTACACATTGACACCCAGTTAGACCAGCACCATTTTTGAAGATATTATTTTTTTTATTATGGATTTGGCTTCTTTGTCAAAAATCAGGTGTCCATAAGTGTGTGGGTCTTTTTTCTGGGTCTTTGATTCAATTCCATTGATCCACCTGTCTGTTTCTATGCTAGAACCATGAAGTTTTTATTACTGTTGCTCTATAGTACAGCTTGAAATCAGGGATGGAAATACTTCCAGATCATTTATTGTATAGGATTGTCTCAGCTATATAAAGTTGAGAATTGTCCTTTCAAGGTTTGTGAAGTAGTGTGTTGGTATTTTGATGAGAATTGCATTGAATCTACAGATTGCTTTTGGCAAGATGACCATTTTTATTATGTTAATTCTAGTCATTCATGAGAAGGAAATCTTTCCATCTTCTGATATCTTCTTCATTTTCTTCTTTCAGAGACTTGAAGTTCTTGTCATATACGTCTTTTACTTGGTTGGTTAGGGTTACACAAAGATACTTTATATTGTTTGTGGCTACTAAGAAGGGTGTTTCTTCCATAATTTCTTTCTCAGCTTGTTTGTCATTTGTATATAGGAGGGCTACTGATTCTTTTGAACTAACTTTGTATCCAGCCACATTGTTGAAGGTGTTTATCAGCTACAGGAGTTCTCTGGTAGAATTTTTGGGGTCACTTATGTATACTATCATGTCATCTGTGAATAGGGATACATTGACTTCTTTGTTTCCAGTTCTTATCTTCTTGATATCCTTTAGTTGTCATATTGCCCTAGCTAAGACTTCAAGCACTATATTGAGAAGATGTAGAGAGAGGGGCAGGCTTGTCTTTTCCCTGATTTTAGTGGGATTGTTTTGAGTTTCTTTTCATTTGATTTGATGTTGGCTATAGGCTTGCTGTATATTGTGCTTATTGTGTTTAGATATGTGCTATATTCATGTATGGACCTTGTATCCTTAATCTCTTAGAGAATTATCATGAAGGGGTATTGGCTTTTTGTCAAAGGAATTTTCTGAATCTAATGAAATTATCATATGATTTTTTTCAGTTTGTTTATATGGTGGATTACATTGATGGATTTTTGTATGTTGAGCCATCTCTGCATGCCTGGGACGAAGCCTACTTGACCATGTTGGATGATATATTTGATGTGTTCTCAGTTTGTGAGTATTTTATTTTTCCATTATTGTTCATAAAGGAGATTGGTATAAAATTTTCTTTCTTCCTGAGTCTTTGTGTGGTTTAGGTATCAGGGTGATTGAAGCTTCATAGAATGAGTTTGTCAATTTTCTTTCTCTCTCTATTTTGTGGAATAGTTTGAGGAGTATTGATTGCTATTAGCTCTTCTTTGAATGTCTGGTAGAATTATGTGCTAAAACCATGTGGTCCTGGGATTGTTTTGGTTGGGGGACTTTTGATGACTGCTTCCATTTCCTTAGATGTTATAGAATTGTTTTGATTTAACTTTGGTAACTGAAATTTATCAAGAAAATAATCCATTTTTAAAAAGATTTTCCAATTTTGTGGAATACAGGATTTTGAAGTAAGACCTAATGATTCTTTGGATTTCCTTAATGTCTGCTGTTATGTCCCCTTTTTCATTTCAGGTTTTGTTAATTTGAATACTGTCTCTTTGCCTTTTAGTTAGTTTGGCTAGCGGTTTCTATATCTTGTTGATTTTCTCAAAGAATCAGCTCTTGGTTTTGTTGATTCTTTGTATTGTTCTCTTTGTTTCTAAGTTATTGATTTCAGTCCTGGGTTTGCTTATTTCCTGCCATCTGCTCCTCTTGGATGTGTTTGCTTCCTTTTATTCTATAGCTTTTAGGGGTGCTTTAAATTGTTACTATGTGAACTCTTCAATTTCTTTATGAAGGCACATAGTGCTATGAACTTTCCCCTTAGCACTGCTTTCATTGCGCCCCATAAGTTTAGGTATGTTTTCTCTTCATTTTCATTAAGACTTCTACAAAGTCTTTAATTTCTTTCTTTCTTTCTTCCCTGACTTAGTGGTCATTGAGTAGAGAGTTATTCAATTTCTATGATTTTGTAGGTTTTGTCTTGTTTCTGTTGTTGTTGTTGTTGAAATCTAGCTTTAATAAGCCATGGTAGTTTGATAAAGATACAGGGGTTTATATCAATTTTCTTGTATCTGTTGTGGCTTGCTTTATGACCAAGTATATAGTCAAGTTTGGAGAAGGTTCCATGAGTGCTAAGAAGAATGCATACTGCTTTGTGTTTGAAATGTTCTGTAGATATCTGTTAGATCCATTTGTTTCATGGCATCTGTTAATTTTATTATTTTTCTCTTTAGTTTCTATCTTGATGACCTGCCCTCTGGTGAGAGTGGTGTGTTGAAGTCTCCCACTTATTATTATTTGGGATATATACGTGATTTAAGCTTTAGTAATATTCTCTTTACAAATGTGGGTGCTCTTGTATTTGGGGCATTGAAATTCAGAATTGAGATGTCATTTTGGTGCATTTTTACTTTCATGACTATAAAGTTTCTTTCCTTATCTCTTTTGATTCATTTTGGTTGAAAGTTTATCTCTTTAGATATTAGAATGGCTACTTCCTGTCTGCTTCTTAGGTCTGTTTGTTTGGAAAACCTGTTTCTAGCCCTTTACTATGAGGTAATGCTTATCTTTGTTGCTAAGGTCTTGGAGCCTGGAATTTTCTCTTTCTTCTATTTCTGTTATTCTTAGATTTTGTCTTTCCCTACTATCTTTTATTTCTTGGATGTTTTGTCAGGAATTGTTTTAGATTTAAAATTTTCTTTGACAGCTATATTGATTTCTCTGTTTATTTCTTCTATACCTGAGATTCTTTCCTTGATCTCTTATATTCTGTTTGTAATGCTTAATTCTGTAGTTCCTGGTTTCTTCTCTAAGGTGTCTATCTTCAAGGTTTCCTCAGTTTGTGTTTTCTTTATTGTTTATATTTCCAATTTCAGGTCTTGGACTGCTTTACTCATTTCCTTCACCTGTTTTTATTTCCAAATATTTCTTTAAATGTTTTATTCATTTCCTCTTTACAGGTCTCCATCTGCTTGGTTGTATTTTCCTTTATTTCTTTAAGGCAGTTATTAATTTCATCTTCAAAGGCCTCTATCATCTTCGTAAGCATAGGTTTAAAGTCGTTTTCTTGTGTTTCAGATGTATTAGAGTATCTAGGACTGCTTGGGGTGGGATAACTGGGTTCTGGAGGTGCCATATTGTCCTGGCCCTTTTTGACTGTGTTCTTACTCTGACCTTCCACCATCTGGTTGGTTCTGGCCTTGGCTGGTTGTCCTGGGTGCCTGATGGATTTTTTGAGGGTGCAGGAAAAGCCCTAGGAAGGAGGTTGAATATTTTTGGAGCATCCCTTCTTGGGATGGTGGGTATGGTTGTAGATTGACTGCTGGATTTTATGGAATAGCCCATTGTTCTCCTCAGGTGGCTGTGTTCCAGTTAGATCCACAGGCAGGGGTTGGCATCAGTGTGTCTAGCCTGTCTGATCCTAAGGATCTCTTGAGAATCCCAGGAGCTCTCCTCTCATAGGGGAAATTCTCAGAGTTAGCAGCCCCACCACTTTCCCTATCACTTTGTGGTTTATGCACTTAAGCTGCTCAGACACTTTTCAGGCTGGGCTCTGCCATTTTGGAATGAGATCCTGTATGCTCCTTAGTTCTACCTGATCTCAGGGGAAATGGATAGAGTCCTGGACTGGAGGCTGGGACTGTTTCCCTGGATTCCAGGAGTTGGGTAGCCAGAGGCTGGAACTCTGCTCCCCTGGAACCCAATAGCTTTTCCCAGGACAGTGGGAATAGCTAGTGGCCAAAGGCTAGAACCGATCATTCCTGGCACCCACGGGCTCTCCTCTCACCTGGAAAACACAGATTCTGGTGTTTGATGGTCTTTTGCTTGCTTTGCAGTAATTGTGGTCCTGTTACTCACCATTTTGGATCTCTGCTTCAATGAAACCTTAAGATTCTATTCTGATCTTAATACTTGACAGCTCTATAAGCCTCTGGCAGAAAAGGTTGGTGGGGTTTTGCTATTTTATTTGCCTCCTATCTGGAAAGGAGGAGAGTCAGTTAGATGAAGGAAATATGTCCAAAATACAATCACTTCTCATCCCCTCAACTGCTATTCCCACCCTGTAACCTAATGTTACCTCCTGCCTGGTTTGTGAAACAGCTCCTGGAGATTATGTCTGTTTCATCTCTGGTCTTCTTAGTCTATTATCAATAGCCAGCACAAAGCTTTCATAATGGAAGGAGATCATGTGCTTTCTCTTCTCAGAGCTCTCTGATTTCTTCCTACATGATATCTGAGACTTTGTCATGAACCCTCTATGTCCTTTTAAATTATATCCTCTCTCTGTCCCTCTGTCTGTCTCTCTCTCTCATTATTTATCTATCATCTACATATGTACCTATCTATCTATCATCTATTTATCTATCCATTTATTTTTGTGTACATGCAAGTTTGTGTGTGTACACACATGCACGTGCACATGCGCTCTTGGAGATCAAAGGACAATCTCCATTTGTCATTTCTCAAGAGGTATCCCTGCCTATGGTCATACCATACCTGAATGCACTAAGTAGTTGAGGATGACCTGGGATGACAAGCCTGTACCATCAGATTAGGTTTATGTAATGCTGAGCATTGATTTCAGGGCCTTGTGCATTCTAGGCAAACACTTTACCAACTGAGCCACATCCCAGCCCCTGATTTCTGCATTTGTATTTTACTTCCCTTCTAATGACTTTTGCATTTAAGTGAATTTAGTGAAGAAAAACATTAGATTGGCTTATTTAAAAAACCAGAGTGAGAAAATGTTCATATCTAATTGAGACTTTTAGGTTATTTTAAAAAGATTTTTCCCTCCCCTCTTCCCCTTTTAAGGTAAAACTATCTAAAAGAATACACATGGATTTGCTTGGGAGAAATCCCTCCAGCCTGGAAGGAAATCACTCAAATCCAAACCATATGTCATATGCAAAGTAGCACTTTGAATATTCATAGCGTGATGTGAAAAATCAGATCCCCAGAACTATGAGATCTACAGAATGAATTGCAATGAAGACAGCAGTATGAATGTCACTTCCCTAGTGTACACTGCTACAGTTTTGCCCAACATCCTTTCTTTGCCTAGATCAACGACTATAGAAAAGTCATCCTTACAGATACAACAAACATGCCTTTGTTCTTATTATTTGGGACACCTCAGACAGAATACACATTTTAGCACATCTTTCCGAGTGAAGTTTAATTCTGTAATGTGACAGTATTATTCTCTTCCAATCTTCTGGCTTAGCTAGCTTTTTGCAGCATCAGCAATTCATTTGTTTTTTTACTTATCCCCAGTTTGGGCTGAAATAGCCTCTGAAATGTATTGGGTGTTTACTTACAGCCTACACATTCACAGTTCTGTTTTTAAAGCTTCTGCTATTATGCCAAATGCTTCTCTCTGTGCTTTCATTCATCTGGTTAGTAGCCTCTCAACAGATTTGCCTCAGACCAATCAAAATGATCTTCAGTTTCTTTTAGTAGAGAAAGAAAGGGGAAAATTGGACTGCTTTACAGCACATATATTGCCTTACTTTAAGGAATGGATTTTATATTTTTATTCTGACATACCTACTAAGTTCATTTTAACATTACTCATCTTCATTTACATTGTTAATGGATTTTCAATTGTAAATTATTTACAAAACCTGTATCAAGATGCTTTTTTTTATGGCTCTATGAATGGGTCCATATGTTCATATTATTCAATCAGCCTTTGGTTTATATCAAGTTTCCCTTTTGAAAGAAGCTAGGAAATAGGGAACCCAAGCAGAATGGTGATTAATCCTGATTCTGATATATTCTTTTGTAGGTAAGGCTGAATTTTCTCCAGTGGCCTCAAGTTCTAATGTCTTTACTTTGGGAGATGGCAGGCTGGGGATAGAGCTCAGTT
Organism: Acomys minous; assembly: GCF_964271855.1. Lineage (NCBI taxonomy): Eukaryota > Metazoa > Chordata > Mammalia > Rodentia > Muridae > Acomys > Acomys minous. Next base: position 67,351,446 of record NC_140483.1, on the reverse strand, counting down.
GCCAGAGTGCTTGCCTCCTATGCTGGAAACCTGTTTTAGATTCAATCACTGCATAAACTTCACATGATGAATACAATTAGGGGGATAAGAAGTCTGAGGACACAGACAAGAGTCCCATCACAGCGCTCAGGGTTGCATGGGTGTGGGGCTGTAAATAGAGGACTAGAGTGAAGTGGAGGGTCAAAAAATAGGCAGAGACTTTCCTGGTGTTTCCTGAGAAAGGTGAGACAGGAAAGGATGGATAGTTTAGGACTGACTAGTCTAAATCATTTTCGTACATAGAAGATGTGAGTTCTGATGCTGCCTGAGGATTTCTAAGGAAGAGAATTATTTTCTCCTGAGGTATATGGGCCATACAGATAGATGTGCAACTCGGTGTGGAACAGCTGGTTTGTCTCTGACATTTTCCTCCTGCTTTTAAGTATGACTTTCTTTTTTTTCATCTTTTTTTCTTTTTATTAATTTATTCTTGTTACATCTCAATGGCTATCCCATCCCTTGTATCCTCCCATTCTTCCCTCCCTCCCATTTTCCCCTTATTCCCCTCCCGTATGACTGTTCCTGAGGGGGACTTCCTCCCCCTGTATATGCTCATAGGGTATCAAGTCTCTTCTCGGTAACCTGCTGTCCTTTCTCTGAGTGCCACCAGGTCTCCCCCTCCAGGGGACATGGTCAAATGTGAGGCACCAGAGTACATGAGAAAGTCATATCCCACTCTCCACTCAAGTGTGGAAGACTGTTCTGGCCATTGGCTAGATCTGGGTAAGGGTTTAAAATTTACGGCCTGTATTGTCCTTAGCTGGTGCCTTAGTTTGAGCAGGACCCCTGGGCCCAAATTTGCCTATCATAATGTTCTACTTGTAGGTTTCTAGGGCCCTCTGGATCCTTCTACTTTGCTATTCTTCCATGCTTCTCTCATCTAGAGTCCCAATAGGATGTCCTCCCCTCTGTCCCAGTTTCCTGGTAAATGAAGGCTTTCATGGGACATGCCCCTTGGGCTAGTATGCAGATATAAGTGAGTATATACCATTTGAGTCTGCTTCTGGGTTAATTCACTCATTATGATCATTTCTAGCTCAATCCATTTATCCACAAATTTCTGGAATTCCTTGTTTTTAATAGCTGAGTAGTATTCCATAGTGTATATGTACCACAGTTTCTTTATCCATTCTTCTACTGAGCGACACTTAGGCTGTTTCCATGATCTGGCTATTATGAATAAGGCTGCTATGAACATGGTTGAACAAATTTTCCTGTTGTGTGCTGGAGCACCTTCTGGGTGCATTCCAAGGAGTGGAATAGCTGGGTCTTGAGGAAGCCCTATTCCCATTTTTTCTGAGATAGCACCAGATAGATTTCCAAAGTGGCTGTACTAGTTTGCATTCCCACCAGCAATGAAGGAGTGTTCCTCTCTCCCCACATCCTCTCCAGCATGTGATGTCACTTGAATTTTTGATCTTAGCCATTCTGATGGGTGTAAGATGGAATCTCAGAGTTGTTTTGATTTGCATTTCCCTGATGACTAAGTAGGTTGAGCATTTCTTTAAGTGTTTCTCAGCCATTTGATATTCCTCTGTTGAGAATTCTCTGTTTAGTTCTAAGCCCCATTTCTCAATTGGGTTATTTGGTTTAGTGGTGTTTAATTTCTTGACTTCTTTATATATTTTGGATATTAGACCTTTGTCAGATGTAGGGTTGGAGAAGATATTTTCCCAGTCTGTAGGCTGTCGCTTTGTTCTCTTGACAGTCAATGGGACAGTATTTGGCATCTCTAGTGTATTTTAAAGAGACAGAACATGGTAGTGCATAAGACATGCATGGTCACTACTATACAGTGTCTCCAGAGGTGTCCTTTCCAGGAATGTTTGACATAAGAATATTTAAAAAATATATTTTATTAATTTATTCATATTACATCTCAATTGTCATCCCATCCCCTGTATCCTCCCATTCCTCCCTCCCTCCCATTTTCCCCTTACTCCCCTCCCCTATGACTGTGACTGAGGGGGACCTCCTCCCACTGTATATGCTCATAGGATATCAAGTCTCTTCTTGGTAATCTGCTATCCTTCCTCTGAGTGCCTGCCACCACACAAGAATATTTTTAAGCCTTTATTTATACTGCTTAGTTGAGGATGTTGAGATGGCTCAGTGGGGAAGGGGGCTTGTTGCTAAGGCTGAGGACTTGAGTTTGATCCTCAGGACCCACTTCATGGAGAGAAAAACAATTCCTGTGGGTTGTTCTCTGACCTCGATACTCACACCATGGCACACAGCTAATCCATTTATCCCCACAATAAATAAATAATTGTTAAAAAAATTAAAAACCAAACACCTTAGATTACCACAGTTGAGTGTACTTTTATTAAAATTTCATTTCAAAGTGTGTCTGATACTCTTGAATTATTTCTTACTCTTTTTTGGACTCTCTCAATGTAAAAATTTGATAGCCAACTATTATTCAACTCATCTTTTTTCATTTGTTCATTTATTTATTTAATTTACATCTCTATCTCTGCCCTCATCCTTCTTCTTCTCCCAGTCCCCCCTCACTCACCCATTCCTTTCTCCTCAGAGAAGAGGAGGTGCTCACATGGATACCAACCCACCCTGGCACTATGAGCCACTGCAGGACTAGGTGTGTCCTCTCCCATTGACAACAGACAAGGCGGGGTAGCTAAGGTAAAGGAATCCAAAGGCAGGTAACAGAATCAGAGACAATCCCACTCCAGTTGTTAGGGAATCCACATGAAGACCAAGTTTCACATTGCTATATATGTGTAGAGGGCCTAGGTTCAGACTTTGGCTGGTGGTTCAGTCTCTGTGAGCCTCCATGGGCCCAGGTCAGTTTACTCTATAGGTCTTCTTGTGGTGTATTTGACCCCTCTGGCTTCCTCAATTCTTCCTCCTACTCTTCCGCAAGACTCCCTGAGCTCTGTCTAATGTTTGGCTGAGGGACTCTGCATCTGTTTCCATCAGCTGTTGAGTAAAACCTCTCAGAGGATTGTTATGCTAGTCTCCTGGCTGCAAGCATAACAGAATATCATTAATAGATTCAGAGGTTGGATCGCCCATGGGATAGGTCTCAACTTGGGCCCAACTCATTGACTGGCCATTCTCTCAATCTGAATATATTTATCTCTGCACTGCTAGGAGTCTCAAATGGGTCACCCACATAGACTCCTGGGAGCCTTTTATTGTATAAGATTGTCTTAGCTATTTGGCTTTATTGTTTGTTTGTTTTGTATTGTTTTTCCATAGGAAGTTCACAATTGTTCTTTCAAGGTCTGTGAGAACTGTATTGGAATTTTGATGGGAATTGCATTGAATCTATACATCTCTTTTGGTAAGATGGACATTTTTACTACCTACAGATCCACGAGCTTGGGAGATCTTTTCATCCTGTGACATCTCCTTTAATTTATTTCTTCAAGGACTTGAAGTTCTTGTCACTTAGGTCATTCACTTGCTTGGTTAGAGTTAGACCAAGATATTTTATGTTATTTGTGGTTATTGTGAATGGTGTTGTTACATAATTTCTTTTTCATCCAGTTTATATTTAGAAAAAAGGAGGGCTACTGATTTTTTGAGTAATTTTGTATCCAGACACCTTGCTGAAGGTGTTTATCAGCTATAGGAGTTCTCTAGTAGGCTTTTGGGAGTCACTTATATATACTACCATATTATCTTTGAATAGACATACTTTGACTTCTTCCTTTCCAATTTGTATCCACTTGATCTTCTTTAGTTGTCTTATTACTCTAGCTACAAATTCAAATACTATATTGAATAGATACAAAAAGAGTGGGTACCCTTGTCTTTTCCCTGATTTTGAGTGTACTTTAAGTTTCTCTCCGTTTTACTTGATGTGGCTGTTGGCCATATCTTTCTCTTCTAGTCCAATCTATTTGGTGTTCAGTAATCTTTCTGTATGTTTATAAGCATCTCTTTCTTTAAGTTGGGGAAATTTTCCTCTGTGATTTCATTGAAAATATTTTCTGGGCTTTTGAGCTGGGGGGTCTTCTTCCATTCCTCTTATTCTTATGGCTGATCTTTTGATAGTTTTCCAGATTTTCCAGATGATGTGTGTCAGAAACTTTTATGTTCAATATTTTCTTTGGCTGATGTCTCAACTTCTTTAATCATGTATTCTATGCCTAAGATTCTCTCTTCCATCTTTCGTATTATATTACTAATGCTTGCATCTGTAGTTCCTGTTCTCGTTGCCTAGGTTTTCCACGTCCAGGATTCCCTCAGTCTGTATTTTCTTCTTCTTCTTTTTTTTTTTTTTCTATTTTCACATCTTGAGCTGTTTTATTTACATCTTTCATATATTTTATTTTACTTTCCTATAATTCTTTAAGGGAATTATTCTTTCTTCTTTAAAGGCCTATATTATCTTAAAAGGCTTGGTTTATTGTCATCTTCTTGTGCTTTTTCTCTGTTAGGATATCCAGGCCTCACTGTAGTAGAACAGCTGGGCTCTGTTGGTGCCATGTTGCCCTAGTTCTTGTGGCTTGTGTTCTTATGCTGGCCTTTAGCCATTTGGTTGTCTCTGGACATGGCTGGGCACCAGAGATGATGAAGGAAAAATTGTGAGCTAAGAAATGCAATGTAGAGGAGCTGGTGTGGTTTACCACCATTGGTTGTGCTTTAGGGAGACTTGAAAGGCAGAAAATTGGTGAGGTGGGTAGTCTAACCTGCATGTTCCTAGGGCCCATCAGGCCTCTTGGAGGCCAGCAGAGCTGTGGCCTGGATATTGGAGCTCAGGAGCCCAAATCACTTTTTGAGCCATTAATGGCCACAAATGCCAAAATTTCCCCATGAGCTTACATGGAATTCTGCTGTGGGAATTATATTACTGTTGTGAAGAGTTATCAGTCATGCTTTGGAGAAAGCCAATGACAAGCTGGGGTTGATCCATTCCTACAGTGGAGAGAGGTGTGGCAAAGGAAGCGTTCCTTGGCATCATGAGAAATGTTCAGCAGTCGCAGAACTACTAGGCTTGGTGTAGAACCCCAGAGAAGGCTAAATAATAAGCCGCAGCCAATTTCCCATGTTACAGTTGGGCCCTCAGCTTGAACTGAATGGCTATGAAGGTTCATCTTGGATGGCAGTTTGATTGAACCTGGAATTGAATAGTAGGCAACTTCTAGGTGAGTCTGGGAGGGAATTGATTAACTAAAGAGAGGAGCCCCTCCCTCATGTGCTCAGCACCTTCCAGCAGTGGCCCAGGTGGAAAGAGGTCTGAGGGACAGCCGGGCTATGTGCTTGCCCATCTTCACTTCTGCTGGGGTGTGTGTCTTACCCTCCTGGTGCTGCTCTCATCCTCTGTTGTCAGTCAAACCCTACTTCTTCAGCCTTCCAATATCGAGTGAGGACCAGCAGCCTTGCAGAACCCTCTAGCCTTCCAGCACCAGATCAGGACTGCTGAGGTGTCCAGCCTCATGGGCTGAGCAGCTATCTGGGTCTTCAGCTTCCACGTTGCAGACAGTGCCATTGTTGGACTACCCAGACCTTTTCATATAAGCCAATGTGATACATTCTTATTTTGTATGTATTCATTCTATTGATCCTGTTTTTCTAGATAAACTTGACTATTATCTATTATAGTGTGATTAAGACCACACACACACACACACACACACACACACACACACACACACAAAACCACAAAACTTGAGGTCCGTCTTTCACTACTCTCTTTTGTACTTTAGATTCTGTTCCCTGTCCACAGAGACCTCTTCTTGCAAGATACTATGTGTAGGTGTTAGAGGGTCTACTTGGATCCAACACAGCTCAAACACCAAGTCAATGCAGAAAAGTTTAGTGTAATCAAGCTGCTACCAATCGATCAGGGACACAGAAGAGACTCGGGAGCTGAACTGTGACCCCAAGACAGCTTTTAAGCACAAAAATCACAAAAACCACAATCACCTGTGCCAAGTTACAGTTACATTTTCCACCAATCGGGATTCAGTGATAGGAGTCTTGTTGTGGTACACTTATCGTGTTCTTATTGGTTGGTTTGCTCGACTGTGGCAGGTGACTTGCCTAGAATCCATGTCTCAACTTTTCAACCAGGATATGGCTCATCCAGGGAGGTGTTGGCAACTTAAGTTTTGTTTGATCCCTATTCAAACTGGAAATTTTGTTCAAAATGGAAATTCTGTTCATAATGACTTTAGTTTGATTCTTTCTCACATAGGTTTCAAATGATACATGGCTATCTCTCTTGTCATCAGATAAATCTAAAGCTGACATGGAGGATTGGGAGATGACCCATGTGTAAACATGAAGACTTGAGTTTCAGAGCTGGGAATGTTGGTCCATGCTTGTAATCTAACCACAATGAGAGGTAGAGACAGAAGGGTTCCTGGGAATTCACTGTCCAGCCAGCCCAGTGTAACTGGTGAGTCTCAGACCAATGAGAGAGCTTGTCTCAAGGCAGGTGATGAGCCTTTCTGAGGATGACACCTGAAGTTGTCCTCTGGCTCCCACACATGCAAGGACACACACACACACACACACACACACACACACACATGACCTGGCCAGGAGAAACCAGTTTGGTGAAAAGATAAAAGGAAGCAAATGGAAGTCTAGACTGAAAGAGAGAGGTGTGGGAGCTAGCCAGCCATCACCAACTTACAGCGATGGGATGGGATGCACATATGGGGTTGGATCCTAGGTCTGCTGAGCCAAAGGTGATAAAAGACAATGTTGAACAAGGAGAACTGATCAAAATAAGAACTCCATCTTCGCACTGGATTTAACTGCCCCACGAATTCGAAAGGGGCCTCAGGGTGCTGTGCTAATGAGATGTGGAGTGACACTTGGAAGCTTAGTGAATGCAGTGGGAAGTACAGATGTCAGATCTGTGTCAGACTCTAAAAGAAGAGACAAAAGGACTGAGGAACAGAGATGTGTTAGAGGACGTGGCCTGTCGGAAGCAAAGAAGTTCACTTGGTTACTTAGGAGAGACTGTACGAGTAAGGTACTGAATGTAATGTGGATAGGATGGTCAGCAATCCCAGAGCAGTGGTGACTGTACTTGGCAGTCAGGGCTGATGAGAGCAGATGCTGTGACAGAGCCAAGCTGCCTGATTTCAATGGGGGAAGATCAAATCTCAAAATAAGAGTGATTAGGAAATGGCACTTAATCAGAAGCAAGTGGGTGAAATTATGGTAAAGAGAGGAAAGGCTGGGGTCACAGTGAAGGGGCATGACTCAGAGAAAGCCATGGAGATGACTGACAGAACACTTAGTCCCCAGGGGAAGATGAGGGAAGCCATGTGTGTGTGTGTGTGTGTGTGTGTACATGTGCATATGGGTGTGTGCGCCCATGTATGATTGTGGGGAGGTCAGAGTTTGGAGTTGGGTGTCTCCTCCTTTGGTCCACTTATTTATTGAGGCAGGGCATGGTGTTAATTGCCAACTTGTCCCTACCTAGAGTCACTTGGGAAAGAGGAACTTCAACTACGGAATTACCTCAACTAGATCTGGACATCTGTGCCCCTCTCTGTGAAAGATTGTCTTGACTGATGATTCAGGTGGCTGGGCACAGACCACTGTGAGAGGCACCACTGGTTGACAGATGGATCTGGGCTACACAGGAAAGCTAGCTGAGCATATAAGCCTGTGAATGAGAAAATATGCAGCATTCCTCCGTAGTTCCTATTGAGTTCCTGCTTTGGCTCCCCTCAATAGTGGATGCTGAAATGCAAGTGTGCGTGAAATAAAACAATTCCTGCCTGAAGTTGCTTTTGGGTCAGTGTGCTTTGTCCACAGGAACCGGAAGTGAACTAGAATGTAGGGCCTCTCAGTGACCCTGGAACTCCACAGCCCAGGAAGACTAGCTGGCCAACAAGCCACAGTGCTGATGCTACAGGCACCCAGCACCATGCCTGGCTTTGACTTGGGTTCTAGTGATTTTAATTCAGTTCCTCATGCTTGAGTGCTGTGTGCTGTGGTGGTTTGAATAAATGGTCCTCACAGGTCCATAGGGAATGGTACTATTAGAAGGTGTGGCCTGATTCGATGGAGTAGGTGTGGCTTTGTTGGAGGAAATACATCAGTAGGGGTGGGATTTGAGGTCTCAGAAACTCAAACCAGGCTTCGTGGTTTGAAGTCTCTTCCTGGTGCCCGCATCTCTGATTCATTATGTCATCATTTCCAGTAGAGAAACAAAAACTTAGAATGATTCAAAGTTACACCATCACTATTTATTTCCAAATGACATTTAAATTATGTACGTATATTCTAGAAAATGTAATGTTTTGAAGTCTCTACACATTATGGTAGGTTAAATCTATTGAATTAAGATACTCATGCTTTTTTTTTTATATATAACTATGGCTTTCACGGTGTGAAAATTTACCATCTACTTTCTTGGCATTTCTCCTGAATATGGCATATAGACAAGTAGACCTACTCCCTGTACTGTGTCACATAGATCCATTAAAGCTGTTCCTTTTAATTTTTTAGTTTTTTGCATGTATATGTATGTATATATATGTTCAGGTACAGGTGTATGTATGTGTGTGTATGTGTACTTGTGCATTTACATACAGAAGCCAGAGCACATCTCTTTTTCGTTCTTAAAGAATATTTATTTATTTATTGTTTATACAGTATCTGCCTGCAAGTGTGCCTGCACACCAGAAGAGGGCACCAGATTTCATTATAGATTGTTGTGAGCCACCATGTGGTTGCCTGGAATTGAACTCAGGACCTTTGGAAGAACAGCCGGTGCTCTTAACCGCTGAGCCATCTCTCCAGCTCCCGTCAACATCTCTTAATCCACCTTGTTGTTTTTTGTCTCTCACTAAACCTGGAACTGCCAAATGAGCTAGTCTGGATGGCCAGTTAGTGTCACAGATCCTCTTGTCTTTGCCTCTGTTGCGCAAGGATGACAAACACGTGTCACCATGCCTGGATTTTTAAATGTAGATTTCACAGATCAAACTCAAGTCCTCAGGCTTGCGTAACAAGCACTTTGCAGAACTGTGTCCTCAGGTCTGTCTCTCTTAGCTAACTCTTTGACAAACACCACCACCCGATTCTGCTCTTAACCAGCCTGGCTTCTGCTAACCAGCCTGGCTTCTGCTAACTTTCATTGTATTCTCTGCTGTTTTGACTTCAGTGTCTTCAGTTTTCATATATGAGTTCTGCCATATGTTACTGTTTTTCTCTGCTTGGCCTGTTTTCTAGAACTATGTTAGGGACATAGACCCCCGGTCTCTTGTTCATTTTGTGTACCCTCAGCAGCCATGTAGGGGACTCTAAAGCATTGCCAAGGAAGAGGCATACAGCATCAGATGAGCTAAGCTTAGCACAGGCTGTATTTAAGCAACCTTAGGAGTGGTCATTTTTGTTGTCATGGTTGTCCCAATCAAAGAGATGGATGGAGGGTCTTGGGGCTGCAGCTGTTTGTCTGATCATTTAACCTTCGGAAGCCGATTTTATTAAAGTGTTCCTGTTGCCGAAAATGAATTACAAAGCTTTCCCTTCTTCTGTAGGAAATAAGAGTGCCCAGATGAGATTACACGGCTTCCTATGATATCTAAATAAGATTAGTTTGCCGAAGATCACATTAAAATCCCATTAAAGAGACAGTTCCGCTCCAGCCCCCCTCCTCTCCTCAGGCAAGTTCTGAGAGAGTTGATGAAAATTGCTCAGGGATGACACGCAGGCTTTGGGTACCCTGTGGAGACCCAGGAGAGGGGGTGGGAATATTACCCTAGCCGCTCTCATTGCAGGAACAGGATCTGTGTGCATGGCCCATTACTTACAGATGACAGTTCCTGACTCTAAGCAGGAAAGACTTTGGGGAAGAATTGGTAATAAGATGAACAGAACACAGGATGGAGCCACCGAGGTCATTCCCAGAGAGCATCCAGGAAATCATTAATTCATTTTTTTCATGTGACAAGGATAACAATATTAATGTTTAAGTATTTATAGTCTTCCCTCAAGCTTGTTTCCAAGAAAGAGAGACCATTTTCTCTCAGGAGGCCACCAAGCTTGGACAGACCTTGCGCTCACACACGCGTGTGGAACGGGGAGAAGTGCATCTCCCTCACTCCCTCTCTGTGAACCTTGATTGGTGTGTGGATGCTCGTGCACATGTGCGTGGAATGTAGAGAAGAGCACCTCTCCTCCACCTTGTCTGTGCACATTGACTAGTGTGTGCCTGCACATGCATGCGTGTGTGTGTGTGTGTGTGTGTGTGTGTGTGTGTGTGTGTGTGTGTGTGTGTAATACAGAGGAGACCCTCAGCTGTTCTTTCTTTGGTGTTGCCCACCTTGCATTTTTGAGACAGGCTCTGCTCTCTAACTGGCCTGGATCACACCAAGTAGGATGGATGGCCAAATAGTGAAACCCAAGGATCTATCTACCTGTCTTTGTCACCTCAGTGATATGACTACAGATGTGATGTCCTCCTCTGGCCTCTGCAGGCACGTGGTGCAGGCATACATGCATGCAAATGCTCATACACATAAAATAAAGACACATAGCATCCCAAGACAATAATAGCAAAAACACCACCACCACCATGGTTCTAGGTAGCAAACTCAGGTCTCATACATCATCTGACCTTTATTTTTCCTCCAGACAAACAAACAAAATGGTTCTGGGAGAGTGGAAGAGATAGCTCATCCTTTAAGACCATGGGGCCCTCTCCCAGAGCACCCAGCCTTGATTCCCAGCATTCACCCACAGGGCAGCCTGCTACTGCTCCACCCTCTAGGCTCTGAGCTTAGGTAGAATGAGTACTGAGCCCAGTTACACTGATCTTCACTTGGAAGGGAAGGGACTGCTCCTATGGTACCAAACAGCACCAGTGGGGTGGCTGGAGCTTGAAAAGGGGAAAAATGAAGCCTGGTGAGGCGCTAAGAGGGAGCTGGAAAGGATCTGTGGTGGCAGCTGGTCTTTGGACAAGGTCTGACCGAGGAAGGGATCTGTTGAAGAGTCCCTTGGTATATCCTTCAATGCTTCTTCAAAGACCCAGTGTGCTTTTCAGTAATTATATACAATTTGTGTTATATGTAAATGGCTATAGCACAGCCATGAGATGCCCAAATGTTATTTGTCCCTGGTCCTGATTTCTGAAGTGAGCAGTGTTTGTGGGAGATATGGAGAAGATGCTGCACAGGTTAGTTTTGCATTACTTTCACAGAGCAGCTGAGAGGAAGGTTCACATTGGCTCCTGATCGCAGACCCTTCCATCCATGGACATTATGTTATGGCTTGTGGCTTTTGGGCCTGTGATGAGAGAGGATAGCATGGTGAGGAGTGTGTGGTGGAGTGTAGTTGCTCACTCCATGGTAGCCAGGAGGTAGAGTGAGAGGGTGCCCTGTCTGAGGCCATGTGCCCTGGAGAGCACATCACCAGTGATCCAACCACCATTCCCAGCTCGCACTTCACACCAGCTTTTATTTATTCTACAATTTTTATACATGTCCACAACGCATCTTGATAATATCCATTCCTAACTCTCAGCTAATTCTGTGAAGCTGTCGAATGGGTCTTTATGGTCTGAGTGACGCACAGTGGGGCAGATGAGATCACAAACGTCATCTCACTTTACACCTATCAGAGGTGCGGACCTTGAGGAGGGCACACCTCGGGGACAGTGTGTTCCCCAGCAGCCCTCCCACCACAGCGGTCACTAGGCTAATTCATTTGTTTCATTTTGGTTTTAAATTCAAAAAGTTGATTAGTTGGTGTGTGTGTGTGTGTGTGTGTGTGTGTGTGTGTGTGTGTGTGTGTGTGTGTCCAGGTGTCTGTCCTTAGAGGCCAGAGAGGGCATTGGATCTCCTGGAGCTGGGGTTACAGGCAGTGGTGTGCCACCTTATGTGGGTGCTGGGGACAGAACGCAAGTCTTATGTAAGAGCGCATCGTGCTCTTAACCACTGAGCCACTTCTGCAGCTACTTTAACTTCCTGTTGCTGCTAGCTGTTTATAGCTGCTTATAGATTGACTGATTTGCTTCAGCTTCAGTTTCATTAACTGTGCTTATCTCTTTGGCCCCGCATTTCACCTTTCCTATGTCAAAATGGACAAACAGCAATTCATTTTTGGTTGCTTGTCTTAAATATGAAAGTAGATCTGACGTACATGCGTATATAGTATTGCCTTTAGGTACCTGGGATACTTTCAGTGCTAGTGTTAAACATTAGAACAAAGCATTACTAAGAACAAATGAATGATAAACACTTTAATCAAAATACAATATGAACATGTTTTCGGGGAGATTGAGAAATGAGATTGAGAAACAGCGGCTTACTGCACAAGCTCCTCCGTTTCTGAGGCACCTGTAGGTGTCACTGTTGAGACACACTCTGGAAGTGAATGCTCCCCAGCATTGACTCTGAGAAAGACTTCTTGGATAGTTTGAGAATTTTTCAGCACACACACACACACACACACACACACACACACACACACACGTGCGCACACACATGTGGGGGAGGGAGAGGGGATATTATTTGGAAAGAGGGAAGCTCTTGGGTAGAGTGGATGATAACATAGGATCAGTTGGAGTACCACAGAGAACCTAAGTCTTACATCCACCTCTGAATTCTTAGATTGATAATTTGGACATTAGGCTTCTCCATCTTCCTTTATTTCTTTTTCTATGACTGACACAGCCAGCAGAGCCTTTAGAATTGTGAAGCCTCCTGTGTGGGGATTTATGGGGAGGTGGTGGGTCCCATTCATAAGGGCAATAACTCAGGAACCTAAACAACAGCCTCTAGGGATGATTTCTAAAATGGATCTCTAAGTTAGAGCCAGGCAAATTTCAATGTTGAGATCCTGAAACTCTGATTTTGCAAGAATTTGCCTTTTATTATTTTCTTTTCTTATATTTATTTAGTGCTCTGGGAGATCTCTCAGTAGGGCTAATTTGTGTGCTAAGTTTGAATGTGCTTCTAATTTTCCTTTTGCAAAAAGTTCTTCCCCTAATATTTTAATTGATTAACTTAATAATATGTTAAATATTTCACTTTTTAAGAATTTAAAGACTGCCCTTGACTTTGAGTCTCATTGCTCAGTAGCAATGGGAGAGCATTGGGTGAATTGCTGGGAAGTTAAGTGACTGGTGGGAATGGACTGCAAAGATTAGGGTTTCCACAGTTGCTCATAGGTCATGGGATGTTTAAGGGACAAGTTTGCCTAGCCAAGTTCAATAGCATTTACTCTAAGTACAAGGTTTGTGGGGTGACTGATCCACTTGAGCATATGGGAAATCACAGATGTACAATAAAAAGCAAGCAAGCAAACAAAACCAAAACCAAAACCAAAACAACAACAACAACAACAACAACAACAACAACTAGAAGTGTCTGAAACAGTGGATAGCTAGGTATTCCTAAAGACCAGATTGAAGATAGGGTGTAGGAGGCAGTGTTTCCATGGTGACCCTTTTTTGATGCCTTCAGAATCTTACCAGGTTATAGCCAAAGAAACGGACCATAGAAATCACCCACCCCATAAGCATAGCTGTTCTTCATATATATATATATATATATATATATATATATATATATATATATATATATATATATATATATATATATATATATATACTTACTGTTCATTAATGTGCATGTATGCGTGTGCATATGGCTGTGGGTACACATACACTTGTGTACACATGTCTGTGGAGGCTGGAAGTTGACATCAAATGCCATCTTCCATCACTCTCCAGTGAGTCTAGAGTTCACTGATTCACCTGCATGGGTTGGCCACTGAGCCCCAGGGATTTGTCTGTTTCTGTCTCCCCAGGGTCGGGATTATAGGTGTCTATTGTAATCAGCGTCTACACAAAGGCTGCACATTCCACTCAGGCACTCTTGCTTGCCCAGCAAACACTCCACTAACTGAGACATCTCTCAGCTCCTGCTCATCTCCTTTAAAACGAAATGAGGCAGGTTGGTGACTTAGACAATCTGTGTTAGAGTTGACAAATATCACTGAGTTTTTGTTAGACAGTAATTGTTTTGATGACTTATTTTTCTTGGCTGATGAGAAACTCAAGCAGAAGGATAGTATGTGGATCTCCTGGACTGAGGTGAGTAATACAACTCTATCACAAATGGGTAATCGATGTCTGAGCTAACCTCTAGCCACTAGCTAGCCTCTTGTGGCTGATAGGAAATGGCCAAAAATTCTACGGTGCTTATTATGTGCCAGGTGTGTTTCCACATATTCTCCCATGTGAATTTGCTTCCCGCTAGGTAGATAATGGTACCATGCCAGTTTTATGCCTGAACAAACGAGGCATGAAGAACTGGAAGATTCTGCTAAGGTCCCACAGCTATTAAGAAATAGAACTTGGATTTGAACTCTGGATAGTCTGGTTAAGGTGACACATGATGAACTAGTTGGCTATTAAGTGTTAGTTAATTGCACTGTATGTGACAATTTACATTTTGGGAACTATAGAGATGAAAGACATGTATTTTGGGGATGGGGGAGGTGGGGATGGGGAGGGGTAGGCATCTCTGGAAGAGTAGCTGAGGCTGGCAGGGTTATGGTAGAGAAAATAGTGCCTGGAGTGCCAGAAGCGCTTTCATCAGTTCAGTAAGTCTCTCTGAGTGATGAGTAATATTTTTATTTCTGGAGATAGCATCACTGGCAAGAGATAAAAAGAAAAAGGGCCGTTGAGAGAGGGAGGGAGGGAGGAAGAAAAGGGAAAGGAAGGAAGGAAGGAAAGGAGGGAAGGAAGAAGGAAGGAAGGAAACAAGCAAGTAAACAATTAACTGGCTGTGGAGGTGCACACCTATGATTCCAGGGAGATAGAGGCTGGCAGATCAAGAGTTCAAGACCAGACTCAGGCACATAGCTAGTTAAAATCTGGACTGTTCTAAGTGACCCTGTGTCTCAAAAAACCAAACCAAACCAAACCAAACCAAACCAAACAACAGGTGCTGGAGAGATGGCTCTGTCGTTAAGAGCGCTGGTGCTTTTCCAGAGGATTTGGGCTTAATTCCCAAATCCATGTTGGGGCTCACAGCCATAAATAACTCCAGCCTGGGGATCCAACGCCCTCTTCTGGCTTCTGTGGGCACTGCATGTACATGGCGCACTGACCTACATGTGAGCAAACACCCATAAACATTAAACCAAATTAAAAGAAAAAAAAAGCTAAATAAAAAGCAAAACAAGAGAAAGAAAAACAGAAAGAGGAAAAGAAAGAAAGTCATATAAAGAGCTTTCTGTCATCTTAGAAATTAGTTTCTAAGTTGTTGCTAGGAATAATCCCAAATGGATGAATTAGATTCAAGAGCTTGACAAAACGTACACAGAAACTGTAAATCTTGCTGTTTTGTTTCATGTGTGTAGAGCAGCAATGGTGTCCCGGGGCTGCTCAAAAATCAAAACACTTCTGCCCTAAGGGTTGACAGTGAAACAGTCAGTTTTCACTTTTTTTTCTTTTTTCTTTTTTTTTTTTTAACAAGAGCCTAATGTTAGGCATCATCCTTCCTTTCTGCTCCTTTCCATTTTAAATTAGTGCTTATTCCCTGAGCACCGACATCCGCCCCACTGATTTCACTCAGTGCCTCAGGGAGGGGGAAGCTAGGATGTGCCTAAAATATATATGTTTTTTTCCTCTGCAGCAGTTATACATAAAAGGTGACATTCCTCAACTGTTCTGTACAGGGCAGCCAGCTACTTCTATTAGCTTTCCCTGTCAAACAGAAATGTCATAATTAAAACTGAGGAGGCTGAGGAGGCTGAGGAGGCTGAGGAGGCTGGCAAGATGGCTCAGTAGGTAAGGGTGCCTGCTGCCAAGCCTGACTGCCTGCGTGCAAGTGTTTGATCTTCAGGCCCCACATTGGAGGAGAGAACCAGTGGCCACAAGGTGTCCTCTGACCTCCACATGTGCTTCACACACACTGTTGAGATAAATCCTTGTTTAGATCTTCTCTTAACAGCAGACTTGGCCATCTTTCTTGCTCTGGGAAAAGCTGACAGAATCCACAGCTTGACAATCAGTTCCAACAGGAGCAAGGTGCTGTGGTGGGGTGGGGGTGGGGACAGCTCTGCTGGTCAGCATCTGAGTTTGACTCCAGCACCTTATGGTGGTACACACCTGTAATCCTTGTAATCTCAGTACTGAAGAGGTCAAGAAGATCCCTGGGGCTTGCTTATCAGCTACCTTAGCCTAATTGATGAACCTTAGGTTTCAAAAAAGGTTCTCAAAAAAAAAAAAAAAAAAAAAAAAAGAAAGAAAGAAAGAAAGAAAGAAAGAAAGAAAGAAAGAAAAAAAGAATGGCACTTGGGGAACCATAGCCAAAGACTTGTAGACCTGGGAATGGAATACTCCTGGAAATTTCCCTATCAAGTCTTTGTGCCAAGGAGTTTCCCAAGTGCCACAGTAGAGTTTTCATACCATAGCTCTGACTTCTGACCCATTGTCTTAATGATGCTCCAGCTAGCTACCCTATTGCTAAATGGGTAGCTTTCTGCTGGTAATGTGGCAGCAAATCTCCATTCCCAGGGTGGAAGTCAATATCTGAGTTTAAGTGACGTCCACAGTGCATCTACGGATGACTGCCGACTGCTGTGAAGTGTCAGCCTGTGATCACTTCTGAGGAGCAGCCCTAAGGTGCGTGGAGCTCACAGTGGAAACTCTGGCATGAGTACTAGGCTTGGGATAGAGCTGGCTTGACTCCAGAAGCACTAACAGCTTGCTGTATGATATAAACTCATTGGTTCTTCATCCCACAGATCACAACAAACACCACAGTGGGACATGGTGCTCAGCACTGCAGCCCAAAGTCGGGGTTTACCTGCCTCCAGCCTGAAGAAATGGCAGGTGCACCCACTGGAGTTTGATTTTTTTTTTTTATAGATTTATGTACTTCTTCCTCCCAAATGGGTCAGTGGGGGATTTTAAAATCTCTGTAAGTGGAGATTCAGGGAAGACTTCCAAGTCTCTCATTACATTAGTGTCTGGCAGAGAGCCAAAAAAAAAAAAAAAAAAAAAAGTGAAAACCTACGACCATCAAGAGTAAAATGGAATGAAAGAAATTGTGTATCAGGGTGGGAAAAATCTCACAGAAGGGTGTGGAGAGAGTTACAGGTGTCTTTACAGTGGGGAGATGTGCTGTCATTTCACAGAAAGGCAAGTGGCTGTTAACCACTCTGTGACCTACACACTCTTTTAATGTGTGGTCTGTCACTTGTATTACCTGAGGTCTGACTAGACTAAGTATTTCCAAGTTCTTGACATCTTACTCAAAGGAATAAAAAAAAAGTGCTCATACTAAATAAGCACAGAACAACGATAAAGATTCAGAAACAACGATAAAGTACAGGGTGGGTACACAGCAAGCGGATATAGTGGGCTCTGAGCAAGCATGTGTCTCATGAACTCCTATGACTCCCTGGGAATCCTTTTAAAGATTCAGGAGGTGGTGGTGGCACACACCTTTAATCCCAGCACTCAGGACGCAGAGCCAGGCAGATCGCTGTCAGTTCGAGGTCAGCCTTGTCTACAGAGCGAGTCCAGGATGGCCAAGGCTACACAGAGAAACCCTGTCCTGAAAAACCAAAAAGAAAAAAGAAAGAAGAAAAAAGATTCAGGAAGAGAAAGAGGAGTTTTCAGCTAAGGGCATGTTATTGGTGTTTCCTTATTCTTGTAAAATATTTTTCATTACATGTAGGTGTGTAGAGGTGTGTGTGCCTGTGTGCAGATACCAGAGGAGACCAGCAGAGGGCATCAGACCCCCCTGGAGCTGGAGTTTCAGGTAGTTTTGATCCAATGCATCATGCTGGGGACTAAATTTAGATCCTCTGTAAGAAAAATATATTTACTCTTAACAGTGGAGATACCTTTCCAGCCCTGGTGGCTTTCTGTTTTGATTTGGATTGGGATACGTAAGCCTTTATTTACTGCACACATCCTTTCCCATAATGCATCTGATTTTAATCATATGTATGCCCAGTTACGCAGAGAAAAAAGATGGTGTGCAGGAAATTTTATTGAAATCTTCCCTTCTAAGGATATAGGTTGCCGTACTCTGAATGTATCTAAAGCCATTCCAGGCTGTACTGGTTTGCTGTCCCAGTTCCCAGATATGTTCCTGGATGTGCTTGGCTACAAATGGAGAACTACTAATAGGCTGTTAGGAAGCTATAGGTAGAAGTGCTTACCAGCCTTTATTTAAGTGGAGCTATGAGTTTATGAGTGTATTGGGAGTGTGTGTGTGTGTGTGTGTGTGTGTGTGTGTGTGTGTGTGTGTGTAGTTCAAGCCAAGCATAACCATAGGTTGTACATTTCTCTATACTTGCCTGTTGGTCTTATTTCCATTGCGAGAAGAGATAATTTGTTAAAAAAAAAGTCTCAAGCCCTATATTTGCATCTCACTGCACCAGGCTCTGTGCCCTGCCTTCCTTTCCTGTATATGGATGCTCCAGTGCCCTCCTGGCTTTCCAAACCAACCCTCTACCCAAAGGTATGTCCCCCAGCCAGTATGCTATCCCTCTCCTGGATCATCCCCTCAAGCCTACAATAGGTCTTGTTAGCTTCTCCAATAACACTTTTCTTATTTCCAGTCTCTCTCAGCTCCCATTCTGTTTTGCTTTAAGCAAAACTTTTTGAAGTGTAGCTCATTTATACTTGTTCAGTGTCTCCTTTTCCACCAAATAACTCATAGCAGGCTTTTATCCCTGAGGTCACACCCAGATGCTGCCGTCAAGGTCACCAATGCTCAACTACTCCCACGGTCAATAGTTATTTTCCTCCTCTTATCTAATCACTTTTGCAGCAGCATTTGAAGTTTTTAAAAAAAAAATTAAATAAGAGTGTCCTTGTACATGCACGTGTGTGTGTGTGTGTGTGTGTGTGTGTGTGTGTGTGTGTGTGTGTGCATGTAGGTGTGCATGTGTTGACATAACTATGGTTCCTACAGATGCTCACAGAGGGAGCTGGATGCCCTGGAGCTGGAGGTACAGGTAGTGTGAGCCACGCAAATGAACTTGGGGGTCTCAGCAAGATCAGTACTTGATCTCACCACTGAGCCACCTCTCCCAGAAAATACCTAGAAAGGAGCAGGCAAAACCTGAAGATCACAGAGGCTTAGACCTTAAACAAATTTAACCGCTATTGTAACGTCCTCCTCTATAAGAGGGATATTATTTCCGTGTGAGTGGCCTTTGCCACTGGTGCTGTAACTGTACTGACATTTTTGATTCTTAGATGGGGAACAGCTTGAATCAGAGCCTAGAGTGGGGGGGCTCCCTTTTCTTTCCACTAAGCCTACAATTTGCCTGACTTTCTGTTCTATCTTGTTTGCTTAGAGCCATCCAGTGAGTTCTCATCACATCTAGAAAGAAGCCCAAGCCTCACTATCATTAGATCCCAGAGATTGTTCTTGCAGAGGGCTCAGCCACGCCTCATGTCTTATCCATAACTTTCTCTTAGAAGGTAACTTTCCTAGCAAGAAACTATTCCTAGGTTAGGTGGTACAGTAGGGCCAACCTCTCAACTTACTGCTGAGCATCTTACCTAGAACCATCACTAACCTGCTGAACTCAGTTATCCTTCCCTCATAAGCCGACAAATGTAAGGAAGTGTCTTTGTTCTGCGCATTGCTGTTGTATCTCTTTCCCAGTTTTCCTTGCTTTGAGTATACCCAACTACCTGAAGTCCATCTCAGTGCATGTCTTCCCTCCCTCCCTCCCTCCCTTCCTCCCTCCCACCCACCCTCCCTTCCTCTGTCCCTCTTCTCTCCCTCCTGTGTTAGATAGGTCTCTCTAAGTATCCCTGCCTGGCTGGGAACCTGCTACGTTGATCAGGCTGGCCTCAAATGCACAGACATTTTCCTGCTTTTGTCTTTAGTGCACTTCAGATTCAAGGCATGCACCACCACACCCAGTAGAATCTTCACGAATGGTCTGTATTGTCCTTCCTTTAGGAACATTCCTGGTGGGCATAATAATAGCACTGATCTCATTGAGCTGTCATGGGCTTTGCGTTTATTTATAAAATCATAACACTAGGCACAGAACAGGTGGTACCACTCTAATGGCAATCATGACTAAACTGTCCATTTGGGTGTGGCTCATGTAAATGGGTCTTTTATTCTTTCGCCAAGTGTCTCTGCCAAGACCCTGTTTCTCCCAGTTCCCCCTCAATGATACAGGCTCCCCTACTTTACCTGAGTCTTTGGGTTCTGGCTCATTGGAGAACCTGCTGCTAATTTTCTTACTCCCTTTGTTCTCCAAGGCAGCATCCTTCCCTACCTACCTCTGCCTTGTCTCCTAGTTTAACTATGTCAACATGATATCACCTAGAGTCATATGCGAGAACTTCAGTTGAGGAACTGCTTAACTCATTGATGTGTGAATTTGTCTGAGGCAGACTGTCTTGATTGTTAATTGATGTAGAAAGACCCAGCATATTGTGGGTAGCATCATCCGTAGGCAGATGATCTTAAACTGCATAAGAAAGGCAGATGGGTATAAGCCAATCTGTGAGGCAGCTAGCAAGCAGCATGCTTTATTGGCTGTAAAGTGAGTTCCTTCCTTGACTTCCCTTAATGTTGGACTGTGATCTTGAATTGTAAGCCAAAGAAAACATCACCTCCCTGTGCTGGCAAGTTTTATGTCAACTTGACACAAGCCAAGAGTCTTTAGACATATGGGAGGTAAGAAAATGCTTCCATAAGTTTAGGCTGCAGTCAATCCCGTAGGGCATTTTTTTAGTTAGTGGTTGATGTAGGAGGGTTGCTGTGTCACTTCCCTTCCACAGCAGGAGCTTCCACCTCGGTTGGGCAAAATGCTGTAAAATGCTGTACAGAGAACTCTGTTTAGGTCAATGTTTTTTATATGGGTGCTGGAGATTTGAACTTAGGTCTTCATGCTTGGGCAGCAAAGCCCTCTTACCCATCGAGTCATCTTCTCCACTACACTGTGGGTGACCATAAGGCTCAAATCTTGGACGTCCATGAGTGCTTTTCTTCCCTGTCTAATTCTTTCTCTGCTTTCTGCTATCCTTATTTATTATTGTATCTTTCTCCAATTTATTAGATTTTCCTACATTCATCTCAGTCCACCTAAAACTGATGCACCTTGACATGCTTTCAATGACTAATCTGGTGATTTTAATGACTAATCTGGTGCATAAGGTCCAATTTGTCTATGATCCTGCATTCCTGGATATATTCTTTCTATGCCTATCTTCTGTCTCTGGACTCTATGAGGAACTTCTTGCCGCTGGTGACACTTATTTGTAGTCCCAGCAGTCCCTCCTACAGAAGAAGTGAGCAATAAATGCCTCACGGTGACTGATGGAACATGGAGCCTAAATATTTTATTTCTGACTATCCATCATTTTATGTGCTTATGTGTGACATAAAAGTGGAAGCATTCCTCTGCTAACAAAGGGGAAATCTGTTTACACGATGTTGTGTTGCTTCTTATTCCAGAAAGGATCCAAGGAAACTTGAAACGCAGCAAAATAATATATACTAGAAATAAGAAAAAAAAGGCAAAGCAAGGAGGCTGGGAACACAAAACAGACCCCAAATGAGGACAACATCAAAACACTGCCATATCAGACAGTGCATCTTCTGCAGGCTGACTCCTACAGCTCTTAGTACTCTCTCCCTTTCTCCCTCCCTCTCTCTCTCTCTTCTCCCTCCCTCTTTCAATCCTTCCCTTTCTTTTTTGTGTGTCTCAGTGTAAGTACATATGTACATGTATGTATGTAAGCCAGAGATAAAAATCAAGTGTCTACTTCTGACATGGACTCAGGCCTCCCAGTGTTGATCACTCCCCCTGGCGAGGTGGCCTTGCTAGGCCACAGAGGAAGAGGACACAGGTAGTACAGATGACACTTCCTAGGCTGAGGTCAGATGTTAGGGGAGGAGGGCTCCCCTTTCTGAGGACTAGGAGAGGGAGAGAGAGAATATGAGGGACGGCGGGAGGATAGGGAGGTGATGAGGGAGGGGGCTACAATTGGGATGGAAAGAATTGAAACTGCAAGACAAGCAGGTAACTTATATTGCTAATCCCATTACATGGGAATAATTCTGAGACTGCCTGAGACATGAATGTCTATGCATAGACAAGGCTTCTTGTTGGTCACAGAAACCCTGTGACTTATTATTACATGGCATTCTTCATATGTCATAAATGAAAATTTGCAGATGTCTTACTTCTGTTCATACAAAGAGCAGAGAGAACCAGCCTCAATTGTTCTGTGCATCCAACATATCTCGTATATTTATACCTCATACGTTTATAACTTTAGGACTGTATAGTGTTTGTGAGAAATTATATGTTTTCAGAACAAAAGAAATGGATACTGATTCTGGATCAGACCCAACAGGATTCATTCCTTTCAGCATGCTG
Organism: Acomys minous; assembly: GCF_964271855.1. Lineage (NCBI taxonomy): Eukaryota > Metazoa > Chordata > Mammalia > Rodentia > Muridae > Acomys > Acomys minous. The sequence continues at coordinate 67,329,072 of NC_140483.1, read as the reverse complement.
GATGCTAATACCCTGCATCCTTCATGTTCCAGCCCCAGGTGTTTCAGTTGCTGTTACTCATCAGAATGGGACAGTTCCCAGGACAGCTTTGAAGAAAGCTTCTGATCCTATTTGGCCCAGCATTTCAGACTGTCCCACACAGGACTCCTATTAACCCTAGAATTTCTCAATATTTAGAAAATGGACCACGAATGCTATTCCTGGCTTGTTGGGCCCCTACAAAGTTATTATTTGCCTCAAATCACCTGGAAGACACCTTAAGAGAATGACATTCCTTTTCCCTTAAGAGGGATTGGGTAGGTTTCTGTTTGCTCTCTTGGGCTACAGGTGCTTATTTTCTTTGGGACTTGGCTATAAGTTATTACTGGTCTTATACAGAAAGAAAATGAGGTGGGTGTCAAGGATGTCTCTTTTTTTCCTTATCTTTCTTTCATAGGTATGGAGGTAGGGGTTGATAAGAAAGAAAGAAGGATATAAAAATATATAGGGATGATAGAACAAAAAGTAGATTATTGAATCTACTCCTCAACTTAAGGCCTTAATTGTTATTTACAAATAAGGTTATCTTTACTTCATTGGTATAGAATTTTGTACATTAATGCAAAATAAGTTTAATTTTGATACATTGGTATAGAGTTCAAATTTAAGATTTTTCTTCACACACATTATACATATTTCTACTCTTATTGTGGTGTTGTACCCATACAAATAATATAATAATAATTATAATACAACTCAAGGTTTATTTCCAGTACCTTGAAAGTGCTATTGCAGGCTGTTTAAGATAATTAAATAATACAAGCTACTATTAGTTGATCAAATCATGGTCATATCAATTATTAGTCTGTTTTATCACAAGGAGGTATATCTTAGGTGCAACAGGTAGATATGGTTCTATAGAATGATAAGATGAAATAGTTAGATAAGCCAGCTCATTGGGGAGGCCTCTGGCACCTTCAGAACTGCCAAGGAGCAAAGAGAGAAGGCATCTCTAACATATGTCCTCTCCACTGTCAGCTAAATCCTTCACTAAGGTAAGGGATGTGTGTACTCTTTAGGATTGCACATGGGTTACTGTAAAACAAAATAATTTGAATTGTCTGACTTTCAGCATGAGAATCTATTGTAAGGACAATGCAGTATTTCAAAGCATGTACAGGCATTATGGGGGTAGCTCAGTTGCTAAGGGCAAGTGTGAAGACCTTAGTTCAGACCCTAATCACTCATGTACAGCTGAGTGCAACATAGGGATGTAATACCAGCACTGGGGAGACAGAGACAGGAGGACCCCTTGGCTTAATGTGTAGGCAGTCTAACAGAATCAGTGACTTCTAGGTTCAATGAGAGATTCGTTTTTTAAAAAATGGAGAGCAGCTAGCCTTTAGTGCATATGCACAGGCCATAGGCATCTGCGTGCATACACACACACCCACATGAACATGTACATACCACACACAGACACACACACACACACACACACACACACACACACACACACACACACACGGGAGAGCACCTTTGTAAAGGCCCCAGAAATGGAAGGTAGAGATGAAGAGCTCTAGGAAGTGTTTATTGATCCTTGTAGTCTTCACTTCTCTCACTGTATGTCTGTTTCTTCCTTTTCAACAGGGTGAAAAGTGGCCGTCCCTGTATCCCAAATGTAGAACCTAGGAACCTGAGATTTCACAGATGCTGAGGCAGACCTGTAGTAGCTCTCAGATTCTCAGGTAAGTGTGTGTCTGTGAATATCAATATAGATTTGGAACTCCTTCCTCAGCCCCAGAGGATGGCTCATCATTCATGAAATGTGATGAGAATGCAATGCACTCCAATCAACAGATTGACCTCCTTAGTGTTTTTCCCTCACAGGTATGTACTGATTTCTTTTCCTTTAAGATAGGAAAGCACAAGAGATATGAGGACCAAGCTAGCAGTCCTTCTAATGCAGTGGTTCTCAATCTTTGTAATGCTTCTACCATTTAATACAGTTCGTCATGTTGTAGTGGCCCCCAGCTATAAAACTATTTCATTGCCACTTCACAACTGTAATTTTACTATTGTTATGAACAATAATATAAATATTTTATATGCAACCTGCAAAGGCGTCAAGACCCACAGGTTGAAAACCACTGTTGTAGATGACCACGTGCTTGAGAATGTCTACGTAGTTGCAGGATTTAGACCACCCTGGAGAGGGGCCTCTGGGAATGTCTCAGAGTGAGTTTCTATATTAGGCTACTTAACATGAAATGCCTGTTCCCATTGTGGGCGGCGCCATTCCATGTGCTGGGATCTGGACTAAATAAGTGAACTGAGGATTAGTGTTCATCTCTCTTTCACTCCCAGACTGCAGAAGCAATGTGACCAGTGGCTTCATGCTCGGCCTGCCATGACTTCTTTGCCATGATGGACAGCAACTACAAACTCTGAGCCAAAATCAAGCCTTTCTTCCTTCAGTTTCTGTTGTTATTTATTTTGCCATGGCAATGGGTCCTGTTGTATATAGGGTCTATATGTTTATGTGGTGTCTGTGATATGTGTGCATGCATGCATGCTTGAATGTGTATGTATGTGCACACGGGCAGCAGCAATGTTTGTGGAAAGTGAAAACTTAAGGGCACACTTCTGCTTTATAGTAAATCACTTGGGATAGTATCTGGACTCAATGAGATAATGTCCCTTAATATATGTGTTGCTCCTAGTACAGGCTATACTAGAAGTGTTGCAAAATAATATCCTTAACAAGCACATAGGTATTTTCACAGAATAAGAAGTCAAAGGAGAATAAGATGGATAGGAGGTCAAGGTGGTGGAGTGGAGCTTGAAGTCAATCCCGTTGCTGCCTTTTGAGTTGGAGAGCCTTTTCAGTGGAGTTTTTTTATTTTATTTTATTTATTTCTCCTTTATTAATTTATTCTTGTTACATCTCAATGGTTATCCCATCCCTTGTATCCTCCCATTCTTCCCTCCCTCCCATTTTCCCCTTATTCCCCTCCCCTATGACTGTTCCTGAGGGGGATTACCTCCCCCTGTATATGCTCATAGGGTATCAAGTCTCTTCTTGGTAACCTGCTGTCCTTCCTCTGAGTGCCACCAGGTCTCCCCCTCCAGGGGACATGGTCAAAGGTGAGGCACCAGAGTACGCGAGAAAGTCACATCCCACTCTCCACTCTACTGTGGAGAGTGTTCTGTCCATTGGCTAGATCTGGGTAGGGGTTTAAGGTTTACCGCCTGTATTGTCCTTGGCTGGTGCCTTAGTTTGAGCGGCAGCCTTATTCATAATAGACAGAACATGGAATCAGTGGAGTTTTTGAAACAAGATTTTACATAGCCCAGGCTAGTCTTGAACTTGTGGCAGATGCTGGCTTGGAATCCCTCATCCTTCTGCTTCTACCTCCCGAGTGCCCAGGTTACATGTTTCTTCTCCTAAAGACAATTTATAAGGTCCTTGGGATCAAATTCAGGGCTTCAAGCATGTTAAGCTTGAATAACTAATCTCTTGATTAGAGCCACTTTCATAAGATGTGGATAATAACAGCCAGGCATACTAGCCAGAGTACCACCACCTTGGTCATTACTCAGGATAAAACTGTCAGTATATTTTATCAGAGGAGTTCTTATTTGGAAATTGTCTTAGGTGGCAAAGCTTGTGAAGGACATGTGGCTGGCAAGGCATATGGACAGGAAGTCTTCAATATTACTAATGGTGTCACTTAACAGAATTAGAGGGGCACCTCCTTCTGTTGTGCCATTTGCCTTGGTCTCAGGTTGCCTGTGTTGGAGCTAAGAAATGAGCTATCATCAAGGCATAGTGACAGTTTTAGCCTGAGTAATGACCAACGTGGTGATACTGTCATGAGTAGTGGTGCCTGACATTTATTATTCACACTTTGTGTATGAGGCACTAATCGGAAGATTATTTACTATTCTTGACAATAGCAAGGTAGATACACCTAGTGATATTTTACAGAGGAAACCCAGACTGAAGCATGCTGTGTGGCCAATACCATAATGATAACATGGACAAGAGAGAGGATTCATTAGAGTTCATGTCTGTTGGCCTCTTGCTGTCACGCACACTCCTGGATGATGGGTCCAAACTCAGACTATTTCCATATGCTTTTCCGTACCTCAGCAGGACTCTTTCTTTCTACCTTGGCGGACATCATATTTGGTCTTTAATTCAGAAAACAGCAGAGACATCAGCTTCACTGTGTGTGCCCTTTCAGAGGCAGAGAGTCTCAATATTTAATAAGTGTCTCTTGGAGTTAGTCAAGGAAGTAATTAACACTGGGTCACAGAGGACACCCTTACCTTCCCACGTCTGGCATCAGGAACATTGGCTGTTCATCTTTGGCACATGATGAAGTAGCTTGTCATGTGAATGCAATGCCAGTGGAATGGAGGGGCTTATATTTATCAGAAGCTAATTTTGTCATGTTTTTTTCTCACAAGACTTGGAAGGCTGGAAAAGGTCACTGGTCTTTAGGGGCTAGATGTGGAAGTGATAAGGATTAGAAGGATGGGGCGATTCACAGGACAGTGACACATTTATCTTTATTTTTATAAATGAGGTATACAGAGCATAAAGATTAAATCATTTACCTAAAGTTGTGCAAGGAATAAGAAAGTATGATTTTGCTTTGGTTTCATCTCAAATTTTAACTTTAAAACTTTAAACTGATCTGTTAAGAGGTAGTTGTGAATCAATTTCCTCTGAGTTGATACATACCATTCTAGGGGGGAAACTCTGTAAAAGTCAGGAAGTAAACAACACGGATATCTCAGGGACGTCCTGAAACTTACAAGATACACAAGGCCCCTACTTAATCATTAAAGGCCCATCGTGGAGATGCTTATATCAGCTCAGGTGCCTGTAGGAGACACTATTAGCTTGCTGAACTACCTGCAAGTTAGGCACTAAACTTCAGGTTTGCACCTTTTATCACTGTTTACAAATGGTGGTGTGCTCTTTTAGTGATAGAGTTGCCTTTGAGCCACCCATTTAAACTAATAAACTTGTTGGTTCAACAAGTTGGACATTGGCCATATCCTTACTTTGGTCTGCCATTACTTTCTTATCTAGTGAGTCCATTTTGAGGCCTTAATACTTTCTTATAATCATGTTTTTTTTCCTTCATAGTCTAATGTTTCCTTCTTGACCACTTTATCCTGCTTGAATGACAGCTTTGTGAAGGCAAGGATCTTTGTTCTTTTTTCACTACTGTATTCCCATAATTAGAGTACTGAGGCCACATGGTAAACAACAGTGGCAAAGTAGGTTTCTGATCCCTTCTCTTTCTTCTTCAAACTACTTTTGATCTTTGGACCATGAAGTGTTGAAATAAGTGAGCTTTAGTCTAACAAAGAGCGTGTACTTACAAGATTCAAAAGAGAAAATAGAAATAGCTAGGTGCAAGTGTAAGGCCACCTGGTACTGCAAGATACCTTTCTTTTCTTAATCTTTTCAGGGGTCAGGGAAATCAGGGACCCAGAAGGAACAACCTTCTAGAAAATCCTTTTTCTTCTTAGCCATTCTTATCTATCCTTTGGATTGTCACACATTTCCTTGCTTATGTTTGATATTGTACCTGTGCCCTAAGCTCATGATTATACTTAATTCCTTTGGCTCAGGGTAGTGTACGGTCACATGCTATTTGTAAAGATGAGAAGAAGGATACTTGCTGCTAGAGAGATATCTTAGCAGTAAAGAGTGTGTAGTACTCTTCCAGAGGATCTGAGTTAGGTTCCCAGCTCTCACATAGGTGCCTATAAGCACCCTATAGCTCCAGTTCCAGGGGGATCTGATGCCCTCTTGTTGCAGGCTTCCTGACCAGAGAAGAGGGGTGCAAGAACTCTTTTATTGGAAGCAGTCTATTTTGTGCTGGAAGATCTTTGGCATCTTTGTCCCTCATATAGGGGTCTTACATTCTGATTGGGTACTTTAAACTGCTGAGCAGTGAGGCTACAAGAGCTGAAATGGGAGAGTGAGGACAAGAAAAGGGCATTGAAAGAGAGACTTGGTGAAGTTGTCCACATACTCAAGGACACTGACTAGCTTGCCTGGCTGCTCTCTGTTTTTCATCTACTCAATTCTTGCAGAGAGTTGGGCAGGAGACCTATTTTACTGGCCTCTAAAGGCACCAGCACACATGTGGTACATATAAATTGTCTCTCTGTCTGTCTGTCAGTCAGTCAGTCAGTCTGTCTGTCTGTCTGTCTGTCTGTCTGTCTGTCTGTCTCTCTCTCTCTCACACGCACACACACTCTGACACACACACACACACACACACACACACACACACACACACACAACTACACAATTATTCTCAGAAAAAAAAACGCAATTCCTTAAGTCATCTGAAGCTTGGGGATTGTAATTAGGGTGGGCATTACAATTTTTAAAAAGGAACATGTGAGCAAGATTAATCACTCCCCGCCCTCCCTTCCCCTAACTTTGGCTTTCCCTGCTGCTGCACTGCATCCCAGAGAAGGAATGGTTAACTTTGCCAAGAACTTATTTTCCTTCTCTACTCCAGTCCTGTGGATCAAAAGCTGAAACTCTGGTGGATCACCAGTGCTGCGGCAGGTTATCATGTGCCCACCTGCAAGATTTTACCTTCTCATTCAGAGTCAAACCATGGATAGGATGACACTGTCAGAGGTAGCAAAAAGAAAGTAAACAAATGTCTTATTAAACAGCTCCCACAGAGCTCCAGGAACAGGCCAGTTTCCTGTTTGGGGGATGGAAGCAAAGTCACTGGTGTTTCCCACAATGCCCTGTGACCCAAGTTGTCTTTTTGTGCCCTGGAGTGTCTTGTCATGTGTCAGCGGCAACCATCACATGCTTCTAGGGCCCCTTGGGGCAACACCACCAAGGCTATTGCAGTCATGGTGGCCCAAATCCTTGAGGACAATCTCAGAGTAAGTGGAGTTTCCACAATATGCTGGGTATTAGCCCTGGCTGAACAGGCTTTGATAGGAATAGAGCAATTGAGGTGCAGGATGGAGCAATTTGGAGGATGTTTCTAATTAGTATTAGTTACTTTTTGTTGTTGTGACTAAACACCAGAGAGGAAGCAACTTAAGGGAGGATTTGGGCGCGAGGCTGGCTCACAGTTGGAAGGGATACAGTCCTTCATGGTCGGGAAGCATGGTGCAGGGATAGGAGGCTGCTGGTCATATTGAACCTGCTGCCAAGAAGCAGAGTAAGAACAGGAAGTATAGCCTGGACACGCCAGTGACTCACTTCCTCCAGTGATAGTCCACCTCTTAACATTTCCACAACCTTATCAGACAGCATCATCCACTGGAGACCAGGTATTCAAATACATGAATTTATACAATAATCCCTAAATGCCACGTGCGCTCTTAATCCTGTGCATCTTCCAGAATATTTGTTTCTCTTAACAGATTTCTTTTTGCTCATAGTCCAGTTCAAATGCGTCCTCATCCCTAATGTCATTTTTTATATGGACCATTTGGAAATATTTTAAATTATTATTTATTTTTGGGACAGAGTTTCACTATATGGCTGTAGATGGCCAAGAACTTTATGTGGGCCAGACAGACCTCAAATTCATAAATATCGATGTGTCTCTTCCTGAGTTATAGAATCTGTGCTGCATGACTGGCTATTTAAATTTTTTATTATTTTTATATTACTTATTCGTGTGTGTGTGTGTGTGTGTGTGTGTGTGTGTGTGTGTGTTTGTGTGTGTGCGCGCGCGCGTGCTTGATTATACCTATATGCACCTGCTGGTACAAGTGAGGTCAAAAGACAAATTGCTGGAGCAGGTCCTCTCTTTCCATCTTGTGGGCTCCAGGAATTGAAGGCAGGTCATCTGGCTTGGTAGCATGTTTCTTTGCCTGCTAAGCCATCTTTCCAGCCTATGTTTCCTTTTTGTCAGTGATGATAATGATGTTGGGGATGTCCAAACCCTATGAGCCTCTCTTCTTTCTTTTACTGAGGTGAGAATAAAGAACTGGACAGATGGAAAAGGCTCATTAAAAACCACACAGCTGGACAGTGTGACCATGGGGACAGTTACGCAGGCTTCCCACCTCCCTCCCAGCAAACTCTTCTTCATTAGGCTGCTCTGAAGAACATCGAAAGTGTTGAATGTTCTTTTCTCGTTACAGACACAGCTATCTACGGTGTTATGTTTTTTATAATGTTATATTAACCTAGTCATCACAGTGTTGAAGCACTTTGTGCTTGGTCCTGTATCTTCTCCTCAGTCTCTATCGACCCCGGAACAACTTCTCAGGACACATATACTGATTCAATTACCAGGAAGGTATAGATGTGAAAGACGGTGGATTGGCCAGCAACATAGCTCAGCAGGTAAAGGTGCTTGTCCTCATGACTGACGATAACCTTGATTAAATACCTGGGATCCCAGAGGGTCCTAGAAACCTACAAGAAGAACATTATGATGGGCAGACCTGGGCCTAGGGGTCCTGCTCAAACTATGGCACCAGCCAAGGACAATACATGCAGTAAACTTCGAACCCCTACCCAGATCTACCCAATGGACAGAACATTCTCCACAGTTGAGTGGAGAGTGGGGTCTGACTTTCTCACTTACTCTGGTGCCTCACATTTGACCATGTCCCCTGAATGGGGAGACCTGGTGGCACTCAGAGGAAGGATAGCAGGCTACCAAGAAGAGACTTGATACCCTAGGAGCATATACAGGGGGAGGAAGTCCCCCTCAGTCACAGTCATAGGGGAGGGGAATAAGGGGAAAATGGGAGAGAAGAATGGAAGGATACAAGGGATGGGATAACAATTGAGATGTAATATGAATAAGTTAATAAAATATATTTAAAAAATACCTGGGATCCACATGATGGAAGGAGAGAACCAGCTCTCAGAAGTGGTTCCCTGACCCCTACTTGTAGGCTGTTATATTCTCACACCCTCAGACTACCCCTGTAAACAAATAAAAATTATAAAATTAGAGCATTGTGTATGCTCACGGAGTACAGGGTGCACTGCTGACATCAGCATGCTGAAGAATAATTAAATCAAAGGGGACCAAAGTATCTATTGCCTCACTCATTTTTGTCGTGGGATATTTTGAAATTTGTTCTCTTGAAGTGTGCAGTTTCTAATGTGGTCTATTCTTTATATGATTTATTCTGCCTGCTTTTGAAACTTTCTATTAGTATTTTTTACCTCAGTACTGTATTCTTTTAAACAGTTTTAAATTACATAATTTTTCTGCCATGTGTGTGTTTGTGTATGAGCATATGTGTATGCACCATGGCATGTATGTAGACATCAGTGGACAGTTTTGAGCGTTGGTTCTCTCCTTGTGCCACATGGTTCCCAGGGATTGTACTCAGGCCACTAAGGATGGAGACAAGTACTTTACCTACTGAGCCATCTTGCTGGCCTCTGTATTCTTTATATATTGGGTTCATATTTATTTATTCTGCTAGTTCCTATTTTTTGTCAAGTTTTTAATCTGTTGAGAATTTGTTTTTCCAAATCCTGCTTATTTTTATAAAAGATTTATTTATTTTAGTTAAAAAATTTATATGTCTCTGTGAGTGTATGTGTCACTTATATACAGGTGCTTGCAGAAGTCAAAAGACGGCCTTGGATCCCCTGGAGCTGAAGTTATAGGCAGTTGTGACCTACCAGACTTGAGTGCTAGAATTGAACTTGAATCCTTCAGAAAAGCAGGCACAACTTTACCCTCTGAGCCATCTCTCCATTCCATCTCTCCAGTTTGGAAATCTTTCTAATTTTCTCAGAGCTGCATGAAGCTTCCCAACCTTTAGAAGGTTTCCTTAGAATTCTCAGTTAATCATTCTGTAGACTGAAATTTTTTTGATCCATTTCTGGGGCATCCCCAGGTTCTTTTGTTGGTTTTATATTTCTCTGGCTTTTACAGTCCCGTGTCCCTAGATTGACACACACATTTAATGAAATGGACATTCACTTTTTTCTCTGGAGCTGTTCTTTAGTGATGACTGGCCTTTGGTAGAAAGGATAACATGGAATTCTGAATGTGCCACCTAGTAGCAACCCTTGACAAGTAGGACTTGGGGTCATGCTCTGCAGCTGAGCTGGGTCACTTGTGATCTGAGGTATGATGCTGATGGTGTCTGTGCTCTGACATGCACTGTCCTCTGGCTGGACTCTGTCTTTAGGTGGAGCAGCACCTCGGCTCCATGTGTCTGATCAGGCAGTGCTGTGCTATCTTCTAGCTGGGAGGTACTGTTGTTAAGGATGTAGAGATGGGTGAAGCTGTGTGCGGGGCTTTAGGGTTGGATGCCATCTCTGAGAATGGTGCTTTGCCACAGGAAGTAGGCACACTCAGATGTTGTGCTTCACAGATAGGTTAAATATACAAAGGTTTGCCTCCTAGCCATGCAGAACATGGAGATTTGGTAAAACTATTGCTCAGCAGCTGGGTTGGTTGGGGCCAGATGCTCTTTGCCAGGGTAATTACTGACATGCAACCATCTCCTGGCCTGGGGAAGACTAAAGCACCATTTACCCATTTTTACAGTCAGGCTAATTTAAACTAAAATATTATCTATTCCCTCCAGATCAGAACATTTGTTCTTTTATTACATATAAATAAAAGGCAGTTTTGTGATAGAAAATTCACTGATATGTCAAGCTGTCTTGGGCAGACAATTGGCTTTTTAGTTTTATTCTTAGTGGAGTGATAAAAACAACAACAACCAGTAACAATAAAAAGTAAGAGGGTATATACTGTTTGTCTCTTTTTGCTTCTGGGTGAACTCACTCATTATGATAATTTCTAGATCAATCCATTTGTCCACAAATTTTGGGAATTCCTTGTTTTTAATAGCTGAGTAGTATTCCATAGTGTAAATGTACTACAGTTTCTTAGTCCATTCTTCTACTGAGGGACACTTAGGCTGTTTCCATGTTCTGGCTATTATGTATAAAGCAGCTATGAACATGGTTGAGCATATGTCCCTGTTGTGTGTTAGGGCATTTTCTGAGTATATTCCAAGGAGTGGGATAGCTGGGTCTTGAGGAAGCCCTATTCCCATTTTTCTGAGAAAGCGCCAGATAGCTTTCCAAAGTGGTTGTACTAGTTTGCATTCCCACCAGCAATGAAGGAGTGTTCCTCTCTTTCCACATCCTCGCCAACATGTAGTGTCATTTGAGTTTTTGATCCTAGCCATTCTGATGGGTGTAAGATGGAATCTCAGTGTTGTTTTGATTTGCATTTCTCTGATAACTAACAAGGACGAGCATTTCTTTAAGTGTTTCTCAGCCATTTGATATTCCTCTGTTGAGAATTCTCTGTTAAGTTCCAAGCCCTGTTTCGCAATTGGGTTGTTTGGTTTTGTGGTGTTTAATTTCTTGAGTCCAAGGGATACGTCTCATGAAAAACTTTACTTACCAAGAAAGTGGGTCAGAGGAGAGGACATTCTATTGAGACTTCAGCAGAGAGTATCTTGGAAGAATGGGGAAATAGTAGGATACACAGGGTCCTGGAAACCTACAAGAAGAACTTTATGACAGGCAGATCTGGGTCCTGGGGTCCTCCTCAAACTAAGGCACCAGCCAAGGAGAATATAGGCAGTAAACTTTGAACCCCTACCAAGACCTAGCCGATGAACATGATATTCTCCACTGTTGAGTGGGGAGTAAGATCTGACTCTCACATGAACTCTGGTGCCCCTTTTTTGACCATGTCTCCTGGATGGGGAGGCCTGGCAGCACTCAGAGGAAGGATAGCAAGTTACCAAGAAGAGACTCGATATTCTAAGAGCATATATAGGGGAAGGAGGTCTCCCTTAATCACAGACATCGGGGAGGGGAGAACGGGGGAAGTGGGAGGGAGGGAAGAGTGGGAGGAAACAGGGTAATGGCTAACAATCAAGATGTAATATGAATAAATTAATTTAAAAATAAATAAATAAAAACTAAAAAAACAGTAAGAGGGTTTGACTGCTTGTACAAGTGTTATCTGAGTCAGGGCAGCTATGTAGTATACTAAGTAAACTAAAGTTCTTATTCATATTTAATTATTATTAAAACATAAAAGTTTTAACATGCTTATTCCGAAAAGGACATTTCTTCTCTTTTCTATTGGAGGCATGAAAGTATTGACACCTGGCTGCCTGGAAGAAAATTTCAGATTAACAGTAATTTGACCACTTGAAAACAGAGCAGGAGGACTTAAAGGGATGGTTCAGCAGGTACGAGTGTGAGCTGCTCTGTTTCTCCTAGAGGACCCATTCTGCCCCCAGCACCCATGTTAGGCAGCTCACAACTGCTCACAACTCCATCTCACAACTCCATCTCCTGGTGTCCAATGCACACATGGATACACCCACTCTCATATCCACAATTAAAAATACAATCAAACTTTAACAAATGGATTGCAGGAATAATCAAGGTGTTAGCTAATCTCCACTGTGAAGACACACCCATGAAAGTACCCTCCTAGATCCCTATAGAAATTAAATGCTCCCACCTCTCACTTCAGAACACACAGCTCCTTACAACAGGGTTTCTTCAGCACAGCACTGTCTCCTCACCTGTCTATAAACAAACAGATCTAGACACAATTGCACAGATAGATATTTCTTTGCCGCCACCATATTTAAACACACCTACTTGTACATTTAACCACAGTTTTCCTCTTTTAAATTACTCTTTTCTTAAAAAAAAAAACCTCACAAAGTTGGATGGATAGGGAAGGGGGGTACAGCTTGGAAGGAGTTTGGGTCTGTGTGAATAGGATCCAAACAGGTATGAAACTTGAAACTCTCAAAGAACAGATTAACCCTCCTCCCCCAAATCTTAGCAATAAGAAAACTAATCAGACTTGAAGACAAAAATCCTAAGCATTTCACTGAAAACACATAGAAGTCAAATCAGCAAAGTGTACTATATGATGATATGTCACTGGGGAAATGAAAATTCAAACAACCGTGAGCTACTCTGCTTAATTTAATAGAATGGACTGAATCAACATCGACAACACCAAGTCCTGAGAGATACACCCAAAAGAATCCTCATTCATGGTAGCCTGCTAGCTTTCTTCTGAGTGCTACCAAGAAGAGACTTGATACCCTATGAGCATATACAGGGGGAGGAGGTCCCCCTCAGTCACAGTCATAGGGGCGGGGAGTAAGGGGAAAATGGGAGGGATGGGGAGAAGAATGGGAGGATACAAGGGATGGGATAACAATCGAGATGTAATATGAATACATTAATAAAATATATTTAAAAAAGAATCCTCATTCATTGTGGGAATGAAAAATGGTATAGTTACTTTTGAAAGCAATTCCTTGCAAAACAAAACATTGTTGCTTTAAGACCCGGTAGTCTTAGCCCCTGGTGTTTAGAGGACTGAGTTAAGAACTCTGGTCCACACACACACACACACACACAATGCACACGAATAGTTATAGAAGTTTATCCTTAAATGCAAAACCGTAGAGGTAGCCAGGTTCCCTTTCTGAAGGGGAAAGTATTAATGATCCAGAACATGTAGATAACGGGACACAACCCAGCATTAAAAAGTATCACCAAGTCATGCACTCCAAGAGAAGCTCCAGTGAGTGTTCCTAAATGAAAGAAGGCAACATGGATTGTCAACTATACACTATAGTTTCAATCTTACGATGTTTGAGAAAAGACAACTGCAGAGATGGCGAGAAGAGCAGTGCTTGTTGGAGGTTGAGGCAAGGAGGAAGGGAAAGAGAGGTAAAGCTGAAGATCTTCAAGGCAATAAAATGGTTCATTGTCCCATTCCTGGGCATATATCCAATAGATGCTCCACCATACAACAAGGACATTTGTTCAACTATGTTCATAGCAGCTTTATTCATAATAGCCAGAATCTGGAAACAACTTAGACGTCCCTCGACTGAAGAATGAATAAAGAAACTGTGGTACAGTTACAGGATGGAATACTACACAGCTATTAAAAACAAGGAAATCTTGAAAATTTCAGGCAAATGGATGGAACTAGAAAAGATTATCCTGAGTAAGGAAACCCAGACCCAGAAAGACACGCATGGCATATACTCACTTATAAGCGGATATTAGCCACATAATACAGGATAACTGCACTACAATGCAGAGAGATTCATGAACTAACCAAGGACCATGTATGATGTGGACCTAGACCCTATGTTCAGATGAAGTAGACAGACAGCACAGTCTGGGTCCCACAGTATGGAGAGTAGGGACTATTTCTGACATCAACTCTGCAATGCCCCCTACCCACGTTGATCACTTCCTTCTGGTGGGGCAGCCTTAACAGGCCACAGAGGAAGAGGATACAGGTAGTATCTGTCACTTAGTAGGCTGAGGTCAGATGGTAGGGGAGGAGGGCTCCCCTTTTCTGAGAACTAGAGGAGGGAAGGAAAGGGTATGAGAGAGGGAGGGTGGGATTGGGAGGCAACAAGGGAACAGGGAAATTGGGGTGTAAAGTGAACAAATTAAAAAAAAATAAATAAAAAGAAAGAGTGGGTAAATGTCTATTATCTATTCCTAAACCTAAAGCATGCTGAACAACACTGAGTGATCCCCAGTGTAAACAGTAGAGTTCAGCACCTGTGACAAGTGTGGCATTAAGACAGCCACAAGGTTTAGTAAAGGAAATTTATACTTTCTGATAGATTTTCTGTGATTCTTCTTTGAAAATTATGCTTTATGTAAAAGGAAAACAAACAAGATTATTTTTCTTTCTCTTGAGGGAGGATCACATAGCCCAGGATAGCCCCAAACTTGCTATGTATCTGTAGATAACCTTGAACTTCTGATTCTCCTTCCTCCACCTTCCAAATGCTGGGCCTATAGATAAACACGCCATATCTAGTTTATGCAGTGATATGGCTGGGAGCCAGGGCATTGTGCAAACTAGGCAAGCTCTTTTTTGTAGCAGGCACATTGCCAGCCTCCCAGTCACGTGGTTTATATAAGGCATCGTTATGTAAAAAGCACACTCAATTCTCTATGTTAATACTGTTTTCAGATTTTTGGAATCTGTGACCTCTATGGTTCTCTATGGTATGTATCACAACCTGCCTCAAACTTACTACATGACTCAGTAAGAGCACAGACAGATGTGCCCCATCTTCTCCACCAAGGATGTAATAAGTCCCAGGTCTATGAAAATATCTCAGCTTGGAAGCTGCTTGAAGCCAAGAATGAGCTTTATGTAGATAACCTTTTATTTCACAAACACTAGTCTCAGTAGATCCCTGCTATCAGGTAGGAGGGAGAATGCTGCTATCAAGTAAGGAAACAATAATGTAACTAAATATGTCTCCTGTTTTCGTGCATGGGGTTAACTCATGCTCATTGGCAGTCAGAGTCAGCGGAGACATTTGGAAGAAGCCAGAGTGGAGAATTTAGGGACAGTACATGGGCTTTTTAATTCTTTGTGTTATGAATCAAGAAGCAAATTGTTAGAGAAGGTGTGTCTGTGTGTGTGTGTGTGTGTGTGTGTGTGTGTGTGTGTGTGTGTGTGTACATGTGCATTTGCAGACTGTCACTTAAAGTCGTCCCTTACAGGCTATCCACCTTGCTTTCGGATGTAAGCTGTCACAGAACCTGGAGCACACTCCTTTAACTGAGCTTTACTGCCTGCCCAGCAAACGCTAGTGGTCCACCTAAGTCTGCCTCCCCAGCACTGGGGTTGCAAGCACACCACCACATCTGGACATTTTTCACATGGGTCCTGGGGATTGTACTACACACACACACACACACACACACACACACACTTTTCTTGAGCTTTCTTCCTAGCCTAAAAACTTCTGTTTATTGCTGGAACTATTATATTTTCAAATGTCTCAAACCCAGTTTCCTCCAGTCTTTCCATTGGGGAACTGGATCATTTGGTAGAAAGGTTTGTATTAGTTTCTTTTTTAATGCTGTGAAGAGACACCATGACCAAGGTAAATTGTAGAAAAAGAGTTTATTTGGGGCTCACAGTGTCAGATCATGGTGGGGAGCATGGTATCAGGCAGGCACGGCGCTGGTCAACCTCTTGGTCACATCTTGAAATACAACCAGAAGGCAGAGAGTGCTAACTGGGAGTGCATTGAACTTTGTAACCTCAAAACATATCCCTAGTGATAAATTCCTCCTACAAGGCCACATGTCCTAATTCTCGCTAAATAGTTCTATCACCTGGGGACCAAGTATTCAAATATATAAGCCTATGGAAGACACTTTCATTCTAAATACCACAGGCCTCTCATTCTATTTTTCATGTATGTTAAGTTCACATATTTATTTTTATCTCCTTTTGCTATGTTCTTTACTAATTCTATTAATTTATTTTTAATTATATGTAATCTGAGTTTCAAATGAAACTTTGATTTTTTTCCAAACAACCTCTTTAGCTCCCGGAAGTAATTACCAAAGTACATAGCTATTTTAATGAATGTTTTGATACATGTTGTTCTTTTACATAATTATAGTTTTTAAAGAGATTTGTTTATTTTTGTTTTGTGCGCTTGGATGCAGTACCTACACAGGCCAGAGGAGGGGGTTGATTGGATCTGGGATTATAGAAAGCTGTGAGCCATCACGGTGGTGCTTTAAACTGAAACTCTGCAAGAACAGCAAGTGCTCTTAATCATCAAATCCAGCCCAGTTATAAATTTCTATTTTTCTAGTTGTATTAGCAATTGCATTTGGACCTATAATCCTTTCAGAATTCAAACTCTTTAGAGTAAACTGGAGAGATATTGCAGTGCTTAAGAGCACTGGCTGCTCTTGCACAGGACCTGGATTTGGAGGCCTCTGCACACATACGCACTGCAGGTGCTACAATGCAATGCACACGCAGATCCCCACCTGAATACAATAAATAAATTCAAGAAGTTCTTAGACGCTTTTGTTCACTGTGATGCCTGCCCTATGCTCCTCACTATGTCTTATTTTCTTGGTGTATCAAGTTCCAATAAGATTAGGCGCCTCCCTCACATTAAGGCTAGATGAGGCAACCAGGAGGACAAGGGTCCCAAAGGAAGGCAAAAACATCAGAAATAGCATCCACGACCTCTGTTAAGAGTCCCGCGAAAACACCAAGCTATGCAACAATAACACATGTAAAGAGAGCTTAGGTTAGACACTGTCGGTCACCTCACTCATGATGATCTTTCCAGTTCTATCCATTTGACTGAAAATGTCATGATTTCCTTGTTTCTTTCTTTTTCTTTTCTTTCTTTTCTTCCTTCTTCCTCCTCCTCCTCCTCCTTCTTTGTCTTCTTCTTCTTTTTTATTTTTCAAGACAGGGTTTCTCTCTGTAGCCTTGGCTGTCCTGGATTCACTTTGTAGACCAGGCTGGCTTCGAACTCATAGTGATCCACCTGTCTCTGCTTCCCGAGTGCTGGGATTAAAGTCGTGCTCCACCACCGCCCGCTTTGATTTCCTTGTTTTTAACAGCTGAGTAATACTCCATTGTGTAAATGCACCACATTTTCTTTATCCATTCTTTGGTTGAAGGACATCTAATTTTGTTTCCAGTTTCTGGCTATTAATGAATAAAGCTGCTATGCACATAGTTGAGCAAGTGTCTTTGTGGTAGGATGGAGAGGATTTGGGGTATGTTCCCAGGAGTGGTATAGCTGGGTCTTGAGGTAAATTGATTCCCAGGTTTCTTAGAAACCACAAAGTTGATTTCCAAAGTGGCTTTACATGTTTGCACTCCCACCAGCAACGGAGGAGTGTCCCCCTTGCTCCATATCCCTGCCAGGATGAGCTGTCACTGCTGCTTTTGATCTTAGCGCTTCTGACAGGTGTGAGATGGAATCTCAGAGTCATTTTGATTTGAATTTCCCGATAGCTAAGGATAGTGAACATTCCAAATGCTTCTCAGCCATTTGGGATTTCTCTGCTGGGAATTCTCTGTTTAAGTCTGTACCCAATTTTAAATGGAATCATTTTGTTTGTTGATGTCTAATTTCTTCAGTTACTTATATAGTTTGGAAATGAGTCCTTTGTCAGATCTAGAGTTGGTGAAAATCTTTTGCCATTCTGTTGTCTGCTGTTTTGTCCTATTGATTGTGTCTTTTGCCTTGCAAAAGCTTTTCAGTTTCGTGAGGTCCCATTTATTAATTGTTGATTTTAGTGCCTACACTATTGGTGTTCTGTTCAGGAAGTCATCTCCTGTGCCAATACGTTCAAAGCTGTTCCCCATTTTCTCTTCTACCAGCTTCAGTGAATCTGGTTTTACGTTAAGGTCTTTGATCCACTTGGACTTGAGTTTTGTTTGGAGTGGTAGATATGGCTCTACTTGCATTCTTCTACATGCTGGCATCCAGCTGGAATGGGCTCTGATTTTATAATGATAATTTTACACTTAATCTCCCCCTTTTTGCCTTTCCAAAATGTTGCCTATAGATTTTAATATGTTCTATGGGAAACTTCTCCACCACCATTTCTTGCATATGTGTGCATGTTTTTTATATACATGTAGGCACATGTGTGGAGACCCAAGGTTGATGGAATCATTATCCCTCCCTCTTCTACCTTATATTTTTGAGTCCAGAGCTTTCTGGTACAGCTAGTCTCACTAGCCAGCTTTCCCTGGGGACTCTCTGTCCCTTGGAGGATAGAATTAAAGGTGATCGACCATACCCATCTGTCATTTACATGGTTTCTGAGGGTCTGAACTCCAGTTTTTGTCTTTGCTTGGCAAAGGCTTTATCCACTGAGCCAATTCACCAGGCCTGGAAAAGAAGTTTAATTTTTTTTCTTTCTTCCAGATCTGCTTTCAACTTTGGTGGAAGGCTGAGTGAATTGCATTTCTTCTTGGAGGTCCATCAGTACATGAAAGCTCTATCGTACTGGGCATGTAGCTGTTTTCATACAGTAGATAATGTATTTTGAGACTTTGCCAAACACAGATTTACAAATCTTGTTATAATTGATAATTTGATCAAATCTCCTGATATTGAAAAGTACCCAGAAGGATCTATGAGTATAAAAATACTTTGATAAATATTTCAGAGGATTGGACCAGAGAAGCTCAGAGAATTATGTAGGAAGTAGGCCAGCATACTTAGGAAAATGTAGCCAACAAAGATAGAGACATCTGCTGAAGGCTGAAGCCGGGCTTATATTTGCATGTGTGAAGAGGAATAGCAAACTCTTCCTGAAGTTTGATTTATGCTTATATTGTCAAAGCGTGGATGTATGTACATATGTGTGTATGCGTGTACATTTGTATCTGCACACGTATATGCAGGTAAACCTGTGCATGTCTATACACGTGTAGGTCAGAGATTGATGTTAGGTGTCTCCTTCAATTGCTGTCCATATCAATTACTTTCTTTCATGTTTATTTTATGTGGATAGGAGGTTTGCCTGCATGCATGTCCATGAAGTATGTGCACTGGATGCTCACAGAAGCTGGAAGAGGGCATCAAATAATCTGGGACTGGATTTGCAAATGTGAGTGTTGGAAATTGAACTTGGGTTCTTCAGAACACCAGCCAGTGCTTTTAGCCACAGAAGAATCTCTCCAAGCCTTCTCCACCCTACTTTTTAAAGCAAGGTCTCTTATTGGCCTGGAACTTGTAAGTTCAGCTAGACTGGCTGACCACTAAGCCTGAAGCTTCCTCCTGTCTCCATCCACCTCGTAACTGGGGTTACATATGTGCACTACCATACAGACAAGCCTAACGCAGATGCTCATGCAAGTATAGCAAGCACTTTACTGACTAAGCCATGTCCTGATAACCTTCCCTCTTCTTCTCTGAGAATCTCCCTGTTCCTCTTCCTTTCCCCCCCCCCCTCTCTCTCTCTTTCTCTCTCTCTTTCTCCTTCTCCTCCTTCTCCTTCTCCTTCTCCTTCCTCCTCCTCCTCCTCCTCCTCTTCTTCTTCTTCTTCTTCTTCTTTTTCTTCTTCTTCCACCCCCCCCCATTTATCCTCTCCTCTTCTGTGGTAGTTGGAATAAGAATGGCCTCTTCAGGCTCATACATATGAATGCTTAGGAGTGGCATGCATTAGGACGTGTGGCCTTGTTGGAGAAAGTGTGTCACTGGAGTTGGGCTTTAGAGTTTCAAGTGCTTAAGCCATACCTAGTCTTGCTTTTCCTGCTGTCTGCAGATCTGGATGTACAGCTTGAAGTGGAAGTTTCTGGTTTCTTTAAAAAAAAAATCAGTTGTGTCACGTGATGTTTTTGCTGGAAGCTGTCTTGTGAGAGGGCATGTGGTGTTTTGCTGAAAACAGACACGTTAGAGGAGGTGTGATGTTTAGAAAACTATAAATAGAACCCCACAGACAGTAAGATGATGCTTTTGTGAATGCTACACCATGCGATGCTTCAGTGGTCTTCTCTTCACAGAGAGAAATGCTTCAGAGAATTTCTCGTGGTTTGCTATCTGAGTCTGGCCATTTCCACTGACTTGTGCTGATTTGGCAGAGCTGTGCTATTTCTGCTGGATTGTGCCATCACTGATGATTCATGTTGCTGTTTGGTGTTTGCTATTTACTGGACTGCTGGTATCCCGACAACACAGAGTGGAATTGGCCCATGGAACTATGTCTAAAAAGATCCATATCCCTGCCCGTATAAACCTTCATTCTCTCCTACCTTTGGCTGTTGAGTTGAAAGGCGGTAGAAGCATTGGAGAAGCATAAATAAACTAGGTTTTGAAAAGTCTAAACCTACAAGAGTTCTTGGCTTCGTCTGTAGCACTATGCCTGCTTATATGCCACTATGCTTCCTGCCACGATGACAATGAGCTAAACCTTTTAACCTGTAAGCCAGCGCCAATGAAATGCTTTCCTTTTGAAGAGTTGTGTGTCATGTGTTTCTTCACAGCAATAGAACATTGACTAAGACACCTCCCCTTTTCCCTCTCTCTCTCCTTTCTTCTTCACTCTCTTTCTCCTGCTCTCTCCTTTCTCCTTCTCTCGCTTTCTCCTTTTTCTCCATCTCCTCTCTCTTTTCCTCTCTTTCATCTCTTCCTCTTCCTTTCCAGTATGTAAAAGCTCAGACAGAAGGCAGATGCCAAGAAGAACATATCTTCAGAATCCAGCCATCTAGAATATTCTACTTAAAATTCCAGTCTCCATGTCCATGAGAAAACAGGCCCCATGCTTTGGATCTCTGGTCTAAGGAATATCATCATGGGAATTGAACTGATGGAGATGTATTCATCAGATAACGTAAAATGTCATAAAAACACAGATGTAATTTTTATATTTCTGAGGAACTGGAGGGGTTCCAGACAGGGGTGGCAGAAAGAAAACTGTAAAAGAGTCTAATTAAAATTTAAAAGAAGATAACTATGTGATTTATACAAGGCAGTATGTTTAGAAAATAATTAGGAGAACTAAGGTTATAGCTAGCTATTTGTTTACTCAGAAGTAAACTCATTGTTCCTTCTACTGTGGGGCATGGAGTCCACTGGATCCACAAGCTAGGTGCTATAAACACACAAGACATTCCTTCAGCAAATGCTAAAACTGTGGAAGTTTTGTTTTGTTTTTTTTTCTCACTTTGGGAAATTCATTTACCTTCCAAGATATGTATACGGCACTTACCAGTCTCCTTGTCTATTTTTTGGTAGAAAGAGCTGCATGGATGAAAGTAATCCTAAGATTATTTTTACAAGTTATTGTACTTTTCTATCTTTTTGGAATTGGGTGTTTAAGACTTGAAGCTAATCTGAAGATGGTTAAGTTTTTTCCCTATCTGTGTATGTGTTGTTGTTGTTGTTGTTGTGGTGGTGGTGGTGGTGGTGGTGGTGGTGTGTGTG
The DNA here is from genome assembly GCF_964271855.1 of Acomys minous. Lineage (NCBI taxonomy): Eukaryota > Metazoa > Chordata > Mammalia > Rodentia > Muridae > Acomys > Acomys minous. The sequence continues at coordinate 67,307,325 of NC_140483.1, read as the reverse complement.
TGTGTGTGTGTAAGTTCAGGTATCAGGGTATGTGTATGTGGAGGCCAAAGAAGGACAAAATCTTCTTATTCTCTTGATAGAGGGTTGGTCTCTCACTGAACCTGGAGCTAGGCTGGCAGCTAGCAAACCCCAGTGGTCTTGTCTCCTATTTGCTCTGTGCACACAGATACAGGTGGTCACACTTGACCCCTGGGGATAATTGTCCTTTGTCCTTATGCTTGTTTTGTGAGTGCTGTTACCCCCCAAGCTAGTCCTGTAGCCCTTAGTTTATTCTGAGCTTGTATATCACTTGGCTTTGTGTTAATTCCTGCTCTTCAGTATGGATAAGAACCTCTTCCCCACCTTGGACAACTGGATAAATTTCATGTGGGGTTATCTCTTGAAACAATGAATTGCTTTCTTCTCTGGACAGAAGTATAATGCTCCTCCTGACAAATGAAGCCTGCCAACTCTCACCTATCTGAAATTGAAAAAGAAAAGGCATCAGATTACCAAACTCCAGTTAAGAAGGATGACAGAGGTTCTGTGAGTGTGGAATTTAATGACCTCACCTAGCAGCTTTGCTGTGTCCCATCAAATGTCCTACAGAACAAGTTTGGTCACTCACTATAGATTTTTGCTTGTTATAGTTTACAAAGGCACAGCCTGAGACCACAAGAACATTCCTTGTCCCGTATTATTGCTCTATATCAGATGCCAAGTATACATGGCTGCTGACTTCTCCTCTATCATGGTAAGGCAAGCCAATTTTATCTAGAAGGAAAAAGAGTCATGCTGTATTTTGTTTAGTATTTAGGTCAAAATATGAAGCAGAGATACTTGTGACTGACTTGATACTGTCCCTCGGTGTTCTCAGACTAGGTGTCTGTTTCAGGAAGGTTTGGCGAGGGCTGGGTTGGTGGCTTAGGTAGTAAAGTGCTTGTTGTACAGCATCAGGACCTAAGTTCAAGCCCAAGAACCCACATCAAAAAGCTGTGCATTATGGCTTGTACTTATGATCGCAGGGTTGGGGAGGTAGATACAGTTGGATCTTCAGGGCTCACTGGCCAGGCAGGTAATCTTACTTGGTGGGATTCAAGATCACAAAAGTCCCTGTCTTTAAACAAAGAAAGAAAGAAACAAACAAACAAAAGCAAGATGGATGTCTTTTGAAGATGGATACCCAAGGTTTTCCTCTGACCTCATGCATGTGCATTGTGCACCTGTATGCATCCATGTATATGTGCATATACACAAAACTATGCTCCCATACCACACATTGTCTTTGAAATCTGGTTTTAGACAAAAGAATCAGAACTAAGAAATGTGTGCACTAAATGCTAAAGCAACTTAAAGTTTGCAGACACTTTGACGAGATCTCTTTGTCGTGGGTGACAGTCAAGGGCCACTGGGTGCTTCAATTTTGGAGGAAAAAGTTACCTTGATGATACTATTTTAAATTTCATGTGATTTGAAGGACGTCTCCAAGGGTGAGCCAAGAAAGTGAGCTCAGAAGGGCACAAAGGCAGTGCTCACTGACAGGGCTCCCATCTTATAGTGGCTCTTGGTGGTCTTCAGTGCACCTTGCATGAGTATGCTGAGCCTTCAAGGAAAAGGCCTCACTGAGGTTTTTTAATTATGTGGAATTCTTAGTGTAGAAAGGATATCAAGCAGGAAAAAGGAAAGAATGAGTCACCAGATTCTACCATCTAGTGATGAAACGTTTTACCTTTTTGATTTTTAAAATTTAAATGCATTTTACTACTTCCTTAAGAATCTCATGCTTAAAATTTAAACATTTTCATCCCCTCCCCCATATCCTCCAAGACTTTCTGTCCATTCCATATGCACCCAACTTTGTCTCCTTATTTTATTTTTAAATTTACCCACTCCCAGAAGTACTGCCTTTATGCTTGTACGTGTATGGGCATCTAATGGAGAGCATAGTAGGCACACAGGGGCTACAATCTTAAAGAAATCAGATTCACCCTTTCTGGAGAGCTATCAATTACCCACCTCTTCTATGTGAGGACTTGTATTTTTATTTAAGTTTGTATCTTTTAAGGTTGTTTTTCTCTGTTTTATTCTATTATCTTTTAGATAATAGATAACAAGCCTGCGTGTTATATCGTCCCTCTTTTGTATTTCTTTGAGTGCTCTCCTTGCTGTGTTTCCACCATTATGTATATGCACTGTGGCTTTTAATTCACTTTAAATTTCAGTAATCAACTTTTCCTTGCTCTCTTGTGTAAATACTGATTTATTTATTTTTATTTTATCTTATCTTGTTTTGCTCACATATGTCTGTGAGTATGTAATGTTCTGGAACTGGAGTTACAGATGGTTGTGAGCTGCCACATGGGTGACTGGAGTTGAACTAGGTTCTCCTGAGGGGCAGCCAGTGCTCTTAACCACTTAGTCATCTCTTCAGCCCCGCCTTGAGTTTTCTTAGGTCTTTTGTCTATTGTATTCACTTTTTCTTTATTCTGTGACCAGATCCTGGCAAGAAGTAACTTAAAGGTTTTTTTTTTGTGTGTTTTTTTTCTTTAAGTTTGAGGATATACTTTATTCTGGTGGGAAAACATGGCTGCAGGAGGTGAGGCAGCTGGTCACATTGTATCTGCAGTCAGGGAGCAGAGAGAGAATGGTGAGGTAGTTGGTCACATTGTATCTACAGTCAGGAAGCAGAGAGAGAGAGAGAGAGAGAGAGAGAGAGAGAGAGAGAGAGAGAGAGAGAGAGAGAGAGAGAGAGAGAATGGTGAGGCGGCTGGTCACATTGTATCTGCGGTCAGGAAGCCGAGAAAGAGATGAACACTGGTGCTCAAATCACTTTCTTCTTCTTATACAGTTGGAGGCGTACTGTCAGGATGTTTCATTTGTACTCAGAGTGGTTTTTCCCACCTCAATGAACCCAGTCTAGAAGTTTTCTCACAGATGAGCTCAGAGATGTGTTTCCATGGTGATTTTAAATCCCATGAAATTGACAACCAAGATTAACTATTGCACTTGGCTAGGTTCGTGATGTGAGTTTTCACTTGGGCCTGTGGGATAGTGGGAAGGCAACAAAGTCCCAGCTAGAAGAAATAGCACAGACAAGAATGAGAGGGAAAGCAGGAGGTGTTCATCCCCCTTGTCCAGCTAACGCCCACCTCCTTCTGGAAGTTTGGCTTCTTTCTCCCAGTCTTACCTCCCAAAAGCCCCTCTTAAGCTCTTCCAATTTCCTCTGCTTGGCCCCATCTGTCACACAGTAGGCCTACTTTATGGCTTTGTGTCTGTTATCCAAAAGGACTGAGATATTCTGTGGACAAACACTGTTTTGCTCACTCAGCCTTGAATCTGCAGAGCCGGCAGAGTTCCTGGCACACTAAACACGAGCCACTGAATAAAGAAGGGGAAGAGTTGCCAACGAAAGAGAGCATAGGTGCACAAGTAGAGTGCCAACTTAAAACTCTAGGAGAGTCCTGAACTGTGTGCTTTCCCAGGTGCACAGAGTAACACACTGGCTTTCCTCTGGTGGAACCTGCACAAGACAGTTCTTTCACACACTCTCACTTCTCTCCCTTTCCAGATGAGGGCGCTGATGTTCTGATTATCTCCCACTCTCTTTCCACTCTTTTCCACTTATTTCAAAATGCTTAACGCACAGCTATTAAATTGTTAATAAGCAGGAATAAGTATGCCATTAATTTGAAAATATTTTATTCAGAGGATGGACTAGCTGCAAGATTTCAGAGGTGGCTGCACAATAATTAATGAACTTAATTTCCACTGCTAAATACATCATAATTTGAGGCTGAGTTTATGTGCTAATTGCAATTAGGCCCAGAAGAGAGTATGTTTTCCTGGCCTGCATGCTATCATCTGTTTAGATCAGATTTTTCCCTTTAAAAGTACAACTCCTAAAGCAAAACTTCCAGGGGCTGAGGTAGTAAGAACACTGGGTGAACCCAGGTCCACAGGCCTTTATGTGCCTTCAATTTGAGTTTTGTCAAGAATCATGTTGTTTGTGTAGATATAAGAGAATGTTGTATAGCTATTTCCTTGACACGGAAACATTCTTTCCTGGAGGGAGGTTCATTAAGACCCTGAAAGTAAATGAAATGTAGAAGGTGTAGGAAATCAACAACTTACAAGTCTCAGAAAGTTCCTGTAGTGTACAAGACTTACAAGGTCTCTCCTGAACCAGGTCTCCTCAGGACACTGCTGCCTAATACAGAGGCCACCTTAGGGACAGCGTGTGCTCTCTCTCTCTCGTTCTCTGTCTCTGTCTGTCTGTCTGTCTCTGTCTCTGTCTCTGTCTCTCTATCTCTCTGTGTCTCTGTCTCTGTCTCTGTCTCTCTCTCTCTCTCTCTCTCTCTCTCTCTCTCTCTCTCTCTCACACACACACACACAAATAAATAAACTTTTAAAAGGAAAAAAAGGCCTCTTCCAAAAGTTATATAAAAGTGACAAGTCTGGAAAGAGGAGGCCTTTTGTAAGGCTAAGCTGCCTGGAAGCCTTATAGAGAGACTCAGTGATGCAGCTTTTGTCATTGAGACCCAGGCCTACCTTTCTAGTTCCTCACCCTGGCTTGAAGGCAGTAACATGGAACTGTTGCCTTTAGCTACTTGCTTCTTTTCCAACTTGTTACCAAGCTCCTGGGGTGTGAAATAAAAGGGGTTGCTCTCCTCCAAACCTGTGGATTCATACAGATGTGAATGTGGGCCAACACAAAATAGTAAACATACTTAGCATGAGCTTTAAAATTTTTTTTTGTAATTATTATTTGCAACTTGATTGCATGGTTTTCTTGTCTGAACTTTGTATGTAACAAGAATATTTCTTGTCTTTTTAAAGTTTTATTCTTTCTTATTTTTATACTTGTGTGTTTGTGTGTGTAGGTACGTGCACATGAGTGCAGGTGCCCATGGAGATGAGTGGCACCTCAGGTGATGGAGAGCTCACTAAGGAGGTGAACTGGCCTTATAAGTGGCTATGAGCTGCCTGACAGAGGTGCTGGGAGCCAGTAAACTCAGGTCCTCTGCAAGAACAACATGCCCTCCTCACTGCTGCCCTGACAATAGCATTCCACTGTCAGAAGGTTGGAGACATCGGGGTCACTGGGATGCACTTACTTTTGCCCCTTCATGCCCCGGATGCCATGACTGCCTGTTAGGACAACCTGATTTCAAACCTGTGTAATGTAACCTGGCAAGATGCAGCTCAGTCTCTCACATTGTCAGTTTCCTATGTCTTGTAGGATGCTGAATGAGGGAAACAGCTATGCTGAAGGGCAGGAGACCCCAGGTATTCAATCTCCTTCTTTAGTGGTCTGATGTGGAACCAGCTACTTAGTTTGCACAGTACATTACCAGAGGAGCCTGTGCATCTTGAACCTCTGGGAGCCAGCAGTCTGCACCTCCCTCTAATTGAAAGGATTGAACAGCAAGTAATGGGCTGGGGAGATGGCTCAGAAAGGGAAGTGCTTGCATGTCGCATGAGGACCTAACCTGCAATCCCAGTACTTAAGTAAAAAGCAAGGCAAGGCACTGGGAGGTAGATAGGAAAATACCTGGAGCTGGGCAGCCAGTGTAGCCAAATTGGTTTGGTGAGAGACCATATTCTAAAACCATTACATAAAAAGCATTTGAGGAACACCATCAAAATTAACTTCTGGGCTGTGCACACATGTGTACTTACACATATATGCACCTGAATACACATGTGCATATACATGCATATGTATATAACAGAGAGAGAGAGAGAGAGAGAGAGAGAGAGAGAGAGAGAGACAGAGAGAGAGACAGAGAGAGAGAGAGACAGAGAGAGAGAGAGAGACAGAGAGACAGAGAGAGAGACAGAGAGAGAGAGAGAGAGAGAGAGAGAGAGAGAGAGAGAGAGAGAGAGAGAGAGAGAGAGAGACAGAGAGAGAGAGTTGTCTACAGGGACCTGGCTGTTAAAGGGTTTTCAGCTATGTGTGTATGGTTCTCAACATAGTCTCAACCTCAAGGCGCTTGGACTTAATTAACTCGATGTTTCTTATAGGGTTGAAATCAGAAGGGCTCCAGGGTCAGCTTGCCTGGGAGGCCACCACTGGTTTCCTGGATAATGAATGCTATAAATTAGAAATAGATGGAGGCCTTTTAAGGTCTGGTTTACTCAAAGGACCCAGGTCAGAGGGAGCACGTATAGCTAGATTCCCTAGCTGGCCAGAGCTGTTTTGTTTCAGCTGCAGAATGAATGACCAAGTGAGAGTATTATAGTATACAACTGCATTTTACCTCAGAAGAGCAACTTTGAGGCTGGGATGCAGTGAGAACATAGTCTCCACTTTGCCTTGTAAGAACACATCTTGCTCTATAAGATAAATTTGAGGTTATCAATAATGGCGATATATTAAATGGAAATTGAATTACTTTTATTAGGTTGAGTTGGGACCAGTGTTAGCTAAAGGCGAAACCCTCCTTAGCTTTCTGTAGCTTTTGCCTTTGTCTATCTTGTTTATTTCCTTCGTGTTTAACGTCCGTTTCCTGGGTGAGAGTCATGTTTTGTCACCAGAGATCAGACTAAGGAAACTGGATATATGGCTTAGCAGTGAGGGGTGCTTGCTGCTGTTTCAGAGGACCCGAGTTTGGTGCCCAGAGAGCCCATCAGGCAGCTGACAGCTGACTGTAACTGCAGCTTCAGGGAATCGGACACCTTCTTCCAGCCTCCTTCAATGGTCACTGCACTCGTGTGTACAAACACACACACATGCACACATACACACACATACATGTACACACACACATGCCCCGCCCCCCCCCACACTCACACACACACACACACACACACACACACACACACACAGATACACATAGACAAATAAAATAAACTTTTAAAGAACTTAAGAATCCAAATCTAGGGAGAAATATGTGATTTTCCCTAGCATCATGGATAAGGAGAGGTGAGGTCTAGGTAAGCTGTTGCCCCACCTGGTGGGCGTATGCAGCACAATGAAGGGGAGGCGGGTAGATGCTGCAGAAAGGGGACAGCCCATCTCCTGGTGCTCCTCTTTTTATTATTTTAACTTATAAACATTAGCTAAAAATAATAATTGTGTATATTTTGGTAGCATGTATATCAGTATGCTATGTGTCATGGTTAAATCCATAATCTTGTTCCTCACCTTAGCTTTCTTTTTGGAGACGAGATACTCTGAGCAATTTCCAAATATACATAATTATTAGGTATGGTTATTCCTTTGTAAAAGAGATTGCACAAACATATTCTTTTTGTCTAACCTAAAGGGTGTACCCTATACACTCTCCCAAACATAGTACACACAGAATACTAATAATACAATACACAATTTATGTTTTCTTAAATGAGGAGGATAAACAGGGCAGAGTGATTTGACAATAGCATTAAGTGTCAGATATATTGAATGCCTGTAGGTGTTTAGTTAATTAATTTATTAGCTACAGAATCCCATATAAACCAGGCTAGCCTCAACCCCATGCAGTAAAGGATGTCCTTGAACATGTGGCCATCTTGCATTACCAACCCTGGCATTTATGACACCCTGGGATTGATTCTCAGGGCCTTGTGGAGAACTCTGGTGCCTCCTATTCAACCATTGTTCCTTGGTGGTGAGACATGGTGACACTCAGAGAAAAATAAGGAGGCTACTAATAAGAGACCTGATAGGCTGTGATCTTACAGTGGGGGACAAGGTCCCCTTCTGTCACAGACCTAGGGGAGGGGAATAGGATGAAAGAGGGAGGGAGGGGGAATGGGAAGATACAAGTGAGGGGATAACAATTGAGATGTAATCTGAATAAATTACTTAAATTAAAAAAGAATTAATTAATTTATTCTTCTCTAATATATTACATCCCAACTGCAATTTCCTCTTCCCTCCCCTCCTGTTTCCCCAGATCCTTTCTGTCTCCTCTTCCTTTCAGAAAAGAGCAGGCCTCCCAGGGATAAGTCACAACATTCCTAGATATATGCCCTCATATCAAGGCTGAACGAAGTAGCCCAGTAGGTCCCCAAAACAGGCAAAAGAGCTAAGTGGCAGACCTACATTGCTCGGTTGGTGCAGTGTTTGCTTAGACTTCACAGGGCAGTGTGTGTCTGTGTGTGTGTATGTGTGGTGTGTGATATGTGTATGTCTCTCGTTGGCCTTGTGCATCCTAAGCAAACACTGCACCAACTGAGCCACATCCCTGCTCCTTGGAGAACCTTAGGACATTGGATAGACTGGTAGCACTCAAGTCAAGCACAGTTAAAGCAGGCATGTGAGATGCAGAGAGCGTAGACAATTCTCCAAGACCACAGAGCTAGACATCCATATCAGCATTGCTAACTTCCAGGCTCTTCAGCTTCTTTGTAGTTCACTTGTGAATAATGCAGGGCACTTGCCCCTGAGTGCTTCTCACTCAGGGGACTCATTTTTTCCATCTCAAGGCTTCTGGTGCATAAGGATGGGAAGAGTGGAATCCACCTCACCTCCAGTTAGCTGGATGAAGTGCTTCTTGCCCCTGCTGTTCTTCTCTGTGTTCTCTCAGTATGGATCAAACTCTCTTAGCCTTGCTGTAAAGGATGAGATTCTTCAGTGACCTGACTTAGTCTTTCCTGCACTCCCACTGCGCAGGCTTTGTTTTCTGCAAGCTACATGCCCAACATAGTCAAAAATTTAAATACCTAGCAGGCAATCCCTGTGGAATATTCTGTCAATGCAGAATGTTTTTCTTCTGTTTGCTTGGTCTGACTGCCTGGTAAGTCCCCTTCTTCCTACAGTTGTGCCAGCTACATACTGGCCTTAGAAGAGTCTCTAGGTCCAACACAGCTCTCTGGTTTTGAAGTTCAGCCATTCAAGTGCCCACTACAGGCATGGATGCCCTGAAGTATTTGAAGTTTCTCATACACCAGGAATGAACTGTTTACTATATACAGTAAATGTCAATGCAGACTCAGCCATGCCCAACGTAAGTGATGTTCTACAGACATGCCATAGAGGTTAAAAATAGATTTCCAAGAACATTCAATGTACATTTGATTACTTTGCAATCTGTTTCACGAAAAGTGACTTTTTAGTTGTCTGAGTGCTCCATTTATCTGAGCTTTTGTTTTACTAGCTCTTAAGGCACGTCAGGCCAAAGAATGGGACGAAGTGCAGTCTTCTTGTGATGGTCCAGTACTGCGTGGAGAAGTTGGGCTAGGCTTGATTATCACAAAACAGTGCAGGTCAGTGGCTGTTTGGAGGAGATGAGGAATGTCCCACTAATGGTACCAGATGCTTAAAGCCCTGCTGAGCAGGGCATGAAATATTTACCATTTCCTTCTAGGTGAGGAGGAAGAATGCTCATTAAAGTTTCATGTATACACCCCCATCCATCAGCCTGCTTCGAGTTTGTGCTACAACTCTCAAATTGTCCAAAGAGCTCACTCCTTCAGGGACTGGATCATGAGGGAACCTCTACAATATGTCTGCAGCCTTTTCCCCAGGTGGGAATGACTGGGGCCAAAGTGAAGACATTTTGTACATGCGAGAGAGTCCAGCAAGAAACCCCAGTCACGCAGGGAGGCTACCCACTCAGTGGCGGCTGGAATGATGGGACTTCCGAATCCTAGTTCCCTCTTCACTGAGAGCATTAGCCCTGCAAGGACAAACAGTGGCCAAATACTGGCTTCGTCAGTGTTAGTCTCCGAGTGCACTGCAGTTGGGAGAAGAGTTTTGAATGAGCTGTTGTTTTTGTGTGTTTGAGGGTCATATGTCACTTACAAGGTAGAGGCTCTATGAGAGATCTCCCCTCAAAACTAGGAGTCCCTGATGGTTCATAATCAATGTGACTTGCCACTTGTGGTGTATCTAGTTGTAGTGTATGCCTCCAGCAATCATCTTTATAGTGCTGCTTTTTTTTTTGTTTTGTTTTTTTCGAGACAGGGTCTCTCTGTGTTAGCCTTGGCTGTCCTGGACTCACTTTGTAGACCAGGCTGGCCTCGAACTCACAGCGATCTGCCCGCCTCTGCCTCCTGAGTGCTGGGATTAAAGGCGTGCACCACCACGCCCGGCTTATAGTGCTGGTTTTAATTATTCTACTTGTGTCAGAGATGCCTGCCTCTCTAATATTCTTTGTTACCTTAAAATTTTCTACTAGGTGCATTTATTAAGCACTCATTCAGGCAAACATTGGCTAAGGACCTCTTATGCAGATAGATGTTGCATCCTTAGGGCTATGGATATGATCATATGTTCTTGTCCTTAAGATTGTCTTTAAAGAGCTGAATGAATAAACAGAAGGGCATAGGTGTGTATGTCAGTGTGTGTTTGTGTATGTTATAGGTGTTCATGTGTATGAGTGTGTGAGTATATGTTGTAGGTGTGTGTGTGTGTGTGTGTGCGTGTGTATGTTGTAGGAGTGTGAATTTCCATGCATGAGTGTGATATATGTGTGTGTATACATGATCATATGTATGTGTTTATATGACTATGTTTATGTGTTTATACCATATATACACATATATGTATATGTGTATAGTGGGTATATGACTGTATATAAGTTTATGATTATGAATGTATATTTGGGAATGTGTATATGTGTGTGTGTTATGTGTGCATTTATATTACATGTGGGTATGTATGGGTGTTTGTGAGTGTAGGCATGTGTGTGAATGTGTGTGTATGTGTATGCATGCGTAACCCTTTGCCTACCATTTAAGAAACGCCTAATTTGGGTCCTATGAATACATTTATCCTTTTGGGAAAGAACAAATTGAGGCCTTTGGATCTTGGTCCCATTTTCATAGCTCTTAGGAGAGGAGAACTGGTGTTCTAGGATGGATGATGTTAGATTTCAGGGGCTGAATTAGAAACTCAGGGGAGCCTGAAGAGATGGATCAGTGGCTAAAGCACTTGGAGCTCAAGCATGAGGACTTGAGAATACTATCTTAGAGTCAAAGTAAGATCCAGGCATGGAGGGAAGATCCAGGCATGGTGGGGGTACACTTGTAATCCCAACAATGGAGAGGGGAGGTCGGTAAAACTCTAGCCTACCCAGAGAGTGCTAGACTAGTGAGAGCCTCTGTCTCAAAAAAAAAAAATAGTGTGGATGCCTCCTGAGGAACGACACCAATGTTGGCAGGAAGCGCATGTGAATGTGCACTCACATACATGTGTACACACACACATGAATATGCACACACACACACACACACACACACACACACACACACACACTTTTAGGCACACACAAAAAGAAAAACAGTAAGACAAATATACAATGACAGAGACAGGTGGAGATTCAGACTGGAAAAGGAGTCAAAGTAAAAAAATACCGACCTCATTTCTCATTCTAAAGGACTTTTGAGGGAAAATGGCAGCTGGTGGACCAGAAAGAAGACAGGCAATCCGCTGTGAGCCCAGTTGTAGGGTGAATCACAGAAATCATGAGATGAGAGAAAAACTCAGTAGTTAAATAACGTGTGTCCCAGTGAAGCTGCCCTGTTCTGGCTGATTGAGAAGAGTTACTCTCTGGACACTTCCACTGTGAGAACTTCATGTCTGTGCCTGTGCGTGATCCTGAGGCTTGACCATGGGTGACCAGCTCTGTGCATATTGAGCCTCAACCCAGCCTGTGCTTTTTATTTTTATATTTTTATTTTTTAACTTTCGCCCTACCGTTGAAGGGCTTACATGAAAATATCTTGTGCGTTTATTTTGTGTAAGTGCAGTTCATTTTGTTGTTATTTTTTGTTGTTGCTGTTAAATGTGTAACATTTTCCTTATGAATTATTTGAAGAAGCTTAATTTGGCTGGAGGACGTAACTCCGCGGCAGTGCACTTGACCAAAATGTGTGAGGTCCTAGGCTCAATTTATGGTAGCAGAAAAGTTGGATTTGGCAACCAAACGTGTTGATTAGAAAGACAGCTCAGTCATTAAGCATACATGAAACTCTTCTATAGGACCTGTACTTGGTCCCCAGCATCCTCCTCATCCACTTGACACCATCCACTCAGGGTATGTGAGCCTTCCCACCTGGGTATCAGACACTGAGTTTGATTCTTTCCTCGTTCTATTCTAGAGCTACCCGTACCTTTCAGTCTCTATTCCCTCAGCCTTGGCTTGTGCCTCTGCCCTTTCTCTCCTCTTCACCACTCCCTTTCCTGGGCTGGAGTTCCAGTGCCCTCTTCTGTCTTCTCATATCTAGTTTAACCAACTCTTTACCCCATCATACTTTGGGTCCTGTGGTTTCTCTAATGTCACAGACAATTCTAGGCCCTCGACAAAATTAACAACAGCTGTTTATTCATGCACTTGAAGTCAGGGGACCCATCTGTTATCCCTTTTTGTCAGAGTTTCAAAGTCACAGAAAGGAGACTCGGCTTTGTAGGAGAAAGGGGGAAAGTAGCTGGCAGGCTTTCTACTGAGGTGGAGAGTTGCAAAAGTGGCCAGGCTTTCTCCTTGGATGCCAGTGCATTGCTCAGCCTGTTGAGCACTGGTGTGTGTGTGTGTGTGTGTGTGTGTGTGTGTGTGTGTGTGTGTGTGTTTGCGTCTGCATATGTGTGTGTATGTTCATGTTGCATATATGGAAATCAAAGGGCAACCTTGAATGCCATTCCTTAGGTACTGTACCTATTTGTTGTTGTTGCTGCTCTGTTTGAGACAGGGTCTCTTGGTCTAGAACTTTGATATGCATATCTGGCTAACTGTCAGGTGAGCTCTTATGGATCTGCCTGTGTTTATCACCTGCATTACTGTCATTGGGATTTCAGCTGTGTACCGCTGTGCCTGGTTTCTTAGGCGGGGTCCCATCTACCTAAACTGAGGTCCTTATACCTGTGGGGCAAGTGTTTCACTTACTAAGACACTTTCCCCTCTTAGTTTGTGGCCATAAAAAAGAAGGAGGAGGAGGAGGAGGAGGAGGAGGAGGAGGAGAAGGAGAAGAAGAAGAAGAAGAAGAACTGGTGGGTGGTATAAATGGATGTTTTAGTGAATAGAAAAATTTGCAATTAGGAGGCACTGGCAGGGATTTTTAAGGGTTTTGTTCTTTACCAGAAGCTACCCATGGGCAGTTTCTTTCTGCTAATGTCCATCTTCTGCTTAATCTTCTTTAAGGGTTTCTGTTCAGCAGTAGACCATGTCCTCAGTGTGTGGCACAGACCATTTTCATTCTTGACCTTATAGAGAATGATATTCCTCAGCCATATTTGTGGTTGTCCCAAATACACGTAAGCTTCCCTTCTCTGGGAAATTTACTATTTTTTTCTGTATTTTTCTTCCACCTATTCTTTCTTGTTTTTCTCTATTATGGCCATTATACGCGCGCGTGTGTGCGCGCGCGCACACACACACACACACACCTCAAGATTTAATAAGTAATAATTGAGAAATAAAAATTACATTTTGGGGAGCCTGGGGAGATGGTGTAGGAGTTAAGAACACATCCTGCTCTTGCAGAGGACCCAAGGCTTGATTCCCAGCACCCATGTCAGGTGCCTCACAGTCATGCATGATTCCCATGCTAGACAATCCAAGACACTCTTCTGGCCTTCACAGGTAACTGCACTCATGTGCACACACACATAATTCAAAATAATAAAATAATTCTTTACAAACACATTTATTTTTGAGATAGTGTCTTCTATTGTTCAGGCTGGCCTCAAGCTGTGTAGGCTCACTACCACTTAAGGATGATCTTGATCTCTTGACTCCTCGTCTTCAGCCTTCCTAGTGTTGGGATTATAATTGTGCGTCACCATATTGGATCTATGTGCACTTTAGGTGGAATCTAAGGTGTTGCACATGTTGGGCAAGGACTCTACCCAGAGCCCTATCTCCCTAGCCTCTGCCTTCATGTTTTGACATAGAACATAGCATTTTGATGAAGGGATTGAATAAAGCTGGTAACATACCTACCACCTTATAGATTTATTCATTTGTGGTAGGAACACTTCATGTCTATTCTTAGAATATTCCAGGTATGCAATACTTCATATACTCACAATATGTTGTCCAGTTATTACCATATATTATACAACACGCCATTATCTATTGTAGTTGTTATGTTATATGGTGGTTGTGTGGATACTCAGTTTTATTGGAAGTTTATATTTGTGACTAACATCTTTCTTCTCACATCTCTCCAGCCATTGTAACCAATGTTCACCCTAGGTTTCCATGAATTCAACTTTTTAAAGGTTTCACATTTAAGTGAAATCTTCTGATATTTGTCTTTCTGGCCTGGCTTATTTCACTTAAGGAAATAGCCTCCAGATTCCTCTACATGGCTAATGACAGGGTTTCCAATATTTTTAAAGGCCACACAGTCTTCTAATACAGGTATAAATATATTTCCTTCCTTCGCAGATGGACACTTAAGTAGAGCTCACATCCTGGCTGTCACGGATAATGCTGCCATGGATCTGGGTGTGAAACTGTCTCTCTGACCTACTAAGTTCATTTCCCTCAGGTAAGTGTCTAGAGTGGAGACCCTGCTTCATATGGTATTTCCAGTTTTAGCTTTTGAAGCAAACTCTATGCTTCTTTTCATAATGGCCATGGTAATTTTCATGTCTACCAGCAGCGTAAAAAGTTCTCCTTTTCAACACATCCTTTGCAAACCTTAATGCTCTTCTTGATCATGGCCTTTCCAATGTATAAGTCTATATTGCATTGCTGTTTTAATGTTCATTTCTCCAGTGGTTAGTGACATTGGGCAGCTTTTCATATGCTTGTTTGTCTCGGTTTCCTTTCCCATTCCTGTGATAAAATACCCTGGCAAAAGCAACTCAGGGTAGACAGGGTCCATTCTGTCTCATGGCTCCAGGAAAGCACACTCCATCATGGTAGAGAAGATGAAGCAATAGCCAGGGAAGACATGACTGCAGGAGCAGGAGTCACCTGATCTCAGTGCATCTATAGTCAGGAGCAGACAAAAAACAGGAAGTGATGCTGGCTGTGAACCCTTAAGCCCCACTGTCAGTGACCCGCTTCCTGCAACAAGGCTTCCACCACACAGCCATCCCAAACAGAACTACTAGCTGATGCTGAGTGTTTAAACACACAACTTTATTGGGGGAGGGGAATTTCAGATTCAGATTAGAATATTGTTGGATATATATATATCTTTGAGAAGTATCCATGCCTTTTATGATTATTTTCCATCAAGTTGTTTCCTTGCTATTGCATTGTGTGAGTTCCTTGTGTACCTTGGAAGCCAGCGCCTTATCAGACATCTGTCTGCACATATTCCTCTCATTACAGGAGGTTGTTCCTTCACTCCATTGTTTGTTGCCTTTGTTGTGCAGAAGCTTTTCAGTTTGATGTAGTTTTCAGCTTTTGTTGCCTGTACTTCAAAAAACACTGCTTAGAGCAATGTTAGGAAACTTTTTTTGGATATGCTTTCTTCTAGTTTCAGGGCTCATGTTTAAATATTTTTTATCCTATTCGGGATAAATTTTGCATGTCATGTTGCATGGGTAAATACCCATGTAGAAATCCAGTATCCCTAAAACCATTTACTGCAGTGACTATCTTTTCATCTTCTCCTGTTCTTGGCATCTTTTTACAGAGACCAATTGTCCATAATTAACACATGAATTTATTTCTGGGCACAGGATTTTCTTCCATTAGTCTATGTGTCCAATTTTATGCCAGTAATGAGTTATCTTGTGGAGAAAAATTAGGCAAGAGAATTTCTCACTATCTAGTCCAAACTACCCTTGAAATCACCATGTCATCCAGATTGGCCTCTAACTCACCATCCTCCTGCCTCAGCCTCCAAGGGCATGTTTTAAGGATGAGCATCACCATGCATGGTTGTTATCTGGATTGCAATGACTTTATAGCAGATTTTAAAAAGAGGTCTTTTATTGAATTTTAATATTTAGATTTAATATCATTTGATTAGTTCCTTGAGGATTTAATACAGTATAATTGTGCTGCAACAGAATTGCCCTCTCTACATCTCACCATGCATGGAGAGGACCCTTTCTTTAGACTTACTTGGCCATGTGTGGCAATATATCTAATAACCATAGATGACAATTTTGTTGGGAAAGTTTTCATACAGTCTTTTGACTTTAGCAATGAGATTCCACCCATTCATGTATTCAGGCTTCTTGTGGTGATTTCCTTTAAGCATCAGTTGATTCTTTCATAATTGGTCCTAACTCTGACTAGAATTTCAAGTCTTTGTATCTGCATAGTATAATTATATTTCACTCCATCTCTCCCTTTTATATATGTATTTTAAGCCAAAAATAAGATAGATAAATCTTACTCCCCTAAAGAAGGGCTGGGAAGTGAATAGAATAAAATATTTTTAATTAAATCATTGCTTGAGGAAGACACACACGTTCTACAGAATACATGTATAGGATAGAGGACGTCTTGAAGGACTCTGGAGACAGAACTCAGGTCATCAACCTTGGAAGCAAGTGCCTTTATCTGCTAAGCCTTTTGGCTGGTCCTGTGGCCCTGTGCTACCTTTGCTTAGTGTTTCTCTAGTGACTCAAGAATTTTTTTTTAGCAGTCTCCATTTAGCTAACTGGCTTTTTTTTGTAGGCATTAGTTCATGCGCCTTTTCCTATGGGGAATATCACTGACTTACTCTGTGCTGTGTGCTTTTCCAGCATTACTGTTCCTCGTTATCTCCCTCACTACTATAATTAGCTGTTCATGGAAGGTCTCTCTCTTCTGTTCATTCCTTAAGAGCAGAGATTTAGAAACCCTAGTGCCATCGTCTTTGTAGTCCCTGTGATGAGCACATAGCGGGGGCTCAATAAATACAGGCAGATTGATTAAACGATTAATTATTTCTTGCTTGGAGTTCTCCTTTCACCCTGTGCTCCACCCCAGGATATCACAGAAAACTTGCTCAAAAAGAATGAAGGAGGGTTCAGGACTGAGCTGAACGGTCCTGACTCAAACACCACGGGAAGTCCCAATACTGTTGTTTTTTTCCCCCTCATTCCTCATTGTTGACATTTTTTTTACAGCACAGACATTGCATCTCTCCTGGTGCTCTCACACAACAGTCCTTCAATATCTATTTGTTGACTTTTGTTTCCTAGCAACTGATGAAAGCACTTTGATTTACAAAGGCAGATGGATCATTCCAAGTCTCTTATTGAGGAGAAAACCAGTGAGACAGGGTGTAAAGGGTTTCTTACAGACATATCTTTGGATTCTTTTGTGTTGCGTGGTCTTTTCTGTATGGATGCATATGTATGCATGCATGTGGAGGCCAGAGACCAACATCTGGTGCCATTCCTCATTTATTTGGGTGCTATTTATTTATTTATTTATTTACTGACATGGTCTTTCACTGGCCTGTAACTTTACCTAGTAGGCTAGACTGGCTGGTCAGTGAGTCCCATGCATCCATCCATTTCTTTCGTCTTAGTGCTTGGATTATAAGCACAGAACACCGCATATTCTTTTATGTGGTATCTGGGGATCAAACTCAGGTCCTCATGCTTGCATTGAAATCATTTATAACAACTTATCTCTCTCTCTGGCCTCTTCTCACTTACCACTGTTCTATAGTTCTCCAGCGAGGAAACCCTTAGGCACAGAAACAGCTCAACATCCATCAGTCATCAGATTGCTCACAAGAGTCACAGCGCTATGTCAAATATTCTTGTAGACTGAGAATGTTTTAAAAAAAATCTCCCGGAGAGTGGAAGAAATGAACACTTAGAACCAGTCTGTTATTCCAGTACAGGTGACATTTAGATTCTCTTTTCAGCAATCTCTTCTTAGATCCTTTTGGGGACCATTTCCCTAGACGCAGTATTATGGTGGAATATATATCACATGCAACAGAGGAATCTGAAGAAAGAAGGCTGGTTTTGTTTTCCTGCCACTTTCTCCTGCTCCTATCTGGTCATCCTCTATGTCAGACACATTTACATGAATTTTGTATTTACTTTTGTCTTTCATATATTGTGAAACACACATATACGTATCAGGGCCAGCAAGATGGTTTAACAGGTAAAGGTTCCTGTTTATCAGTCTTGATGACCTGAGCCTGATTGCCAACACACACACACACACACACACACACACACACACACACACACTCACACACACACACACTCACACATTCACTCACACGCACACATTTTAAAAAATGTATAAATGGTATAAGTGCAATGAGAAATATCAGCTTTTGGATTCAACATCATATTAAAAATGGTCCAGGTCAAATTTAGGATTGAAAGAATGATTTAACGTTAGGGGAAACTTGATATAATACATGAAAATCTCAAATCTTTCGATTTTGCCAATGAACACTCAGGAGCCAGATGTTGGGGTGGACCCCTGCTACCTCATACAGGCAGAGAAAAGCACCCAGCTAGCTCAGCTGATGGACCATGAGGAAAAGTCTTGCTAGCTTACTGAACAGCCCAGGAGGAAAAAGCCAAAAATTTAAAGAGTTCTTTCTTCTTATCCATGCTGTCTTAAATACCCTTCTCTCAAAGTCCCTCCTATCTACTTAATCCCTGTCAGCTGGTTCCCTGCTCTGCCTCTTGACCTCGGGATACCTATTAAATCCTGTGTATAGAAAGTTCTTGGATTCAATTGTCATCTTGGAGGCTGACTGCTGAATAAGCTCACCTTTTTTTTTTCTCTTTCTGAATTCTGGCTGGCTGGTTGAACTCAACTATTCTGACTGAAACTCTTCTCCAAGCTGGCTGATTCAATCTGGCTTCTCTTGACTCCTTACTGCATTGCTCTGTTTGGCCTCAAACTAACACTGGGAATTTGTTCTGATCTTCTGGCTCCATCTTATTCTCTGGCTTCACCTGCCTCTGCATGAACTCACAAAAAATCTCAACTCCAGTGCTCTGCATTCACTCAACTAAACTTCACTGAACTCAACTCTACTCAACTGGACTCACTGAAATGAGCTGAACTGCCACTGCACTGCCTCCCAACTGACTCTCCACTGACTGCCAACTCAACTCAACTCAACTCAACTCAACTCAACTCAACTCAACTCAACAACTCAAGTGCCTCTCCCCATACTCTCCTCTGCACCGCTCTTTCTTAAGTAGCCTATCTTTTCTATATGCTCTTGTGAGAGTTAGGCATATCTATCTCTTAAGTAGACATCACTTTCAAACATACCTTCTATAAACTAACCTTACCTACATTGTTTGGGATTGAAGATCTTTACTAAGAGTGTGTCTGTATTCCAGCCAGATCATATTGTAATCCATGGCATGCCTGCATTCCACATAGACCTAGAACATATTTGGCTGTGATCCCTTGCCAGAGCAGCCATATTGCTGGATTAAAATTCCTTGACAGTATAGTGTACATGTACAAACACATGAACACACACACACTGTTGTTTAACTGATTAATTCAATATCTTCTATAGAAAGAATAGAGAGGACAGTTCTGGATGGTGCTCAAATCCAAGGATGATTAAAAATGGTGAGAACTGGAACACTGCTCAGTGGTTAAGAGTGCTTACAGCTCTTGCAGAAGACACTCATTCAGTTTCTGGAACCTACAGTGATGTCTCATAACCATTTGTATCTCCATTTCCATGGAATCCAATGCTTTCTTCTCTCTTCTATAGCTACCCATACTCATATGCAGCCACCATGTAAAACAATTACAATTAAAATATATCTGAAAAAATATCAGTGTCTCCTCTTTACCCCAGAAAACATTACTAACCAAAAACCATTCTTAAGAGAGAATAAAAACAGCAAATGTATGCATTCATAATTCTTCTTTTAAGAGAAGAGTCAAAGGATGTTAGCAAGGCCTGAATAAATGGAATATTATATTGGATTTGGGATGGAATGACCTAACATAAAGATATCATTTCCCAGAATTCATGTGTAAATTCAATGCAATTGCAGTAAAACTTCCACAAGCAATTTCTTTTTCTTTTTAAAAAAATTTTATTCTTTGATATTGCCTTATACATACAGAGTGAGTTTTAGTTACCTCTATCTGTTTTACCCTCTGTCACCCTTCCTCCCTCTTCTGTAGATCTTTTTCTTCCTCACAAAACTCTTCCTTTTATTTTTCTTGTTGATTTTGAATGTGTGTGACTTGCTGAGTTTTGTTATGCTTGTTTGCATGAGCATGCGTTTCCATGAGTTTAGGGCTAGAGCATGAGGGGTATTTCAGTAGCTACTCAACTAAATGAGAATGATAACCCCTCCTCCAGCAGCCATTAATTGCTACTAGTGTCTCTGGGAGGTGTGGGACCTCATGAACCCTTACTCTTTTCATGAAGAAATGTGTATATCTTGAGCATGAAATCATGATTGCCGTGAGCTCATGAATGTAATGGTCCTCTCATGGATAGAAGTCTTTTTTCCCCCAGCACATTGTCTTGTCCTCTGGCTCTTATGTTCTTTCTTCCCCTCTTCTCCTCAGTGTTCCCAGGAAGGACTTTTGAAAAACCCAATAAAATTTCTAATGCTTCATGAAAGAATAAGTTCCCATGTACTTAGGTTGATTTTCATAGAGAAAAGCAAAGTATGAAGCATGCTGTTAAATTACTAAGATAAAAATAAAGTCATATTAGTACAGAGGTAGACAGTTCTATCGATGAGACTAATGGAAAAATCTAATGATAGATTTACATGTACATGGAAACTCCATCATGAGAAAGTGTGATATCACAGACCAGGAAGTACATGTGAGTGGGTAATGTGTGCATACACAGTGTGGATATGTTAATACTCAGACCTTAAATGAAGAACTACACAAAAGCTAAAGCCTATATGTGATAGGCAAAACTCAGGGAAGACAATGTGGGATGATTTCAGTGACACTGGAAACATCCTTAGATAGATATCCTAAAGCAAATGTTTTGTTCATATGACCATATCAATAACAAGGACTTTTGCCTGACAAAAGTCAACACCGATACTTTTAACAAACAGTTAACAGGTTCAGAAAAGGCACCTGCACTCTCAGAAAACATCTCAGAAAATACAAGAAATGCCTGAAAATTAACGAGAAGGTATGAAAGCACCAGAGCACGGAGGTACAGGCTGTGAATCTTGAATTACTGGTGGGAGAAATCTGGAAGAACACGTATACAAACAGATGCTCAACCATATTAGTAATCACAGAAATGCAAGTCGTAACAAAAAAACACAATTACATTTTACCGTCATGAGATTGGTAAGAATCAAGAAGGAACATTGTTTCCAAGTCACCATGGAAGAGTGGGAAAGCAGGAGACTCCCCCACACAGCTGATGTCACAGTAAAATGATGAAGCATTTCTGGGGTGCAAAATGAACAAAAAGTAGAAGGTAGTAGGCTGGGGAGATGGCTCAGTGGAAAAAGCACTTGACACCCAAGCAAGAAGACTGGACTGAGATCCCTAGACTCTAAGCCTGTGTGGCAACACAGCTGTAATTCCAGCCTCAGAAGGTGGAGAGGAGTCCTGAGGTAAGATGGTTAGGGAGGCTATAGTGATCGGTGAGCTCTGGGTTTGGTTGAGAGACACTGTTGATGGACACCACTGCAAAGAGTAAGGTGGACTAGCAAAGGAGGGTGCTTCCAATATCAACCTCTGGCTCCACATGTGTGTGCACGTGCACATGTGCGCACATGCACACGCATTCACACATACACATGCACACACACACACACACACACACACACACACACACACACACACACACACACACACACACCAAAAATCTAAGAGGAACTGACACAGGATTCAAGAACAACATGAGGTACAATGTTTACCTAGGGAAGTCACTACAGACACAGCAAGGACACTTCTTCAGTGAGACAGCTTTCCCTGTTGCCAGAAAAAATTCACAGGTGGATTTGGGCATGATTTCATTAAGGATCCTTGTTGCATATTTGCATATTATAACCAGATTCTGAACTATGTTAGTGTCTTATATTACAATAATACTATACTTATTTTCTTAGTATTTCTTTATATTTTTATATTTTTCTTTGTATTTTTAATATTTCTTTATATTCCTTATATTTCTCTTTATATTCATGTTTTAAAAATGTTTTTCTTTATATTGGCCTTTATTCACATTGATTCATGTGTGTGTACGTGTGTTGGCTTCTTGTGCTATGGTGTTCATGTAGACGTCAAAGGACAGCTTGTGGAAGCAAGTTTTTTCTCACTCCACCATGTGGCCCTGGGGACTAAACTCAGGTCATTCATTGTGGTCATGAACACCTTTAACTGCTGAGCCATCTGTTCTGGTTTCTTTTCTGTTGCTGTGATAAAACACTCTGACCAAAAGCAGCTTAGGCGAGGAGAGGATTTATTTAGCTTACACTTGAAGGTCACTCTACAGTTCATCACTGAGGGAAATCAAGGCAGGAGCCCGAGCATGAAATTGAATGCAGGCCCGATTGCTCGTCCACACAGCATTATTTCCTACCAGGAATCTCACTCAGCCAAGGAAGTACAGCAGAAACAAGAGGCACAGTGCGTGCTGGCTTACTCACAGGGTCAGGCTCAGCTAGCTTCTTTATATAGCCCCAGACCACCTGTCAGGCAGTGGTGTCACCCCAGTGGGCTGGGTCCTCGTACATTAATTCACAATCAAGACAACTTCCCACCCATAAGCCCACAAGACAAACTGATCTAGGCAATGCCTCAATGGAGACTCTTCTCAGGTGACATTTGGCTGTGCCAATTTGACAGGATGATAATTAGGGCACATCTTTCTGGCCATGCTTATTTTAATTACACACACACACACACACACACACACACACACACACACATTTCTGTTGTGTTATTTAAAAGTACATGGTTAACAAATTTGAAATTGATGATAATTTCATTCACTTTTTGTCAGACCAAAGTATTCTAATTGAGAAATTATTTTACCTAAAGTGCTAATGTAGTTATTAAGCCTAGTAAAAAAATGTTAAAATGGAGAAATATCCTGTATTCTATATATTTATTTTGAAATGTGTAAGCATTTTTAGCTCAGATGCAGTTAAAGATAGTGTTTTTTTTCCACTCAGATTTTCCGTGAAAACCATTTTAATAAGACAAACCCATCAATTACATTATCACATTAAAAAACTGTTTCAAAAGATCCATTCCTTTCAACTAAAAAGGAAAACTGTGCCAATAGTTTCTTGCTACACATGGAAATATGCCCAACTTCAATTGCATGATTTCGAGAAAATATCTTGTTTACTATTTAGCATTCATCAGTCATCTGTTGAATCCTGTTATTTTATCAGTGGGGAGTAAATTTCAATGTCTTCTATCAGAGCCCTTTCAAGATAACTTCAAATCACAAGAACCTTTTAAAAACTGAAGTCTTTGGGATGTTTTATTTGTTGAATAATTTAACTAAAGATCTTCATTTGCTTCTTAATAAAATGCAATAAGAATGTAGAACATTGCTTAACAAGAAATTTATCCTGTTCTGGGATGTGAAGGCTCATTTATAGAGTTGTGTTTTAAAAGGGCACACATTTTGAAGCCTGATTGGTGTTAGATGACAAAGAGGGAAAGTGTGTACTAAATCACTGTAGGTTATTCAATATTTACTCATAGATGTTTCACAGCTTAGTTTGTCTAGAGGAGCCTATTGATTAATTAGCAGAGCATTATAGTTTAGAGGAGGATGTGAATTATTTGTGCACCCCACTGTGTTATGTATGCATTTTGTCCTTATGGATTTTGCTCTATAGATTTCTTCAAATGTGAATATGCTTTTCTATAGCAGGGTTGTAGTGTGGTTTGAGTGAGAAATTTCCCCCGCAGAATCATGTGTTTGAACACTCGGTCTCCAGTTGGCTGTGCTGTTTGCGGAGGTTAGAGGAGCCTTTAGGAGGTGGAGCCTTGCTGGAGGAAGTACATCTCTGGGAGGTGGGCACCACCCACCTCTGCTTCCTGTGTGACCAGCAGCTTCCTGCTCCTGCTGTTGTGCCTTTCCCTAGATAATGTATTTCCGATTTAGAACCATAAACTGAAATAGGCAGCACCTACCTTAAAAAAGTTGTATTCTTCAGCTGTATTTGGTTGTGATATTTTATCAGAGAAGCACAGTAACTAATATTTGCATCCTTATTATAGCCACAAAACAAATAATTTCATCTCCAAGGTTAAATAAGGATTTTAATTCAGTTTGCAATAGCTTCTGTAATAATGTTAGGCATAATTCCTTCAACATAATGAACTTCTCAAGACTTTGCTTTAAAATATGAATTAAAATAAGTCCATTATGGAATTAGTGATTATTTTGCTAATATTGTTATTTCTTCATATATACATAAGAAAAATTGAAATTAAAAAATTCAGTGTGATTAATTTAGAAGAGCAATTAACTGTCCTAAATGAAAACTCATGGTCCACAGAGTAGCATGCAAATACGTCTGCTTTTGCATATGTTAATACACTTTCTTAGAATACAACTTTTTTAGGTAGATGCTGCTGCATTTCACAGATTTGAGTTTCTACTTACCTTCCAAATAGCCATCTTCCCCTACAAATTTAACCACTTTAGAAATGCCACCATTGGCCCATCAGAAGCCCACCATGGGGTGGGCTCACAAGACCTCACCTCTCCCTAAGAATTCAGACGCAGGTAATAATTGATGGGGATGGAGTGACATCTTTTTTTTGAGCAGTATAGCCTTGGTAAGATGGCCATTTGACTGTAAATAGTCCCTCCTCACCCATGCTCCTGTAAGTAACCTTACAGATACTGAAAAGACTTCCTTAAAAAAAAAAGACATGAAAAAAGAAGGGGCCCTACTTAGAAGGAAGAAAGGAATCAATGGATGGAGGACAGGATGGTAATGGGGTAAATATGATCAAAATGTATTATATACATGTTAGAAAATGTTAGATTGAAAACAAGTAATTATAAATATATTAATATATGCTAAGAAAAACATTAAAATGTTATATAAAAGCTACACATTGTCTTATCAACTGTGAAACAGGATCAGCCAAATTCACTGAAGTCACTTCAAAAATAAAACATTTATACTTTTAAATCATTGCCTAAACACTTATTGCTAGGTGGTAACAACAACAACAACAACAACAACAACAACAACAACAACAACAACAAAGCAAATACTGCAGAATGGCACATTATAAGAAACAACAACCTCTCAACCAGAGTCTCCACCTTCTTTTCCTTTTCACATTTTATGTCTTACAAGAAAATTTACAGTTTCTAATTTCTCAGGAATGTATCTGGCTGGAGGAGCTTGGCATACAGCTTCTTGCTGCTGTACCCAGATCGCGAGACCCCAATAAAACTACCAGGACTTGATACTGATGCAATATACATGAGGACTTTTAATCCACTCAGAGCTGGGTTCTGACTGGATATCCAGAAAGAACCCCAATCTCTGGGCTGAGAGTATATTTATAGGTTCCTATCCCTCCCAGTGCCCCAAAGCAGGGGAGTTTCAACCTGGCAAGCATCTATTTGTTGAGTAACGTAAAGAGGCCTAATGTCTAAAGTGACAAGCTACAGAAAAAGGCTCCAAGACCACCCATGGCTTAGCTTTCTTTGTCCAGGGAAGTGCTGTTTTTTTTTTTTTATTAACCCTATCTCTGGTGGGCAGGAAGGACTGTGGCCATAAAACTGGGTCTCTTATCAACTTTATCTCCTGTGGGCCCCTTTGGGTCAGTCACTAGGCAACTCTATTATTTCTAGTGGGGCTGCTCTTTGCAGCTGGCCAGATTATCTCCTGTAGGCCCATTTCTTAACCTTTGCCCCAGTAACCATGAAATCAATTTTTGTTCTTTTGGTATCTCAATGCCTTTACAGACCGTGTCCCAGGTCACGACATAATCTCTTCTGCTTCTATTAGGATGCAGGAACAGCATCTCTTAGGATGCCACCTGCCACCTCATGAAGATGAGAAATGGTCACTGTTCATAGTTCCTATAGTACATGAGCCCTGATATTTGTTTTTAATTACAGATCATCCTTGAGAATGGAATTCAAGAGAGGCTAATCATAATGTGCCTGAAAAAGGTGAGGAAAAGAACCATAAAAGCAACCCAAGGAGGGAAGGAGGGAGGGAAGAAGAGGGGGATGAAGTGAGGGAGGAAGGGAGGGAGGAAGGGAGGGAGGGTGTGTTTTGGCTCACAGTTCAAGGGTGCAGTCTACCATTGCAGGGAAGTCATGATGGCAGGAGGGTGTTGGTGGCTGGTCACAGCACATCCACAGTTAGGAAGCAGAGGGAAGGATGCTGTGTATGCTGAGCCTGACTTTTCCTTTTTACTCAGTCCAGGACTCCAGGTCATGAAATGGTGCCTCCCACATTTGAAGGAAGGTTTTCTCTCAGTTAACCTGACCTAGATAAGCCCTCACAGGAATTCCCAGAGGTGGTTCTAGAACCTGCTAATGACTATAGTAACTGTCACACTTGTTTTGCTTCCAGAAGGTAGTTTCAGCTTCTGACAGAATCTGTTTTCCTCTCATGCTGAGGCAGAGTGATCATATTAATTTCCTAAGCTCTGATTTTGACACATTTCCTTAATACAGCTCAGATACTTCCTAGTAATGAACTAGCTCTAGGTGAATGATTCTTTCATTTCCAGTTAGCCTGGACATCCTTTGTTGTTTTAAATCATCCCCCCTATGCTTAATTTGTTCACCCAATGAGCCTCTGCCAGAGCACACAGTGCTGCTCGTCTTCAAGTTTGTTGTTGTCAGCCTTAGGGGAGGTCTCCAAACACCAGCCCCTCTTTGCTCTTTTAGATTCTGGGCATGCATGCACACGACCAGTTTCATTTGCCTGTTTCACACTTGTGGATAAATATGAGACATCTGGGACAACAAATGCAAACATGAATCACATGCTAAAAATAATGGTCATCAGACATTACAGGATGACACTGAATGCTATAATGTCAATGCAGGAGGGACAAATGGAAGAGGCAGATGACCTGGACTGTGGTAGGTACTGCAACTGGACATGATGTGCAGAAGAAAATGCACTCTTGTGCTATACAGCTGGGGGTCCCTTGACTATGTTTGCAAAATTATGTAACCCCAAAGAAGGTTTGATTAACTTATTAGGGAGAAATCATGAAGTTTCACAAAGATGATTGATTACCTTGCCCTCTTTTTTTGTGGGTGTGTCTGTGCATGTGTGAGTGTGCATGAGTGCACGTGTATGTGTCTGCATGTACATAAGGAGACCAGACGTTAACTTTAGACATTGCCTTTGATTTCTTTCTACTGTTGTGATAAACATCACAACCAAAAGGAACTTGAGCAGCGAACAGACTTCTGCCGTCATCACAGTTCATCATGAAGGCAAGTCAGCGTCGGGATTCCAGGCAGGAGTCTGGAGACAGAAACTGAAGTAGGGCCGTGAAGGAAGGGTTGCTCCTCATGGGTTAATTATTCTTCTTTCTTATGTGACCCAGGACCAATTGCACTGCTCACAGTCACCTATGCCATCCCATGTCATTAATCAAGAAAATGCCCCACAGGCTTGCCCACAGACCAACACGATAAAGTCATTTTCTCAGTTGAGGTTTCTTCTTTCCATATGACTTTCCCTAGTGTTAAGTTTACAAAACACTAACCAGTGTAGGTGGTGTCTTTCCTCAGGATGGCACGAGCCTTGTCTCTCACCGGCTTGGACTCTTCCAGTAGGCTCTGCTGTCTGGCCAGTGAGCTCCAGTGGTTCATTCTCCACCTCTTCAGCACTGGAGTTACAGGAAGCTCACCATGTCTGGCTTGGTTTATGATGTGGGTTCTGAAGGTTGAACTCAGGTTCCCTTGCATACAAGCCAATCACTTTACCAGCTGATCCATCTAAGTCTCCTGACTTTGCCTTGAAGAAGCAAGAATTCCCAAGATGGGTGGAGAAAGGAAGGGCTGTTCCAGAGAAAAAGAGCATCATATGCTATGCATATGCTAACTAGCACAAAGCCCTTGTCATCTATAATAATAATGTGTGAGGTCAAGAGCAGAAAGTGCTACAGCCTTGTAAAATTATGCACATGGAATGAAAGGACCATGGGAGAGCATGAGAAAACAAATCATTTGCTGTTAGGAAGCTGAAAATCCTGCTATTTGTGCTAAAACACAATTTATGACAAAACTCTGAAGAAATTATGTTGACCAAATTGAATTCTTCACAATAATCGGTTTCCAATAGCACTCTTCCATTTTGGTTACTATGCTCGGGTGAACAAGTGCCCAGGCAATCCTAATGCAATTATGATAATTGAGTTTACCACATTCCTTAGCAAATTAAGGTGGCTCTGAATACAAGTAGGGCTTTCCTTTGGATGGAGAAAGTGTGAAGGACTTTTAATTCTCTGCTCCTGTGCATGCTTTCACCTCACTGACTGCCTGGAGAGAAAATTTGCCTTGAAAGTCAATGCAAGGTCAGTGCCTGAATATTTACAACTGATAAGCAAACCTTCCATCAGTAGGAGGAGGTGGGTAGGGTGCCATTACTGTTCTAAAAAGCAAGAATCCCAGTATTGTGTAGGAACATGAACTTAAGTTTGATTTTTACCTTTTCCATTAAGAAACAAGACTAAAGGAAAAACCAAGTAATAATTTCTCTTAAAAATTCTTTGTAATTGGAGACTTTGTCTTGTTTTCTTCTTGTGAAATTATCAAGTAACAAAGCCATTAGAGGCAATGTGAATGATCCAGTTTTTCTTTTTGCTATGGAGTTTAAAGTGTGGTCAATACATGTTTGAATACAGGTGCAGCAAAGATCAAAACTAGTCTCTGAAGCATTTCTTACAGGGTTTAGTAGACTTTAAATGCTCAAGGAAACTCATTCTGATTGTTACTAATTGCTTTAATTGTATACCTGGTGGACTTCATAAATTTTTTTTTCTCCAAGTATATCATGTACTTTGGCCATATTCACCTCCCATAACTTCTCCTTTCCCCAATTGTTTGCCCACCTAGTCTCAAGTAATCTTGATTCAGTTTTCATTTTCTATATAATTGCTCTTTTATGAATGACATATAGATATGTAAAACCAAGAATACACACATGAAAGAAAGCATGACTTTCAATCTTTCCTAGTAAGGGATATCTCACTTAATATTATGGTCTTCAGTTGCATCCTTTTTCCTAATAAGTAACATGGTTTCATCCTTCTTAATGGCTGAGAAAGATGTCATTGTGTATATATACTGTAGTTGTCTTATCCTTTGATCTGTGGGTTGACAGGCTGATTTCATGGCTTAGCTATTAGAAATGGTGCTACAATAAACATGGATATGTAGGTGTCTGCAGTGTGCTGACTTATGCTTTGGGTGTATGCTGTGAGGTGTCTTTCTTTCTTGTTTTTTTATTGAGTGTTTTCACTAATTTATTTATTCTGTTTCTTTAGCCAATCTAAGGATATGAAAATTTCAAATGTTTTAAAAATTCATTACAAACTTCTTTTTTTTAATTTATTTTTTAATTCATATATTCATTTTATATCCTGATCATAGCCTCCTCCTTCCTTTCCTCTTGGTCCCTCCCTATCAGCCTCTTCCCCCTCCCTCTCCCCTTGTTCTTAGAAAAGGGAAGCCCCCAACCCACCCCAGCATATTAAGTTGAACCAGGACTGAGCCTCTCCTCTTGTACTGAGGCCAGGCAAGGCACCTCCCTTCGGGCGAAGTGAGAAAAAGCAAGCAACAGAGTCCTGGTCATAGATAGCAGGCACTCAACTTATTAGAGGACACACATGAAGATCAAGCCGCCCATCAGTTACATATGTTTAGGGAGCCTAGGTCCAGTTCATGCATGCTCTTTGGTTGGTGCTTCCATCTCTGTGAGCCCCCATGGGTCTAGGCTAGTTGACAATGTTGGTCTTCTTGCAGGGTTCTTGTCCCCTTCAGGTCCTTCTATCCTTTCCCACCTCTCTTCCACAAGACTCCCCCAGTCCCACCTAGTATTTGGCTATGAGTCTCAGCATTTGATTCAATCAGCTGCTAGATGGGGCATCTCAGAGAATGGTAAAGTTAGGCTCCTGTCTGTAAACATAGTGGATCGGGAAATAGAATAGATAGTGGAAGAGGAAGTAGAGAGGGAACTGGATAGGAGAGGATGCGGGGTGGGAAATGAGGTGGGAATCAGATGTGGGGAGAGAGGGAGGTTTGAGGGCCTAGAGAGAAAAGGGAAACTGAAGGCAGAGGTACCACTGAGACAGGCTGGAGACCTGTGAGAGGGTAGGCTACAGGGAGGTTATGGGGAGGACTCTAGCTGAGCCTCCTAGCAGCAGGGGACACAGAGACCGAGGAGGCCAAGGAGGTCACCTTCTAGCCAGGCAGGACCTACAGTGGTGGGAACGGAAGACCAAACCACCTACAAAACCTTCAAACCAAAACTTACCCTGCCTATAAGATGTACAGAGATACAGATAGAGACTGAAGGAACGACCAACCAATTCCTGGCCCAACCCGAGACCTACTCCATGGGAGAAA
Organism: Acomys minous; assembly: GCF_964271855.1. Classification (NCBI taxonomy): domain Eukaryota; kingdom Metazoa; phylum Chordata; class Mammalia; order Rodentia; family Muridae; genus Acomys; species Acomys minous. The sequence goes on along the minus strand of NC_140483.1, from coordinate 67,276,956 downwards.
GCCAACCCCTGACACCATTAATGATACTCTTCTATGTTTATAGACAGGAGGTATCTTTCTTTAATGGTTTCAGAGTTTCAAGTTTTACATAAATAGAAAATGGAAATTATAAAATAAGACGTGGAAGAAGGATTTATAGACTATGAGGGAAGAATTAGAGACACCAGAGGCTTCTAATCAGAGAATAAATTAAAGGATGAAATAAGGTTTCTGCAAAGACCTCAAAGTTAAATAAAAAGATAAGTAAATATTTGAGGCCTGTAGGACAAATTTTAACTTTCTTAGGGTACAGGAAAAGTAGACCCAGACACCTACATGTTGTGAAAGTAAATGCAAAAGACCAAGCCTGAAATGCCCTGTGGCAGACAAAGCCAGGGAGTTCTGAGAGCATCCTTACCTTGTTTGACTTGCACACTAAGTAAAATGAGCCATTTCTTCTAAAAGTTAACATTAACAAAAATGAAACATAAGCCCAACCGTTCATAACCAGCCAATAAATGAACAATTATGCAGCTAGAGGCCTTGTGCTAAGGTGACCAAATTCCACACGCTATATAAACCAGAGCCCACAAACGCTTGCTTTGTCTCACTTCTGGATGCTCAAGGTAGAAGCTTGTGCCTTGTGCTCCTCTAGCAGAACCTGCACTGCTCTGGGTTTGGTGTGTCTCATTTTGTAAATCACTCTTTGTTCAAATAAATTCTAAAAATAATATTTATTATATGCCATATTTTTGGGGAGAAGGGGCATATTGTACCTGGGCCCTGTTTATCTTTTAACAATATTGCAGGCATAACTATTTGGAAGTGCCACATAAAACTAATAAGATTTTCAATTAAGTCATTTTTTTTAACACTGAAAAGTATGCCTTTGTCCCAATCCAGATGGCCAAGTTTAGAGTTGGAAGCACTTAGTTCCTCCAGATGTACTACTGCACTGTTGGTTCCATCTACCTCTCAGGTATAAGAACCTTTGCTTCCTATCCTGACCTTCCACAATACCCCACGAGCACTTGTTTTCATGGGTGTGGAGAAACAGCTCCATCCATGAGGCCCCTCTCCATCCTGGTCCTTCTTGGCTAACAGTCCTTTGGCAAGGCCAGTTCATAGGACACTCAGAGAAGACAGACTCTGAGGAAGATGGAGGCCACATGAGAAGGCAGTTCTGCAGTGAGGGCTGCCGGGAATGAAGTCTGCAGGTAAGAAGTGACCTCCTTTATTAAAACGAAATATTGAAGAACAGGGCTGGGTGTGTTGCCAGAAAGCAGTGCTCCCCAACTTTGACGCTGACCAGTATGAAGATATGCAAGGCTTTTGATTCAGTGGCTTGTGGGCTAAGAGTTGAACCTATGGTACTGGAGAGATGCTCAGTGGGTAAAATGCTTGCCCCTTAAGTGTGAAGACCTGAATTTGTTCCCTAGCACCCAAAACAAACAGGTACAGTGATATGCACCTTTCATCCCAGCATTGAGCAGGTGGAGACAGAAGGATCCCTGAGGACTGCTAGCCAGAGAGGCTAGAAACAGGTGCATCCCAGAGGACTGTTAGCCCCTTGGTCCTTCCAAGTCAGTGAGCTCCAGGTTCAGCGAGGGACACTGTCTTAAAAAAATGAGGCGGAAAAGCAAGTGCCCCCACATATAAACATGCACATATATACACACAATAAAGGAGGAGATTGACAAAGGTAACTGATGTCAAGACCTTTGTCTTCCACGTGCACCAACACACACATGCATACTCTCCCATATGCATACAAATATGTATGTACATACACCACACACACACACACACACACACACACACACACACACACACACACTTGTATTTTTAACACATCCCTAGATAATGCTGATGTTTCTATTCTCAAGTCACAGGTTTTAAATTAATTTCATTGTGTGTGTGTGTATGCATGTGCACATTTATGTGTATAAAGGTGTGTTTGTGTGTGCTACGATGTACATGTGTACGTGAGAGGATGACCTTAGGAGTTGGTCTATATCTTCTACTTTGTGTTCAGCTCTAAGCACACTAGGCTAGCTGCCCAGGGAAGTTCCAAGGGATTCTCCTGCTTCTGTGGCCTTCCTACCAATAGGAATGCTGGGGGTAAAGACACTGGTGTTTGTTATCTGGCTCATTTGTAGGTTCTGGGGATTTGAATTTAGGTCTTCATACTTGCATGGCAAGAATGTTTACTCATTGATCCACCTCTCCAGTCCCTTGAGAGTCTTGTGGTAACCATTCCTCCAAGCATGGGGTCAGAAGAGGGTCCCTGCTGCTTAAGCCTGCAGGTGAAGGACATACTAAATGTGGAAGTATGCCTGGGTCAGAAATGACCTACAGACAAGTGTGGCCACCACATGTGCCTGCAGCTGACCCCACACTTGTCCCTTGAAAATGTGGTCATACTCTTCAAAGTCTGAACATCAGGAAGTCACCATGGCGCTGGCTTCTCTGCTTGGTCGAGTGGGCCATAATGCCTCCACATGGTGTTATTTTTATGTGGAACTATGTCATGCCAGCCAATAGGCTTAACTTCCAAGCCCCAGAGTAAGAAATCTTCTTTTCATGTTATCTTTACCCAGCAGCAGCAGTCATGAATCTAAAATTGGACATGGCATGGCTCTTACCATCACGAACTTAGTGTAGCTGTGGTAGTCTGCAGAGAAGCCAGCTGACATCCAGCATTGATGGGAGAGGAGCTCTCGAGGCCCAGGTCCTACCAAGGAGCCATTAGCAGTTGATAGCTAGCAGGGAAGGGAGAACCATTCTCCTAAGAGGCTGTGGTCACTGGCAGATGACCGGTATTCCAGTGCATGGCCCCACTCCCGTGCACATGTGAGAGGGAGTAATGGGTTTCATGGATTACTTAAAAAGAAAATGACATGAAGTTGGAATCAGGGTCTTTTGTGAGGATCTTGAACGAGTTGTAGAGAGCAAATGTGGAGAAGATCAGATCATATTTCATTGTACATATGTGTGAAATTCCCAAAGAACCGGTGTTAGAGGCACACCAGGAAATCTGTTAGAATCTAGACTGTCTCCTACACACCTTCTTCTTCTTTTCCTTAAGAGTCTCTCGCTTGCTTTTGTTATTCTATGCCCGTGCCTCACCTCCAGCTGGCTCTGGGAAGCCTCCAAGCTGATACCTGTCCTGATAAAACACCCAGTGGATCAGGTTGCCTAGTAATCCACACAGGACTCATCTGATGAGTAAAAAATAACATGTTCAGGTTCTTCGAGGGACTATCTGTTTACTCTGCTTCGGTGGCAAGAATTACATTAAGGCCAAACTTATCTGGGGAGATCAATACTAAATGGATTTATTTAGCACGCACTGGAGAAAACGGCAGAATGTGTGTTAACCTGATGACATTTCGTGCTGTTATTGAAAGTTCATTATTTAACTGATGTCTGTGCACAAGAAGGCTGAACTTTGAGATATTAGATGTTCTGACTAAAGCCGAGGTTGTAGCATGACTCTGAACATTTGGTACCTTTTTTTTTTTTGAAACATGCAGTGTATTTCTACACAAGAATGCTGTGCTTTTAAGGTTTGGGTGCACAGATTTCTTCATTTTTCTTTCTGTTGTTCCTTGGATTCTTTTTCCATGATTCTTAGTTTCTTGGAATTACTATCTATCTATCTATCTATCTATCTATCTATCTATCTATCTATCCATATAGTGTGTGTGTGTGTGTGTGTGTGTGTGTGTGTGTGTGTGTGTGTGTGTGTGTGTGTGATCTGTCTGGAAGTGCTTGCACATGTGTTTGTATGCATGTTTTTGCATATGTGTCAGTGCACATGTTTGCATGCCTGTGGAGGCCTAAGGTGGATGTGGGATCATCCTCAATCTCTCTTCACCTTACTCACTGAGTCAAGCTCTCTTAATCAAACTCAGAGCTCAACAACTTATCTTGTCCCATTAGACAGCTTCTGGTGAGGATTTCCCAGTCTCTACCTTCAGAAGGTGGACTCACAGGCAGGCTTCCATTCTCACCCATGTTTTAAGTGGGTTTCTGGAGACCCAAACTCTCACCCTCAGGCTCGTGAGGCAAGTGACTTAAAAGATGAGCCATCTCTTCAGCTACTAGAATGACATTTTATTCCGCTGTGCAAGAAGCCCATTTTCCTTCCTTTAGGTCCCGTGCCGACGTTGCTTCCCACAGCTAGATGGTATGATTCTGTTGCTAGCATTCAAGGCCCACAGGAAGCTCAATAAATCATAAAGGCCAGGGTGGGTGGCAAGGCCCAGGCTGAGCTACAGCAGGGGAGGTGGAATGGCAGAGGTTTTGGAAATGTAGAAGAGACAGGTAGAAGAAGAGACTTGATACACTATGAGCATATACAGGGGGAGGAGGTCCCCCTCAGTCACAGTCATAGGGGAGGGGTGTAAGGGGAAAATGGGAGGGAGGGAAGAATGGGAGGATACAAGGGATGGGATAACCGTTGAGATGTAACAAGAATAAATTAGTAAAATATATTAAAAAAAAGAAGAGACAGGTAGTAGGATCTTGAAATAGGTACAAGAGATGAGAGAATACGACAGGAAGAACTCAAGGCAGGCAGAGCAAGGGGGAACTATGTTAGAGGAGACCAACTGTGCCAGCTGCATACAGGGTACAGAGCTGCACTGGGCTGCTGGTCTGTGAAGGAAGTTGACTGATCTCACTATTCATAGCTATAATAATAGTACTATTCTGTACACCAAATACAGTGTGTTATATTCCGATTAAATTTGTTTTGGTGTGTTTTAACAATTAAAGTATTTCCAAGTGGCTTATTGTAGTCACATAATTTGTTTGAATACAATATAAAATAAGGACAAACAAACAGAAGACATCCCCAAAAAACTTGAATGGCATTTCCTTCCCTATGAGGTAAGGCAAGGCTCTTTCCATGGCTAACCACAACGGGAATAGCTGTATTCTGTCATGAGCTTAGAATCCTGCTAATGCAGAGCAGCTCAGAGCAACTGCGTTCTTCTTTGGGGAAAGAAGCTGAACACCGTCTCATTGTGTAGATGGTTATTCACTAACCAGTTCCGAAACACTTGACTTATTTCTAGTTTGTGCCTGTATACATTGTGCTGAGCCTTCGCAATGAATATAGTGTGTGTGTGTGTGTGTGTGTGTGTGTGTGTGTGTGTGTGTGTGTATGTTTACATGTATGTGGAAGCCAGAGCATAACCTCTGGTTTCATTCCTCAGGTGTCAAGGAATTTTAACCTAGCAACATGGCTGCTCTAGTGAGGAATCATATTTAAAGGCCTTCTACGTCTACGTGATCTGACTGGAATACAGAAGTGCCTTGGGTTACAGTATGAATTGGCAGGAATACAGACACAACCTCTGCATACACCTTTAATCCCAAACAATAAAAGTAAGATTAGTTTTTAGAAGGAAGCAGGCATATTTGAAAATTATGTCTATTTGAGGGGTAGACAAAATGGCAAATCAGAGAAAGATCTGACAGAATGAGTCAGAGATAGGATATACCCAACTCTCGTGAGAACAGACAGCAAGGAGAGGCTACTTAAGAGCATTGCAGGGAAAGAGAGAGAAAGTTGAATTTGGTGCAGTTCAGTTGAGCAAAGTTGACTGTGTAGTTCTGTTCAGTTCATACAGTCAGTGTAGTTCAATTTGTGGAGCTCAGAGTCAGGTTTTCTAAGCAGAGTGATCTAGTCAGAATCCAAGAGAAGCCAGATTGAATCAGTCAGCTTGGAAAGGAGTTTGAGTCAGAACAGCTGAGTTGAACCAGCCAACCAGAGTTCAGAAAGAAGTAGAAAGAGTGTACTTATTCAGCATTAAGTCTTGGTGGCTGAAAACGTTCTAGGCCTAAGGTAGAAAACAAAGGCAGGAAGCTGAAGCCTTCACGGTCCAGGCTTATGGAAGACTAGGAGGCTAGAAGCTTCCAGGCCTAGGCCTAGGGATGTTAGAACAGAGATAGAAATGTTCTATTTGCACAGCTTGGATATGGCTCTCATCCCATCGAGGAGGAAATAAAAATATTTCCACTGTTATTTGAGACAGGTTCTCGCTAACCTGGAACTCACTAAGTAGACTGGGCTGATGGGTCCATGAATCCCAAAGTTTATGCAGTTCTGGGGATTGATTCTAGGATTATTCCTAGCTCTGCTTTATGTGCCTTAACTGTGGTTAATATGAGAGGTATGCTTGAATATATTAAGATGTTTTGTCTGTAATCAGACATTTCAAAGCTCTTGGAAGGAATATCTTTCTTTGTTAACTTCATTTTCTTTCCACTCCTTCTTAAACCCACTCTGAGCCACGCTCAGTCTCATTACCCCACCGACTATCTCTCTGAGTCTCTAGTGACTTCTATATTGCTAAATGCAACCAGATTTTATTTAATATTTCAGTAGAATTGAAATTCTCATTTTTAGAATACTCCATTCCCTGTATGTAATGACACACTAATCTTGGCTTTTCTCTTATTTGCTGAGCCTGCCATTGTCTCCTTTGAAGGATCCAAATCCTTTCCTTAGTTATTACATATTGGAATTCTGCAAGGCTCATTAGTCTTCTGTCTTATTCTGTGCTGTCTCCCCCAGCAGTTCCTAAGGCATCAGTAACTAGCTCCATGCAGATGGCTTATACACTGTTTCACAGGCTTAGATTCCTCCTCTGAGCTTCAAGCGTTAATCCCCGTCAGCTTCCATGATGTATCAATTTTAAACTCTGGTCAAGAGTAATCACTGATGTACAATCTCACTATTTCTAGAAATTTATGCCTATGCTGATCTATTATCTTCTCTGACCTTGCTTCTTTCATCCTTCACTCTAATGTCTCAGAACTGTCTTCACATTTCTCTTCCACCTGTCTCTATCATGGGCCAAGTCAACATCATCTTTTACCAAAATTTTCATAGTTTCCTGCTACTTGATTGACCAGCAAGCCATGGCAAGGCTGGCTCAGGTTTCATTTGCAACAGCAAACACTCTTTGTTAACCTCATTTTCTAGTTATCCTCTTCTATAGGGAATCTGCCCAGAGCTTCCTGTTGCACTTGTCAAGGTTTCCTGAGATATATGTTAATTCAGAGTCTCCTCTTCCTTCTTTTCTCCTCTCCTCTCCTCTTCTCTCTTCTTCTCCCATCCAACAACCACTTCTATTCCCTTCCCCTCCCCATCTCTGTGTTTGTCTCTGTCTCTCTTTTTTTGTGTGTGTATGTGTGCTAGGTACACATACATGTCTATGAGTGTTGAGGTCAGAGTTCAACTTCAGGTGTCATTCCTCAGGTGCCCTCTATCTATCTATCTATCTATCTATCTATCTATCTATCTATCTATTTTTGAGGTAAGATCTCTCAGTAGGTTGGCCAACCATTGAACTCCAAGGATCTGCCTGGATCCACATCCTCAGTATTGGGATTATATGTGCAGACAACTACTGTCAGTATGTAGAGAGGTTCCTGAACCAATCCAGGCCCTCATGTTTGTGTGGAAAACTCTTTACTGACTGAGCTCTTTTTCCAGCTGGACTCTGCTCTGCCCTACCTGCCTTGCCCTTGTCTTCCTTTCCTTTTGCTTCCTCACTCTTTTCCTCGGGTACGGCTCTGTGTCCAGATCTAAAGCCTTTGTTTGTGTGCTACTCTCTCTCACTCCTAAGTTCCTGGCCCAGGTCTGTATCTGCTTGTCATATCCACTTGACACCATCACTAGCCACCAAGTCTTTCAAAGAAAAAAATGTCACATTCTTTCATTTTACTGTTTTGTAAAACACCAGCATTCAATTGGATTAGACTCATCAAGTTGTCATGAAAAATATCCCTCCAGTTTTCTGGCTTTCAAAATGATCAGCCATATACTTAGGGATTCCACAAATCCCTTGCATTTAAAAATGTATATTTTATATTGATACAGCACCATAATTAATCAGTACATCATTTTAATGACTCTTTGTAAGGTAATAGGCACTCAATTAGAAGACAAAAATCAGTTTGAAACAGGACTTTAAGGGCTACTGAAAGGCAGTTCTTTCTTGGTTAACACAGCTCTTCTGTTGCTATGGTAGTTCACTCTCAAAAACCTAAGGGAAAAAGGGTTATTCTGCCTCATAGTTCTGTGTTTGCTCCTTCATGGTGGGGAAGTTAAGGTAGCAGGAGTTTGAAGCAGCTCATGGCTTTGCATTCTAAATCAAGAAAGAGAGTGACATACATACTCAGCTTTTTCTCTCCATTTTATACAGGAGGAGGGACAGTATCCCAGAGGAGGGAAATGATGCCATCTATAGTAGGCACATATTTCCACTTCAGTGTAATCAATATAATTCCCTGAATCCCAGCTCCCAGATGATTCCAGATTCTCATACTTTCCTAATTAGCATTAGCTAGTACAACTTCCAAAGGAGCTAAGGAAGATTTGAAAGGATGCAGAAATAACAAGAAATGAGGAAACAGTGACCCACAGAACAGAGATGTATATAAATACTTAAAGAGTTCAGTCATGGCAGGAGGAGAGGGTTCAGTGGTTGAGAGCACTGGCTTGCAGCTCTTGCAGAGAGTCCACTTTGGCTTACAAACACCTTTAACTTCAGCTCCACAGAATCTAATGCCCTCTTCTGCTTCGGCAGGCTCTGTACTCATGTGCATCCCCCATGTAAATGTACACAGTTAAAAATAAAATAAAAGCATAAAAAGGAACTCTGGCACTGGTTAAGGTTCAAGTGCTGTCACAGATTAATGCAGTAGGGCATGTGGTAACAATGAGACTTGCCAGAGGGTATATAGGCTAGAATGACATGAAAAGAGACATTATGCTTGGAAAATCTCACTGAAAGGAGTGGGTGAGCACAAGCTGTTTTGTGAGTGTGGTCTGCTGGGTGGCTGGAGAAATCTTCTCTTTAGGCAATATTACCAAGCACTAGGCTCAATTGAAGAGCTGTTTAATTGGGACTAGAGAGATGGCTCATAGTTAAAAATACTTGCTACTCTTGAGGAGGGTTTGAGTTCTCAGCACTCACTCAGCACTCTGGCAATTTACAACCACTTGTTAGGGTGACCAACACCCTCTTCTGGCCTCTGTGGGCACCTCTCACCATTTGCATACACATAGATACACATAAACAAAATAAAATCCTTTGAAAATAGCTGTTTAATATAGATGTCAGTAATGTCATTAGTTTATTAGACTGCATTAGAAACTAGTTTATAGAGATTATTATTAAAACCACACAATGATATGTGTTTTGCTTAACTGTAAGGTTGGAATTAGAACTTGGAAGTCATCATCATTTGGGGAATACATTTATATAAGTAATTATTATGTACACAGATACTACAAACAGATTAAAAATAGAACTGGTTTTGAGGTTATATATTTTTTTCCTCTTAGATGTAACAATAGCCTTAATATCAGTAGAGCCATATAATCTGTCACATTAAAAATTAAAGTTAAGTTGAATTTTTAAATTCTACTTCTATAATAAATTTAAATATGGTTGAGATTTTGTTATTGAATATGAACTAGAAGCATGTGGAGTTTATACTTAATTTTATATGTGTATATTTTAAAGTGCTATTATAATAATAGAAGAGAAAGATGGGTGATCTCAGTAATGTATTTCATTATAAGTGCTTCATATATTAATGAGATCTGAGAATTTCACTAGGATCCATTTCATTTAAAGCATAATATCAACTTAGTACTTGTTAAAGCTGTAGACTCCTAGCATCTAGTTAGGCCACCAAACCAGAAATTCTGGATTTGAAACTCAGAAAACTGAGTCTGATGGACTTCTGCCCACTTGGGTACCTGTCCAAGCTCAAAAAAGTGGCGTACATACTGGCATCATCAGTTAGACTTACTGGGCAAAAGAACAAAAAGAGTACATGATGTTGGGGAAGAGAATGTATTTGGAATGTCTGGGAAGATTTCAAAGGGAAGGGATAGGATCAAAACACAAGATAAGAGAAGGGTAGAAAGAATGTTAGAGTCAGAAGATGAGGTGGAATGTTATGAGTTCAGCTCTCTATGTGACACAGTTTTTGCATAGAGGCTGTGGTTACCTATCCAAGACCTACACAAGAATAAGCCAGTTAAAAATTCCAGCATGGAGTGGGAGGGGCACTCCCAAGGCTCCACCCTGACTTAGGAACTATTGGCAGTATTTTAGTAGTGTGAGCACAGATAGGTTCCCCATGCTGCAGTGGATGACTGCATGCCGATGTGCACTTGTGCTGTACTCAGTGGACTCAATGGGTTATAAATAAATAAAGTTATAAAAGCAGGGCATGAAGATGGGGAAAAAGATATGACTGGGAAGTCTTATGTGAAATTGGAAGTGGGGAATGAGGAGTGGAAGTGATCAAGTTACTTTTTATGCACATATGAAATTTTCAAAGAATAAATAAAACTTAAAGAACCTACAAAATCTCTCTCTCTCTCTCTCTCTCTCTCTCTCTCTCTCTCTCTCTCTCTCTCTCACACACACACACACACACACACACACACACACTCACATTCTTTTTTTTATTTTTAAATTTTATTTAATTGAGATCCAAGATGGCGGCGAGCAGTGTGGACCATGTTTGGAACCTCCAGTGAACAATTCAGGGAATTGCACAGATTTCTGAGCCAGGAACACCAAGGTCCCCACACCACGGCAGCAGGAGTGCTCCAAGGTTCGGAGGGACCAGGGTGCGGAGGACCTGCATGCCACTGCACATGGGAGGAGTGTGGATTTTCTCAGATCACGTCAGCAGCAGCAGAGACAGCAGCAGCAGCAGTGGCACCAGCGGCACCAGCGGCAGTGGCTGAGGTTTGCAGCTCAGAGCCTTCCAGTGGGGATGATTGATGTGATGGCCGTGGGAGTTGCAGCGGGAGAGGGGACTCTCGACAGGATTTGGATGTGTGGTGCCCTGAGACCCAAACTGGACTCACTGGACAGTTCAGCCCCAGAGTCCCGGGTTCTTTCAGTGCACTGTGCCATGGTGACACTGGCTCAGCTCAGCAAGCAATTCTGCCCGAGGTACTAGCTCAGCGCAGCCACAGTTCCCCTGCTGTGATGCAGGCTGGGGGGAGTGCTCAGTTCTACCCTAGGCACCAGCTCAGTGCAGCTGCAGTTCTCCTCCTGTGACCCAGGTTAGGCAGAGTGCCCAGTTCCACCCTAGGCATCAGCTCAGCACAGCCACAGTTCTCCTGCTGTGGCAGATGGTTCAGGCCCTGAGAATCTAGCTGAGCTCGACACGTGATTTGGGCCCAGTGTCCCTGGCCAGACTTGGAAGGGGACCCAGAAGGCTGTGGATACCTTGGCCGGACCCAACGCTCATTCAGGGACCCAGAACAATTGCAGGACCCACAGCAAAGGGGAGCTGAGGATCACTGGCTGTGAGAGCCCAAAACGACAGGGCTAACCTCCTGCCATCCACACCAGTGAAGCATCAGAGCTTCCAGCCTATGGAAATCATGATAAAACAAGTGAATCTATCACCAGACTCCCTCCATCCAACTCTGGAAGTTACCCAACAAAAACAGAGATGGCAAGATGTCTAAAGGACAGGATAAAAGCATATGCAAAAAAACCCCAAAACAATATGGCGTCTCCAGTTTCCAACTATCCCAAAGAAAACAACCCAGATAACTCAAATACAACAGAAACACAAGAAAATGACCTCAAATCCTTGGTAATGAGGATGATAATGGAGGAAAGAAATAAAATTCAAAATCAAATGCAGGAAGACACAGCCAAACAGGTGAGAGACATAAAAGAAGCACATAGAGTAGAACTGGAAAAATTTCAGGAAAATGTAAACAACCAGATGAAAGAAAGAAATAAAACGGTTCAAGCTCTGAAGACCTATAAAGCGACAATGGAAGAAACTCAGGAATACACAAACAGATGAAAGAAATAAAAAAATCTGTTCAAGATATGAAGACGAAAATGGATTCAATGATAAACACACAGACAGAAGAAAAACGAGAACGTGAGACCTCAGAGAAGAAGGTGAGCAACACAGAGGTGAGCTTTTCTAACAGAATCCAAGCGATGGAAGAACAAATCTCAGGTCTAGAAGATACAATCACAGATCTTGAAGCAATCATTAAAGAAAATGCCAAATCTAGAAAACTCCTGACACAAAACATCCAAGAAATTAAGGACACCATGAAAAGAAGAAATCTGAGGATAATAGGCATTGAAGAAAGAGAAGATATCAGACTCCAAGGCCCAGAAACTATTCTCAACAAAATCATAGAAAAAAATTTCCCCAATCTAAAGAAAGAGATGCCTATAAACATACAAGAGGCCTACAGAACACCAAATAGAATTGACCAGAAAAGAAAAACTGCCCATCACATAATAATCAAAACACAAAACATACAGAACAAAGAAAAAATATTAAAAGCTGCAAGGGAAAGGGCCAAATAACATTTAATGGCAAACCTATCAGAATTACACCCGACTTCTCAGCAGAGACCATCAAAGCCAGAAGGGCCTGGACAGAGATCTTGCAAACCCTAAGAGACCACAGATGCCAGGCCAGACTACTTTACCCAGCAAAACTATCAATAACCATTGATGGAGAAAACAAAATATTCCATGACAAAACCAAATTCAAACAGTACCTACCCACAAATCCAGCTTTATAGAAGGTACTAAAAGGAAAACTCCATCCCAAAGGGTCAAGCTACAACCAAAACTACTCAGGAAATAGATAACTATACCATGGCAAAAACACAACTACACAAACGCTCAACTGGAACCAACATCAAAATTAAGACTCTTAACAGTAACTGGTCATTAATATCTCTCAACATCAATGGTCTCAATTCTCCAATAAAAACACACACACTGACTGAATGGGTGCATAAACAAGACCCAACATCCTTCTGCATTCAAGAAACACATCTCACCCATAACGATAGGCATTATCTCAGAGTAAAAGGCTGGAAAAAATATTCCAAGCAAATGGTAACAAGAAGCAAGCAGGTGTAGCCATTTTAATATCGAACAAAATAGACTTTCAACCACAATTAATCAAAAGGGATGAGGACAGACACTTCATACTCATCAAAGGTAAAGTCAACCAAGATGACATCTCAAATTTTAACATCTATGCTCCCAATACAAGGGCACCCACATTTGTAAAAGGTCTGCTAAAAAGGCTTAAACCACACATCGATCCCCACACAATAATAGTGGGAGACTTCAACACCCCACTCTCACTGAAGGACAAGTCATTGATACAGAAACTAAGCTGAGAAATAACATCATTAACCAATGCCATGTGTCAAATGGATCTAACAGATATCTATAGAACCTTGCACTCAAACAAGAAAGAATATACCTTCTTCTCTGCACCCCATGGAATTTTCTCCAAAATTGATCAAATCATAGGTTACAAAGCAAGCTTGAACAGATACAAGAGGATTGAAATAATACCTTGTATCCTATCAGATCAACATGGTCTTAGGCTGCAATTCAACAACAACAGAAATAACAAAAAGCCTACACGTATGTGGAAACTAAACAACTCTCTGCTACGTGACACCTGGGTCAGGGAACAAATAAAGAAAGAAATCAAGGAGTTTCTGAAATTCAATCAAAATGAAGGAACAACATACCCAAATTTGTGGGATACATTGAAAGCAGTTTAATATACAGAAATACGTCAATGTAATCTACCATTTAAACAAACTGAAAATAAAAAACCACATGATCATCTCTTTAGATGCAGAGAAAGCATTTGATAAAATCCAACACCCATTCATGTTTAAAGTTTTAGAGAGATCGGGGATACAAAGAACTTTCCTCAACATAATAAAGGCTATATTCAGCAAGCCAATAGCCAAAATAAAAGTAAATGGTGAGATACTCAAGGAAATTCCTCGAAAATCGAGAACAAGGCACGGCTGTTCACTCTCTCCGTATCTCTTCAATATAGTACTTGAAGTTCTAGCCAGAGCAATAAGACAACAAAAGGAGATCAAGGGTATCCAAATGGGAAAGGAGGAAGTCAAATTATCCATATTTGCAGATGATATAATAGTGTACATAAGTGACCCTCAAAATTCCACTAGAGAACTCCTACAACTGATAAACACCTTCAGCAAATTGGCTGGATACAAAATTAACTCAAAAAAGTCTGTAGCCTTCCTATACACAAATGACAAGCTGGCAGAGGAAGAAATTAGGAAAACCACACCCTTCACATTAGCCACAAGCAATATAAAATATTTAGGAGTTACTCTAATTAAGCAAGTGAAGGACTTGTTTGAAAAAACTTTCAAAACTCTGAAGAAAGAGATTGAAGATGACATGAGAAGATGGAATGATCTTCCTTGCTCATGGATTGGGAGAATTAACATAGTAAAAATGGCCATCCTACCAAAAGCAATCTACAGATTCAATGCAATCCCTATCAAAATACCTACACAATTTTTAAAGACATTGAAAGTTCAATTCTGAACTTCATATGGAAAAACAAAAAACCCAGAATAGCTAAAACAATCTTGTACAATAAAAGGTGCTCCGGAGGAATCTCCATACCTGATCTTAAACTGTATTATAAAGCAATAGTAATTAAAACAGCATGGTACTGGCACAGCAACAGGCTGGTTGATCAGCGTAATCGAATCGAAGACCCAGATATGAATCTACACACATATGGTCACTTGATTTTCGACAAAGAAGCCACATCCATTCAATGGAAAAAGGATAGCATCTTCAACAAATGGTGCTGATCTAACTGGATGTCTATGTGTAAAAAAATGCAACTGGACCCATATTTGTCACCTGCACAAAACTCAAACCCAAGTGGATTAAAGACCTCAACATAAAACCAGAGACACTAAGTCACTTAGGAGAAGAGATGGGGAAGAGCCTGGAATATATTGGCACAGGAGACAACTTCCTGAACAGAACACCAACAGCCCAGGCATTAATGTCAACAATTAATAAATGGGACCTCATGAGCCTGAGAAGCTTCTGTAAGGCAGGAGACACTGTCAAGAGAACAAAGTGACAGCCTACAGGCTGGGAAAAGATCTTCACCAACCCTACATCTGACAAAGGTCTAATATCCAAAATATATAAAGAACTCAAGAAACTAAACACCACCAAACCAAATAACCCAATTGAGAAATGGTGCTTGGAACTTAACAGAGAATTCTCAAGAGAGGAATATCAAATGGCTGAGAAACACTTAAAGAAATGCTCAACCTCCTTAATCATCAGGGAAATGCAAATCAAAACAACTCTGAGATTCCATCTTACACCCATCAGAATGGCTAAGATCAAAAATTCAAGCGACACCACATGCTGGCGAGGATGTGGGGAGAGAGGAACACTCCTTCATTGCTGGTGGGAATGCAAACTAGTACAGCCACTTTGGAAATCTATCTGGTGCTATCTCAGAAAACTGGGAATAGGGCTTCCTCAAGACCCAGCTATTCCACTCCTTGGAATATACCTAGAAGATGCTCCAGCACACAACAAGAAAATTTGCCCAACCATGTTCATAGCAGCGTTATTCATAATAGCCAGAAAATGGAAACAGCCTAAGTGTTGCTCAGTAGAAGAATGGATAAAGAAACTGTGGTAAATATACACTATGGAATACTATTCAGCTATTAAAAGCAAGGCATTCCCAAAATTTGTGGATAAATGGATTGAGCTAGAAATGATCATAATGAGTGAGTTAACCCAGAAGCAGAAAGACTCAAATGGTATATACTCACTTATATCTGCATATATTATCTTAAGGGGCATGTCCCACAAAAGCCTTCACTTACCAGGAAACTGAGACAGAGGGGAGGACATCCTATTGGGACTCTAGAAGAGATAAGCATGGGAGAATGGCAAAGTAGAAGGATCCAGAGGGTCCTAGAAACCTACAAGTAGAACATTATGATAGGCAGATTTGGGCCCAGGGGTCCTGCTCAAACTAAGGCACCAGCCAAGGACAATACAGGCCATAAACTTTTAACCCCTACCCAGATCTAGCCAATGGTCAGTACATTCTCCACTGTAGAGTGGAGAGTGGGATATGACTTTTTCCACATACTCTGGTGCCTCACCTTTGACCATGTCCCCTGGAGGGGGAGACCTGGTGGCACTCAGAGGAAGGACAGCAGGTTACCAAGAAGAGACTTGATACCCTATGAGCATATACAAGGGGAGGTAATCCCCCTCAGGAACAGTCATAGGGAGGGGAATAAGGGAAAAATGGGAGGGAGGGAAGAATGGGAGGATACAAGGGATGGGATAACCATTGAGATGTAACAACAATAAATTAATTTAAAAACGTAAACAATTTACATGTAATATGAATAAATTAATAAAACATGTTTTTAAAAATTTATTTTATTAATTTATTCTTATTACATCTCAATGGTTATCCCATCCCCTGTATCCTCCCTTTCCTCTCTCCCTCCTATTTTCTCCTTACTCCCCTCCCCTATGACTGTGACTGAGGGGGACTTCCTCCCCTTTTATATGTTCATAGGGTATCAAGTCTCTTCTTGGTAGCTTGCTATCCTTCCTCTGAGTGCCACCAGGTCTCCCCATCCTGGGGACGTTGCCAAATATGCACACTCACATTCTTAAAGGTCTAAAAGACATTGTTATAAAGTGTTCAAATATTTCCTTCTGTCCTCTTTTAGTCTTCTATCCTCTTTTGGGTGTCTTTGCCTATACCATTCATACTCCTGATGGTCTTCCATGCAGTGAACAACCTCTTTAGAGAACATACTTATCCTAGCTGAATCTCTGGCTGTTACCTTCTCTGATGAAGGGAAATAGTACGCAGTCGCTTCAAGTCCTTGTGATGCTAAGCATAAATGCATATATTAAAGGTTTTCTTTATCCCCTTCTCTTCCTCTCACCCAATCCAATAACCTCAAATTTTCTGTGAGTGTTAGCACTCTCTGTTGACTAAGAGTTAGTTACATTAATCAATGTAATAATACTTTCTAGGCCTACCCATTTACCTGCAAATTTCATGATTCTGTTTTTTTTTTTTTACAGCTGAATACTAATCCACTGTGTGTATTTACTATATTTTCATTATTTGTTCATCTGTTGAAGGACATTTAAGTTGTTTCTACATCCTAGCTATTGTAAGTAGGAAAGGTACAGACACTGCTGAGAAATTATCTGTGGAGTAGTATGTCAAAAAGAGGCTATCAACTTGAGAATAAGAGAAGGGAATATGGGAGGCATTGGAGGGAGAAAAGAGATAGGGGAAAGTGATGAAATTCTATTTCAATTAAAAATATTAAAAATTGGGTCATCAAGAACATCAGAGAGATGCAGAATATGACATTTTAAGCATTTTTAAAAATTTATTTTAAAGATTCACTGACAATGAGACAGGTTAACTCCTGGCAACACCTAGCCTACCTCAAAAAGGATGATGAGCATCAAAGAACATCCTTATGGAGATGGCTTCAAATGTGACAAACAAGCCACTGGGAAAAATGTCCTCCTTTCTACCACAGACAGAATTCATCCTAAAAAGGGGCAAGCTTCAATGCAGGTGGAGTCGATGGCCAAACTCTGCCAAGACAGGGTAAGCAAGTCCTTAATAGTTCCTGCCTCACAAATATGTCTGTCAGATATATTGGGCCAGAAGGCTGAAGATAATGCTCCAACATTATAGAGAGTTTTGGGTTACTATTCAGGTAGCAAACTGTCTTTGTCATCTTATTTTTTGGAAAACTACTTACCTGCACTCCTGGCACACTCAGGTAATCAAGTTTATTCTTTCTCAAGTCTCTGAAGGAGTTGAAAACCATGTAGCTTAGTTTTACAATGAAGCTTAGTTGTTTAAGAGTTAAGATGTTTTTAGGTCTAGATAGATGTTTTAAGTTGATAATGACAAGATGTGATAGAGATTGATTTCCGTTCAGAATTTTAGATGCTACAAGATAGGAAGCATGTCTTCTTCAAGGCTGTCAAATACAAATAGCCAAAACACTAAGCATGTAACATTTATATAATTCCTGGGTGTGTCATGGTTCTTCTTGCTATAGGTAGTTTATTGTATATATGTGTAATAATATAATATATATGTAAATTTTAAATACGTTTAATTAATAAAAATATTAAAAATAAAAATATATTTGCTTATAGTGGGTACTATAATTGGGTAATGAAATCTGTTTCTTCCCTCAATGAAAAGCATAACATAGATTAATAAAGGCTTATTCATTATAGAAAAATAATTAATTACAAGTGTTTTTAATGCTTGGTACTATCCATGGCTCCAGTCTACCGAATACTACTGCCTGCACTCATGATGAGTTTTCCTGTTTAATTTATGGTCTCTGGTAATGCCCTCACAGACATGTCTCCAGGTGCTCTGCTAATATCCTAGGAGCTTTTCAGTCTGACAAAGCTGACAACCAAGATTAGCCATCACCGTCGATAAGTATAACCGCTTTCATGTATGAGGCACCTATTATGTGTGAGCCATGTCACTTTAAAATATTTTTATTAATTCTTTGAGAGCTTCATAAAGTGTATTTTGATCATATTAACTCCCATTCCCCCTCCCTAACTCCTCCCAGATCTGCCTTCACCCCTCTACCCAGCTCAACTTTGTGTCTTTTTTTTTTCATTTGAATTATTTTTTTAACCCCAAGTCCACTTTGCTTTGCCCAAGTACCTATTGGTGTGAGGCCATCCACTGGAGCATGGTCAACCGAACAGGGCCACACCCCTAAAGATTACTGGCTTTTCTTTTCCCAGAAGCCATCAAATCTCCGTAGTGCATCAGCCAGGAGTGGTGGCCACATGAGCCTCCTTCCTATGTTGCAGTGTTGACTAACGTGATCTTGAGCAGGCTTTGTGCAGGCAACTGCAGTTTCTGTGAGATCACGCGCGCAGCGGTCCTGTCATGTCCAGAAGAAGCTGTTTTGCAGCGTTCCTCCTTCTCTTATACTGTTTCCTTCCCTCTTCTCTGGTGCTCCTTGAGCCTTGGGGAAGTGTGTGACACAGACGTCCCATTTGTGGCTTAGTGCTCTGCTGCCAGCCATGTCTTCTAATGCTCTACATATCATGGCTCTGCAATGGAGACCTCAGAGTCACTGTGGTAGGTTACAAACTCCAGGGGGAAAGCTTGCAGCTGGTTAGCTCCCTGGCTCTTAGCTTCCTGTAAGCAGCAGATACAGTGTTGCTCATTGCCTGCACTTAACCATCAGTCGCAATCAGCTGCAGCCCAAATCTCCCCCAACCCCTCTTCACCACTACACCTGTGTATGCTTTGTTCTTTTTTTTCTGTATTTGTGTCAAATTTAGTGACTGATTCCTATGTTCAGAATACATTCCCAGACTCCATTAGTCACCAAATCAAACCACAGGGCTCCTCTTTATGGCTGTACTTAACTGTGTATGGGTAGGGCAGTAAGGAAGTATAAAAAACACTGTTTTATTCAACTATGGGTTCAGCCTTTAAGACAAGAGTCTGATGACTGTATGCTGCACAATAAATTTGCATCCTGGCTTATTCAGTTTGGGTGTCAGTGCTAGCACTGGCATGCAAATGAACAGAGTCTTAGGAAAGCTCCTGCCTTGTATGTAGTTGCAGTTGTCACAAAGGCGAGAGCAGAGGATCAAATCCAAATCAGTGTTACTCCCTGATACAGATAGTGGGGCTAGGAAGGTGGCTCAGTAGGCACAGTGCCTGCTTTGCTGGTACAAGGACCTGAGTTCTAGCCATAGAACACATAGAAGAAAAGAGCAGGAACTGTGGCACAGGCTTGTAAGCCCAGCACTGGGGAGGCAGTTGGAGCTCACTGAACAACTAGACTAACTACTTGGTGAGTTCTAAGTCAGAGAGAGAGAGAAAGAGAGAGAGAGAGAGAGAGAGAGAGAGAGAGAGAGAAAAGAAAAGAAAAGAAAAGAAAAGAAAAAAGATAGAAGAAGACCTTTGAGAAATTACACTTGAGATTGTTCTTTGGTTTTTACATATGTAGGCATGTTATCAGTATATACATGTATCTTCTGGTTTTCACATACATGGGCATGTTACCAGTATACATGTGTGTGTGCTTGTGTGAGACAGACAGACAGGCAGACAGACAGACAGACAGACAGACACACACACATGCACGCACACACACACACACACACACCTATGCACATGCACACAAGTGTACTGTAAAATGAGATGTTGTAATTTCTCAGCAGCTCTGTGATTATATGATGAACCCTCCTCACCTTCTTAGGCTTCAAAAAACTTCTATTAGATGTGACTATAAACATGATACTTTTATCCTTTCTCCGGGACACTATGTCTCCATTTAGAAAGTCAGTAAGTTGTCCATACCACCCACTGATTGGGTTGGGCTGAAATTCTAGCCAGAGCATGTATAGGAGAGGGTCTGGGATCAGTGAAGCACAGAGGTGCTGAGAGGCCCTGGTCCGAGCCCTCTGCTGCTGCTCTCATTCTCAACAGAGATAAACCTTGCAGAACTCACAGCAAAATGCTGACGTCAGACTATCAGCAACTCAGTCCCAAGATAACCCACTTCTAGGTACAGCAGTGGCCTTGGCTGTTGGGCAAATAGATGGACATTTGGTGCATTGGTCCAGATGAACAAGTATACTCGTGCAAAGACTTAGAGCAAGGAGGGCAATGCGTGCTTAGTGCTAGCTTAGTAATGAAGGAAAGAAATAGGAGACCAAAGAAGAATTTAAATGTGGAAGATCTCTGCTGGTCCAGGTGACTAGAGAAAGCCTGAAGGAAGTGGTGGAACTTGACGAAAACTTGGCAATACTAATTGTTCAGAGGGGCAGAGGAACAGCATCAAAGGCGATGTTAGACATTAGTGCACGGCCAAAGAGCTGCTAAGAGAGTGGAGTGGTCACAGACGGAGACAGCTGTAAAGATCTGATGTCTAAGAAGAGAGGTCTGGAGCTTTTCCGGAAGGAATGCAGCTTCCAGAAGGACCAAGGAAAAGGATGGCTAGAGGAAAGATAGGCGAGGTGGACTCCTAACGACTGAGTAGATCAAGCTCACTTGTGACTGAAGCTTACCAGCTTTAGCATGAGGAACTCTAGGTTTAAATTGGCCAGGGGCCACTTCTCTGCCAGTATGCTGCAGCACAACATCACTGCTCTATGGCAGGTCTGTGAGCATCTCGAACTCCTTTGTTCAAGATGATTTGGTCTACTTTTCTCCTTGATGCTTAGTGGCTATAAAAGAGACACATTTCACTACTAGCTTTACTGTGGTGGTTGCCATAACAACCTGATGCCTCTGATGTTGGTGCTTCCCAAATACTGCGTAGAGCTGTCTAGGCACACTCCTATCCCCCAAAACAGTGGCTTATGTAGCTCAGGATGGTGTTAAACTCACTGAATAGTAGAAAACAATCCTGACCTTATCCTTCTGCCTCTCCCTCCCAAGGGCTGGGATTAGACTGTGCCGCCATGCCAGTCAGTTTAATGCTAGAGATTGAACTCAGGATTTCATGAATGTCAAGCAAGCACTGTCTCAACTGAGCTATGTATGTCTCTAGTACCTAGCACTGTTGTTCTTGAAGGACAAAGCTATTCCCAAGAAGAAGCAGTAGGGTACCTCCTGCCACTGAGCCCTCTTCTCATGTGGGGTCTGCTCCTTACTGAAGATCCTGTGAAACAAGGCTTTGAGCTTCAAATCCTAGCTCTTAGACATTGCGACTGAATTCAGGCCTGAACTCAATATCTGAGATAACCAGTACTTAGTCTTCTAACCACAGTGAATTTTAAGAACCATTTTGGGGAAAAGGAGAAGGCTTCCAAAGTCCCACTCAAGTTGGCTCTTGGCAGTTCCAATAAGCTGAGCTGTGTATCAGATGCGCTCAGGTCTAGGTGTTTGCAGAGTCCACTCTAGAGAGAAGCAGGTACATCCTGGTGGGTGACAGGGTAGAACTCCAGATGCTTTGTCTACCAGCTGGATGGGGCTTAGCTGGTCCTGCTGTGGCACAAACAGGGCTTCGTTCTCTTTGCTTCTGGACCAGTGATGCCTGGGAATAAAAGGCCTCCTTGTCCCAGTTTGCAGCACCACAGACGTGCCTACTCCTAACTGCACCATGAACAAATTTCTCTAAACACACTTCCAAGTCAACCTCATCCTTAGAGGAATTGGTCCAGCAACATCGTCTTAACTGTTTCTCAAACTAGTGAGTAGTTTTTTTTTTTTTGGTTGTTGTTGTTTTGTTTTGCTTTTAGTTAAACTTCAGGTTGGTAAATTCTGCTTGGGTAACTGGGTAGAGAAATACCAAAGAAAAACAAGCACAGGGAAAATAAACAAACACATAAGGATACAACAACCACGTGAGAATTTGCGTGGCTCTCTGATGAAGATTTTCCAATCAAAACTATCAAGGGATGCGGAGATGGCTCAGTTGGTAAAGTGTTTGCTACACAAGAGTGATAGCCCAAGGCTTTCCCTCATGATTCATGTAAAGGAGCCTAGTGCAGTAAGTAACATGGGGTTTAGTCCCAGTGCAGAGGAGGCTGAGACAGGATCACTGGGGCTTGCTGGACAGCTAGTCTATCTAAATGGGCAAGCTCCATGTTCAGCAAGAGACTCAGTCTTAAAACTTAAGGTGGAGAGTGATTGAGGAAGACATCTGGCATCAGCCTTTGGCCTTCGAATGCATGCAGGTACGCACACACACACACACACACACACACACACACATGCACACACAAACTAGTCATTGACTTTGGCATCAAAATCAACATTTTCCCAGAGTTTGGTGTTGTTTGGTATGTGATCCACGGGGCACTGTATTTTCTCCTTTGTCTACAAGCCACTTCCTTGAGGCCCTAGAACACCATTTGCCTAGGTCTTTCATATGCAGAATCTTAGCTACAGAGTGACTAGAGTTGCAGTGTGTGTTTATATCAGGGGTGCCATTAGGTTTTATAGACCTCTTGCTGGGTCCCATTAAGCATCTACCACCAAGATGATGAGGTAGTTTATATTCAGTTGGAAGCTCGGTCTCAAAATTCCCTGAGTATTGATTTTACCAGAAAAATGTTCTGATTTACTCTTGAAGTTGGTTCTCAATTGCTTAAGATTCTTTGGGGGAACATAGGCATGATTGAAGACGCAGTAATCAGATCTTTCACCTACCCCTGTACTTCTTAAATAACCATCCTCCTGGATTCCATTGCTCAGAGGATGACAAGACCCACATGGCCATGTGATGTTAGCATTTGCATTTCAGAAAGACCCTGCCCAGATATTAGTTATGACATAGCAGGGGTTAGTGTGTGTGTGTGTATGTGTGTGTGTGTGTCCCAGTGTTAATTCTTAGCAGGTTCTGTTTCATGTCCTGTTAACACTGGACTCTCTGTGGTCATGGGGACTTAAGCATACAAAGGCAGACAAGCTGAGTCTATTCAAGCAGACACTGTTTCATCAAGGGTCTGGCTAACTAATCTAGGTGATTACTCAGGGACAAAGAAGCAAAACTAGAATTTTACTCTGTCTACTGTAAACTCAAGAGGAGGACTCGTGGATGGGGTAGGGATATTTCTCAGCCAGTTTAGTGTTTGCCTTGCAAGCATCAGATCTGGGGCTCACTGACCAACCAGTCTAACCTAATTGGCAAGGTCCAGGCTAATGAGAGACCCTGTCTCAAAAAATAAGGTGGTGAGCATCCAAGGAACAGCTAAGGTCGGCCTCTGGCCTCTGTGCAAATGTATATGTATACACACACACACACACACACACACACACACACACACACACGCACACACACCTCAGGTGACCGGAAGATTAAGTATTTTAGGGCAGGGTGTAGTGGACATTTCTATGGGACAATAGTTTTGGGGACTGTGTGTTTTATAGCATGCATCTATTTGAGCCACATCACTGTAGTTTCTGGTTCAGCGGGTCTAAAGTAAGGCATGAGGAATTAGATTCTAACATATGTCCAGAGGATACATCTGCTGCTGCGCCCAGTTCCATTCTTTATTGAAAAGCTTGAAAAATTTGGGCGAATTCACTTAGGAAGGGGTAATTATTTCAGAAGCAATAAGTTTCCTCAGTCCGGATGCCCAAAGTGTGGCTTGAGGCCGATCTTGCTTGAACAGAGAGGGAGGAGTAAGAAGAAGGGGAATTCAAAGTGAGGACTAGCTGGATTTTCCAACAGCATATGAAATCACTGAGGCAAAAAGAAACTGTTTCCTGCAGAGGAGCTGGAGTTGGTGTGTGGAGGCTGACGTGAGTGATCTGTGATGAAGCACTGGGGCCTCATCGTCTCAGTGAAAAGTCAGCACAGCAGGGACACCAGTAGTGCTGGAAGACGCAGGCAGAACAACTGGCCAGATGACCAAGCTATAGGCTTCTGGGAGACAAGAGATTCTAAGCCCAGCACACAGAGATGGAGTCATCTTAGAAAGTGGGTCCTGGGGCTCGGGGTGGGTGGGGTAGAGGTAAAGCACTTTCTGTGAATGAGAGGATTGGAGTTTTGACCCCCCAGTGCCCATGTAAAATGTCAGATGATTGGACATCCACCTGTATCCCCAGCATTGGAGAGCGGGGGATGGAGTTGGAGGATCCCCATGGAAACCTGGCCAGCTGACCTAGGGTATTCAGTGAACTCGGGGTTCAGTGAGAGACCAGCCTCAGTGTAAAGGTGATTGACAGGGACATTTAACATCAAGTCCTGGTCTGAACAACACATATTTGCACCTCTCACATGGATATATGCATTCATAACACACACACACACACACACACACACACACACACACACACACACACACACACACACATGCCAATAAGTAGATCATGACCAAACACTGGGGTGAAATCACACAGAATGTAGAAAGGGCTGGGAATGTAGCCCAAACTCAGAATTCAAAAGACCTGGAGAAGAAAGGAGATCATTCTGCAAGAAATCCGGGTGCTGAGGTCCACAGGGCCCAGCTCAGAGGCAGGGCTGAGAATCAATCTAGTGCAGGTGGCTGAGGGGGAAATTGTCGCTCTTGACAGCAGTCAGGTGCATGAACTAAAATGAGGCAGAAGCGCTTCGCCTGCTGATCTCAGGGGAGCGTACTGACCTTTTGAAGCTGGAGGAACTGACATTGAACCTGGGTGACTTGATGCTCCAGGCGTGCAGCCAGCCTCTTGCAGCTCAGTCTATTTTTTTTGGGGGGGGACTGCTTGACACCCTAGCTATTCTCATGTAAGTCTCATAATGAGGGTTGGAAATTTAATTTATTTTTGTCCGGGTCAGCCTAATGGAGCCAATTCTTTTATCCCAAAATTGAGAGTCCTAATTTTGTTATATTACTACCTGGTGCAGCATGACTCTTGGTAGAGCCAAAACCTGAGTTTTCAAGCTGTTGAGGACACAAACTGAATACAATAAAAATATATGTGCATATATGTATACATACATACACATGCATAAACCTGTCTTTCATGGCTCTACATGTATACATACACTTTCACTACTATCTTTCTGTATTTGTTGTTTTTCTCATTGCTGTGATCAAATACCCGGCAAGAAGCAGTTTGAAGAGGAGGAAGAGGAGGGAGGGGAGGAAGAGGAGGAGCAGGAAGTTATTTTGGCTTACGGTTGAGGGGATCTTCCATCATGGTGGCAGAAGCATGGCGTCAAGAGTGTAAGGCAGGTAGTCACATTGCATCCAGAGCCAGGAAGCAGAAAGAGATGATTGCTGATGCTCAACTCATTTTCTCCCTTTTGTTGAGGACCATAGTCCAAGGAACGCTGCTACCCACACTGAGGGTGGGTCTTCCTGCCTCACTTAACACACTAGAGACTCTGTTGTAGACATGCCTAGAGGTTTGTCTTCTAGGTCATTCTAGGTCCTACCAAGTAATATAACCCCCTGCCGTCTATCATCAGTCTATTTGTTCATCTATCCATCCATCTGTTATCTAATTATCTATCTTGGTTATAGAGTCTTTCTAGGATAGACTTGAAAAGACTTTGACTATTACACTTTATTTTTGCCTGCTCCTCCTTTCATCATCATCTTCAGAAGGGTATTTCTGTGCTTATAGGCTACATTAGGTATATCGATAATTAATAATTAATTAATTAATTAACTAATTGCATTGTTACCTAGGTATATTAGAGAGACACAGTAGTAACACAGGAAGGATTTGGGCTGTGGGGATTGGCTAGTCAGGTTTGTTCTCAACACCACCCTATTCTTAGTGTGACACTGGACAATCACTTAACTTCTTTGTGTTCTGTTTCCCTTGTCAGTAAAACACTGCTCTTTGTACATCATGGAGTAAGTATAAGTATGTTAGTAGATGAAAAGATACAGTCACTAAAGTATGTCATCTTTTAGCAGAGAGTGCATCTTAAATAGTTCGTGCATGCTCACCTACTCCTATGCATGCAGAGAACCAACAGTCAACACTTAGGTGTCAATTCATAGGAAAAGCTGTTTATATTGTTTTTTGATATAGGGTTTCTCCCAAGCCTGGAACTCACTAAAAGGCTAGGATGGCTGGCCAGAAGCCCCAGGGATCTTCCTGCCTTCACTACCCAGTGCTGGGATTACAAGAACCTGCCACCATACCTGGCTGTTTAAGTTTAGATGCTGGGTCTTAAATTCAGTTTTCCATGTTGTCAAGGTGAACACTTTACTGACTGAGTTTTGCTATAGATACTTTAACTATCAAATGTGGACACAGTAAATCCTTGGTCTTGGGAACATCTTATTTATTGAGTCTCTCTGTAGCTAGGGCTTCTCTGCCTACATCTGCCCAGGCTGCCACCAATGCATTTGTCATGGTCATCCCATGTCCAGGCTATGAAACTTCCAGCTCACTAACTAAAAAGTAAAAATATAGCAGGAAAAGAAACTACTCAAAGAATGTAAAATAAATCCCCATTATATAAGAGTTGATTATTAGGATTTTGTGGATGTGGGTATAGGGAAAAGTAATAGAACTTTTAGAAAAAGAAAAACCCTTTCTCTTGATGGGGTGTGCATGATTTTTTTCTATTAACAACAGGACCATGGTACTTTAGGTAGACATAATACATTTAGGACACTTTCATCTCTTTCAAAGTGAAACACGACAGGGGCAGGGAAACTAAGGAGGGGACAGTCTTACTTGCCTGATAGAAACCGCACATAAGAGGAGCTGCAAAGGAACATTCACTTGATGACCCACAGGAAAGCAAAGAGCAAGAACACCTGGGGTTCTGGAGGCCAGACTTTTAGCAAGGCAACTTCTAATAACATTTTAGATAATGGTTTTTACTGAGAACCACAGGTACAGGCCTGCAGGATGTTAAAAATAACATCAGGACCCTCACTGGGTACATTTTGATCACTAACGAATCCAGGGCTCCTGCTACCCAACTGATGAAGGTGGCAATCTTTGAGCAACTGTGTTTGTAAGAACAGAAAGTCATAAAATGAACCAGTAGTCATTGGTGAGAGATGTCCTTGAAATATCTTATTTTGATGAAGAAAGAAAGGATCTAGGAAGGGCCTTTTTTTTTAAGCATCCCACAGGGTGAGCCTATGTCATGGGGTGAGCCTGAATCATGGGGTGAGCCTGAATCATGGGGTGAGCCTGAATCATAGGGTGAGCCTGAATCATGGGGTGAGCCTGAATCATGGGGTGAGCCTGAATCATAGGGTGAGCCTGAGTCATAGGGTGAGCCTGTATTCCTAGAGAAATTTGGCCATGGCTTCATAACTTTATCAACCGTACTATTCTAAATCAGCAGAAGAATAAAATGCTGAAAAGCATATGTGAGAAGACTGAAGAACTGTGAGAGGGGGAAGTGCATGTTGAGCATAATCCGTTCTCTCTGTTACTCTTTTAGGTCAGAAGCAAACACCCCAAAGTAAAATATTCCATGGCAAAGTGGCCAATAATTCTTCAGACACTTTATTAAAATGGCGAGAATTCAGCTCAAAACAGGAGTCTCAGTGCTTTGCAAATTCCCTTCAGAGTTAGACCATCCACTTGCAATCTAAGAACAAATCTATGTATTTTTTCAAAAAACACAATTCCTTTTAAACGGCTCACGTCTCTTAAAGGCATCCTCACTGATTCACTACCCTGCTCTTTTCTTTGTTTCCAGTTGACTCTGGATGCCATGTCTTCCATTGAAAGTATGCTTCAACTTCATTAAGAAACTCTCAGGAGAAAATCCTTTAGAGACGAGCAAGCCTCAAAAGTAGCTCATAAAACATCTACAACAATGTCAACATCTTAGGAATAAATACATCACAAATATGGTGTAGATAGATAATAAGATTATACATATGTAGTGTAACTTGCCAAAGTAATGATTTGAAGAAAGTGTGTCTCACTGATGACAGACTGGTGGGTGAGTTCTGGTGGGTATGGTTAAAGAATATTAAGTCATATGATCACTGGCTCCTATCTTGTATACTGATTTATTTTTATCTGCTATATGAAGTTGCTTATGCTTAGACAGACTTATATGAACATTTATCTTTTTAAATTGTATGGGGTATGTTGTATGTGTGACATGTGTATTTATTAGTATGGGTATGTACATACATACATGCCTGCATGTGCATGCACATGTGCATATGTGTAAGTGCCTGTCAAGACCAATGGTCACAACCACTGTTCACTTTTATGTTTTGAGACGAGGCCTCTCACTCAACCTGAAGCTTTATTGATTTTGTGAGGTTGGTTGGCCTTGAACTTCAGAGGTCCACTTGTTTTTCTTCTTCCTATTGCTGCAATTACAGGTGTGTGTCACCATACTGGCAATGACACTTTACCAACTATGCTATCTCCCAGCTCTTTGTCCCACATGTGCATTTCTTAAACTCCTGAGAGTTAACATCCTGTATAGCACAATGGCACACATTCCTCAGGATTGTGCTCATTTTAGGGGTACATTATTCATTTTGATGCTTAAAAACAGCAGGAATATGCATTTGATACATAGTGTATTATAGATAAATTTGAGTACACAGGATAAAGTCTACTTCAGAGGTATTTTATTCTATATATCTAGTTCTCCATATCTACCTATCATCTATCTATCTATCTATCTATCTATCTATCTATCTATCTATCTCTCTATCTATCATCTATCTATATATCTATGAATCTGTCTAGCTATCATGTATGTATGTATGTATGTATGTATGTATGTATGTATGTATGTCTATCTGTCTGTCTCTCTTTCTATCTCTGTCTACATATATATCTATCATCTGTCACCATCATCTATCATTTACCTGCCTATCAGCTATCTGCTATTTTTCTTTCTGTCTAAAAATAGAAAAGGAGAGATTGTGAGAGGAAGATAAACATAAGGAGTAAAAGAAAACCAGATGAGTTAATTTAATGCTTGCAAGGGACATTTCATCTCAGAATCTGGAATTTTGGCTCTAGGAAATAACGTTTTCACATTTGAGGGTTCGGGTTTCAGAAAGATTCCAGAACATCTATGAACACCACAGAAAAATAATTTGGCCTATGTTCTATTTCTGAGAACACAATTTAAACATCCCAAACTTAACTTATAGCCAATGGAGGAATCATTGCAAAGAATTAAATTTTAAAGTTTCTTTGATTTCCCTTTTTAGAGTTAATGATTGGCTTCCCATAATTGTCAAGTGTCTTCCTCTTCTAACAAAATGCTTTTATATATGTCATATAAAAAGCTTGACAATTAACAATAATCCATTTTTGGATACTCCCTCCATTATTCCAGAATATTTCCATTGAATATCAATGTTCCTTTAATGTGTTAATGTAACTACCCTTTCCCACTTTGAAAAAATTTTTAAAATTAAGCTGATTAGTGTGTGTGTGTGTGTGTGTGTGTGTGTGTGTGTGTGTGTGTATGTGAGAGAGAGAGAGAGAGAGAGAGAGAGAGAGAGAGAGAGAGATTGAGAGAGAGAGAGAGAGAGAGAGAGAGAGAAAAGAAGAAGAAGAAGAAGAAGAAGAAGAAGAAGAAGAAGAAGAAGAAGAAGAAGAAGAAGAAGAAGACATAGGACAACTTGAAGGAGTTGGTTCTCTTTTTCTGCTATTTGGTTCTTGGAAATGAACTCAAGTGGCCAGGTATGGCAGCAGGTATCTTTACTCATTGAGCCATCTTTGAGCCATTTTGTCATTTGACTCACTGATGCCTTTTTATCTAGTTTAAAATCCATGTCCCTTCAACTCTCCTTCTTTTATAATACAGTTTCTAGAAAAACTCAATGTGGCTAAATCCAGATCTTTAACCAACATGACTCCATCTATAAGTGAATGAAGAGCATATTATCATCCTAATTGTTCAATTGATAAATAATCACTTCAAATGCCAATGTGGCCATTACTATGCTTGTGAGTCTAGCTTTAGTTCTATGGTCAATTTCCTTTTTTACCATTCAATATCTATTTTATGTCCTTCCACACTCCAGTGTCCAAATCATGCTCCTTAGCATCTTACACTCATTTAATTTCCTCATTAGTGGTCTTTACCAAGAAAACATTGTTCAGTAAACTTCCTGTTGAATTTAAAAGGTCATATTGCTTTACTACCAAGCAGCAAACCAACCACGCAGAGAGCAATCAAGGTCAAGATTTTAGGATTAGATATGCTGATCATGTCTTCTCTGGTCCTCCCCAGAGATGTGTTAGGTTTAGATTGAAGCATCTAACAGGCTAGAATAACACAGTAACTGAAAAGATCACTAGCTTTAATATTTTATATGTATATATGCATACATGTTGTGTTGTATGTATGCATGAAGACACATGTGTGTGGAGACTAGATGTCAAAGTTGGATGTCTTTCTTAATTGCTCTGTCCCCCTTTTTTTGAGACAGGACCTCTTGAACTTGGAGTTCACCCAATTTAGCCAGAATAATTGGCCACAGAGCCTAAGGAATTCTCTAGTCTCTGTTCTCCCATACTGGGATTATAGGCCTTCATGCCCCGATCTTTGTGGGTGTGTGTTTGTGCCTTCATGCCTTAATCTTTGTGTGTGTGCTTTAGGTCTAAACTCAAGTTGACATGGTTGGGCTCTCTACAGCTGAACCTCTACCCAGCCCGTCCTTCATACTTTACCTGATCAGTCAGTCTAGTACCCAAAGGTCTTCACAAACATTGCTATTAGATCCCACTTTCTGTCCTTCTCCTGACACCTCACTTGACTGAGTGCAGGTCATATCTTCCTCTCTACTCTCGTCTGCTATGGTGCAAGTCAAATGAATCTATTTAAATAAAGAATAAAAAATGAGGATCTCTGTTGCTCACAGTCTTCTAATGGTTTTTGTACCATACTTATAAGCCATGATGGACCCAAGCATGCTCCATCCTGGCAACCTTTCCAATATGCTGTCACTGTTCTCTACTCTCTGCTCTTTGGACCCGGTATGATCTTGCAGCTGCAAGACCAGGGAAAGACATGTTTCCACTCATTCTTTTTTTAAAACTTTTTATTGGTTCTTTGAGAATTTCACATTTTATATCCCAATCCTACTTATCTTCTCTCCTCTTGTACCCACCCTCCACCTTTGCAACCTCCCCAACAACAGAGAAAATCTTGTTGTGGAAGCTGTAGTGTGTCACGGTGTGACTCAAAGTATACCCCTTTGTCTATACTTTTTGCTGGGAAATGTTCATTGCAATGACTCATTGATGTGGTACGAGGCCTCTGGCTTCTGCTACTCTATCAGTACAGGAACATCACTCTTGGATATCCTGTTGTTGCCCTGTATAATAGAGATCCTATAGTTTTGGATCTATAGGACCCTAAGGCCAGCTCTCCTGCCTGACATAGATGGCAAAGGAAGAAGGAGGGGAAGAGAGCATCTCTTCCTTATTCACACTCAGCAGACAAGAAACAGAACCAGCTCTCCTATGCTCATACCCTCATGGCTGGCTCACCTGCAACCCTTGCATTCAAGGCTAGCTCCATTGTGCTGCCCAGGTGAGGGGCAGGGTCTGCTCTCCCAAGTACCACAGCAGGTGAGGGGCAGGGACAGTTCTCCTGCTCTCATGGTCCCATGGTGCCAGCCCTCCTGCCAACTTGTGGTGAGGGCAAAAAGGAGGACAGAGGATCTCTTTCTTGCTGGTGCTACAGCACAGAAGATAAGAAACAGGGCAACTTCTCTGACCTTTACACCCTTGATGATGGATCATTCACAACTTCCATATCCAGGTCCAGCTCTACTGTACTGTTCAGGTAAGGTGCAGGGCCTGCTATCCCAAGTACCACAGTGAGTGAGGGGCAAGGACAGCTCTTTTGCTTTGATGACCCCACGGACAGCTTTCCTGTCTTCTGTAGGTGGCAAGGGGAGAAGAATGGCATCTCTCCCTTGCTCATGTCACCAAATGGATGACAAGTTGCCATACTTAGTGCTCCTTTAATCATTAATTTTCCTGACCATGATATCCCACATACGTCATCTCTCAAGTATTAAAACATCTACTCCATACAACAGTGCTTAGAGGGAGCAAAGGGGAGAAGGAGATAAGGTTGATTAATGGAGATATTTTTATTTTACAGAACAAGAAAGTTTTATTTACCCCCGGGGGCTAAAGAAAGGCAAGCTCACTGGCCTCTCTTTTTTATACACAATCATCTTGAACTTATGTCATTCTTTCTAAATCAGTTTAAGCTCATGTAGTCTCATCTTTCCCTCTATCACTATGCTTCTTTCCTAGACCTATGTTTTCAGGTAACTGTAGTGCTTGGTGCAATAGGCCATGCCATGTCAAGGACCAAGGTAGAGTATCAGTAGAGCTGCACAACAAAATATGAGCAGAAAGGACCTGCACCAGAGACACCATCTTGTCCATAGCCTCTTTACTAGAAGCACAATTCAGGAACAAATATTAAAATGGAAACAAAAAGTTACTACCTGTAACTGCTTTAGAGCAGGGTGACTATAGATAATTATAATATTTTGTTTTTGTTGACAAAAGTGAAAAGGTAATACTTGGAGTCTTTCCATTTTAGACAAAATTATATCTTTTGTATATACACATCTTTGTTTGTTTATGCACATGTACATGTGTGCAAAGGGCAGACACTGCTGGCTTGTATCTTCAACTGCTCTACAGCTTATTTTTGAAACAGTGTCTCTCCCTGTACCTGGATCTCACCAATCTGGCTACACTGGCTATCCAGGAAGCCCCGGTGACCTCTTTGTCTTGGCTTTCTCAGTGCTGGAATTACAGATTTGCTCTGTTGGACCTGTCATTTGTGCAAGGCTACTGGGGAGGTGAAACTGGCAAGGATTTTTACCATTTCCTCATCCCACATTTTTTAGCCTGGATTGAGTATTATTCATTGCACATGTGCACCGGAAAACTCACATGATATCCCATGTTTATCACATATACCTTAGTGTATACTTTATAATTTGCTTATATTTTGTCTTCCGTGGAGATGTAAGACCATGACTATGAGGCAGAATGTATTAATCACTGAATGTTTTCTACAGAAGCTACAATCTAGGTAATTGGTAATATATTCACAAAATAAATGTATACTTGCTCAACATTCTGCTTAGTCTGATTGATTTTAATCAAAATGCATTGGCAGCAATTAACTCTATTCTTCACACCAGTTTCTGAGGTAGAGAGTACAGAGAGATGAACATGTCAATTTGGCAAGCAATGTAGTGTGTTTCAAGGCACAGGGTCCTGCCCAGAACAACACAGTTCACAGAAGAAGAAGGCCGGATACATAGTTTCACATTTGAGTTCATGTCTCATATTTGTTACCTAGAGCTAGACAAAAACAGAGATTGCATTTTAGTAAGTAGACTCAGGTCATCTTGTACACAAGATGTTCCAAAATGTTGGTTAACTTGAAAAGAAGAACTTTTGCCCACTACATTTATTTTGTTCAATAGATAAGATTTTAAAAAAATAAAGTATCTGATTACAATACCTTTTAAAGAAGGAAACAAAAGGAAGTGGTGACACAGAGTTTTAAATGTTAAGGCACTAAAGGACATATCTGGCATAGTATAAGATTCTGTTCTCTAGAACATGGACTCTGTCTTAGCCTTTTTACTCTATCAGGAGGAGTGAGCATACACATATTTTACCCCTTCTCTTACTTCCAATTGTGGGAAAATATTTTGCGCAATTTACTTTTCTCTTTGCTATAATAAAATATCCTGACCAAAGCAACTTAAAGGAGAAGGGGCTTCTTTTGTCTCTCAGTTGGAGGCATCATGGCAGGGAAATTTCAGCAGCCTAAGGCAGCTGGCCACATTGTATCTGTAGTTGAGAAGTAGAGAGGCGAATGCTGGTACTTGCCTCACTTTCCCCTTTTTCTTCAGTTAGAATGCTGGCCCATGGAATGGTACCACCCACATTCAGGGTGGGTTGCCTACCTCAGTTCATCCCATCAGGATAATCCCCTGAGGCACATTGAGGGGTCCATCTCCTAGGTGAGTCTAGACCTTATCAAGCAGACAGTTGAGGCTAACCAACACAGATGCCTTTTAGCCACAAATTTGCCAGGGTTCATACAACAGTTTCTACCAAAATATCTTCATAAGTATGCAGTGTGAACCATGAGCTGTTTTTTCATCCCATTGAATGAAGTAATTGAAATGTGACAGAAACAACAGCAACTGGCAATGACTCTGTGATTCCAGCAGTAGTTGCCTGTCTGATGTGCTGTTCTTAAGGTTTCCACTGAACCCTGTGAATGGTTGGCAGTGTGCCTTTCCAGAGTATTTGGACAAAGACAAGCTCTCATCTTTCATGGCCCAGTCACAGAAAGTGACACTTGAGGGTTGGAAGAGTTAACAACCATGAAATTCTGGGAGCTCCATCTTCTCACAGAACTTGTCATGGTGCTCATATTAGGAAACAAGCTGTCCTTCCCTGGTACACAGCTTCTTATAGCTCCCACTAGGCAATGATGGAAACCACATTTCAAACATCTGTGGTTTCTACAGTGTCATGAATATTGACATTTCTTTTCTTCTCTCATTAGCAGTCACTTGGCAACTGATTAATAGATAGAGGGCAGTTAACAAATAGAACAAGTGCAAGGAGCATACTTAATGCTATACAGAATAATCTAGAAGGTTCTTTGCCACTGAGGTAGACTTTTCCAGTTGATATCTTACCATGGCAATGAAACTGTAGTTATAGGATTTTAACATTTACTTTAAAAATGTGGTATTTACTAATTACAAATACAGGCTTATCAATGCAAAAAAAGAAAAAAGCGTTTTCCCTGCCACAGGAATACCTGATCATTTTTTATTTTTATGTTTATTTAAAAGCATATATTCACATGCATTTGGGTGTGTCTCTTCTTATGTGTAGGTATGTGAATGTGTGTGTGTGTGTGTGTGTGTGTGTGTGTGTGTGTGTGTGTTGTGTGAAAGAGAGAGAGGGGGGCTGAGGATGTCAGAAGAGGGTGTCTGGTCCCCTAGAACTACTGGGTGTGGGTGGCAGGAATGAAACTCATGTCCTCTGGTTAAGCAGCAAGCACTTTTAGCTGCTGAGCCATCTCTCCAGCTCTACATCTGAACATTTTGGGAGACATTAAGAAGACTTCTCCTAACTAGTGCTGATCCAAGGAGTTGAGTCTCAGTTTTAGTCCTGTAACAAAAGGGAAATCACCACAGGAATGTTCCTGTTTTGGGGTTAGGGAAGAGGTCAATGAGACTATTGGTTACTCTCTACATGTACATGCAAAGTATTCAATATTCTTGGTACATTGTTCAAAGCTGGATACTTCTAGATTAATCAGTCATTTGAGATTTATTTATCCTGAAGAAATAATCTCCCTTACCGTCTTCCTCCTTGAAATGTACATTTTAGGGAACTATCTCAAGCCCAGGAGAGATACATATTTAAAATCAACCTCTTGGAGGTTTCTGTCTTGCAATAATATTTTTTCTGCTTTCCATCTGGCCACTCCTTTTCCTTTACAGGTTAAAAGGCCAAGGTCCAGAAGGAGGCTGGGGCTTCTGCAGTCCTTCACGTGTTCTGACCCTCGTTCTCTACCACACTTCAGTGAAAAGTTATGCAAATATTTATTGCTCTGCTTACAAGTAAGCTTGGCAGCATCATCAGGAGAGAATTTGTGGTAATTAAAAGGTGGTAAACCACAGTAGCAGGCAGAGAAAGTAGCCAAGTGTGTCTTCTCCACTGACTGGGGTCTCTTTTCATGCTTGTGTATGTGTATGTGCAGGTGTGTGTGTGTGTGTGTATGTGTGTGTGTGTGTGTGTGTGTGCATGTGTGTATGTGCATGTATGTGTATGTGCATGTGTGTGTATGTGCATGTGTGTGTGCATGTGTGTATGTGCACGTGTGTGCATGTGTGTGTGTGCGCATGTGTGTCTGAGATCATCTGTCTTCCTCTATTGATCTACACCTTATTATTTGTAAGATTTATTTTTCTTATTTTTTAATTAATTATGTGGATATGTGCACAAGTGCAGGTGCTCACTGAAGCCAGAAGATTCTGGACACGTAGTACTGTGTGTGACTTTTTATGTGGTGCTAGGAGACAGAACTCAAGCCATCACACTCACGCTTAGCCATCTGAATCATCTCTGAGGTCCCCAAGTACAGATCTTGAAGCATAATACAGATCTTAATGTTTCCCCTCACAATGTCAATGTGGTTGGCAGCATTTTGCTTCTTCCATAGACAAACACTAGAGAAAGGAAGGTGGTGCAAAAGCCTCGCTGTGATGTCGCTCACTCTGAGCACTGTGGGTTTTGAGGCCTGATGTAGGGCTTAGACATCTGTCTATAGTGTGGTTGGGATATTAGAAGGAAACAATACCTGGAATCCTACCATAGCAGTGTTCTTGAGTTAGTGCTCAGCATCTCTTCGGTACCCTACACATTCTCTAGTCTTTAGAAAATATGGATAGTGACCCAGGAGGATGGTGGTGAGTGCTGGCAGATAAATGGGTTATAAAAACCTCATACTATGTCAAGACTGACTCTCTCATTGTTCAATTCTCCTTTAATTCTAGGTTCATTGCTGCCCAAAGCAGAGGCATACATATTTTATTTGTTACTTTTTTCATTTATTATATTATTTATTAACATTTATTATAATTTATTCAGATTTCATCCTGATTGATATCCTCTCTCTTATATCGTCCCGTTCCCACCCTCCCTCCCCCCCTCTTCCACCCTCTTCCCCTCCCCTAGAACTCTGACATAAGGAGACCTCTTCCTAGTATACGTGTTTTAACTCAGCACTAACTACTCATACTAGTTACAATGGCTTTGAAAGAGAATGGCCCTTGTTGGTGAATTGCACACATGAATTCCAATTCTGTTTCATAGAGTCTGACTTCCCACTCAGTGGGCTATATTGATAACATGCTATCTGTAGCACAGAGTTTGTTTAGAATTCTAAGTGATATAGCAGAAATGATACTACATTCAGACAAGGTCCTCAGTGGAAGTTATTTTTTCTGTTCAAAGTTTTTATTTGTATTTATATATATATATAATATTTATTTTTAACATATATATCTATATGATTACACATGAATAAAATAAACTACATACAGCAGGAAGAACCATGAGACACTTAGGAATTATATAAATGTTACATTCATAGTGATTTGGCTACTTGTATTTGGGAAACTTGAAGTAAATCTCTTTCCTATCTTGTTGGGCCTAAATTTCTGAATAAAAATCAGTATCTATCATATCCCATCTCTATTAACTTAAAACATCTATCTTGATCTAAAAACATCTTAACCCCTAACCAACTAAGCTTAATTGTAAGAATAAACTATCTGGTCCTCAACTCCATCAGAAACTTGAGAAGGAATAAAACTTAAATACTTGGGTGAACTGGAAGTGCAGATTACATTACAATACAGTGACTGATGTGCCAACCAAGGTCCATGTAAGAGGTGGACCTAGATCTTCTGCACAGATGTAGTAGAAAGGCAGTATACTCTCCTCGTGGGTCCCACAATATGGGGAGTAGAGACTACTTCTGACATGGACTCAGTCCTCCTAATGCTTCTCACTTCCCCCCTGGCAGGGTGTCCTTGCCAGGCCACAGAAGTTCAAAATAACGGTACTTTTTATCATTTTCTGTAGTCTCCACATTGCCGCGTTTGGAAGTTCCTGAACATGTGTGATTCTTCATGCCCATCTTGTGGATTGTGCAGGGGATTTCGTCATGATGGTGGCATGCTCTAGAATGGGACTCAGACCTTTATCAAAGAGACACCACTTTCAACCTGTGAAGACTCAGAAAGGAGTGCTTTGGGCCAGAAGGCTGATTTTTACTAAGCATCAAGGATACCTCGATTTTGAACTTCAGATCCTTTAGAACTGTGAGAACTGATTGTCTGTTGCTGCTGGTAAGGTCAGACTGTAGTTAATAACCATTTCTTCTGCATACCACAGTGACCAGAATCACTTAGGATGACTCCTATCTTACCTATATTTACATAGGTTTTCTTTTGTTTTGTGTTTTGAGACAAGATTTTGATATGCAGCCCTGACTGTTCTCAAACTCACTAGCTTCCTACAAAGTAACTTCCTATTGCTAGGATTACAGGAGTCTGACACCATGCACAGGCCTAATGTAGTTATTTGTGTTCTGAAAAGCTACATGACACATACACTGAAGAGAAATTTCTATTTACTTTTAAATATTTGCTTATTTTATCTACTTAGGTGTGTGTGTGTGTGTGTGTGTGTGTGTGTGTGTGTGTGTGTGTGTGTGTGTGTACATGTTCCACACATGCATGAAACTGACTGCAGAGGCCAAAACAGGGCATCAGATCTTGTGGCACTGAAGTCACATGTGAGTCATCTGCTAAGGGAGCTAGGGATTGAACTGAGCTTCTCTTAAAGAGCAGAAAGTGCCATTAACTATTAAGGGCATCTCCCCAGCTCCTGAAGATTAAATAAATAAATAAACAAACAAACAAACAAATAAATAAATAACCAGCAAAGCAACAACAACAAAATTTCAGGCTTATATATAGTAATTTTTATTTAAAGATTGTATACAAAATAATACTGTAGGTGTTGCTTAATTTAATTCTTAAATGTTATATAATTCAATCTATGAATTTTAGAGCTTAAATTAGTCATTCATAATTCTTCATGCTATTTTAGAAAAGAAAACAAATACATCAAAAATGAAAACAACCTTAGCATTTCAACCCATGCTTTTAAGACTCAACCAAACATTTATATAGATTTGAAAAGTCAAGGAACTATTCTCCTTTCAGAATTTATGCAAATAATATAAGTAAAGATTTCAATATTTGAGGTATATAATGATTACTTGAATTACAGTAAAAGAAAATCAAATCAGTGCTGGTTGTTTAGTTCGAATCCTCTTTAGATATCTAATACCTAACATTACATATACACAAGCACACATGCACACACAAAAACACACATGTACATTTATATACTCCAGATCCTCCCTTGCATTCACATATGCACAAAAGACATAAACATGTTTACATGCAAAAGTACTCATGAATGCGAATGCACACAGGAAGACACAAGACATATACATGCACACATAGGCATACATACAAGAACACATGAACACACACACATAAACACACAAGCATACATACACACACATCTACACACAAAACACTCATATGCATTCATACAACACAAGGCACTCATGTACATAAGTACACACATGGGCGTGTATACATGCACACACATTCACATTGCATGTATATACACAAACACATATATATGCCACACATATACACACATGTACACAGCAGACACTGCCCAGGTGCATACACACACTCACACACATGCACTTGTATAGACACACACCAACGACTTTCTCTTCCTTCTTGTTCTGCCCATTATTAGCTTCTAGGAACTAGAGAACTTTTACAGTTTAACATCCACCAACAATTAATGATGCCTTTAAAGATTTTTATTTTATTTCACGTGTGTGAGTGTTTGCCCACATGTAACATCTGTACCGCATGTTTACAGTGACTATGGAGGCCAGAGGAGGGCAGCAGATTCTCTGCAGCTGGAGTTACACATGATTGTGAGCCACAGCATAGGTGCTCAGAACCAAGCTTGGGTTTTCTAGAAGAGCAGTCAGTGTGCTACAGCCCTGAGCCATTTCTCCAGCCTCAATTTTTAAGCTTAAAAAAAAAAAAAACACACCAATACATCCTTACACTATTACTCTGCTATAATCACGATGACTTTTTAAGAAAAACTATGACAATTTAAAATATTCCACATTACGTAGAATGTATAGAATTGTGTGGAATATTTAAGAATAACTAAATATAATATTTATTATAGAAAAATTAAAATGCCTTGTTAAAAGGCTATTTCTCGCAACTCTAAACATGCCATCCTGAGAACATCACAGGGAACTTTACTTTTCTTCAAAGACCAAAGTACTCAAGTGTTGCCCAAATGATTCCAGATCATTTCAGACTATTGACAAAGAGAGAAAACTTTCAATTTCCTTTCTCTGAGGCATGCATTGCACTGATTCCCTAGACTACACAGTTAAAAACAAATATTATTTGAGTTATTAGTATTAAAACCTGAAATAAAACATTTTATTAAGAAATAAAATGAAGGAAGATGATAATAATTAAATGTAATTATAATGAGAGTAAAAAGATGATGCGATCAAGTTTAATTAATTACATTTTAGTAAGTAGTAATACAATTAGTTGTTAATAGAGATAAAAATATGACATCTAATCTTACTAATGGTGAAAGATAATCTACTATGGTGTCAGATAAAACTTAGTAAATTCATTTTAGAAAGATTATTAATCAAACTGAATGAAAGTTGGTGAATACTCCGTCCTTTTGATGTCATTATCTTGTCGACACCAAAAGTTTGCCTCAGAACCGACCATGAGTTTTGCAAATACAAGCTGATGTGATTAGGTATAAGAAGAAAAGAATAATAGATTGTCTGGTTGTGTGTATGTCATATGATATCTAGGAGCTCAGTGAAATGATAGTTAGTAAGAGAAAAATAATTATACATTATATTATAAAATTAACATTCAAAAGTTGACTTTTTTCTTTACGACTTAAAATTTAAAAATATAATAGAAGAAAATCTTATTATAATGCCATTAAATACCTAATATCTAGGAACAGGTTTAATAAAAATACAGAAGAGTTATATGAAAGGGGATATAATTGTGAGAGGTCTCAAGGAATTCAAATTTTCACAAGTCTGGAAATCTGAGGACAGGAGCAGTTGAGATCATTGGTCATTTCCAAGTTAAATTGCAAATATAACTTAATCCACAAATTTAAATGATAGTATTAATTTCTTCACACAAAGATGATATTATAAAATGTTCATAGAGAAAAAGAAAATGTAAAAACAGCAAAGACATTTATGAAAAGAAATCTCAAGATACATTTAAACCATATTAATTAAAATGTATCATCTCTATCTATCATCTATCTGTGTATCTATGATGAACTATCCCCTTTTTGTCTATCTACTTATAGCCTTGACATGACCCTCAGCTCTTCCTGACCTGTAAAATGGTGATTCCTATGATTCAGTATGATATATGAGTTGATTATCAAATCAGTGAAAAATATTTACAAAATACAATGGTAAGCATAGGAGGCACTTCAGTAGGTTTATACTTAACGTAAGATCTATCCAAAGACAAACCACATCTTAAAAGCTGAACAAGACTACATTTACATGGACCTATTTTGACGACAATATGGGACAAGGTCATATATTATTGGTGATGTATAAATTGGTATCAAGTATGGGAAGACCAATTCAGCAATGCCTGCCCAAACAGCCATAGCCATTTTCCTCAAAGTTTCCATTTGAAATTTTTGTTTGAAAGAATCATGAGAACATGCATGCTAAAGTTCTATATAAGAATACCAATCGTTTTGCCGTTCACAAAGGCGGAGAAGACAAAACCAGCCGGCAAGAGGTAAGATGAAGTCTATCTTTCTGCCTATCATCATCTACAGGTCTGTCTATTATCTCTGTTATCTATTCTTTATCTACCCATATGTCTCCTATATACCTATCAACCCAGTAATCATACAGGGGATGAGGCATGGAATGAGACATAATCATTAACACATATGACCGTATGAGCATTTCTAACAAGTAGGCATGAATCACCATGGTGAGTGGGTTATTAGGGTAAACATGTGAACACACATACACACACACACACACACACACACACACACACGAATGCACAGAGAGAAAGTGAGAGAACCCATGAGGCAAGTATGGATTTAGCATGGGAGTGAGACAGTTTTCACTTGATGCCCTCTGCACTAGCTGAGTTTTTATGATATTAATTAAAGACAACATCACTTAAGTAACCAAATCTTGCATTTAAAAACTGGCAATATATTTACCATGTAAAATTGAGGAGGCAGTTGGTTTTATGCTGGCTATTCTAAAAGTCATTTATTTGTTTAGTGAGCTGTTCATTTTCCATTGCTGAATAAAAATGAGTTGACAGACACTCCCAGAATGGAAACGACTACTTCCTTGGGGTGTGGGGTGGAATAGAAGGTTACCAGGAGGTAAGAAATGGAAAAATAATGTGACTTTTTTTCCCCATTTCAGCACTCCTATTTTCATGTGCCCCATGGCTATTTCTCTGATAGAGTTGGGGGTCTGGGAGTGGATTATTTCAGCCACATTCTAAAACCCACACACTAAGTTTCGGTTTCTTTTTGGAAAAGGCATATGGGGAAGAAGTCTGAGTGATGAGAGCCCTTTTCACATTTCCTTCCCACTCTCAATAGTAACGCCAGCAGGACTGGAAAATAATGTTCGAGTCTGAAGGCTCGCACGGGAACTACAGAGGCCTCCTTTGATACTTCTGAAGTCATTTTAAATGGGGCCATCCATTTCGTCTGAGTTGCACAACTCATCCAGAACCTAGTACAGTCATCTATTGTCACCCGCTGATCACCTGTTCTTCCCGTGATCTCTGTGTTTGATCTTGGAGACACGAAACTGCATGGAGAGCCACAGCATCCTTGGGTACCTTGCCACCTGCCCTTGCCAATTGACTTGACGGAGAGAATCTTTTCATTTGTCGTTTACCCACTGCCAGGGAGGGTGGACTGGGGCGAGTGGTCTATAACTGAAGGATTCAGCAGGGGGTTCAGCCTACAAAAAGATAACTGAGCTGAAACACAGAGAACGGGAGTGCTTTTAAGCAAGGAAGTGATGTCAGCCGCCAGGTGATTCCCCCTTCAAAATGGATTTCGACTAACCGCTGTGAACAATCGCTTCATGGGATACCTTGGCGCTTTCCTTGAAGGGTCAACTTCTCTGGGAGAGTCTCTCAATTGGCTCAGCAGGTAGTACCAACAACTCCCTAGCTAATAAAGAATCCCTTTTCTTTCTTTATGCTTTTTTTTTTTAACCATTGGGGCAGTAACACTAGAGTAACTGCCTTATGAAAGTCAGTCTATACCAGAGTAAAATGATCCTATCTGCCCATGTCACTGAAGTTAAAAGCAAACGTATTGATGTCTGGAGTAGTAGATGATCAGGGCTGGGCTCACCGCGCAACAGAGTGTAGCTGGAGCATGTTCAGGGAGCGAGCATTTGGTCTATAGGGGAGAGCATCGCAGGAGTGCAGAGAGGACTGGAAAATGGCAGGCATGGCTAGCACTCTCTCAGCAGAGCCCTGTGTACCACCATGAGGGCACTGTGAGTCTTGCCTACCTTCCCTTGGTCCTACTTTCTTTAGCAGATACAAAGGAAAATGAAGAAACATTTACAAAGAGGGACAACCCATCTTCTAGTCCTAGGTCAGATAAAGAAATATAAATTTACTTGGAAAAAAAATGTCATCAAGTGACCTAGACAGCTAACGATAGAGGAGTGGATAAAGAAAATGTGTTATATACATGGTGGTTTTTTTTTCAGCCATAAAGAAAGAAGCTGAGTTCTTTGCAGGGCAATAAATATAACTAGAGCCAATCATAAGAAAACTAATATTACACATTTTCTCTCATTTGTACTTCCTAGACTTTATATAGAACCAAAAAAATCCCATATAGCTACATGAATGAATTTAGAAGTGAAGTTGTCTAGGAGAACAAAGGGGCCTGTCTAATGGGAGGGGAGGGGGCAGATACAGTGAGGTCTATGCTCAACGCACACCATTTACCTGTACGAAAAATGGCTTGAATGATGATGAGAAAGGTATGATGTACTTACTACCACTTAAAATTAATCTTATATAAAAATTTGAACAACTCACCAGTGGGAAACAAACTTGAATTCATTCCAACAAAGTCGTTATTCTTTTTTTTTTTCCTCAGTGGTAGATATTTATCATAGAAAAGGTATTATGCATTGTATGTTATGGTGCACGACACTTGTGAAACCTAGACAGACATTCCCTCCCCTTATTCCTCTCCCTCCTCACTTCCCTCCCCTCTCTGTTTCAAACCTACAGCTTTAT
The DNA here is from genome assembly GCF_964271855.1 of Acomys minous. Classification (NCBI taxonomy): domain Eukaryota; kingdom Metazoa; phylum Chordata; class Mammalia; order Rodentia; family Muridae; genus Acomys; species Acomys minous. Next base: position 67,232,572 of record NC_140483.1, on the reverse strand, counting down.
AAGTGCCTGGTGAGTGCCATGCCAACCTACACTGTAGCCGGGAGATAGTTTTGTCATTACTTGACGTGGCTGTGTGCTTTAGTTAGTTTAATTGAAAAAAAAAATATCCAAGAAGGCCAGATGACCTTTTCACTGCAGGAATCATGTTGACAACGGGACTGGCATCTGGACCCTATCTTTGGGCTCTGGATTATACTCTGATTAAAACCCACATCTCATAATATACAAAAACTAAGAGAGGAGCCAAATAAGTTATTTTCCACTTGATAGCTTTTCAATGATTCACAGGAAAATTTCAATTTCAGCATCTCAAATAATATAATCTCTCTCTCCTCTCCTCCCCTCTCTTCCCTCACCCTCTCATGTGTTCCTCTGTAGTTTGGACATAAGTAAGCAATTGTACAAATGTGGAGATCACAGGTCAACTTTTGCGAATCAGTGTTTTTCTTCCACCATGTGGGCTCAAGGCTTGAGCTTAGAGCGTGAGACTTGGCAGCAAGAACCTTTACCCAATAAGCAATCTTGTAGGCCCTGCCTTTCATGAATTCTAAATTCAAATATGGAATTTTCTTCACAGGCATACTAGTAAGAAATTCATCCATGGTTTTCAGATGTTTCATATGTGAAGAAAATGCATGGCTTGTTTTATATAGGTAGAAATACAAATGAGTATGCATGTGATAAATACAGATGCATGTTATCCATTTCGATATATATAATATATATTTAGAATTCATCACTGTAAAGAGCAGCCCTCAGTTCAGAAAACTGACAAAGTTTCCTTTCAGTAAATTGTACATCATCTTGTTTCACCTACTATTTCTTCCCTTACTCTACAGTGAAAGACAAACAGAAGTTCCCTTTCTCAGCTCGCCTTCCCAGACAAGCTATGCAAACACAATGGATACTTAGAAGTCTCTGTCTCTGGTGGTCAGTCTTTTGCCCTTCGGATCAGTAATCTGTTGGTTCTTTTCTGGATGTTAACTGTCCCTTTGTGCTTTTAGAACAAGTAGATGAATTATAAATCTGGTCAAAGCAGCAGCCTCTTTATGTCACATTTCCCCTCGGAGTTCCCTAACACTCATCTCCATCCCAGACCTTGATCTCAAATTTCAGGGCGTTACATACATTCATTTAAAGGCCCATTCATCTTATCTTCAATTCTCATCTGGCTTTGGCTTTTCACTGCTGTTCTTTAAAAATGATTTATTTATGTATTTGTGTATGTGTGTGTACGTCTCCATGAGTGTCGGCATGTGCACATGCTTGGGTGGTACTCACGGACATCATAACAGAAAAGTGTGTAACAACAGGTGGTTGTAGTCTACCCGCAGTGAATACTGGGAACCAAACTTGGGTCCTCTGGAAGAGCAGTGCTGCTAACTTCTGAGTCACCTCTGGAGCCCTTCCACTGCCACCTTTCCTTAGTAAATGGTAGTAAACAAAGCCACCACCTAAAGTTCTCAGGACAGTGACCTAGAACTTGATCTTCCTTATCTTTTTACTGCCTGCTTTCCCATGTCAACTCCCGGCCACGAACGTGTGCACACACGTCTATGCGGAGGCATTGCCACGTTCTGAAGATTCGAATTCAGAAACAGACTTTGAACTTGCCCTCAGCAAGTTTATTTTATTTTATTTTATTTTATCCCACTGGCCCTCACATGTATTTCAGAGTCAAGTTCTTAACTGCTGTGCGCACCCTTACTTTTGTGCCTTCCCACTGAGCAGAATAATACTCTTCTTAAATTAAAATGTAGGTCATGACATTTCCCCCTAAACTTCTTATTTTGAAATTATTTCAGGCTTGCAGAAGAGTGAAGAAGAGAGGATGTAGACGATTCCTATAAACCTCTTGGTTCCCCATAAGGTCACCACCTTACTTGACCCTGATCAATTAGCAACACTCAGAAGTGAACAATAGTATAATATGACTAATTAAACTAAAGACATTTTTTATTGTCTCCAGGTTTTTCTACTAAAGCCACTTTTTAAGTTCCAGTATCTTTTCCTTTTAGTAGTAAAAGCGTACAAGGGTTTCCTATGGTTCTTAGAATGAAACCAGAATTTCTAATCATGCTTTATAAAGCACAGCACATACCTTTGCTCTGCTTTTCCTTGAAAATGTATTCTTCAGAATTCTGTCCTTTTGCGGTGCTCAATGTGGCTGGTCCCCGTTCAGCTTCTTGATCACCCCAAGACTCTTTCTCTGCTCAGGGCCTTCATTTGTCTGCTAGCTCTGCATGGGTTCTCTCATGTTGCATCTTGGAGGAGCCCCCTCCTTCGCTTAAATATCACTCTTACCAACAGCTCTTGGACCAAGGTCTTCTAGGTCATTCTGCTGCTTATTTTGTGCCCCCAGATGACTCCATGCTTTGCAACTATATATTTTTTTCTCTCATTTGCAGCCTTATTTTGTTGTTACTGGCTCAGTAAAACATCAAGTTCCGGAAGAGGTAATGCATATGTGGGTTAGTTTCCTACCGCTTCCAAAAAGAGTTCTAAATACCATTGCAGCTCATAACTGCGTGAACTTATCTCACAGTTCTATTTTTTAAAAAATCCATCAAGTTTGGCTCATTTCTTTGTTTTAATCCCTTTTCTCTCTCTTGTTTTGAGGGATCAAACCAGGGAAAAGGTGGACTACCACTGCCTGCCTTAAATGTTAAAAGCTAAAAATGAAGATACTGAGGGATAATGTTAGAGCACGCAAGAAAGTATTTCCAGACTGTTAGTAGGTACTCTCTAGAAAAACATTAACTGAATGTATGTATGTATGTTTGTATGTATGTATGTATGTATGTATATATGTATGTATGTATGTATGATGTATTTAACATCTATCATATATCTATTATCTATCTCTCTACCTAACATCTATCTATCTATCTATCTATCTATCTATCTATCTATCTATCTATCCCAAACATAAAAACACATAAGTTGAGATATTGGGGTTGTCAGACATTATGGTTGATTTAGAAGATGTTTGGCCAGATAGGATCAGAAAGATGATGTCCAGCCATTAAAAGGGTGGGAGGAGCTTATGCAAACTACTGGGTCTGAGGTCTAGAGGGACCTAGAGGAGATTCATATAGAGACTCTTAAGCATAGGCTAGAGAGATGAAGTCCTTGCCACATAAGCAGGAGGGCCTGTGTTCATCCCTCAAACGCATGTAGAAAGCACGGGGGTGCCAGACATGGGTAGGTTCATGGAGCTCCCTTGACAAGCAGTCCAGGAGAGTGAGAGATTCTGTGTCAGGAAACAAAATGAAAAGCTCATGAGGAATGACTCCCCAAAGAAATTAATGGCCTCCACAAGCACATGCACAAAGCGCATGTGTATGTGCATATCCGTGAAAGCATACACATATACATAAACACAAAGAAAAAGACCGTTAGTCAATTTACCTCTTGCTTTGGAGAGGAGAATTCAAAAGCATTTAATTAGTACTCTGATCTGTTATTGGCATTCTCAAGGACAAGTAGCCTGAAGAGAAAGGAGCGATGTACAGTATGAAGAGAAGAGGCAGGAGGGAGGGAGGGAGGGTGAGAGAAGGACTGGGAGGGAGGGAGGCAGGGACAGTCTAACATCTGTGCATTTTTGTATCTAGCAGTTGTGTATTTTTGTACCTGTCTACACTCAGAATTTTCCCCCTGGAAACACTCTGCTTTCCCAGCCCGTCCAGTCTCATGTTGTCATCTTTTATGAGGCAACATGGATGTCATGGCATCCTGCTCCTCAGTAAAAGAAGACGTACTGTTGAGATGACATTGTTATCAGCTCCCCTCATAGTGTTTCAGCAAGCACATCTGGCTGCAGGTGAGCAGAGAAGAATCTGGAAACTGATGTGAGGAGGCTGTGCTTTGGGAGCCCCACAGAGCCTTGGTGGGCACCAGTGGAGAAAGCTGCATGGCTCAGTGGGAAACGAGCAAGTTAAAGATATCTATTTTCCCCCCAAACATGTTCCTGGGAGTATAAAACGATACTGTGCATTTCTGAATAATAAGACCTGCTGGGAGTGAGTCTGAAGCTGAGTGGAGGAGCCGAGTGAGTCTGTGGTTTTCTAGAAAATGAGCAGGAACACTGGCAGCTGCTAGGAGCATGCTGGCATGCAGGGCTGCTTTAAAGAAGAAGGCACTTCCATGTCTGGGAGGCATATCAACACTCAGAAGTCAAAGCCAACTCTTGCCGTATAGATATGCTTATAAGAACAACAGCTTGATGAATATTTTCATTAGCTATAGTGCTAGGGAGTGAGAGAGGGAGGGAAAGAGGGAGGGAGTGAAGGAAGAGAGAGAGAGAGAGAGAAAGGGAGAGAGAGGGGGGATGGAAGGAATAGGAAGGGGTGATGATGGTATCGAGAGTTACAGGGAAAAGAAAGGAGGGGAAGGCACAGAGGGAGGTGAAGCAACGATGGAGAGAGAAAAGATACACAATCAATTATTTTTCCTAGATGGAATCAACCTTGGTTACACATATTGTACCTGTGTAAGAACTTACTGGTGAAAGAATTTGGATGCTATTGGTATATTTGCATTAGGCCGGCTTAATGTATTTATTTTTTAAGGGTTTTTATTATATGATTCCAATTCTGGGGTCCGGGATTGGGCCTCTGATATCTCTCCTGCCACTGGATTTCTAAGTTCATTAAAGAAATTAACCTGTAGAAATCCTTTTAGTTCCCGGCCTCTCTCTTGCAAGAAAGAAGTTTGGAAATAAGATAGGTGCTCAGCAGATTGTAGAGAGTAGAGACCAATTAAAAGCTTCAGTGGAAAAACAAAAACTTAGGATTCAGTTCCATTTGAAGTAATCCCCAATGTGTAGCAGTGAATGCACACAAAGGCAATCACAAAATAAGCAAACACAGTCTGAGAGGTAATAGAGTCACCACTGAACATATTAAGTAATTTTATGTGGAAACCAGGGACTGTGATAATTAGCATTGACAACTGGAGCTGGTCTTTTTTTTTTTTTTTCCCCCAGAGCCGATCTTGAAATGACCCAGGAGAAAAAAAATCTTCCAACAAGTCTGTGAGGGAGTTTCAAGACTAGGTTGAGGTGGGCAGACCCATCTTATGCTGTTCAATACCGTCCATTGGTTGAGGGTCCTGGACTGCATACAAAGGAGAAGCTGAACCGAGTAGCAGCAACCTCTCTCTCTCTCCTTCCTGACTGTGGCAGCCCTGTCACTTGCTGCCCACGAAACAGAGAGACACCAGTTTAGATTCAAATCGCAGTCTACTTGAGTGTAGATTGTGTGTGTCTATTCACGTCTGATACTCAATCTAGCAAATCTGATGAGCTCGGATCTTGCTTTTTAAATCTTAAAAAAATTTTTTTATTAATTTATTCTTGTTACATCTCAATGGTTATCCCATCCCTTGTATCCTCCCATTTTTCCCTCCCTCTCATTTTCCCCTTACTCCCCTTCCCTATGACTGTTCCTGAGGGGGATTTCCTCCCCCTGTATATGCTCATAGGGTATCAAGTCTCTTCGTGGTAACCTGCTGTCCTTCCTCTGAGTGCCACCAGGTCACCCCCTTCAGGGGACATGGTCAAATATGAGGCACCAGAGTTCGTGTGAAAGTCATACCCCACTCTCCACTCAACTGTGGAGAATGTTCTGTCCATTGTCTAGATCTGGGTAGGGGTTTAAAGTTTACTGCCTGTATTGTCCTTGGCTTTTGAGTGGGACCCCTGGGCCCAAATCTGCCTATCATAATGTTCTACTTGTAGGTTTCTAGGACCCTCTGGATCCTTCTACTTTGCTATTTTCCCATGCTTCTCTCATCTAGAGTCACAGTAGGATGTCCTCCCCTCTGTTAAATCTTTTAAAATTGTCTTTCTATCTTTCTTGCTTTCTTTTTCTCAAGACAAGAATTTCTCTGTGCAGTAATGGCTCTCGGGACTCACTTTGTAGACTAGGCTGGCCTGGAACTCACAGCGATCCATTTGCCTCTGTCTCCCTAAGTGCTGGGATTAAAGGTATGTACCACCACACCTGGTGATTTATTTTTGGTTTATGTACATAGGTGATTTGCTTTCACATATGTTAGTCAGTATGAGGCTGTTGGATATCCTGGAACTGGAGCAACAGCCAGTTGTGGGCCTCCCTCAGAAGTGATACTGGCTTCTCTGGAAGAGCAATCAGTGCTCTTAATCTCTGAGCCATGTCTCCAAGCCTAGATCTATCTATCTTTCTTTGTTTCTTTCTTTCTAAAATCTGCATCTCAGTGGATTTTTATGAGCCCAAAGCCTGAGAACCATGCCTTTACTGTACAGAATCATCAGGTTAACTTCAGAGGGAAGTATTTTGAACTTTAAAAAGTTTACAGATTAATTGTTTAGGAGTTAAGAAGATACTTTTAGGTCTAGAGAGATGTTTTTAGGCTGAGAGAGGAGACTGATTTGGGTTAAGAATTTTAGACTAACTGAGGTTGAATAAATACTATTTTCTTCAATGTTGCCAAATCCCTTTGGACTAGACATTATGTATGTAAATCTTGTCTATTGGTTTTTATAATTTCCATAATTGTTCTTACTGTATATTAAAAATGGCCTTTTTATTTAGACAGAAAAGGGTAATTTTTGGAGGTTGGTCTGATATATTTGGATGCTAATTTCTGCTTGCTGTTTTTTAATGTAACCCAAAATTTCTGTGTAACCTTACCTAAAAACTTATTCCTATTTGATCAATAAAGAGCCGATACACCTGCATAAGAAAATGGGGAAAACAGTTTATAGATGCCCACATATTCATTGGAGCATAGTCAGACTCCCAGCAGCCACCTCTTTAATGAAAACCTAAACCTTCTCCACAACCACCCCACTAGAAGCCAGCAACTGTGAACATCTACACTTGAGCCTCTTTATCACGGTTTTCAATGGCTTCCTGTCTAGACTGTTTCTTTTTTTTTCCTATTTTAGGTTGGAGTGGAAGGAAGGAGATTGTCACTGAAGTCTGTCTTTCATTTTCAACTGTGACTTTGCAGTCTTCAGTACCACTGCAGAAGAAGGTTCCTTGTCCTTCAGTCAGATGCATCATGGGTCATGGATTTCCACACGACTTCTCTTGACATTTTTTTCTTCTTCGTTTTTCTGGAGGAAGCCACAGGGGTTGTGGGTGTGAACCTGGAAGGACTGAGAAGTGAGGTAATTAGGGTGCCTTATGGGAAATTCCCAAATAATAAAAATACTATGTTGGAAACACAACCTTATACATGGAAATTTCAAAGGATTATTTTCAGATTGAAACCCAACATTGTTTCATCTGTTTCCCATCCTCCAAGTCCCAGGAGTGTCATAAACCCTCTGGGGAGTTAGCATAGTCAGCACACCCAGGCTGGCTCTCGGTGACCCTCAGACAGTCTATCTTCAGAGTCCCCTTGGCTTGGCCACAGCAAAGGACTCAGCCTCTGACTGGCACCTTGAAATGTCTAATTTCTCCCCAGTCAATGTCTGACTTCACAATAAACTTCTACTGTTGATGAAGCAAAACCTCTGGCTGGTTGCTTGGCTACTTAATTGAGTCTCTACTGCCAGACGTTCCAAACAGGTAGGCTTCTGAGCCACCTGACAAGAGCAATCTCCTTTTCCGTGGGTGTTCCCACGAGGGTGGCTGAAGTACAGAGAAAAAGATGTGTTACCAGAATGAGGCTCTTAAGCAACACTCTTCACTCTCACAATAGAATCGTCGTTGATCGATCCCATCAGTGTCACTTTAAAGAAATTGCTGAGGCACTTCCAGTGAAGAGTGTGAACTTTCTAAGTCATGCAAGGAAACAACTCAGCATTTATATCTGACAAGCAAAGAGGACAACATTCAGAGAGATAAGGTGACTTAAGCTTCTTGTCTTGAAAATAGAGTTGTTTAGCTGAGATTTGAACTGAGTTCCTCATGAGCTCATGCCCTTCATCCCCAAGTGGAGTGTTCTCTGAGTATATATGTACAGCTGTCACACTCCAGAGCAGGCCCCGTGCCCAGAAACAGTTGGCCAACACAAAAAGAGCTGCATGTTTGTGTGTGTGTGTGTGTGTGTGTGTGTGTGTGTGTGTGTGTGTGTGTGTTTGTGTGTGTGTGCGCACTCACTGTGTGTCTTTTGTTTTGGTATTTTTGTCTTTCTTTAATTTTTCTTATTTGGTTTTAATTTTTTGTAAGTTGCTGTTTTTCTTTTATGTGTGTGTGCATGAAAGGGGGAGAGACAGAGAGAGAGAGAGAGAGGGAGAGAGAGAGAGAGAGAGAAAGAGAGAGAGAGAGAGAGAGAGGATGAAACTAGGTGTGGACAGGGAGGTAGGAAGGATCTAGAATATATTGGCAGAGGGGATGGAATATTAGCAAAAATTTATTGTATAGAAAATTTAATAATAATTATAAAAGAAAGGAAGCCATGGGAAGCAAAACAGTAAGCAGCATTCCTCCATGGTCACTGTGTCAGTTTCTGCTTGATTTTCTTAACCATGGACTATAAGCTGTTAGGTAGAATAAACCCTTTGTTCCCTAAGTTGCTTTTGGTCATGGTATTTATTATTGAAAAAGAAACCCAGCTAGCACAGTGGCTCTATGCCTACGCCAAGTGTTCAGTGAATTTGAGAAACTGAATCAATAGATTGTGGACTTTTAAGCAGTTGATTTTAGCAATAAATTTAATTAGACTGTTAACGTATAGTGCTCTTAATATTGTTTCACATTTAATTTTTGTTTTCAGAACTTTCCTATTGTGTTAGTTTGTACCATTGCATCCAATCTTTGTGCTTGAGTTCAAAACAACAATGGTCTCTACATAGACCAGCTGTAGGCTGCAGAGGTGATCTAGCAATTGGGAACACTTGCTGCCCTTGCCGAGGACCAGAGCTCCTAGTATTCATGCTGGACAGCTTACAACTGCATGTGACTCCAGTTCCAAGGGATCTGATTCCCTCTTCTGGCCTCCGTGGGCACCCACATGCATGTGTGCATATTACACACACAACATAAATAAAAATTTAAAAGTCCTTTAGCAATCAGCTGCTCTTTGCTAACCAACTCACAGATATCCTCTGAGTTCTAGAATTTCCATCACTGTATTTGGAATGGAAACTTTATTTGGAACTGAAGCATCCTAAGTGCTCCTTGTTAGCTTTTGCTTCAGTGATGACAGTGGACGTCACCATGTAAACTCTAGCTTGGCCCAATCTCTCTCTTTGTGCTTGACTTTAACTAGACTCTAGGGAAACCACTCACTGGTCCTCAACCTTCCTAATGCCAAGTCCCTTAATACAGTTCCTCATGTTGTGGTGTCCTCCAAGTATAAAATTATTGTGTTGTGACTTTATAACTATAATTTTACTAGTGTTATGAGTAATGATGTACATATATGTGTTTTCTGGTGGCCTTAGGCGAAAGGGTCATTTGACACATAAAGGAGTTGCAACCCATGGTTTAAGAACCCATGTACTAAAGCATGCTTCTAGCCATCCTCTCTGGGATACCGCCATCTTGAATTGCAGATAGAGAAATCCAGGCTCAGGTTGATTATCTTCCACTCCTGATGCTGTGAAGATTCTTCTTTTAAAAGATGAAGAATCTGAGGACTCAGAGACACTTGGCCAAAATGCAATGAGATCTTTCTCCTTATCACATCAAATTTTAGGTGTGCTGTGTGCACGATCACATGCGTGTATAAACACACATACATATGCATACATGTGTGTAGGCTAGAGCATGTCTTTGGATGTCTTTCTTCAGGCACTACACACCTTCCTTTCGAGACAAGGTGTCTTTCTGGCCTGGAGCTTGCCAAGTCGGCTACGTAGCTGGTCAGTGAGCACCAGGGATCCACCCATACCCAGTGCATGCCAACACTCCTAGCCTCTTAAATGGGGGTTCTAGGTTTGAGCTCAGGTCTTTGTGCTCAGCAAAGTAAGCACTTTACCAAGCAAGTTGTCTACCCAGTCCTAGGTTTATTCTAACATGACCACTGTCCCCTCTGTATGAGCAATATCCTTACTTGAAAACCAGAACAAAAATTCTCACTTTGACATGTCATTTACGTTTTTCTGACATAATACAATGTTGGGAACCCAAGCTTATCCTGAGATTTCCCCACTAAAATTATGTCTTAAATATTCATTCTTTTCCAGTTTAATTTAGATCACAAATTAAGCGGACAGTACCCCTTGGACCAGATGCTGTAGATGTGATCTTCTGTAATTTAAAAATGTTACCGTCTCAGTGTGGGATGTGAACCCCAGATATTTATTTTAGGGGCAGCCTTTCTTTTCCTAGAAGTACCACGCAAACCTTTCACTCAACAGGAAATCAAAGCCTGGGCACACGATTCTTGAATGACTGGCTGTCTTTAAAAAGTCTCCTATTTTATTAGAGAATGTGATTAAGACATGAAACCACCACGAAGGAGACCATGTGACTATATGGCCCATCCTTCAGAAAGGAATGATGCGGGGTCCATTAAAACACAGCTATGCTGAGACATAATGTAGGGCAGTAGTACTAAGAGCCATGTCACAAGCACTTCCATAGGCATGGCATCAGTGGGCACAGGAGGGCTTACCTGGACAGATTTGCATGCCTCAGCCCTCCAACTCCTACTCAGTTGACTCCTGCATGTCCTTTAAACAGCAGTGGATATCTGTCTGTACCTTTCAGCCTTCTCCAGTCCTCAGGAACATTACCTCTTTGATAAAGACTTCCAGAAAACTGCTTTCATGATGGGATAGATCAGCGGTTCTCAAACTGTGGCTTGTATCGCATGTTAGATATTTACATTATGCTTTATTCCAGTAGCAAAATCTCTTGTTATTTTCCCCCCTGAGATAGGGTTTCTCTGTGTAGCCTTGGCTGTCCTGAACTTGCTTTGTAGACCAGGCTGGCCTTGAACTCACAGAGATCCACCTGTCTCTGTCTCCCTGAGTTCTGGGGTTAAAGCTATGTGTCACCATGTTTGGCTGAAAAATGATAGATACTTTATAGTATCAAGAAAAATAATTTTGTAGTTGGGGGGTCAGCACAACACGAGGAGCTATATTAAGGGGTTGCACCATGGAGAAAGTTGAGAGGCTCTAGGATAGGCAATGGCCCATCCGTTTACCACAGTTGAGGTTTGCTGTAGTCTTGAGTATTCTTTGCTGTGCCTCATAACAGAATAAGCTTCCTTTGTGAAGTGTGAAGCTGTAGATTTGGCTCCAGCACCCATCACAATGCCTGACATGAAGAAGAAAGAAGGGGCGGAGCATGTGGAGTCTTGTCCTCTGGGCCTGACATGGCCTTGCACACTTGACCCCTCAGCAGCTGTGCGTATCTGATGGAGACCCACATAGGATGGGACCTGTTAGTAACCTAGGAAGGTGGTGGGAGTGGCTTCTGAGGTGACACTTCCTTCACCCTGAGCATGTTGCTAGGAGAGAGACTTATTTTTTTCAGTGCTGTAGCCACTATATGTTCCCTAGGCTTCTGAAGGTGACCCTAATCACACACACTGGTTCACAGGGCTATGGTTGTATGGAACAGTTTTCATTGTTTCTGTCACTGGTGCCCTATCTGAGATGCGGTAGACTTTGCTCACATCTCCTGAGAGTAAATTCTCAGGACTACTTAACAGATTCAACAAATGTTTTGAAGGGACAGTATGCTAATTTTCACAGTGTGGCCACACATACTCCAGCTGTCCTCTGTGACTCATTTCAACATCTGCAGTCAAGGCAGCACACAGTTCAGTTCAGCCTTTCCACTTCTTCCCAACTCTGCTTTACCTTTCAATAAATTTCTCTATGCTTCACTGTGACACCTTATTACCTGACCCAGAAATCTGCTGAATTATCATTTGTGCTTCAGAGACAATTTCCTGTCAGCACTTGGTAAGCAGAGGCAGATGAGTTCAATGCCAGCCTAGTCTACACAACAAGGTCAATACCAGCCAGAGCTAAGCAGTGAGACTCCGACTTGTGGGTGGTGCCAGATAGATGGTTTCCTCAGGGAATTTCACTCTGACTTGCTTGCTGGAAGTGACATTGACTCTTTGACCAAAAAAAAATTCACTTTTGTGCCTTTCAAGACAAGGGCTTTATAACATGCCCTTAATAAATCAGTTAGTTCCTACTGAACAAAATCCAGACGCCATAGGTACAACCTAAGGTTAGTCAGTGCAAGAGAGGAAACAAAGAACATGAAAGAAGTTGTAAAACATTTTGATAGTTCAAAAGAAACATCAAAATAGACAAATATCCAGAGTATGATTGGAGCTTCTGGTTAACGTTATTTATAGTTCTTCTCTTTCCTCCCCTTCTCTCCTTACCCTCCCTACCCACTTTTGATTCTTTTCATTTTTCCTTTCCCTTCCTCCACATTTTCCTCCCCTCCACTGTCTTCCCCTGCCCCATCTCCTATTACCTTCCTTTCCCTTCTCTTCTTCTCGCCTTTCTCTTCTGTCATCCTCCATTGGTGTTTCTGAGTGTTTCTCACGTTCAGCCTAGCAGCAGAGCAGATTTGAAACTGTTCATTTAGTTACTCTTTTCAGAGCTAAGGATTGAGCCCTGAGCCTTGTACTCGCTAGTCAAGGGCCCTACCAATGAGCCAAACCTCTGCTCTCCCACGTCAGTTATTTTTGTTGTTGTTTATTTTTGAGACTGTAATTTAAGTATAATGTTTCTCTCTCCCCTTTCCTCCCTCCAAGCCCTCCTATGTGACTCTCTCCCATTCTCTTTTATGTTCATAGCTTTTTCATTGTTATTACATACACATATATACTTACACATAGATATGAACTATACATATGTATAAATTATATATATATATGTTATGCATACATTTATAAATACATATTTCAGACTCAAGTAAACAGTAGGAAAATTGAATTCTAGTCCTTGAAACTTTCCCTAGTTGGGTTTGTTGTTATGGAGTTTGAGGCATGCTGGGAAAAGACCACAGCATCAATCTGGATAAAATCATGAATGTGTTTATGACATAAGAGTAAAAGTAATACAGTCTAGGGGTAACAAAGGGACAAATGAGAGAAGGAGAGATTAGTAGTGGGACAATGGAGGGTTATGAAGGCTATATGATCAATGTACAAATATATACTTGCATGAAAATATTTTTGTGTAAAACAGTATCATGTACAATGAATACATACAATGACAGTTTTAAGAATAAAGCTGAATCTGGGCAGGGTGACAGAGGCCTGTAATCCCAGCAGAGGCAGGTGGAGCTATGTGAGTTCGAGGTCTGCCTGGTTTACCAAGTGAGTCCAGAACAGCCAAGGCTACACAAAGAAACCCAGTCTTGGAAAAACTAAACTAAACTAAACAAACAAACAAACAAATAAAAAAATTAAAAATAAAATAAAAACATATTGAATGGTTTACAATATTTATTCTAAAGCACATTTGCAACCACAAGTAGGTTGTTGAGATATATCACTAGTTTAGATAAAAGAGAAGTAAAACAATTACCTTCTAGGTGTGATATGTAGGGAAATGCACCCTGGAAAATCACCTTTGCCTTCAAGCCTTGAAGACAAGAGCTCTCAGCTCTGACTCTGCCCTTCATCTGGCTCCATAAATGCCAGTCCCTGGGATCTGGACTAAGGGGCTGCTTTGTGGTCCATCTCCTGTGTCGCTCCCTCTTTCATCTTTACAAAAGTGTGCTCTAAAGAGAGGCAATTATGTGCCATTGACTGCTGTCGGAATATCAAAATGTGTCTCTCTATCAAAGTTCCTTTTTTTCCTCTGTAAGGCTACCCCTCAAAAAATTGTTTTTTGAGGCACGGCTTCTCTACAAACTTTCCTCTTTACTCACCATTTTCTTAGCAACTCAGAGCAGAGCAGTGCATTTTCAGCCAGCTGCCTACCAATTTCTGCTATTTCCCCCTTCATAGTACATTCTGATTATTACTTTCGATGTTGTGTATATGCGTGCGCCTGTGAGCACATGTGAGTGCAAGTGTCTACAGAGGGCAGAGAGCAGAGAGGGAGTCAGATGCCTTGCAGCTGGAGTTGCAGGCAGTTATGTATCACGTGACATGTGCTAAGAACCAAACTAAGAGCATTGAGTGCTCCACGTTCTGAGTCATCTCTCCATTCCCAGTGTTGTATTTAATAGGACAAATAACGCTAACTGAACTGTTACCACATCCCTCAAATGTTACTCTTTTGCTCCTCTGAAAGAAATGACTGGATACATCCTGTAGAGCCTGCTTCTGCCAATCAGGAGGAAGCTACTCCCCCCTCTGGAATCTTCTATTATCCTTCTGTGTGAAAACAGACCTGGTTGATTACTCCAAGATGAGTTGCTGCAGAGGCTGTGTCCATGTAACTGCAGAAGTAATTAAGGCCACATCAGGTGATCTGTCCTGTTATCAGGGAAGGGAGCAGTCCACAGAGCACGTTAGCAGAGACAATGCTCACACAGAGCACTGGGTAGCAGACAAGATGCACTAGATTTGCAGACTTAGTTTTTTCTCGAGGGCTCATTGTTAGCCCTGCTAAAGTCAGGGATCATTCTGATGACAGAAAAGTGCTCCCGTTAACTGTAGTTGTAATATGTATTGTAAGTTATTGCAGCTATAGGATCTATAGTTGTAAACAAATACTATTTTCAAAGGCAAACAAGCACTAGAGGAAATAACCAGGCTCATGTTCTTCATCCTTCCGGGCAGGAGGCTCACAAAACAGTATTTTAAGAGTGTAGGTTGTATGGGTCAGCCTGTTTGGATTTAATTTCGTTCTCTGCCTTTTATCAAGCGATGGTATGATTCTTAATGATGATGATAAATTATTAATGCGAGCTCCAGATAGTTAAAATTTTGTTGCAGTTGAATTGTATTTATTATCTTGTGTGTGTGTGTGGTATGCGACGTGTGCCATGGCCAGTATGTGGTGGTCAGAGGACGATTTATAGGCGTTTGGGTCTTTCCTTCAACTATGTGCTTCTCAGGGACTGAACTCATGTTGTCAGCATTGTGGCAAGTGACTTTACCCACTGAGCCATCTTGCTGCCCTTCTATATTATTATTATTATTATTATTATTATTATTATTATTATTATTATTATTATTATTATTACTGTTGTTGTTACTATTGCTATTATTAAAAATGAGCAACACCAGTTATATTATCATGTGATTCAAATTTTCCATTAATGTGACAGAATTCATGCTGGTGCTCATAGGAGGAAGGACTTATTTTATCTCATAGTTTCAGAGGTTCTAGTTCATATTTGCTTGGCATGGCTTTGGGGTTGTGGTGACACAAGAAATGGTTGGCATGTGTGGCAGAAGAGGCCTATTCACCTCATAGCAGTTACATAGCTTTAGAGAAGCAGGGAGTGACTGAGGTGCCAATATCCTCTTCAGGGACCCATTCCCAGTGTTCTAACTGCCTTCTGTTTGGCCTCCCCTCTTAGAAGTCGCATCATCATCAAGCAACAACTCTGCGGTGGCTGAGCCTTTAACACATGGCACTTGGTAGACATTAAAAATCTAAACTATGAGAATGATATTAAAAAAATGATGATGATGATGATGATGATTTGTTCACATTACATCCTGATTGTAATCCCCTCACTCCTATCCTCCTGTTGTCACCCTCCCTCCCTTTTCCATTCTATTCTCCTCCCCTAGACCTCTGACCGGTAGGGCCCTTCTCCCCTATCTTCTTACCGCAGCCTATCAGGACCCATCTGGATAGACTGCATCCCCTTCCTTTGTGTTCCCACAGGGCCTCTCCCCTAAGTGGCAGTGATCAAATCAAGGGCACCAGTGTTCTTGTCAGAGGCAGTGCCCTGCTCCCCTCCCTCCCCATGTAGAGAATCAGTTGTCCATTGGCTACCTCTGAACAGGGGTCTAGGCCCTCTGCTTTGACAGGTCCTTGGTTGGTGCATCATTTTGTGCAGGTCCCCTTGAGTCCAGATCTACCAGCCTTGATAGTCTCCTTGTGGGGCTCCTGATAATATGCCCTCATCTCTCCGTCCCCCAACTCTTGCATACAATTCGCAGCTCTTTGCCCAGAGTCCGACACACCATGAGTGTCTTGCTGGGTCTTGGTTATCTCACTCAGGATGATCATTTCTTATAGGGGTTTAAAGATCAAATGAAATGGTACAAATTGAGAGTTTATTACTATTGTAGCCTATTTATGTCTATTCCCTCCAGAATTCATATGTTGAGATTGAATACCTAATGCAACAAGTGTTAGGAAGTGAAACTAATGCAAAGTGATTAGATTATTAGATTATGATCGCATCCCAATGTCCAGAATGTGAGGGAAATTAAAGTACTCAGTCTATCACATTTTTTTTTTTCAGTTCAAACGGACTCCCATGATAATCAGCCCGGACACACACTAAATGGAACAAATACTTTTCCTAAATCCCATTTAACAAAGGGGCATATTACTTCCTCCTGGTATCATCCTGAGGATAGAAATGCTTACTTATCACTTGTGAAAAATCCATCTTTGACAACTTTAAAGGAAAATACCTCAAAAAACCAAAACCAAAACCAAAAAAACCAAAACAAAACTTCTGGTCATCTCTCTCTCTTCTCCCAGGAGTCTTATCTTTCACTTTGTACTTGAAAAACCTCTTTAATTTTTTTTTTTTTTTTGGCCAGACCAGTGTTTTAGCCAGCTGAGGTACAGAGTTCAAACTATTTCCTCCTATTTTTGTGAGTGCAGTATGCATGTGTCCATGTCTGTTCACATCTGTATGGAATATGTATTCAGGTGTGTGTGTGTGTGTGTGTGTGTGTGTGTGTGTGTGTGTGTGTGAAATGCCATCCAATGCCTTTCTTGAACACTCTTCACTTTGTTTATTGAGATAGGGTGTCTCAGTCGAACTCCGAGCTCATCAATTTGGCTGGTAGGTCCTCTCCCTGTTTCTCACTTTCTGCATTACTGATGGGTCTCAATGCCTGCCTGGCTTTTATGTATGATCTGGGGGTTTGATCTCAGGTCCTCACATTTGTGCAGAGTTCTTTAATCATCAAACCATCGCCTCAGCCCTTTAAATGCTCTACCTTTTTCATTGCGAATCCCTGTTTACTTACTTTCGCAGTGTTGTAGAGGCACAAGATAGTGCTGTTTTGGGTAGTGTGGAAAGGGTTTGACAATGAGGGGAGGGGAGGAGAGCATGTGTGAAAACACTGATGGGCAGGCTGGGCAGAGCAGAGCAGAGCAGAGCAGAGTTCAGATTTGACGTCAGCCAAACTCATGGGGGTCAAGAGAGTGAGGGAGCTCCTGTTTTTAATCATTTCTTTTGGAGGGAAAATGTGTGACTTTGCTGAAAAGAGAAGATAGGAGCAAGTCCCGTGGATTCACATTATATCCCGAGCACCTGGGAATGTACAGCAGAGTGTGCCAGGGTTTCCCAGGACCCTCTGCTCAGCCGAGCTGGTCTTGGTCAGGCCCCCGAGGAGCACAAGGTACAACTACCTTCATCTTCATTGGACTAAAGTCTGTAGGACGAAATCAGCCATATCTCTCAGAATATTAAACTGTGCCTATTTTTAGCATAGCTGTGGGATTGCAGGAAAATTGAAAGGCAAGTCCCTTCTACAACCATGTGTCCCCTGCTTTCAAGGTAGACTTCTGCCCTTAGCTCACAGCATTTCACTTTGCCAACTTTGTAGGCTTGCACAGAATCCACTCTCCTTCTATGCCCCCAAACACTGGCCGGCTTAAGAAGGATTAAAGTTAACTCTAAGCTTATTGAAAACCCCAATATCTTCAGTGACCAGGTAAATAGGATTAGACTGATGTTAAGGAGTGGCGATTAAGGAAGGTGGGGAGGGATGGGGAGATAGGTCAGTCAGTAAAGTACTTCAGGACCTTAATTCAACTCACAAAGCCCAAGAAAATATTTATGGTGTAATCCCAGCACCGAGAACTGAAGATAGGTAGATGCCAGGGGCTCTGGCAAGCCAGCCCAGATTTTTTGGTGTGTTCCAGGCCAGTGAGAATCCATGTCTCAAACAAAACGGAACAAAACAAAACAAAACCAACAACAACAAAAACCAATGAGGTGGACAGTGCCTAAGTAAGGACACTTGGGGTTGTTCACCCATATGTACACAGATGCTCATACACCTGAACATATATGAACACACATATGTATACACACACACACACACACACACACACACACACACATACACACACACACACACACACACACACACAGTGCTGTGGACTGTGGCTATCAGAAAATACATACCCTATGTGATTTGGCCAGCTTACTACTCACATTCCAACTTTGTTATTCTGTGTAAAAGCACTGCCATTGGGAGGAGTATAAACCTTAAAAATTGGGTTTACATATAATTTTTTCTGAGTTTTAAGTCATTATGTAGTCCAAAAAATTCCAACCTTTGCATACTTATAAGTTGGCAGGTTTTCAGCCCTGCACTTAATGTCTAAACATTATCCCATGGAAGGATAGATTTCTTCTAACTGTAGTTCAAACCTTTGGTATGACAGTGGCATGTTTGTCGTTATGGCAAGAGAGTAGCTATTTCATAGACCTGTAGCTTGTCTGCAGAAGACATGGGACTTTCACTGAGTCTCCCAGCTTTCAGGCCATTGCTCTCTGGCAGTACTCTGCCCTTCTTAGTCATGGCTTAGACAGGTGCATAAGACTAATCAGAAATGGCTTTTTCCACTGCTGATTGGATTTGGAGGTTAAAGAAGGCAGGATAAAAAAAGGATTGGATTTCAAGGATTATACGATTGACCCAACTTAGTATTTCTTAAGCTACTGTGTAATTGAAATCATCTTTATAATATGTTCTCTCCTCCATGAGCATTCAGCCTTTGAGGGCCGTTGCCACTCCTATATAAATAAAACATTCTTTTGTACTGCTTGGGGTAAAAGTACCAGCGAGTTATTCTATTCCACAAGGAAAAAGGTTCTAATAGATTTACTTCTTCACAAATTCCAATGTCAGTAGGCTTGGAAGGGGGCTTCTCTGTAGGAACTCCTTTGAGGGTGACCCAGGAGTCCACTTACCCTTTATTCTGACACACAACCCTGCACCCATCACCAGCAGAGAAAGCTCATAATTTGGGAGATGTGAGGATTTCATTTCTCCTGCACTGCACTGCCCAGAACTGGTCATACAGCTCATGGTGAAGAAGATATGTCTCTCATGTTTCTAGGAATACAAAAACGAATTGCTAAAATTATAATGTTTTCTCTATGAATGAGAAAATGAAGCCAGAAACAATGAAGAAGGCCAACATTGATCTGCAAGCATGAGATTTTCCTGTTAAAAGCTTGATTCTTTCTTAGTTGTGATGTGTGCGTGTGCGTGTGCGTGTGTGTGTGTGTGTGTGTGTGTGTGTGTGTGTGTGTGTGTGTCTACATTCATGAGGCTGAGAACAGGAACACTGGAAGAAACTGTGGCAGCAGATGCTGCCTGTGTAAGGCGGTGGAGTGTTCTCACCTCCTATTCTACCTCCAGA
Source organism: Acomys minous (assembly GCF_964271855.1). Classification (NCBI taxonomy): domain Eukaryota; kingdom Metazoa; phylum Chordata; class Mammalia; order Rodentia; family Muridae; genus Acomys; species Acomys minous. Next base: position 67,213,116 of record NC_140483.1, on the reverse strand, counting down.
AAGGCATGTTTGACCTTACTGAGTGATCCTTTGGAGTTTAATTCTGATTAGAAATGTTCCAGAATCTAGAAGGACCATAAAAACAGAGGCTTTCTCTAGTTCTGTAGGGTATGGGAAAAGCTGGTCACTTTCAGAGAATTGACCAATCTCTCTGTTCTCATCAGTCTTTCTTCATAAAACCATGTACACTCTCATATCCTTGGAAGCCTGGGGCTTTGTTTTATGAACACATATTTTAAAAAACCTCTGTGTGTGCATGCATGCGTGCTTGTGTGTGTGTGTGTGTGTGTGTGTGTGTGTGTGTGTGTGTGTGAGAGAGAGAGAGAGAGAGAGAGAGAGAGAGAGAGACAGAGACAGAGAGAGAGACAGAGAGACAGAGGGAGAAACAGAGAGAGATAGAGACAGAGACAGACACACAGAGACAGACACACAGAGAGAGGTGCTTGTGTGATTGTGTATGGTGTTTTTTATGTGTATGTATGATGTGTGAAAGTGAGTGTATAAGATGTGTGTATGACAAGCAATTTAAATACCTAGGAGTAACTCTAACCAAGCAAGTGAAAGACTTGTTTAAAAAACTTTACGTCCCTGAAGAAAGAGATTGAAGGTGACTTGAGAAGATGGAGGGATCTCCCTTGTTCGTGGATCAGGAGAATTAACATAGTAAAAATGGCCATCTTACCAAAAGCAATCTACAGATTCAATGTAATTCCTACCAAAATACCTACACAATTTTTAAACATTGAAAGGTCAAGTCTCAACTTTATATGGAAAGACAAAAATCCCAGAATAGCTAAAACAATTTTATACAATAAAAGGTCCTCAGGAGAAATCTCCATACCTGATCTCAAGCTGTACTATAGAGCAATAGTAATTAAAACAGCATGGTACTGGCACAGCAATCGGCTGGTTGATCAATGGAATCAAATTGAAGACCCAGATATGAATCCACACACTTGATAGTCAACTGATTTTTGACAAAGAAGCCAAATCTATTCAATGCAAAAAGGATAGCATCTTCAACAAATGGTGCTGGTTTAACTGGATGTCTACATGTAGAAAAATGAAATTGGACCTATACTTGTCACCATGCACAAAACTCAAGTCCAAGTGGATTAAAGACCTCAATATAAAACCAGAGACACTAAATAAGTTAGAAGAAAAAGTGGGGGAAGAGTCTGGAACATATTGGCACAGGAGACAACTTCCTGAACAGAATACCAACAGCCCAGGCCTTAATGACAACAATTAATAAATGGGACCTCATGAGGCTGAGAAGCTTCTATAAGGCAGGAGACACTGTCAAGAGAACAAAGTGACAGCCTACAGACAGGGAAAAGATCTTCACCAACCCTACATCTGTCAAAGGTCTAATATCCAAACCTTATAAAGAACTCAGGAAATTAAACACCACCAAGCCAAATAATCCAATTGAGAAATGGGGCTCAGAATTAAACAGAGAATTCTCAACAGAGGAATATCAAATGGCTGAGAAACATTTAAAGAAATGCTCAACATCTCTAGTCATCAGAGAAATGCAAATCAAAACAACTCTGAGATTCCATCTTACACCCATTAGAATGGCTAAAATCAAACATTCAAGTGACAACACATGCTGGTGAGGATGTGGAGAGAGAGGAACACTCTTTCATTGCTGGTGGGAATGTAAAATAGTACAGCCACTTTGGAAATCTATCTCAGAAAACTGGGAACAGGGCTTCCACAAGATCCAGTTATTCCACTCTTTGGACTATACCCAGAAGATGCTTCAGCACACAACAAGAAAATTTGCTCAACCATGTTCATAGCAGCCTTATTCATAATAGCCAGAACATGGAAACAGCCTTAGTGTCCCTCAGTAGAAGAAGGGTTAAAGAAACTGTGATACATTTACAGTATGGAATACTACTCAGCTATTAAAAACAAGGAATTCCTGAAATTTGTGGACAAATGGATTGAACTAGAAATGATCATAACGAGTGAGCTAACCCAGAAGTAGAGACTCTCAAATGGTATATACTCACTTATAACTGGATACTAGCCCAAGGGGCAGGTCCCATGAAAGTCTTCATTTACCAGGAAAGTGGGATAGAGGTGAGGACATCCTATTGAGACTCTAGGTGAGAAAAATATAGGGGATAGGGAAGTAGGTGGATCCAGAGGGTCCTAGAAACCTACAAGAGGAACACTATGATGGGTGGATCTGAGCCCAGGGGTTCTGCTTGATCTACGGCACCAACCAAGGACAATACGTGCAGTTATCATCAAACCCCTATCCAGATCTAGCCAAAGGACACAGCATTCTCCACAGTTTAGTGGAGACTGAGGACTGACTTTCACACGAACTCTGGTGCCCCATATTTGGCCATGTCCCTTTGTTGGGGAGGTCCAATGGCACTCGGGGAAAGGATAGGAGACTTGATACCCTAGCACCATATTCATTGGGAGGAGGTCCCCTTTGATCACAATCATAGGGAGGGGGGACTGGGGTGAAAGTGGGAGGGAGGTAGGAATGGGAGGATGCATGGAATGGGATAGAAAATAAGATGTAATATGAATTATTTTATTTTTCAATACCCTATGAGCATATACAGGGGGAGGAACTCTCCCTCAGGGACAGTCATAGGGGAGGGGAATAAGGGGAAAATAGGGGGGAGGGAAGAATGGGAGGATACAAGGGATGGGATAACCATTGAGATGTAACAAGAATAAATTAATAAAAAATTTAAAAAATGTTTTTAAAAAAGAAAATTAAAAAAAAGATGTGTGTATGAGATGTGGGTGTAAGAGAGAGAGGGGGTGGTGTGTGTGTGTGTGTGGTGTGTTTATGATGTTTATGTATGATGTGAGTAAGTGTGTGTATATGAGATATGTGTTTATGTGCTGTGTGTGTATGTGTGTGTGTGTGTGTGTGTGTGTGTGTGTGTGTGTGTGTGAGATGTGTGTGCATGGGCATGTGTATGGGCATATCAGAGGATAGCTTAAGGGTTGGTACTCACACCTTGTTTGAAACAGGGTCTCTTTGGAGTTTTCTTAGAGTATACGAGATTAGCTGGCCAGTAAAGTTCTGAGAATTGTTCTATCTCTGCTTCCTGTCTTGTGTTGGGAGTCCTGGGATCACTGTACTGCTCAGATTTGCATAGTTCTGGGGGATCTGAACTCATGTCCTTACTCTTCCATGTAAAACTCCTTTCTAATAGTACCACCTTCTAAACCCAAATAATAGAACTTTTTTCCACTAAGTCTTAGAAACCAGCACTAATATTCTTTATGAGCCTAATAGAGAAAACTTTACCAGAAACAAAGGAAAATAAAATGACTCCTAGTGCAAAAACATCAACAGGGGAAACATCAGACACACTGTGATCTTCAAATAAGAGGAAAACTAGTCTTGTCCAGAATATCATATTTACCTCAACACACAGATTTAGACGCAGACATTCTCTGAACTTAATTGCTTCCTATGGAGATGAAGCAGCCGTTGCTTAGCTCATTCTCAGAAGCAGAAGGCCGAGTTTGCTCCGGTGTAGCCCAGTGTCAGAGCCCCTGGCTCCCTAGAACGTCTCTCTTATCTTTATGTCTATGTGTCTGTGTAGAGACTTTCTCAATAACTGTTGCCATCAGAATGCTAAGGATGCCGGAAGCTGACACCCAAGTTCACAAAGCCTGCCTCAGTCTTCTGGGGCTTTGGCCATCAATGGGAAACGTCTTTAAGATGGGGAGAGGAGGAAGAGGAGATCGGGAGGGAAGTTGGAAAGTTGTGTGAGAATGGAGTTGGGAGTGGGAAGGAATATGATGAAATCATATTGTATGAAAAAAAAAAAAACTAAGGCTGTACAGCTTACACAACAGGATTTTGTGTTATAAATGGTTGGAAGTTGTTTAAGGTATCAGAACCAGTAGCTTTCTCAGTATTTTGAAGATTTTTAGTTTATTATTAAAGTGTGTGTGTGTGTGTGTGTGTGTGTGTGTGTGTGTGTGTTTGTGTGTGTACATGTGAGTTTGGTGCCTGCAGAAGCCAGCAGAAGGCATCAGATTTCCTGGAGCTGGAATTACAGGAAGCTGTGGGCTACCTGATCTAGACTCTGAGAGTTCAGCATTTGGATCACTGCAGGAGCAGTGTGCATTCATAACCACTGAACCATTTCTCCCACACATTCTCTTCTGTGCATTTGTGTGCAAGTGTATCTGCATGCAGAAGCCACACATCAAAGTTGGGTGTCTCCCTCAATTACTCTCTGCCTTTTAAGAAAAACTGTCATTGAGCCTGGAGCTCACTGATTCAGCTGGACTTGGTGGCCAGAAAACATCATGGATATTCTTGTTTTCACCTTCTCAGCCCTTGGATCACAGTTATGTGCCACCCACCTTAGTTGTTGTTGTTTTTTTCTTAAAAAGCTTATTATTATTTTCTTCTCTCATACATTATATCCTGATCAGTTTCCCCTTCTTCCTCCCCTCCCGGTTCCTCCCCCAACTTTCCTTCTCCCCCAGATCAATTTCTCTGTTTCCTTTCAGAAATAATCAGACATCCCAGGAATGTCAATCAAATACGGCATAACAAGTTACAATAACACTAGACACACCTCATATCAAGGCTGGATGAGGCAACCCAGTAGGAGGAAAATGTCTCAATAGCAGGTAAAAGAGCCAGAGACAACCCCTTTCCCACTGTTAGGAGTCCCACAAAAACATGAAGCTACACAACCACAACACATATGCAGAGGACCTAGGTCAGATCCATACAGGCTCCCTGATTACCGCATCAGGTCCTGTGAACCCCTGTGAGCCCAGGTTAGTTGAATCCATAGGTTTTGTATTTTGTAATGTCCTTGATCTCTGGCTCCTACAATCCTTCCTTGCCCTCTTCTGCAGGATTCCTCAAGCTCTGCCTAATGTTTGGCTGTGGGTCTCTGCATCTGATCCAATCAATCGTTGGATGATTAGGCTAGGCTGTGGTCTATGAGTATAGCAGAATATCATTAGGCATCATTTTATTGATTTTTGTGGGCCAGTCATGTTTGGTTCCATCCTAGGTCTCTGGGCTATGCAGCCTCTGGTTCCTGGCCATCCAGGTAGTGTCAGGTGTGTATTCCCTCTCCTGGTTGGGTCTCAAGTTGGACCATTTATTAGTTAGCTCCGTACCACCTTTACCCCAGTACATCTTGCAGGCAGGGCAAATTGTAGGTCAAAGGTTTTGATGTCCCAGTTCCTCCACTGGGAGCCTTTCCTGGTTAAGATGGTTGGTCTAGGCTCCATACTACCCACTTCCCCATACTAGGAGTCTTAGCTAGGGTCACCCTCATATAATCCAGGGAGCTTCTATTGCACTAAGCTTCTAACTCACCCCAGAAATACCTACTCTTTCCAGTTGTCTCTCCCTCTATCTCTCACACCTGGGCCCTGTTACTTGGCTTTTTATGCAGGTGCTAGGGATCAAGCTCTGGCCCTCAAAAGTACACAGCAGGTAGTTCACTGACTAAGCCATCTCCTCAGTCCCAAAGTGCCTTTTTGTTTACATTGAGATGGGACATTAGGTGAAGGCACCTTGTCTTTGGGGAATCACTCTGGGCCTCTGCCTTCTGAACATGCTGAGGATGTCTTGGCACCTAAAGGGATGAAAGCATATTTTCAAATCTTCTTCACATTTCCAACCTAGATCTTGTCAGGCTTTTCCTTTATGTGCATGTGTGTACATAAAGGCAGAGGCCAAAGGTCAAGGTTGGGTGTCTTCCTGAGTATTGTGAGTTAGAGCCTCTCATTGACCTTGGAGTTCACTAATTCACTACACTGGATAATCAGCGCTGAGAGTCTCCTGCCTCTCTTACCTAACACTTGGGTATAATATTACCCTACCTGGCTTTAATAATTATTCTGGATCTCTATTCAGGTGCAGCATGGATAGTACTGATTGAATCAGGACCCCAGCCCCTAAATTTCTTTTTAATATGCATAAACTGAATTCCACAAGGAGAAGGAATTGTCCAATATCTGAGAGCAATTTCCCATATAGAGTCCATATTGAAACTAGGCCATTGGACACTCTGGTAACTGTCTTCTCTACTCCAACAGGTTCTTTGGCCACAAGATGACATTTCTGATACAAGCCATCAGGGCTCCCTTGAAATGGTCAGGAACTCTCAGTGTGGCATTCCTTCCTAAGTCAGAGGCAACATCTTCACCAACTAGGAGTTAGATAATAGGGCATATTAAGCCTATAAGGCTATCCCGTGACCATTTTAATATGATTTGTTAAGTCCACTAAAAGCAGTCTGGGATCATGAGAGGAAATATGATATAACATAAACAGATTCATATAGGACTCAGGCCTCATGCAAGAAATAGCTACTGGCAAAAGAGACTTTCTTTACAGGTAGCATTGAGAGACTATATCATGAGAGTTAGGGAGGAAGTTCCCATTACTCCTAATAACCTTATGACAATGCCTAAAATCCCATCACTTTGGTATTAATGATTTGAATTTCAACGTCTTTCTTATTTTCTATTAAAAAAAATTGAGCGTGGCTAGTTCGGTACTAGGCAGTGATGTTAATATTCATTGGTAGTAAGAATATAATTCATATGGTAACTGCGTGATAGCTTCGCCTGAGAGTATCATATAAGTGCCCAGGTAGACTGCTTTAGGTGACAGCCACTTTTCTACCCATGGGATGCATCTTTCTGTTCTACAGATAAGATGACTGAGATGTAGTGGTCCACGTGAAGCCGCTCCACTGGTAAGTGGTTGGGCTGGTGTCCAGTCTGAGGCAGGAGTACAGTCTCAAGCCTCAAGTTTTTTGTGCCTGCCCCCACTACAGACAAGGCTACTTCCATCTCAAACCTCAGTGCAGAGGATTCAGGCAGCCTGGTCCAAGCTCAAGTGGTCCCCCTGTCTCCACCTTGAACAGCTCTGGGTTTACCAAGGCCAGTTTTTTATATGGGTCCTGGGGATCATAACTCAGGTCCTTACTCTTGCACAGCAAGCACTCTTATCCTTCAAGCCATCTTCCCAGCCCTTACAAATGCTCTCCTCTTACCAAATTAAGCAAGGGTTGAGTTACTGGAGGGCATGGTTTGTTTTTTAAGAATCGGAACGGCTAACTGAGTCTCAATTTTCAACAAGCTGAAAATTAGTAAAGGGTAAACTGCAAGGCATATTTTATATGCCCCATTTAACTGGTGGAATTAAGTGTTCACACACAAAAAAATAATAATTTCCTCCTCATGTGACCAAAGCACAAGAAACCCAGACAGCGGAAGCATGCCTCCTAATTTACAGTCCGGTGGGGGAACTTTCTCCTGTAATTATTGTCTCAACACTAAAGGGAATAAAATATAGCGACGCTAAAAGGAGCACAGAAGAAGATTCTCTGTCTCTTTTCTTTCTTTTAAGTGAAACTATTTTCCCAACTGAACAAGCCCTGCAACACCTCAACGGGCCCACAGGGCTCACAGCAAGGGCAGTCAGCCAGGCCTGGTGGCATTGGATGCTCACCTACACCTCTCACGATGGAACTTGAAGTACTCTCAGGAATACTTTCTTCGTATCCAGTTTTCAAAAAGCTATGTGGGTTTTCTTCAGAGCTGAAAACTTCCAATTCTCTATTGTGGTCTGAACCACTTGAATTGGCCCAGGGAGATTTTAAGAGATTAGTGCAAAGACAAATTGTGGCCTGAAGAAATCCTTTAAAAGAAAGAGCTGTGTGGTTAAAAGTGTATACTGCTCTCAAGAAGGACCAGAGTTCAGTTCTCAACACCCATGGGCATCTCACAACAGCCTGCAACTCCAGCTCCAGGGACTCTGATGAACTTTTTTGGCCTTTCAGGGCACCAGCACACATGAACATATACCCCCACCCATAACACGTAGACATACACAAAACCAAAACGTTTAAAAAGAGAAATAACTGCTGAAACATTCAAAATAAGAGTAAGAGATCTGTAAGTGTAAGTTCTTTGAGGAAGTAAATCATAGCAAAACTATATATTCTCAAAGGATGTTAACTAGAATATCGAAAATTTCTGTCCTGCATAAAAGCATGACACTATTAGTCACTATTATCATGTTATATTCTATTCAGGAACTTGAATAGAGGGGCTGGAGATATTGGCTCAGCGTTTAAGAATGTTTGTTGCTCCTCCAAAAGATCCAAGTGAAGTTTCCCAGACCTACATTGAACAGTTTACAACTGCCTTTAACTAAAGCTCTATGGGAGTAATCCTCAACCTTTCCAATGCTTTGACCTTTTAATACAGTTCCTCATGTTGTGGTGACCCCCCAATCATAAAATTATTTTTGTTGGTACTTCATAGCTGTAATTTTGCTATGGTTATGAACTATAATGTAAATATCTGTGTTTTCTGATGGTCTTAGGCGACTCCTGTGAAAGAAGTCATGATCCACAGAGAACTGGTGCTCTGAGAGATCCAATACCCTTTCTGGCCTCTACAGGTTGCACTCATGTGCACATTACACACATACACACATACACACACACACACACACACACACATACACACACACACATACACACATGCATAAAAATCATTAAAGTGAATATTTAGTTTATAAAATAGAATTTGAATAATAAGATAAGTCCCATTTTTCTCTTTTCTCTGTACTCTGCATCAATGAATATTTCAAGGACATGCTTTTTGTCAACAACATAAAGCATTAAAGACAAATTCATAGCCCATGCTTTTCAACATGGTTATTTCAGAGACAGAAAAGACCCACTTCTGTGAAATGCAGTCTCTTCTAGCTCACCCTTGAATGTATTTTCTTGTGCTGAGATCTAGTCTACATAGTGTCACAAGTCCTTAATGAAGTCAATAGAGGACAAAATCTTAAGTTAATTCACTGCTAAGAATGTACTCAGCCGGCAGAATCATGAAAGTATGAAAATGGGCTCAAGAGGTCTCCTATCCCACTCAATCAGTGCCTTGAATTCCCTCAAAAGATCACTGCTAAGTCTCACTCATGTCTCAACCATTCTGCTGTTTCACTTTTATTGATCATCTTGTCAACTGCTGGATGTAGGGACCATAACCCAACAGTCCCTCATTTCTTGAAACCCACCTACACTTAACACATGCTGCTTTCAGACAAGGAAAGCCCTCACATGACCCACGCTGGCCTCAAACCCTCTATGCAGTCAAGAAAGAACTTGAACTTCTGAACCTCCTGTTTCTACCTCCTAAGCACTAGAATTGTAGCTATGTGCCACCAGGCCTTATTTATACAATGCTGGGGATTAAACCAAGGGCCTCGTGTATGCTAGGTAGGCCCTGAAAACTGAACCATAGCTCTTGTAATTGTTTTAGGATTTAACTTCTTGACAAGTGAAATAAACTAATTTATCAGTTACCGATAATTGTAGGAAGAGTCTAGCTTCCTAGTGATCTACTCTAGTTACTAAAAGCTGAGTAAAATTCACATTTTACATATAGTTAAGTTAAAAACATAGAGATCAGGAGACAAGAGTGGATTATCACAGTATGTTTAACTGAATCACAAGTGTCAGCATTCAAGGAAGACAGGAAGTAAAAGTTTTAGAGGAGTCAGATGTGAAGATGAATACTATTACTGTTCTATTTGATCTGACAGAATGCCTCATAGAATTAACTTAACTTCAAGAAATGTTTATTCTTGGCTCACAGTTTTAGAGTACACAGTCTGTGATAGAAGAGAAGGCATGGTGTCAATGGCAGCCATCAATCACAAGTAAATAAATGGCCATCTACAGTTTTGGAAGGAACTTAGCTCTGTCAAAATACTTTTTAAAAACTTATTTTGAATCTCTCACCTTTTGAAAAATATGAATGCATTTATGCTGCTTGGAGTTATTGAATGTGTGGTAATTTATTATGAAGTCAATTGGAGACATAAAATAGCTGGGTGTGGTGGTACACGATTATATTCTTAGCTACTGGGGAGGCTGAAACAGGAAGATGACTGTCAAAGCCTGCCTGTACAACAAGAAACATTCAAGGCAGCCTGTGAAGCTTAACAAGACACTGTCTCAAGATCAAAAATAAAAATGTCTGGGAGACTTGGCATGTAGCTCAATGGAGTGCATTTGCCTAGAATGTTCAAAACCTTAGGCTTAAGTCATAGTGCAGCAAGAAAAAAAAAAGAGAAAAATATTATAATCTGGGCTAGTGACTTTTCCAGACAATACCTAACAAATATGTTTTAAAATTATTTACCTTTTCTTTTTTAAACCAAAGAATGAATGAATCTACTTAATTTCTTTCTTTTTTGGAATTTTAAATTAATTTATTCATATTACATCTCAATGGTTATCCCATCCCTTGTATCCTCCCATTCCTCCCTCCCTCCCACCATTTTCCTCTTATTCCCCTCCCTACATCCTATTGGGACTCTAGATGAGAGAAGCATGGGAGAATGGCAAAGCAGAAGGATCCAGAGGGTCCTAGAAATCTACAAGAAGAATATTATGATAGGCAGATTTGGGCCCAGGGGTCCAGTTCAAACTATGGCACCAGCCAAGGATAATACAGGCCATAAACTTCAAACCCCTACCCAGATCTAGCCAATGGATAGGACATTCTCCACAGTTGAGTGGAGAGTGGGGTATGATGTTCACACGTACTCTGGTGACTCATATTTGACTACGTCCTCTGGATGGGGAGAGCTGGTGGCACTCAGAGCAAGGATAGCAGGTTACCAAGAAGAGACTTGATACTCTATGAGCATATAAAGGGGGAGGAATTCCCCCTCAGTCTACTTAATTTCTTAAGACATTTCAAAGACTCAAGGATTCAAATTGATTCATTCCAAATATGAAAGTAGCCTTTCCTCTTTGAAACTTGCAGTGTGTAATATATACTACACAGTTGAGAAAAACAAAAATGCCTCTTAAATTTTAATTAGTATTGTTAGGTCATTTAACACATTTAAATAAAAACCTTAAGAAATACCTACCGAAAGATGAAAATGTAAAATCAATTTCATCAGAAGAATTGTCATTTTGTATTTCACAATATGTCACTTAATGAACCAAATTAATTGTATTCAACATGCTGCTTCACAGGAACTCTGGTGCCCCATATTTGACCATGTCTCCTGGATGGGGAGACCTGGTGGCACTCAGAGGAAGGATAGCAGGCTACCAAGAAGAGACTTGATACCCTATGATCATATACAGGGGGAGGAGGTCCCCCTCTGTCACAGTCATAGGGGAGGGGAGTAGGGGGAAAATGGGAAGGAGGAAGGAATGGGAGGATACAAGGGATGGGATAACCATTGAGATGTAATATGAATAAATTAATAAAATATTAAAAAAGGAAAAAACATGCTGCTTCAGGAAGTGCTTAACTCTGAGAAGAGGCGTTAAGGGGCAGAGAGTAGGAGACCACGTGGTGACTGCCAAGGAAAGCCAGTGTTATGAGACCACAGACATCTTAATGAGCTGCAGTGGGGTTTTAATCCGTGCTTCGTTCTAACTGGAAGGATGGTATGGACTGTGGACTAATGTAGAAGTCATTCTCAAGGCTGCAGCCAGGCGGTTGTGGTGGCCAGGCTGTCGTAGTGTCCAGGCTGTCGTGGTGTCCAGGTTGTTGTGATGGCCAGGCTGTTGTAGTGTCCAGGCTGTAGTGATGGCCAGGCTGTTGTAGTGTCCAGGCTGTAGTGATGGCCAGGCTGTTTTGATGGCCATAATACAATATCAGAGGAGAAGGAAACAAGGAAAAGAAGTGAGTGTGGGATTATGTGTGATAGTGTGTGAGGGTGGACCAATGTGTGAGTGTGCCAGTTAGCTTGAATCTCTCTCTCTCTCCCTCTCTCTCTTTCTCTCTCTACCTCCCTCCCTCCTTCCCTCCCTCCCTCTCTCCCCTCTGTGTATGTGTTCACGTGCATTTGTGCGTGTTTGTGAGCATATACATATTGCTTGAAGAAGGATCTCTAATGTTTCTGCTCCTGTACTAAATACTTCTGGTTAAATGGCCGCAGTATTCTGAGCAATTGTCCTCTTCTGCTCTATCCACCACTCATCTCTGTGTACTTAAAAAAAAAAATCAAAGCTCTTTCTGTCAAGTGAGTCTGAAGTGAGTCTGCAGTTGGTGGGGGCCTTTGTTAAAAATTGCATTGGTTAATCAAATCCCTCTTCGTGTGGAGATGATCTTTGAAGACTTGGGAGTCTCACAGTTATCAAAACAAATGGGAAGTCGCAAGAGAGGAAGAAGAATGTGAAGAGAGCGCTCTGTCTACTCCCCTTCATTACACACTGAAATAAAAGATCCACTTAAAAATCTAGCATACAGACGATAGCACCCTTTTCAGCAGAAAGGCACTTCCCGATACCATTATGGGAGAAAGATGATAATCCTGAATGGTCACTTACATCATTTTAAATGTATGTAACTGGCACATTCAACACAGGGACATCACAGTAAAATACACCACCATAAGAAAACACAGGCACATTATGCCCGCAATGCATTTCATTATATGATTGCTTTTTAACTATTCCACACAAAGAGGGAACATCTCTCATCTGAATGCACGATTCTTCTGTTTTAGGATATGATGGCCCCTGGATGGCAGCAATACAAAACCAGCGAAGCTAGAAAGAAAGGAAGGAAGGAAGGAAGGAATAAAGAAAATATATGGCTATCACATTTGTGTTATGACTGTAAAAATTATGAAAATGATAACAAAGCAATGTTTCATGTGTGCATTTATGCATATGTGGGTGCTGGATCCCCAGTATTCACTTCAGGCTGTGGTATAAAATACCCCTTTCTGGATCCTATTGATGGTTCAATGGTTAAGAATGCCTCCTGCATTTCCAGAGGACCTGAGCTTGATTCCCAGCACACAGCCTGGGAAGTTCACAATCACTTGTAACTCTAGCTACACACACACACACACACACACACACACACACACACACACACACACACATACACACACACACACACTCACACATGCACACACACAGAGCATTAAACAAACCAAACCAAACCTCACCCTTTCTATAGTCTTTGTTTAGTGGATGTTAAGAGGGTGACTTGCGGTTCACCTCAAGCCACAGGGAGCTGTCGTGCAGAGATCTCTGCATCAGGCTAGAAACAATGCCAAATCTCTTACTAGAGGTAGAGTCGGGTTATGCAGAAGGGTTGCCTAGGAATGGTAAAGGATGTCCCAGTAGGCTTTAGTGATCTACTAGACACAGCCTGGAGACACCAGAGAAGGGAGTATCAATTGATGAGTAGCCTGGATCAGATTACTCTATGAGGGAATTGTCTTGAATATTATTTTATATAAGAAAGCCCAGGCCACTGTGGGTGGCACATCCTTGAGCCGGTTAGACCATAGCCCAACTGAGCCAGTTAGCAGCATTTCTTGTGGGTTTTGCTGTTAGTGAGTGAGTTTTCCTGGTTGGAGCTAATGCTTTGTGGAATATGGAATGGGAAGCAAACCTGCATTCAGGTTCCTGGCTGGACTTCCCCTGTGCTGGAGTGTGAACTGAGATGGAAGCCAAACAAACCCCTTTCCCCTCCTCAAGTTGCGTTAGTCAGGATGCTTATCACAGCAACTAAAAGGAAACCAGAACAGTTAATGCAATGGAATGCAGGGAGAAGAAGAAGGTGAAAGGCAGGCAGGAAGGACAAGTACATAGACATCACGGGGACACTTTCAGGATGCATCACTCTGATAAAAGCGGACAGTTCCTTCCCCAGGTAGACACAGCCATTTTGTGCTGTGGATTTGCTGTCTGTAACACATTGCCACAGCTAGTCTGCACAGAGGTAGGTGGTGTGTGGCTTTGGTTCCTTAGGAGTTTTCAATCCACTAAGATGGGCAGATATTTAATTACTGACCTTTCTTTTGGCAAGGGAAGTTAAAATATGCTGCGATCAGAGACTCAGATGTACCATGATGCAAGGTGACAAGATGACTCGATTTTGACTCGAATGTCTTTATTAGGTAGATGCTATCAGCTGGGCCTTCAAGAAGAACATTACACCATGCTCCTAACGATGTCGAGAGGATGACATTTGTGAGGCTGAGAGAAAATGTTACAATTAAAATTTCATACGCATGTGTGTGCGCATGTGCGTGTGCGTGCGTGCGTGCGTGCGTGCGTGAGTGCGTGTGTGTAGTGCTTACTTGCAGAGGCAAGAGGAGAATGGGTTGTGTCCCTCTCTATGACCCTCTTGCTTAACCCTTTGAGGTAGAGTATCTCACTAAACCTGTGGCTTGCTCGTTTTCAGCTAGCCTGGCTGTCCAGCAAGTCCTAGTGATTTACCTATTTAAACACCCAACAACACCAGGGCTGTTAGCACACATGTGGACACAGCCAACTTATTTTGTGGGTATTGGGCTCCAAATTCTGTTTCTCATGCTTGCATATCCAAGACTCTTTACCCTCTGATCTATCTGCCCAGTCTCATTTTGTAATTTCTTTTAGAGCCATAGACCTCTCTAAGAAGCCAGAGAAATGCACTTATAAACCTGTACATAATTTACAATAATTTACTGAGATTGATGGGTTCTGTGGAGTCCTTTCTTGGATGACTGGACACTTGGTGCTGGGCCCAAATCACACAAGAGAGTGTTCGTACCAGCACAATGCTCGCAGAAGACAAGTAAGTGGAGGTCCTGAGGAGACCGAAGGTCAAATTCGGGTCCTGACCAATGGATGCCTCAAGGCCACTTCAAAGGTAATGGAAAGAAAACTAAGTTTGGAGTTGACAATAATGGTATCCATATATTATCACCTAATGAACAACCTTTGAAAAGAACACGGGTGTCGATGTGTATTTCAAGCTGTGAGGATTTCAAATAACCATGGCGGGTAGAGTGAAATGGATGGGGTTCTACAGAGAAAGACAGGAGAGGACATTGGACCTATTGGGCATGATCCTCATGGAATGCCTTTTTGGGGGGTGGGTGGGAGGGGAGTCATATCTATTTTGACCTTTCCATGTATTGCTCAACTTACAATTCTGTTCTTAGGGAGGTAGAGACAACTGATACGGGAGAGCATCCCGTCAGTTCCAGCCAGTCTTCTTTTATCCAGACGTCCCTAGGTGCCATGTTTTATTATTGTTTCCAGTGACTGTAATAAGACATCCTGAAGCTGCTGTAAGGAAGATGGCTCTTATGTGCGTCACTGTCCCAGTTACAGTCCATCATGGCAGGGAAGTCAGGCGGGATTTAAAAAAAATTTTTTTTATTATTATTAATTTATTCTTGTTACATCTCAATGGTTATCCCAACCCCAGGCAGGAATTTACAGCAGCCAGTTACACCATATCTATAATCAAAATCAGGAAACAATGAATCTATGAATGCGTGCCTATGCCCACCTGGAATTATGCATTCTTTTTTAAAATTTTTAATTAGTTTATTCAGATTACAACTCAATTGTTATCCCATCACTTGTATCTTCCCGTTCCTCCCTCCCTCCTTCCCTCCCTCCTTCCCTCCCTCCCTCCCTCCCACTTTCACCCTATTCCCCTCCCCTAGGTCTAAGACAGAGGGGGATCTCCTCCCTCACTATATGGCCATAGGCTCTCAAGTCTCATCTTGGTAGCCTGCTTATTCTTTCTTTGAGTGCCATCAGGCCTCCCCACCAAGGGGAGGTGGTCAAATATGAGGCACCAGAGTTCATGACATGCCCGCTCTCTACGTAACTGTGGAGAATGTCCTGTCCATTGGGATTCTCACATGGTTCAGGATCCATGCCTAGAGAATGGAACCGCCTACTATGGATTGAGTCTTCCCACATCAATTCATTTTATTAAGACAACCCTGCCCCTGACAACCATGTCCACAAGCCTGTTTTAATAATACCTCATCCAAGCTCTCTAACCAGTTGGGTCAAGTTGATAAGATTATTACTGGATGATCATGTTATCCATCCAGCTGGGTATATAACCAGGTTCTAGCCTATTCACCCACTCTCTTTCATCCTCCTGGATGCTCCTGTTCTGTCACATGTTATCCCCCACCTTTGTTTTTGGTATCTAGACCTCTGATACTTTCCCATACCCTTAACTTCTTTTTATTTCCCAAACCTCCACTTCTAGCCATTCTCTGGCATCCAGGTGAGGATCACTAACCCTATTTATCTGGGTCCAGCCGCATTACTATGAGCCGACATGTCACATTCATTCTTTATCTACGGGTTTTTCTATTGTTGGACACCTTGGTTGGTCCTATAATTTAGCTATTCTGAGCAGTAATGAAATGAACACGAATGTGCGAATATCTCTCTGTGTTATATTGGCATGAAATCATTTGGGTAAATGTTACTTACTTTTCCTGAAGCCACAAGAGTACAACCTGAAATAAACATGGATGTACAAATGTCTCTGGGATATGTTGACATGAAGTCTCTTGGGTGAACATTACTTATTTTTCCAGAAGCCGTAAGGGTACAGGATGCATATTCGATTAACAGATAATAGAATGAGTAATAGATGGATGGCAGTGTCTTCAGAGATGAAAAAAATCTAGACATTTAATTATCATCTGCTAGTTTTTACATGACCAGGCAGTGGCTAGATCCCTTGAGAGATCTCAGTATCTGTACCAATAGACACCATGACCTCTCTGCTTTTCCTTGGAAATTCCAGTCAGTCTCCAAGCTCAGGCCTTGGCCTTGTTAGGGCAGTTTTATGCAATGATCTTCTTTTTGGTCTTCAGGGATCACCTCCTTCCCTAACTACTATGCTGACAGCCCCACCATGCTGTAAGCACATTCAGAGTTTTGTTTGTAGCCTTCCTGCTATGTTCATTTCCTGGAAAAAAAATTTTTGTTCATATGTCCTCTAATCACTGTTAGTCTCCCATTAACATGCAAATTTTATTTATACTGACCCTTTCTTTGGGTTATTTGTCTTCAGTCTGGAGAAGTACTTTGCACACATGCTGTGATGGTTGTTTTAAAAAAAAAAGAAACTTTTTACTTTACTTTTACTAATATATATGTGTACCTCTGTGAATATAATATGTCATATATATGACATATATATGACACACACATATGCACAAATTGGCCATAACAAGGCTTCAGATTCCCTGGAGCTGGAGTTACAGGCAGTTGTAATTAACTCCAAGTGCCTGCTGTGGGTGCTTGGGACTAAACTCAGGTCCCTTGGAAGAACACGTGATCTTGCTTCCCTGCTGAGCCATCTCTCCTGCACTATGTCAGGATTAATCTTGATTATCAAAACTAACTGAATCTGGAATCAAAAGTTGGCTTCTAGGAATTTCCAGGCTGGAGTTACTGAGATGAGAAGACCTTTCTCCAGAATGGACAACACTGGCAGACCGGATGTCCGGGGGAAATGCCATGCTGCCTAACTGCACTCCCTCTCTGCTCCTGAGCTCACCTATTTCCTTGTTGTTTTGAGGGTGCTGCTCCTCCTGTTGCCATCCTTTGAGAGCAGAAGCCATCTTCCTGGCTTTCCAACTTTGATTACAGCAGCTCCCCTAGGATCCTCCAGGCCTTCAGTACTAGTTGGACATTTGAAACCACAGCCTCACAGATGGAAGCTGTGTTTATGTGTTCTCAGCCTCTCTAGTATGGATGGCTGCTCTTAGCCTCCTCAGCCCCTGTCATGCACACCAACCCAATAAATTCCCATTGATAAAACATACACATTCTATTGGGTTTGCTTTTATATAGAACCTTGGCTAATACATGTCCCCTCAATTTATTGAGTGGATATACATACATAAATGCATGTTTATTGGGAAAGAAACTGATAAGTCCTTTATTCTATTGTCACTGCAACTTCCTGTGATGGTGACCTGGGTGGGATAGCCTACACACTATTGCTTGGCTTTTTGTTCACCTCCTTTTTTCTGAATGTTCTGAAACCATTTATTGTATTTCCCACTTATTTATTTTGCAGATAATGTGGATAGTTTTGAAATCCTGTGTGAAAAACACCTTGATAAAAACCTCAGATTAAAACATGCTTAGCTGTGTTTTCTTCACAGCCCAGAAAAACCATTATCCTGGCAACTCTGCTCCTTGAAACAACATAAAGTTGGGAAATGTCAGCTTCTGATGAGTTATTCAGAGGTTTTTAAAAAAAATTATAGTTGTTGGATGTTGTCATGAAAGGTCTCTAGGGTTATCTAATTCAGATCTCTCATTTAGCAGGTGGACAAATTACAGGCAGAAAGGTCAGGGATGGTTGGTGACTGGATGTCTGATAGCAGCAGGAAAACATCAAGGACAGTGGCCTCCTGACCCTGAGTTCAGGGTTGTTTCTTTAATGATGCATGTTAGTAAATAGGGAAATGGTGTTATTTTTGTTGTTTTATTGATCTAAGTTAAGGCAGCATCTATGCCAGCTATAGACCTTGACAACAGAGATTCAGAATCACAACAAACGAAAAGATGAGCTCTGATGGGCTCCTGTAAACACTCAAACCTTCATGGGATATGCCTACTCAACACACATCCATTTACGTAGCATTTACTATTTCCACACGCACAGATAACTCAATATTTATTTCTAGGACTTGGAAACCAGAATGTAATAAGGAATCTAATATGTGTGATTTGTAATAGATTTACTTTCACAATCAGGTGGATACAAAACCTTAATCAACACGTAGAATCTCAGTGCTGTTGCAATGAAGAAAGCCTATTCTGTGAGTGCTCTGCTTCAGACACAAGTTGATTTTTAAAAAGCACTTTTCACAAGCCAAATTCTGTTAAATATGAATCAGTTTTATGGGTACGAAGCCATAAAAGTGAGTGTACTTTATTTTAGTTTTATTTATTTTTAATTAGTTAATTTATTTATTCACTTTAAATCACAACTGTATCACCTTCCCCCCTCTTCTCCTGGCCCCACCCCACCTCCCTCTTCCCCAAATCATTCCTGCACACTGCTCAGAAATGGAGAGTCCCCGCCTCCACCAGCCCAGCCCAGCACATCAAGTTGTATCAGGACTGAGTATTTCCTCTACCGTGATGACTTGGCAAGACTAGGAGGAAGAGATCAGAAAAGCAGTGTCAGAGACAGACACTGCTCCCTTTACTAGGGGACCCACATGAAAACCTAGCTGCCCATCCACTTTAACCAAGGCTTTATTTTAATTTGTATAACTTTGCCTATCATGCATTATTTACTATTGACAGCAAAAATGATCTGGACCAATCAAAATCTAATTTATCTAGGATTCAGAAATAGTAAGATAATTTATGTTCTCTTTTACCAATACTGTGAGTGCAGTGCATGCCAGTGAACATATTGTGCGGCTGAAAGTTTCAGTTATTGTGGGCTAAGCTAATAAGGTAAATAAAAAGGCAGTGTTGACCCTTAAGAAGGAGTTCATCTAGGAGATGATGGGAGAGTTTCTAGGAGGTAGTGCTCACCACGCCCTTCCATGTGCTTATCGGTGCCTTCACCCTTCTGAATATGTCATAGGTTGTAAAGAGATAAATAGTTAACTTAGGGAAAAGATGCATTTGAGTTTGTAGGAATAGAAAAAATTAAAACTTTGTGTGTTCATGTCTGTGTGAGAATGTAGGCACATATATGCACATGCATGTGCTGGTCAGAGGGTGATGTCAGGAGTCTGCCTCAATTACTTCTCCATCTTCCTTTTTGAGACGAGGTCTCTCTCTGACCTTGGAGATTACTGATGTGCTAGACTGGCTGGCCAGTAAACCTCAGAGATCCTCATCCCTCCATCCTTGGGATTATGAGTGTACACCACTAGGCCTTGATTTTTAACATGGATGCTGGTGACTTCTGTAGAAGCGTGTTAGCAAAAGATTCATCTCCCCAGCACCCAGAATGGAGATTTTAGATTTTGGCTTTACTTTCTTCTCTTTCTAAATAGTCTCAATCATCCGCTCATATGTGGAACATTCTTTTTCAGTCAGTGTCTTCAATCAGCATTCTTTACTCCCCTCCATCTTCACGTTTTCTCTATGTTTCTTTTGCATTTAATAAAAGAATTTCAGTGATTTACATTTTCTGTCAGATTTAATAGGTGGAAATAGAACGCTACCTATAATTTCTGTAGCAACCAACCCCATGAAGTCAGACAGAAAAGAAGGCAGACAGACAACCTTGCAATTTTACTGTTTTGTTTGTTGATGTTTTTGAAAGTAATGGATCAAATGCTATGATCTATATCAGGGATAGAATTATTTTCTGTAAAGGGAAAGATCATAACGATTTTGGTCACCAAGAGATTCTTTTGTCATTAAATTTCTTTCTTCATAATTTAGTTCAATTTTAATTATTTATGTATGTCTGTATATGTGTATGTTGGAATGTGTGAGTGTATGTGTATGATTCCCTGAGGGCATGTGCCAATAGAGGCCATAAAAAGGTTGGTGGATCCCCTAGACCTGGAGTTAAGGGCATTTGCATTCGGCTTGGTGTATGTTCTGGGAGCCAAGCTAAAGTCCTAAGTAAGATTAGTACAATTCTCAATTACTGATCCATGTTTTCAGGTGGGTTAATTTTATAATTACTAGCATCTGTAGACACTAAGCACACAATTTTTATGGCCAAACTCCAGTAAGATTTTATTATTACAGCAGCAAGCAATGGCTCACCTTTTGTCTTTGTGCTTTTATTTTCAAAATTCTGTTCTTTGGTACGACACTTTCTTAGAACAGAGTATGTGTCAGGATGCAAGTATTAGGCATGAGGAGAAGCCTGTAAATATTGTTAGAAATCCCCAGCTTTGTTTAACAAATATTTATTGATCCAGGTGATATTTCAGGAGATCAGCAAACAAACCACATGAAAATCCTTGCCTAGGTCAAAGACTTCTTGATGAGGGAACTTTTAAGCCCCTCCTCTAGCTGAGTATTGATACCTAGAACAGCTTTGGTAGAGGGACCAATGAGGCCCTACTATTTCTGGGGATATCTGGTAGTGCTAATGTGTAAGTTACCCATGTTCCAGTAAAACAACCCTCACCCATGCCCATGGATGTGATCACTGTGTCACCAAAATTCAATGCCATGAACATATAGAAGAGGGACTGGTTGAGAAAAGCACAGGGAGTTGTAGGGCCAGGAATAGAGTTAAAGAAGGTTGTAGGGGATAAATATGATCCAAATGCATTATATACACAAATGAAAATGTCATACTGGAATATATTATTGTGCATACTTAACATATATTTAAAGTACATACTAGATCAGAGTTACTGATTCGTGATGGCTGATGAACAACATGATATACAAATCAACACACTTATTATTATTTTAAACTGGCTAGTTTTGTGTCAACTTGACACAAGCTAGAATTATCAGAGAGGAAAGAGCCTCAGCCTAGGAAATGCTTCCATAGGATTCAACTGTAAGGCATTTTCTCAATTACCAGGCAATGGGGAATGTCCTGGCCCATTGTGGATGGCACCATCCCTGGGACAGTGGTCTTGGATTCTATAACAAAGCAGGCTGAGAAAGGCATGTGAAGCAAGCCAGTAAGCAGCACCCTTCTGTGGCCTCTGCCTCAGCTCTTGGCTCCGGGTTTCCTGAGCCTATGGCCATTTGTAGGTTTACCACGCTTCAGAGGATGACCTCCCTCCTCCCAACATACATTTATAAGAGGGCAGCGCTAATTTCAGTTCGTGTATAAATAGAAGACATGAAATCGAAAGAAAGACAGGTTGGGGGAGTACAGAGCAAGACGGAGGGAGGAAACAGGAGAATATACAATCAGATTTCATTGTATATGTTTGGCATTCTAAAAAACAAAAAACAAAACCAGAAATGGACTGAGGTAGAAGCTTGATGACAAATATATTAGTATTTGAGAGGAAAAACAAGACAGGGAAGATAGAAAACCCCAACAGGGAGAAGAGAGATGGAGGAGAAGGTAGAAAATTGTGGGCTGGAGAGAAGGCTCAGAGGTTAAGAGTACTGTCTGCTCTTCTAGAGGTCTTCAGTTCAACTACCAGCAACCACATGGTGGCTCACAACCATCTATAATGTGACCTGATGCCCTCTTCTGACCTGCAGGTGTACATGTAGACCACTATGTGCATAATAATAAGTAAATAAATCTTTTTAAAAAGGAAAGAAAATTGTGCCTTTTGCAATGGAGGTTGGCAAACTATGTGGTGGAAAGGGATGGTACTTCGTAAAGGTTGAGAAAGGTCAGAGCACCAGGAAAGTTATGCTCAGGCTCAGGCCAGTATCTAGAAGAAAGAGACACAGTTAGAAAAGGAAAAAGTTATACTTTAGGAGGTAGAACTCAGAAAAGCAGCTACGCAGACAGGCTTAGCATTGACGATCTATAAACTGCTGTATCAATGAAAAAAATTCTAGGGCATATAAGTGCATTATCTCATTGAGGGAATAATTATTCTGCCCACTGCCATAGCATGTCTTCAGGTGAATCATCTTTTCACGGAGAAAGACTCCTGGGCAGGTAATTGTCAGGCCCAGCTGGATTAACTGGTTAGGGAGGGGACAATAGTATGCAGTATTATAAACTTTGGAGCAGATTAGAATGTCATGTTTTTCTCAGGGTTGGAGATAGAGCCTTTTTTTTTTTTGACCAGGAGGACTAAGGAAAGATGGTTGTGATGTTTTCCTTTCTACTGTTACCAGATAAATGGGAGGTAGAACCCAAAACTGACTGTGAGTGAGGTTTCATCCTCAGTTGTTTCTAATGCTACTAATCCTTGTGTAGTTAGTCATTTACCATCAGCATGCCAAATGGTCAGTGGCAACTCAAAGGGTGACATGTCCACTTCTATGACACAGCTTTGAGTGAGGAGTGGGCATGGGGCGAGGCTTGAGAGCACACAGTGAATATGAGCGTACTCAGTGTTTCCCAGCTTCTCTCCTTGTGGGTTTTCAATCTTTCCACTACTTCCTTAAGCTAGTTATTGGATTGAACTCTCTAAGTGAAGTTGTTAGAGTGTTTCTTTTTCTTCCCGAATTGGCTTCTTACTGACACAATTCCAAGTTCAAGAGCGCAGAGAAGAACTATTATTTCTCAGCCTTCTTCAAAATCCTCCGGGTGATGTCCCAGTTAAGATACTTTTATCTGAAGTCGAGAGAAATCTGAAGAGTTGACTTCAAGGGCAAGAAAAATGGGATTGGTTATGGAAGGTGTCCTTGGAGGGTTATACAGTAGCTCATCAAGCTCAGCACGGAGAGGTCATCAGATGTCTCTGGGGCACAGGGTTAAGGTTTGGGAACTTGCAAATGAAAATAGTCAGCGTGATGATTGATACCGACTGTGAACCCCACAGGATCTGGAATTCCCTAGAAGACAAATCCTTGACATGCGGGTGAGGAAGTTTCTAGATTGAGTTCATTGAGATGAGACTATTCACCATAAATGTGGACAGCAACATCGCATGTGGTGAGGTCCAGGACTGAAGAAGAAACACTAAGCATCCACCTCTGGGCTTTCTGACCGTGGATGCGAATCATGGGCAACCACCTCATGTTCTGCATCTTCTGTCATGGCACACTGTACCTTTGAATTGAGAGGCAAAAATAAATCCTTCCTTCCTTAATTTGCTGGGTTTTATTGTTGCTGTTGTTTTGTTTTGTTTGTTTGTTTGTTTGAGGTACCTTGTCACAGCAACCAGAACAGTGAGTGATGCAGCTGGAAACAAGCATGCATGCAGGGTTTTGTGCATGTCTCATCGGTTTCTTTATATGTGTAACTCTGTTTCTGCAAACTGATACTCTGTTTCAGGAGTAGAAGCCTGCCTAAGATTGTGTCCTGCAGCCCCAGATAACCATCCATGGGGGAAGAATCCTTCTGGGACAAAATCAGTAGGTCAGTTTGATTTTTCTATTCTCAGAAGAGAAATGGTTTGAGCAGAGTTCTTTCTCCTTATTGTTGTCTGGGGGCAGGGAACCTGAGTCCAGACACACCTTCCCAGTTCCCAGAGTTCTGAGGAGTAGAGACAGGGAAGATAGGGCTCCTGGAGGCCTGAACCCACTGTCTCAAGTACAGGCAGCTCTGCTTCCCCGGGAGAAATGTATTAGCCAGAGACACATTGGCTTATGATATGCTACATAAGTCAGGCAGATAGAGTGCACAGATTTATTTGTTTTTGGTGTGTGTGTGTGTGTGTGTGTGTGTGTGTGTGTGTGTGTGTGTGTGTATACGTGTCCATAGTATGATACATGCACTACACATATAATACAGCAGAGCATCAAAGGCCTGCTGTATTGTTCTTTACTTTATTCATTTCAGACAGGATCTATCACTGATCCTGGATCCAAGCTGATGGCCAGTGAGCCCCAGTGATCCTCCTGTCTCTTCATAGCTCTGGGATTACAGATGCTTGTTTAATCTAATGCACAACTGATTTTTCATATGGGCGATGGGGATTTGAACCCATATTCATGTGTGGACATAGTAAGTGCTCTCATCCACTGAGCCTTCTGTCAGCCCTTTCTAAATATATTAAGTGCTTCATCAACATCTTTGCTTTGGCTCTTCACAATTCTGCAGAACAAGTAACGTCACCTCTGTTTCATGGAAACCAAACAAGAACAGGGCTCCTTCCTTCCAATGTTCTTAACTTTAAGCCAAGAAGGTGACAGCGAAATTTTCTGTATCTTGTGGATCTGCCCTTGTCATCAGTTAAAGTACTTAGGATGCTATAAACAGCCTCTTAACTGCTGAAGTTGTAAGTCTAACCAGTGACAGTAGATAATAACATCACTGTCACCAGCTGCTAGGAAGTCTTGAGAGATTGACAGGCAGATCACATTGTCTATCACAGAGATTTGAATGTAAACAGAAAGAGTGATTATGTAGGATGCTGGGAAGAGGGAAAAGAGAACAGAAAACCTGGATGGGAGACCATAAGCAACAAGTTCCCAGGGTGGGGCTGGAGAGGTGGCTTATGAGTTAGGATCATTTACGGTTCTTCAGAGAAACGTAGTTTAGTTCTCAGCACCTATATCTGGCTCCAGAAGATCCTATATCCTCTTCTGGCATCCTTTTCTCATGCACTCTTGCACACACACACACACACACACACACACACACACACACACACATACACACACACACATATACATACACACACACACACTGAAAAAAAGATCAAAACGATTCCCAGTGTTGATGCTCTCAGTTTTCCTTGTCTGCCTTTAGGCTTGTGGGCTGCCACTCTGTCCTGTGCAGAGACCAATCTAATTAATGCCTTAAGGCAGGGTAAAGGACATTCCCAGCTTTCCTGCTTGTTACATGAAATTTCCTGATGAGAACTAAGTGAACATTAACCTGTAGCAAGTGTGCACTATACTATGTAACAACACATTTGCTGAACATATACTTACTGAGTACCCAACTGTAAGAACAATGGCTGCTCTTCTACTCACCCCTGGCAATCAAATACAGGGCAATGGTAAGAACTAGAAGTGTTCCAGGTCTTCTTTATGTTGGGCTTTGTTCTGAAGGTTTATGTGCCCTAGCTAATACCATCCCCACAACACACTGAGGCGTGTAATATTTATCGTCCGTCCATCCATCCATCCATCTATCCATCCATCCATCCATCCACCAATCCATCCATTCATCTACCCATCCATCCATGCATCCATCTATCCATCCATCCATTCATCCATCCACACATCTGTCTATCTATCTATCTATCTATCTATCTATCTATCTATCTATCTATCTATCTATCTCTTTTATCATTCTATTTTATGGTATATATTTTCATTTTCCGTATTGTGAGAATATTAAAAATAAAATAATATGGCCAGAGTGAGAAATTTTAGGAGCGACTGAAAACCAAGTCACTTATCTCAGGCCCAGTACAAAATTATAAGTTTAAAGCAAAATCTACTTTTTAATAGTATGAAGATCACAGAGAAAGGGTAAAATACAGCCAGGTGTCAAAAACATCAGTTCTAGCCCCTGTACAAATCAGGTATGGCTTGTGGAATATTTCTGTGTGGCTCTGGGCTGAGAATGATGTTTGCATTTTGAAAGAATTAACAAAAACCAGGTTCAACAAAGAACCATATGTGGCCTGTAAACTCTCAGCTGTGCTACGCTGACTCTTCAAAGAACACGTTTTCAGGCTTTACTTTACCCAGTGCGTGCTAGATCTGTGCTGTGCAAGGGCAAGGCCAAGATCACAGGCATCCTATTCCTCCACAGACACTCTTAATGTTATGAACAGGGCCCCTCTGATGCTGGTTTCCAGGTTTTCTTTCCAGCTTCGCCCCCCCCCCACCATTATTAAAATTCTTATTTATCTTTCCTTGGCTTGGAAGAGTTTCTAATATTTAGTGAATTATGGCAACAATAGTTTTTGCATCCCTGGAAAGTATTTTCCAAATGCTTTTCTATCTCCTTTCATGAGAGACTTATGGAAGATTTGGGGGATAGAAGGACCTATAAGGGACAGGAGACCAATGGAGTCAACAAATCAAGGCTGGGGTGGTGTTGTTGCTGCAGATACTGATGCACCAAGCAAGGACCATCCATGGTGAGTAACTGGACACCCTGCTCAGATGTAGTTGATAGGCAGCGTGGTCACCTTGTGGGTCCCATAATATGGGGAGTAGGGACTACCTCTGTCATGGACTATGGTGCCCACTTATTGATCACTTCCCCCTGCTAGGGCAGCCGTAAGGCTACAGAGGAAGAAGATGCAGGCAGTCTAGATCAGACTTGATCAGCTGAGGCCAGCTGATAGGGGAGGAGGGCCCACACTTTCTGAGGACTAGGGGAAACAGGGAGGGACATGAGGGAGAGAGGTTGGAACCAGAAGGAGACAAGGGAGGGAGCTACAATCAGAATGTAAAATGAACAAATTAAAAATTAAATAAACAAAAATAAATAAAAATAAAATGAGAAAATAATAAATAAGGCAAAATAATCTGTCTTAAAAAAATCAACAATTGGGTAAGCTCTGATGCCAGTCTTCTGGCATGTTTGGGCAGGAGCCTGGCAATGCATTTCTCCAGGTTTTACTCTTCCTTTAGTCATTCTAGCCAACGGTTCAAATTCTGGGGCAAAATTCTGGCAAGATCCACACTAAAGAGAACAGAAATTAACCACCTAGTGGGGTTTCCGCTGTAAAATTCTTTAATTAAACCTCTGAGGTGTTTATCCTATGGGTGCTTAGGGTACAAACCCAGGACCCTAGATTCTCAGGGAATAGACGTCCCCATTCCAGCCATTGTAACTATGATGTCGATGAGCTTTACTTGACTTTGGGGGATAAAAACTTATCTCAGAGTAGATTTTTTTCCTTAGTTATAAAAAAAGACTGATACTGTTGGCAGTCCACGCTGCACACATTGATCAGTCCACTTAATTTCCTGGCCATTCTTTTCCATTCTGGCATTAAGACTTGACAGGAATGACACCATGGAGACTAGAAGTCAACCATCCAGGCTTCATCATGCTTTCTTTCTTTAGCTAGTTCATTGAAAGTGGTGAGTGTAAGGGAGACCATTGAAGGGTTTTATGATCCTCTAGGAAATTTAAGATCTGTGCAGCACAGTGATGTCCTTCATACTCACAAATACTGGGCAGTTTGACATAGTGTTGCTGGATAAGCCTAAGTGTTATACAATCTGGAAAGCCCTTTATGAACTGTAACATCTAATGTACTGACTTTAAGCTGATCATAGAGAAACAATGATGGCCTTTGTCACTTTGTCAGTAGAGCCTGACATAATGGACAGATGGACATCAAGGGGCAAAGAAGTCAATAAACCATGGCTATTTGTCACTAGCAAGGCAACGTTGAGGTCCAAGAATGGAGATGGTAATTAGCACTTTCGTTGGCAATGGCATATGACACATGGACACTTCTTTATTCCTTTTCCTTTAAATGTTGCCAGATAGACATAAAACACAGAAATCACTACAGGTTTCTGGTGCAGAGAGGCAGTCAACCCTTGCAACTTGGCTATACTTATTTTTAAATAGGTTGCAATTTTTTTCCAATTCAGAATCACTTGAATTTTCAGTTTTTTTCCAAAATGAAACTATATGGCCAGTGATAATATGGCAAATGATCCCCTAGTTTATTTGTTAAAAGCCATTCAAATTGTCAAATCTGTAGTAAAGAGTGAGGAAAATAAGACGAAGGTACTGAGAGGTTCAGTGGGTTACCCAGAGTCATGCAGCTAACTTAGCCAGTCCTAGGAGGATGCAGATATCACAGTGTTCAACACTCATTAGGCACCAAACCTGAGGAATGTTTATTAATAATTCACTTATAATGTCTGTGTCCATCCTCATGGAAGGATCTAGTGACCTTGGAATGTGGGATGAACTTATGGAGACCTAAGTACAGTATTTGGGTCAATATCTGGGGAGCCTTTGGCCAAAGGAAGACGTGACAGTTATAGAAGACAGGCTCAGATTTCAGCAGGGTGGAGGGATCTTAGTGACGTGCGGGCAAATTACCAGATACTTGGTTTGAGAATAGGTGTTTATGTTAGAGAGAAATGGGTAGAAAGAAGATGGAGGGAAAGGTAGAGAGGAAGATGGAAATGGAATGAAAAGGGGAAATAGAGGGAGAGAGAAAGAGGAAGATAATGGAAGAGAGGGAGAATGAGCAAGAAACAGGGACAGAGAGAAGGAAGTAAAGAAAGAGGAAGAAAGAAAAGGTGATAATGGAAAGAAGGGATGAAAAAGAGAGAAAGAGAAGGGAAGAAGTAAAGGGAGGAAAAAGGATGAAAGAAAAGCATGGAAAGGGCAGTGAACACACATGTGGTTGGTCCGCAGGACAGCAGCGACCACACAGTGACTTAAAGACTGAACTAAGAACAGTTCTGGTGGTCCCCAGGTGAGAGTGGTCCATGCTGTGTGGATCACTGGTGGGTCCAGGCTTGGGGCACCTGGATCATCCACAGACAAGTTCCTGGGTCCCTGCAGGCATGGGCGCAGGCTCCAAGGACTAACAGCATGCTTGGTGGGGCGCACAGCATCTGACCTGCAGTCTCAGATGGAGTGGTGGGCTACAAAACCACCAGCATCTGGGGCTTCTAGTCTAGTGGAGACTTCAGTCTAGAAAACAAGTGGATTTGATCCCAAGTCACCCAGCCAGTCCACAGAAACTTCCTGGGTCCACACAGGCAGGGGTGTGGGCTTCAAGGACTAATCTCATGCCTGGCAGGGCACATAGCATCTGCATCCAGTACCTCAGAAGGAGCTGTAGGCTAAAAATCACCAGTGTCTGAGTCACCATAGTGTAGAACACAGGTAAATCTGACATCAGGCTACCCAGCTGGTCTATGGAAAGTTCTCAGGTCTGATCTCAGGTCACCCACCTGATCCCCCTGAAGAGTTCCCTGATCCCCACAGGTGAGGGGGTTCCAACCTATAGCCACTCACCTACAAGCTGTTCTCAAGCAAGTGAGGGACAGCAGAAACTACCACCAAATGCCAGAGATGGCAAGATGGTTAAAGACCAGTGTAAAAACACAAACAACAAAAGCCAAAATATTATGGCATCTCCAGAATTCAGTTATGCCAAAACAATCAGCCCTGGAAACACAAACACATCTGAAACACAAGAAAATGACATCAAATCTTTACTAATGAAGGTTATAATGGAAGAAACAAGTAAAACCATAAACACACACAGGAAGATACAGCTAAACAGATTGAGGCTCTTAGAGACGCAATGACAGACTGTTCAATAAAACTGTTCAATATCTGAAGATGAAAATGGAAACAATAATAAAAGCACATTCATGATGGTGGCATCGATCATACACTTTGTCTGATCACTGGGACAGCAGTGACTGCTCAGCTACCTAAGGACAAAACTAAGAACTACAAAACACCAGTGCCGGTGTTTTCCAGGAGAGAGGGATCCACACTGTGTAGAACATGGGTGAGTCCATCCTCTGTACCACCCTGCTAATCCCCAGAAAAGTCCCTGGGTGTGTGTGCAGACTCCAAAGTCTAGCCACTCACCTGTATGTGTGTGGTACTGCACTCTCCAGGTATCAGACTGAATTGGAGACTACAAAACACCAGTGTCCACTGTCTTTCACCTGAGGAAGCTGGCAGGGCCACCAGAGCAGCTCTCTGCTCAGATACCTTCAACCTGCTTGCCGGCTGCCAGACCCATCTAGGTCAGAAATAGTGAGCAAGCAGAGAGTGAACCCAGAGGAGGTGACTTGGGCACAGATCCAAAGCCCCGTTTGTCCTCCACCCCAGGGAGGCCGGACTCTTGCAGATCTGTGTTCGGATATCTTTCTGCTTTTACTCAGCAGCCAGTCCCAACTAAGTTAGAAACAGCAAGCATGCAGAGACTGAACTCAGAGGACATGACTTTTTCAGTTATCTTTCTGTCTGCTTCCCACCTGACTTTGCTACCTGTGTCAGGAAGAGCAAGCAGGCAGAGACAGTGAACCCACAGGAGGTGGCTTGTATGTGAGACCAAAATCCTATTGTCCTCCACCCAGGAGATGTTGGCCCCATGCAAATCTTTGCCCAGTATCTTTCTGCTTGCTCCTCAGCTGCCAGGCCCACCTAAGTCAGAAACAGCAAGCAAGCAGATACTGAACCCAGAGCACGTGACTAGGGTGTGGGTCCAATGCCCTATTGTCCTCCACTGGGGGGCAGGCCAGCTGGCCAAATGAAGTAGTTCTCTGCTTGGATATCTTTCCATCTGCTCCCCAGCTGCCTGGCCCACCATGGTCAGAAACAGCAAGTAAGAAGAGACTGAACCAGGAGGAAGTAAATTGGATTCAGACTATAAGCTGTAAGATGAAAAAAACCTTTTCTTCTTCAAGTTGCTTTTGGTCATGGTATTTATCACAGCAATAGAAAATAGATTATGGTATTAACATATACATAAATGAAAATAACATCTTTTAAAAATACAAGTGTCAGGCTGGGATGTGATGGGCGCATGCTTTTAATCCCAACACTCGGGAGGTAGAAGCAGGTGGATCTCTGTGAGTTCAAGGCCAGCCTGGTCTACAAATTGAGTCCAGACCAACCAAGACTACACAGAGAAACTCTGTCTCAAAAAAAAAATGCAAGTGTCCAACATTGAAGTCACTCACGTTTGGGTTTTATTATGTGATTATTTTTATTTGTTTTTTTAAATTTTATTAATTTATTCAGATTACAACTCAATTGTTATCTCCTCACTTGTATCCCCCCATTCCTCCCTCCCTCCTTCCCACTTTCACCCTGTTCCCCTCCCCTAGGTCTGTGACCGAGGAGGACCTGCTCCCCCACTGTATGGTCATAGGCTATCAAGTCTCATCTTGGTAGCCTACTTATTCTTTCTTTGAATGCCATCAGGCCTCCCCACCAAGGGGAAGTGGTCAAATATGGGGCACCAGAGTTCATGTCAGAGTCAGTCCCCACTCTCCACATAACTGTGGAGAATGTCCTGTCTACTGGGTAGATTAGAGTAGGAGCTCAATGTTTACTATTGTCTTGTCCTTGGTTAGTGCAATAGTTTGAGCAGACCTCCCCTGGGCCTCGATCCACCCATCACGATGTTCTTCTTGTAGGTTTCTGGGACCCTCTGGGTCCTTCTATTTCCCCATCTCCTATATTTCTTTTACCTAGAGTCTCAGTAGGATGTCCTCACATCTATCCTAATCTCCTGGTAAGGGAAGACTTTCATTGGACACGCCTTTTGGCTAGTGCTTCTGGGTTAACTCACTCATTATGATTATCTCTAGTCCCATCCATTTATCCACAAATTTCAGGATTTCCTTGTTTTTAATAGCTGAGTAGTATTCCATAGTGTAAATGTACCACAGTTTTTTTAATCCATTCTTCAACTGAGGGACATTTAGGCTATTTCGAGGTTCTGGCTATTATGAATAAGGCAAAAACAATCCTATACAATAAAAGATCCTCTGGAGGAATTTCCATACCCATCTCAAGCTGTACTATAGAGTAACAGTAATTAAAACAACATGGCACTGGCACAGCAATAGGGAGGCTGATCAATGGAATCGAATTGAAGACCCAGATATCAATCCACACACATATGGTCACTTGATTTTTGACAAAGAAGCCAAATCTATTCAGTGGAAAAAGGAAAGCATATTCAACAAATGTTGCTGGTCAAATTGGATGTCTACATGTAGAAAAATGCAATTGGATCCATATTTGTCACCATGCACAAAACTCAAGTCCAAGTGGCTTAAAGACCTCAACATAAAATCAGAGATACCAAATCTTTTAGAAGAAAAAGTGGGCAAGAGCCTGGAACACACTGGCACAGGAGACAACTTCCTAAACAGAATACCAACAGCCCAGGCCTTAAGGTCAACAATTAATAAATGGGACCTCATAAAGCTGAGAAGCTTCTGTAAGGCAGGAGACACTGTCCACAGAACAAAGTGACAGCCTACAGACTGGGAAAAGGTCTATTGTGTAATTCTTAACTGGCTAATATGACATTTAAGGTACCACTTAGGTGGCATGTCCTTGCCTTAACACAAAACAGAGAGTAGGGAGTCTTTATTATCCTGCAGCAAGATAGAGCTCTCTGACCCAGGATGCTCCAAAAATACAACCAGAAGAGACACAATGAGACTGAGGATCAGCAAGGGGTATGTCGAGAGCTGGAGAAAGTCACCATGTAGTGACAGCACCTGCTGCACCAACTGAAGCGGGTACAGAATCTTCAGAGGTTTGTTGTATCACAAGAAATGGTAATAAAGAAAGCAGAACGTAAGATGGCAAAAAGAATAGGCCATGTTCAATAGGATGGCAGAAGCCAGGAATGATGTATGTTTGTCACATATGTTTAGGAGGACATACGTGATTTATATGTATATATGAGGACAACTTTGTGTGTCAGTGGTAGCACTGTATTTTGTTTTACAGAGTCTTGTCTTTGTCACTGTGTTTGTCAGACTAGCTGGTGCAGTGGATGTAAATGTGTTTTCTTTTCAAGTGCGGGATGTGAAACGGACTTGTGTGAGGGTGTGTGGTGTTTGTCCACGGGAAACAGACTTGTGAGAGAATTAGTGATGTTTGTTCACTAGAGGAAGGACTGCTTCTTGTGGGACCTAGTGTCGATTCTGAGACTGTGTGTGTGTGTGTGCCCAAAACTAGAAAGCATGAAGGCTCTTGTTCTGGCTGCTGGTCCAGATTCTAGCCGGTGCAATTGCAGTCACCTTTGCTGAGTTGCTGGTTTGCTGTTTAACAGGTGTGCTGAAATCCTGACTACGAAGAGTGGAATCACTCCAAGGAACTCAGTCTAAAAAGGTCTACTTCTCCTCTTCCCATTAGCCTCTTCGCTCTCCTATCTAGGGTAGGTGGGTTGGGTTTGCTGGCCAACAAGCTTCCAGAGCATCCCCTGTCTCTGCCCCCCCATCTCCCTGTAAGAGCACTGGATTATAGGCATGTGGGCGTGGCTTTATGTGGATTCTAAGGATCCATAATTGGGTCCTTACACTTGCAAGGAATGTGCTTCACACACTGCCATCTTCCCAGGCCCGAATGCCTCGTAATATAGGGGTTTTCAGGAATTTGAGGGCTTATGCACTGGTGGTTTCTAAAAATGAACCAGAAAACTGAGCAGAAACATTGGTGTCCCACATGTGTCTGGAAGGAAGGCCAGGCCTGGGATGTTCCAGGTCCACGCACTGGAACTAGCACTGAAGGATGAACCAATGTAAAACTTACAGACAGAATAGAAAAGGCTGAAGAGATTCATGCAAGAACAAAACCAGAAGACTGAGAAGAGCAAGTTAAGTCGACACAGTCACTTACCACAGTGATTAAGGAAGTTCTAATTAAAAGCTCTCTGTAATTAGAAGTGCCTTGGAGATGGTTTATCGAGAGAGAAGTTTGAACTGTTACTGAGCTGACCACAGGCAGGAATTCAATGGTGTGCCTAACAAATGCACTCACTGCAAGGCAATTTATAGACTAGGGAAAAGAAAGAAAAGGAAATAAAATGGGAGGATTAAAAATCTGCAGGTTACAATCAGAAAGGGGAGCAGTTCCGCATTCCAGAGATGATGAAAGAAAGAATTACTATTGCTTCACTTTTGTGAGATGGGGCTGAGTGTGAGAAGCAGCATGTGGTCAATGCAGACTGCCCAAGCCATCTGTAAGGAACTCCCTGCCCAGGTCTCTCACTTTCACCTAGGTCATTCCTTAACTGAAGGTCATTACTTGGCATAGCAAGGTCTCGGTTTCCAAGCCATGGCTGTGCTCCAGCCTACCCTGTCCAATGCATTAAGTAGTCACAATTTTCCTTGGTCTAATTTGATATCTGTGGCTGTGATAAAACACTCTGACCTAAAAGCAAGATGAGGGAAGGAAAGATTTGCCTGGCTCTCATTTCCAGTTCATAGTCTATCATTTATAGAAGCCAGGAATTCAAGCATTAACTTGGAGTAGAAGCCACTGGAGAATGCTGTTTGCTGGCTCCTTCTGGTTCCTGCTTAGCTGCCTGTCTCAATATAGTGCAGGCAGTAAATGGTGGACTGAGTTATCCGATACCAACTAGTAGTGCAGGCAGTCTCCTGCCAGTCCCAAACATGGCCACAATCAGATCTTGGCCATCCCTCAAATGAGACTCTCCTTTCATATGACAAGATGTGTCAGTTTAATCGTTAAACCTAGCTAGGACATAGACCTTTCTCTGCCTCTCAGGTGTCCTCGGTAGAGGCGGAACTGAGATTGCAAACACGTGTTTTCATGCCTGGTGGTTTACTGTAAGTTTAACTTCAGTTCTTTACGCTTGCAAGGCAAGGTCTTTACCACAAGCCTACCTATGCGGACCACGAGCACTCTCTTCTTCCATTTCTTGGGCTTCCAGGTACAGTAGATCTGGTTGATAAATGTTTTTATGTTCATGAAGTGAAACCCCAGGAAACAGAGAGGTTCACAGACTGGGTAACTCGCAGCAGGATCTGTGTCAAGTGGGAACAGTTGCCCTATGATGCGAAGTAAGAGAAAGAACAAGCAGGCTCCCAAGGTGACACTTGAGAGCCTATGACCATACAGTGGGGGAGGAAGTCCCCCTGGGTCATAGACCTAGGGGAGGGGAATAGGGTGAAAGCGGGAGGGAGGGAGGAACCGGTAGATATAAGCCAAGGGAAAACAATTGAAATGTAATCTGAATGTAAAAAAAAAAAAAAAAAAAAGACAACCCTGAGGCAGGAGCAATCACCTCTCATGACAGGACAGACTGTCACACCAACTGACACAAGTTCTACCAGACTTCAGCATAATCCTAGTTATCTGCCGGCCCAGCTGTGTATCCGTACTTTACTCTCCTCCTCTATAAAAACCTCTAAAAGTGGGGGGGGGCTTGGGGTCAACACAGAACATACCCAGACACCAAATTCTCAGCAGGAATTAGACTTATTACTCTACAACTGAGGCAGGCGTGTCTGCCCTTGGATCAGGCAAAGACATACAAGAGTAGTTTTTAAGGATGAGGGGGAGTCTGTGTCAGGATGAGTTGGCACATCTTGATTAGCCAGGTTAGCCAGTGTAGCTAAACAATGACATTTGATTTCTGGACCTTGATGTTTTGATAGCTGGACCTTGGAGTCTTAGTGAGGCATATGGAAGTGGTTAAGCAAGGGAATAGGCTTTGGGGCTAGCTTCAGAAATGTAATCTAATGTTTTAGCAAGGGGGAGGGAATGGGGAAAGGCAAAAACCTATTGGCAACATGTTTGTCATGCTTGGGCCTGCTAGAGAGCCCTTCAATCACAAAACTCTTTCCGATCCCTGAAAGACAGCATTGGGGGCCATATTCTTCATGTGGTCACCCCAACTGAAACTCCTTCTCTGCCCTTCACCACTACTATGCCTCTTATCTATATATTAGGAGTAATAGCTGAGCCTAGTCATTTGAAATTATCTTTTTAAAAAGACTTTGTTTGTGGCCAGGCATGGTGGCACATGCCTTTAATCCCAGCACTCGGGAGGCAGAGACAGGTGGATTGCTGTGAGTTTGAGGCCATTGTGGCCT
Source organism: Acomys minous (assembly GCF_964271855.1). Lineage (NCBI taxonomy): Eukaryota > Metazoa > Chordata > Mammalia > Rodentia > Muridae > Acomys > Acomys minous. The sequence continues at coordinate 67,177,198 of NC_140483.1, read as the reverse complement.
ACAAAGTGAGTCCAGGACAGCCAAGACTACACAGAGAAACCCTGTCTCGAAAAACAAACAAACAAACCAGGGAAGATTTTATTTGTGTGGTGGTATTGGAGTGTGTGTGTGTGTGTGTGTGTGTGTGTGTGTGTGTGTGTGTGTGCGCACGTGTGCGCATGCACACTCGTGCTCTAGGAACCAAATTCTTGTCTTTAGCTAAACCAATGAATGCTCTTTACTTTTGAGCCCCTTACCACTTAAGCTCCTATTAGAACTCTTGAATTTGGGTTTTGCCCCTAAAACACCAGTAACCAAGATATAGCTAAGAGATAGCTAAGGAGGCAAGTGTAAAGAAATATTTAAAATTACTAAGAAAAATGTGAATAAAAGAACTTGCTGAGTTGGTGGTGCTTTACACAGCAGATCAGAGACTTTCTAACTCTAAAGAAGAGCTCCCAGAGTGAGGCATGTTTCTCTCTCCCTCTCCCTCCATCCCCTCTCTCTCTTGATGTATTTTGTTTTCCTTTCTCCTTCCTTTCTTCCCTCCCTCCATCCATCCCTTCCTTGCTTCCCTCCTCTCCCTCAGTGCCTCATCTCTGGTTCTCTCCAGTCTTACAGGCTTTCTATTGTCCCTTGACCGAATGGGGAAACTTCCCTAAGCTTTAGCTCCTTGGCTTTCTCTATAAATACATTTAGTAAGGCTGTAGCTAATAGTAAATAAATATAAAAATCCCTGGAAATTCAGTAGGCAAGCAAGGAGTACCTGCTAATCAGAAGTATAAAAAAGATTCGCTAAATAAAATGAAATTCCTAAGTACAAATCTAATATTACCTGAGACAGTTCTATGATGAAAAGTACAAGAGAAATGGTGATTCTTAATGGAGATATAAATAAGGTAAAGATATTGTGTATTTGTGATATGAAAAATAGAATATATTTAAGCTGTAAATTCTCACAAACTAATGTACAGATTCAAGGAAACTTCAATTAAGTCCCACCCTAATTTTTTTGTAATGTTAAGAAGGTGTTATTTAAATTTATATGAGGAGAGAAAGATCTGATGATAACTAAAGTAATGTTGAGAAGAAAGAAAAGTTAGAGGGTGCATATCTTTGACTATAAGACTTAGGAGGGCTTTTAACTGTAACATAACTGCAAGATTCAAGACGCGGAAGTAGGGTGGGAAGAGTGTGTAGACAGATAAATGGAACTGAATAGAAAGTGCAGAAATAGACACTTAGAAATAGGGTCACATTGATTTTTTGACAAAGGTTTAAAGGAAATTCAAGAGAGAAAGATTTTTTTCTTAAAAGAATTTATATTGGAACAACCAGGGAACCAGACATGGAGGAAAAACCCTCAGGCTATAATTCAGACCTGTGCAAAATTAATTCAAAATGGATTATGAGTATAAATGAAAGTATAAAGTTGTAAAACCTTTTGAATAAAACATAAGAGGAAAATCTTTGTGAATTTAGTTTAGAGAAGAATTTTGAGGTAAAACCACCAAAATTATAACCCATAAAATAAAATCTAATAATTTTGACATCATTAAAGTAAGACATTTTTGCTCTACAAAAGATACTTGTTAAATAGTGAGAAACATAAATGACTTAGAAACCAAAGAGAGTCTGTGTACTGTATTTTCCTTTTACTACTTTAGTCAAATTATTTATAGGAAGTGTGTATGTGTGTGTGTGTGTGTGTGTGTGTGTGTGTGTGTGTGTGTGTACAAGTAAGTGTAGGTGCACTTGCCTTAGCACATTCATGTGAAGGCTAGAGGCCTACCTTGGGTATCTTTCTCAATTTCTCTCCACTCTGTCTTGCTGAGATAGAGTCTATCCCTGAACCTGGAGTTCTCCATTTCAGCTGGACTGGCAGGGTAGTGAGTTCCTTGTATCCATGTGTCCCAGCAGTGATGGTACAGCTGTGTGTTTCCATGCCTGGATTTACATGAGTGCTGAGGATCTGAACTCATGTTCTCAAGCTTGCATAAGAAGCACTTTACCCACGGAGCCATTCCCCAATCTCACTTTATTAATTTGTGTGTGTGTGTGTGTGTGTGTGTGTGTGTGTGTGTGTATGTGTGTGTGTCTGTCGTTTTTTAAAATATATTTTTATTAATTTATTCATTTTACATCTCAATTGTTATCCCATCCCTTGTATTCCTCCCATTCCTCCCTCCTTCCCATTTTCCCCTTACTCCCCTCCCCTATGACTGTGGCTGAGGGGGACCTCTTCCCCCTGTATATGCTCATAGGGTATCAAGTTTCTTCTTGGTAGCCTGCTATCCTTCCTCTGAGTGCCATCAGGTCTCCCCATCTAGGGCACCAGAGTTCCTGTGAAAGTCAGACTCCACTCTCCACTCAATTGTGAAGAATGTCCTGTCCATTGGCTAAATCTGGGTAGCGGTTCGAAGTTTACTGCATGTGTTATCCTTGGCTGGTACCATAGTTTGAGCAAGACCGCTGGGCCCGGATCTGCCCATCAGAAACCTACAAGAACATTAATTTGTTTTTTGAGACGGTCCCTCCATGAACGAGGAGCTCACTGATTTTGATAGACTAATTGAATAATAACCCACAGAAATCCCCATGTTTTTGCTCTTTTAACATTCATATTACAGGTGTGTGGTGTGCCTAATCTTGATGTAGGTATTACAGATTGAAATCAAGTCCTCATATTTGTTTGGCAAGCATGTTAACCACTGTTCTACCTCCACAGTCCCAATAAGAATGTTTTGAAATCTTAGCAGTTAAAAACTACAATAAAATCAAACAAAAATATATACATTGTTTTCTATGATAAATTTTCAATCCCAAAATAAAAATTACAATGCAGAAAATGATGCAAGGAAAATACTCAAGAATAAGAGGCAGGTCAAACGAGTTAGGCACTCCCCATTTAAGCCAGCGTCTTATATTCACTAATGATAGCATTCTGGAAATATGCTTATTCCCATGGCTAGATGATTAAAATATATAGTTAAATAGAAAAGGCAATTATAAAAACAAACACACTAAATCATATTTCCTTCTTTTAGGAAGAAGGTTAGCATTAGCACACAAGGACATGCCAGAAAAACAAATTACCTAGCTTTCCAAGATGACTTTTGGGTTCTGGGATTTGAAGTATGTGCATGTTTTCTTAATTGTGCTTTGTTTATATTCAATTCTTTGTACTTGAGTTATCTTATCACAAAGAAGCTTAAAGTACATGTATATATTTTAGAAAGTTTCTACAGTAGTAGGTTTCCATATGGCTTCTTCAAGAGGAATTTAATATAGTTATCTCTCCCTACGTTCCCTTCTTTACTCAAATAGATACCACATATTAGCAAGAAAAAACTCCACAGTACCAGGAATTGCTTACCTCTTTTTTGAGTTGTTGGCTAATGGGTGTCCATATATTCCCAAGCATTGCTGGCTATCGCCAACACTCTTGGTTACCCTTCAAAAACTTACAGTAAGAACATATTGCTAAAGACACCATATACTTGAATCACAAAACATGGAGAAATCAAGCTTATTCCCATCCGGAGTCTTCATCCATACTGAGTAACTTTTATAATGTTAAAAGGTGCTATATACATTACTATAGGAGAAAACTCATGATCAAGTGTACTCACCTCTAAACCGTGGGAGCTACAATAATGTTTGCTCTGAAAGAAAATAGGCCCATTGGTTCAATGGTGGCACAAATGGTATGGCAGTAGCCAAGTGATTAGCAAATTGCTCTTCAGTGACAGATTACTGAGAAAGGACAAAGAGAAAATAAAAAAGACAGGAAATCCAAGGTCAGGATATCGTACACAAGCTATGCCTTACACCAATCCAAGTTTATTGAGAAATATAGCATCTTTACCCTTTTTATTATGTTTCTTTTTTAACATATACATTTATATATTACACGTGAATAAAATAAACTGCATTCAGCATGAAGAACCATGAGACAATCAGGACATATATAAATATTATATTCATAGTGATTTGGCTATTTGTATTTGGCAAACTTGAAGTAAACATCTTTCCTATCTTGTTGTGTCTAAATTTCTGAATGGAGTTTAATATCTATCATGTCTCAGCTCTATTAACTTAAAACATCTATCTTGGTCTAAAAACATCTTAACCCCTAACCTACTAAGCTTAATTTTAAGACTAAACTATCTCTCTTCAATCCCATCAGAGACTTGAGAAGGAATAAAACTTAAATACATGAATGAACCAGAATTTCAGGTTAGCAGCTTCCAAAATGAAAAAATGGCTGAGACAGTTTACTGCCTGAACAGTCACCCAACACTTTATATAATGTTGGAGAATCATCTTCTGCCTTCTAGCCCAATATATCTGACAAACATATTTGCTAGGCAGAACTATGGAGGTCCTGCTTACCCTGTCTTAGCAGAGTTCAACCATCGACTCTGCTTGCATCTAAGTTTGCCCATTTTTAGGCAGAATTCTGTCTGTGGCAGAAGCAAGGACATTTTGCCTAGTGCCTTGTTTTCCACATTTAAATCCAACTCCATAAGGAGGTTCTTTGATGCTCATCATTTTCTTTGAGGTAGGCTGGGTGTTGCCAGGAGTTAACTTGCCTTGTTGTCAAAGAATCTTTAGAATAATAAAAACATCTTTAAATGCCATATTCTGTAGGTCTCTGAGGCTTTTGAAGACTTTATTTAACTATTTTACCTTATATATCTATAGAATCATATCTATCTGTTAGACCTTGGATATATATTCTTGTGATAAAATTAGACTAGTATCTGGCATGACCATGATTTGTTCAACTAACAATTAGCTTGTATTACTTAATTATCCTAAATAGGTTACAGTATCACTTTCAAGGTATTGGAAATAAACCTTATATTATAATTAAGTTGGATGGGTATAATACCTCATATTAGAGTGGAAAAAACATATATGATCTTGAATTCTATACCAATGTATCAGAATTATAGTTAGTTTGCACCAATATACAAAATTCTGTACCAATGAATTAAAAAGAAATATAGCATCTTTTATACTATTTGTATTAGAAGAAAGGGAGGGATTCAATGAAAAGTCAGTTAAGCAATGCTGGCAAAGAAACAGGGTACTTCAGACACTTCTAACTTAGGAGTGATAACCACAGCGCAGGGGCAAGAGTTGGGTTTCCAGAAACTACAACCATGAATCCTTTGAGGCCCTCTTCCTACCTCCAGAGTAGACCTTGCTAAATATGTCCTTGGGCAAGGACACAGAACTAATGTTCCTTTTGTCCTTTTATTGGGGCTTCTAAGGATGCCTTGAATCAACGGTGTTTCCAACAACCAACTAATTTCTAAGGCCTGCTCCATGAGCTCGATTCCATACCTTGCACTGTTAACGGGGCCAAGAACTTATGGCTAGATAGGTCATAGGACAGAGGAAAGAACATAGTACTATTATTATACTAAATGAACAAACTAATAAAATGACTCCTAATGACTTATTGCTATATCCATAGGTCAGTGCAGCTCTCACCCTTACCAGAGAGGCTTGCACTAGGTGGCAATTAACAAAGAATACCCAACTGCTGCAATAAGAGAATAAGAGCCTCTGGAGTGTTCAGCCCTAAATGAGATGTATACATCACCTACCTCTCCTCTAAGGCTCAAATATCTTCATGGAGAAGGGAGGGAAAGATTGTAAAAGTGAGAGGCGCTGGGTAACTTCACGGAAGCAGTATTTTCTAGACAAAAAAAAGGGCAGTTGCACATATAAACTCCCATTAATTGTGAAAGCATGAACAAGACCTGTGCATGCTCAAGCTGGGAAAAATCTCAGCATTTATGACAGTGGTTTGGGGCAAATTCTTACTTATACGCAAGCATCAATTTTTCATTTGTTAGTTACTGGAAGAGGAAGAGTGAGTTAGGTTTAGTAATATAATTTTCTATATGTCAATCACACTCTGAGAGAGACACTGTTCCTAAGAGCAGTTGTGCAAAACAAACTGCATTTGATAGATTAAGACAAAGTTAAAAAAAATAAGAACCTCTGAAAGTTGCATGGGTGTGGGGGTAAGGATGGAAGAGGTGCATCTAGAAAAGGCTGAGGACGATGGTGAATATGATTAAAACAAATATGAAATTCTCAGAAATTGATGAAATTACTGTTTTTAAAAAAAGAAGCTTATATTATAAGGAAAACAAAGTATATTTAATAGTGTAAAGTAAGCCTGATGGGACTGAAGAGATAGCTTGGTAGTGAAGAGGGCTTGGTGATCATCCACAGCACCTGAGATCCGTTCCTAGTACCCATCTTGAGTGGATTGCATCACTTGTAACTTCAGCGCCAGAGAATTTGACAGCCCTTTTTTGTCCCCCTGGGCATCTGTACACATGTGACACACAGACGTAGACACAGACACTCACACACGTACACACAGAAAGACACATACAGGCATGGTGAGACACAGACACACCTAGACAGGCACACACAAATAAAAATTAAAATATCAAAAATGCATGCAATTATAGTTATAAAATACATTTTACATAAGTAAGAAAAAGAAACAATGTGAAAGAGAACCAAGTGTCAGAAGGAAAACTATAATGATTAAAAGACAGAAAGTAAGATACAGATGGTTTAGTTTCAAATTTGGACATATTATTTATGAATCACATAACTATAGATAAGTTGTTTAAATGATTAAAATCTTAGTTTCACATAAAATAAAATAACTGGAGCCTTTTCTCAGGATAATTAAAAGAAATATTAACATAACTTGAACCCTTTTGTAGCGTAGCACATTTCTTACAAGCTCAGTTGTGTTAGTCTTCTGTTGCTACAATGGAATACTCTGATAAAAAACAACTTAGAGGAGAAATATTTTATTAATAAAATTTTGAACCAGAACCAGAAGACACAGACCATGGCAGTGGGAAGGTGTTCCAGCAGCAGTGTGAATCTGGCCTGGTAGTCAGAAAATAGACTGGTCATCTTTCATTCCATTGATACACAGGAAGCAGAGAGGGGGAAAAAAACAGGAAGTGTGACCAGGCTATGAATTCACAAAGCCTGGGCTGGAGAGATGGCTCAGCTGTTCAGGGTACACACTACTCTTACAGAATATCTAAGTGTATCAGGTAGCCAACACATCGGGTATCTCAGAATAGCCTCTAACTCCAGGTCCAGGGTATCCAATGCCTCTGGTTCCCATGGACATTGACAATGACATGTACAGATACACACACAGATCCCCCAAAGTTAAAAATAATACCATAAAATCTTTTTAAAAAATGGAAGAGCAAATACAAGTGGTCAGCCCTTAAATCCTGTACCTAGAAATAACACTAACAGAAACGAGCACGCTGTATTTATATATTTATGCCCCCCCCCACAGAACAGTATCACAACACACTAAAATAACCTCATTTAGAATGAACAACACAAACTAATAAAAGTACAAAAGCAAAAGTTCTCCGAGCAGCTTACCCTACATTGTCATGCACTCTCCAGCCTTGATACGCAACATCACGAGCGAATCATGAGTACATCTTAAAGCTTGTTAGAAAGCCAGCATCTTGACCTCTGTAGATACACTGGACAGAGATGCCTATGGGAAACATTAGTTGGTTCATATGGTCACTAAACAATTTAATACCAATTATGAACAACATTTTGTGCTTTACTAGTCAGTTGTGATGCATTTGGGCTGCCAGTCATTTGTGAAATGGCTAAAAGGACACAGGTCGGGTATGATAGCTGTCCCATATGCAGCTAGAGTGATCAGGACTAATGCATTTCGACCTCAGATTTAAGTAAAAGGTAATAAATGTGGTGTTATTCAATATGACTATAAAAGACGTACCCAAAACATCTGGAAAAAAAGAACAAATTATCACTAATCTATGAAATATTTCAGAAGATAGTGATAGTTTGTACGTGTAATCCTAGCATTTGGAGACTGAGGCATGAAGATTATTGTAGGTTCAAGGAAAGTTTGTACAACAGAATGACTTTCAGGAGAAACTGGACTACCTAGGAAGACACTGCCTCAAGTACATGAGTAAATAGCCACCTATCAAAAGAAATGCAATTTAGAATACAGAAAAGTATGAAGTGCCAGAAGCCTGTGTCCTCATGTAGACAATTTCTTTTGGTCAGGTCTATTTTTGCAAATATTTTGGATTCTGATGTTTATTTACTGAAGGTTTATAACTTTTATGGGAAAGTTGTTTGGATAAGTTGTGATCAATTTCAGTCAGTTTTCACCATTAGTACAACAGCAGCTCTCCATGTGTTAGCCTAGTACAACAGCAGCTAACCGTGTGTTAGCCTAGTACAACGGCAGCTAACCGTGTGTTAGCCCAGTACAACGGCAGCTAACCGTGTGTTAGCCTAGTACAACAGCAGCTCTCCGTGTGTTAGCCTAGTACAATGGCAGCTCTCCGTGTGTTAGCCTAGTACAACGGCAGCTAACCATGTGTTAGCCACTGGCCTAGAATGATCATGAGGTTTATCATAGCAACAGAAGGAAACTAGACCAGATGTGTAAGGAGTGTGTGTGGAACAGGGAAATATGCTCAATGTACAATGTACCTGCACATGAAAATTTCTGCATGTAAGGCATGAATATATACAATGAAAAATTTAAAGTTACATAGGCAATAATGATTATTAAAAATAGGCAGAGGGGCTAATTTCAATCTATCAGGAAACAGCCAATAAATATGATCTCAGACTTTAGAAAACCTAGAGTGTAGCGAGAGTGTCTATGTTCATGTCATCTGGCTGCTAGGAAAGTGTATGCTATATTAAAATTATACATTTAAAGTTATCCAGCTCAGAATGTTTCCAGAATGGTCCATTTACATGTCTAAAGTTCTGATCAGATTGATAGAGGTGTTCTTTTAAGATACACATAAGTGTGTGTGTGTGTGTGTGTGTGTGTGTGTGTGTGTGTGTGTTTGCATGTGTATGCAAATTGCTCAGGAAAAAGAGAAGAAGGCATTGTATCCCCTGCAGCTGGAGTTACAGGCATTTATGAGATATCTAGTTGGGATTGGCACCCTAACTCTGTTTCTGTGCAAGAAAAACATGCTCTGTTACGCACTAGGCTATCTGTATAGCCCAGAAGTGCTCTTTCGGTTACTTAGGGTCAGGGAGGGGATACAACTCTTTAACATATTTGCACCAGGCTGCTTGGGCCAGGCACAGAGCCAAGCCTTTCAGATACTAGGGAAACAACAAATCCATCAAGCTGCTCTGGAGGTGGTGTTTGTTGTTTGTTCACATGACGTGTTTTCATGTACATACGCTGTATATGCATATTTGTCTGTTTATGCTTGTGTGTACATGTACACACCATGAATGCCTTACAGACATCAGAGCTCAGCTAGCCTTTAGGAGCTATCTACCCACATAGTAAGAGACAGACTCTCATTGACCTGGGCTTCACTAGTTTAGCTAGGTTGGCTCATCAGCGAGTACCAGGGATCTGTCTGTCCCTGACTCTCCTGTGCTGGGTTTATAAACAAGTGCTACCATGCCTCACACTTTTCTATGGGTTCTGATGACTGAACTCAAGTCCTGACATTTTACAGCAGACATTTTTATCAACCGACCCCATCTTCCTAGTTTATAAAGTTCAATATCATGATCAAAGTTACCCTAGGATGATAGCAACTACAAAACAAAACACCCAGCCTGCTGAGTTAGAGCTGACTATGGCGCTGAGAAATTATGACCAGTTCCCCAAAGAAGAGTGCAATAAACACCATAGACTACAAAGCAAGGTTCTTTGCTACATATGATCAAAGTGGACAAATTTAATACTTTATCCAGATGGTGCTGGAACAAATTCAAATCAAGTTGTGGACAAAAGGCTCTGCAAAAAATAATTGTGAAACATTTCTGTAGGTTGTTCAGTTTGATACATGCGCATACTCCCACCGGAATAGAACCTAAGATTCATGGTAAGGGTTCCTTCTCTGTCTTGAGACTTTTAGGCTCTTGTCCTCTACTGGAATGCCATTTGATTGACTTCATTTAACAGTTCCACAGTTAATTAAGCCAAGAACAGTCCCATGTGTCCAGGATGCTTCATTTCCTGATAACAAAAGCAGCTGTTGTCCCTCACCAGCCCAACACAGATCAGAAACCTGGCATCTTCCCTTCCTGCTTCTCGTAGACTGAGTGGATGCGCCTCAGCCCTCAAGCCTTCTCCTATCCCCCCATGGTGTATTGGACATAAGCCATGGCTATGTCTTTTGAAACCAGCCTCTAAGGGAATGTGGCTCCATGTGGATAGGGACTTTAGTAGCTTTTATATCTTATGCTTATCTGGTTCCCTTTTAAATTCCAAGTACCCTTCATTTTAGTTTGGGGCCTTTGTGAGTGTTGTCTTTATTGTAACTGGCAACTGAAGCTATTTACACCCAGCTCCATCTGTTGGAGTTGGTCCTGCAGGTAGTGTCATGTTTGATTTCAGATTATCATTTGTTGTGTTGTCAGGAAGGGCTGTGTGGGAGGAAGGAAAAAATGCCTGCATGTAAAGTGCTCTTTGCTTAAAATTCACAAAGAACTTGTTTGAAACTTTGACTGCCTCTCTGATCACCGTGCTGTGTATTTCTCTGTAATCACAGCAACTGTCTCAGTGACATTCTGAAAGTCACCCTGAGGTAACTGGTCCATAATAGGAATGGAAACCTCAACCCTGCTCTTTGGAGCCCATCTGCATCATTTCAAATCCCTAAACTAACCAAAAACGAGTAAACTTGCTATGCTGGGTGGAAGAATGTTTTTAGACAGATTTTTTTGGCCCTTTGCCTAATTTGTGATATGTGGAGTAATAAGACTAGTGTAAGTTAGGCTCAGAAATTCTGTTTCTCTGTGTTTGGGTCAAAAATATAGACTAAGTACAGAACCTGTTTTCATCATTATATTTGCACATGTTTATAACATAAAACATAAAAGCAAGATAAACATTCACCAATTAATAATAAAATGGTACATTGTATGAAATTTTTTCAGGTGAAAGTCATATGGAGGGATAGTGTTCTGTTTCCTGTTTTAAAAATATGGGCATGTATAATATTCATGTGTGTGTAGATGCACATGTGTGTGAGACTGCGCATACATATTTGTGTGAGTGTGCATGGAAGCCAGTGATAACATTGGGTGGATGTCATTCTTCGGGAAAGTCATCCATCTTAATTTGAGACAGGCTCTCCCTTTGACAAATCCTGGTTGTGTCAAATTAACAATTGAAGCCAACAAAGATACAACAGATGACAAACTTGGCAAAGTAGCTGAGAGGTTTGGTTTATGATCAAAGGAGGAACCTTGAGCAGAGACTGATAAACACCTGTGAACTGTGGGTCAGTTGTATTCCACTATGTTCTCGGAGTAGCAGAGGCATGCAGTGTATAAGAAGAGATACAGAGGGACCCAGAGAGATGGCATACTTGGTTACATGGTTGCCTTGCAAGCATGTGGACCTGAGTTAGAGCCACATCATCCACATAACAAGCAGGTATGGTGTCTGTGCAAGCATGCAGGCCTGATTTTGATTCCCTGGAACCTATACTACCAAAATCAGGTGTAGTGGCATGTGTCTGTAATCCCAGCACTGCAGAAGCTGATGCATCCTCATGTATGCATCCTCTGTAGCTCACTGCCCAGCCAGCCTCCCATGTTAATGAGATCTAGTTTTCGTGAGAGACCCTGTCTCAAGGAATAAGATGACTGAGTGATTGATAAGGACAACCATGTTGACTTCTGCTGGCATCCTACATAGAGGAGGAAGTGAATTATATGCACTATGTTTTTTCTCATCATTATGTTATTGTCTGTCTGTTCTGTTTTGGTTTATTATTTACAACCAAAAGAGTATGATTGTTGAATCCAACCGTATTCAGGTGTTTCCAGGGTGAATTGTTTTGTTGTAATATGAAAATGATGATGTTTGCTCATGTGTTTCATATTCTGATGTAATTTTAGATTAGTGTTATCCTGATGGATTTTAGGAGAAGCTGTAATCTGTTTATAGGTCATTTAGTGAGACAAATTACTGTGGGGAGAGGCCCTCACCTGTTTTTATGCAAATGACTATAATTATTTTAATTCAAATTAGAGAGATAATTATCAATCTTTTCTTTAGTGTTAAATTTTTAAAATTTGATATAAAGCTCATGTTTTTTGGTCACCCTGGTGAGACGTTAGCAAAAATAATGCAAACAATGAAAGGTGACCCTTCATCTGCATAGTGCCACTTACTTGTGTGGCTTGTTGTAGTGGTGGTGTAGTTCAAACAAGAAATGTACCCTAAAAGATCATGTGTTGAACACTCCCTTCCCCGAGCTGGTTATGTTGCAGAAGGCTGTGGAACCTTTAGGAGGTGGAGCCTTGCTGTATGAAGTGGATCACAGGGGTCTGGGTGGTAGGTCTTGAGGTTTGATAGCCTACCACCATTTCCTGTTCCTTTTCTACTACAAGACTGCAGATGCAACGTGAACATCTGCCGCACACTCCTGCCACCAGTTTTCCTGCCATGACGGACTGTATCCCCTTAAACTGTGAGTTGAAATAAACCCTCCATCTCTTAAATTGCTTCCTGTAAGGCATTTCATCACAACAAGGAGAGAAGTAATAAACACAAGTAGGTTGGCAGATGGTATTTTTTCTATGTTTGGTGTCCTCATAGTTTTGCTTTAGGTCCTCATTATTTTCAGCTGTAATGGTGAAAATGTTGCTTTCTACACTTTCTAGGGCTGTATAGACCAGAAGGGTTCCTTCATCATTTTGCAGCTCTGTATGCCTTCAATAAATCTATTCAATCTTCTTTTTCCTTTGGCAGAAACTATCAGGAGTGGTAGTTCAATTTTGCCTATGGCATCCGTTAACTTATCTTACAATTCCCACAGAGGTCAGCAAGGTTGCACGTGTTGCACAACCTTCAAAATGATAGTGCATGCATTGTTCGTGGCAAATCTGCTCTCCCTGGGCCTCTGGTCAGTCAGCAAAGTAGTTGGCCAACCACAACAAAGAGTCCACCTACCATAATGAGTTCTTAAAGAACTACATCTGCCTGTCACCAGCACACCTGTACCACTGGATGGAGACACAGACTAGAAAGTGCATCATGGGCCTTTAGCACACAAGCATCTAGTGTCTGGACCAGGATGTAGCAGCAGATCTGGACACTGAGCTACTTTATCATGGGCAGCAGCTGCCTGGTCCTGCTACTGCTGGTACTGCTGCCACCAGATGGAGTGCAACAAGGAAGAGGGCAGGAAGCAGCCAGGATGCACAAGGGGATGTGGTGGAGCATCTGTTGCTGACACTGGAGGCACTGCAGGTTCAGACACAATTGACACCCTTGCTGAGAGCCCTGGAGGGGTTGGAGGATGAGCTTCAGCAGGTGCACACCCAGGTCTTTTAATGTGCACTTCACTCTTAAGTGCCAGGTAGCACTTTATCCAGGAAATAGCCATCTCCTAAGGCCTGGATTTGTCTGTGTGCCCCAACTGGGGCCTTCCTGAAACCATCCTGCCTGCTTTTCTCTAGCTTAGCAGAAGCCACTGGGTTCTTGATGTGACTGTGACCTCTGATCAACCCCTACTAACAGGGCATCTCCTCCAGGGAACACCCCAACAGCAGAAGCTTTCAGACAGAACCCCTCCAATCTTTGACTTATTGCCACTGACCATAGTGTTCAAGCCCCGTCTGGAACTCTGTAGAACCTTCAAGATCTTGCACAACATGTCTCCCTAATGCTCTGGGGTGTGCATCAGAGGGTTGCTTTCTTCTTTGTTGGTTTATAGAAGTTGCCACGAGGTTCCCTCCAAGTCAGCTCTCTCTCTCTCTCTCTCTCTCTCTCTCTCTCTCTCTCTCTCTCTCTCTCTCTCTCTCTGTGTGTGTGCGTTCGGGGGTCAGAGAATCCTTGGAAAACCATCATTGTCTCACTTGCCCTGAACTCTTCAAGTAGGCTGGGCTGCCTGGCCAGTAGGTCACATGATTCATCTGTATCCAGTTCTCCAGTATTAAGATTAAAAGCATACACCACCATGACTTGATATTTTTAAACCTGGTTTCTGGTAATCAACATCTCAGGTTAGTCATTGTATCTGCAAAGCAAGCATTTTTAATGACTGAGCAATCTACTTATTTCCTTTACTTAATTCTTTAATTTGCTATGGGTTCTGCCAAAAGAGCATTTGACTCTCTGTGTAAAACTAACCTGTGCTCAACTTTGTTTTACCCATTGATGATATATCTATGAGCCTTTGGTTATATGGCCTTATTGTTTCTTTTGAACATTCATTACCTCTAATGTTAATTCTCATTGGAGAATTTTCTGGACATGCATGTAATTTTGGTGGACTACTTGCAGGCATCTCTTTCTATGTTGAACAAAACTAGAAGTTGAACTTGAATATGAACTTTCTTGGGGCATCTGATAGGCTTCACAAACAGAATAAGTTATAAATATTTATGTAGAAATGCATGACCCATTATTACCACATCAATTTTCCATTTATACAAGTCTCATAAACATATTACCATATATTATATGAGTTTTTAGCATTTTCCGTATCTATGATTTACTTCTTAACTACTGAATAATTCAGATGAGCTTCAGGCCATATGCCCAGAAGTGGTACAGCTGAGTCCTGTGGTAATTCCACTTTTAGTTTCTTTCTATGTGTTTAATTAATTTACTTATTCAGATTACAACTCAATTGTTATCCTCCCCTTTTTTGTGTTTTTTCAAGACAGGGTTTCTATGTGTAGCCTTGTCTGTCCTGAACTCACTTTGTAGACCAAGCTGGCCTTGAACTCACAGAGATCTGCCTATTGCTCCCTCCCAGAGTGCTGGAATTACAGGCATGCAGCACCACACTGCACCCAGCTGCCACATTTAGTTTCTTTAGAAACCTCCATATTGATTTTCATAGTGCCTGGACTGATTTATGTCCCCACTAGCACTCTGTAATGTTCCTGCTCTTTGATGCTTTAAATGAGAATGGTTTCATAGACTCATATGTTTGAATGCTTGGTCCTCAGTTAGTGGAACTGTATGAAAAGGATTAAAAGGTGTGGTCTTGGAGGAGGTGTGTCACTTGGGGTGGGCTTTGAGGTTTCAAAAGCCCACACAAGGTCCAGTTTCTGTCTCTGTCTCTGTCTCTCTGTCTCTGTCTCTCTCTCTTTCTCTCTCCCTCTCTCCCTCTCTCTATCTCTGCCTACCCATGAATCAGAGTGTAATTTCTCACACCTGCCTGCCAGCATGCTTCCTGCCATGATAATCACTGACTAGTCCTCTCAAACTATAAAAAGGCTTCCAATTAAATGCTCTCTTTCATAAATATGTGGGTCATGTCAATAGAACAGTAACTAAGACACTCTCTTATACACTTGACAGGATTTGTTGCTCTTTGTTTTCTTGATGATAACCATTCTCACCAGAGTAAAATGGAATTTTAATGTAGTTTGAAGCTGCATTTCCTGATGGCTAAGGATATTGGACATTTTTCATGGTTATTGTTCATCTGCATGTCATCTTTTAAGAACTGTCTGTTAATTTCATTAGCCCAATTAATTGACTGAGTTGTTTGGTTTTGGTGTGTAGTTTTTCGAGTTCTTGATATATGCTTGATGTTAACTTTCTACAAGGTGTATAGTGAGTAAATATTTTCTCTCATTCTCCTGATTGTCTTTAATTTCCTCTGATATATACAGAAGCTTTTTAATTTCATGCAATCCCACATGCCACCTCTCAGTATTATTACTGAACTATTGCAATCATTTTCAGAAGCTTTTTTTGCCTATCTCTACATCTTAGAAATGTTGGTCTCTAACAATTCCAGAAATTTACTCTTGTATTATTAAAATCTTCAATCCATTCTCTAAATCAACATACCAAAGAGATACCTACACATCCATGCTTATTTCTGATTAACAGCCAAGCTATGGAATCAGCCTAAGAGCCACTCAACAGATGAATGAACAAAGAAAACATATAATTTAGTCATAAGGAAGAATCAATTTACGTCATTTACTGAAAAATGCATATAACTGAGGCATCATGATAACTGAAGTAATCCAGATACAGAAAAGCAAATGTCACATTCGTCATTCCTAGATTTCTTTGTAAATATATAAAAACTATTGTTTATATGTATATATGAAAGCAGAGGAGAGACTAAGGGATGGAGAATTCTAAAAGAAGAAGACTCATAAGAGAAATGGAAAGTGTGATCATGTTAAAATCACATGATAATACTTGAAAGAAGTCTATATGAAACCCAACACAACATGTAGTGAATGCACACTGACAAAAACTGGCCAAACAAAGTATGAAGTTCCTACATTCTACAGATGAAATGCCCAGAAGTAGGTTTAGAATTGTGTCTTTGATATTTATACTTCAACCACTCAGAGAGTTCTGTAGGTACTCAGTGTTCAAAAAGAATTACTCAAAATTTTCCAATAAAGAAAGTACTCTATTCCTGTTATAGGCCAGTCAAATAACAGTTTTCATGTCTCTTAAAATGGTGGTGAAATCAATAGAGCATTTTCCCTTGGAAACAGCAGAGATGCGAGATCCACACATCCTTGTTCTCAGAGCACTACTCAAATCTTTCAGATTTTTAAAGGGCATTCATCTTCTTGTATCCCTTTTTGTAGTGTTTACCCAGCCAATCAGTATTTCAGACTTCCAAAGTCAATGTTGCCCCCATCATATTTACCCCCTGATACCCATCTGCAAAGGAAGTCTCATAGAGCTAAGCAGAATATTCTTTTCTTTTGCCCTTTTCTTATCTCTCTGATGTCTCCTCCATACTCAGTGCTAACTTAAACCAAGCTCATTACTTTATAGGGCAGGAAGGGAACTCTATACATCTTGTTGCAATTTTTCTCATTTCCAGACAATAAAGGTCAATTTATGTCTATATAATCAACAATCTACTGTATGGATTTGATTAGCCTCTTCAAAAATGATATTGTCTTACTTGGAAAAAGTAGCTTAAGAGCACTTGCTGTGCTTGCAGAGGACTTGAGCTCAGTTTCCAGCACCCATGTCTGGTGGCCCACAACTTCTTATAACTTAAGCTCCAAGGATTCCATGCTCTCTTCTGGCCTTCTTGGGCACCCATACCCCTGTCGCATACACTCACAGACACATACATATAAATAAAACAGAATAAAATGAAATTGTTGAACAAGAGCTATTTTGGTATCATTATACAATTCTTTATTTTTATGTTTCCTTTGTTGGTAAATTAAACATGGTTTTTTTTGTCTTTTGTATGATTCTGGTTAACTATTTTTATTCATGTATTGTTTACAGACAATAGTTTTTTTTTTTTGGCGAACTTGAATTTCATTAAGGTTTCATACAGGACCAAGGGTGAGGGGTCATTTACAAGACATGATCAACTGGACAGCGGCTACATCACTGAAGGAAATGTTTCTCCCTCTTCCAGCAACTGTTAACCATCTTTACATTTAATTGGGTATGTGTATACTATGTGGGTGTTTGCTTATGTGTTTGTTCAAGTACATGTGCATTCACGGACAGGCTCACAGCGAATATGAGGCAGGCATTCTGGTCTATCACTCTCTGCCTATCCCCTTGCATGGTGGAGAAACACCTAAAGGAATGCTCAAGATCCCCAGTTATCAGAAAAATGAATTCAAAACAACTCTGAGATTCCATCTTACACCAGTCAGAATGGTTAAGATAAAAAACTCAAGAGACAGGCCGTGCTAGCTAGGATACGGAGAAAGGGGACCACTCCTCCATTGCAGGTGGGAGTGCAAACTTGGACTACCACGTTGGAAATCAATCTGGTACTTTCTCAGAAGCTTGGGAATAGTGCTACCTCAAGA
Organism: Acomys minous; assembly: GCF_964271855.1. Lineage (NCBI taxonomy): Eukaryota > Metazoa > Chordata > Mammalia > Rodentia > Muridae > Acomys > Acomys minous. The sequence goes on along the minus strand of NC_140483.1, from coordinate 67,159,357 downwards.
GCCTGCTATACCACTCACGGACATATACTTGAAAGATGCTCCACCACACAACAAGAACATTTGCTCAGCTGTGTTCACAGCAGCTTTATTTGTAATAGCCAGAATCTGTAAACAACCTAGTTGTCCCCTAACTGAAGAATAGATAAAAAAAACTTTGATACATTTACACAATGGAATTCTACTCAACTATTAAAAACAATGAAATCTTGAAATATGCAGGCAAATGGATGGAACTAGAAATGATCATACTGAGTGAGGTAACCCAGACCCAGAAAGACATGCATGGCATATACTCACTTATAAGTGGATATTAACCCTACATAGATGTCCTCCGAGGGACCCAGCAGGGGATAAAGACAGATGCTGAGAGTGGTATAGAAGAATAGGAGGATAAAAGGAACCAGAGGGTTCAGGAACCCCATAAGGAGACCATCAAGGCCAGTGGATATGGACCCAGGGGGCCTGCACAAACTATTGTACTAACCAAGGGCAATGAACGCAAAGAACCTATACCACCTGTTCACTGTTCAGATACAGCCAATGGACAGCTCATTCTCTATGGATGTGGGGAGAGTGGGGACTGCCTCTAACATGAACTCTGGTGCCCCTGATTTGATCAGTTCCCCTTGTTGGTTAGGCCTGGTGGCACACAGAGGAAGTGGACTCAGTCTATCAGGATGAGACCTGATAGGCTGTGGGCATATGGTTGGGGAGGAGATCTCCTTCTGTCAGAGGTCTAGGGGAGAGGAATAGGGTGGAAGAAGGAGGGAGCATGGGAATAGGAAGATACAAGCAAAAGGATAAAAATTGGCATGTAATACGAATAAATTATAAATTAAAAAGAGGAGAGGGAGAGAGAGAGAGAGAGAGAGAGAGAGAGAGAGAGAGAGAGAGAGAGAGAGAGAGAGAGAGAGAACCAAATTCTCTTCCAACATGATTGTACCATTTTACATTCCAACCAGTAACATGGAACTGCCAAATGTCACTGAATATTCTTACTGTGCTGGTTTGAATATGAAATCTGCACTACAGGCTCATGTGTTAAAAATTTGGTCCCCAGTCAGATGGTAGTATTTGGAGCAGTTCTGGAATATAAGGACTGGCTGGTGGAAGTAGATGACTGGGAGCCTTTCCCCAGGGATTATGCCTCTTCCCAGCACCAACCCTTCCTTTTTCTTCTGTTTCTTGTACAACAAGAGGTGAAGAGATTTCTCAATCATGTATCTGTGTTGCTGTGATGTCAGTCTCACCTCAGGCATAACATAATGGAGACAGCTTCCCAAGACTGAGCATTCTGAAACTGTGGGCAACTCCTGCCTTTTGCTGTTGTTATTCTTGTTTGCTCTTCCTTCCTGAGATAGGGTCTGTTGTAGTTTAATTTCTGTTGCTGTATTACAGTGCCCCAACAAAAGCAACTGGAAAAGGGAAAAGGTTCCTTTGGCTTGCAATTCCGTGCTACAGTGTATCTTTCTGGGAGATTCAAGGCAGGATATTGAAGCAGCTCATCACATCTGCAGCCAAGAGCAGGGGGAAATGAACTTATGCATTCTGGCTCATGTTCAGCCCTCTTCCTACACTGGCTAGGGAATGGTGCCACCCACAGTCGTCTTCTCGTCTCACTTAATCAAGAGAATTTCTAATGAGCATGTCCTCAGGCCAATCTCAACTATATAATCTCCCGGTCATACTTTCTTCTTAGGGGATTCTAGATTATATCAAGATGCCAACTAAAAGTATCTTTCACAGGATCTTATATAGCACAGGGCAGCGTCAAACTCATTATATAGGCAATAATGGATTTCAACTCCTGATCCTCCTGCGTTCAGGTGGGGTCATCATGCCTATTTTATGCTGAGCTAGAGATGGAACCCAGGACTTCCTGCATACTGGGCAAGCATTCTATCAATAGAACTACAGTTTCAGACACCTTAGGGCCTTTAGTAAACATTCTGTCAAAATGTTGAACATGCTCACACACTTTCAGCTTCATGCATTTTCTTTCCTCTAAGTTTTAGGACTCTAGTGCCAGTGCGATGCAATCTCCTTTAATTGCCTCTGCCCTATCTCAGTTTTTCATGCAAATATTTGATGTCATATGAAGACTTTACTTTGGTATTATTTTTTAAATAATTTTTATGAAATCTTTGGGAAGTTCACATCATGCATCCCAGTCCTACTCGTTTCCCAGTCCTTTCTTATCTGCCCTCCACCCTTGTAACCTCTCCTCTAAAATAAAATAAAATAATAATGATTAGAGAAGAAAAGAAAAGAAAGAAAAATCAAAACCAAACCAATACCCCTGCCCCCCAAAAAACAAAAACAAAAACAAAACAAAAACAAAAACAAAAAAAAACCCAAAACCAAAAACAAACAAAAAACAAAAACAAAAAACAAAAAACCCAGATCAAAACATCTCTCTGACTCTTCTGAGCACCAAGCTGCTCCTCCATCCTCCACGGCCTTTTTGGCACGTAGCCTCCTGTATGTGCACCATTCAGCTCCTCAGTCTTTTCCACCTCTTCATCACAGGGTCATTCCTTGTAGTGGTACTGGAAGCTGCAGTGTGTCTTCCAAGTATACCCTTCTGTCCAAAAAGCTTTACTTGCAAATGTTCATTACAATGAGTCCTTAGGCTAGCTGTAGGCCACTGGCTTCTGCTTCAGCATCAATACTGGACCCTTACTGAGACTCCTGTCTGATATCCTGCTATTGCCCTGGGTCATGGAGAACCTGGGGCTATGCATCTGCAGGACCCACCCATTCACATGTTCCAGCAGCTCATAGATGGGTAAGATATTCAAGTGGGCCAACTCAAAGCCCTGGTCTGGGCCTCAGTGGTAGACAAGTTGGTCAGTCCAACAGCTCTCCTGTGTGCATGCCACCAAGGACAGCTCTCCCAACCACAGACATCTTCACAGTCTTCAGGTCATGCATATCAATGCAAACTCCTGTTGTAGTACGACCAGAGACCCAGAAGACATGGCCCTTGGGGGCAACATAGGCTGGCCCAACACCATGGCCTCAGGTGGCATCACAGGCCTCTTCTCACCACTGTTGTGTCTTCAGTTCTGGCTCTCTTTGTAGCACATAAACTGCAATATTTCTCTTTCTCCCCCATTTCTCTACCACATACCTGCTTGCTTCTACCACACACATCTAGCAAGGGCTGGGTATGGCCTGGAGTTTTGATGCTTCTGCTTTGCTCAGCCCTGTGCTCATCATTTTAAAAGTTAGATTGTTTCTCTTGTTATTGAGCTGCATCTATATACAGATACATGTATATATATGTACATATATATACATGTATACACACACACACACACACACACACACACACACACACACACACACACACACATATATATATATATATATATATATATATATATTGGACACAATTCTTTATTAGGTGTATGGATTATAAGGTTCCCCATCCAATTTGTGGGTTGTAATTTCCCATGTGCGCTTTAAAAACAAAAACAACAAACAAACAAACAAACAACAACAAAACAGTTTTTTTTTAAGATATGAAGTTATCACTGTGTTAAAATTCAGTATCTCTGATGTTTTGCCTACAGGATTTTTGAGCAACTCAAGGCCACAGTATTTCTTTCTTGTGATTTTGGTTTGATTCTTTATCATCTGAACTCTTCAGTGTGGGGCTAGTATGGCTTTTTAATTAATTTGTACATGTTATACAGAATCTGCATATATACATATTTTTAAAATTTCATTCATTTATTCAAGTGTGTGTAAGGTTATGTATTTGGACCTGCATATACCACAGTTCAACTGTGGAGGTCAAAGATGAGCTTGTGGCAATCAGTTCTCTCCTTTCATCCTTGGGATGAAACTCAGGTCATCAGACTTGCTGAAATGCCATTACCCACCGAGCCATTTCAATGGCTCATAGATTAGTTTTATGGTGATTGCTTTGGTTTATTTTATTTCAATTTATGCATATGCAATTGCTCAGCTCCATTTGTTGAAAATATCCATTTCCCCATTGGATTATTTCAGATGTAGTACCAAGTATACACTGACCTCAGTTGGGTATGGGGAAACTTGTCTATAATTCGAATACTAAGGATGCTGAGGCAGGAAGATGGCACTTGAGCTTGGCCTGGATTGTATAGCAAAACCCTGTCTCAAAAACAAAACAACCCCCAAAAGACTAATCATGTGTCATGTGTGCTCCCGACCTTGTACTTTCAAGTTTTCTAGTTGTTTGTGTCAAGACTCCACCTTCAAGTTAACGTAAGCTTACAGAAAATATGTCAAGTAGAATAATCAAAAGCAACCTAGGGATGTGAGAGTTTACTTGACATATACTTCCAGGTCATAGTTCATCACTGAGGGAAATCAAGGTATGAATTCAAACAGAAACTATGGAAATGAATGATGCTTGCTGTCTCATGCCCAGCTAGCTTCCTTATACCACCAGGGACCCTCTTACATCGGTCAACAATCAAGGAACTCTCCCCACAGACATGCTTACAGCTCACACCAACACAATAAAGTAAATTACCCAACTGAGACTCTCTTTTCAGGTGATTCTAGACTGTGTCAAGTTGACAATTTTGACATTTTTTTTTATACCGTTACAATAAAAGCAACCCAAACTTCCTGACAGTCTGCCATGCATCCTGCCATCTATAGTTCTGGGATTTGTTCATTAAGTTCTTACTACAATCCCAGAAAATGCATAGATTATTATTATTTGCTAGATGAAAGATTCAAGGCTTCTTAAACCGATCAAGGGAACTTTCAACTGATAAGTAATAAGTTCATGTTTTCAAGGCAAATGCTACATGAATATGTCTGGAAACCAAGCATTAATGCACTACTTGGTATTTATTTTATATATTTTCACCTTCTGTCACACTTTAAAGCAGGATATGTCATCTTTTCTCCTTTAAATCAATAACTTATACATAGTCTTTGGGCAGCAGGAGATATACCCAGTTGATAGAGTCTTTTTTGGCAGGCAGGAAACTCTGCTTTTGGTCCACAGCACAGTATAAAGCAAATGTGGCAGTGCACACCTGAGATCCCAACAATTGGAATGTGGAGGCAGGATGACCAGAAGGTAAAAGTCATCCTTGGCCAAGGTTATCCTCAACTAAATAAAGAGAAAGTTGGAGGGCATGTTGGGATGTAGACTCTGTCTTAAAATGTTTTTTTAAGGAACTGGGCAAGATGTATCAGTGGATTAGGGTGTTTGCCACCAGGCCTGATGACCTGAGTTTGATTGCCTGAATCAACATGGTGAATGGAGAGGACCAATTCTCAAAGCCTGTCGTCTTCTGCATTCCACACCAGTGTAGTGCCATGTGCACACATGCAAATATATACCTACACACAAATAAGCATAATAAAAAAGGAATTGATGTTCTTATAGAAGTAAATTGAAATTACAAATAGGTAAAAGGAAAGAAAAGGAAGTAAGGAACAACAAAAGTTAGAAGGAAGAAATAAATGTGAGTCACTCCAGAGGTTGAGTGAATGGAGATACAGTCCCTGTTCTGATGTTTGAGAATGATGTCAAGCATATGCTCAATATTGTCATCCTTCTGCAATCCTTGACACTTGAAACTTGGGATGCTTTGGGAGGCTCTGCAGCAGAGCTGAAAGGACAGTAATGAAACTCTGATGCTAATAAAGCTTGGGCCAGGGGCATTTTGCCCTAGTAGAGAATGATCCATATTTCCAGTGGCCTCTGATGCCCTTTTCAACAGTCTCTTTACAGCTCATTGGTGGGTAATAAGTCTTGACCAGTATTGGTCTTTGACACAGGTAGTAAAATACAATCTAAAAAGCACCCAGTGGAGTATAAAAGTCAGCACCAGGACAGAGGGGATGATTTCCAATGTCATATCTTTCCCATCTTGGATCACCAGGTACAAGATAAAAGGGGCAAGGCATTTGCTCAGTGGGCTAAGTTATGAGGTGGACAAAGTCATATTCTGTTACAGAGATATGGAAGCTCACAAATAATTCTTTTTTTAAAAATAAAGTTTGGGTTGGGGGAAGTGATGTTTAAACTATGTAATATTGTTTCTGGTTTGCATCATCAGTTTGAAGAGGACCTTGAAAAAAAAGAGATTAGTTGACTTAGGTGAAAGCTTCATTAAAAAAGCCATATTTCTAGATACTCAAAGCATTGGGCTAAGCAAGAAAAAGGCTAAAAAAGGGAATAACGAGATGCTTCATCCCTTAGACCAACATTGTGGAATTAGTGAATTAATCTCCCACAACTTGTCCTCTGACATTTCCATGCATGCTGTGGTATGCATGTGACCTCACACACACCACACATGCAATTAATGCAGTGAGAAAAATTAACATTAATGAAAAAGACCATAACGGAGGCATGGAATCTCTTCAGATATTTGAATTAATGTTTTTAGGGTGACAAGTGGGGCGATCTACCCAAATAATAAACACTTAAAGCTCCAAGTTCTGAATTTATTTGGAAACAACTCTCTTTCTCCTTCACGTGTGTGTGTGTGTGTGTGTGTGTGTGTGTGTGTGTGTGTGTGTAATGGCAAATTCTAAGTGTTGATCCCCAAATATCGTGCAGCTTGACATTTGCTACAGGGCTTCTCACTGGCTCAGAGATCACCAGTAGTTTGGGTGGGCTGGCCATTGATCCCCTGTAATCCACCTGTTATGTCTCCCCAGCTCTGGCGTTACCAGTGCATCAGACCATACCTGGCATTTCTTGTGTGGGTTCTGGCAATTGAACTCAGGTTCTCCTAAGCAGTTGACTACTGAGCCATCTTTCCTGATCCCTTTTGAAACAGTCTTTGATGGTGCAAATTAGTTGAGATGAGATCAAGTTTAATTAAAGTTAGACATAAATTTTTTATAAGAAGAGGAAGGATACACAGAGTCGGATTTCCGGAGGCAGGAAGGTGAGGACAGAAAGATTGCTTAGCCTGACACAGATAGGCAAGGAATGCCACAGATTGCCAGGAACCATGAGACGCTAGGGAGGGGCACGAAGAGCTGTCACCCAGATTTTTCAGGAAGAATCTTGTTTTCAGATGGATCACCTACGGAACAGTAGATCTGGTCAATTTCTCCTGCTCTGAGCTACTCAATTTATGGTTATTTGTTTTGGAGTCTTTAGCAAGTGGAGTCATTAGCCTTTCGTTTAAAGACTATGCTTGTACAGCATCTGCAGAAGCCATAAGAGGGCGTTGGATCCGTTGGAGCTGAAGTTACAGCTATGAGCTGTTTGATGTAGGTACCGGGACCTGAACTCAGGTCCTCTGCAAGAGCCATATGTGCTTTCAGCTGTCTGGCCATCTCTTTAGTCCTAGGGGTATACTTTAAAAGTAGAATTGGTTGACATTTTTCTGGGTTTCAATGGTTAAGAACAAGAGGATGAGGTAGCTAAATGAATTCACCAACAATACCCATGGGTCTGTGGAAAGAGCTGCTGTCTGGCTACATGCCCAGCAGTCCACTGGAAATGTAGAGTTGCCTATTCTGTGGTAAAAAGAAAATTTCAGACTTCTTTGGATTTTGTAATCAATGGGCCTTCAGAAAATTTCTAGCATTAATATTTTATGTAACAAATAAACAATGATCTCTACACTTAGCTTTAAAATATATACAGGCAGTTGTGTCAGCAGGATGGCTCATGGCTCAGTGGGTAAAGCCATCTGCCGCCCAAGTTGGTAAACTGAGTTTGATTGCTGAAATCTACATGGTGGAAGGAAAGAACCAAGTCTTACAAGATGTAGTCTGAACTTCATGTGTAATGTGTAGCCATGGTCACTTTCTCTCCCTCCTTCCCCACTTCCCTCTCTCTCTCTCTGTCTCTCTCTCTCTGTCTCTCTCTCTCTGTCTCTCTCTCTCTCTCTCTCTCTCTCACACACACACACACACACACACACACATACAAACACACACATACACACACATACATACACACACTATATGTATTCACTGGAGGAACAATTTCCAGAACCGACCTTTAAACTTCACACAGGAGAACACAAAAGAGAAAAGGAGGGGAGTTCTAAATACATTCATATCTTGGGACTTTAAGTGTATGTGTATTATTAATAAATAATATAAATTAAATACATTAAGTGAGCAAGATGACAAATATATCACTTATACTCTCACCAAAGTATCCTAGAGAAGCAAAAAACTTTGATTAGATACTTTTAAGACATTAAATATTTTTTTAAAATCTTGGACAGCTCTAATGTTAACCCAGTATGGGTTGTCAGTAAAGAAGGAAAGTGCTCAGTGTGTACCTACAAGGACTTGAGTTGTCTTGCCAGCACCACGTAAAGGCCAGGTGTAGTGATAAAGACTGGTAATCCAAATACTGGGAAAATAAAGGCAGGAAGCTCCCTGGAGCTCATGGTCGGCCAGCTTAACCAGCTGATTAAGTTCCAGGCAAAAGTCCCCCAAATAAGGTGAGTGGTTATCCTGGTTAATGATACTGAAGACTAAGCCCTCGCTCATCTCCACTTTATAGCTCCCATACACAAAAACTAAAAAACAAACAAATAAACAAAAACAAGCAACAATAACAAAACCCCCCAAAACAAAACAAGCACAAAACAGCACCTAGTGTGAATAGAAGCTTCTCTTACAGTAATTAGGAAAATGACCACGAATCTTACAAAGGATATTCTTGTCTAGAAAGTATGACTTTTTGTTATCTTACTTGTTTCTGTTACAGAATATATAAAACTGCTCCCTGTGCTTTTGGAGGAAATGTTTGCTATGACCAGAAACCATCATGGGGAATCTTTTGGTAGATTTCATTTTGCCCTTAAATTTCTTACAGTCCTCTGTATCTACATGCTTTGAAAAATATCCTTGGAGACTCATGGATCTTGATTTCACTAATAGATTTTTAATAGATATGACAGTGGTAGAAGCTTGAGACTCAATATTCAACGATGAACGCCCAGGTCCCTTGCATTCCTGTCTCTTTGGACAGGCATTGGCTATTGCACTGGCCCAAGAAAGATAAATATGTGGACATGGATGTTTGGGCATTGAGTCACAACTGAGAAAGCCAAACTACACAATTGTCCAAGTCTCAGATATACTGACATGTAGTTGAGATGAATTGTGTTCTTTCATTCCACAGCCGTTTGCTACACAGAATTAGTATAGCAATACCAACCTTATTAAGACATTAAGGAAATAAATTGGGTGCCATTATTGTCCTATATATACTAGTATATCTGATAAAAGGGATTATAAAACCACTTCTAGGCACATCTCACTTGAATTCAAAAGGCTGCAGAGGATTTGGCTAGTCTGTAAGACCTATTTTTATCCAGTTCTAGTGTGTTATTCCAGCTTGGGTGTAGGGTAAATTCTGTGTTTGCCCAGATATTGATTCTCTGTTCTTCCATACTAAGAAAAACCTAACACTGTTTGGTAGAAGCAATCTACCAACTTTAAAAATAGCTCTCTAACTCCCTTGCTATTTGGTCCTGGGAAACAGTCAGCTTTTGATGAGGAAAATGTAAAACCACCTGCTGAAAATGGCTGCAAAGAGCAAGAGAAGAATCCAGAACATGGGTGAGACGCTGTGTCCCTTTGTGTTATGAGAGCTGATGTAAGTAAGTCATTGCATTAGCTGTCATCCTTGCTTCCATGTCAAAAAACAGAACTAATTTAGAGAAGGAAAAGTTTACTGTGGCTCACAGTTTGAAGGGATACAGTCCATCAGGGTGGGGAAGGCAGGGAGGCAGGAGCATGAGGCAAGAGATCACATTTCATCTGCGTTCAGGAAACTGAGATGAATTCTGGTGCTCTGCTCACTTTCTCTTTTCTGCTCACTGAGGTCACAGTGTAGGACCTCAGTCCATGAGGTGTGCTGCCCATAGTAAAATGACTATATTCACCTTAATTAACCCAATGTAGAGACTTTTTCACAGACACTCAGAAGGGCTTGTATCCTAAGTGATTTCTGATCCTGCCAAGTTGACAAGCAATACTAAGAATCAGGGGGGTACTATTCTTATCTCTGTTACCTCAAAGCATATGCATTTGAATTATTTCTGAAATTCAATGTTCAATAGAGGAAAGCCAGTTATGGCATACAGAATATATAATTAACTGAGGGGTAGGTAGGCTCTTGGTAGTGATGACCCGGCTATTAAAAGAAAGTATCATTTTACATGCAAAATGTTTATTTTTAAGATTTATTTTTACCTTAGTTGCATGCATGCATGCATGTGCACACATGTGCATGCAAATGTAATGCTCACAGAGGCCAGAAGCAATTAATACCCATGGAGCTTGTGTGCAACCTGATATGGGTGTTAAGAATCAAAGTGGGGTATTTGCTTGAGCTATATGCACTCTTAGCCATCTTTATATCCTTTGCAGAAGATTTTTTTGTTTTTTTGTTTTTGTTTTTTAAAATAAAGCAACTATAGCTTTGCCAAGGGAGGAGATAGTGCTCTCTGCCTGCAGCCTGGAGTCTAAATAGACTCACAGTCCCAAAACATGCAGCCAGAGTCTTAAATGCAATCCATTGCAAGCTCTGCTTTGAGGCTCTGTGAAATGACAGGAGTTTAAATTTTAGCCCTGGCCTTTTGCAGGCATAGTCTAGTATGGTACTTTCTGCCGGAAGTTACCTGGGAGGCAAAGGGCTGCTTTCTTGGATGAAGTCGATTCTGTACTGCCTCAGAGTAATTACTTGTAACTAAGTCAAGGACTCAGGGAGGGTCACAGTTCACAAATCAGTTGATAAAATGTGTAATTCCTTGGGTTAAAAGCCTGATCATGGAAGAGAACACCCACACATAGCGTGTAACTTAGGCAATTTTAGATAGAATCAAAGAGAATGTGAAAGGCTGAGTTTCTGCTACGGCCCTGGTCTCCTCTTGAATTTCTGAGTTCAGAACAGAAGAAGCCATGTGGTAACTGATCCCAGCAGAGGTGTGTGAAGAGAATGTAATCTTGCCTTAGTCTGGGCCCAAGGTAAAAACAGTCTTGGGATGCCACCCCACTGAGACTTTGTCTCTACAAACTGATAAACATCTTAGACTCAGAGGAGGAAATATCAGCCCAAGGGGGAAAATGTGTGGGGGGGGGCAGCGAGTCCTGCTGGGTATTGTATTGCCAAATGACCATCAATGGGAGGAGGGAACTGAGATTCCTGCCTGACAGCGCCAAGAGTTGGAGAATTGGTGAAGGCAGCAGTCTGGGGAGAGGGGCAGCAGGGGTGGGGGGGGGTGGGGAACTGGGAGCAGAAGGCGGGGCGGGGCGGGGCGGCGAGGGGAGACCTCTAAGTTCTGTCCACGGATGGCCCGGCTTCCTCTATTGGATAGATGATCTGCTACACTCCTGAGAAATACGCCAGGAGACTTGCCCCAGGGAATTGATACCCAGAAGGGTTCATTCTTGTTCTCTTTAATCTCCTTTCCCTCCTATTTAGGGCAGTCAGGTTGCAAGGGAGGTACACAGCTTTCATACATTCAGAATAAAGTAGATTCGTTAAGGAATCGGAGCCAGCTGAGGTGTTTTTTAGAATTCCCATCTTAGATACTTCTTGGAGGTTGTGTATGATTGTGTGTGTGTCTGTGTCTATGTGTGTGTGTACTTGTGTGTACAGGTGTACACCTGTGTGGAGGTCTGAGGCACCATCCACCTTGCTTTTATTGAGCTAGAGGCTCAGATTGGCTTGGAATTCAGCTGAACTGTTTGTGCAGAGGTCCCCAAGGATCCGCCTGCCTCTGCTTTCCTGCTACTGGAAATGTTGGCGATCACATCCATGCCCAGACATGTATGTGTGTGTGTACCCACGTGTGTGTGCACTCATGTGCTCATGTATAGGTGTATGTGTGTGCATGTGTGTGCGCGCGCGTGTGTGTGTGTGTGTGTGTGTGTGACCAAACTCAGATTTTCTGTGTAGCAAACATTTACTAAGTGAGACTGCCTGTCTTGCCCCCATTTTGTCAGCTAACATTCCTCTCAAGATGCTCTGAAATAACCATTATTACAAATTAGAAAAAAAACAGGAGGATGTTGTGTTTAAAGTGAGGATTGACAATTTCCTCTTGGTAGCTGATCTTAAGGTTCCCAGATAAATGTTTCTTGTTTGCTGCATGCTGCTGAGCTGCTATGGCTTTAAAAAGCAGAAAAGGGGAACGTCCTTGAGGCAGGAGCTTAGAACCACCCAAATTTGCCTCATCTTCCCTCATTACTCACTACCAGGGCATGTCAGCTTTGATGCCACATGCCAGAGAGCTGTTCTTTCCGAAGGGAGACAAACCAGATAGCCACACAGATCAGACCGGTACCACACGAAAAGTACTCTCCTTACATTTTTGTCTTCTGATGCCCAAGAGCTGTAATTTGTGTTACCTTTGGTCATCCGTTTCTTGATCTTTCCTTAGTGTCCTTTGGCCCACTCCAGGGCACAGACATGGTAACACATTATTACAATGTCTGGGCTTTTAGAATAGTCTAAATATGTGGTGAATTCCATGTATAGAAATTATCCAAAGGGTTTTCCTTGATGTAGTTTACAAACTGCTTCGTAGGATAAATGTACAAAAAACAGCTTCTGGCATCCATGGTAGAAGGTTGATAGCAGGAGCAGGAGGAGGAAGTCTCTTTCTCATAATGGTGTCTGTGAAAACTAGGGGACTTGTGTTTGGTTCTTGTGAGACTCTGCTAGAGGTTTCTCTGGTTTCGTTTTTTTTTTTTTCTTTATGTGTTAGAAGGCAGGCATCTAGTGAAGACTCATGTTAAAAGCAGGTCAGTTTCAACTGATGTGCAAGGCTCTAACCCTGGACCTTGAACAAACTATGTTCTTGGGACTTCAGTTATTGTGTGGGATGCCACATTCTCTTAAGCTCTTGCCTGGTCCCACTATTGATGTCTGGCTTCTGATTGGTATGTGACTGTAACTTCAGCTACACACACACACACACACACACACACACACACACACACACCACACAGAGCGTGGAAATGGCTCAGTTGGTAAAGTGCTTGCTTTGAAAGTATAAGGCCTTAAGTTCTATCCCAACACAATATGCGGGCATGGCAATATAGTCCTTTAATCCTGGAACTGAGAAGCAGAGGCATCAAGATTCCCAGGGCCTGGTGGACAGCTAACCTAGCCAAATGGACAACTGAGTATTGCATTCTGGCTGCTACATGGACATGTACTTTTGCCCATGTGGACCAACACTCACTCATCCCTTAGACGCTAACAAACACATACAACTGCACGTAAGCACAAGGGCACACAGACACCAAAACCTCAAACTTCAAACAGAAACATCCTCAGATTTTCACTTTCAAAAAGTATATTTTAAATAATCAATAAAAATTTCTGTCCATATTAATTTAGCATTTTGGTTCCAGAGAAAGTACGAGAGCTGTGAGACCTTCAGTCAGCAGAGCTGGCCCAGCAGTCTGAGCTATGACAGAGACTCAAATACCCTTTATATAAGGACTTTGCAGAGTCTAGATGATTTTAGCAACATACATCTCTTTGTGGTACATGAAAGTCAATGAATCTAGGAAGGTCTATACATGTAACTCATTTATTAAACAAGTTGATACAAGAGAGATACATACATTCATCTGACCAAAGTTAGTTATAATATATATTGTTTGCCCTAGTTTCATTTCTGTTGCTGTAATAAGAAACTTGGGCAGCAAGCAACTTAGAGAAGAAAAGTTTATTTTATTCCACAGGTCTGGCTTATATCGCATCATAGGAGGAAAATGAATGTGATAGGAACTTGAAACAGCTAGTCACATCCTGTTCAGCATCAGGACCAGAGAGAAACAAATGCTTTCAGGATTACCTAGTTTCTTGCTTGTGCTCAGCTATGTAACTCTCTCTTGGGCAGTCTAGGAACCCTGCCTAGGGAATGGTGGCCCTCACAGTGGTCTGGGCCTTTCCATGTTTAATTTAATATTAGTAATCAAAACAAGCCCCCACATACATACCCAGGACCTCCCCCATGTAGACAACACTTCATTGAGTCTCTTTGCCTAGGTGAGACTAGGTTGAGTCAAGTTGACAGATCCGCTATCAGTAATATAGGTGAGACAAAGCTTCTCTGGCTTCTTACATGACAGCCTGTGAAATAAGAAGTGTTGAGAGATAGGGCCTATTCTCTCAACCACTGTGTGGAATATTGATCTCAGAGTCAGCTGTAAGGCACTCCAATAAGCTCCAGGGCTCCCTGGGTTACCATTTACAACTTGCTGATTTTACTGCTGAGGTACCCGAAACACACATAATCAACATTTGCATTGTGCTTTTAACCACTTTCCTGTTTCAGCATCAACACTAAAGTTTCTGGGCATCTATAACAACCAGCTCTACCCAGGTTATGGAGACACCTGTGAGGAAGTAAGAGGAACGGGGCATTAGAAGTTCACTTGGGGAAGTTAAAGGGAGAAGAAGGCTAGAGTTTTAGTGTTTAACATGGGAAATAAAATGACACATCACGTGACAGAATGCACAATAGACTGTTTGGGTGGCTTGGTCTATAGTCAACAGGAGAAGCCATTGCAACACAACCTCTGTGTCATCCCAGAGGATCAGAGTTCAAGAGACTGTGAAAGTCACCAGGAATAGGAACAAGAAATGCTGAAGAGGCCATAGTTTGAGCACTGGAGCCATTTCCGTCCTATGAGCCAAGGTGGAGGACCCCTAATATAACAGAGATGCAATTGAGAAGTGTGTGTGTGTGTGTGTGTGTGTGTGTGTGTGTGTGTGTGTGTCGGGTGGGTTGGTATGAGTGTGGGTGTGTGCATATGTGCATATGTGCATGCTCATGCATGTACGGAGGTCAAGGAACAAGTTAAGGTAAATTGTTTATACAATTTTTCTTTTTGGAGAAAGTAGGTCTCTCATTGGCCTGGAATCTGCCAAGTGTTTAGGTTCATGGTCATATTTCTGCCTCCATCTGCCTTCCCAATGCTGGGATTTCAAGCACAGGCTGCCACATCTGGCTACTTATGTGGGTTCTGGGGATGAAAATCAGGCCTTGACACTGGAAGACAAATGCTTTAGTAACTGAAACACCGTCTCCTCAGTTCAGAGCTGAAATCCTTTTTCAGTGTTAGCCTAGAAGGTTGCAACGTTGCATTAATTTGAAGACTACCATGGGGTAATTTTATAAGCAATTACAGCAGAACCAGGAAGAGAATTGTTGCAGTTGATCACACTTTCATCATTTTGATTACAGTCTCGCTCCATGGGTTTTGAAATCTAGCATCTCAGCTACCACAGTTTCCTCAATCAAGCCCCTGGGCTCCTCCCTGTCTCCCTCACCTTGTTGAATCAGTATTTTTTGAGCATTCTTCGAACACTACCACATATTACATACTGTTTGTGCTAAGGGACTTATTTGGACTGCCTAAAACTCCAGTGGAAGGCACGTCTTTTATGAATAAGAAGTCACCTAGGGAAGATTTTTGGAGTGGTGGCCGCTGCGTCTCCATGATGGATCACAGTAGACGCAGAATGGATTTGTCCGTGGTGTTTCTATTAAACAGTGGGAGACAGGGCATACATGCTTCATCTTCTGTAAGCCATCAGAAATTCACTGCTGAATGACACAGATGAATTCTGGGGACAGAAAGAACAACAGCGAAGCAAGAGCAGCAAGGACTGTTTGGTGTGAGCCACTTGCTTTTTAAGCAATGAAGTCATTTGTCTTCCTCCACCAATGTATCTATTGATCTCTTATCCCCCTCTGGAGAAAGAGAGAAGCACTAAGCCATGTCCAGTAGGCGAGGGACCACAGGCACCCAGAAGTGCTTGCTTGCTCTGGCAGGTGTGCTGACCCAAGGGCTTCTCCTAAGGTTTGAGAAGAGAAATGACTAACAAATCCAGGGACACCTCTGTAGTTTATGTCATTTGCTAGCTAAGCTGTCGATTGTCACTGCACAAACACAGTGGCACAGAGAGCCCTTACTCAAGCAGGGATCTGCAGTGTACCCACTTGAAATTTGTTAGCGCACATTTTTTTTTCTTTATAGCACAGAAGCATCTGACTTTTCATGAAAATGGTATTTAGAAATATTACAGGCATGATGTAAGAAGCATTGGTATAAATAAAACAAGCCCAGCTTTTCTCCTACTAGCTTTACTGAGTGGGCATTTTATCCTTTTTTTCCTCTGGGGAAAGAATAGGTGACTTGAGTAGTTTCTGTGTCTATTTTTCTCACGGGTTCCACCCCAATCCTTCCTCATGTTGTTTCTCCTTTCCTCTCCCTTCCTCTTCTATCCTTTCCTCTTGCTCTTCTTCTTTTCTTCCTCTACCTTTGTTTCTTTTCCCCTTATTTCTTCTGTTTTCCTTCTTCTTTCTCTTGCTTCCTTTCTTCTCACTTCCGCCTTTCTTCTTCTTCCTCCTCTTCCTCTCCTCTTCCTCTATCTCATCATTCGTGGGGTAGGATTTCATTGCCTGATTTTTATCTATTAGATTCATACACACTTTATATTTCACCAATCTATCTAGGTAGTTATATGCCTATTCTCCAAATAATTCAAGGTCACAGCTACTGAAATGGTAGGTGGTTATGTGAGCCATTCAGTAATTTAGGTAGTAATTTGATATTGTGCTTTTAATAGCTGACTAATTTTTAAACATTCCCAATTGAATATATTTGATAAATACTCATATATAAAACTTGCCCATCCCATAACTAAAAAATTACAGTAGTAAATGGTTTTAATAACAATTGTTTATTTGAAAGTTCTTTCTGATATGGTACAATTGTAAGAAAAATAATTGTAAGCTTAAAAAATGCTAATTGCTCCAATAACACTCCAAGGGAAGGCACACACTAAGAAGGCAGGAGCTACTGAAGACGAGTAGGAGAAAACTAAGAGATATGATGGTAGGAAATAATACTGGAATAAAAGAAAAAGCAGAAAGAGGGTAAATAAATACAGGAATGGGGGAATGTAAGAAATATAGAGAAGACCATCTATAGAAAAACAAATAAAAGCCTAAGCAACAAAGAAAACCTTAGAAACAGAGAAAAGAGATAAAGGGAGAGAGACAGAGACAGAGACAGACAGACAGACAGACAGACAGACAGACAGACAGACACACACACACACACACACACACACACACACACAGAAAGAGAGACAGAGACAGAGACAGAGGAGTTAAAAGAAGAAAAAAATGATGGGATGGGAAAGGAGGGTGCAGAAAAAAAAGGCTGCCATCCTGCCAGTGGGTAGTGAGGATGACAGCACATAGTGAGGACAGCAGCATTCAGTGTAGATGCCAGCATACTCGTCTGGTTAGACTCTAAACGTACTTTGTACTGAAACCAGTTTTGGTATTTTCTGAGTGTCTCTGCCCACACTTCTGACATGTTGCTATTATTTTCTTTGCATCTACTCTCTGAATATTCTGCATTTTCTTTTTTTCTTTCTTTCTTCCTTCCTTCCTTGTTTTCTTTCTTTCTTTTTTCTTCCTTCCTTCCTTTCTTTTTTCTTTTCCTTTTTATTTTTTACAGATCCTCTTTAACTGTAAGTTTAGTGTATGTTTTCTTGAGCTTTCATTCTCCAGCCCCAACTCAGATCCTACCTCCGCTGAGCCACTGTGTTCCTTATTGCTTGAAGTGGTCTTTTCTCCCTTCCTTTTTCCAAATGACTATCCTCCTTTTTATACTCCTTTCGACTCCCCTCATCTCCACCTCCCCCTCCTCTCCCTCCTCTTTTTTGTCTTCTCATCTTCATCTTCTTCTCCTGTCATTTTCAGACCTACTAATATAACACTAATACCCTAGTGTCTTTACAGAGTGACAGTCCAGGGTAACTTCTTTTCAACTTCTCCAGCTCTTAAGGGATACTAGATGTCGGTGAGTAGCACTTATTTTGAGTTCTTTAGCAGACATTCTATCCTTTTTGGTTCCTTTAGCATCTTCAAGAAAAGCTGTTGAGACATTGTGGAGGTTTCATGTTACCTTATGTTTACACTGAGTCTTATATTTCCAGTGAAATGGATACCTAGCTGTCTTATGAACTACTCTTCCTAGTAAATGACTTTCTGCTAGAGACACATCCTGAAGTACTGATTTAATGATGTAATACTGGCTCTATTTATACTTGGCCACCATGGCTTTTTTTTTTCTACCAATTGCTTCTTTGGTTGTGGCTAGTGAGTGTGGGTATGCTCATAATGTGTTGCAGAGAGAGACCTGCTATCTCTGTGGGTTATGCAAGGATAGGAACATTCTAGTGTTTCAGGTATATGTGATGCAGACAGCAAGAGTATGAATACAGAACACCATTTGTACAGTTATATTTTGAAAGCCTCTGCCTCCACTGGCTGATAGGGTAACTTTGGGTAACTGTCGCTATTGGCTCTTATTCAGTGTGAGACTTTAATACTGGCTATTTCAGTTCTGGTGAGGAACATGAAACAGTTATGGCCTTACTAGATGGTGGTTCTTGCCAAGGTGTGTCATGAACAGATGTGGTGGAAAGAGCCACAGCATTCCTCCTGTGGCACTCACAATCAGTTCTGTCAACAGCATCTGATCACCCCAATTGGGAGGATATTGGAGGCAAAAATGCAGAAACTGTGTATGTTGGGAGGCATCGGTAACTGGGACATTTGTCTCTGATGCTACTATAGGCATGGACACCAATGTGAAATTCATGGCCACACCATCGACCTGAAGGGTGTGGTGAAATGGTCCTTTTTTCCTCCTCACCTGCTCAATTAGAGCTTCCATCAGGGATCAAGTGAGTCACTGCTAACTCTGGATGGTTCGCCTAGGGTATACTTCTGCTGTGAGTGCTGGGGGTGGGAGTAGGATAATAGTTGGGGCTCTTTGTGCTGGGCTCCTTATGATGAAATGAGAGTAGGAGCAAGGAGCAATGGAACACGGTGCGCTCTGGATAGTTTCCTTCTGGATCTTCTGACGTTATCCATGCCAGGAGTGCAGCACAGCTGGAGCTGTGTCACTGCTCACCTCCAACCCCAGAAAAGCCTCTCAGTTAGGATGGCATTGGCATGATGAGGTTCTATTTTTTTCTGTAAGTGGTAGGTACCTGCGAGTGGGGTGGGAAATAGCAGTGGCCATAACCATCCAAGTGGCTATCTTCAGTCTTGCTGTGAATTCATGTTTTGGGTCACACTCTGGTCAAAAGCAGCAGGAGACAGATCTCCTCTTTGCTGAGGGTATCCTTATCCCTGCCCATTACAGGGTACTCAGTGGGTTTGCCAGGCACCTTGCTAAACCACTTTGATTTGTCTGGCAGTGACCTGCTGACACACAGCAGTGGCACATCCATGGTGTCTGCAGAGATAAGCCTCAGAGCAGTACACATTCAGGCAGTAGGTTCCTTCTTGCTGTGGCTCCCACTGAAGAGATTATGTGGATTCCTTTCTCAAAGCCAGACAACCCCTGTGAGACTGCAGGTTGCCTGTCTAGTTGGGCTGCAAGCCTTCAAGGGTTATGAAACTTTCCTGGAGCTAAGATCTCCGGCATCTGTGATGACAATGTTACCATTTATTTTGCCGAGGGGGAGGGGACAGTCCCACCTGGGACGGGAGCTGGGCTAGCAGCTGCAGGGACACTTTCTTTCTGTTATAAAGCTGTTGCCAGAAGTAACCAGATCTTGCAAGGTTTCTGTTTTTGCTAGGCTGACTTCCAGCACTCTTTTACAATCACTTGTGTAAACTCAGCAGCTGTGTGCCCATTTTGGCTCTATAAATAAAAACACATCTATAGTCAAGCTATTCAGACTTGAACAGCAGCAAAGGCAGCACAGTGTTGGGGAGTGAAAACAACAGGGAGAGACTGCAGTCCTGAGGATGGAAAACTCAGACATGACCACGGCGAAGGACAGGTTTATACTATTAAGGAGCATGAAAGAACACGATGTAACAATATTTATGGTCATTACTGCAAGATTCACCTCTGTAAAGCAGAAGCCCCAGGGCCTATGTAAGTTGGCATTGACAGAAACACAAGTTTTTTAAATCATTCCAAATTCAAGACAGGTCAAGTGAAACAGTAAGATAGGGCTCTAGGAATCCCCCAATGCTGTCCTATAACAATAGTTACTTTTCCCGTTGCCACAACAACATACCTGCCAATGTCACCTATAGGGAGGAAGGGTTTGCTTTGCTTTATAGTTTGAAGGAACAGTCCATCATGGTGGGGAAGGCATGACAGTGGGAGCATGGGGAAGCTGGCCACACAATACCCAGAGTCAGGAAGCAGAGACATGTGTGTGCTTTGCTCACTTTCTCCTCATTCAGTCAAGGACTCAGACCATGGCACAGCATCACTTACATTTAGGGAGGGGCTTCCCACTTCAGTTAAACTACTCTAAAATGCCTTTTGCCCACAGGGCAGTTTGGAAGATGAGCCCAGCCTGCTGTGCCGACTTTGGTCATACAATGTGGGGAGAAAGGACCGATGCTGGATTCTGTCTCTTTTCACCATGACAGTCAGCAATCACACAAATGAGCTTGTGGCTGGCCCTGGTGGTGACATTTATAACACAGAAATTGGCAAGTGGTATGAAGAATTTTTATTTCTTTTTCCATAAGAGCTGGTATAACAGCGTATCAATGACCATATATGAAATCTATGTTCTATAATGGGAAATACCTTTTCTTCTAAGGTACATATGGTACCTTAGCAAAGAACAGCTTTATATTAAGCATAGAGTAAAGCATAGAGTAAGGTGAAAACAAAAGTAGAGGAAGAAATGAAACAGTCCTCTCCTAAACTAGCCTACTAAACTTTTTCTTTTTAATTCTTTGTCTATTCACTTACGTTTCCATGTGTATGTGCAGGTCTCCTCCTCCTCCTCCTCCTCTTCCTTCCCTCCTCTTCCTCACCCTCCTCCTCTTTTTCCTCTTCTTTTACTTCCTTCTCTGTCTCTGCCTCTGTATCAATCTGTGGTGTGTGTGTGTGTGTGTGTGTGTGTGTGTGTGTGTGTGTGTGTGTGTGTGTATGTGTAGTACAAAGGGCAAGCCTCATCTTTCAGAAGCTATTTGCATTGTTTTTGAGACAGAGTTTCTCATTGACCTGAACCTGATAACTCGGCTCGGCTGATTGACCACTAAACACCAGAGATGGTGCTGTCTTTGGCCTCCCTGGTGGTGAGACTACCCATCCATGTTACTTGGGCTGGAGAGCTGGTTCAGCAGCTAAGGGCACATAGCGCTCTTGCAGAGGACCCAAGGTCATTTGCTAACACTGATGTCTGGCGGTTCACAGCTACTGGTAACTCTAATGCCTCTGTCCTCCACAAGAGTCCTCATTCACACTCCTTTGCCCACACACTTAGTTAAAAACAAAATACATGATCTTAGCCAGATATTGTGGCACACATCTTTAACCCCAGCACTTAAGAGTCAGAGGCAGAATACGTGAACCTGAGGTCAGACAGGCCTACACAAGGAGTTCTAAGCCAGCCAGGGCTAACTCAGTGAGACATCTCTCAATAAAATAAGTTACATCTCACAAAACCAAACAAATACATGTTACCATATCTGTCTTTAAAAACTGGTTTTGGGACTTTACCTCAGGTCTTTCTTTATGCCTGTGCAGAAATCACTTTTGTGACTAAATCTTCGCCCATGACCATCAGTCATTTCTTGAGCAATGAAAAAAAATTTAAAAACTATAATTTAAACATGTTAAAGTGTGTAAAATATGCTTAAGTGAGTGATCCAAACCCCAGCCCAAGGACAATTTGATGTCTTAAGAATACAAATTTCCACAGAGAGAAAGAATGTTATAAATCAAGCTAATCGTTTTTTTTCCAAGGTTCCTAAAATCAATGTTGATGGGGCTTCGGGACAGAGCTTGTCTAGCAGGTGGGCATAGGCAATCCTAGGTATGATCCAGAACTTCAAAACTAACTAACTAACTAACTAACTAACTAACTAACTAACTAACTAATTATCTAACCTAGCCTGCCACAGACCCAGGGCATCTATCTGGGGAATTTTAGTAAAATTTCAGACTAAATAATCTCAGTACTAAGCAGATTCTTCCATAAGGACTGTAAAGCATTGTTACCAAACATGACAAATAAACATGAGAAAGAAAACAAGAAAGTCACTCAATTTTAAGTTGCAATGGAAAAATTGGAAAAATTAAAAATATTTCTCTTAATAATGCAAAACAGCCGAAAATTAAATTCATGTTTCCTTTGAAAAATTGCAGAAAAGTTTACTTAGAAGCATACAATATGTCAACAAGTCAGTTGCATTTTTTGCAACTACAGAGTGCTATTCAGTTACCAAAAAAAAAAAAAATCCAATTATTCAAATATATTCAGTTCCTCAAATTGTGAATTAAATAATTCTCTTTTCTTTATAATTTACAGAGAGGGATTTTTTGTTTGTTTCTTTAGTTGGTTTGTTTTTGTTTTTGTTTTTGTTTGTGACAGGGCTTTCCTGCCTGTAGCCCTGGCTATCCTGGAACTTACTTTGTAGACTAGGCTAGCCCAGAGTTCACAGAGATACTCCTGCCTCTGCCTCCCAAGTGCTGGAATTAAAGATGTGTGCCCCACTTAATTACTTTTCTATAAGCTGCATCAGAGGCAACTGAATGTTGGAGGTTGATCTGGTCTGACCAAATGACATACCCCAAATTGTTTGTATCTTGCTTAAGAGCTTATTGCTGTTTGACCAATAAAAAACCATCACATCTGGGCAGGGCAAATGGGATAGGCTTGGCTAAGGTTCACAGACTTTGGGAGAGACAGACTGGAAGGGGAGGAGAGACCAGACAAGGAGGCTGGAGGAGAAGAGCAGGAAGAAGGAGGCTGGGCCATGGGTGAGGCCCAGGAAGAAGCACATGTCTGGCATGGATGGAGATTTGGCCCAGATAATGATAATTAGCAAGTCTTTGGGATTATGGATGGGAGGTAGCTTATTAGAAATTATTAGAAGTAGATGGCATGGAATTGGGGCAGAGTATGGGATACCTGGACAATATGGGAGGTAGTTTAGAGGATTATGGCCTGCCTCGCCCCAGGTAACTAAGGCTATTTTAAAATTCAACAGGTGTCTGTGTCTTCATTGGTTGCTAGAGGGTTAGAAAATACTGCCGTTATAATACTGATAAATTAATCACAACAACTGAAGATGTGCAAAAAGAAACATCATCCTGTCCCCATACATGACTAACTTGTGCTGTGCTCCAAGAATCTGCTGTACATTTTCATGCCAATTTATAAGCCCCAGGCTGTACCAGGCAAGGTTAGTGGATATTAAAAATACTAACAGGACAGTGCTATCTAAACTCACAGCCAGTAGTGTATTAACTATACAAAATTAGACATGGTGCAGTTTAAAAAGAAATATTACATAGACTTACATTTCAGGTATTTTTTTCTTAGAAGGAGTTGTGTACAGGGTGGTTAAATGCTTCATAGACAAGAAAAAAAAACTGTTCTAGAGCCAATTTATTTATTAATCTCCTATTTCTCCTCCTTATTCATCATCATTTCATCTTCTCCATTCCTTTCTGGCTTGAATTTATTAGACAGGTTTACAGATACAATTAGAGTAGGTCCAACAATTACTGCCTCATACCATGAAGGCTGGAAACTTGATAGTCAACCCATAGTTCTGTCTGCCTTAACAGTGCTAAGCTGGTGCCAAAGTCCAAGAGGATCCATGACCAGTTGCTGCTGGTCTTGAGACCATACTGGAAGCACAAAGAGGCTTGTTCTGTTAATGCCAGCAAGAGCGAAGGTCAAGGAAACAAAGAAGAATAAGAAGGATAAGAGTGAGAAGAAGAAGAAGAAGAAGAAGAAGAAGAAGAAGAAGAAGAAGAAGAAGAGGAGGAGGAGGAGGAAGAAGAAGAGGAGGAAGAAGAAGAGGAAGAAGAAGAAGAAGAAGAAGAACAAGAACAAGAAGAAGTACAAGAAGAACAAGAAGAAGAGAAGAAGAAGAGGAAGAGGAGGAAGAAGAAGAGGAAGAAGAAGAAGAAAAAGAAGAAGAAGAAAAAAAGAAGAAGAAGCAAAAGAAGAAGAAGAAGAGAAGGAAGAAGAAGAGGAGGAGGAAGAAGAAGAACAAGAACAAGAAGAAGTACAGGAAGTACAAGAAGAGAAGAAGAGGAAGAGGAGGAAGAAGAGGAGGAGGAGAAGGAAGAGGAAGAAGAGAAGACGGAAGAAGAGGAGGAAGAGGAGGAAGAGGAAGAGGAGAATAAAGAATAATAAGAAGTTTTAAATCTTCTACCATCAGAAGATGCAAATCA
Organism: Acomys minous; assembly: GCF_964271855.1. Taxonomy (NCBI): domain Eukaryota; kingdom Metazoa; phylum Chordata; class Mammalia; order Rodentia; family Muridae; genus Acomys; species Acomys minous. Next base: position 67,135,123 of record NC_140483.1, on the reverse strand, counting down.
CATTTAGGGTGGGTCTTACCACACCAATTAAAAAAATCAAGGCAGTCTCCTACAAACATGCCCACTGTGCAAGTGCTATATACAATCCATGGAGACTCTTTTTATTCTTAGGAGATTCTAGATTGTGCCAAGTTGACAAAGATGACCACCACAGTATCTAGTTGGCATTGTTCCGTAAATACAAAGCAACTTGTTAATCTTCACATATGTGGAGTTCTAAGCTGTGATACTCACAAGAGTCAGTGGCAGCATGAGGCTTTTACACATACAGGACCCAAATTCCAAACTGTATGTTCTTCTACCAAAACCTCCACACTTTCTTCTTGTATCTTCTCTGTTTTTCTGGACATTTCCAATTTGCCCAAGGAATCAAAGAGAGTTTGTATGCAGACTGCTGAAGAAGGGGTTTTTGAGGTACCTTTTCTTTCTAGAATTTATTCCTTCTACAAGATTGCACACAAAACTCTGGCAGTCCCAAACTTCCTTCATACACACTAAGACATAGAATGTGGTGCTCTGATTGGATTGTATCTGTACATTGCCCTGTGGGTGGAGATCTGCACAGAATGGAGTGGGAGAAATTTGGGTCTCTATGATATTCTTGCATTTGTGAGATCAGATGTCTTACAATTTCTGCCTGTGGGAATGCAAGTTTATTTTGTCACACTGAACACTTTTGTTTTTGGGAGAATTAATACAAAATGAATTCCCCTCTGCTGAAATCAGAGGATGCACAGTCATATTCAATGAAAGTAATTAAAATTGAATAAAATAACTTTATGAACCATATTGATAATGAAGATATAAATATATGCAATATATATATATATATATATATATATATATATATATATACATATACATATACATGTGAATGACCAGGGATGTTAGGTAAAAGGAGAAGTAAAAAAATGTTTTCATACAATTTTTAATAGAATAAGTAGACCATTTAGAAAAATATCATTTTGTAGTTTCTCTAAATATGTAAATTGCCTCAGTTTAAGCCAGCAATGATAAAATGTTGTTGAAGACGAGAATATGGCCATGATGTTAGAGTCCTGGCTTACAACTTATTTGCTGATGATAAAATTTAAAAAAATCAGGTAGTAAGTGCAAAAAAAAATGAATTTGGGAGATCCAAGATGGTGGCAAGCAGTGTGGTACATATACACTATGGAATACTACTCAGCTATTAAAAACCAGGAATTCCTGAAATTTGTGGATAAATGGATTGAGCTAGAAATGATCATAATGAGTGAGTTAACCCAGAAGCAGAAAGACTCAAATGGTATATACTCACTTATATCTGCATCCTAGCCCAAGGGGCATGTCCCACGAAAGCCTTCACTTACCAGGAAACTGGGACAGAGGGGAGGACATCCTATTGGGACTCTAGATGAGAGAATCATGGGAGAATGGCACAGTAGAAGGATCCAGAGGGTCCTAGAAACTTACAAGTAGAACATTATGATAGGCAGATTTGGGCACAGGGGTCCCGCTCAAACTAAGGCACCAGCCAAGGACAATACAGGTGGTAAACTTTAAACCCCTACCCAGATCTAGCCAATGGTCAGAACATTCTCCACAGTAGAGTGGAGAGTGGGATATGACTTTCTCACATACTCTGGTGCCTCATATTTGACCATGTCCTCTGGAGGGGGAGACCTAGTGTCACTCAGAGGAAGGACAGCAGGTTACCAAGAAGAGACTTGATACCCTATGAGCATATACAGGGGGAGGTAATCCCCCTCAGGAACAGTCCTAGGGGAGGGGAATAAGGGGAAAATGGGAGGGAGGGAAGAATGGGAGAATACAAGGAATGGAATAACCATTCAGATGTAACAAGAATAAATTAATTTTAAAAAATTATAAAAAAAGAAAAATGAATTTAACTTGATTTTAGTTCTAATTCAGCAATTAGATAAAATTTGAGTATTCATAATTTCAAAAAGTGAAATAGAAAGAGAAAACAAAACGATGAAGGACTAAGAATCAGGTTGACAGTAACTTGAATATCAGAATGCAGTGTCTCAATATTTTTAAATCTAAGAAAATATTAGCACCCAGAATTTTATTGCTAGGAAAGTTCTCCAATGAGATTAAAAGCAAATACCCAAGATATTTGGATATATAAGAATGCAGACAATTTTTCTCGTCCATATCCTGCTTGAAAACACATACTTTAGCTCTTGCTTCAGGAAAAAAAAAAGGAAAAACTAATATTGTGAAAGAATGACATTAGATACTAGAAACAGCGGTAGTTAGCTATGTCCCAAAGGAAGCAAAAGAAATGAGAAAAGAAATATGATACACTCTGGATACACACTTAGAAAAATATCCTTAAACCAATAAACTGTTATGACACAAAATTGCAAAGTCATAATAATGTTGATTTATTTGGTTTATTTATGAGTTTTAGCCATACCCTAAATACATAGAATGAGATTAAATTAGAGTCTCACAGTAAAATATAAATGTTATAAACTTTGAAAAATGTAAATATAATAATGTTGAGATGCGGAGGGCACTGAGCATGAATTAGTACCAGAAGCAAAAGCAAGAGTGCCCAGGCTAGGCATGTGTGTGTGTGTGTGTGTGTGTGTGTGTGTGTGTGTGTGTGTGTGTATAGTGTGTGTGTATGCCTGTTTTTGTGTGTAGACTGCATGGAATTTCTCAGGAATGCTTGTGCTCTCTCTCTCTCTCTCTCTCTCTCTCTCTCTCTCTCTCTCTCTCTCTCTCTCTCTCTTCCCGAGACTCTTACTGGCCTGAAACTCCCATTTTTGCTAGGCCAGATGACTGGATATCCCTGGAGGTCCACTCATTTCTATGTCCCCAGGGCTAGGATCCAAGAGTCTCCCTGTGTCTGGTTATTCTTACATTGGTGCTGGGGACCAAACTCGGATCCTCATGCTTGTGAAGCAAGTGCTTTACGTACTGACATATCTCCTCATACCACGGGCTGTTGTTAAAAAAGCTCCTGTGGCTCAGTAAACAGCCCCCTGTGAGCCTCAGTTTCTTGTTCTGACCCAGAGGATCTTTAGGCAAAGAGAGTTTTTCAGATGTCTGTCAGCTCTTTACCCTACGATTTGAGGATCTGTTTTTTTTTTTTTTTTGTAGTGAAATACATAGGACATGAAGGCAGAAAGGCAAACTGTTTGGGGGGAAAGAAAGGGACTATCAAGTTAAGGCCACAAGGGAAAGGAAGGCCAGTTGGAGAGGGAGAAGGGTAAGAATGAACTACTGTGACATGTATGTACCAAAATGTCATGAAACCTATCACTTTATATGCCAACTTACTCCCAACTGGTCAAAGTACAGAGAAAGTGTCTGTGCAGTGCTTGGCCATAGATGGGAGATCTACAGCACAGTCTTCCAACAAGACAAAAGGAACATGTATGGAGAAGGTGAAGACAAAATGTAGGAGCCAGAGTTCAGGGTTAACTGGGACAAAGCAGTGTCTTTTGGACATGTCAGGACAGCTGCCCTCATGACCTCACAGCAGCTGTGATGAACGGCACAAGACCTGCACAAGATCAAGCCAATCAACACACCAACATGGAGGGAGAAGCGGTGGGGGGAGGGGAGCAGGGGGGGGTGCGGACAGAGCCCCTATTCAAAGCTGAGGAGTTAAGAAAAATTGAAAGCTACGAGAGGGAGGTTGAGTATTCCTGAGACAGGAAGGTTGGCCATGTTCCAGTGAATGGTGTCACACCTATGTATATTCAGGCAACACAATTTAGATACAATGGGTAATTAAATAAATAAAAAAAAACCCCAGAAAGTAGATCAGTAAGTTATGAGGGGCACTTGGGAAGATCTGGGAGTAGCTGGAGCTAGGAGATGAGGGGTGGATATGAAAAAGATACATTTTACAGGTATGAAATTCTCAAGTAATAAATTAAAAATTACATTAATTTTCAAAGTCAAATATTTATGAAGAAGACTTAAGTCCAGTCCGTGCATGGTCATTGGTTAGTGCTTCAGACTCTACAGACCACTTTGGGCTCTGTAGTGGTCTTCTTGTGGAGCTCCTGTCACCTTTAGGTCATTATATCCTTTCCTCTGCTTTTCCATTAGACTCACTATGCTTTGCCTAATAATATTTGGCTGTGAGTCTCAACCTTTGTTTCTAACTACTGCTGGGTGGAGCCTCTCAGAAGACAACTCTTCTAGGCTCCTGTCTGCAAGCATACTGAGTATCATTAATAGCATCAGGAGTTGCATTTCTTTCGTGGGGTGGGACTTACGTTGGGCCAGGCATTGGTTGGATATTCCCTCAATCCCTGCTCTGCCTGTTGTATCTTTATCCCTGCATATCTTGTAGACAGGGTAAATTAACTCAGGCTTCATGTGGGTGCTCTGCCAAGGGAAGCAGGGCCCTGTCTCTGACAAGGACTCTGTTGCCTGCTTTTCAATCGCTTCTCTCTGATGGGACTGCCTTGCCAGTCCAGAGAGGAAAAGGAAGACTTAATTCTGATGCAATTAAATGAGCTGGAGTGGGTGGGTGGGTGAGTAGGGGAAGCCTCCCATTTTCTGAGGAAAAGAGAAGGGGAAGGGAGGATGGGATTGGGAGGAGATGAGGTAGGTGCTCTGACCAGGATGTAAAGTAAATAAATAAATAAACAAAAAGTAATAATCCATAAATAAAAGGAAAAAAATTAAAAGATTAATAGTAGAAAATGGTCTTGGAGTCTTAGAGGTAAAGTTGGGAAATGATTGAAGAACTGCTTGAGAAAAAACTTTAACTAGTGTTAAGAAATTCTCTGGTGAGCTTTGCAAATGTCCTTCAGGTAAAATTAAAAAGACCAGGATACGGCATATTACATCCATATTAGAATACCGCCACCAGGAGAGGCAATACTTGGCTTTCAGCACTTGTTCAAGCCACATTAATTTGACAGCAGGCATGAGCTGTTGACTGCCTGCCAGAGTCTTCCACTGTCTGTGGCTCGTTGAGTGCACAACTGCTCTGATCGAGAGTAATTCCCTGCCAGGCAGCTGTGGAATGAATAAGTTATACCCAGCAGTGGAAGCCAGAGTCTCATCAGCTAATCAGTGAGCTCCATGGGAGACAAATTAAAGTGGAGCAAGGTGCATATAGGAAGAGGAAGGTGATGAAGGAAAGAAATAAGCCCATATTAAGAGGTGACAAAAGCCATGGGGAAATGCATGCATTTTAGTAAGCAACAAATGAAACACATTTGGTTCCAATTTCAAAGTCCAGGGCACAGATATGAAAATGAGTTTGGTAAGTGAAGGTGATGAGAAGCTTCTGGAAGGTGAGAGAGCGAGAGAGAGAGAGAGAGAGAGTTAATGAAGTTGTTTGGGAACACTTAATGAATATGCTGATCATAAAATACATGAGACACCGAACAACTGAAATCTAGGACGGGAGGACTCTAATTTAATATTCCTTTGCTGGCTGCTAGTTGGGAAAAGAAGAGATAGAAGAGTCTTGGGTTTGGCTTGCATATCTGTGAGATGTAATGTCTATAGCAAAAATCTATTAAATAGTAATGGATCAAAGTCCAGTATTTCAAACTATAAGCCAGTGTCTTATAGCCAGTGACATTCTCTCTGTGGAAGACAGTGTGTCTTCTTGAAAAATTCCAGAGGAGACCAACATGTTCTACTGTTTTTCAAACACATTGCTTCTCTAACATCTCTGCAGGCTGTTTACATCTTCCATTCCTTCCTTGTCACGTGCGTGGTAGAGGTCCCTCTTGACAGCAAGAGATGACATCTAAGCCTGGGCATAATGGCACATTCTTTGAATCTAGAAACTGGAAGGCCTGAGGCAGGGGATCTTTCTGAGTTTGAGGCTAGTCTGGTCTACATAATAATTCCAGGCCAGCCAGAGCTACATAGTGGAACTCTGTCAGGAGTGGGGTAGGATGGGGGGAGGTTTCAAGATCTAATGGTCTGTCCAGTCCGATTGTGTAATTTCTCATTAGAAAATCAGGATCAGGAGGAATTTTCTTAGTGCACTTAGCTAAGTAGTAGGGTGATAGGAACTCATTAAGGCTTCTTCTCTGTAGTCCAAAGCTGTTTCCAATTTTGGTGCCTTTCTTCTATGATTTGGTTATGTTCTCACAGAGTCCTGTGTTAGAAGCTTGACACAGAAACAATTGTGTTGACTGGTGGGAGCTTTGAGAAGTTTGTTATGTCCCCGGAGCTCTATGCTTGTGGACAGATCGATGCTTTTATCACAGGCTCCAGGGAAAGGTATGACTTCACTTCCCTACCTTTTGACTTATCACTCGTGGACTTGCCACCAAACATGTTGTCTCTCTGTCTTCCATTGTGGGATAATGCAACAAGAAGAACAATGTCAAATGAATAGCTCCAACTTCTGACTTGTCTGCCTCCATAACTGCAATGAATAAATGTCTATTCTTTGAAATCACCTAGGATTGGGCATTCTCCTGTAGCCAAGGAAATATGAACTGAGCAACTCTTTAAAAACTTAGAGGTGCACTCAAAGGAAGCATAGCAGGCTACCAAGAAGAGACTTGATACCCTATGAGCATATACAGGGGAGGAGGTCCCCCTCAGTCACAGTCATAAGGGAAGGGAGTAAGGGGAAAATGGGAGGGAGGGAGGAATGGGAGGATATATGGGATGGGACAACAATTGAGATGTAATATGAATAAATCAATAAAATATGTTTTAAAAAACTTAGAGGTATATTCCAAATATCATCGTTATTCCTTCCATAGCATTTTTCAGTTCTTTGGAATTCATTTTCTGTCTTGCTAACTTTAATGACTCAAGCTACAAAGAGTTGAGTGACAGTTGTGTCTCTCATAAGTTTGTATTATAGATGGTAAGTAAATCATACAACTAAATAAGCAGTTCTGAGGTGGCATTTAGGAGAAAGCTTGTAATGTATAGTTTAGAAAATAATCTCTATATGTAGAGCTTTAGTTTTGAACGAATGTGTTTATTAAGTATATATCAAGCCAGCATAGAATAACAAATCTTTACAGATAGATAGAGCGCAATAGATTCAAACTGAGAACTCAAAACATTCAGCAGAAACCAACTGGAGAAGCCAAAACTTCATATGGCATTCTCAATTGAGTTCCCTATGGCTGGACTTCATGTGGTGGACCTTCTGGCTCCTCTTTCCCATCATAGGTGTCTGTACATTATGGACTTAGCAGTAGTAATCTCTGTTGGGAATAGTTCACCTACTGAGAGACAAATGGTTTTGGGCATCACATCATTTTGAAACAAACGTGTTTGGGTTTGAAATGGGAAAGGACAACTCTGCTTCCACAGCCAGCTGCTTAGTGAGCTCAAACAGCATGGGCAGTTGACAAATAAAATGTACATTTCATAGATAGGAGAATCAGAAATTTAAGGACATTTGGTCTACACAGTGAGTTTTATGCCAACCTGAGATCCTTGATCAAACCAACCAACCAACCAACCAACCAACCAACCAACCAACCAACAAACAAATGTACGTATGTAGATTATAATATCAGAGACATAGGGACTGTGACATGATGGATGTGAGCTTAGAAGACAGAGGTATGCTATTTTAGTTCTGGAGTTGAGAAGCTGAGGGGTGAAAGTTGATCACAAATCTAAAAGGTGAGATGGAGGAAATTTTAGGGTTACTTCTTTTTTTCTGCACCAATTTATTTTATTTTATTTTATTAATTTATTCATATTACATCTAAATTGTTATCCCATCCCTTGCATCCTCCCATTCCTCCCTCCCTCCCATTTCTCCTTACTCCCCTCTCTTACGACTGTGACTGAGGGGGACTTCCTCCCCCTGTATATGCTCATAGGGTATCAAGTCTCTTCTTGGTAGCCTGCTATCTTTCCTCTGAGTGCCACCAGGTCTCCCCATGCAGGGGATGTGGTCAATTATGAGGCACCAGAGTTCATGTGAAAGTCAGTCCCCAAGCTCCACTCAACTGTGGAGAATGTTCTCTCCATTGGCTAGATCTGGTAGGGGTTTGAAGTTTACTGCACATATTGTCCTTGGCTGGTACCATAGTTTGAGCAGGACCCCTGGAGGGCTACTTCTAAGAATAGATCTTGACCATGCTCCAGTGAATATACGGGCAACACTAATTGGACTTGTGTCTTTTCTCCCATCTTCTTATTTTTCGGGGATTCACAAGAGTGGGAGGAGGATCTGGAAAAAAACTGTGAAGTGAGTGAGACGATCAGAGTGCATACTGTGAATTGGCCAAATAATAAAAACATTATATTGGAAAAAGCAATAGATATTTCCTGGTCCGTAGAATATTGATAGTGCAAGCATAAAAACTTAAGCTCAAATCCCTAGCAACAATTCAAAGTTAGATATTGGGCTGCATTTCTGTAATTCCATTGCCAAGGAGAAAGAGATAGGCAGATCTCTGAGGCTTATTGGACAGCCAGTCTACAAAAAATTAGTGAGCTTCAGGTTTAGTAAGAGACTTTTTCTCAAAACTTAGGATAGACTGTAATAGGGTACAAGACCAATATTGACCTCTGGCCTCTTTGTGCACAAACACAGATGTGTATACACCTACACTAGCATGGATATGTAGTACATACACACACATATACACACACACATACACATATGCATGCATACACATACACATAGTGAGGTGCTTTCCTAGGTGTTTTTCTATTCATTTTCCCTAAATTTGTTTCTATAAGGACATAAGGGGGGCTTATGGATACATGCATAGTATATATGCAGTATGATGAACAAATGCATGTGGTTTTACATTCATAATTTCCATCATGAAATAATCAATTGAGATATTTGTTTTATAGAAATGCAAATTTATAGTTCATTATATTATTTTTAGACCTGTTTTCTAAAAATAATGTATTTATCAATTTATTAATTTATATGTGTATTTATGTGTATTTGAGTATATATATGTGCACCATGTATGTAGAGGTACGCTTGGAGGACAGAAAAAGATGTCAGAAAACCTCGAGCTGAAGTTATAGGCTGTTGGAAGCTACCCTATGTGCACGTTGGTAACCAAACTCTGGTCCTCTACAAGAGCAGCAAATGCTTTAATTTATTATCTTACTAATCTATCATATTACCCATTCTGATCTTCTCCGTATCCTTGGGGGTGGGGGTGATAGCCACACTGAAAAAGCAAATCAGGATATCAAGAGCTTCTAGCCCCAGCTAGAAGATGAAAGACTCACAATCAGCTAGTGACAGAACAAAAGGAGACCCAGCTCTGCTGGGAGCCGCAGCCTGTGCCCCCTTGCCTTTCAAGTATCTATCAAGCCTCCTAGAACGACGCACACATGCCCTACCTGAGCCACCTGTCTCTTCTCTGGATTCTCATAGCCGTTTGTGGGTTTTCCCCTTTCTTTGATTAATTAAAGGAGAATCTAGCTAATTAGTTGGCTTCCCACGGTGGGAAAGTACATTTCCCAGTGCACTTGAAAGATAAAAAAACATTCATTCATTCATTATTTTATTCATGCAACAACATGCATGAAGTGTGCCTTGAACTTTGACTAATGAAAATCATTTCTCCTTCTTTATTTTCTCATTAATTATCTATACATTTTTGTGATGTCTTCCAGATGCACCTCAAACTGAGATGTAAGCAGTTCAAAAGTAATTAACTGTTGTCATCAGTTTCATCTCTTGTGGCTCCCACTGTTTAAACAGATCTTCCTTGTTTGCTTTGGGGACCACCTAGCTGGTCTACTCTCAGCTAGCCTTGCAAAGGCAACCCGGGATCATTTTAGTTTTGTTTTGTTTTGTTTGTTTTTTTGATTTGGGGATTAAGACAAATACTATTTCCAAGTGAAATGATCAGGGTGCATCTTTTGGAGTTGGATGTAGATTTACTTCTTAATCCTTCGGGTAATTTTCACAATTATTTTAATGATTATTATCAGCACACATTCACTTACATAAGAATGGGTTTCATCATGACATTTTCATTCATGTATATTTATATTTGGATCTTTTTCAGCCCCCTGCTAACCTCTTCCACTCCCTGTCACTCTGCTCATCCCTCTCCTAATTAGTGCCCATTCTGCTTTCATGTCTTCTGTTTTCCTGGCTCTATGAGTTTCATTATGGTTGCTATGGATAAGAGGTGGTTGACAGTTGCAGGGACATCTCACCAGAGGCTTCACCACTAAGAAAATGTCCCTCCTTCTCCCAACAGCTACTAACTGTCTTGAGATCCTTAGGTAAAGGTAGGCCTTCCTGAGAGCCCTGCCCAGTCTACCAAATTGATTTACTCACTTATCTCTCCTTAATAATATGGCATTTAAAGTATTTATTATTTTAAAGATTCACTGAGAAGACAGGTTAACTTCTGGCAACACTCAGCCTACCTCAAAGAAGATGATGAGCATCAAAGAACCTCCTTATGGAGATAGTTTCAAATGTGGCAAACAAGCCACTGGGAAAAATGTCCTCATTTCTGCTACAGACAGAATTCTGCCTTTAAAAAAAGGCAACCTTGAATTCAGACAGAGACAATGGCCAAACTCTGCTAAGACAGGGTAAGCAAGTCCTCAATAGTTCCTGCCTCACAAATATGTCTGTCAGATATATTGGGCCAGAAGGCTGAATATGATGCTCCAACATTATAGAAAATTTTGGGTGACTGTGCAGGTAGCAAACTGTCTCTGTCATCTTTTCATTTGGCAAGCTGCTAAGCTGCATTCCTTGTATACTCAGGTAATTAATTTTATTCCTTCTCAGGTCTCTGATAGGATTGAAGACCAGATAGTATAGTTTTACAATAAAGCTTAGTTGTTTTGGAGTTAAGATGTTTTAGGTTCTAGATAGATATTTTAAATTGGTAAAGATGAGATATGGTAGATATTGATTTACATTCAGAATTTTAGATGCACCAAGATAGGAAAGATATTCTCTTCAAGGTTACCAACACATACAAATAGACAAAACAGTATGAATATAACATTTATATAATTCCTGATTGTTTTGTGGTTCTTCTTGTTGTAGGTAGTTCTTTTGCATTATGTGTGTAATAATATAAATGTATATGTAAAAAAATAAAAAAAGAAAATTCATATTAATAATTTTTAAAGCACCTATTTTGTGACCACTCAAAAGAAACTCAAAAGAAACTCAGAGCAATTCCTAAATTTAAGCTCCCTCAAATTCTGGGAACAATTTGCGGTAAGTATACCACAGGAAAATTTGAGGCTGAAAGGAAGTCATTGGGCCACCCATCCCTCCATAAAAGGACATGAGTGTAGAAGGGGAATAGTTTGGAAGAAGGGGGTCAGCAGAGGTTAGAGGGGTAGAGGAATGGATAAAAGGGTGTGTGTGTGTGGAGAATGTGGTCGTAACACATTATACACAAAAATACACCACTGGCAGTGTAATAATGGAGCCTATTATTAAGTACAGTTAGCATATGACAATACAATATTTTTTAACACTTGTGGGAGTTTAGATCTTGCTCTAGATCCACCTTGAAAGGACATTTTAAAAAACAGTTTGTGAGTGCTGATGAGATGGCTCAGTGGTTAAAGATGTGTGGTGCCTAGACTGAGGACCTGAGTTCAATAACAGGATTCTCATGGTAGAAGGAAAATACAACTCTGCTGTCTAAAGTTGACTACACGCATGCACGCACACACCCCCCCACACACACACTGTGGTATGTGCATGCCTTCTCACAAAGAAACAAACATACAAATGTAATGAAAAGAAAACATTTTGTGGTCTGATGATAATATTCATTCCTTTGTACTAAAAGATTTATTCATTTCTTTATTTGAGACAGGATTCCTCTATGCAGCCCTGGCAGTCCTGGAACTCACTTTGTAGATCAGGCTGGCCTCAAACTGAGTGGTCTGCCTGCCTCTGCCCGCTGAGAGCTGGGAATAAAGGAGGGTACCCCCACCATCCTGAATGGGAATCTTTTATGTGGGTATATAAATTCTTTTTGAATAGAAGGAAAATGACCATTTTATATAGTTAGCTCACCCTCTTTTCTTGTCCATAATAAAGCAATGATTATAAAGGAGACTTAGCCTCAGTTATATTGTAGAATATTCTGCACAGAAAGTATTATTGGTTATATAGCAGGTTTCAGTTAGGTCCTACCTAAAGATAAGGATGATAGGCTAGGCCTACAGAAATGGCTGAGGGCTGCCTAGAGTTATGAGTGGAATAGATGGGCTTGGTGGTTCATATCTTCAGACCCAGCACTCAGGAGGTGGCAACAGCAATTCATATTCATGCTCATCGTCAGCTGTACAGTGAATTTGAGGCCATTCTGTGCTATGTAAAACACACACACACAATTCTTGTGTGAATACAAAATGTAAACGATAGCCAGGGTAGGATTTCTGTTTGACTAGGACCAATCAGTCATGGATTTCAGCAACACAGGAGGAAGCCAAGCTTATGAACATGACATAGAAAGTCGCTGTCTGCTCCTTTTAGTAAGGGGAGGGGGGAGTTTGATCTATTTGAAGATGTAATTTACCCCTTTGCTACTTTTGTATTGATTTTTGCATGTGCCGTCTTTGTCATAAAACGGCACATATCTTAAAGATTTATTTTTAGTTGCATTATGTGTGTCTGTGTGCGTTGAGTGCAGGTGTCCCCTTCAGAGTGTGTGTGTGTGTGTGCACACGTGCTCACACATGCATGTTCAAAGGCATGTAAAAATGTGTGCCTGCTTATGAGAGAGAGAGGACAACCTCTGGTGTTACATTTTTAGAAACCTTGCCTCTGGATTTTGAGACCAGTCTCTCATTAGCCTAGTACGTCACCAAGTAGGTCCTCCGGGGGCCATCTTGTCTGCTTTGTGTCACACTATTGCTGTACTGGGAGTGTGCATTACCCCCTGTGCTGGCCTTAAACGATCACCCTTATACTTACAAGGCAACCATGTTACCCTGTGAGTCATCCCTCCAATTCCTTTAGAGTGGATCCCCAAGTAGAGGCAGGTGTGGGAGGAAGGTTGTGGGCATGGGGATGGGAAGCTCTGCTCCTTTGTTTTCTGGAGTGATCATGGGATTTGGGGAGGGGGGAGGATGTGCTTAGCATCTCCCTCCCCCACCAATAGGGAGAGAGATAGGTGCCGAAATATTTTACTCTTACTTTGTTTCAGTTTTGGCAAGCACATCCTCTCCTGGCAATAGAACCTGCTTGTCACTTCCAAAGATAGCCTCCAGAAAAATCGTAAAGTCACGGACATCCGACTCATCCATATGCTGCTTTTGAAACTCTGCCTGCTAATCTTCACCCGCAGGGTGGAGGCAGGATTCTGTTTGGCTCCGTGACAGGGAGCTTTGTTCTTGTCTTCCTCTGCTTTTATCTTTCTCACTTTAGCAGGAAGTGACTTTGCTGTAGAGTTTCTGAAAAGTATATTTATGAACGTGGAGAGTAGAGAAGGGCCAGGATGGAGGTGCGAGGCAGGTGGTTTGAAACTGACAGGATGGTGTTTTCAGGGCGCGGGGGGTAGGGGGGGCGGAAATACTTTAGCTGCTAGGTTAAGGACTGTGCGCTTTGTATCAAAGTGACCTTCTAGCAGTTGCTGTACCCGACTAAGAGGAATTGCCTTAGAATATCTAAGTACATGGTGGAGATGTGCCGAGGGATAACTCATTGTGTAACAGTGTTTATTACAGTGTGAAGGATCTTGGGAGTAGTGCAGTGGTAGAGAATTTGCTGAACATGCGCAGAGCCGCTGGTTCAAGTACCATCGCTGCAGAAATAAAAGTAAAGTACACGAATAGGAGTTCCTGGAAAGAGGCTGTGTGCTGAGTCTGGCTGGCTAATAAGAACTGTAGTGCTATAGAGACACTGGGACAGTGCTGGTCCAGAGTCCAAATATACCTTTATCTTGGGTTAGCTTTAGTTCCACAAATAATCATTCCTTACTCACCTCTGTGCTGAGCCCAACATCCTATGGCCAATAGAAAAATACCCTTGGACTTTATGAACTTAGCAGACCCCTGGATTCCACAAACTAAGAGTAGAGAATGTTGTCAAGTGTCCAGGACATGTAGCAGAGATTTCCCTGTTTAGCCATTTTGGCGTGGACGTTTGAGTTACCCCCATAGACTCTTATATTTGAGTATTTAGTCACCAAGCAATGAAAGGATTTGATTAAAAGTTGTAGCCTTGTTGGAGGAAGTGTGTCACTGGGGATAGGCCTTGAAGGTTAAAAGCCCATGCTAGGCCAAATTCATTCTCTGTCTCTGTCTCTGTCTCTGTCTCTGTCTCTGTCTCTGTCTCTGTCTCTGTCTCTGTCTCTGTCTCTGTCTCTGTCTGTCTGTCTGTGTCTCTCTGTCTCTGTCTCTGTCTCTGTCTCTGTCTCTGTCTCTGTCTCTCTCTCTCTCTCTCTCTCTCTCTCTCTGAGATCAGGATGTAGTTCTCAGCTACTCCTTAAGCACCCTGTGTGCTGCCAGGCTCCATGCCATGATGAAAATGGACTAAATTTCTGAAACTGAGCAAGTCCCCACTTGGTTGCGGTGTCTCCCCATAGCAGCAGAACTTGCCTGCCTACCAAATGTTCCCACTGACATATTTCTTAAATGTATTTGTTTATGAATTTCTCCTTTCTGCTACTCTAAAACTCCAAGAAACTGCTCCCATGTTGGGAAAATGGACCTGGGGTAACCTAGTCATGTTTTCTGGGTCATGGTCACTCAAATTTGGCTACTGTGTGTATTCTTATTCGTTTTTGAGTGAGAGGTATGTTTTGTGTTGACAAATATTAGAATGTACATTAATAACCATATCCTGTGATGGTCCTCAGGGAGGTTATAATGTCAAGGAGGAGAATATGAATAGACGTCTTACTGGTTATTCATGTTTAAAAAGATTAGCATAGCCACTCTTTAGGGTGCTGAGATCCTGCCACATTTCCACTTTATTGCTAACCCTGGGAGAAGCATTTGGCTCTAGAGGGAACTCATTGTAGTAGTTTTGCTGAGTGGAAATGCTATTAAACTGCCCTGTAAATATTTGTGTTTATACTCATAGATCAAGTGCACTTAGTCACGGAATTCTGTATCCTTGTGTGGGTCTACTCCTTCTTCATGTACATATATAGCCCTCTCTACATATAGTCTTTTCTGGAAATATTCAGTCTTATATTCACTACTTCCTAAGTAAGTGATATCACAACTGCTATTGAGGCACTTACATTTTATTGGGAACAATAAGTATCTAAAGATGATTTAAAGTTCAGAGGCACATGCATGGTTTCTATGGCAATGTTATAGTGCTACACAAGGTCATGTAATAGATGTGAA
Organism: Acomys minous; assembly: GCF_964271855.1. Taxonomy (NCBI): domain Eukaryota; kingdom Metazoa; phylum Chordata; class Mammalia; order Rodentia; family Muridae; genus Acomys; species Acomys minous. The sequence goes on along the minus strand of NC_140483.1, from coordinate 67,119,862 downwards.
CATCCCGGTGTAGGATTCACTTCAGCTAAAGCATTGTAGTGGATGATACTGATGGCCACCTTGATGGCATCTACAGTCACCTGGGACACAAACATCTGGGAATGCCTGTGAAGAAGTTTCTAGACTGAACTAATTGACGTAAAAAGATTAAATGTGGTTGCATCATCCCATGAGAGCTAGGGTCCTGGACTGAATAAGAAGGAAAGGGGAGCTAAGATCCATCCAGTATTTCTCTCTGTGTCTCTGTGTGTTTCTGTGTCTCTGTTTCTGTCTCTCTGTCTCTCTCTATCTCTCTATCTCTCTGTCTTTCTCTCTCTTTCTTTGTCTGTCTCTCTCTGCCTCTGTCTCTGTCTCTTTGTCTCTCTCTGTCTGTCTATCTCTCTATGTCTGTCTCTATTTGTCTCTCTATCTCTCTGTCTTTGTCTCTCTCTGTCTGTCTGTCTCTCTATCTCTCTGTCTCTGTCTCTGTCTCTCTCTGTCTCTCTGTTTCTCTCTCTCTGTCTTTCTGTCTCTCTCTGACTGTCTGTGTCTCTCTCTTTCTCTGTCTGTCTCTCTCTGCCTCTGTCTCTGTCTCTCTGTCTCTCTCTGTCTGTCTGTCTCTGTCTCTCTGTCTCCCTGTCTGCCTGTCTGTCTCTGTATCTGTCTCTCTGTCTTTCTGTCTCTCTCTGTCTCTCTTTGTCTCTGTCTCTCTGTCTGTTTCTCTGTCTCTGTCTCTGTCTATCTGTCTCTGTGTCTGTCTGTCTGTCTGTCTCTGTCTCTGTCTCTCTCTCTCTGTCTCTCTCTTCCTCCCTCTCTTTTCCTGGCTGTGGATGCAATATTAGCAGCTACCTCAATGTTCCTACCCCACCATGAAGGACTGTACCTCAAACTGTGTTACATAATAAATTCCTGCATTAAGTCACTTTTGTCAGGTATTTTTCTACAGCTATGAACGTTAACTAATACAGATGCTGAAGGGAGAGTCTATGTATACAGACATCTCACTTTGTGCTTTGTGTTTGTTTAGTTATTGACATGTGCCATTCAATTCTCATTTCCTATCCATTTTGTATGTTCTTAAATATGTGTGCATTCTTGTGAACAGTGTCTAGTTTCTGTATGTTCATTTCAGACACACACACAAATGACATTTTGCAGGTGTCATTGAGTTTCTTTGGTTTTAATTCCATCACCAATATTTCCAGAACTCTTTGTGTATATACATCTAGTGTATCTCTCATAAATGTTGCTTATTTCATGATATTCATTTAGTTTTCATTGTTTAATTCTGGTTATTCGTTTGCAACATTTATGCACCTGTTCATTTGCTTGTGAGCATGTGATTTCCATGGCACATGTGTGGAGGTCAGAGGACAACTTTAGGAGTTCGTTGTCTTCTTCCACCATGTGGATGCTGAGGACTGAACGCAGGCTATCACATTTGGTTGCAGGCACCTTTTCCATTAATTTATCTGGCCAGCACCAAGAGGTCTAAATAAAATATGGTACTTTTAATTGCCCATCTTTGTTTTTTACTTGTGAGGGATAGAGTGTCTTGGTGGTGAAACAGAGTTCCTATGATATTACAGATGACCTTACTCAGTTTTATGTGTCAGCCCAGAAAGGAATATCTGTACAGGCAGTCTGTCTCCCAAGTCTATCTTGGCTTGGCCAAACAATTTTAGGAAGGAAAGATTGCAGACACACACAAAGACCCCTTAGATCCAAGCTCCTCACCCTGCCCCTATAAAGGATCACAACCAGCTTCCTTCCTCCCACCCCTAACAGACCCCCCAGTTTCCCACAGCTACCCTTGCTGTGTGCTCTAATAAACACAGACACCTGTCTCTTTTCTGCCTTCTGTCTTGTCCTGCTACCTCAGAAATCTAACAGTAAACATGCCTGCCCTGTTGTGATGGGTGCATGCTACATTCCTTCACTGTCTTAAGAATCCAGCTCCTTTGGCCTTCCAATGGGGAGTGAAGACCAGTGTCTCTCCAGGAAGCTTCCAGACCTCAGTGAAAGGTTGGGACTGCTGAGCCACCTAGACTGGGCTCAGACCTAGCCACACTTCCTGCATTGAGTGGCTAGGTGATTTTTATCATTTCCAGAGAGCTACCCAAGTGAACTACCTAGGACCTACCATGCAACTAAACCTAATAACCCTCCCCTTTTAATATGTCTTAATTCTTTGGTTTCTGTTTCCCCAAGGAATGCTGACAAATTTACCCCTTTCAGTTTTAGGTGCTAAAACAATTCCTTCTATTGGTCTCCATGTCATAGGTATGTGTCTAAACTGTTCCCAGTATATTTAATTCAAATCATCAACATGAAATCCACACGACATAATTTTCTACCCCTGGGAAACCAAAGTATTCACCTTTATTTTTCTTACTAGGTTGGGAATTGTAACTTTCAAACTTACATTTTCAGGTTGTTCACTTCCATCACTGATGTGGGTTAGAGTTCTGGGTGCATTTTCCTGTAGAAAATGAGCCAGTTTGCTTTCAAAGCCAACTTTACATTTTATCATATTCCCAAATATTTGTTTTTTCTCAAATCTTCTCTCTCTCTCTCTCTCTCTCTCTCTCTCTCTCTCTCTCTCTCTCTCTCTCTGTGTGTGTGTGTGTGCACACATATGTACCACAGCATGTTCACAGAAGGGTTTAGCATTCACCTTGCATGAACAGGAGAACAGGATTTCTTGCTGTTTGTCCTGTGTATGCCAAGCTAGCTGGCCCTAGAGTATCCAGGGATTTCTTCTTCCTCTGTTCCCCATCTTGCTATGGGAATTCTGGGCTTACAAACTTATGCTGCCACTTCTGCCTTTTATGTGAGTTCTGGGAATCAAAACTCAGGAACACACACTCTGTGCAGCAAATGCTTTATCCATCAGCCCAGGCTTCTCCCCTCTTTCTACTGAATCATACTCTCTTGTTTTTTTATGTTTGTGTGAAATTTATTCTTCAGTATGACTTTTAAATTTTTTTAGACAGGGTTTCTCTGTGTATCTCTGGCTGTCCTGAAACTCACTCTGTAGACCAGGCTGGCCTCAAAGAACTCAGAGATCCACCTGGCTCTGCCTCCTTAGTGCTAGGATTAATGTGTGCCTCTATCATCTGGCTCATATGACTTTTAAAATAAATTTATCATGTTAATAAAAGTCAGCCCAGACTGTTCTTAAAGGCATATATACTTTATAAATGAGCTTTTTTTTTTTGAGTAATCCTTTCCACTTTTTCTTTTTTGCTTCACATAGTTTGAGATGATATTGTTGACAAAACATTGTCCACAATAACTTGCTTTATAAGCAATGTCACTTCTGTAGACATGGGAAATATTTTTTATTTTGCTTCAAATGCCTTTTGTCAGATACTAAGATTACTTTGGTTTTAATCAAAATTTCCAAAAAACCATTCTTTTCATTCAAGAGAATTAAGGAGACTTGATGCACAAAGGTGTTCATATATTTGAATATGTACAGTTTCTGCTTGGAAAGCAAGTGCTTTGTATTAAAATAATTTCTAGACAATTTGCATGCCACTTATATTGCGAATTACATCGTATTTTTTGGTTGATTGAAACTAGTGATTTCACATTTTATTGTCCACTGGGAAACAGCACCCTGTGGTTTCTCACATTGATCATGCTGCTGCAAGATGAGTATTTTGTCTTTTCTCATCCTATTGTGACTTCTATTGTCCTTTTGTTACTTGTCTAACTGCCGTGATTATGCTTGTAGACATCTGGAACATTAGCTGGATAATGGAAGCCTGCGTTTGTTTTGATATGAGTAGCAGCTCAGCTGAAGCTCACTTTCAGCATGATATTCCAGGTAGGATTTTTTTGGTTAGGCGACTTTTAAAGTTAAGGAATGCAAAGCGCACCCCTGGTTTGCTCTGAACTTCTAATGCGTTTGAACTCTGTCAGATGCTTTCACTGTGTCTATTGAATTAATGAGGTCATTTGCCTTGACAGGCTTTCTAACACAGAGCCACTGTTGCCATCTCCAGCAAATGCCACTGGACCTCTTAATTTCAATATTATTTTCATAGTATTATTTCAAAGCAGTCTTGAATTTAATTAGCTAATAAATTAATATTACTTTGATGATTTTTGGCTCCATCTGCATAAGTGAAATGGATTCTAATTAGTTTCAAGTTTATTAATGTGTAGTTGCATCCTACACTGATTCAGTTTTGAAACTGTGGTGTTTTAGATGAAATTATTATCACTCTATAACTTTTTGTCATTTTTGTCTATTGTCTATTTTGAATAGACAAAAAAGTCTATTTTGTCTTTCTTGCTTTCCTCTTCCCTCCTCCTTTCCCCTCCCCTCCCAAACTCCCCCTCTCTCCTACCCCACCAAAATTTAAGACACCATAAATTATTAATTCCTTCAAACAGCCTCAAACTTCTGACCAAATCAACTGTTTGCTCTCTTTTGTAATTAGTTGCTGTCTTTTCCTTCAGTAAATTCTTTCTGTTCAGATGTGTGTGAGAAATAAAGCAGGAGCTGTTGATGACAAAAGTAAGAAGGAGTTGAGAAGTCAAGGTCTAAGATCTGGAAAGGATTGTAGAAGAGGGGCCTGGGCAAGCTTAGCATACACACTTCCCTCCACCTGCTGGTCTCAGGAGGCCCTCAATCTACTTCCACATGCATGTGAATTCTTAGTGAAGAAGAATTATAAATGCTTTCAAGTATTTCACTGAAGGACTTCAGAGTTTAAAAATTTACAATGTTTTGGAGGCCATTAAGCAAACTTAGAGCATTATTATGGTAAAGGGTTTTACATTTTTTATGATATTTATTTATTTGTGTGTGTGTGTGTGTGTGTGTGTGTGTGTGTGTGTGTGTGTGCTGGACAGTTTCTCATGTTTTTAAAAGCTCTAAAACTCAGAAGCTCCAGTGGTTTTCTAAAATGTTGTAACATTTTGGGTAGGAGATAGTTTCTTGGACATGTTGCCATCTTCTAAAGTGTTACAAATCAGAAAATATGTATATATGTTCATGGTACACACATGCATGTGTGCATGCGCACACACACACACACACACAGACACACACACACACACACAGACACACACACACACACACAGACACACACACACACACACGGACTGAGGATGTAGCTCAGTTGATCAAGCTTTTGCCTACAGTGCACCAATCCTTAGGTTCAGTACCCAGCACTACACACTAAAGTGAGTATTTATGTGTTCCTGTAATCTGAGCGCTTGGAACGCTGCAGTTTGATGAGCCAAGTCCCTCGTAGTCTCTGCCTTCTGGACACTTGGTCCACCAATCATGGTGTGGTTTGGGGAGGTTTGTGGCCTTGATGAAGGAAATACATCCCTGAGGGTGTGCACTGATGTTTCCTAGCCTCACCTTGTCCTCAGTGATGGCTCTCTGCTACCAACACTTGCATGTTTCTTTTTCTCCTCCTGCCCTCATGCCTTCTGCCTCTGTCCTCCTATTATAGACTCTCAGCCTTCTGGAACTCTAGGCTAAAATAAACTGCTTCTTTTGTAAGTTGGCTTTGTCATGGTCAATGGTGATTTTACTGCTGCAATAGTAAAAGAGCTAATGTAGAGGTTAAGGCAGGAGTATTAGGAGTTCAATTTTTTTCTCAGCCAATACAGAGTTCAGGGGACCTGTCACAAAACAAAGCAACAAGTTAAAATGATCATGGAAGCACGTTTTTTTTTGGTATATAAATATAAAGTGTTTTCTTCTTGTGGAAATGACTTCCTTGAGTCTGATTTTCCGATGTTGCTGTTGTTTTGTCAACTGCATGTTTACTTGACATTAACAGTTAGTATATTTAACATTGCATAGTGTATGCCAGACAATTTAGTGGATTGGTATCTGAGTAGTCTGTCCTGATTAGAATTGTGCTGGCTCTTATCAGATTTGATGTTGGTCCGATCATAGAGGCATTTACAATGGCTATGAGATCAGGCTTCATGGGTTAAAAATTCAGTGTACAAATCTCTCTTTCTTGTATGATTTCATTTAGAGTTTTTAGTAACAGTCTTGGCATCCCGAAAGAGAAAGTTAGATTTGTCAGTGACTAGTGAGTGGCCTCAGGCAAGCTGCGTTGAATCTCAGGATGGCTTCCGTCACAAATCAAGGAGTGAGGATTTGCTTACCTTGAAGGGCTTCTGCAATGGTTGGGCTATGATTGCAAAGTGCCTTGTGCTATGACTGGCATACAGTAGGGAATCAGTGCACGGTGGTTGGTATTATCAGTCAATTACTCTTTTGTGGAGGGAGATGCCTCATAGAGTGTGAGTATTTTGGAATAAGTAATAACATCTTAGCTCAAACTAGGCTCCTTGGCCAGGATTTGAGTGTCTTACCATGAGGGATATTTAATTACAAATTCAACCGTAAATCAATATGGGAGATTAAATTGTAGAAGATGATTTGGTTATTAATAAAGACTTACTGCCACTTTTTGCATTTCTTTGTAGCCTGAGATCCTCCTTCTTGACTCCAGGCATTGTTTTAGCAATTGGGGAGATTTGCTCCCAAAGGAATTCCCTTGGAACCTTATCCATGAGACACTCGTGCGTTTATAAAACAGCGGCAGAGTGTATAAGGTTCCATCTCTGGCAAAGCTAGCTTAGTGAAGAACATACTAAACGTAAAACATTCTCCTGGGGTGGTGGTGGTGGGGTAGTTCTAAGTGGGTAGATCACTTGCCAGACAAGTCTGAGGACCTGTCTTTGAATGCCCAGAATCCTTGTAAAGCTGGATGTGGTCGCATGCCTCTGCAATCGCAGAGCTCCTACAGTGAGATGGAAACGGGAGACAGCAGATTTTTGGATGCGTGAAGGCTGGCTAGCTTGCTGCATGAAATCAAAAATAACAAGAGATCCTGTCCCAAGAAGTTGTATAACAAGGACTAACCCCTGAAGTTGTTTCATCAGCTCTGCATGTGCATTGTGTGTGTGTGTGTGTATGTGTGTGTGTGCATGACTGCACTCCCACATGAGTGTGCACACAATATACACATGCATACAAAAACAAAAAATAAAAATTTTAAATGATAGGTACCATTTAACACACACACACACACACACACACACACACACACACATACAAATGCACATGCAAATGCACACTCACACACATGCACACAACACAGAAAATAATGATAAAAACATTCTCAAGTAATATCATTTATATATTATTCTTCCCCAAGTCTTTTAGAGTTTATCTTCTAATGCTATGCTACTTCATAATATCCCTAGATAACAGGCCAAGTAATTTAAGGGTACTTTTCAGAAAGTAAAGTATAGAATAATGAAACAATTTACTCATGATGTGATTATAATTATAGGTAGAATTGGAACAAAAATCTATATCACTTTTCTATTGTGATTGCTTTTTGCTTATTTAATAAGGAACAATGGGTGTTTGTTTGCTGTTAATGTATCTCTTCTAAGATATGTCTATCTATTCAGACATTTGCCCATTTAAAAAAATTGGTTGTTCTCTCATGTAGATACATATTCGGGCTGCTAATAGGCTAAAACAACATTACGCTACTACAATAAGTCCCATTGCGGTATTATTTACTCTCATTTGCATACAGAATTAAATTGGAGTTGCTAATATTTTGTTAAAAAATTACATCTGTATTCATGGTAGCTACTGCTATATAGATCCTTTAAAATGTATGTTTTCACAGGCATTCTATTAACACTGTCTATTAATTCTGGCTATTAGTTGGGGTTCTCCAAAGGAAAATAACTGATATAATGAATATATATATACAAAATGGCTTACAGACTGTGGCTGTCTCCTGGTGGAAAGGCCAAGAACTGGGTGGTCTCAGTCGTCCCAGTCTGGTGCTGGTGTCCTGGGTATTCCTGGAGAGCTGCCAGTCTCCAGGTGACATTACAGTCCGGAGGAAGTAGGTTCTAGCACCAGTGAAGGGACGTGTGGCAGCAGCAGAACTTTTGAACTTTGCAGTGAGAGTGAAGGCAAGCCGGAAGAAATTCTTTCCTTCAGACTCTCACCAGAAGGTGTGGCCCAAATTTAGGGTGTATCTTCTACCAAATAATACAATAGAGAAAACCTCTCACAGGTGTGACTATATGCTCGTGTTTAGTTGATTGCAGGTTTATTCAAATTTGAGGGGTTAGTTGTCACCCTGGCTTTATGTAATGTTTTTGATGTTGTTTTTGGTTCTTTGAGAGAGGGTGTTGTTTGTATTTCTGTTGACTTATAACTCCTTATGTAGTACAGACTGGGTGGCTATACGCCTAACTCACACACCCCAGTGGTGGACTAACAGTGTGAGCTACCACACCTGTCTTATAGAGTAACTGTAACCTTTTCAAATCTTCTAGAAAGTTCATGTGAAATTGGCATGGTTTCTTCCTCATATGTGACCAGTAAGCTACTATAGCCTGACTTCCTCTTTGTGAATTTTTTAAAACTATGAATTATGGAGCCTGTAAATAGAGATAGAATTGAACCCGTTATTTATTTCTCTCCAGGGAGGCTGGCAGCTTGTGTCTCTGAATGCATTTTCCCATTTAAACTGTTGAATCTATTAGCATAAGTCCTTCATAATTTCTCATCTTATCATCTTATTAGCATCTACAGAGCCAGAACTAAAGTCACCTTTCTCATTCTTGTACCAGTTATTCATGATCTCCTTGCCCATACACCTACATACATGATACATATTGACCATATATCTATATTTTTATATAAAAAGTTGTGGTCTTGTTGATTTTTACATTATTTTCACATGTTCTATATGATTTTTCTCTGTTCCAATCTTTATAATTTCATCATTAAATAGTTTTAGAAGTGTTTAAAATTTGTGTTGTTATGCATTTGAATGCCTTTTATGCATCAATATATGAGCACCATGTTTGTGCCCTGGTGTCCTGGAGGTCGGAAAAGAACATTAGATTCCTTGGGACTGGGGTTATAGATGGTAACAATCCAATATGTGGGACCTGGGAAGCAAATCCCATCTGGGTGAGCAGCAAATGTTCTTAACTGCTGAGCCATCTGTCCACTCCCTCCCTCTCTCTCTCTCTCTCTCTCTCTCTCTCTCTCTCTCTCTCTCTCTCTCTCTGTGTGTGTGTGTGTGTGTGTGTCTAGTGGAGGGACAGATAGATGTTGATTGTCCTCCACCATCACTCTCTACCTTATTTCCTTATCTTATCTTCTTGAGTAAGTGTCTTTCTCTGAATAGGTTTCCCATCAACTCGGCTAGAGTGGCTGGCCAGTGAGTTTTTGGGATTGGTCTCTCTGTGTCCCGCCATTCCGGGGGTTACAAAAGTAGGCAAACACACACATCCAACTTGTTCATGTGGTTGCTGGTGACCCACACTCAGGCCATCAGGCTTTTGTATCAAGCACGTACTGATTGAGTCATCACCTCGGCCCCAGTTGTCAGGTTTCTCTTGTGCATCCTTTTCCAGTTTTATGAGGAGTAAGTACAGGTCACCAGATGGGGCATTCTTCCTTTCTAACATGGGCATTGCGATAGGCTTCCCTCCTGTTACTTCCCCCATAGCCTATACATAATGCTATCTCTGTATTTATTTTTAATCACTTTAATAATAACATAATTTCCCTTCTTATTTTTACCTGGAACCACAGGATAATTATTAGTAAGTTCTTCTATTTCCAAATATTTCACAGGTTTTCAAGTTACTTTGTTTCTTTCTAACAGGCTCCTATGGCCTCTGAACATGCTTTGTTTGATGTCAATTGTTTAAATATGTGGATATATTCGTTCTAAGTTCAACACATATGTCATACTCCTTACACGCAAGACTCAGGGAACATCATAGAAAAGGGGGTGGAAAGACTGTAAACTCCAGAGGTTAGGGTTGATGCTGTGAGCTGTGCTTTCTGGACCTGACCGGACCCCTGCACTCATGGCCTCATAGGGTCTGTGGCTGCCTGCTCAAGATCAAGCCAATCCAAGCTTGGCATGGCTTGAGGAGGAGATCACAAGAACCCACCTCTAACTGAGGTGATAGTGGAATTGAAGGCTGCTAGAGGAGGGCATCCAGTGTTTTCCAGGGGTGTGGACCCTGGACTTGGTGGGATATTAAAATATAAAACGCAGGGGACATGAGTTTGGAACAGGGATGAAATGGGGGCAACCTGGGAGGAGCTGAAGGCAAGGGAATATGAGCAAATTACATAAGAAATGCTTAAAAATAGAATTTTTAAGAGCTGTTGAATTATGTTTACATGTATATGTATATGTATGTGTGTGTGTGTGTGTGTGTGTGTGTGTGTGTGTGTGACAATTCTGTGGATATGTTGTGTATTCACTTGAATAAATTATAATTTCTATTATTGTAGGGAAGAGTGTTGTATAACTGTACATTAGGTCAATTTGTTGAACTTGGGTAAGTGAAATGTTTGAACAGTTGCTTCTTTCTTCTCTCTCTCTCTCTCTCTCTCTCTCTCTCTCTCTCTCCTGGATTCACTCTGTAAACCAGGCTGGCCTCAAACTCACAGAGATCTGCCTGCCTCTGCCTCCCCAATTGCTGGGATTAAAGGCATGTGACACCACACAGACTTGCTTTCTTATTTTCCTTCTACTCTTTTTTTGAGTGAGAGTTGTTGAAATCAATGATAACAGTGAAATTCTCTACTTTCAGTATCACTGTGTCTTCTTTAAACATCCATTATTCTCTTCTACATGCAAAGACCTTCTGGATAAACTAACAATTATGGTTTTTTTATTCTAAACAATATTTTGTTCTAAAATCAAATTTATGAATAAACATTTCCATTTGTTTTTCTTAAAATCAGTTTCAGCATGCCATGTATTTTATCTGATAATAATTATTATAATTATATAATTTATCGACATAATAATTATTAATTTTGGCATAGTATGAGTCAGGCAGGGTCCCATACTGTCCAGTGCGGCCTGTAACTCACTATTCAGCCAAGGATGACTTTGAGCTTCTGACCCTCCTGAGGTCTCCACCTCCCAAGTTCCAAGACTAGAGGCATGAGCCAGCACACCCAGTACGTAGCTCTAAAGACACAGCTCATGGCTGCTTGTAGGTTAGCAGTCTACCCACCAAGCTGCATACCAGCCCCAGTATCTATTATCATTCTTAAAAGATCCAAACGTAATAACAGTTACAAAGTGCCCATGTAGCTGTCCCACCAGAGCCCTGTATTGCTTTGTGTAGGTCCAGGTCTTCATTCAGTCTTCTTCCTTGTGTTAGAAGGACTTCCCTGTCCTCCCCCACACACATTGTGTGTGTTAATTGTTGTATTAATTGTTCTTGTAGTTTTAAGAGTTGTAGGTAAGGAAATATTACCAATTTATTCTCTTAGCTATACTATTTTCAAACTTTCATTATTTCAAAACACTAAGCAATTTCTCTCACTTTTATTTTTGTTTCACCATACATGATGCATTTTAACCTACTTAATATAATATCTCTTTTTAATTTTAAATTTCAAATTTCTTATAATTTACTCAGATGACATTCCAAATGTTGTTTCTTGTCCCCACCCTCCCTCCCTTTTCCTACCTATTCCCCTCCCTACTTACCCTTTTAAACATTCTTTTTATAGTCGGATGCCTTAAAAATATTTCTGCTTAAGATAATTTAAATTTTAAACTTGCTTAATTTGCTAAAAATTTATCATTATCACAGTACTTAAGTATTTGACTATATCACATATATGGGTAGTTTTTTCTTTCTTGATATTTGGGACTCCTTCATGCATTTTCATCTATGGCATTATAATTATCTTCAGATTGCAAAAGGTTTAATGCCAATAGTTTTCAATTTTTCTTCCTTCTCCTTTAGGCACAAAACTTTGTCTTTTTGAAGTGCTATCTTCTTCTTTTGTTGTTGTTGTTGTTGTTGTTGTTTTCCCCTTTGGTATTTACTTATACATGTGTACTGTTTGGTGTCATTTTTATTGCTGCCATTTTCACCAGTCTTGAATTCTGCAATGCTTACTCCCTTGCTGATTAGCCCAGGCACCACAGCTTTGGTCTTCCGGAATTTGTCTCAGATTTTTGTTGTATCTTCTCTCCCAGTGTTTTCTATAGCTTCTACACTACAGCATTGCCACAGTAGTGCTGAGAACTTGATTCTAATAGCATTATAATTTTCTCTTCTTTCAGGTTGATTGACTTCCTCCTTATTCCTGGTGGTTTCTGATAGAATACCAGAATTGTCTTTTTAACACTGTACATGATAGATATTTTTAATAAAGCTAAAAATATTGTTGGGCTCTTGTCTGAATTGCAGTTAAATGGCTTGGAATAGCTAGATTGATTTGATGTTTGTCTCTAATCTTTGCTAGTAGAAGCAAAAGTGTATTTATCAGAAGGCTAACTTTCCCTCACTAGGGAGACAAACAGCTCTTCTTAGAGCTCCAAGCCCTGCGTTATGATAGTCTCTGGATGGGAAGCGGAAACTGACACGTTTTCTAAGTTTGCGTGAATTTAAGCACTGTTTCTCCTGGGTCTGGCATCTGTATTTTGGGTAGCTCCCTTAAACATCCTGACAGGTGCTGTCTGTATGTGGACCTGTCTTCTAAATAGTGCGTTTGTTGCCTGTTTTTCAGAGATTCTCACAACTTGATATCCAATGTCCAACATTTTACTGGTGTGAATTTACATATTTCCTTTTTGTTGATTCTTTTTTAATGTGCTCTCTCTCTCTCCTCCTGGCCCCCCTCTCTCTCTGTGTATGTGTGTGTGTGTGTGTGTGTGTGTGTGTGTGTGTTTGTATAAAACACACATGTGAAGGTCCCTGATGAGGCCAGAAGAGTACTGCATCCTTTGTTCCTATAGTTACTTGTGCTTATGATGGTCTGATGATCTGTACTATTACTATGAAGGTTCTGGGAATTGAACTTACATCCTCTGGAAGAGAAGCACATGCTCTTGCCTGCTGAGCCATTCCTCCAGTCCCTTAATTGTTTCTTATAGGGAGGCAAGTGTGGTATTTATTATTCATTCTTAAATGAGAGCACATGTTATAGATGTCTGTTAGCTTGGATTACTTTCAGAATACGGTAGCAACTTCAGATTTTGGTTGCTGTTCATCATTGAGCTCACAAACTTTAAGCTTTCTGTAGATGTGAGATCAACTGAGTATCAGAAATAACCTGGATGCATTAATTTTTACCAAAATAGATAGATATTGTCCCTTCTCTCGCCCTTTTTCTAAATAGTGCAATATAGCAACTGTGACTGCTAATGACTGCCAAATTGAAAGCATTTAGAGTCACTAAGGGAGCAACGCTCTGAGTATATCTGCAAATTAACTAAATTGAGTTAATTGAAGAGGGACAACCTATCCTAAACATGTGCCATGGCATCATCCCATTAGCTAGGATCCTGGGCTGCACACAAAGAGAAAGGTCAGTGGAAAAATGTTCATTTCTCTCAGCTTCCTGACTGCAGATGACATGAGACACTATTCCTCAAGTTGTGGCCACCATGCCTCCCAGGCCATAAACGATTGGACCTTCAAGCTGTGAGCACAAATGAAACCTTCCTTCTTTAAGTTGCCTTCGTCACGTATTTTGTTACAGGAATGAGAACAGTAACTGATGCAATACAGTCATTTGACCAGCATTCTGTTGCGTCCAACCCTACAGGAAACCTGGGACTGCTTTAAAGTACACAGGGGTGTGCATGTGGGTAACTTGCAAACATATGCCATTTCATACAAGAGACTTGACCACGTGCAGATTTTTTATAATCTTGGGTACAGGCACCAACCTTTTATGTATGCTGAGGAAGAATTACCTAGTTACAATTTCACTTCGATTTTTTCCAGCCTTTCACCACACGTATTTTTTCCAGAACAACTTTGTAATCTGTACTATTGAAACTTGAAGATCTAATCTCATTCTCATAGAAGAAACTGGACATGAAAGTTTTTAAATGACTGAGTAATATGAGCAGTAAATTGTACTTACTGTCCACAATAGCCAGCCCTGTAATGTATACAGTAAAGGGATTTTTTTTCTGATATTTTACTGAGTAATTCAACAACAAGTTGAAATATCTGGAGCTGGAGAGGTGCCTCAGTGTTGTGCAAGCCTGAAGATATAAATTTGCATCTCCTGCATCCCTGTAAAAAGCTGGACCTAGCTGCATGCTTGTGAATAACCCTAGTGAAAAATTCCTGGGTCTTGCTTGCCACCAACTTCATGCCAGATTCAAGGAGAGACTGTCTCAAAGGGGATATGGTGGAGTGTGGTAGAGCAGGACACACTATATCCTCTTCTGTGCATGTCAATGTGCAAAACTACATATGTGGGGCATACAACACACGCGCGCGCACACACACACACACACACACACACACACACACACAGAGAGAGAGAGAGAGAGAGAGAGAGAGAGAGAGAGAGAGAGAGAGAGACATAGACACTAAGTTAGAGAAAGAGGTTTAGAAGACATATAAACAGAAGAAAACTAAAACTAGAGTCCCAGCAAATGCTACACAGTCAGAAACTACTGCAGCGTCCCAGTGTCATGATGTTTCCGTGGAAGAAGAGAAGATACTGTGAGGAGGAATAAGCTGTCTCATCTAAATTCTTTCTGCTGGAATATGAATGTTCAGGATTCAGTGATCTGAGTGGAAGCACACGAGAGGCTGAGCCATAGCTCATTACCATCTTTTTATTTTACTTTTTAAAAAATTAATTTATTTATGTATTTACCTTACCATCTTTTAGAAAGTTTTTGTCATATATTTATCTTCTGAGATATGGTTTCTCAAGTATCCAGAGCTGCCCTGGAATGTGCTATGTAGCTGAAGATGGCCTCGGATTTTCCTGCCTCCAGCTCCTGAGTGCTGAGACTATAGGTGTTTCCTAGCGTTCTCAGTAGATTGGATGCTAAGAATGGAACCCAGGGCTTCCTGCATGGTAGGTAAACACTCTACAAACTGGCCTACAACTCCAAACTCACATCTCCATCTTCTCGCTACCAGAATAGGACAAAGAGACACCTAATTCCCGTCATGAGTGAGACTTTTCCACTTACAAAGACTGACAGAATTGAATGTTTATGAATGGAGTCCAGAGGAAATGAAATACAGCTGGTATACCTTACTGCCTGTGTCTTCTGCCACTGAACAGAGGATTTTGAGCACACCTGTCATAGTGAGCATCAAAGTTCATTTCACTGAAGGGTAGACAATAACCCAACCATGCCTAGAATGTTCTGTGAGTTTTGAATGTGTCCCAAGGGTGTTAATGTTTTTCAAGTTGCATCCTGTAGTGTATGTTTCAGAATGTGCCATCACATTTTTATGCATGAAGAGCTCTGCAGGAGAGAAATCCATTTAAGTTTGTTAACTCAGGTTTTCCATATTTTTTTTTAAACATTCAACATTTTTCTTTTATTCCTCCTGCACTTCTTATCTCCCTGAGGACAATTTTGAGAAGTGGCAGACTACAATCACAATTCTGTGTTTGTAGGAGTTGGGAGGTTACAGCCCGTTGGTCCAGCTGGCATGCCCTCAGCCAGGTCTGAATCTGTGGGAGACATGTGCATTGGCAGACAGAGAGTGGGGGAACATCCAATGTTCCACAGATTTGCTTTGGCAGCTTAGTGGGGTCTGAACAATTATAAGAGCCCATCTTCCAGGTAATATGCTTGTAGAGAAATTTACAATGAACTTTTAGTTATTGGTTGGGCTGGGGTTGCCCTCCTGCAATAAAATTTGACTATGTCAGTGACCCAGAGACACGACTTTGAATCACAGTCCCCTAATATATCTTGTTAAAGGCATAGAGAATCTGCACTAGGAGGCTCAGATGGGTCCCAGGCACATGTGTACACATATGTCTCATCTATTAGCAAAGTCCCGTGTGAGTTCCTATAAGGCACTCAGTACACCAGCAATGGAGAGCGACTGGGTACACTAATTTATCCTCTGCTCCAACCTCCTTTATTTCCTTCCAGGGCTTCAGTCCACATTCCAATGCTCGTATAAAACTAATTTTGCTAATTTACTTGTAGTAAAATTTTATGAGCTATAACAATCAGATACTTCAGGAATATTTCAATCTAGAGTTCATGATGCATCTTCTTCATTATTTTGGAAATGAGTCAGTTGAATATAATTTGCTGCGAGCAGTCCCATGCAATTTACATCTGACGGTTCCTCTGTCTTTTTGGGCTGTTGATTTGTTTGTTTGTATTATTATTATTATTATTATTATTATTATTATTATTATTATTATTATTATTATTATTATGCATGTGAAGTTCAGGGTACTCTCAGACTTATTAAGTGCTAGTTTTTTGGATACATCTTAATTTTTATTTTCTTTAGTTTTAAATGATTGTTTGTTTTCAATAACCACCTGCATGTATAGAGTATATTGTAATCACCATTATCCTTTTATTTCTTTCACACTCTCATTGAATCCCCTTTCCCCCAACCATTGCTTCTTCTACTGCATCCTTTTCTCTGTGTGTGCAGAGAGTCACAAGTATCATACACTCAGGATTGTGATAACCACACATATGTGGAGGACAGCATCTAGCAGCATTGCCTCCATCCTCCAGCTATTACAGTTTACCATCCCTCTTTTTGTGATGTCCTCTAGTCCTTACAGAAGATTATGTGTGTGTGTGTGTGTGTGTGTGTGTGTGTGTGTGTGTGTGTGTGTGTATATATATATATATATATATATATATATAATTTAGGACTGGGGGCTCAACAGTTATTTGGTCTTAGCATGTTGACCAATTTTGAGCTTTTTAAGAATTATTATTAATTATCACCCTCTGCAAGGAGACACTTTTCTGACACAGGCTAGAAGCCACACGAAAATGAGTCTATAAACAAGAGTTTAGGAGGCAGTTTGACTATATGTCCATTTAGCAAAACATCAGTAGCACATTTCCTCCTAGGATCATGACATCTCCAAGCAAAAGCTTTTAATCAGGTTTACAGAACCAGGCATGTATTCCCTTCCATGGAGCGGGCCACTAATCCAATCTGGAACAAGATGGTTAACTCTCAGACATTTTGCATCATTGTGTGATTGGTCATGGTTTGCCTCAAAGGTTGGTATTGCTGCTTACGGAGTCCACAATCGGTAAAGAACCTTGATGATTTTTCCCTCTTAGTAGCCTTCTGAGCAATGACTGGTATTACGAACGCTAGTTCTAACTTGATTTCTTTGTGTGCTAAATATTGTTTTATTTTGGGGAAGACCTTGCATGTATTGTGATTGGGGTGTGAGATGTCCCCTGTCGACTCAAGCATTTGATTATTCAGTGCCCAGTGGTCAGGCTGATTGGAAGGTTATGGAAATTTCTGGAAGCAGAGCCTTGCTGGAGGAAGTATGTTAATGGGGGTGGAGCTTGTGTTTTCATAGCCTGTACACTTTCTGTTTTTGCTGCCTAAACACTCTAGATTGGTGGATTTCCTCCCCACCCCCCTGAAATCTAAGTCGAAATAAACCCATTCTCCCTAAGTTGCTCTTTGCCAGGGCATTTTATCACAGTGGGAGAGAAGGAACAGATACAGTAGATTTTTCCACAGATAAGCAGTCTCCAGTGTTTCCTGTACCTCTGCATTGTTCCATTTCTCATCATTATTGATCTTTAATTCTTTCCAGTTACTGACTGTATAGACACTTCTATTGCCTTGTATCAAATTAATTCAAAATTATGGTAAAATTTAAAGAACAAGTTTACTATCTTAGACATCCAGGCTGTGTCTAAGGTAATAAAAAAACCCACACTGCAATACAACACGTTATTAACTTTTCAAGGTTGTCTCAGGAGAACTTTCAAACTGTTTGGTAACATGGTGACATAAGGCAGATAATCTCATCTCCATGGAAAAGATAAGACTGCAGATGTCAGAGCTACTAGATTAATTTGAGATCACACATAGCCAAAGCAAGAACTTGAGGCCTCTTAGATCCCTCGAAGGACACTCTTTGAAATCATTGGCTTGAATTGGGGCACCCAGGCCAACATTAAAGAGGAAGGGATTACTAATTTATTGCAAGCAGAAAATTTTGCCTTAAGTTTCTTTCTGTATTGAAAGAACACTTTCTTATCATTATAAAAGGCACCGTATAACACAGGGACAGTAGGAAAAAAAACAGAGTATAGAACTCAAATTCAGGCCTTTGTTACAACAATAACTTTCACCCACTGACTCCTCTGTCTAGTTTCACACCCCACCCCATATCTGTTACTCTTATTTAATATTATTTTACAAACCAGGGCACTTTGCACCCAATGGACAAGGAATGCGAGCATATGTGATAGACGTGTGGGAGTGGTTCTTGCTGGTCATGGGGAAGTTTGTCGTAGATAGGATGCATATGAGTGCTGAAGTCTGGAATTTAGTCATTGCCTAGCATTTTCTAACCACGGTGACTATGAGGCTTGTTGCAACAAAATGAATTTATGCATCTAAAAAAGGGATGCCATAGGCTTTGGACTTTTTAAAACCTACTTTATTTGGGATTCTTTAATGGGAACAGGGGAAATAGACCTTCTTAGACTCAATGCCTGGGCTCAATTCCACTTGCATAGGTTGCAGGATTCCAGCAGACATGTTAAACAGCAAACCAGAAATTCAGCAAAGCAGACTGCAACCACAGTAGCCAGAACCTGGAGCAGCAGACGGAACCTGGAACCTCAGAGTGTTCTCTGGAGCGGTTCTCTCTAGGAGCATCTTGAAGTGGAGTGATGAACAGCCAAACAATAGGAAAGAATACCAAGACCAAAAAGACCAGCCTCTTATTTTTGGCATGCGTGCGTGCGCATGCGCGCGCGCGTGTGTGCGCGTGCACACACACACACACACACACACACACACACACACACACACATCTTCTCAGAGTCTGTACTAACATATTTTTCATCTGTCAAAGACCAAGCCCTCAAAAGAGGCAGTTCCTCTTCTAGTGGATAAACATTGCCTGTTCTCTCACAAGTCTGTTCCCCATCCCACACGTGGGATCAAAACAAAAACATGTTTACATACACTACAGGATACAGAATTAAGAGGCTAGGAGAGGAGGATTATGGACAAAAGTGGTTGAATGAATTATGGAAGCATTCTAGGCTGTGAAGAAAGTACAAAAGAGGTACAGCAAATTTCACATGATCAAGACGAAGACTTTTGTGCGACGTAATTCCACAGTATTTGTTTCCTCATTGATAAAGCAAAATATCTGGGGGGGGGGGGAAGGCTACTTATAGAAAATGTTTATTTTGGCTCATAGTCTGAGCCCATCATGGCAGAAAGTCATGGTGGCAGGATAGAGAAGGGGCTAGCCACACGGTATCTGTAGTTAGGGTGCAGCAAGGTGAATGGTGGTGCTCAGTTCAGTGCAGGATTCCAAGTCAGGGAATGTCATTGTCCACATTCATGGTCTTCCCTTGCGATCTAAACCATCCTTATAGACAGAGGTATGCTTCCAGATGATTCTAAATCCTCCAAAGTTAACAGGGAAGATTTACTGCAACCTGCAAATATCACATCCGTGAATTTATTTTTGTGACAGAAGTTTTGGAGATAGTGTTTTGTCCTGCTTCCCAGTCTA
Source organism: Acomys minous (assembly GCF_964271855.1). NCBI lineage: Eukaryota > Metazoa > Chordata > Mammalia > Rodentia > Muridae > Acomys > Acomys minous. The sequence goes on along the minus strand of NC_140483.1, from coordinate 67,100,301 downwards.
GTCTCAAACTCCTGATCTCTACTGATCCTTTTGCCTCAGCTCCCTTCCTCAGCCACCATGCCTGGCACAGTCCTGTCAATCTATCCAATAACACACAATTCTACAGAAAAGTTTCATACTCCATGAAATTATAGTGGGGCATGACCAGTGCCTGGGAGCTTTTGACTTGTTTGTTAGGTATGGGTTTTGCTTAATAAACACCATAGAGACAGAAGAAATGCTTAGCTCTTAAGAACGCTTGTTATTGCAAAGAATTTGGGATTGGATCCTACCATGTACATTGGGAAGCTCACAACTGCCTGTAACTCTGTAACTCCAATCCAATATTATCTTTCTATATTCTATAGTCTCCTGCATGTGCATGTATGTGTACACGCATGCGAGTGCGCGCGCACGAGCACACACACACACACACACACACACACACACACACACACACACACACACGTAAGCAGTCAAATAAATGTTTCTTCTTGAACTTTCTGTTTGCATCTCAGATGAGATTAAGGTAAGTTTGGTTGGCTCCTGAGAGTTGTCCTATACTGCAAAATATGGCTGTGCTCCACTTTGTTCAGCTGCCTGAGTATGCTATCACAATTGGGGAGAGCTGCCCCCAGGGAGTCCACAGCCTCAATGGGATAGACATAGAGTGAACAAAGAGCTGAGACTTCTGAGTGCTTTTCCTGAGCCTGGGTAGGCCCTCTTTTCGGAATGTAGATAGATCTAGTCCCAAATAAGCAAAGTAATACCAAGAATTGCCCATGCAGAACATTTGGATTTTATAATCTTTACTGTTTTTCTTATTTTTTTATTTTTTATTTAATTAATTTATTCAGATTACAACTCAGTTGTTATCCCATTGCTTGTATCCTCCCGTTCTTCCCTCCCTCCCTCTTTCACCCTATTCCCCTTCCCTAGGTCTATGACCAAGAGGGACCTCCTCCCCCACTATATGGCCAAAGGCTATCAATAACACATCCTCCTTGTAATAATTATTCCTTGTAATAATTCAGACAGGTTACCTGAGGTAGCAATTTGGCTTCCTGACCTTAGGTTCTATGTACAAGGAATTCTCAGTGTCCATCCAGCAGCTACAGCTAATGACTCAATGCTACTCTTGCCTTCCACCCTCATGACAATGTGCTCCAGTTGAGCCCTAGACCCTCCCCAACTCTGGTGTGCTCAGCATTGAGTGACTAAGAAGTAACTTATGCTATGGTGTCAGAAGGAATCATGCTAATGATTGCCTAGCACACAGAAAGCCCTGAGTTTGATCCCCAGCATGGAAAAAAACCCCAATTATGGTAGTATACACCTTGAAATCCCCCAGGTTGAGAGGTTCAGACGGGAGGATTGGGAATTTAGAGCCATCCCCAGGTACACAGCAAGTTAGTTCAAAGCTGGTCTGGGTTACACGAGACTGCCTCCAGAACACAATAATGATGAGTGGGGTCCCTCCTGCTCCCATTTTTCTTTGAGCTGAACTACATCTATGCTTTCTACTGAGGCTCTAGAGGTACATTACATAGATGCACCATTTTGGTCATTTTACCTCTAAGATATGGAGATAACTCAGACATTTGCTCAGCAGGCCATCCAAAGTCCTTTAGATCAGCCTGTTTGGAGTAGTGTGAAACTAGCATCATCTCGACCTCCACAGATACAATCCGTTTCTTGTGTATAGTTTGCTGTGGAGTGGTATCCTTATCTGTTTGGGATTTTATATAGAATTCCAAGATTCTACACCATTCCTCTTGCCTTTGAAACATTGTGCTGAGTTAGGGTGTTTGGGTAAAACGTAGCAAAACTGGACACACCGCAGAATTCTCCTCATTTCTTTCACTCATCTCAGGGACCATAGCCCCACACTGCCTGTTGTAAGCTGTTTGGTTTTTTTTGTTGTTGTTGTTTTGTTTTGTTTTTTGTGGTTTTAGACAGCAGTTGTTTTGTGAGCTTTCATAGATTGGTTTTCTAGGTTTCTTCCTTTGACAGCCAATCTGGCACTGGTTCCTCCATTACCATTGCGAACGTAAATGCTCATAGTCGAAATATCACTATAGTATTCTTGCCTTCTGCTTTGTACTGTATTCTGCCTTTTATAGTGCACGTTGTCTGTAAGAGTCCTAAAGAAAGAGGCCAGATCTTGTGACTCTTTTGGTCCCTATACCTCGGATGGCCTATGATACACACTATGTTCAAAATGAGGACTCAACATCACCAAATCAAGTGTTTTATCCGCCCTTTTTATGCAGTGTTGCGTTCTCATACTGTTCTGTGCCTTTCTTCTTGAACCAAAGCTCAGGGTCACGTGTGTTTAAGCTGTTGTGTCAGAAACAGCTTTAACTCTTAATACAAAATCTTATGCTTTAGTGATTTTTGTTTCTGTAGCTGCTTGAAAAGGCATTCTCTTCTCTAGGCTGCCTATGCCTAGGAAGAGGTCCCCTGCAGTGCTCACTACTGCCAGATTGCAGATGAAAGGCTCAAATCAGTGACAGCAGACTCTAAGAAGTAATATTTAGAAATCATAATCTCATTAAAAGTCAAGCTGCACATGGTAGTACACACATGCAATCCAGAACTTCGAAGTCTGAGGCATCATCCTTGGGCTAGATAGTGTGTTTAAGGGTAGTCACGGCAAAAAAGTAAAAATATGCTTTGATAAATAGAAACAACAGCAAAATGTCTTGAATGGTGTGGATGCATTTTGTAAATCTTCACATACATTTTTTCTGGATTTTTCATGCATGTCCTACAATTATGAATTGTGTGATAAATGATGAATTAATTGAAATGTATGAAAAGCAACCATGATATGTAAGTGGTATTTATTTTTCCAATTATTGGGGGTAATACTGCTAAAACCAATACTTATGTAAGACCCTTATAAATTAAAAGGTTTCCATTCATATTTCTTTCCTAACCAACCTTAGCCCCACAGTCTATGAAAATCTGTGGAAATCATATTACTTTATTTTAGTAATAAGGGTGGGGTTTGGAGAGATGACTTTAGTTTGTTAGGAGCACATACCCCTCTGGCAGAAGATCCAAGTTCAGTGTCTAGCAGCACCCAGGTCAGATAGTATGTGACTCCAGTTCCAAGAGAAATGATGCTCTCTCCTAGACTCTTTGGACACGTGTACTCACATGTACCAGTCTCTATACAGACACACATATACATTATAATTTAAAATAAAATACATATTAAATAATAATAAAGGTGTTTCTGAGAGCATTGCATAATGTTACCTATTGTTACCTCTATTATTAGGTGAAGATTAGATGAAGACAAGAACTTTGGAACTCCGTGATACTCTGCAATTAAAGTTTTTAGCCAAGTCAGAGGAACTGGGAGTATCCAAAGGGAAGAGCAATTAGCACGAAAGTGGGAGGGAGGCAAAGCTGAAATGGCAAAGGCTGTCAAGGTGAGCAGTTCAGAAATGTCTGATGGAAGATAATTGTTTCTTATTTTACCCAAAAGGATATTTCAAAATTGCTGACTTGACACCTTCGCTTTTTCTTAGAACATTTCAATGACTATTACTTTTGAAACCACGCACAGTTCCCTGGGAACTTTGTATCCTGTTGGCTTTTATCAACTTTCCAGTTTGCACAGCAGGAATAGTTATCAAGTGTTTGCAGATCTAGAAATTACTTTGGAAGTCCAGGAGGTCAGATTTAGGAGGATTTTACTGAAGTGGTTCCCATGGTCAAGTCTAGTGAAATAAACAAATGCCTAGGAAAAAAGTATGGATTTTTACAATGTTTTAGTCATAAAGACAGAGGAAAGTGTTAATTGTCCATAATAGTAAACCATCTTTATGTGGTACATGGTGAGGCAGAGTTTGGAAGGAAAATATGAAAAGATAATATTTCCTTCATCTTGCAGTTTTCATTCCTCCCATTCTTCTCTCTATTCTTTCATCGCTCTAATATATAGACTTTGTCTGCTTTATTCATTAGTCTGCAAAGTGTTTATGAAAATACTTGTTTGTATGTATTGTGTCACTGTTACTTTTCTTGGAGAGATGGGAACCGATATCTATTAACCTCAGCTAGAGAGGTTGGCAGACCAAAGAAATGATTCCACCAAAGTCCAGTTTAATGATCCAATGACATTATTGGGGTTACTTATAGGCATGTACGTGATTGTTACACTTCTACAAAGGTCACCTCCATAACAACTCCTGAAAGCCAAGATGCTGGAGCTTCCTGCACTACTTGAAGGCTGCCCTACAGAGCAGAAAGTCTCCTCTCCCCAGCAATCCTTGCTCTTTTTATAATCTTTGATCTATGGGAGGGGCTTTGCGAATCATGTACATTTCAGGCATTTTTTTCTCGTATTATGAGTTGTCATCGTAAGCCTTGTAAGCGTGTATACTTCCTGATTCTTTTTTTCCCCTTGGTTTTCAAGATAGGGTTTCTCTGTGTGGCCTTGGCTGTCCAGAATTCAATTTTTCCACCAGGCTGGCCTCCAATGGCCTGCCATTGTCTCTCAAGTACTGGGATTAAAGGTGTGGGCCACCACTGCCTGTCTTACTTCCTGAGTCTTAGTGAGCCTCCTTCTAGGATGGAATATTTCAATTCAGAGTAAATTTCTACACAGCCGTGTGTTAAAGCACTTCATATATTTTTATGACGTCATAAGTTGCAGCGCTTTGGGGATGGGAAAGAGAAAAAAAAAACTCATCTTATTTAGTGAACTCTTTTGGCACAGAGCAAGCCTGTGACTCAACACTCAAAAGATCAGCTTACTTGAAAATTGGACTGTGTTTTCTATTTTCAAATTCACTTCACTTTGATATCAAATGAAACCCTATTTGGTGTAGGAAATTAAAGTGTTTGCATTTTTCTTTAGCAAAGAGAAGCCTTTTATTTTATTTGTCTCTACCCCTTTCCGTTTTTCATGACAGCCCTAAATTTTCTTCTCTAAAACATAAACAAGCCAATGTAAGCATGGCTAGCAGAATGAAATGACTATGGGATAGTTTGAATTTGCTAGACCAAACAGAATCAATCACCATTGTTCAGGGATCCAGAATATTAAATGACTATGAAAAGATATTTCAGAGCCTCTATAAGATAGGCTTTATAAACACGGGGAATAGAATAAGTCATCAAACACTCACTGATGGAGTTTGTTATAGTCAATTTTGTGCCCCCGGATGTAATCTGTACATATGGGGATTCTACTCCACTGCCTTAGTGCAAACTGAAAGGCGATGTTGTCCTGTTGGAACGATGGATCCAGATATAGGTTCCCAATAGCCATTTAGATTAATAAATGCGATGTAAAGCCAACTCAGAGGCCTACAAGGACGAATGGAAGATGACTTAACAATGGTATGGGAATCAGAGTAGAATTGGTGGACCCATTGTGTGCGTTGGGTTCCAGGCCATCCAGGACTGTGTGTTCTGTTGTTATTGTTTCAGGATGAGGTGTTGAGTTTTCTTTATTTCTTTTAGGGAGTTGGACTGTTTTTCCATCCTTCCTACTTTGCGCTCTGTAAGTTATGGCCTCATAACTCTTCCTCTGAAAGCTTTAGGAGCACACCTTCCCTCAGGGTGTTTGGAGTCACCGAGAATGATTGCTGAAGCCTAGGCAATAGTTTGGGGCTCTTAAGTATTCAGTTATTTGGACATGTCAGAATTTTTCTACAGGTCTCAGGATAAATAAAGTCTTTTTTGACAGAATTGGAAAAAACAGATGCATGGTCACAGTCTATTATAAAGTAGCTTGATTTTTTTCTTATTTTTCAATTACTTTACATCTAAAAATATGGTTCTGGTGCTGTGGAGATGCCTCAGTGGTTCATCATTTGCCACAAAAGTGTGAGGCTGGAATTGGGCAGGATGTGTATGGCAGCCACTTGTAACTCCACCCTTGGAAGTGAGAAACAGGGGGATTTTCAGAGTCAACCAGAGCTACGAGATCGGCATCTTACTGAGAGACTGACGATTAAGGTAGAAAAGCAGTCTAGAATGATTCCAAACATCAATCTTCAACCCACACATGTGTACTCCTCCCCTATACACAGGAAAAATAGGAAAAGAAAAAATTGATTAGGTATATATTTGGTCTAGGAGATTTAAAAATAAATAAATAAATCATCTTTTAGATCAACTTCCTAAAATGGGAAGTGTCTGTCTGTCTTTTTCTGTCTCCCCCCCTGTGTGTGTGTGTGTGTGTGTGTGTGTGTGTGTGTATGTATGAAACCTAGAATGGAGTCATGGAAGGATAGGGCAGAAGAAGGTGGACATTATTGTATTCGTGTAGGCTCACAGCTACTCTGGGAGCAAGCTGTGAATGGCAACCACATCACAGCATGTCCCATCCCAAGGTAAGAGTGTTGGTTGTTCTATGCTGGAATTAGACATTGGCTACAACCCACTGCACCTTCCCTCTGGGAAGAAATGTAATCTCCCAGGTGTTTTTATCTGAAATGCAAGCACTCATTACTTAGGATAATTCTCCAAGGAAGGCAACAGCTGTGATTACTTAGCAGCTCTCATCCTACCTTGGGAATATGTTCCCCAGGTCTGGAAGAGATTGAAGACAGGATCCCAACAGTGTCCACTAAAGGAAAAGAGGGAATGGAGAAATGGTCATCAATTAAGAGCCCTTGTTATTTGTAGAGGACAGGAGTTTGGTTCTTGGCACGATGTGAAGCAATTCAAAACCACCTTCAACTTCAATTCTGGGATCTGTAGGCACGCACAAACACACACACACACACACACACACACACACACACACACACTCAAACACACACACTCAAACACACACAACAAATATTTTTTTAGTCCTTAGAAAAGAGCAAAACAACATACTGATTGAATTAATGCTTCAATGTGTCTCTTAAAAAACTCTATCACACTCTTTTTTTTGTGTGCATTCTGTGGATAAATACTTTCTTCCAGTCTTCTTGGTTTATCATCCCAAGATGATCTGTTAGCATTTGTCACCTTGCCAACATTAAACTAGGCTACAGTTACAGATGTTGAGCCAGTGGAGCAAAAGGAGTTTAGACTAATTTTGATTTCCCTAAATTGCCCTTTATAGGCATTTTTACAATTTAGATTCACACCAGCAGTGCAAAGACTTCTGTTTCCATATTGCCATATTAGGTGCTATTTGCCCACTAGATGGAAAACTATCTAGGCTATTTTGCAAAGACAGTCTCTCCTATCCTCAAGCTTCCTATTTAGTTTTCTATCATGCTATTTGCAATTAAAATTATTTGAAGGAAAATAAACATCTATAGCCCAAGAAAACAACCAAAAACCTACCCAGCCCCTCTTAATAGAAATAGGGTTTCATTCTTTTAAGGTTTCTTCTGGATGATTTGGGATGAACAATACTTTTATAGGGGCCCAAACAAAATTGGGGAAATGTTTAAACAAGTTAGGAAAAGCATTTGTGATACAGTTTATAAATCTTGAGAAATTCCAGGCTTAACTAAAGTTCTGTGTGGGACAATCTGATTTGCTGTATCAGTTGGGATTGGAAGCTTTCTTTCTTGCAGTTCTGTTGAGGAACTGCAACTGATGCACTTGGTGCTGGACCATGAAGGATACAGGATGTCAGTGTCCAGCATGTTGGGAGGAATGAATCCTGTCAGGTCTGATCCAGTGCCAGTGTGCAGTTTTTTGTTCTGAAACCATAAAATTTCTCACGAGCATTATAAAGTCCTAAAATTATAAGTATATGAGGTGTGCATGGTGCATAGAACAGAAAGAAAACAAGACTGGACTCAGGGATGTCTTTCTTTTGTTTTATCTTTCTTTCTTAGGTTTGGGGATCATGGTTGAAAAGAAAGAAGGGAGAATATAGAAATATATAGGGATGATAGGACCAAAAGTAGATTATTGAAATCTACTCAACTTAATACCTTAATTGTAACTCACAATGTTATTTTTAATTCAATATACAAATTTTTAATTTGTATATTGATACAAAATAAGTTTAATTTTGATACATTAGTATAGAAGTCAAATTTAAGATTATTCTTCAGACATTGTATATATTTCTACTCTATATGAAGTGTTGCATGCATACAACTCAACTACCGTACAAGGTTTACTTCCAATACTTTGAAAGTGCTATTGAAAGCTGCTTAGGATGATTAAGTACTACAAGTTAATTGTTAGTTGATCAAATAATGGTTATGACAATTACTATTCTATTTTAATCACAAGACTATACATCCTAGCTTTAAAAGATAGATATGATTCTTTACATACGTAAAGTAAAATAGATAAAGTCTTCAAAAATATCAGAGACCTACAGAGTATGGCATTTAAAGATGTTTTTATTATTTTAAAGATTCTTTGAAAATCAGACAGGTTAACTCCTAGCAATACCTAGCCTGCCTCAAAGAGGATGATGAGCATCAATGAACCTCCTTATGGAGATGGCTTCAAATGTGGCAAACAAGCCACTGGACAAAATGTTCTTTTTTCTGCCACAGACAGAATTCTGCCTAAAAATGGGCAAGCTTGGATGCAGGCAGAGTTGATGGCCAAACTCTGCCAAGATAGGGGTTCTGTCTCACAAATATGTCTGTCAAATATATTGGGTCAGAAGGCTGAAGAAGATGTTCCACTGTTATAGAAAGTTTTGAGTGACTATTTAAGCAGCAAGCTGTCTGTCATTTTCTCATTTTGGAAGCTGCTAATTTGCACTTCCTGTCTACTCAAATAATTTATTTTATTCTTTATCAAGTCTTTAATAGGATTGAAGGGCAGGTAGTTTAGATTTACAATTAAGCTTAGTTGTGTCGAAATTAAGATGTTTTAGGTCTAGATAGATGTTTTATGTTGATAAAGATGAGATATGATAGATATTGATTTACATTCAGAATTTTAGAGGCATCAAGATAACAAAGACATTTTCTTTAAGATTGACAAATACAAATAGCCAAAACACTATGAATTTAACATTTATATAATTCCTGATTGTTTCATGGTTCTTGCTGTAGGTAGTTTATTGTATATATGTGTAATAATACAAATGTACATGTAAAAAAAGAAAAAGATTAAAATTAAAAATCTCATTAAAAAGAAGAAAGAAAACAATTTAAAGACTCTCCTTTGACACCCAGGGTAAGTCAAAAGCCTAATCAGAGTTTGTAGGACACTGTGCAACTTGGGTGTATTTTATGAATGTTTGCATTTGTGTAGTTATGTTTTAGAGGCAATATCTGTGTGATGGCTTGAATGAACATCTCCCTTATAGTTCTGGGCATTAGAGTGCTTGGCTCCTTTATAATGGCACTATTTGGGAGGTCAAGGAGGAGAGGTGGCCCTGTTGAATGAAGTTGTCACTGGAGGTGGACTTTGACAGTTTAAAGACTTGTGCTATGTCAAGCTCCCTGTCTGTTTCTGTTGGCAGTTTGAGATGTGGGCTTTCAGCTGTTCATGCTACCACACCTGCCTGATACTACCATTCCTTGCCATGATGGACTCTTATCCCTCTAGAACTGTAAGTCCAAATAAAGTATTTCTTTCATAAGTTTCCTTGCTCATTGTGCTTTATCATAGGGAAATAAAAATAACTAATACAAGATCTCCTTTGTCCTGCTGAATGGTGAGTTCCATTAAAGAAGAACTTCCTGTGCAAGAAATGGGTGCTTGGCAGTAGTGAATTCAGGGACTCATGGTTGGTCAAAGTACTATGAATAAGACACTTAGCACTCATACCTAAATGGGAATTCTTTAATGTTCTTCCCTCTGGCTCAAGGAACATCAAGGAAGAGGAGAAAGAAGGGAAGTAAGAGCCGCAGGATAGAGAAGAGAACTGGTAAGTGCTGTGTTTTTGGACATGACAGGGTTATCATATTCACAAACTCAAAGGAGCTGTCTGTACCAGATTGAGACAGCCCACATTAGAGCATGGTAGGGGAGATGTTTCCAGGACCCATCCTTCACTGAGAAACTGTTAGTTACTGGAAGATGAATACTTATTCATTTTGGAGGGTGTGGCCACCGTAAGTTTCCTGTGTTCCAATGGATTACTCCACCTCCATGTGTGTGTGAATAGCACAAATTGAACTTAGTGGGTTATCAACTAAAAAGAAAACATGAAATTGGAAGGGGGCATGTCAAGAGAGTTTTGGGGGAATATAATATTTTGTTGTATGTAAAATTCTCAAGGATAAATAAAATATCTTTAATAATGGCTTCCTGAGGTTGTTGCTCTACTGCACCCTTTCTTTACTTTCTATAAAATCAAACATACTAAGTATCTCATTGACTTTTTACTTTTTTAGTAGAATTTGCTGTTTTTCTTTCAGCAACAAAATAATCAGACTTTTGGTGATTTGTTAGTGTTTTAATGGCTGTACGAGAGGATGGACGTTATGTTCAAAGTAGTGCTATAAAGAATCCCAGATCTGCAACTCTCCTGCTGGAAACAATGTCAATTAATATTCTGGATAATGCTGACTCAAAGAAAACATATGTGTCTGAAGAACTTTCCTTCTGAGCACGAGCAGATCTTGTATACGTCAATGGTCATAAATGCCTTTTCAAGAGAAGACAAAGAGGTAGGGGAGAGAGATAAAAGGTGAAATAAGACCAGCAAGATGTCTCAGCAGGCAAAGGGGCCTCAGCAAGCCTGAAAACCAAAGTGCGATTCCTGGGACTTATATGGTGAGGGGAGAGACTGTGATGACGGGAGCTGTCCTTTGATCTCCACACATACTCCCTCCCCTACACAAACAAACACAATAACCCTGAAGAGAAAAAGAATAAATAATAAATGGTGCTGTAGGTCCATTGGAGAGGGATTTAGGCCATTTTATAGCACAGTACTAAAAGAAATCTGTCAAAAGTGGCCTGTAAATAGATCCAAGGACAAAGTATATCTTAATAGACAACTTTAAAGTTAACAAAGAAAATAAAGCAATTAGGAGGAAAAGAAGATACAATTTTTTACAGATTTTCTCTCCCACTCTGCTGCACCCTAAAAATTAATAATATTTATATTGCAGAATACAAATTTCCTAATTCTGAGTATTGTAAGTGATGTTTTATCAGAAATGCACTATAAAAAGTAAAACAAATACGGTCTTCTAGATAAAAAAGAATGAAGCAGTAGGTTTCAGATTACATTCTAATATCTATTTTTGGTGGTTTTGGATTTCTTTTTATTCATTATTTTATTTTCCTTGGATAGTTTTTGCTTTAGTCACTAAAAAAAGGACACTACTGTATCTTATATACATAATATTCTTTGTTTATAAGGCCTAAAAACCATCCTTTAAAAATAGGAGCATGGAAATATGGAACTGTTTCTTCCAGAAGCACTTACATATGGAATTTATTGTAAACCAATTGAGATTGTTTACAGGACCACAGGAATTCAGACATCACATCTCCAACACATCACATGTTGAGGATGATAGAAGTGTGTATGTCCGCATTTGGACACAGAAATAACTCATAGTTAAGACTATCTTTAATTGTGTCTATGTATCTGTGTGTGGGAGTATGAATGTGCATACAGGTGCTTATGAAGGTCAGAAGAGGGCATCATATCTGTGGGGCTGGAGTTACAGGTTGTCGTCAGCAACCCAGTGGAGGTGAGGGCTGGGAACTGGGCTCTGACCCTCTACAAGAGCTCTTAACCCATGAGCCATCTTAACATGGAACTCTTAACTACACTTCCCAAATCTGATCTTTCTGTCTGCAAAAGTTTCTGTCTTTGCATAAGCAATTCACCCGATTTAAATATTTCTTGTTATAAAACACAGTAACTTTATGATTTAATATTCTCAATTCATCTCCTACCGAGTCACCGTGCGATCTCGGCTGATCAAATCTCTCATGGTGACATTTGCAGCCATAGGACTGCCAGACTGTCAGCCAAAGTGAGTTCTTCATGCCAGGGCAACATATCCAGAAGACTAGAGAGAAAGCACAAGCCACTCAAACAGAAGCCTCTTTCAGCCATTATTTAGTGATTGTACGGGGGTGACTCATGAAAGTTGCAAATGCAGTGATAATTCCATGCGTGGAAGTGGGACTTATCTGTCTCAGAATTGTCTGTCCTTTTGACAGTGTGTGTTAACCTATGAGTTGACGTTAATTAGAGCAGTTTGAAGGCCCCAGCTGAGACAGTCAGTGCCTTGTGCACCGAGATTCTCACTGCTCTATTACAGAGGCTTCTTGAATCTGCATTATTATTTCCATTCCTTTCTAAGCTTTTGTGGTTATATGTATTATTCATGTGCATGTGTGGGTATGTTTGTGTGTGTGTATGCATATGTGCATGTGGAGGCCAGAGGACAACCATGGGTGTTGCTCCATGGGTATAATCTACCTTGACTTTTGTGACCCAGTCTCCCAGTGGCCTGAAACCTCCCTGATTTACCTAACCTGGCTGGACAGAGAGCCTGAGGCCCCAGCCTGTTAGCACTTTCCCAGCACTGGGCTTATTGGTTGGTATGGTCCTGCAGAGTGCTTCTTCATATGGAGCCTAGGGATAAAATTCAGGTCTTTACTATGTGAGATATGACTGTAGATATGTTTTAAAGTAAATTATAATTGATTGTTGGCTTTTGAGCTAAATAAACTAGAATGTGATTTTTCTGTCTTTTTCCTTATAGCCACCATCCAACTTTTGCTGAGTGCTAAGTACACAGTGCTGACAGGTAACTAAGTTGATGTTTTTGGAAACCGTGCAAACTTTGAGCTGGATAGGCTGAGAACCAGCAGCCTTGGCCTTGTGGGTGAGGAAGTGTGCCAGCATAGAGGAAGCATGCCATGGTGGATAAGGCAGAGGAAAGATGGGGATTTAAGACTGGTCAGTTAGGAAGCACATCCTGCAGGGAAAGATGCAGATCTGAGGCTTATATCTACTTGTAAACTCTTGGAGCACTTAAAAAAATAATAAATGATACTTATTGAAGCCTCTTCAGGTAAATTAATGGTTGGCAGGTTTTTTCTTTTTTAAGTAAGAAGCAGTCTTACAATGTAGTTGCAGCACAGCTTTTTCCTTTATGGTGAAGCTTTCCATCATTCTATTAAAGGTGGGAAAACAAATGAAACTTACTAACTTCAGGAAGCTCCTGAAACTTAACAAACCTCTCTCCCCCAATAACATCTACCAGGGAAAGTAGACAGCCTGACCTATTGAGCTTCCTTCATTCAACAGACCCAGGGATACAGCTTTCATGAATCAATACCCATGCTGGGGTAGGGTTTCCTGTTATGTAATTGTCACACATACTCCTGTAAGTAACCCCTCTTCCATACTCCTTTAAGTAACACAATAAACTCACTAGTTCACTTAGCTACATTTGAGTGGTGGTGTTTCTTTGGACAGTGATCAGTGTCATTTCATGACATGTTGTCTCAGGAAAAGTCAGGTGACATGAGTTTTTGGAGCCTAGGCTGGCCTTGAACTCACAATTCTACTGAAGCCTCACAAATGCTGGGATTGCAGGCATTTGCTATAATGCATGCCCCAAATGCATAGTTTTTTTTTTTCAGCACCAGGAATTAAAATGGAATTATCCCTTACAAACCTGAAATTGTAACTATAGTATTAAGTTTTAATAGTGGAAGACAAAGTCAACTATTTAGGCTGCTCACTAAATGGAACATTCCAGTACATGATCAGCTTCATAAACAAAACATGCACATTGGTTGTGATTGGGCAGCAAGCTTTTTTAATAACCATCTGTCAGGCAGCATACTCCATAAACCATCTGCCGTGAAATGAGCATGAAAAAAATATGTTGCTCCTGCAAGTTGGTGGGTGACTAGATTAGAAGTCAAAGCGGTAGCCCCGACGGATGGGATAAATTGTTGTCAGAAAGCAGCAGGAATCAAGACCAGAATAAAAAAAAAATGACTCATAATGAAACATCACATTGAAGTCCTGTCAGAAACTGACTGAGGAGAAAAATGTTCCAGTTCTCTGAATATGAACAGAGAAAACTTGCATTTAATTTTAATGCATTTATTTTAGCTATATTTAGATTTTTAATAATTTATTCAGTGGCATCCCGATTGTTATCACCTCACTTGTACCTTCCTGTTCCCACCCTCCCTTGCTTTTTCCCCTATTCCCCTTCCCTAGACCTTTGACAGAAGGGGATCACCTCCCCCACCATATGACCACAACCTATCAGGTCTCATATGGTGTGTGTGTGTGTGTGTGTGTGTGTGTGTGTGTGTGTGTGTGTGTGCGTGTGTGTGTGCGCGCGCGCGCATGTGTGTGTGTGTGTGTGTGTGTGTGTGTGTGTGTACACCTAGGCACGTGTGTTTGCCCATGTGTAGGCTCTATGTGCATTGATGGTTGCATACGCACATGTGTGAACATGTATGTAGAGGTCCAAGGTTGATGAAGTTGATGATAGTTTTCTTCTTTGATCACTGTCCTCTTTACTTATTGAGGCAGAGTCTCTTAGTTGAACCCAGGGCACACTGAGTTGACTAATCTAGCTAGCCAGCTTGTCCCAAGGATTTCCACTCTTCACTTACTATTTAACAGTAGAATTTACTGTGTGATCAACACCCCACAGAAGCTGAAGTTGAAAGCAGTATCTTTTACTGAGAAAGGTGCATGAAGAAGTAATAGCTCAAGAATAGAAGATAAAACAAGAGCTGTGAGATGACTCAGCTGGCAAAGTCCTTGCTATGCACGCATGAGGACCTGAGTTCAAATTTGAGAAACGGCATAAAGCAACTGAGGACTGCTGTATGTGCCTATAATTTCAGCACTTGGAGGTGGAGACAGGCTGAGATGGGTAGGTATTCGCTGTCAACTTGTCTCAGTTGAGGAATTGTTAGACCAAGTTCGTTGCAGACTCTACCTTAATAGTTAACTCAGGTGCGGGACCCACCTTGAATGTGACCCTTCCTGAGCGCAGCTTTCATGGGCAAGGGCACAGACTGTATGAGAATAGAAATTGCATGCTGACTAGCAAGAAGCAGACCAGGATTCACTTGTTCATTTGCTCCTTGCCCTTGGCTGTGGATGCTTTGGTATATGCTTCTGTGACTTCCCAGAAGCTGTGGACTACAACCTGAAGCTGTAAGCCAAATAAACCCTTTCAGTCCTAAGTTTAATTTTATGGGGGTATTTTGTCACAGCAACAGAAATGAAACTGTGACACAAATCCTTGGTGTTTGCTAGCAAGCTAGCCTAGCAAATCAGCAAGCTTCCACTTCAGTGAGAGTCTCTGCCTCAAAGAGGTAGACGGTGATTGAAAAAGACATTTGAGGTTGCCCTCTGGACTCCACATGCACACATATGCATGTGTGCCTGCATATCTGTGTACTAATTTATATGTGAACATGCACACACACACAAGTTCAGGGCACCCTAGAGTGTAACAGTATTTTTCATAGTTTATTTTATTAAGCAAGAATGAGAATCAGTTCAATAAAGTTACATGAAAAATACAAAGACATTTGGGAGTTAACAACAGAAGGGCTATTATTCTGTTGTTACATGAGGAAATAAATAAATTGATGGAGAAAATTTGAAATCCAGTAAACTCAAAAAAACAGAAGTGAATTTTTTTTCTAGAAAGAGGATGGTTTCTCTGCTGACACCATGAAGAATAATACATAGGAAAAATAGCTCATAAGAAGAGACATTATGACAACTCTGTGTTTACAATTTCCTACCTGTATTTCTGTGATCGTTTCTGCTATAGGAAGTTCCAATTTCCTGGGATCATAGTGAACATTCACAGTTTATTGTAGGATTTAGAAATATCGTGTGAAGTTCTTGTGTGTATGTGGTGTAGGTGTGTGTGTGTGTGTGTGTGTGTGTGTGTGTGTGTGTGTGTGGTTAGGCCAAAAGTTGACATTAAGTATCTTTCTCAATTACTTTACACCTTATTTTTTAAATAGTCTCTCTCGGTGAACCTGGAGCTGGAGCTAGACCTGCTGGCCAATGAGCCCTAGGGATCTACTAGTTTCCTCCACAGCTCTGGGATTACAAGTGGTTGCTGCCACATCTAGCCTTTTACCTGAGTTCTAGAAACCTAACCTCAAGTACTTTACCAACTGAATCAATCCTCAGCTGCTGTATGAAAATTCAGAACATCAAGAATATAGCATACAGATATTTTCATTCCTTAGATACAGTGGATATTGTAACCTTGGAATTTGGGTCCGCATCTTTCATTCGTTATTTCCATATTGTTTCTCTGAGAGTCTCAAGTATATGGATTTTGCTTCACAAAGGTTTTTTTAAAAATGAAATACATAAAAAGATAATGTTATATAGATCTTATCTTCCACAGGAAATAAAAGGAACAGCATTAAATGGAGAGGTCTTCCAATGGTTGCCATGATAGTGTCTTAAGTAGACTGTTGTCCCCAAAGTCTGCTCATATTTGTTTTAGAGTTTTTTAGTACAATTCAAGAATGTTAAGTCTGGGTAATATTTTAAAACTTTAGTTGTCCCCACAATAGTGTGTGTGTGTGTGTGTGTGTGTGTGTGTGTGTGTGTGTGTGTGTGTGTGTTGGGGGGGAGCATCAGAGGTTGGCAATTCCTCTTTCCCTTATGGGTCTGGTGTTATTTGGGTCAGGGTCTCTCACTAAACACGGAGCTCATTGACTTAGCTATGCTGGTTGGCCTTCAAGCCTC
This sequence comes from Acomys minous, assembly GCF_964271855.1. Taxonomy (NCBI): domain Eukaryota; kingdom Metazoa; phylum Chordata; class Mammalia; order Rodentia; family Muridae; genus Acomys; species Acomys minous. The sequence continues at coordinate 67,083,689 of NC_140483.1, read as the reverse complement.
AGAGAGTGTCCCGTCTCCACCTCCCAGATTTGGGGTTGTAAACATGTGCTTCCATGGCGACTTTTTAAATTATTTAAGCGGGCATCAGAGATCTGAAATCCGTTCCTCTTTTTAGAGCACTTCACTGACTGAACCATCTTTCCAGCCTTTGCTTCTTTTAATCTTCTTAGAAGTGTAAGTGGGCACTAAAGGTGTGTGTGAATTTTTCCAAATCCCCTGGTAATTGGTCCCAAGTGGACACAATAATCTGGAAGGGGGAAGCATACCCCTAGATCATTGTGAGTGAGGTACCAGGGCAAGCAAAAGTGTCAGAATGCAGAATTGCTAGCAAATTCTTTATTTTTTCTCACTCCAACCCTAGCATCCCTGCCTCGAAGTTCTACTGTGCACTCTTATGTTTCAATACTTATATATTTCAATCTTTATTTTCAGATGCTAAACACTGTCACATAAGGCAAAAGGGCTCCGTTAGCAAGCACTTCCCTAGCAGTGAAGTTCTGTCTTTCATTTGACCAACTCATAAGTTCTGAGCTGTTTTCTTTTCTTTTCTTCTCTCTTTTATTTCCTCCTCCCGTCAAGTTTTCAGAGGGAAGCTTCAAATGCATTTTAACCTAATTGTTTTTGACAGGCCAACTGCACCAAACAGGATGAAATTATAACCTTTTCAGTTAATTGTTGTGATTATCTACTTAGCATAATGTGCTTGCCTGTCACATTGAGGAGATTCCTGCTGAGAGGATGTGTCTGGTGTCTTGAAGGTATGAAGTGTGTGACTCAAAATTTCATTTTAAAAAATCCAAAGGTGTGTACATTAAAGACTAGAGTGGACATTGATCCATGTTGTGGTTTTCTGCCGATAAGCAGGTTTCTGCACACCGTCTCCGACTGTCTCCTTTCTGTCAGAACTTGAAAACTTCAGATTTGGTGACAATCATGGTTGAAATACAAAATATTCCCTAAAAATTCATGTGTTTTAACACTTAGTCTCCAGCTGGTGGCGCTGTTTGGAAGGTAATAGAACCAGTAAGAGGCCGCAGCTTGCTGCAGGAAGTACATCATCAGGGGCGGGCTTTGAGAGTTAAAACCGTGGCCCCAAGTCTTGATTTTGTTTTGTTTTGTTTGTTTTCTCTGCTTCCTGCTGGAAGATGAAACATAATCAATGTACTTCCTGACTACCAGCCCGGCCTCACACTTCTGCTGCTATTCCCTCCCTGGCCTCATGGTCCTTATCATCGCGGGCATTATAAGCCAAACTTTTTCTTCCATATGTTGATTTTTGGTCAGTTTCCTTTTTTAAAAAGCATGATGTAAGGAGGCAGCAGAGTAGGTTAGTCTTGAGAGCACCACCTGGTAGAGCCATTTACTGACTGAGACATCTATGGAGAGAACATTATAGAGAGAACAAGACCGAAGAACAGGAGTGAAGTGGGTTTTTAGTGCGGGGTCTCGGGGTATAAAAGGAAAGTAGGGGCTACAGGAAAGAGGACGCGGAGAGGAAACAGCTCAAGGAAGGGTCCATCAGCATGCTGTTTCGTTCTTACTGATGTCGCCAGACTATCCCTTTACTTTGTGTGTGTGTGTTTGTGCAGAAACGTTGTAGAGATGAAGGACAGTAGAGACATTTACTACTAATTTTTTTCTGTGAAAGGATAATAATATTCACATTACAATTTCAATTTATATTAGGTAGGGACAAGGAGAATCAGGACTTCTAATTATATATAGGTCTGGGACCAGGAAATCGCAGGCGTAAAGGCTCTCTTGGTGTTTGCTGTGAGAACCAAATGCTCGTTTTATGGGTCCACCCTTGAAACAGTAACCTTATTCTAATTGGCTTCAATATTACTCATAAGTCAAAGATAATTAAAGTGTGTTCAAGACTTTAGAGAGGGTGGCATAAGTCAAACCTTTACTTAGGACCCCTGATACACTGCTTCTGTGGTGTCTGACCTCAGGAAATGTCAGGGTAATATCACTTGTGCTCCCTCACCCAATAACTTTGTATAATTGTTTTTTGAAAGTCGGCAAGCTTTGTTTTTTATCACTTCTACAGTGTACATGTTAGAATGGAGAAGTGCTCTCTCTCATGTGGGACAGAAATGAATGACAAAAACACAGGTTCTACATTCAAAGACATTCTGAAAAACTGTACAGAAAAGGGGATGGGTAGATGACTCATTCAGTAGCATGTTCGCCATGCAAGCCTGAGGACCAGAGTTCAGGTCCTCAGAACCCATGGAAACTTGGATATGGTCATGTGTATCTATGATCTCAGCAATCCTGTCTTGAGAATCTCTGGAAGTGCATGGAACTATTAGACTGTGTTCAGAGTGCCGGGCAGCAAAAGACCTTATCTCAAACATGGTAGAAAGTGAAGATCAATTCCTATGTCCACATGCATGTTGTGGAACACAGGGATGCACAAAGAAAGACAGACAGAGGCACACAGATACACACACACACACACACACACACACAGAGAGAGAGAGAGAGAGAGAGAGAGAGAGAGAGAGAGAGAGAGAGAGAGAGAGAAGAGAGAGAATAAAATAACCCATATGTAAAATATGGATTTATTATTTATCCAACACGGCAAGTCCCTAGTGTACTGTTGTGAAGATAGAAATGAGTCAACAGTCTACATAACATGTATTTCTTGCATTTGTTGTGTACCAGATATTATGTTGATTAATAAGGGTGATGGAGATCAAACACAAGGCCCCAACAAAGCTAAATAAGCACTTTATCACCCAGCAATCTTCCAGCCTTCAAAGCTCAGATAACAAGAAATCAAGCTGGGCTAGGAAGATGGCTTAGCAGATAACACTTTTTCCATAGTAGAGTAAGGACCACTGCTTGGATCTCCAGAACCATGTAAAAACTGAGCACTCCGGGTTATCCCTGCAGGCAGTGGATCTCGAGGAGCAAGATGACTATGTAGACTTTCCAAATTGGCAAGCTCTGGGCTTAGTGAGGGATCCTGCCTCAGTAAAAATGTGGAGGCTGAGTGAGAATAACACTCAAGATCAACCTCTAGACTCCACATGTGCATGCCTACATGTGTCACACATCTATGTAGATGCATGCCTTAGTACATCTCTGTCTGTTACTTTCACCAGTACACACATAAGCGCACACAGAGGAGAGAGAGAGGGAGAGAGAGAGAGAGAGAGACAGAGACAGAGACAGAGACAGAGAGACAGAGAGAGACAGAGACAGAGACAGAGAGACAGAGACAGTTAGACAGAAGGGGGAAGAGAGAGATGTTAGGTTGTTGAAATTGTAATTTTTATGAGACTAGTGTGTGTTATTTAACTAACTCATGCATTAGAATTAGATAATAAATGAGAAGGCTGGCTAGGCATAGATATGTATATATGGCAAGATCAACTGTGTTGTGTGCTCTAAGGATGCGATTTGTTTTATTAAAGTATGTGAACTGAGAGAAAATAGGGAGAAATAGCCGCTAATGTAATATAGGATCTGGATAGGATTCTGGGAAAAGAGAGCAACAATTATGTTAGAACTGATGGATTCAAGGAAAGTCTGTGGTTCAGTTAAGAATCGTATGCCAATGTGGAATGTGTCAGTTTTGATCATTATGCTATGATGTTGAAAAAGATGTTACTGTAAAAGAACATGGGATCTACCATTGCAACTTCCTATTATAAAACTGATTAAACTTTAAAAGTAAAAAATGAAATAAATAAAGAACTCAATGTAACTTGCTTTGTAAAAATATTCTAATTGGAAAGTTAAAGTAAAGTAAAGTTAAAGTTAAAACATAGGAAATAGATTCTAAGGAAATATTGTGCGGATCAGGGTGGAAAGACAAGTGTTTAAGAGGAATCAATACTTTTGTAGAGGATCCAGGGTGAGAGGTTTACAACTCCTGTAACTCCAGCTCCAGAGGATCTGGTCCTCTCTGGCCATTGTGGCACTGCATTTGTACATGTAAGACAAACAGCAAACTACATCCTTTGATAAAAAGGAAGCCCTGGCTATAGCAGGGAGATCAGGGTCACGGAGAAGGGAAGTTGTGGGGTTGAGAAGATGGAGTCCGGGTGTGGTTAGGCTGGGAACCATTCTGCCCGGCTCAGCCGGCTGATGACCTCTGGGAAGCGGCTTCTTTCTGCCTCTGTGTCTCATCACTGAGACTAAGATCATCACCATCCTGGAGATGCGGTTATTTTAAAGGTCTGTAAGTGACACTTTCTTTTATTCCTGAGGTTTATTTTCCTTTAAATAAAAAACTGACGTTTCTTTCTCACTAGGGTCAAGTGATGTGCCTGCATGAGTGAATGCGTGTGTGCTCATGTTTGCATGTGTGTGTGTGTGTGCGTGTGCATGTGCGTGCATGTGTGTGTGTTTGTGTAGAGTTCTAAAATTGAAGTCAGGTGTCTTCCTACATTTCCCTCCACGTTAGTTTTTGTAACAGTGTCTTTACCAAACCTGGAGCTCACTGACCCATCTGGACTGACTGGCCAGCAAGGCCCAGGATTCTTTTTTCTACATGTTCCTAATGTTAGGGTTACAAACACATACTACCATGCCCATGTGTTTTATAATGCATTATACACATACACACACACACACACACACACAAACACACACACACAAACACACACACACACACACACACACACACACACACACACACACACACTACATATGTATTCTTTGGGATTAAGCTAATAACCTTCATACTTTATGGCAGATCTTTTACATTCTGAGATATTTCTTCAGCCTAAGACTGAGTTGTTAGGACAAGAAAAATAATTTTTAAAGATTAATCGTGATTGTGACGTTAGAAGCATTGAGTCATTACTACTATGTGTGTGTGCCATCACTGCATTCTTTAAGGATTCTCCCTGGCTCGTGTGGCTTTTGTTGTTTCTCAAGCCCACCCTTGTCTGCACATATAGCTTTCTCCCTCAGTGTGGTTGGAATCCTGTTCGTTACGTTTCAGACTCTTTAGACAGATTTCTCTTAGGTTCAGTCAGTGGCAACCACTAGAGATTGTTATGTAGGGGAAGGAAAAAAAACAAGATATCTACTGTCAGGGATAGCAATAGAAACGGTAGCTACATCATTCACACAGCTCAGCAGTGTGATAGATGGAATTGGACTGGATTAGATCTTTGGTATAATAACGAAGTGCACAAACACGAAAATAAATTGTTTGACACAGTCAGTCAGATGACCCAGTAGTGCTACTGTGTGAGAGTTACTAGTTATAGCACACCGGAAGTCTGCTTTCCCTGTTAGCTTTAACTGTCAACTTGACACAGCGTAGAATCACTTGAGAAGGGAGTTTCAATTGCCCAGATCCGCCTGGCTGTGGGCATGTCTTGATTACTTGTTGATGTAGGTGGACCAAGCTTGCTATCGTTGGCACTATTCATTGGGTCTGTTCCTTGTCTGTATAATACGCTAGCTAGGTGTGAGCCAGACAACAAGACAGAAAACAGCATTCCTCAATGGATTCTGCTTCATTCTTCTGTCTGAGTTCCTATCCCAACTTTGTTCAATGATGGGGTGTGATCTGTAAGTTAAAATAAGCTAATCCAATCTGCAGTGCTCTTTATCAGATAAACTTATCACAGCAACAGAAATCAAAGCTAGAACCCATGTTACTGAATGGTACGATGGACTTGAGGATTTTATTTGTGTTGCTTGGATTTTATTGTCAACTTTGTACTTCCTAGAGTCTCCATAGATGAGATAATCTTGAGGAATTGCCTCAATCTGATTGTCTTTTGGTTGTGTCTGTGAGGAATTTTCCTGATTGACATGGGAGAGCCGAGCACACTGTGGATAGTGCCACCACTGGACAGGTCCTGGTCATAGGCTATATAGGAGAGCTGCTTGTATGTGAGCCTAAGACAAGACTCTAAACAGCCCCAGTTTCTCCCTTCAATGATAGCATAGGCCAAACAATTTCCTCCTCAAGTTGCTCTTGGCCAGAGCTTTATCATACAAACAGAAAGCAAATGAGAAAATCTTCTATGGCTTGAATCTGAAATGCTCCCACAGGTTCATAGTTGGGATGCTTGTTCTGTAGATGGAGGTGCTAGAAGGTGCTAGAATGTGGTTTCGTGATGTAGGGCCTGCTAAACAGAAATGGGAGACTAGAAGAAGTCTAGTGAAAGTTATCCATGCCTTATGCTCAGGCCTGGCTGATGTAAGCACCATGTCTCCTGGGGAGACAGAGCCAAAGCAGTCATGTTCAGTCTTATTTTTGCTCCTGACATCCCTCTGGTTAGGTCAGGGGATCATAAAGATTTAGTTTTTAAGAAATTTTCTTATACTGATTAAGTTGAGGATCGGCTTGATAGATTAAACTTTGAATCCATGGTTAAATTTGAATTTCAGAAAAAGATTGCATGAGTTACTTTATAATTTTATCTTGGCTATATACTTTGATTTTTAACAAGTCTGGGAAACTGTATAAGAATTTCTGTGTGATGTTTAAGAGCTCTGTTTCCTCTTACAGAATTATATGATATGAGTCATTCTTTATAGATCCAGGAATATATTGAATTTGTTTAATCTGTAACAGGTAGTGCAAGGTAATGGGTTTGCCAGTTCTACATTAAAAAAAATTTTTTTAACAGACAGTGGATGGCACTCAACACTTCAAGCAAATGTTTTCTAAAGTATATCTCCTTACTAATATGACCACCATTACTTGGAGGTATCCACATAGGACTACTTATTCAGAGACATGAGTTGAAGCACAGCAAGTCGAAAGTCTCCAAAACATTAATGTAGGTTAAATCTTTTTATTAAATTATTTAGATTACATCTCAATTGTTATCCAGTCAGTTGTATCCTCCTATTCCTCCCTCCTTCCCTATTCCATTCCCCTAGTTCTGTGATAGGAGGGGACCTCCTTCCCCACCAGATGGTCTCAGCCTATCAAGTCTCATCTTGGTAGCCTGCTTATTCTTTCTCTGAGTGCCACCATACCTCCTCACCAAGGGGAAGTGGTCAAATATGGGGCACCAGAGTTCATGTCAGAGTCAGTCCCCACTCTCCACTAAACTGTGGAGAATGTCCTGTTCATTGGCTAGATCTGAATAAGAGTTCAGTGTTTACTGCATGTATTGTCCTTGGTTGATGCTGTAGGTTGTAATGTAGGTTAATTCTTACAGAGCCCTGCCTAGTTGCCTTATGACACAACACCTGTGATATTACTCCATCCTCTGCACTTGAACATACTCCTCTTGAATATATTATTTCCCACTAAGTCTGTGTCTAATACCACAATATTTCTTATTATGTAGCCCCCTAATCAGTTGATACAAATTTATTTTTACTATATATTATTAATCTTTGTGTATACTATTTATCAGTTGTTTTTATTGTTGCTAAAAACAATCCTGCACAATAAAAGATCTTCCCAAGGAATTTTCATCCAAGAACTCAATCTGTACGATAGAACCACAGTAATAAAATTGGCATGGTACTGGCATAGAAATAGTCTGTTTCATCAATGGAATTGAATTAAAGACCCAGAAAGAAATCCACCTGTGGACATACCTACTTGATAAAGTGCTGCTGCATCAGCTGCAGAAAGTCACTGGGAGACCAGCTTTGAAACAATTTGTTGCCTGGCAAAAGGCTAGTTCTAATTAATAAGCTGCAGATATGGGATTAATGACTCTCTGACCAAAGCTGTAACTGAGAGTCAATGGTTTGGGACAGAAAATGCGGCAAGAGTTGGTCTCAGACACATGAGAAATTGATCAATCATATTTAAGGTTTTAAAAAAAAGTCTAATTAAAATTATTATGGTATTGGGCTGGTAAAGTGACTTATCCATTAAAGGTGCTTGCTACCACGCATGATGCCCTAAGTTTAGTCCCTGTGGACTCACATGTTATGAGAGAACTGACTCTCCACAACCTCTACACATGCTGTGGCATTTGTGGCTCTCATTGCACAAATCAGTAAATATATGAATGTAAAAGTAATTAAATGTTTTTGTCTGTATTGTGAGTTTTTAAAAATTAGATTTATTTATTTATTTAGTGTATGAATGTTTTCCTTACATGTATGTATATTTATTATATACTTACCTGCTACCCATAAAAATCAGAAGATGGCTTTGGATCCCTAACTGAGGTTACAGACAGTTGTGGTTTAGAAAGTAGGTGCTGGAAATTGGACCTGGATCTTCTGCCAGAGTAGCAACTTTTCTTAATTACTGAGCCAACTTTCCAGCCCCTGAAAACAGATTTTCTTGTCTTGCCTCGTCTTGGCTTGGCTCTTCTTTTCCCTTCTCTTTTTTTGGAAGTGAAGAATATTGGACTACTGAAGGTATCATATTATCCATATTTCTAAATTGTGCTTATAAAAATGTTAATTTCAACAAGATATATAAAAGTTACGATAGTTCTGCTTGTCAAGAGCTTGTCAAATATGGTCTTTGGCCCAGCAATTCATTTTGTTGTCCGTTCCTGGCAAACATATGAACAACAATTTACATAAAAGGTACTCTATTGTTTAAAGACATAAAATTTAGAAACAGCTAGCTTGGACATCTTAACAGTGAGAGAATGGCTGTGTAAAGTATGATGCTTGTAAGCTAGAATTGTTATATGGCATTTAAATCATTTTATATTAGTTCCTTATGATATGATATTAGATGAAAAGGCAGGACAGGATAGTGTACACATAAAACCTCAATTTTGTGACTATCACATAAATATTTTGCAGTTAACTGGAAGAAGATAAAACATAATGCTGAACACTCTAAATGGTACTTTCAGTGTTATCGTTACACATACACACATGAACCCCCCCACACTTCCTATATTTTTTAAACATAAAGTAATAAGCTTTATTTCCTCTCTTTTTTCATTTCTTCCTTTGTCCTTTTCTCCTTCCTCCCCTCCTTTCTCTATCTCTCCTTTTTTTTGTCTATTTACAGTACTGGGAATAAATTCTATGGCCTCACACACACTAAGTAATCACTCTATTAAGAATTACATCCCTAGCCTTATAAAGTAACAACATATATGTGAAATCAAAAGTCTTTATACTTTTTAAAAAGTTTACTGAAATACTCACAGAAACCACAATCATTAACTAGTAGGTTCAACAAGAAATGTGTGTGCCATTTTGCAAAAGCCTACTCACCCCAGATATGAAACCTACAATAGACTAAAGTAATAATGCTACCAATGTCTGATTTGCTGAACCACTGCAAAAGCATAACTTGAAGGCAGCACAATAGGTCCAAAAGTCTCTCAAAAGCAGCTCCATTGGGTTTAGTTCCTCAGTAGATCTTGCTGCTTATGTAACTTTGGTGAGTGGGGAGCCATGAGGCACAGAAGAAGATCTTAAGTCAGAGGTGATGAAAATTATAGAGGCCTTGAAAAAGGAAAATAAATCTCTCACAGAAATATAGGAAAATACATTTAAACAGATGAAGGAATTGAACAAACTCTATAAAGAATTATAGGGAAATCAAGTCAAATGAGATAAAAAATGAAAGAAATGAATAAAACTGTTCAAGACATAAAAATGGGAATTAGAAGCAAACAAAACAAAACAAAACAAACAAACAAAAAACCCCACAACCTGAGACAATCTTGGAGTGGAAAACCTAGGGAAGACAAAAAGAATTTCAGACACAAGCAACAGCAACAGAATAGAAGAGATGGAAGAGAGAATCTCAAGTGTAGAAGATATGGTTGAAATCATTGATACATTAGTCAAAGAAAATGAAAAAGTTCCTGACACAAAACATCCAAAAAATCTGTGGCACTGTACAAAGACCAAATCTAAGAATAATTGGAATAGAAGAAAGGAAAGACTCCAAGATTCATAGCCCAGAAAATATTTTCATTAAAATCATAGGAGAAGACTTTCCCAAACTAATGAAAGAAATGCTCATAAACATAAAAGCAACCCACAGAACTCCAAGTAGATTGGATCAGAAAAAAAAATCTTCTCCATAGAGTAATCAAAATACTAAATGTACAAAAGAAAAGATATTAAAAGCTGCAAGAGAAAAAAGCCAAGTCACATATGAAGGGAAACCTATCAGAACTACACCTGACTTCTCAATAGAGATTATGAAAACCTGGACTTCTTAACAGAGATTATGAAAACCTGGACAGATGTCATGCAAACAACACAGATGCCAATCCAGACTACTATACCCAGAAAAACTTTCAATCACTTTAGATGGAGAAAATAACATGTTCCAAGAAAAAAAAGTTTAAACAGTACTTAGCCACAAATACAACTCTACAGAAGATACTAGAAGGAAAACTCCAACCCAAAGGGGCTACCTATACCCATAAAGACACAAGAAGTAAATAAGCCCACATCTGCAAAACCAAAAGGGAGAAAACACACACTCTCTCTCCCACCACCAATTAAGAACAAAACAAAACAAAAATCAGGAACTAACAACCATTGGTCATTAATATCTCTCAGCATCAATGGCCTCAATGCTCCAATAAAAAAAAAAGGCATAGGATAACAGACTATATGCAAAACCAGGACCCATCATTCTTCTGCATACAAGAAACACACCTCAGCACTGAAGATAGAAATTATCTCATAGTAAAGGGCTAGACAAATAACAAATGGGCTGAGAAAGAAATTAAGGAAACTACATCCTTCACAATAGCCACAAATACTATAAAGTATCTTGGTGTAACTCTAACCAAGCAAGTGAAAGACTTGTATGAAAAAGCCTTCAAGTCTCTAAAGAAAGAAATTGGAGAAGATATCAAAAGATGGAAAGATCTACCATGCTCACAGACTGGGAGGGTCAATATAGTAAAAAATGACCATCTTACCAAAAGCAATCTATATATTTAATGTATTCCCTATCAAAACACCCACACAATCATTTGCAGACTAGAAAGATCAATTCTCAACTTCATATGGAAATACAAAAAATCCAGAATAGTTAAAACAATCCTGCACAAAAAAGATCCTCCAGAGAAATCATGCTCCCTGATCTCAGGCTGTACTATAGAGCAACAGTAATAAAAACAGCATGGTACTGGCATAGATGTAGACTGGATGGCCAATGACATCAAACTGAGGATCCAGAAATAAACCCACACACTTATAGACACTTGATTTTTAACAAAGAAGCAGAACCATACAATGGAAAAATATAGCCCAGGGCCAGATGGATTCAGCACAGAATCCTACCAGACCTTCAAAGATGACCTAATACCAATTCTCTTCAAACTATTCCACAACATAGAAACAGAAGGAACACTACCAAACTCATTCTATGAGGCCACAGTCACCTTGATACCTAAACCACACAAAGACCCAACAGTGAAAGAGAATTCCAGACCAATTTCCCTTATGAACATCGATGCAAAAAATACTTAGTAAAATACATGCAAATTGAATCCAAGAACACGTCAAAAATATCATTCACTATGACCAAGTAGGCTTCATCCCAGTCATTCATGGGTGGTTCAGTGTAGGGAAATCCATCAGTGTAATCCATCATATAAACCAACTGAAAGAAAAAAGACCACATGGTCATCTCTGTAGATGCCAAAAAAAAAGCATTTGACAAAATCCAACATCCATTCATGTTAAAAGTCTTGGAGATATCAGGAATACAATGCACATACCTAAACATAGTAAAGGCACTATATAGCAAGACTATAGCCAATATCAAACTAAATGGAAAAAGATCTTAAATCAATCCCACTGAAATCAGGGACATGACAGGCAGTTCACTCTCGGCATGTTTCGTCAATGTAGTACCTGAAGTTCTAGCTAGAGCAATATGACAACTAAAGGAGTTCAAAGGGATACAAGTTGGAAAGAACCACTACTTGCAGATGATAGGATAGTATGCGTAAGTGACGGCAAGAATTCTACCAAGGAAATACTACATCTGATAAACACCTTCAGCAACGAGGCTGGATATAAAATAGTAGGCCTCCTTTATAAAAAAAAAAAAGACAAACAGGCTGAGAAAGAAATCAGGGAAACAACACCCTTCATAGTAGCCACAGAAAATAGTGTATTTTGGTAACTCTAACCAAGCATGTGAAAGACCTATTTGAAAAAAAAAACTTCAAGCCCCTGGAGAAAGAAATTAAAGTAGACATCAGAAGATGTAAAGATCTCCCATGCTCACGGATCAGTAGGATTAACATAGTAAAAATGGCTATCTTACCAAAAGCAATCTACAGATTCAATGCAATCTCTATCAAAATTCAAAAACAACTCTTTACAGACCTTGAAAGAACAATTCTCAAATTCATATGGAAAAACAAAACCCCCCAAATAGCTAAGATAATCCTGTACTATAAAAGATCTTCTGGAAGCAGAAATAGATCTCAAATTGTACTATAATGCAACAGTAATACAAACAGCATAGTATTGACATGAAAATAGGCTTGTTGAGCAATGGAATTGAATCAAAGACCCAGAAATAAGCCCACATATGTATGGACACTTGATTTATGACATAGAAGACAAAACCATACAATGGAAAAAAAGAAACCATCTTCAGCACATGTTGCTGGTCTATCCAGATGTCTACATGTAGACATGCTAATAGAGCCTTATTTATCACCCTGCACAAAACTAAAGTCCAAGTCAATTAAAGATATCAACAGAAAACTAGACACATTAGAAGAAAAAATGGGAAGAGCTTTGAGTTCATTGGCATAAAGAGACAACTTCCTGATTAGAACGTCAACAGCTCAGGCTCTAAGATCAACAATTAATAAATGGGACCTCATGAAACTGAAAAGCTTTTCTAAGGCAAAAGACACAGTCAACAGAACAAAATGACAGCTTACAGACTGGGAAAAGATCTTCACAAACCTTAGACCTGACACAGGGCTAATATCCAAAAATACGTAAAGAACTCAAGAAAGTAAACACCCCCAAACCAACAACACAATTAAAAAATGTGGTACAGAACTAAACAGAATTCTTAACAGAGGGATATCGAATGGCCGAGAAACAGTTAAAGAAATGTTCAACATCCCTAGTAATCAGGGAAATGAAAATCAAAATGACTCTGAGATTCCATCTTACACCTATCAGAATGACAAAGATAAAAAAAAAAACTCAGGTGACAGCACATTCTGGTGAGGATGTGAAGAAAGGGGAACACTCCTCCATTGCTTGTGGGAATGAAAAATGTACAACCATTTTGGAAATCAATCTGGTGCTTTCTCAGAAAACTGGGAATAGTTCTACATCAAGATCCATCCATACCACTCCTGGACATATACAGGAAATATTCTTCTCAATACAGCAAGAACATTTGTGCAACTATGTTCATAGCAGCTTTATTTGTAATAACCTCAATCTGGAAACAACCTAGGGGTCCCTCAACTGAAGAATGGATAAAGAAACTGTGGTACATTTACACAGTGGAATGCTTTCAGCTACTAAAAACAAGGAAGTCTTGTAATTTGCAGGCAAATAGGTGGAACTAGAGAAGATCATCCTGAGTGAGGTAAGCCAGACCCACAAAGAAAGACATGGTATATACTCATTTAAAAGTGGATATTAGCCAAATAATGCAGGATAATAACTACACTACAGTAAACAGACTTAAAGAAACTAAATAACAAGGAGGACTGTAGGGAGAATGCTTAATTTTCATTAATAATCAGAAAGACAAGTAGAATAGACACCAGAAGCAATTGAAGAGAAGGAAGGGGAAGAGAGCCTACCATAGAGGTCTTCTGTAAGACTTTCACCCAGCAGGTTATCCAAGCAGGTGCTGAGACACACAGCCAAACTTCAGTGTGAACCACAGGTGTTCTGTGGAAGAGTTAGGGAGTAGAAGGACATGTAGTGGTCAGGAGCTCCACAAGGGAGACTGATTGAGGCAACAAATCTGGGCAGAGGAAGGGGATGCTGCAGAGACTGACGCACCAACCAAGGACCATGCACAGTGAGGACCTAAACCTTCTGCTCAGATGTAGTGGATAGGCAGCACAGTCTCCCTGTGGGTCCCATAATATAGGGAGTAGGGAGTACTTCTGACATGGACTCTGGCTCCCACATGTTGATCACTTTCCCCTGGAGGGGCAGACTCGCCAGGCCGCAGAGGAAGAGGATACAGGTTGTTCACATGAGACTTGATAGGCTGAGGTCAGGTGTTAGAAGAAGAAATCACTGACTTCTGAGGACTGGGTGAAGGAAGGTAAGAGGGGGTATGAGGGAGGGATGGAGGGATTGTGAGGTGATGAGGGAGGAACCTATAATTGGGATATAAAGCGAACAAGTTACAATACTTTTAAAAAGATTTATACAAATATATTGTATGGAAAAAATTTTGGTGAAAATAAAACTAATTATTGCATTTATAAAAATAAAGATGCCAAGAATATGAACAAATATGTGATGTGATGTGATAGATACTTTACCATTACAGTTCTAGGAAATCCTTAAGGAATGGAGCTGGGAAATCTAAGATAATGTGCATAGTGTAGATGGATAATAGTTCTAAAGATGAAGCCTTGATACATACAAACTTGAGACATTAGTTGGGCCAGGGTTAGGAATGTAGTGCAGTTCATAAAATAATTGCCTAGTATGCAAACAGCTTTGTTCAGTCAACATAACAATGAAATACCACCTCAGAGACATGACCTTAAAGAGCCGATGCAGGATTCTTGTCTGTCCTGTTTGCCAAGATTAGCAAGATGTGGGTCCTATTTACCCTTTCTCTAAAATAGGGTGACAAGGAAGAGGTTCCTGTTGTCCAGAGATGAGAAGAGCTTCCCACTGACCACAGAAGGATGGAATGGATGAACAGGGATAACAAGAAACACATCTGCCTGCTGTGGTTAGCCAAAAAGGTCCTGGATTCGTGACTTTAAAATCGTTGAGACTTTTCTCTGTCTCTGTCTGTCTGTCTGCTACTCTCTCTCTCTCTTTCTCTCTGTCTCTCTCTGTCTCTCTCTGTCTCTCTCTCTTTCTCTCTCTGTCTGTCTGTCTCTGTCTGTCTGTCTGTCTGTCTCTCTCTCTCTCTCCCTCTCTCTCTCTCTCTCCCCCTCTGTGTGTGTGTGTGTATGTATAATTTAACATCATAAACTAAAATAATTTGGGATATTCAAGAAAGGAAGAGAAGTCTGGAGTTGTCATGAGGAATAAGCAAGATTGAGTTCCCCACTTTATGTTTTAAATGCACTAGTCATGTACAAGAAAATAAAAACAAACATGGAGCAGTTGCAGCTTCAAAGGAAGAGGAAACAAAATTGTGGAAAATGTAGGACATTCTGTAAAAAGTGTGAGTATTTTAAACGGATGTATATTAGTTAGGTTCCTCATTGCTATGACAAAAACACCTGGAAACAGCTTAAGAGGGGAAAAGGTTAATTTTTGCTCATATTTTTGCTCACAGCTTGAGGAAATGCAGACCGTTACAGCTGGAAGGGCATGGCGCAGGCAGAGGAGGCCCTATGATCCTATTGCATATGAATTCAGCAAGGAGAGCATAAACAGGAAGTGGGGCCTGGAAGTAAATCGCTGACGCCCTCCTCCAGGGGCTCACTTCCTCCAGGAGCCTCTACTTCCTAAAAGCTTGCAATCTTCTCAAACACCAGCTGGCAGGTATGTATCCAAACATATGAGCCCATGGGGGAACATTTCATGCAAACCACAGTCTGAAACTGGGTCACTTTGCACAAAATTGTTACCAAGCCAAGTCCATTTTTTTCAGATGAACAACATGCTAATCCTAAAACAATTTTTTTTGCCAAAGATAAAGGGTTTATTCACCAGACAGTGAAGATGATGAACAGTGGAAGCTAAGTCACAAGTCTGCCTTTCAGGGATGTTCACGGGTAATGGCACAGGGCAATTTAGGGAATCAGGAAAGCTGGTTGCAGGTGAACTAATCTGAGCCATACACATGTTTAATCAAATGCTATTGATCTCCATGGATACATGCCCAGAGAACGATGGTAGCAGCTGGTGGCTAGTGGAGTATTTGGTTCACTGATGTTAAAAGGTCAATCACTGGACCCTCTGTACAGGCCCAAGGGAATCCAGCTGTTTCAATAAAAACATCCTTCAGTTCCCTGAAAGGTAGCCTAGGCAACCATTATCATCGTAACCCACCAACAGACTCTTCTACAACAAAGCTTATAATATGTTGCCTAGCTGCATGATCACCAAAATTAGTGGGGTTTTAAAATTTTATGTAATTTGTGTGTGTCTGTATATGTGCCTGCTCATGTAGGTTCATATATGTGTGTGCTTGGTCCAAAGGACAAGGTTAGCTGCCATTTGTCAGGCACCATCCACCTGGGATTTTGAGATAAGGTCTCTCACTGGCCTATGACAAGATGAGTAGACTAGGCTGGCTGGCTCAGGAGCCGTTTCTACCATCTCTGGCCCCTGTACTGGGAACATAAACAGCCATCATTGCATCTGGCTTTTACACCTAAGCTTTAGGGGTCAAACTCAGAGATTCTGATGCTTGCAAGGCAAATACTTCTTGGAATATGCCATTTTCCAAGCCCCAGTTAGTGGGATTGAAACTTATCTAAAAGTAAATAGCTGAAAACAGGTGATACTGAAGGGTTGGTTCTGGGTTTCACTTGGTTTTAGTATGAGGAGCAGCTAGATCCCCTCATTGATGAATGGTGACCTCATAGCTTTCAGTATTCAAGAATACTGTCAGCCAAGTTTTCCTCTAAATGATCTGGTAGAAAATATTTTGGGTTTTATTTGTCGAATGTCAAAGCTGGGAGGTCGGGTAATTTGTTACATAACTCTATAATCTATTAATCTAGGTAAAAACCATTAATATTACTATTTATATCCATCTCTATGCTATCACGGTTGCAACCAAACCTGGGACCAAGAGCTCCCCTTTTCCATTTAAATTCCTGCTAACCATCAGTATAGTTAGATATTATTTTTAAATTCATGTGTTTGTCCTTGTCTGCATATGGTGTTTTTGATGAGAATGTCCCCCAAAGGCTCACGTGTTTGAACACTTGGTCCCCGGCAGATGGTGCTGTTTAGGAAGGCTTAGAATGTATGGCCTTGCTAGAGGAAGTACATTACTGGGGGATGGGCTTTGAGGGTGGAAAGCCTCCCCTGCTTGCTGGCTCCCTACCTCTGCTTTATGTTTGTGGTTCATGACGTAAAGTCAGCCTGCTGCTGGAGCCACCAAGGCTGCCTGCCACCATGGCTTCCCATGATGACTATGGCAGACTCATCCTCCTGCAAATGCAAGCAAATTCCTACTATAAATTGGCTTGGTCATTTCTGTTTTATTACAGCAACAGAAAAGTAACTGATACAGTGTGGGGGACGTCAGATTCCAGAGAAACATCAGATCTCCAGGAGCTGGATTTACAAGTGGTTGTGAGCTGTCCTGTGCAGGTGCTGGGTTGCACTGTCAGTTGTTAGTCTCCTTCTTCATCCTCCGGTGCCTCTTTTTGGCGCTTTGCAAAGAACCATAGAATCCTGACTTTTCATTGTGATCCTGTGAGTTGACACAGCTCTATGAATGAGGCGAGGAAGCTGTGATTCGGATGTTTCTTTGAATATCCAGGGCTGGAGAGAATGTGTCAGAAGCTGAGAGCATATACTCCTCCTGCAGAAGACCTGAGTTCAGCTCCCAGTACCCACCTTAGGGAGCTTACATCCACCTGTAACTCTCACTCCAGTGGGGAATCTAATAAAATGCTCTCCTCTGACCTCTGCAGGCACCTGTGTCTGTGTGTGCAAGCACCTATACATAGACACACAGAGACACCCCATGTATAAATAAGTAACAATAGTTTTAAAGTTGCTGTCTACTATGTCTAAAGATACCTAAAACTATTCTTCATCATTTTACACATAAAATGCACATTCTTATTTCTCTCTTGTTTGTTAGACATTACTTATATTTTCATCTCCTTTGTCCAGGAAAAGTGTCTGCAAGGGAGAAATGTCTGTGACTCACTTTAACCTTGCATGTCCTTGTACTGTGTGATACGCTGGAGTTTTCCTGTGTGTTCTCTTTTGCTGACCTATGCCGTCATCTCCCCTAAGCACTGGCATCACTGTGCTGGCCTTATATTAATTTGATCATCAGAAGCTATGTTTTCATGTTTTCAACATTTATTGTCAGTGGTGAGTCTGGGAAAAGAGTGATGGTCAAATGTGAGTTGTGTGACCTTTATCTCTTCAATATGTTTGAAGTCGGTTTCTTTTCCCTAGAAGAAGATTAAGCATATTGAAACTAAACCCTAAAGGTATGCTTTTGTTTTATGCAGATAATGTGTTCTAGCTGCTGGGCCTGCATGGGTAAAGGAAAGCTTACGGTATGGCATGGTTGACGTCTACAGAACGGACATCTTCAAGATGGCAGGACTTAACCTTTATCTACATGAATACTAAACCAATGGAATTCTCTATCTTTTATACTTCTCAACAAGAAAAAAAGAACTTTCTTTTTTTTACAAAGGTTCACAGTTCTTCCTGTGTTGTTTGTGTTTTAAGTAGGTTTTACTTTAGGGCTGTTTTAGATTCCCGGCTCCTTGCTGTCTCCTCTTCTTCTCTCCTTCTCTGCCATTCTCTTGAGTAGATAGGAAAACTGAGTCCAGTAATATAAGAGGAGTGTGCCACGTAAGAACTTGGTGATGTTGGTATGCATTCAGACTCACTACACCTCAGGAACACACTGATATTTTTAAAGCCAATTTATTTGTGAATAAACACTTGCTTAGCTCATTAATCATATCATTCAAAATATTTGTCACTTATTTAAAATATTATATGTCTTCATAAAACCATATATTTATGAAATGAAGAAATAAAAAGCAGCTTTAGTCTCACAATAGTCTATCTCTGTTCACATTTTACTATGTTTTTTTTGTTTTTACATTACATGCATTTTTGAAAAACGGATACAGCATTTATTATGCATTTCTATTTGCTCACCTCCATAAAACTCTTTTGATTTGGAAGTATCTTTCTCAAATATATGAAATAATTACTTTACACAGTGCTAAATAACATAAGCATAGTTAATTTTATTTATTTGTATTGATACCAATGCTTTGCTACACATTACTTACTATTTTCAAATTCATGCATATTCCTAAGGTGCACACATCATATGGGTCATTACTTGTCCCCATTTAGGACTATTTATTTTGATTAATTTTCCTTTAGTAGAGTGCCTGATTAGATATTAAAAGTCAATAATATTTTCAAAGCCCATGAAGTTACCAAACTACTATTATGCAAAGTAGGAGCTTTCTCTGAAACTGAAAGGAAGTGATGAGACAACCCCTTTTTAATCTAATGAACTTAGGTCAGGTGGGTGGTGGCAGTGGCAGTAGACTAGTTTTAAATATACTAAGGAAGATGAAGATTTAAAAGGGGGTATGTGTTGTTTTGAAAACTAATCAGGAGATTTTTAAGTTGATTTTTTGAAAAATCTATTGCTTTTAAAAGTTTGCTTTAACCTCTAAACAACTAAGCTTAATGTTTTAGGCATAGATAGATGTTTTAAATTGATAGAGATCAGATAAGATAGGTATTGATTTACATTCAGAATTTTAGATTCACCAAGATAGGAAAGATGTTTTCTTCAAGGATGCCAAATATAAATAGCAAAAACACTATGAATATAACATTTATACAATCCCTGATTATTTTGTGGTTCTTTTTGCTGTGTGTAGTTTATTTTATTTATATGTAATAATATAAATATATGTGTAAAAAAGGAATATAATACTATTTAACCTTTTGTTTTATTTATTTAAATACATGCATGCATGTGTGTGTGTGTGTATGAGCATGCGTGTGTATGAGCATGCATGTGTATGAGCATGCGAGTGTATGAGCATGCGTGTGTATGAGCATGAGTGTGTATGTGCATGTGTGTGTATGTGCATGTGTGTGTATTACCATGCATGTGTATGAGCATGTTTGTGTATGAGCATGCGAGTGTATGAGCATGAGTGTGTATAAGCATGTGTGTGTATGTGCATGTGTGTGTATGTGCATGTGTGTGTATGTGCATGTGTGTGTATGAGCACGTTTGTGTATGAGCATGCGAGTGTATGCTTATGGAAGCCAGAAGAGGGCCTTGCATTCCCTGTAGTTGTAGATACAGGCTGTTATAAATTGTCTGGTGTGGGTGCTGGGAGATAATATGTGTCCTCTGGAAGAGCAGCAAGTGCTCTTAATCACTATCTCCTTAGCTCTTATTTTTACCTATCTATCTATTTGTGTATGTGTGTTTGTATGTGTGTGTGTATGTGTGTGTGTGTGTGTAAGTGCCATTGCACACTTGTGGGCATCAGAAGATAAGCTTATTGACTCTTTTGTACTTTTATACAGGTTCTAAAGATCAAGGAGTGTGGCAAGTGCCTTTATCCTCTGATCCATCTTGTTGACCCTAACATGTTTTCATATTTATTTTGGTCTTCACTTTCCTTTAAACAAAGAGAATCTTATTATAGGAGACCATGGCCATTCAAAGATGGAACTTAGGCAACTAACAGTTTTTTTAAATTTTTTTTTATTATTAATTTATTCTTGTTACATCTTAATGGTTATTCCATTCCTTGTATCCTCCCATTCTTCCCTCCCTCCCATTTTCCCCTTATTCCCCTCCCCTATGACTGTTCCTGAGGGGGATTACCTCCCCCTGTATATGCTCGTAGGGTATCAAGTCTCTTCTTGGTAACCTGCTGTCCTTCCTCTGAGTGCCACAAGGTCTCCCCCTCCAGGGAACATGGTCAAATGTGAGGCACCAGTTCAAGATCTGAAGACGAAAATTGATTCAACTAGCAGTTCTTTACAGCTTAGAATGCTCTCCTTGAGAAGGATAGGGAGAAGTGGCCAGTTTTCTTTAGAGTTAGTTACGGCCAGACAGATGAGAGGTACGATATCACGAGATTTGGAAGATGGATAAATTAGGAAGTCAGTGAGCATGAGTGTAAGAATCTCTAAAGCTTGCTCTCCTGGGAACTGGGAATAGAAATGGCAAAGGCTGATCAAGAATCCGATGACTGATTGATTAGTCTACCTTCCATCACATGAGGTCAAATAAAAGAATTTAAGGAAGATGAGAGAGACAAATCAGGTCTCTCTCTTCTTGCTGCTACGACAAGATAGCTACTCAAATCAACTTCAGCAAGAGCATACACTGGCCCATAGTTTGAGAGGGTAGGCCAGTACGACTGGAAAGGAATTGGCATAGGGAGTGGTAGGTGGCTCAGCATACTGTGCTTCCAGTCAAGAAATAGAGCACAGACAGGAAGTAGTAGCTCCCGTAGACTGGGAAGTGGGATTGTTGGTGAAATGTTTGCCACACAAACCCGAGACCCAGATTTGATTTCTAGAGCCCACATAAAAAGCCTAATGTGGTAGTGCAGGTCTGAACTTGCTGGGGAAGCAGAGACAGGGCGATCTTTAAGGTTTCCTGCCTAGCCAGTATAGATGAATCAGTGAATCCCACTGTCTATGAAACACACACACACACACACACACACACACACACACACACACACACGCACACACACATACACACACACACACACGGTCCTTCACTCACATCAAGAAATAAAGGAAATGAGGCTAGGTTATAAAACCTCAAGCCTCCAGCCTGGCCCAGTGACTCAGTTCCTCCATTAAGGCTCTGGTCCTAAAGGTTTCATAACCTTCCCAAGCAGTAGCAACACCTAGAGACCACCAAAGGTGGAGACACATGCATGAAACTACACGGGGGAGTTTCACCTTCAAGCCACACCAGGCCCTGGTTGGCTTAATTTTGCTGTTTTACAAATGAAAACACACACACACAAAAAACCAAAGAACCCAAGGCTTAGAAACCTCCTCAAGGAATCTGTAAATGATAAGGTTTGTGGAATTAGTTCCCAGCTTTGTAGTTCCCTTATCCAGAGCATTGTCCACGAGGGAGCTGTCCTGGGAGACTCAAAAACAAACTTTGCAAACACAGCTTTGTACTCAGACAGAAGGGCCAAGTCGGGTTGATCTCTCTTGATGTTTTTGTGGATAAACTGTATTAATGACCTCTCCCCTCTGAGCCTGGGCTGTCCTCTGTGGAGGAACATGGTGTATTGCTTATCCCTTCCTGTGTGCAATTCCCACTTTCTTTTTATCAGTCTGCAAGCTGAGTTTTGTTAGGGGCATTTCATTTTCAACCCCGTCTGCGATTGAATCTGTATGTCTTCTTTCGGCAACCTCTCTACGCTGTCAGCTCTTACGCTCTCTCTTTATCTTCACTGTCATTAGAAATTGCACTCACTGGAGTCTTTTCTCATTTGTAACCTATCACTTGATTTTTATTATTTTCTTTCAGTCTCAGGCTCATTTTGAGTAATGTGTTTTCCTCGTACTCCTTTTCTCTCAGGAAAATAAACATGAAATACAAGACAGAAGGGGAAAGCATCCATATTATGGAGAGTGAGAAACAAATTCTCAGTTTGGCTGTAGCCGTGGCCTTCTCTTTGTTTTTTACTTCTACATCCATATCTTTCTGAGGGTAAATAAAAGACCTCTGATTACTCATGACTCCCCAGACATTTCCAGTTAATTAACATGCTTTTTATCTATTTAAAATATTACTTGTTAAGAGGGTCAATATAAATCAAGAAACAAAAATCCAGAAGAGCTCGTATTAATAAATTCAAGCTCTCTTGTGTTAAAATATATTATTAAACTTATAACTCCACTGTAACTCTTTTAAATAATACATTAACTGATACATCTGTAATACTGCTGTCTTTGAAATAAATCATTGGCTATGTTTCTTGATATTTTGCTGTTAAATTTGTAAGTAATTTAGGATCCATATGACTAAAGTGATTCTGTGACATTGTGGTGGCATCTTATTTTCTGATCCCATATATTATAATCTGAGTAGCCTTGTTAGGAGAATGACTTCGGAATGATTTCATAAGGTTTATAAAGGTTACATTTGCACAGACACAGAAGAACAAAGATGTGAAATTGGTTTTGCTTTTTAATGATTTGTTGGAGCAGGAAAAAATGGCTCAGCAGCTAAGAGCATGTACTGCTCTTGCAGAGCAAGTTGGGTTCACACCACTCATGTTGGGCAGTTCACAACCACCTGCCTATAGCTTTCGATGCAGGGGAGCTGCCACTCTCTAATGGCCTCTATGGGTACCCCTACTCATGTGCATGTACCCCTCCATCACATATACATGGTTTAAAATGAATATAATCCTTATAATAAATTGTTACAGGTGCTTTGTGATCCCCAAAGTGCATGTCTTATGTGGTGCTTTTCCCTGTAGCAAGTGATGATGCTTTAGACTTTGCCTTGTAGCCATGGCAGCCAGAGGAGAGCAAGACAGTTGTAGCCAGGTCTATAGTAACAAAGTTATTGACACTCACTATATTGACACTCACTAGGGAGGATCAGGACGGCCTCTCCTGGAATTTCAGCTATTCTTTTCATTCCCAGGTACAAGTGATCTTAGGAAATGCAACACTAAACATAAGAGATATCCACGAGGTCTTGCTTCATGTTGGCATGGAACTTTAAGTGATGCATCTGTTTGTGGGTCATCCAGCTTTCTAGGTAACCCTTTCCAGGGGCTCCATGAGCAAGGCCAACAAACCCATTGGTCTCACAGTGATGACACTTGGCCTATGATTGGTGCCCGTCTAGGGTGAACAGAGACCATTTGTACCTCCACAGAAAAAAAGTCAGAGCAACAGCATGCTGCCCCATGGTCTTGTCCTCATTGTGGTAGGTGCAAGTGAAAAACAGTCTTATGAAACTGAGGCTCATCGTGCCATGGCCAGCTTAAACATGCTTCTCAGAAAGGGAGATAACCATATCTTCTTTATGCATCTTTTATATGAGTTTATGCTATTACCTTACAGTTCTTACTCAGTATATATTTCATATTTCATATAAGTAGAATTTACTCAGAGTTACTAAAGCATTCTCTCTCTCTCTCTCTCTCTCTCTCTCTCTCTCTCTCTCTCTCTCATTCTCTCTCTCTCACACACACACACACACACACACACACACACACACACACACACAATTATCATCTTATTTTCAAACCAAATGTCAACATATATCATTTCTTTCTCTTCTCCAATGTCTTCATGTCCCTTACCCTTTCGTCTACTCTTTCCATTTCCTAAGATGCCTAGGCAATTTTGTGCCAAGGTTACATCCTCACTTCTATTCTCTATTCCTTGTTCAATCTACTTAACTCAGTTGCTCGAGCCTCATGGCATAGAGAAATGTTTGAATCTTTTTATTTTTGACTTCATGTCCAATCCACTTGGGAATTCTGTGGGTTCTGCTCTCAAGTTCCTCTGCCGTGGTCACAGTAAACACAACACTACTGTGCTGTTACCGGTGGTTGTGGTTTGGGGAAGTGTCTCTGGTTCTTGGTCTCTTAGTCAAATAATAGAGAATAGTGGCTCATGCAGGTTTGTAAAAGCAGCAAGATAACTTTATTAAGAGCAAAACAATAGTCTAGATTTTAGAGGGATACAGTGTCAAGGATGACAGAAAGTCACATGAGTGAGGGTACTTAAGGGTCTTGGGTAGTTTTCTGGGCTTCCTTTCATGGTGTTGGAGAGAACGAGGTACATGCTACCAAGGGGTAGTTCGGATGGTTTTCTACTTTGGCTGATCGATTGGATCATGCATTTATTTTTGCCCTTTCCATAATGCCTCTGGTTTTACTCATACATACCAAGTTATACAAATATTCTAGATGGCAAGTAGAAGATTTTGCCTAAAAGTTCATTAGAGCACAGTGATTTTGCTTTAAGTACTCCAAGCAGGTTCAGGGGTGACTGGACCTTCCATTCTTTGTGCTGAATATATTGGGCATACACTTGAGCAGGAACTGTCTCAATGTGACTGTTACCAAAGTAGGGACAACGTACACTATTATTCAGAGGTGAGAGTATGGGTAGCCCAAGGCAGATGGGGACTAGGGGGATTCTGAGGCTGCGGAGTGTGCTGTTCACAGAGGGGTGAATGCACGTACTATATGTAAGTAAAGAAGCTAAGCTGCCAAGCGCATTGCTAGAAGAGTAGGGTGGATAAACCAAAGTCAAACACAGCCCAGGGTACTAAACATCTCCTATGCTTTCCTGACTCAACTACTTATTTGGAACATTGTAACAGCTTTTTCCACTTACTCTGCTCTTGTAACCATCTGTTAGTCTAATCACTGTACAGCAGCCAGATTCAAAGTTGGACAATAAAAATCACACCAGGGCAGTGGTGCCACCATGTTACTCAGAACACAGATCCATTAAATGGGCATGCTGCCTGCCTGCACTTTGCTTTTCTGGCCTCACCTCCTGCTGTTCTGACCTCTCTGATTCCCTGGAGTGTCTTGAATGTGGCACTGCCTTCTACTTCGTTCCCACATGCTATATTTTTCTGCTTCAGTTATCTCATTAAACATCTTTATAACTTTGTGGTGTAAGATCATGGACCTGCCCCTTTAAGACTGTAATCAGTTAATAGGCCAAAACCCATCCACAGCCTGAATCAGGTCACATCTCCCTGCAGCTCTCTCTGGGTTGTAAAGTTAAGAAGCTGTGTGTGTATGTGTGTGTGTGTGTATGTGTGTGTGTGTGTGTGTGTGTGTGCAGCTTGATAGTTTTCAGTTTATGGTACCTGGATCCTCCAAGCTCTTTGATGCTACACTTAGTTGAATCACATAGGGTGAAACTTCTCCCTAGTATCTAAGTCTATAAAACACTGATACTTACTTTCTAGAGATTGATTAGGGGATTTCTCTGGAGATTCTGCCCCTAGCATCCTTCTAATGATGGCACTAGCAGGCATCCCCACTGCTGCTCCTCCCTCCCTCCTTCCCTCCCTCTCTCCCTCTCTCCCTCCCCCCCCTCTCTCTCTGTCTCTCCCTCCCATTCTCACTATTAATGAAGCTCCCCTAGAAGTTTTAAAAGGAAGCCTCCCCTCCCCCTTCAAGCCTCTATCACGTTTAGACTCTCCATTCTGTGCCTAACTCTCACTCTCCCATACCAATGCTAAAATGTGGCCTTGAACTACATTTTTTGAAGGAAAATATGTGTTAGCTTCCTTCTGTGCAGGCCACTCCTTATTTGTCACCAGAATACTGTCAGCATTTTGGTGTATGTGAAGATGTTCTCGGTCTCTTGCCGCCCCCCACTGTGTACACTTAGATCTAAGACCACCACTATTCATCTTCTCCACAGCAGGGTCTTCACGCAGGTATCAGAGATACACAATTTGTCTCCATAGATCTGGCGGTGTCCACGTCTATGAGACACTTTCTTGATTGCTAGTTGATGGAGGAGGGCCCAGGCCACTGTGGACAGTGCCACCCTTAGGCAGGTGGGCCTGGGCTATATAAGAATTGTAACTGAATTAATCAGTGTTCCTTCATGATCTCAGGTTCAATGTTCCTACTTCCATGTTCCTGTCCTCCTTGAGCTCCTGTCTTGGTTTTTCCCAAAAATAGACTATGTTCTGGAAGTGTAAGCCAAATAAAGCCTTCCCTCCACGAGTTGCTTTTGGTCAGCCTTTTATCACAGGCACATAGAGCAGACAGGAGACTCAGATGGTCGCTATCTTAAAGCAACGTCACCCCTTGGTGTATGCCCTGTTCCTCTGACTTCTTTTCCTCATGGGATTTATTGGAGTATGTTCATTGCTTATTCATTGAACATCAGTGTCATTTTTACATCTTAAAATGTAAATTTTATGAGAGCAAAGACTTGATTAAAACACAAAAGAGGTTCGATAAAGGATTTTATTTATTTATTTTCACTTTTTTGTTGCCTGAGCATTTAAAGTCACATATAAAATTTTCATCGTAAGGACCAATGTCAAGGTAGTTCTCCTTTACGAATTTTGATTATTAATAAACTGATGAATCTATATCCACCTAGTTTGACCATGGTATTTTGTTTTCATCAGTTTTGTTTCACAGCTCACATTTTCAAAGAAAAGGAACCACCTAAAAAAGGAAAGTTTTGTAATATTAATATCCATGGCAGAAAATTCAGAAACTTATAAAAATCATTTTTGTGAAAATTTAATTATGCATATGTGAGTCTGTTTCTGTACCTATGTTTATATGAGTTCAAATCTCTTGGGGGTCAGAAGATTGTGAGGGTATCCTGGCCCTGGAATTACAGGTGCTTGTAACTGCCTGATGTGGGTGACAGGAACTGAACTTGGGATCTCTGAAAAAGCAGTGCTCATTCTTAAACACTGAGCCATTGCTTCAACTGCAAGCTGCTAAGCTATGTAAACATAGCAGAAATTGTGGTATGCAGCCTCCTGGGTTTCCATTGCTAAATGTAGCATACTTTTGGTTTGTCTCCAACTTCATGAACAGCAGGATTAGAGATGTATGCTAGTATACTGAACTTTGCATTTTTGAATTTTTAAGGAAATTCACCTTAACTCTCATTTATAAATATTATAGTTAATTATATTTGAATGCTCAAAAAATGAAATGAGGAAAGAAATAAAATGGAACTCCCAGAATAGGAGAACTTACTTGTAAACTCCACATATAATGAGACATGGTTATCCAAAAATACATAAGGTATTCACAGAATTCAATAATAAAAAGACAAATAATCAGACTGAAAAGAGGGACAAAGAACATTAAAAAGATACTATTCCTAAGAATGTTGTATTGGTTTATTTTCTATTGCTGCACTGCAATACCATGACCAAGGCAACCAATAAAGAAAAACATTTATTTGGGCTTATAGTCCCAGGTGCTTAGTCCGTGATGATAGAGCAAAGGCATGGAGGTAGGAACAGCTGAGAGCTCATATCTTGATCTACAAACAAGAAGCACAGAGAGCACATGAGGGATGACACACATCTTTTGAGTCCTCAGAGTCTTTCCCCCCATGTCACATCACCTCCATCAAGGCCACACCTCCTCATCCTTTCCAAACAACCAGGGACCAAGTAGTCAAACATGTAAGCCTGTGAGGACCACTATCACTGAAAGCACAGCCGATAACGTTCATATATATAAAGAAAGGTCAGCATTACCAACTACCAGACAATTACAGAAAAAACTCCAGATGAAAGCCACAATAAGACACCACTTCACTGAGAACTAGATAGAGATGAGCCAAGATGAGGTATCAGTCTGGGGAAGAGAGGGATGCAGGGAACCTGTCGTGGTTGGTGGGAATGTAAGCTGGTTCAGTCAATATGGAAACAATATGAATAGTCCTCAAAATATTAAAAATGAATCTATTATACATTGCAGCGATCCCGTTGTTGAGTATATTATTATTTATCTTTTCGGTGTGTATTTATAGGAATATACTAATATTAGTATCTCAGGACATACTTATATTCTCATACATAGTTAGATTCACTAATAGTTTTGTGAACATATATATTTTTGGGCATTCTTATGCTACAGGACTTGTGTAGAGGCCAAAGGACAGCTTAGTGGAGTCAGCTCTCTTCTTCTATCATGTGGGTTCCATGGATTGAACTCTCAACACTAGATTTAAGAGCAAATGCCGTTGTCTGTTAAATCATCTCACTGGCACCTCTATTGGGTTCATCAATAGATGAATGGACAGAGAAATTATGGTTGAAATATTCAATGGAATCAGATTATGTATTAAATACAAACAAATGGTATTAAGAGGGAAAATGTGTCATTTATGGCAGCAGAGCTCAAGTTGGAACCCACCGTGCTAAGCAGGGTAATCCAGGCATACAAAAAAAAATCATGTGTGGCTTAAAGTGAACTCAGTAGCAGAGAGATGATTTCCGAGAGTTGGGGTGTCAGGGAAGGAATTGATCTAAAGGAATATATATACTTTCTTATAAGATCAGCAAATTATAGGGGTGGGGTGTCTAACATGGATGTATTAATTAAATCACAATAGAATAATAAAATGATATGTACAGCAAATCATCACACAGTATGCCTTAGATCATATGCAACAGTTTTTAATTAAATAATATGTGATTTTAACTGTATCAAGCTTAAAAGATAAAGGAAAAGAGAAAAGACCTAATTTAAAAACAGCCTTTGGTAAAGAATATGGAAGATCAAGTTGCTGTATAATTAAGGGGAGCATTGTGTGTGTGTGTGTGTGTGTGTGTGTGTGTGTGTGTGTGTTGTGTGTTGTGTGTTGGTGTGATATGTAGTGTGTGTACCCATATGTGGTGTATGTAGAAACTGTGTGTGGCTGCCTTCACTTGTGTATATGTGGAGACTGAAAGAAGATGACATGTGTCTTGTCCTACACACCAATAGTTCCTTTGAAAGATGATCTGTCATTGAACCCGCAGCTAAACTGGCAACCAGTAAGCCCTGGCCACCTTATGTCTCTACCCACCTCAGCACTTGGGCTAAGGGCAACATAGCCATGCCTGGCTGCTTACATGGGTACTGGAGGCTTGAACTCAGGTCTTCATGTTCTTTCAGCTGAGGCTCTTACCCCACCACCAAACAGTTTTCTTTGCAATAAAAATATAATAGTATAAACTTCATAAGCGGACCACGTAAATTAAATGGTTTCCAGTGTAACAATTGTCTAATCATAGTAAACTCACACAGAGACATACTCCTGCCTCTGTTCTTGCTACACTTTAAATTGTATCTTTACTTTCAGAATGAAAGACTCAGCACAAAATCCTCTCTGGGAGAGCAATGCATGCTGGGAGATGGTCTACCATTGCCCAGAAGAGCTCAGTGAGGTAACTCACCTGCAAATCCCTGCCTGTGAGGTAGTGCTTTGGTAAAACAGGCTTGTCAGATGTTTTATCTCTTTGAGGAATCATTTTATTTTACTAGACCATTGATTAAAGTCAACGAAGATACAGCCTCTGCCCTTGTTATCTTTTACTGTTGAAATCAAATCAGAGAATCAATAAAACTAAAGGAAAATAAATCTTTTAAATCCATTTGCAGTTGACATCTTCAAGGAGAAACTAGCAGGGGGATATTTACTGCGGTTGCCAGATGCGGCAGTGCTTCCTCTGTTGCACATCTTTCTTTGCAAAGGAAATGAGCAAGCACAGCCTTCATCCCTGTATCCTTGCAGGTGAAGAGTTGAAGTCTTCTCTGTAAAATTCCACTGCTCTCAACTTAAGACTGGCAGACGGTTCTCTCTCTCTCTCTCTCTCTCTCTCTCTCTCTCTCTCTCTCTCTTTCTGTGTGTGTGTGTGTGTGTGTGTGCGTGTGCGTGTGTGTGTGCGTGCATGGGGACCTGAGGCTCTTCCCATTAAACCCATGGAACAAAGCTTAGAACGGTGGCCCATTCAACCTAGCACTGTGGGGACCTCGGACCTCAGACCTCACAGGCCAGTGAGCCCAGCTGAATCCGTGAATGCTGGGTTCATCAAGAGACTGTATTTCAGTTTCTTTTCTGTGGTGATAAAATCTCTTGATGAAAATCAATTTAGGGAAGAAAGGGTTTATTTTCACTGTAGCTCCAGAGAGGAAACGGTCCATTTAGGTGGGGAAAACATGGTAGCAGAAGCAGGAAGTTTGCTCATCAAATTTATTGTGCACACAGGCAGCAGACAAGGAACAAGGGACACAGCAGCTTGAAAGTGTGTGTGTGTGTGTGTGTGTGTGTGTGTGTGTGTGTGTGTGTGTGTTCCCATTCCCAGAGACTATACTTTCTCCAGCAAGGCTCCACTTCCTGAAGGTCCCACAACTTTCTTTTTTTAAATTTTTTTAAATTATTCGAGACAGGGTCTCTTTGTGTAGCCTTGGCTGTCCTGGACTCGCTTTTTAGACCAGGCTGGCCTCGAACTCACATTGATCCACCTGCCTCCGCCTCCCAAGTGCTGGGATTAAAGGCGTGCGCCACCATGCCCGGCTCCCACAACTTTCTTAAGCAGCATCACCAACTGAAGACCAAGTGTTCAAACGCAGAAGCCTGTGGGACATTTCTTATTCATGCCACAGCATCCTGTCTCAAAAAATAAGATAGAAAATGACAGAGGACACCCAGCGTCCACCTGCAGCCTCCACATGGGAACAAATACGCAAACATATAAACCTGCATACTGCACGCACACACACGCACGCATGCACGCACGCACGCACGCACGCACGCACGCACGTACGCACGCACACACACCTTCAGCTTAGCTTTATGACCCAATTATGTCTGTTGAGGACAGTGGAAATGGGCTTGGTAAAATAAAGGAATGCCAGCATCTAAAGGAGTGACTGGGACAGGGAGATAGCTCAGTGGCTGAAAGTGCCTGCGCAGCCTTATGAATTTCATCTACAGGACTCACATGCTTGAAGGAGAGAACCAACTTCTACATGCAATCTGATTCTAACCTTCACATCTACACATGGAACTCAGATGACCCCCCCGCTTCTCTCTCTCTCCTGCTCCCTCTCTCCCCTCCACCACATAAATGTAAAAAAAAAAAAAAAACAAACTTAAATAAGATTGCAGAAGAGAGACTTTTTTTCCTAAATGAAAACAGAAATTGATTTGACATAAGAACACACTGTTCACCTGGGTCACAAACAGTGAGCCAGTAGAGACAGTGAACCCAGCAGAGGCGGGTTCGGTGCAGGATCATAGCTCCATTGTCTTCCACCCCAACGAGGCCTGTACTGTGCCAGAGCATCTCTCTGCTGGGAGATCTTTCCACCTGATTCCCAGTTGGCTGGCCCTCCTGGGTCAGAAACAGCAAGCCCAGCAAAGACAGCGAACCCAGTGGAGCTGAGCTAGTCCTGGGACCCAAATCCCATTATCCTCTGATCCGAGGAGGCATTGCAAGCAGAGAAACTAGACCTCCTGTTCAGATGTAGCCAATG
Source organism: Acomys minous (assembly GCF_964271855.1). Classification (NCBI taxonomy): domain Eukaryota; kingdom Metazoa; phylum Chordata; class Mammalia; order Rodentia; family Muridae; genus Acomys; species Acomys minous. The sequence continues at coordinate 67,051,890 of NC_140483.1, read as the reverse complement.
GACAGCTCATTCTCCATGTGGAGGTGGGGAAAGCGGGAACTGCTTCTGACATGAACTCTGGTGCCCTCGATTTGATCACTGCCCCTTGGGGGACATAGAGGGAGGGGGCGCAGGCTATCCTGATGAAACTTGATAAGCTGAGGTCAGATGGTGGGAGGAGCTCCTCCCCATTAGAGGTCTAGGGGAGGGGAAATAGGGCAGAAGAGGGAGGGTGGAAAAATGGACAGATACGAGCAAGGGGCTCACAATCAGGATGTAATGTGAATAAATTATATACATATATAAAAGAACACCTTGTTGGTTTTGTATTCTGGCTGAAACATTACCACGTTATGGCCATTTCTCTACAGTTTATAGCTCTGAGACTCCATTGCAACACTGAGATTGTTTGGAAATTACCTTAGCAAAGGACATTAATAGACACTACCATCCTGGTCTAGTGTGAGCACTTGCTTGCCCTTTAATAAACGCTTAACTTCCCACATTTAACAATCAGCCAGCGATTATGTGTGTGTGTATGTGTAGGTGTTTGTGATGTGTGTGATGTGTGCATGTGGTGTTTGTATGTGTGTGTGTGTGTGTGTATGTGGTGTGTGTGATATGTGTCATGTGTGTGCATGTGGGGTGTGTGTGTGTGTGTGTGTGTGTGTGTGTGTGTGTGTGTGCGTGTGTAAGCCATAGGTTGACACTAGGTGTCTTTCTCACTTGCTCTTGACCTTATTTTTGAGACAGTGTCTCTCACTGAACCTAGAGTTTGCCTACTTATGTAGACTGCCTGGCCAATGAACTCCAGGGATCTGCTATGTCTATGTGACAAACAGTGGGATTATGCACCCACGGTCTTATGTTGCCTTTTTAATGTGTGTGCTGCACGGCATGAACCCAGGTTCTCATGCTGACACACCAGTCACTTTTCCCACTGTGCAGGCTACTGGGTTCCTTCTTACATCCCTAGCAATCCCCTGCAGCATACCACTGCTGCTGTAGCAAACCACCCACCTTGAAGATTGCTGGGATTCTCCTTAGGGACACTCTAGGCAGTCTTCTGAAGTAGATGGTGCCCTATCGGGTCTAAACACACAGAGAGACAGCCAGGCAGAGTGCCAAGGGAGGGGATGCTGGTGGGACCACCAGAACAGGCATGTAGACGCACACTCAGCACATCAGGGTTTCTACAGAGCTCAGAGGCAGAAGGTAAAGTAGGGGAGCCTGAACATAAGAAAAATTAAATAAGTCAAGAAAGCTGCTGGCCTTTTCCTGCTCCGGTATCTGGAGCTGGGGGTGACGACTGTAACATTTCCAATCTGCACAAGCTGAAAAGAGTCATACAGATGCCAAGAATTCTCTATAATTCCTTCCCTCCTGGGCCATTGTGTGGCTGGCCTTATTTAATGTATTTCTGAAAGGTGAGGGTTTGTAAGAATGTTTTAAGCAGGCTGGGAAAACTGGAATGTGCAAAAATTATAGGGCTTGTGAAAGTGATGTGAGAGCCCAGCGATCTCCTGCATAGCGCCTGTCAAACACAGAGCTTTACAAATGTTCTTGGGGTGGAATTCAAGAAACCGGCCTTACTGCCTGTTATCGTGAGCTACTGCTATTATTTGCCACTATCCACAAATAAATATAGTTAAAATAAGCCAAAATCTTTTCCGGAAAATAGTTTCAATACCCCTTTCATCTTAAAACTGTGCAATTAAAAACCATCAGGAAGTAAAATTGGAAGTTCGTTCATTTGTATAAAAAGAAAAAAAATCCTGGTAATATCAGTAGAGCTGTGACTTCAATTACCTTAACATATTTTCACAATAAAATGCATCAAACAGAAGTACGAGTAAGGAGTAGGTATAATTTAATAAAGTCATTATCTAGCCTTAGAAAACTTAGTCTTTCTGAAGCATCTAAGTTATGTGTCCCTAAACACGTTCTCCTCCATCCTTCTTTAAAGTGGTATCTACTAGTCTAATATATGTATTAGCTGTCCTCTTTACCACGTGAACAGACACACACACACACACACACACACACACACACACACACACACACGCATTCATGCATCCACACCACATATAGGTTTTATAGTTGTGCTTTTAGGAAGTGTAAATAAACGAAATACTCCTTTTTTTATTCTCTGGAGAGTTTATACATGAATACAATGTCTATAGAACATATTCACCCCTCACAGATCCCTCTCAACTTCACTTCCACTTCGTCCTCCTTTTCTTCTAATAACACACTAAGATCAGTTGTGCTTCCCAAATGCCCAATGTAGTAGGGCCACTCGGTGGGGCGTGGTTAACCTACTAGGCATCACATCCCTCGGGAAGACTGACTTCCTCGCCTTCAGCAGGTATCAGTTGACTATAACTTCTCAGTTAGTGGGTGGGCCTTGGTATCCATCTCCCCAACCCATCCCTGATGGAATGCTGCTGGTTTGCTCTTATGTGGGTCTTGTGAGGATCATGAGAACTGCTGTAATTATTTTCTTAGATCTCTTGCTTTTTTTTTTTTTTTTTTTTTTTTTTTTTTTACTTCACAGGACGCTATTGAGACCAACCATGTAGAAGCATATAACTGAGGTTATTTTTTCTCATGGCTGTAGGGTATCTCACCACACATACAATTATTTACTGTCTGTTCAGCTGCCTATAAGAAAGGTCATTGCTTTCCAGGTCTGTGTGTGGCTTTCCTGAGAAGCAGCATCTGATGTCTTATAGCAGAATGATTAGCTATACTGAATAATGCCAAATGTTTTAAATCCCCGGCTACATTTTTTTTTCTCCAAAAATGAACGACAATGTTCCTTTTTATTATGTCCTTGGGCAAACGTTTAATTTTTTTTGCCTAAGTGAATAAATGTAAAATCATATTTTAAAAATAACATTTCCCTGATGAATAATGAGTGTTCCATTTAAGCTTATATCTTTATTCAAATGTTCTTTTCTATTAAAATCATTGCTCATATCTGCCCATTTTAATTAGATCAATTTTATTGATTCATAGGATTTGCATAAATCTTAGACCTTCATTTCTTATTAGTCTATATGCTCAAAATACCTTCTCTCAGTTGTAGTTCCTTTATATATAGTATATATAAGCCTGGTATCTTTGGCGAATTAGTCTTTTATATTTATATATTTTTACTGTGTGTGTGTGTGCGCACACACATGCAAGTGCATGTGTAACAGTGTGTGAATAGAGGTCAGAGGACAACTTGCAAGAGTCAGTTCTGTTCTTCCATTATGTTGGTCCTGGGGACTAAACTCAGGCCATCAGGCTTAGTGTTAATTACCATTATCCTCTGAGCCATGTTGCTGCCTCTTGTATATCTTCATGTAAACAGAATATCTCATAATTTTATATCTAAAGTTACATAATACCTCCTTTTTATGATTTACTCATAAGAGCTTTGAATTTCATATCTTTCATCACGATTTTGAACATCTATGCTCCGAATACAAGGGCTCCGACATTTGTAAAAGAGTTATTAACAAAGCTTGCCCCATTCATCGATACCCACACATTAATAGTGGGAGACTTCAACACCCCACTTTCACTCAAGGATAGGACTTTGATTTCAAAACTAAGCTGGGAAATAACCTCATTAACCAATGTCATGAATCAAATGGATCTAACAGATATCTACAGAACTTTCCACCCAAACACAAAGGAGTATACCTTTTTCTCAGCACCCCATGGAACGTTCTCTAAAATTGATCACATAGTTGGTCACGAAGCAAACCTCAACAGATACAAGAAGATTGAAATAATACCTTGTATCTTATCAGATCACCATGGTCTAAGGCTGGACTTCAACAACAATAGAAATAACAAAAAGCACACCAACACGTGGAAACTAAACAACTTTCTACTTAATGACACATGGGTCACGGAAGAAATAAGGGAAGAAATAAAATACTTCCTGAAATTCAATGAAAATGATGGAACAACATACCCAAATTTGTGGGACACATTGAAAGCAGTGCTAAGAGGAAAATTCATAGCACTAAGTGCCTTTAAAAAGAAAATGGAATCATCCCACATAAACAACCTACAACACATCTGGAAGCCCTAGAAAAAAAAAGAAGCAGAAACACCCAAGAGGAGTAGACGCCTGGAAATAATCAAACTCAGGGCTGAAATCAATAAATTAGAAAAAAAGAGAACAATCCAAAGAATCAACAAAACCAAGAGCTGGTTCTTTGAGAAAATTAACAAGATAGACAAACCGTTAGCCAATCTAACTAAAAGACAAAGAAACGCTATCCAAATTAACAAAATCAGAAATGAAAAGGGAGACATAACAACAGACACCGAAGAAATACAAAGAATCGTAAGGACCTATTTCAAAGACATTTATGCCACAAAATTTGAAAATTTAAGGGAAATGGACAAATTTCTCGACCGATTCCATTTACCAAAATTGAACCAAGACCAGATAAAAAAATTAAATACCCCTATTTCGCCTATAGAAATAGAAGCAACCATTGATAGTCTTCCAACCAAAAAAAGCCCAGGGCCAGATGGTTTCAGTGCAGAATTCTACCAGTCCTTCAAAAAGGAGCTAATACCGATACTATTCAAGCTATTCCGAAAGATAGAAATGGACGGAATATTACCAAACTCCTTCTATGAGGCCACAGTCACATTGATACCTAAACCCCACAAAGACCCAACAAAAAAAGAGAATTTCAGACCAATTTCTCTTATGAACATTGATGCAAAAATACTCAACAAAATACTCGCAAAGCAAATACAACAGCATATCAAAGACATCATTCACCATGACCAGGTAGGCTTCATTCCAGGAATGCAGGGATGGTTTAACATACGGAAATCCATCAATGTAATCCACCATATAAACAAACTGAAAGAGAAAAACCATATGATCATCTCTTTAGATGCAGAAAAAGCATTTGACAAAATCCAACACCGATTTATGTTTAAAGTTCTGGAGAGATCGGGAATACAAGGCACTTTTCTAAACACAATAAAGGCTATATACAGCAAACCAATAGCCAACATTAAATTAAATGGAGAGATACTCAAGGAAATCCCTCTAAAATCAGGGACCAGACAAGGCTGCCCACTTTCCCCATATCTCTTTAATATAGTTCTTGAAGTTCTAGCCAGAGCAATAAGACATCAAAAAGAGATCAAGGGGATCCAAATGGGAAAGGAAGAAGTAAAATTATCCCTATTTGCAGATGATATGATAGTGTATATAAGTGACCCCCAAAATTCCACCAGAGAACTCCTACAGCTGATAAACACCTTCAGCAAATTGGCAGGATACAAAATAAACTCAAAAAAGTCAGTAGCTTTCCTATATACAAATGACAAACAGGCAGAGGAAGAAATTAGAAAAATTACTCCCTTCACGATAGCCACAAGCAATATAAAATATCTAGGAATAACCCTAACCAAGCAAGTGAAGGATTTATTTGAAAAAAACTTTAAACCTCTGAAGAAAGAGATTGAAAATGACATCAGAAGATGGCGGGATCTACCTTGTTCGTGGATTGGAAGAATCAACATAGTAAAAATGGCCATCTTACCAAAAGCAATTTACAGATTCAATGCAATCCCTATCAGAATACCTACTAAATATTTTGAAGATATTGAAAGAACAATTCTCAACTTCATATGGAGAAACAAAAAGCCCAGAATAGCAAAATCAATCCTATACAATAAAAGATCCGCTGGAGGAATCTCCATACCTGATCTCAAGTTGTACTATAGAGCAACAGTAATTAAAACAGCATGGTACTGGCACAGCAATAGGCTAGTGGATCAATGGAATCGAACTGAAGACCCAGAGATGAATCCACACACGTTTGCTCACCTGATTTTCGACAAAGAAGCCAAATCCATTCAATGGAAAAACGACAGCATCTTCAACAAATGGTGCTGGTCTAACTGGATGTCTACATGTAGAAAAATGAAATTAGACCCATATTTGTCACCATGCACAAAACTCAAGTCCAAGTGGATTAAAGACCTCAACCTAAAACCACAGACATTAACCCAATTAGAGGAAAAAGTGGGGAAGAGTCTGGAACTCATAGGCACAGGAGACAACTTCCTGAACAGAACACCAACAGCCCAGGCCTTAACATCAACAATTAATAAATGGGACCTCATGAGGCTGAGAAGCTTCTGTAAGGCAGGTGACACTGTCAAGAGAACAAAGCGACAGCCTACAGACTGGGAAAAGATCTTCACCGACTCTTCATCTGACAAAGGTCTAATATCCAAAATATATAAAGAACTTAAGAAATTAAACACCACCAAACCAAATAACCCAATAGAGAAATGGGGCGCAAAGCTAAACAGAGAATTCTCAACAGAGGAATATCAAATGGCTGAGAAACACTTAAAGAAATGCTCGACCTCCTTAGTCATCAGAGAAATGCAAATCAAAACGACACTGAGATTCCATCTTACACCCATCAGAATGGCTAAGATCAATAACTCAACTGACACCTCATGCTGGCGAGGGTGTGGAGAAAGAGGAACACTCCTGCATTGCTGGTGGGAATGCAAACTAGTACAACCACTTTGGAAAGCTATCTGGTGCTTTCTCAGAAAAATGGGAATAGGGCTTCCTCAAGACCCAGCTATTCCACTCCTTGGAATATACCCAGAGGATGTACTACTACACAACAGGGACATATGCTCAACCATGTTCATAGCTGCCTTATTCATAATAGCCAGAACTTGGAAACAACCTACGTGTCCCTCTATAGAAGAATGGATAAAGAAACTGTGGTACATTTACACTATGGAATACTACTCAGCTATTAAAAACAAGGAATTTCCAAAATTTGTGGACAAATGGATTGAACTAGAAATTGTCATAATGAGTGAGTTCACACAGAAGCAAAAAGAGCTAAATGGTATATACTCACTTATATCGAGACACTAGTCCAAGGTGTACGTCCCCATGAAAAACTGTACCTACCAGAATAGTGGGTAAGAGGGGAGGACATCCTATTGAAACTTTAGGTGTGAGAAGCCTGGGAGAAAGAGGAAATGGAAGGACCCAGTGGGTCCTGGAAAACTACAGGCGAGTCTGGGCCCTGGGGCCCTCCGCAAACTGTGGCAACAGCCAAGGAAAAAATAGGCAGTAAAAACCTTGAACCCCTACCCGGACTAGCCGATGGACATTCTCCACTGTTGAGTGGAGAAGGAGATCTAACTTTCACACAAACTCTGGTGCCCCATATTTGAACATGTCCCTTGGACGGAGATGCCTGGTGGCACTCAGAGGAAAGATAAGAGGTCACCAAGGAGAGACTTGATACCGTATGAGCATATTCAGGGGGAGGAGGTCCCCCTCAGACACAGACTTAGGGGAGGGGAGGGGAGTAGGGGGGAAGTGGGAGGAAGGGAGGAATGGGAGGATACATGGGATGGGCTAACAACTGAGATATAATATGTATAAATTAATAAAAATGTATTTAAAAAAAAAGAATTTCATATCTTTTAGTTTTAAGCCTTTCTTATGATGGGAGTATGGGTGTAATAAAATACCTATTACATAGTTTGATTTGGGTAGTCTGATATTTCCACCTAGCATTCTCCAACTTAGGCTCGGTTTTCATGACATGGTCTGTCTCTTAAGTCAGCTGTTTTTCATAATCCTTTACTCTACCTCTCTGTCACTATCACCTTGAACAATCAGTATGGATTTAAAATGAAGTGATATTGTTCACAGCAGTGTGCATGACTGATTAGCCTTTCAGGAATATATTGCCTATTTGATAGGCCCTATTAGAACCCATTTAACTTTCATATATACTTAGAGTTTTAGACTTTAGAATATGACTTTTTCAAGTACCATCTAAAGAGAAATATAATATTATTGTGAATTTTCTACATCTACAAATAATTGAGGGAATAAATATTTCCCTCAACGACTTCCACAACAACAAATGTAGAACAATTATTGAGATGATATTTTAAAAATTATGTATATGTGTGTTGGTCTCTGTTACATGCACATATGAATGTAAGCCCACAGAGGTCAGAAGAGGGCATCAGATTCTCTGGAACTGGAGTTACAGGTAATTGTGAGCTGCCTGATATGGATGCTGGGAATTAAACTCAGGTCCTCTTCCATAGCAACAAGTGCTCTTAACTATGGAACCATCTCTCTAGTTACTATAGTTAGTTGACTTTAAGTGATATTTTGCAATTTTTGAAACATGCTTGCCATTTTTGGCATTCAGTCTTTGATTCCTCAAAATTTCTTGCTAGTATATATGGTTACTTGCTTTTTATTTAATCTCAAGGAATTTATTATTAAGCACACCTGAGAAATAGACTTTCCTATATTGCTGTTATAATCAATGAATTTCTTACTGCTCATACTTACTCTGTATATGTATTTTACTATCTTAAGAATGCTTACTATATTAGTATTCTCTTAATATCTAATGTGTACAATAACATATTGCTAGACATAAGTTCTGCATTTTATAATGATTATATGGAGTGTATTTATGATGTTTAATCAAATTTTTGTAATTAAGAGTTGGTAATTGCATTAGTTAGCTTTTTGTTGTGACTAGTTAAAAAACTAGTCAGTACTTTATTTAGCACATACATTCAGTCGATGGCTACTGTCTCAATGTCAGTAGGTAAAGCATCATGGTGGAAGGTAAATTTGACTGACAAAAGCTGTCTAATTCATAATAGACAGGAGCCAGAGAGTGAGAAATGAGAAGATGGCCAGGGATAAAACACACCTCAATGCTTGACCCTATTAGCCTACTTCCTCCAGATAAGTCCCACCTCCTAAAGTTTCCCCATCTCCAAAAAGCACCACCATCTAGGAACCAAACATTCAAAACATGAGCCTGGAGGGGCACATTTCATCTTCCCATCTTAATACCCACTCCACATTTCTCCCATCAACCCTGGAAACCATTACAATTGTATGAATTTCTGTATTTCAGATTACCTCACACAGGCATACATCAGCATGTCTCCTTCTGTGCTTTGCTTAGCATAATTTTCTTAAAATTATGAGACATCTGTTGCACCTGAAGTGCAATATATTGACACATATTGTAGAATTCTCTTCTTTTTAAAGATAAGTAATACTCCATTTGTATCTATGACATTTTCTTCATGAACATTTGAATTGCTACCACCATGTGGCTAGGGTGAAAGTTGCGGCAATAATGACCATTGACACTGCTCTGAGCTCCTGGTTTGTACCCAGAAGTGTACTGCTGGACCGTGAGGTGGCTGCTCTTCACTTGGTTTGTAAATTCTTCATGCTATTTTTTATGGCTACGGCAATGTTTTGCATTCCTACCAACTCATCACAAGACTTACAGTGTATCCAAAATAAAAAATAAAAACTTACCAACAATTAATGTTTGGTTTAGTTTTAAAAAAAAACTTAGAGGTCTGTCTCATGCCCTCTATGCACCATTTCCCAGGCCCCAGCTCTACCTGCAATCCCAGATGCATCATCCATCAGGAGCTACCAGAGTCCTACTGCCAGCAGAAACCTCCAAGCCTGCCAAAACTAGGGACAACCAGATGTCTAAAAGACAGCATAAGAACATACTCAACAAAACCCACTAAAACCCAGCTGTTCTCCTACAGCAAGCGTTGGATGTCCTAACACACCTGAAGTGCAAGAAAATGACATTAAATCTAATGTTATGAAGATGACAGAGGTATTTAAAGAGGAAACTAATAAATATTTCAAATACAGAAAAATACAATCAAACAGGTGAAGGAATTAATAAATCCTTAAAGAACTACAAGAAAAAACAAACAAACAGTAGAAGGAACTGAATAAAACTGTTCAAGATGTGAAAATGGAAATAGAAGCAATAAAGAAAACACAATCTAAAAAACCACACAATCTGAAGCAGTCCTAGAGATGGAAAGCCTAGGACAGAGATCACAAACTACTGATGCAAGCGTTACCAGTAGACTACAAGAGATGGAAAAGAGAAGACCAGGCATAGAAGATATGATAGAAGAAATTGATACATTGGGCAAAAGAAGATGCTAAATACAATAGGTTTCTAGGGGATCAGGGATCAAAAGCACAATCTGCCATTTCAAAGTTCAATTCCTAGTAACCACATGGTAGCTCATGACTATCTGTAATGGTCTGTTGTCTTCTTGTGGGAAGGCACATATGCAGGCAGAATATTATATAAATAATAAATCTTTTAAAAGTTTCAAATACAAACATCCAGAAAATTTGGAACACCATAAAAAGACCAAAATTAAGAATAATAAGAATAGCAGAAAGATATAATTCTCAACTCAAAGGCTCAGAAAATATCTTCAACAAAAATCATAGAGAAATTTTACCTAACCTAAACAAAGAGATGGCTATAACTGACAGAACACCAAATAGATTGGACCAAATAAGAAAACCTGCCCCTGCTACATAATAACTAAAACAATAAATTATGCAGAAAAAAGAAGAATATTAAAAGTGGCAAAGGATAAGGGTCAAGTACACAAGGCTTCTCAACAGAGACTTTAAAAGCCAGAAGGGCATGGACAGATATTTTGCAGTCCCTAAGAGACCACAGATGCCAGCCCAGAATACTATACTCAGCAAATACTTTCAATCACCATAGATGGAGAACACAAGATATTCTATGACAAAATCAAATGTAAACAATATCTTTTTACTAATTCAGCTCTACAGATACTAGGAAGAAAACTCCAGAATAATGAGGGTTACCACACCTAAGAAAACACAGGAAATAAAAATTTCAGAACAAAGAAAGAAAAGATGTGTGTGTGTGTGTGTGTGTGTGTGTGTGTGTGTGTGTGTGCGCGCTCACACACACACACACACACACACACACACACACACACACACTCACACTACCACTGCCACCATCAACATTAAATGAATCTATCATCATTGGTCATTAATACTTCTGTCATCAATGAACTCAATTCCTCACTAAAAAGACACAGACTAACAGAATGGATGTAAAAAGAGGATACATCATTCTGAAGCATACAAGAAACACACCTCAGAACCAAGATAGACAGTACCTCAGAATAAAGGGCTGGGAAAAAGTTTTTCAAGACAGTGGAAACAAGAAATAAACAGCAGTAGCTAATCTAGTAGATAATAAAATAGACTTTTAAGCAAAAGTAATCAAAAGAGATGAAAATGCCACTTCATACTCATTAAAGGAAAAATCCATTAAGATTATGTCTCAATTCTGAACATCTAAGACTCAAATGCAAATGTACCCATATTCATAAAAGAAACATTACTGATGCTTAAATCACACATCAAACCCGAGATATTAATAATGGGAGACTTCAACACACCACTCTCACCAACATACAGGTCATTGAGATAGAAACTAAACAGAGAAATAATTAATCTAACCAAAGTTATGAATCAAATGGACCTAATAGATAAATACAGAACATCTCATCCTGACAAAGAAGAATATACCTTCTTATTAGCACCACAGAGAACCTTCTCCAAAATTGACCATATACTTTGCCACAAATCACTGGTCAAAAGATACAAGAAAAAAAGAAAAAAGAAAAAAATACAAGAAGATTGAAATAATCCCTTTATCTTACTAGACAACCATGGATTAGAGCTTGAACTCAACAACAACAACAGAAACAACAGAAAGCCTATAAACTCATCGAAACTTAACAACTCTCTACTCAATGACCACTGGGTCAGAGAAGAAATAAATAAAATATTAAAGACTTCCTAAAATTCAATGAAAATGAATGCACAACATACCCAAACTCATAGCGCTAAATGATTTCATAAAAAAAATTAGAGAGATTTCATACTAGCAATATAATAGCATAGCTGAAATCTCTAGAACAAAAGATACCCTATGAGCATATAAAGAGGGAGGAAGTCCCCCTTAGGCACAGTCATAGGAGAGGAGAGTAAGGGGAAAATGAGAGGGAGGGAAGAATGAGAGGATGCAAAGGATGGGATAACCATTGAGATGTAACAAGAATAAATAAATAAATAATAATAGAAGCAAAAAAATTTTTACAAAATCAATAAAATACTCACAAACCAAAAAAAAAAAAAAAAAAAAAAGAAAAGAAAAAAAAAAAAAAGAAGCAACCACACCCTAGAAGAGGAGTGGTCAGGAAATAACAAAACTTACATGTAGGCATAAGGTTATTGTGTACTTCAAATACTGATTTCTGTGCCTCCCCTCCACAAATCCTTGTTCTGAGACTCTCCTGTTTCAGTGTTTTGTAAACAGTGCTCCTAAGTTGTCCCCTGGTATGCCAAAAAAGCAGCTTACAGCATCAATTGCTGAGAAGAGAAGAGAATAGATCTGGACTTCCTGACAGCCAGGAGAAGAGGAGTTAGAAGATTTGGCCAGAGAATTCAGCCTTGAAAGAGGTCCTGGTGTGACCAGAAGAGGAGCTGGATCAAAGAAAGCTACAAAGTGGAAGTATCTTTGGTATGTAAACTGAGAAGAAGACAAATAAGCTTGAAAAGTCAAGAATAGAGTAACAGTTCTCCATTATTGTGTCGTAAAGACTATTATTAAACAAATATAAAAGGGTGTCATTTATTTATGCATTGCTGTGTTAAGAGAGAAACTAAAAGAAATAAACAGTACTATTAATACTCAGCAATAACTTAGAAACAGAGGGAACAATATAAAGAATCAACAAAACAAAAAGCTGGCTCATTGAGAAAATCAACAAGTTAGACAAATCCCCAGCCAAATTAATTACAAGACAGAAAGATAATATCCAAATTACCAAACTCATAAATGAAAAGGGGAACATAACAACAGAAACTGAGGAAATAAAAAAATCATTACATCTTATTTTAAATACTATAGTCCAAAAACACTGCAAAGTATAAATGAAAGTACAATTTTCTTGGTAGATTCCATTTATCAAAGTTAAATCAAGATCAGGTTAACAATCTAAATAGTCCTATGACCTCTAAGGAAATAGAAGCAGTTATTAAAAGTCCTCCAACCAGAAAAAGTCAGGGCCAGAAGGTTTTAATGGAGAATTCTACCAAAACTTCAAAGAAGAACTAATACCAGGACCTATCAAATTATTTCACAACATAGAAACTGAAGGAAGTTTGACAAATACATTTTATGATGCTAAAGTCACCTTGGTACCTAAACCAAATAAAGATTCAACATAGAAAGATAATTTCAGACCAATATCATTCATGAACATTGATTAAAAAATACTCAATAAAATACTTGCAAAGCAAATCCAAGAACATATCAAGTACATCATCTACCATGATTAAGGAGGATTTATCTCAGAGATTCTGGGATGGTTCAACATATAAAAATCTATCAATGTAATCCACCATATAAACAAATTGAAATAAAAAATAACACGATCATCTCATTAGATACAATGATACAAGGTCCATACCTAAACATAATAAAGGCTATATACATCAAGTAGATAGCCAACATCAAATTAAATATAGAGAAACTCAAAGCAATTACACTAAAATCCGGGACAAGACAAGGCTGTCCACTCTTTTTTGTTTCTTCAATATAGTACTTGAAGTTCTACTGAGAGTATTAAGACAACTAAAGGAGAGCAAGGGGATACAAATTGGAAAGGAAGAAGTTAGAGTATCTATTCACAGATGATATGACAGTATACACAAGTGACCCAAAGAATTCCACCAGAGAACTCCTACAGATGATAAACACCTTCAGCTAAGTGGCTGGTTACAAGATTAACAAACAAACAAACAAAATCAGCAGACCTCCTGTGTACAAACAACCAATAGGCTTAGAAAGAAATAAAGGAGACTATGGCCTTGATAACAGCCATAAATACTATAAAGTATCTTGTTATAACTCTACTCAAGCAAGTCAAAGAGCTGTATGACAAGAATTTTAACTCTGAAGAAAGAAATTGAAAAAGATATCAATCAGAAGATGGAAAAACATCCCATGTTCATGGATTGGTAGGATTAACATAGTAAAAATGGCCATCTTACCAAAGGCAATCTATAGATTCAATGCAATTCCCATCAAAATACCACCCAAACTATTTACAGACTTTGAAAGAACAATCTGAACTTCACATAAAAATACAACCCAGAATAGCTTAAAAAATCCCTCTATGATAAAAGAACTTCTGTAAGCATTGCTATCCCTGACTTCAAGCTATCCTACTGAGTAATAGTAATAAGAACAGCATGGAACTGGCATAGAAATCGACAGGTTGGTCAATGAATCATATCTAAGACCCAGAAATAAATCCACTCACTTAATGACATTTGATTGCTGACAAAGCAATCAAAACAATACAATGGAAACAAGATCGCATCTTCAACAAATGATTTTGCTCTAACTTGATGTCTATATGTAGAAAATGCACACAGACCCATATTTATAACCCTGCAGAAAACTAAAGACCAAGTGGATCAAGACCTCAACATAATGCTAGATACACTAAATTTATGACAAGAGAACGGGAGGAAGGGCCTTGAACTCATTGGTACAGGAGATAACTTCTTGAACCAGAGAATCATCAGCTCAGGCTCTAAGATCAACAATAAATGGGACCTCATGAAATTGAAAAGCTTCTTTAAGGCAAATGATACTGTCAATTGAACGGCAATGTAAAGATTGGGAAACAATCTTCACCAATTCTACATCTGATAGAGGGCTAATATCCAAATTGCTTAAGAAATGAAGAAATGAAACATGAATAAACCAAATAATCCAATTAAAAAATGGAGTACAGAGCTAAACAGAAAATTATCAATAGAGGAATTTCAAATGGCCACGAAACACTCAAAGAAATGCTTAATGTCCTTAGTCAGCAGGAACATGCAAATCAGAATGAATCTGAGATTCCATCTTATACTCATCAGAATGGCTAAGATCAAAAATTCAAGTGACAGCACATGCTGGCAAGGATTGGAGCAACAGGAACTTCTCTATTACTGGTGGGAATGCAAACTTGTACAACCACTTTGGAAGCCAATCTGGTGCTTTCTCAGAAAATTGGGGATAGTGCTACTTCAAGACCCAGCTATAACACTCCTGTGCATGTACTCTAAAGATGCTCCACCATACAGCAAGGACATTTGCTCAACTATGTTCATAGCAGCCTTATTTGTGATAGCCAGAATTTGGAACCAACCTAGATGTCGCTCACCTGAAGAATGGATAAAGAAATGGTGGTACATTTACATAATGGAATATTATTCAGCTATTAAAAACAAAGACATCATGTAGTTTACAGGTAAGTGGATGGAACTAGGAAAGATCATACTGAGTGAGGTAACCCTGACTCAGAAAGAAACACATGGCCTGTACTCATTTATAAGTTCATATTAGACATATAGTACAGGTTAAACATACTACAATCCACAGACCCAAAGAACCTAAGTAACAAGGAGGACAAAAGAGAGAATGCTTGAATATCACCAAGAAAGTGAAATAAAATAGTCATTGGAAGTGGATGGATAGGGAATCAGGTGGTAGAGGGGGTGGGGAGGGGAGCCAGACAGGTGAGGGGAACCAGGATGGGGGATCAGGTGTGGGGAGAACTGGAGTGGGTGGTGCAAGTGCTTGGAGAGAGAATGGAAACTGATGGTGAGAGTATCTTTGGGACAAGCTGGAGGCCTGCTACAGGTTATGCTCCTGGGAGAATATGAGGGGTGACTCTAGGACTTGGAGAATGAAGTGACCATCTCCCATAGCAATGCAGGACTTTCTGTGGAGGGAGGGGGCACTAACCCACTTTAAAAACCTTCAATCCAACATTTACCCTGCCTACACGATGTGCAGGGATAAAGATGGAGTGAAGATAGAGGGAATGTCCAACCAATGACTGTCCCAATCTGAGACCCACCCCTAGGGAGAGAGCCAACTCCTGACACTAGTAATGATGATCTGCAATGCTTGCAAACAGGAGGCATTATAACTGACCTCAGAGAGACCCCACCCTAAAGTGAAACAGATGCTGAGACCCACTGTCAAACATTAGGCAGAGCTCTAGGAATCTTGAGGAAGAGTTGGGGGAAGGATAGACAGACCAGAAAAGGATAAGAACTCCACAAGAAGACAAACAGAGTCAACTAACCTAAGCCCATGGAGGCTTACAGAGACTGAACGGCCAAACAAAGAGCATGTATGGACTGGACAAAGGCCCCCTACACATACATAGCTAATGGGGAGTTTGGTCTTCATGTGAGTCCCCTAATGATTGCAGCATGTGCTATCTCTGACACATAAGCAGGCAGGTGCCTGCTTTTGGATCACTTTCCTCTAACTGGCTGCCTTTGTTCCCTCAGTGGAAGAGGAAGAACTTTGTCCTAATGTAACTTGATGTGTTTGGGGGGATTGTAAGGGCGCATCAGAGGGCTCCCCTTTTCTGAGTGCAAGGGAAAGGGGAAATGGGGGAGGAGGGGAGGAGGGTCTGACCTGGAGTAGAGGATGCAGGATGCTGCAATCAGGATGTAGAGTGAATAAATTAATTAATTAATGAGGAAAAATCATTTTTTTAAAAAACAATTTCACAATTGTGTACAATGTATTGTGGTCACATTCACTGCGCATCCCTAACACACACACTGTCCTCATTTGCTTGTTTCCCTACCCTTTTTGGATGCCTGTCTTATTCTTGGCCAAATAGCTTTTGAAAAATCAAACCAGGGATTGGAAAGATGCCTCAGCTATTAAGAAAAGACGGCTCAGAAGTTAAGAGGGGTGTTTGCCTTTACAGTCAGTGGATTTCTGTTACCAGCTCCCAGGTAGGGTTGTTCACAACTGCCTGTCACTCCAGCTCCAGGGGATCCGATGTCCTTTTCTGTCCTTTGCAGGTACTGGGCTCACATGCACAAACCCACACACAGATACACAAATGCACATGTAATTAATTAAAAATAAAATATTTCAAGAAATCATACCAATTTTTTAAATGTGGAGTGCTCTATCTTATGTGTCTTTGAGCTGTATTTCCATGATTTCTGCTTAGACTGAATATAATTTTTATACTTGTGTACTATTTTGGTGTCATCCTTATACTCTGTTTACTTCTTGATGGTCTTGAATTCTGTGAGTAGCAGCAATTTGTCTTACGCCCACAGGCCTGTTCATCTTACCCTTCTCTTCTTGTTTTATAGTGATGACAAGGACTGTACTATTTTCACGCAGGAGAGTAAGATGCTCACTGTGACCTGGGAGGTTGTTATCCTTTGTCAAGGGTATCAATTAAGAATCCCTTAGGTGCTAAAACAGCATCGAAATTTAATGCTTCCAAGTTCATCTCTTGCTCTGTGGCAGGCTGTGTTGGTGCTGGCGCTGGTGCTGATGATATTCTCTTGCACACAATCCCCCAGTAACTTCCACCCTGTGGGACCCACTCCTCAGAGCCCAGTCAATTTAGCTGCAGATGGAGGACAGAGTACATCAATCACAAGGCAGAGTTTTATGGGCAAAATATGGAAATACTGCACATCTCTTGCATTCTAATTCTCCCTCGTGGTCATGTCTAGCTGAAGGCGAGTCCCAGCAGGCCATCCAGTTCTGTGTTGGGGTAAGAGGAAGCCAGAATTAAAAAAAAAAGTCCCTAGCAAACTCTGTCATAGCACCTGGAGAAAGCAACCTTCTAGTCTTTGCTTTCTGTGTTTAGATGATTCTGTCGTTTTCTTCTTTTTGTTTTCAACATTTTTTTTTCTGGGAGAATATTAAATGCTGACCTACTTGTGCAATTGGCTTCAGTCTGTAACTTTTGTGTTTACGTTCAACCATGATCCTGGCCATTACTCATGCTTTTATCTGGCTTTGTTGACAAAAATAAATTAGACTCACAAAATTGTTTGAAAATTTACATTTCTTACTGTTTTGTAATGAAATTTATCTATTTTTAAAATGACCTGTTTTTTAAAAAATTATTATGGGATCGTATTGGTAAATGGGATTATGTGACAGACCTAACTCCATTCCTGGAACCTTCTTTAACCTATTTATTCTCATTCTTAATTCATATTTTTCTAGAAATTAATTTTACATGAATATTTTGTAATCTTAAAATACACTGCAAAGTGTACTAGTAGCTAAGCCCAAGGACCTCAGTTCTGTTCCCAAGAGCCAAGTGGCAGAAGGAAAACCTCAGTTCTAAGAGTTATCCTATGACCACATCATTTAAAAATCATTTTTGAAATGTACTGATCTTAACTATATGTTTTAATATGCTTTGAGAATTTATTACAACTGAGAGCACAAGTCATTCACTCTGGGGTCCTTCTCCACCCTAACCCCTTCTATATGAAGTGATTACTGTTTCACTCATAGGCAAGTTATTGAGAAACACTGGCTTTCCATATTTAATGGCAGAAATCATGTGGTTGCCTGTGTACCTCAGTGTGATGAGGATTTGACTTGGGAGTTTCCAGCAGCCCCTGAGCTCCCGGTGGCTAGGAGCAGCCAGAGGACTCATCACTTGCTAGAAGAATGGGTGACAAAGCAACTTGTGTTCAGACCCACCTTTCAAAGTGTTGCCTTTCCACTGCACTTTGTTCTCCAAAGCCTCCCACAACTAGCTTTCCCATTTCCATCCTGGAACTGCCAATGATAGACCATCCTGAAGGAGAGACTTTTGGTAAAACTCTGCTTGGCCCTGAATAGCTCGCTTATAAAATGCCTGCTGCCTGCTCCTATATTGCTCTGCTCTGGAAGTTGAATTGATCTCTCTAAAACCCTTGGGTACCTTTGGCCTTTATTTTACTTTTTGTTATTTGCTGGTAGCCAAGTTAAGGTGGTTTTTTGTTCTCGCTCTTGTTTTTCTGTAAGACATCCCGATTTGGGGAGTAGAGCATGCTTTTACTTCTCTCATAATTATGTGTGCTCCCAATATGTCAGAAATAGGTGTAAATGTGTATCCAAACTATTTACTTTTCTACTTATCATCCTGTAAAAAATGTTTTCTGTTGAGTAATCTGACCCATAGAAACAAAATCTTCTTGGTTTAGTTTCTGAACCTCTTCTGTAGTTTTTCTTTCAACTTAAATATTAGACCCAGAGGAGATACTTTTAAAGGAACATCTGTCTAAATGAAGTTCCTGGGGAGTCAGAGGTATGGAGTCCACTTTCCACTTCCAAAGTGCCTGCCTTGGCCTAGCAGTAGAATTTGAAAACCTTTCATGTCAGAT
Organism: Acomys minous; assembly: GCF_964271855.1. Lineage (NCBI taxonomy): Eukaryota > Metazoa > Chordata > Mammalia > Rodentia > Muridae > Acomys > Acomys minous. Next base: position 67,032,722 of record NC_140483.1, on the reverse strand, counting down.
AAATCTTTTCTCACCTTCATTTTGCTCTTCCCCACAGCAGAGACCTCAGATTAATAAATAGAATTATTTTTTAAAAAGGCTTTTGCTGCCGGAAAAGATATTTACAGCACAGATGAGGAGATGTATTGTGAAAAATTAGATACCAGCTTTTTATAACTGTTACCATAATGAATTAATTCAATTTGGCATGAGAATGGAAGATAAAGAATACATGGAATTTAAAGTCTTGAGGTCCAGAAGGAAGCAAGGGAGGGGGCTATGATTGGTATGTAAAATGAATAAATTAAAAAAGACATAAAAAAATAAAGTCTGAAGGAGGTCACACAGCATGGCCTGCAACCTTATGTTTTTGGTTGTGAGCTTAGCCTTTAACAGCTGAGCCATCTCTCCAGCCCAGTGTTCAACCTTTTAAGATTTGATCAGCTAGTTAAATGGAGACACAGTTTCTTTTGTGTATTACATAGTAAACAAGAAATGGGTATCCCATTCTAACCAGATGATCCCAAACTTAGATAACTAGAGAGTCAAAAACAATAAAAGGTACAGATAAATTTACAACCCTTCAAAAATTCTAAGATGAATCTCATGTTGATCCAGAACCATGCAATCATTAACTAATCTTTTTGTAATATAAGTTATGGCACCCCACATCCACCTTTCTGTGTATTGAGAGTGGGAGAGGCTGTGTTAAGGTGTTAAAGGGAATGAAAAAAATTTATAGCCAATACACATAGAGAGTAGGATAGAAGGAAGAAAATAAAAGAGGGAGAGAAAGAAATGCAGAGGTTAGATGAAGGTATGTGTGTAACAGAGATGGCAGAAGGGACACACACACACACACACACACACACACACACACACACACACACACACACAGAGAGAGAGAGAGAGAGAGAGAGAGAGAGAGAGAGAGAGAGACAGACAGACAGACAGACAGACAGACAGACAGACAGACAGACAGAGACAGAGAGACAGAGACAGAGACAGAGACAGAGACAGAGACAGAGACAGAGACAGAGACAGACAGACAGAGAAGTAGACAGACAGAGTCAGACAGACAGAGAACAGAGACAAAGACAGAGACAGAGGCAGAGAGAGAGGTGGGGAGGAGAGAGAATGAACTCAAAGCCATGCCAACTGCCTAAAATTACAGGCTTGTCTTTGTAAGTCCAAGCTTATGAATCTATGATGCTTCTCAGATGTAGAAAATGATGAGGTAGCCATCCCTCATCTGTCAAGTCATTCAGAAACTGTCCTATCCTAGGATTTTCATATCAGAGTGAAAGAAAATTCAGCTGAGTAATGAATACTGGGTCCCATGGAAAGGTGTCACTAGCCAGTTGGAGCTATGACAGTTGCATGCTTTTGTTTTCTACCTTCATATCAAAATCTCTTACATATAAGCAGGAAACTTAGAAGGAACAATAGGCCACATTCAACACAGGCCACATCCAACACAAAGTTTTTGTAGCTTACAATTATTGTTCCTCTTTTCTTACAGTGTATCCATAACAAAACAAATTGCTTGTCTGAGGCTGCTTCTGCCTTAACATGAGAATGTTTGGCTGTTGTTCAATATACTATTCTGGAACATTTTATGTCAAGAGAGCAGAGTGAGATTCACAAGCTTTTGTACGCAGCTAAGAGACACAAAAGCCCAAGGCACCTTTCTATGGTGTTATCATTGCTTCCTTTAGACTAATAGACATGTGGGCCAGTGAGATGGCTCAGTGAGTAAATATATTTGCTGCCAAGGACAAACCTGAGTTCAATCCCTGGCCCTCACATAATTTTAGGAGAGAACTGAATCCCACAAGCTGAAACTTGGGCTCCACATGTGTGTCATGACTCAGCATGCATGTGCATGGATGCGCATGTGCACACACACACACAAACGCACACACACACACAAACACACACACACACACACACACACACACACACTCTTTCTGTGTTGATTAATTAATTGTATACAAAATAGTAAAAATAAGTAAAGAGATAATCACTGAATAACAATACTGTAAGTTCAATGTTCCTCCCTTAAAGTAAATGAATCCAGAAGCATTTCAGGCTTTATATTATTTCCAGATTTGGGAACATGTGCATATATACAATGGAATGGTTTAGCAATTGGTACTGAATTGGCCAATCAATACCAACTGTTCACTTGGTGGGGTCTAGAATCACCTAGACCTTTGGGTATGTCAGTGAGTAATTTCTAGATTGCACAGGGTGGGGCTCTGGAATAAAAAAAAAGGTGAGCTGAGCACCAAATTCCTTTACAATCTGTTTCTTGACTGCACATGCAACGTGACAGCTGCCTGCCAGCAAGCCTTATACATCAATATAGAAAATACACTTAGACTGTGAGCCAAAATAAGCCTTTTTCTTACATTGCTTTTGTTAACTTGATCATGACAACAAAAAGTAACCAATAAAGGACAACAATTTAACCATAAACCTAATTGACAGTTCAATTGCCTTATGCTTATAACATGAAGACAGTTTTACACAATATTTAAAGAAATGATGTATATATAAAAAAGTACATGGAACTATCAAGATATACAACAGCATCCATACATACACAAAGAGCTTTGGATTGAAAACATTTTGTATTACATATTTTTAGATTAGGTCTGCTCAACCAGAAATGGGAAATATATGCATGGTTTGAATGGTTCTAGTCACAAAGTATGATTTAGTATCTGTTTTTCTTTTCTTTTCAATTATATGTGTATGAGAGGTTATGTGCACATATGATTACAGTTTCACACCCAGGCCAACAGGGGGCATTGGGTCACCTGGAGCTGGAGTTACAGGTAGTTGAGAGCTGCACAAAGTGGGCACTGGGAACAGGAATGGGGTTCTCTGGAAGAGCAGTGTGCACTCTTAACTGCTAAGTCAGCTCTCTATCTATAGTGTCCCTTTTACCATGAGAGCAGATGGACAAAAGAGTTAAGAACAACCCAAATGAGTATAGTGTCTCCTTTGAGAATTGATGCTATTGAGTGAGTGAAGAAACACAACACCTTAATTGATCACTTGGGATGAAGTAGTTCAGACTACATATAAAAATATCCTAGGATAAAGGAAACATTCTAGTAGGCAGAAAAAATGATGACCAAAGTGAGGATGCTAATTTTCTTTTTTCTTTTCATACCTGCTAATTGGAGATTCTCTCCTCTTGGCAGGTGACAGTTTTAAAAGGCTCAAATCAAAGTCTCTGACATCCGATCACCATACACCTGACCTACACTGAATATGAAATCAGAACACCACAGGAAACTAGGGAACATGAGTAAAATATATTCAATTGGTTATACGTTTGGGCTGTAAATGAGGTCTTAGAAGAAATTGATAATTTATTGTGGCTCAATGAGCATGAAACCATATGACGTAAAAAGCATGCTTGCCAATGAGGGGTCAGGAGTAAACTGGGCAGAACAGCCATGATCTTGTCAAGTTAGAGTGTAGCTTCCTATGGGTGAAAACAAGTGGAAACTCTTCCCCTGTTTCAACTTATAGTTTTGCACATAAAATTGTAATTTTTATGATCACCTATCCTCATATTTGCAGATTATTGGCTGAACTACAGTCCAATTATTCACATAGAATTTTCTACTAAGGAGAATCTATATGACATTTTTACGGATACTACATTGCAAAGCTTGGTTGCTTTGAAAACTTCTTGTGCTAATTTCTTTTTGTTGCCATAATAAGATACCATGATAAAAGACAATTTATAGAGGAAAAGATGTGTTTTGGCTCACCGTTCTAGGGAGATAGAGTCCACCATGGCATGGTATGAGCTAGCATGGTGGTAGTGGCAGGAAGTTGGCTGATCACATTTAAACAGGAACCAGAATGAGAACAGGAAATGGGACAAGGTCAGAAACCCTTAAACCCCACCCCACAGTGATATATTTCTTCCAACAAGGCTTTGCTTCCTAAGAGTTCCATGACTTCCCAAACAACACTACCAACTAGCATCCAAGTGTTTAAATATGTGAGCCTGTGGGGGACATTTCTCATTTAAACCATAACATTTCTCAACTGCTTTATTCTGACCTCTTTCAGATATGTAAAGAGAGATGGGAAAAACAAAAAAAATTACACTGAATTAACTATTGTAGTTGGTCTGTCTCACTGAGAACAGTTCTGGTCCTAAAAATAAGTAATTGAGATGGAAGTATCCTTACAACTGCTACTATATAGACAGATATATTATGTCTTCTATATTTAAGTCTTATGATCCTGAAGATAATTGAATTTTTGTGCATATTACGGATTGTAGGGGCCCTGTAGAAGGAGTAAAATGCCCTTCCTAGCTTTGTAGGTCTTAAAATGTAGTGGGGGCAATGTGTGAATTCAAAATAGTAATTGCATTTTAAATTAGATCAATAGAATATTATGTTAGAGATTTACAAGGTCCTTCTAATATAAATGGGGCTTGTGGTAGGGTACCCTTCTCATTGATATCATGAAGGTGGGTGTAGGCTCCGGAAAGGGCTGCCTTAGAAAAAAGGGTACCAACCGGGTCTGAAAACTGGTTGGTGATAGATGTGCTTAATTACCATTTAGATTTCCAATGGCACACTATGGCTTGTGTTGTAAAACTCTGGTCATTAAACAAGAACTTTTGGAAAGTAGTGGAAAGGTAAAGAGGAAGAGGCCCATGGAGATCTTTCAAGTCATTGGAGATGTGTCCTAAAAGGCAAATGTGGGTCCCTTACCCATTCTATATCATCTCTTTGCTTTCTGTCCAGAGAGTGAGCAGGTTTGTTTACTATGTGTTCCTTTCACCATGAGAAACTTCACCTGATACTCCAAGAAATGGTCTGATTGGTATTTTGACTGTACCTCAAACACTCTGAGCAAAAGTAAACCCTTTTATGCAGGTTTTGTGGAAAGAATGTAACCTTGCCTTAGGCTGGGCCCAAGGTGAAAGAAGTCTTGGGTGGCTTAACTCCACTGATACCTTGTCTCTACAAACTGATAAAGATCTTAGATAGAGTGAGTGAGAGAGAGAGAGAGAAAGAGAGAGAGAGAGAGAGAGAGGGGGGGGGGAGGGAGGGAGGGAGGGGAAGATTCAGCCCAAGACAAAAGACAGGCTTTGCTGGCTAGCCTGGGCTATTGCATTGCAAAAAGAAGCATTAATTAGGAGGAGAGGAACTTTGGCAAACCAGAGTGAGAGAGATCAGAGATTCCTGCCCACCTGTTGGAGGATTTGGTGGCTGGAGGCAAGCTCAATAGATTCCTCCAGGTTCTGTCCATAGATGGTGAGGCTTCTTCTGTCAGACAGAGGACCTGCTAGACTCCTGAGAATTATGCCAGAGGATTTGCCCTGCAGAACTGATATCCAGAAGGTTTCATTCTTGTTCTCCTTAACTTCCTTTCTCTCCTATTTAGGATAATCAGGTTGTAAGGAAGATACATTCCTTTTACAAATTCATAATAAAGTAGAGTTGTTAAGGAATCAGAGCCAGCAGAGTTTACTAGGTTGTTTAGTCATTTTCTATCAGTGTGACAGGATACCCTAGAAAATCAACTCAAACAAGGAAAGATTTAATTCCATTTATTAATTTTGAGATTACAACCTAAGGTCAACTGCATCTATTTGTTTGGGTAAGGCAGAAGTGAGGCAGAATGGCATGTGACAGTGAAGAGGAGACTGCCCATGTTATGGTGGTAAAAAAAAATTTAAATATTTTTTGAAATATTGGCTACATTGAATCTCATATACCAGTGGAAGAGAAACCCTATTTGACTCCCAAGTTATTTTAAATGGAAATTAAATAACAGGAGTGATAATATGACTCAGGTTTTGAAGCCAGTTGGTAGGAAAGAGACCACTGTTTCCAATAAACCAGAAATGACTAGAAAGTAATGGTGCAGCTAGAAGCATAGACAAGTTTGGAACACTGGTGCATCATTAGACTGTCCAGAGGTACTGATGTGGAACTCCAGTAAGAAGCTACGAATGACACTGTGTGATTGTAAATCATTAGCAGGGAAGTGCCAAAAAACATGAGGGAATCAGAGAAGAGCAGATGGTGGAAGGAACAACCTTGGAATTAATCCAGCAAATATTTATCCAACTTGCACATGTATCAGGAAATCAACAAAGTGAAGTGAATAGGCAGAGTATCTTTTTCTCATGAGGAGTGTGGTTAGTGTAGCAGTGGAGGGAGGGAGACTGGTTGATTAACTCAGGAGAAGAAGATATAGGGACACATAGGAAGATATCCTTCCAAAGAAGGAATGAGTAAAGAATGAGAGTCCAAGAAAGGGACATCTGTTCATGAGGGTTTATATTGATTGTCAACTTGACAGGACCTAAGGAGACAAGAATCTGGGTATATCTGTAGGGGAGCTTCTAGCCTGATTTTATTGAGTTAAGAAGACCAACTCTGAATATGTGGCTCACCATTTTATCTGTTAGGGTCTAGAGTGATTAAGAAGGAGAAAGGGAGCTGAGAACCAGCATCTGTTTCTCTCTGTTTCCTGACTGTAGATGCCAGGTGATCAGATACCTCACACTGCTCCTATTGCCATGGCCACTAGCTACATAGTCTTAAATGTTAACTAACATACACCCTTCCTAGCACGTGTGGTGGTGTAGGCCTTTAATCCCAGCACTAAGCAGGCAGAGGCAGGAGGATATCTGAGTTTGACAGAGGCCAGCCTGGTCTACAGATCTAGTTGCAGGATATCCAGGAATACACAAAGAAACCCTGTCTCAAAAGGAAACAAAATCCAGACCAACCAATCGAGCAAAACCCTTCCTCCTTTAGGTCATTTTTATCATGGCAATGTGAAAAGTAATTAAGACCCAGCTATAGTCCCCCTCACTTTCAGTGTGGAACCTAAAGTGTTGGTCAGGCATTGACGTTCAATTTTCTTGTTTGTGGAAGGGTAAGATAATTACTATGATAATTAAATAAATAAAAGAATAAATCCTCAGTTATAAACACTTCATGTTAGTCTTTCTTCACCACGGCTTCATAACATCCTTACCACTGAGCAATATGAAAACAGACACCTAGTGACTGTGATAGGCTTATCCAGCACACTGGCCAGGCCAGAGTTGGTGGTAGAAATTCCAAGCCCCCTGTCTCAGGAGGATGCACACTGATCTCCTCAGCCTACTTCATAGCTCCTTCTCTGCTTCTCTCTTCATGTGCTCTGCTGATTTTGGTCTTCAGGTGACATCATCACTTGTGATAATCACACAGAATGCTCTGTGTCCTTCCCAGTTCACAGCTCGTTGTCTGATTGCTTCATCAAGTCCAGCCTCCCTGGAAAGGATTAGGCTACACTTCCGCTTTGTCTTCTAGGAACTAATTCTCTTTGCAGAATCTTTTATATTTGGGAGTAAATAAGGAATGGTACAGTGAGGACATAACTTACTACATTCCCCATAGAATATATGCTATGGGGCTCTCTGTGTCCCAGTTTTTTTTTTTAATTCATAACTTCAAAGAAGATGGTCTGTTCTATCAGGGAGTAAATAGTCAAAGTACATAGTAAAAGTTCAGAGGTTGGCTGTAATGTTAAGAAGATAAATGACAAAATAAGAGCAAGAGATAGGAAGTGGCTCAGTTGAAAAAGTGCTTCCTGTGCAAGCTAGGGACTGAGATCAGAAAACCCATGTGAAAAAGTCAGTCAAGGTGTGGTACCTCTGCCATCCAAGAGTGGGGCGAAAGAGATAAGAGAATTAGTATAGCTCATTGGAGAGCCAGTTGGACACTCAGTGATCTCTAGTCTTAGTAAGAGACACTGTTTCCAATAGTAAGATGGACAATGACTGAGCAAACACCCTACATTGACCTCTGATGTCTACATACATATGTACACACTTGTTCCGACACTTATAAACACACACACCCAAACATGTACACACATGGAGACAACTAAAGTTAACTTCTCAGAAAAAAATATAAAAGCATGTGTTCTAAAAATTGCTCTCTATAATGTAAAATTCTATCAAAAAAATTGAACTTACGTTACATGATCATTCCATGGTTCAAAGAGATTATGTTTTAGAAGAGGATAAATATGGCTCAAAATGCAGTCTTACCACATATTAGTTATGTGACTTTAATTCAGGTATGTTTCCTGATCCTCGATTTCGCCTTCTATCGTGGTGGACACTAACAGGTATGATGTTTTGTGGGAGTAATAACAGGTGGAAACTCAGCAGAGAAAGGAAAAAATTTCAGAAAACAGTAGTTGGCTTCTTGGTCCCTCTTCCTTCCATACAGGAGCATCTCTTTCAGGCTGTCTCTCCCTCTGTATGTTCTGCTGTCTGGCACCATTTTTAGTCAAGTCACTGTACTTCCAACTTAATGTCTTTGTGACATTACCAGAGTCCCAAAATGGCTCTCAGAAATTATCTTTGTAAAAAATAATTTAACCTATGGTTTTTCTATTCTTGAAAAGTATTATCTCTACAGAATATGCATGGACAAACCCCTGGATAAGTTATTTAAAAAATATTAATGCATTTCCAGCGAATTGTTGATTCAGGAATGACTAAAAATAACTAGACTATGAAAATCAAAGCGGAGTTGCAATCTGAAAAGCAATCCTAAGTGAAGTCTATTTTCACACCTGTGTGCATCAGAGGTTGCTGGGAAGGCAGATGTGGTCTCAAGTCTGGTACAAGAGAATCATTCATCATTAAAAATGAACAGCTTTTCCATCACTTCCCCCAGTGGGACTGCCTTGCCACAGGGGAAGAGAATGTGCTCAGTCCTACTTGGACGTGATGAGCTGGGATGGATTGGAAGTGGGGGTCCTGCCGGGCTTGGTGGCGCACGCCTTTAATCCCAGCACTCGGGAGGCAGAGCCAGGCGGATCGCTGTGAGTTCGAGGCCAGCCTGGTCTACAAAGTGAGTCCAGGATGGCCAAGGCGACACAGAGAAACCCTGTCTCAAAAAAAAAAAAAAAAAAAAGGAAGTGGGGGTCCCCTTTTCTGGGGAGTAGGGAGGGGGATGGGAGAGAGGGAGGAAGAGTGGGACTGGTAGGTGAGGAGGGATGGGGATATGACCAGGTTTAGAACTGATTCATCACATAAAAGAAATTTCCATCTCAAAAAACAAAACAAAACAAAACAAAAAGCCACTGTGGAGCCTGGTAAAACAGTGCAGTGGATAAGAACATTTGCTACTCTTGCAGAGAGTGTGAACTCAGTCCCTAGTCCCTGCATTGAGCAGCTCCCCACTGCACTCCACGTAACTCTAGTAGCCTCTTTAGCTTCCACGGGTGACTGAACTCATGTATACATGCCATCATGCCAACAAACAGCATACACATAATTTAAAACACTAATCATCTTAATAAAATGAACATTGTGATGGGACAATGCGGCAAGTAGTTCTCCATCACTCAAAGGTAAGCTTTTCTCTTTCTTCACATTTGTTTTTCCAGTGCTCAGCTTAGCGGCTGGCATTTGAAAGAAGCTTATTGAACTCGCATAAAAATTGTTTTATTTCTCTGTTATAATCCATAGATATGTGATGCCAATTTTTACATTTCATTATTGCTCTTAAAGATAACAACTCTCAGACTCCATGATTAGATGTCTTTATTTGTATAATCTTTAAAACTAATTACCAATTTCATATGTTATAACAATCATAATATTGATTCTATATCCCAGGAATAAATGCGATGGTATTTTTAGTTCTGTTGACTGCAAATGCAACACATTTATTAATTACACCCCTATTCTGGGAACTGATCACAGAACTGGTTGATTTAACAGACAGAAATTATGTAGTTTGAATAGCTGATCCAAAGCACAGTGAGAAACCAAGTTGATCTCAGTGTGAGCATTGTGTATTTGGGTCCAAATTCATGGAAACATCTGTAGATAACATAGTTACAACTGTTACCAGGGGGTGGGGCCTGGGCCAGGTGTTTCCAGATTCTTGGCTTCTTCGCCAAAGAACTGAAAACAAGGGCTCACACAAGAGTTGCAAAAAAACCAAATATGATACCTTTATCCACAATGAAGCAGCATTGCAAATTGGGTAGAGGGAACACTGTCAAGATTGAGAGCAGGACAAGGAGTGAGAGTCATGAGCCCCATTATTGTTTGGGGGTTCCTTTATGGATTTAAAGAAGAGATGTTTGTTCCTAAGTGCTCTACAAATCTGTACTATTGTTCAGAGGTCATAATCGATGTAGCCTGATGCAGGTGTGAGGATCAACAGAATTCTGAGGTTACAAGTTTTATTATTTGGAAAGGGATATGTGTGCAGCGCATGCAGGCAAAGGGGCTAGATGGCCATGTGTGTGTTATTACAAGTGGACTGGCAGGGAAGGAACCAAAACAAAGTGAGGTCCTAGGGTACAAACCTATGTCTTCTGTGTATCTGCCTCATAACCTTAGCAAGAGCAGTGACAACCCTAGCAACAGTTCGTTCCAGACTATGGCTTCTTTAAGGCTCTTGCATAGCTGTTGGGACATTGCCACACATTTTTCTAAACACTTTCATTCCTGTTCTTATCTTATCTTAACAATTCTTTAGACTCCATATTACCTATTACTAGTTTGGATGAATGAAAAGCAGACCAACTCCTAGCTAATGTATCACCTAACATTTTAGGGACATTTCCATTTGGATTCCATTTTCGTTCTTTGTAGATATTAGTAAATCTTGCAAAAACATGACCTAACGAGCTAATTACTTAACTTATTTTCATTTAACTTAAGATTAGCACCTAATATTTAAGCGTGGTGTAATTGCTGCCCTCTCAATCGGACATTGAGAATTTTAAAAGTCTTCCTGTGATGCTGTGGGGAAAGAGTGGATATGATTAGAAGATTGAAAGTGCTAATACAGATAGTTTTATAAGAGCAAAATCTATACTAATGTCTGTGATGTTTAGTGTTCCTTGTCATATTGACACCCGAGAGATGAGCATCTGGGCTTGCCTGTGAAGGATTATCTTGATTGCATTAATAGAGATGAGAAAATCTATCCACTGTGGGTGGCATCATTCACTGGCTAGAATCCCAGACTATATAAATAGATAAAGGGGCTAAGCAGCATCATGCATTCATCTCTCTGTTTCCTAATTTTGGATACAATGTGACTAGATATTTCAAGCTTCTGCCTCCTCGGCTTTCTCCTCATCAAGGACTGTATCCTTGAACTATATTTGCTGGCCATTTATGGTTAGATAGAATATGTTCTCCCAAAGGCTTGAGTACCATAAAAGTTTTGTCTCTAGCCAGGAACAGAACTAATTTTAAAGAAAAATTTGATCACACAGAGTCTAACCTATTAAGTGAATTTAGCCCTTTAGGGAGTCATATTGTCATTATTATCTGGAGTTGGAGACAACTTGGATAAATCATATCCCTGGTCAATTGTTTTTGGGTAATCACCTTGTTTGGGGTCCCTCCCTCTCTGTCTCCCTCCTCCTTCCTTCTGGCTCTGCTTCATCACACCCTTCCACCATGACATTCTGCATCTTCACAGCCATTGGACAACGGAATTTAACCACAAACTCACAACCCTTAAACCATGGACTAAGATAACATTTTTTTACCCTTGAGGTATTTTCCACAGCAACCGAAGACTCATGTCCTGGAAGTAATGGTCGGTTTTACCTCTCAACTTGACACAGCTTAGAATCACCCATGAAGACAGCCTCAGTGAGAAATGGCCTACAATACGTTGGTTTGTAGGCATGACTGTGTGAGATTATCTCTGTTAAGTTAATCGATGTGGGAAGATCTAGCCCAATGTGGGTAGCACCAGTTCAAATAAGGGATATTGGACTGTATATGCATGGAGAAATTAAGCGGAGTATAAGCACCTGGCCAAGTATGCACAGATTTATCTTCTCTCTGCTTGTGAGTTGGATGCGATGTGATGAGGTGTCTGAAGTCCCTGCCTTGACCTCCGCGACCTCCAACACATACACAGCAATGTTAAAATAAACTCCTTTCTCCCCTTAGCTACACTTTGTAGGGGCTTTTTATCACAGTAACAAACAAGCTAGATACAGGACTTATATCTGATTGGTGGGAAAAAGGCATCATTCACATGTCCTTAAACACAGAGTATATTTTTTTCTTCATAACTACATCCAGAAAAGAGAGAATAACTTTACTTTGCATCTCTCACAAATTCGTTCATGTGATGAAGATGCCCTCCATTCATTTCCATATTAAATAGAGAAGCCCTCACTTGGAGACACATAAGTCTAAGAAGAACAATTTTGGCATTATGTGAATGTCACAACCAAGCTGATACAAAATAAATAAAAATAGATAAATAAATTTGATACCTATTTATTTTAATTTCTTACACATATTTCTGTAATCATAAGTCAGTAATTATGATAAATCAAAGCAATATTAAAAACCAAAAGCATAATTGGCAAAGTTGAAGAAGTCACAGTTTTAGATCAATAGCAGAGTAAGAAAAGTGCATCTATTCTAAAAATTTTCAGAAAAGGCTCTTGACACAAGTTCTTGATACAGTGTGGCCTGTGCAAGATTCAGTACATTTTACATCGTTTAGATACAGGGCAATGCACACTTGAGCACGATATTAAGAGTCTAAAAAGATTGAGATGAGTCCTACAACTTCACTACGTATGTACATTTGACTTTAAAAGTATATATAATACATAATTAACGAATTAAAAACTAGTATCGATGGATGCTTGATGACTTCTTCCTTATTCACATAGCTTTGAACTGGTGTGTTTAAATCAGCAAGGACACAATTCCTTGAGGAAATGTGAAGTTTCTCAGAAGTTGAGACCCTGATGAGAATTAAGAATATACAGTTGTGGTCTTCACTGTTGGCACCCATTCCCATGAGATCTTTGTCTTTCTGCTTGCCAGTGATTGGTCCTGATGTTTATCTTTGCAGACATTATAAATGCTTCCTGGGCTTGCATTTTCTTTGTTAGCTTGGGCAGCACAGAAAAGCCACTATGGGGAGTTGCTACTGGGTCATGGAGGTTACTGTGATGGAAGCTGCCTATAGGACCATAGGACTTCTTAAACTTCACAGCATAAAGTAAAATGTGAGTCTCCTTTACACTTAGGGGCCTTTGGTGTGGAATGCTATTTTGACTTAAGCCTGTTAGAAGTATTACCATAGTTGTCAGGGTTAGAGAGAGCTGAGGCCCTGACAGCCACCCATCCTCCAGAGGCCAATTACACAAACAAGTGATAGAATCCTAGAAAGGAGATTTACTCAATGAGGACACAATGACAAGGAAAACAGAGAGGTCGAGTGTCCTCCAAGCCCATCTATGTCGTCCTGACATGAGGCTCATGTATAAATAGAGGGCAAGAGTTGTACATAATTAAGACATCTTGGCCAAGATATGGTCCTGCACATCACTGACCCATCATTGTCTCAGCTCTAGTGTCTCTTCCAAGGCCATCTATCAAATTGTCTGAACTGTTTGAAACCTCATTTCAGAAGACACCTTTCCCTTCTGGCTAGAAATCAGGCTACAGCCTTTTCCCTCTTCCAGTAGGAGATTGCTGGGAAATTCTGAATATTTTTTTGGATCTATTGTCTCAGTATTCCGAGAGGCACAGAGAGGGGAGCACACAGCTTTGCTCTTGCCAGGTCAGTCACAAGGTCAAACTGAAGCAATCTATCAAACTCGAGCTTCCTCTACCACCATCTTTCATTTCCTGACATGGACCCCATCACCAGTGCTTCCTTTTCTATGCATGCTTCTTTGTCAACATTCTTGTTTAACTTCTGAACACCAAGGAATAATCTAACATGCTAAAAAAAGAATCTGCTATATATACACATTTCCTGGTGTGATATAAATAGAGTACACCTGTGCTTGGATAAATATTCAAACCTAATATACTCAAGTTTCTAGATCTAACTATTTCTGTTTCACAAAAGTCATTTCAGAAAGAGGAACAAGTTTAAGTCCCACAAAGGGGCAATCAGCAACATGCAGAACATGATTAATGCTCCACAGAAAATAGCCCCGTTTTTCTTTAGCAAATATCTAGCATAAAGGATGAAAAGGATTGCTAGCTTTTAAAATTACTAAATAATCAGCTGTGGTATGGGAGCTTTGTCTGGACCCAGAATTAAACAAACCGACATGAAAAGTTTCCTTTAGATAGCCAAATGTTGGAGGTTGGTCTGACCTATGTTGATGCTAATGACTGCTTGCTGTCTCTGTGATCCAACTTGCCTAAGAGCCTAATCTGTTTGACCGGAAAAAGGCTATCACACCTGGGCTGGGCAGATGAGATAGGCATGGCGTGGCTAGGTTCCCAGGCTTGGAGACACAGAGAGAACCTTGCGAGGAGGAGCCTGGAGGAGAGGAGAGGAGAAGAAGGGCTCACTGAGTTAGATGGAGGAGAAGCACATGGCTGGCATGGATGGAGACTTGGTCCAAATGATGATAATTAGCAATTATTTGGGATTATAGATGGGACACAGCTGGATAAAAATTATTAGAAGCCAATGGCATGAGATTGGGGCAGGTATCCCTATCTCCCACTATGGGGAGTATCCCCACTATGGGGAGTAGTTTAGGGGAGTAATATCTGCTCAGCCCCAGGTTAACTAAGGGCATTTTAAAATATAGCCATTTTCTGTGTCTTGATTGAATGCCAGCGGGTTAGAAAATACTGCTGTAATAATAATTATAGGCCTGATAATAAACATTATTAGGCCACATTGGTATTTTAACAGCAACAGCTAAACAAATTTGGATTTACAGTGTGTATTAGAAGACATTAAGGGATTAATATTAATTTAGTTACATATAGGAATGATGGCATGTTTATACAAGCAAGCAATAAACAAAACATTCATGACAAACAGCTACTGTAAGATTTCTGGGGCTGGGAATGTGGCTCACTGGATAGAATGTATTTCTAAAATGTCAAGGAGCTGCACTTCACACCAGCATTGCATAAAAATTTGGTATAGTGGTATAACCTGTAATCACGATACTGCTGGGAGTGGGGAGACAGGCATATCAGAAATTTAAAGTCATTTCCTTTGGAGAAATAGCGAGTTTAAGGCTAGCCTATACATGAGACTGTCCCAAGAAGATAGATAGACAGATAGATAGAATTTTAAAATAATAGATAATAGCTTAGGTAGTCAGCTTTGTAATTATGAGAACTTTTCTATCTTGTAGAGGACCCAGGTTTGCTTCATAGAACCTGCACAGTGGATCACCATTCCAGGAGACCTCCCAGCTTGGCCTCACCTCCTCCACAGGCATCAGGCATACATAAGGTTCATATATATATATATATATATATATATATATATATATATATATATATATATATATACGTGCAGGCAAAACACTCATGCATATAAAGTAAATAAATGTAAATTTTAAATAATGAAAATACAAAAAATAATAAAAATACATATATAGTACAATAAAATAGTGCTGATAGAAGTATATAGTGAGATTCGTTTTAGTAAAACAATGAAATAGCAATCAGACATAAAATGCTCAGCTATGCTTCAGTTCAAGAATTACTGGAATTGGCACTACTGTCCCCGATCTATTGACAGTACACTATTTTATTACATTTACTTATGTGTTGGGAGTGGTAAGTAGAGATCAGAGGATAATTTTTTTCCAGAATTTCATCCCATTCTTTACACATGCTTAGATATTTTATTGTCTTAAATTAAGACAAACCAAACACTTTCTAGAATATAAATAAACATGACTTCCCAAACCATCACTGCTGAGTTCATCAAATGCTTACCACATTGTACAGTGTACCATAAATGGCCTTGCAGCTAATTTCATAACCATCAATTTTAAAATAGTGAAACTTTGCAGCTATTTGGCTATTGAAAAATTTTCTCAACTAAGAAATGCATAATTAGTATTTAAAAGTTTTAAGAACACTGAGGTGAATTATTTTGGAGTAAAAAGTTTATTATAGATATCTAAGCCTGTTGACCATGTTTGAACAGAAACAGAAACAGTGCAGGGAGCTGGCCATCTTGCTTCTCTGAAAACACTGTTCTTTCACTAATGATATGGGAAATTTGGGGAATGTCTTGAATTTGATGGAAGTCTTTTCTATCACATCAGGTTGGTTTAGCTTTGGATCTAGATTCTTAAAAAAAAAATCGATGACCACTAAAGCTAGCACAAGCTAGCTTTTGAGTTCTTACCTCCAAATTCCAAGAATGAAATTTATGGATCACAGAGTTGAGAGAGAGAGAGAGAGAGAGAGAGAGAGAGAGAGAGAGAGAGAGAGAGAGAGAGAGAGAGAGAGAGAACCTGTATAGCAGGATGGTCCCAGGAAATATCTCACCAAACTACTGAATTTCTGGTGTGGGGGCTTTCCACACAAGAACATTTGCTCAACTATGTTCATAGCAGCCTTATTCATAATAGAGAGAATCTGGAAACAACCTAGATGTCCTTCAAATGAACAGTGGATAAAGAAACTGTGGAATATTTACACAATGGAATACTTCATAGTCATCAAAACTAAGGAAAAATTGAAATTTACAGGCAAATGGATGGAACTAGAAAAGACCATCCCAAATGATGTAACCAAGACCCAGAAAGACATGCATGGTATGTACTCACTTATAAGTGTATATTAGCCCAACATAGGTGTCCTCTGAGAGACTTCACCCAGCATGGGTTCAGGACAGATACTTGGTCTTCTAGCCAGACTCTGGATGAGTTCTATGGAAGGGGCGGGGGTGGAGGGCAGGGCAGGGCAGGGGGTGGAGTGTCAGGAGCTCTGCTAGAGACTACCCAGGCTGGGGGATCTGGGTGCAAGGGAGCCTGAATAAACTGATGGACATTGAAAGCAGAAAACCTAGATTGCCTTTTCAGATATAGCTAATGGACAGCTCATTCTCCACATGGGGAAGAGGGGGGAGACCTGTGGACTGCTTCTGACAGGAACTCTTTTACCACCAGAGATTTGATCACTGCCCCTTGGTGGAGAGGCCCTGTGGGAACATAGAGGAAGGGGATGCAGGCTATCTAGATGAGACCTGATAGGCTGTGGTCAGAAGATGGAGGAATAGGCCTACACATGTCAGAGTGCTAGGGGAGGGGAACAGGGTAAAAGAGGGAGGGAGGATGGGGAGAGGAAGATAAGAGAGAGGGGATTACAATCAGAATGTAATGTGAGTAAATGGCAATAAAATAAAAATTTAAATGTAAAATAAAAGAATTTATAGCAGAAACTGGAGTGAGGACTCACAAGGAAGATGAGCTGTCAGTCCAGTTGGCCCAACGACAATGGCTCCAGGTGCCTGCCTCCTCTCAGTTCTAGTCACATCTGCCCATAAGGCTTCCAGGCAAGGGTGAGGGAACAAGAAACCAACAGCTTGAACTTTCCAGCATCACTGGGTTCCAACAAAGACATCCTTGAAGCTGCTGCTTCTAGAGGACCTCGCCCTTCCTGGCCTGTGGGGTTTGGTTGTGGTTGTTGGGTTTTTTTTGTTGTTTTTTTTTTATTTATTTCATCTTCTCATCACTAGCTCACATTATCTTAGAAGTAGCTTCATCTGGGCTACAGAATGCATGGCCCTCAAGAGAGACATCCACTGCAGCCTGTGCTTCCTTTCATTTCCCAAACATACCGACTACTTGATATTGGGTAACTGGTAGGGAAGACTATTTTCTCCTTTCCTTAGGTGTAGTTCCCTTCAGTTACTTTTCTAGTTGTAGGACCCTGTGCAATTTCACCCTTCCATACTATTACGTCTGCTTGTGCTGTCTTTGTTCATATCTTCTGTAGGCAGCCATGTTAGTCAGAGTAGAAGTGTAGCTTCTCTGAGAATGAATCTCATAGTTGGCATCCTGTTTCTCTGGCTCTTACAATTTTTCTGACCCTTCTTCTTCAATGTTCTGCAAGCCTCTGGTGAAGCTGTTTTGCTGATGGATCCCCTGGGACTGGGTACCACAGGATCAGCTGTGTTACAGATAGATCAGCTGGGTCTGGGTACCACAGGACCAGTTGTGTTACAGATGGATCAGTGGGAGATGGGTACCACAGGATCACTTGTGCTGCAGATGGATCAGCAGGAGCTGGATACTACAGGATCACTTGTGCTGCCGATGGATCTCCTGGGGCTGGGTACCATAGGATCAGCTGTGTTACAGATGGATCAGCTGGGGTTGTGTGCCACAGGATCAACTGTATTACAGATGGATCAGCTGGGGCTGGGTACCACAGGATCAGTTGTTCTGTACATTTTGATCAGCTATGGTTTTCTGTAATAGTCTCCATCTGTTGCAAATATACGTTTCTTCATTGAGGAGTAAGAGCTACATTAATCTCTGGTCATAAGTATTCAGAATGCAGTTAGGAATTAGGCTGTAGGCTAATTTTTAAAATAAAAATCTAATTAAATGTCAAAATGAGAGAGGTAGGTATGTGATTCATTTCAAGGTCAGGAGGTGTTTTGGGGGAGGAAAAGGCTTTTCTTTTCTTTTCTTTCTTTCTTTCTTTCTTTTTTTTTTGAGAAAACATCTGCTGCTCCCCACAGTCACAGACACTGATGGCATATGGGCTTGGAAGGTTAGCTAATGTTTCACTTTCTGCCAAAAATGCTTCTTTGCTGACAGTTGGAGTTTCATTCTAAAGACAGGAGCAGAGATGCTTTAAATGACTTTTCATTAAACTTGCTAGATAATGGCCTCAGTTTTCTATTTTCCTCTTCCTTAATAATTTCACTTTCTAACAACATGGACTATTTATGGAATTATGCTTGGAAAAATAAAACAGTGGAAAAGTGTGTTCACATGCGTGTATGTGCATGTGTTCATGGTCTCTGTGTGTGCATGTGACAAATTTCACTTCTTTCTTTAGCCTCTTTCAATCCACTATTACATAAATTTATACAATGATGATTCAAGGGGAAATGAGTCAGCTTGATTAAAGGAACAGAGCAGCCCAATTTTATCTCTGTCATTTTTGGCTTTTGGCTCTTAGCTCTTCAGTCCTAATGGCTTCATTATACCTCCTTCTTGTGTGTGTCTGTGTGCACACACATGTATGTACATGGACATATGCTCATACATTCATGTACTTGCATCTACATATTTGTGTGTACATGTTCCTGTGAGCATGCATAAGAAGGCCAGTGTAAAAGGCAGCCTAAATCTTGGACCAGTCAGAGCAGAAAGAGCTTTACAAATTGTTAAAGCATGTTATGAAAGAGACAATGATGGATCAATGGTGCATGAGAACTTGACCTGGACTCTGAGCCATACATAACCCTGAGAAAATTCCCATTCCTACCCGTCCATTGTTTCAGTGGGCTGATAGCTACTGCAGGAGATGCAAATGCTTCTTGAGAGTCTCTCCATCTCTGTCAGGTTGGCTAGAGGCCAGCCCCATCTATCTCTCCTCAGGAACCCTCTACCTTGTTTTTGAGGCAGATCTTCCACTGAACAACTGGAGCATCGGCAAGGAAGGTGACCCATCCGTGAAACCCAGGACCAGCCTGTCTCTACCTCCCTGGTTTTGGACTTGCAACCTTATGCCTTTGCAGCTGATTTGTCTATTTGGATACTTACCTGGGTCTCATGCTTATTCAGCAAGCACTTTACTTAGTAAACGATCTTTCAGCCTCCACTTTGCCCTGCAGCTTTCTTTTTTGGTGCAGCTGTTTGTACTGCAGACCTTGTGGTTCTTTCCTGGATTTTGTTTGTTTTGGTTTTATTGTTGTTTTTGTTCATATATATATATGAACAATATATATATATATATTTACTATCTAGCTTTGGCTGGCCTGAAAATTTCTATGTAGACTAGACTGGCCTTGAACCCTTCTTGAATGTTTTGGCTCTGTCTCCAAAGGCACGTAATTACAGATGGCTGCTGCCCTTGCACTTGCACTGTGGAATTCAGTTAGTATGGCCTTAAAAATCTTTTGTTTGACATGTCTCTTTCTTTGTGTCTTCATTTCACATGACCTCTGGTCAATACAAGTCAATGTGGTGTTGCCATGGTCCAGTGACTGCCTGGTGCTGGTTCATCTTCATCCAGAGAGTACACCAACTTCCACCACCAGCACTGAGCTTACTCGGGTTCTATAGCTCCCACAGGTGCATCATGTAATACCAGCTCAATGATACAGAAATCTCAGCCTCTGGGGTGATGACAAGTGACTCTGGAGCACCAGGCAGCTGCTCTGTGCAGAAGATTTAACTCACATTGCATAGTAATTCTCCTAAGATGAACTCCCAGGAGGGATGTTACCATGCAGGACTTTCCACAGGGGCTCATTGCTTTTCATGACAGTGCTAAGCCTACTTAGAAATTCTGCCCTGGCTTCTGTTCCTCACAGGACAGCATCTGCATAAATCATGGCAGGTGCTGAGGCTGTAGAATGGCTCTGGTGTTAGCAATACACCTCCTGTAGAAACTCCCAGAGTTTGGTTCCTAGCATCCACATATCATGGTTTGCATCTACTTTTGTCTATAGTTCCACAGTATTCAACACTATCTTCTGGTTTCAACATGTACTGCATCCATGTGTTCATATATACCTTACCCCCACACATATGCACACCAACTTAAAACATCTTTTAAGCAGACAAAACCAGAGGTAGACATAAACAAGATCTCCCTTAACAGTCACCAGGTCTTTTTGCCACCATTCCTTGAAGTTGGTGGGGAAATGGTTATGCCTTTAGAAGACATTTGCATTCGTTATATACCTGAGCTCATTGCTCAGCATCATACATCACTTTACACACCCATGTTCTTTCAGATAAGGGAGCCTTGGCTTTGAACAGAATATAGAGCAAAGCCTTTCCTCTCCCCAACTGGGCAGTTCTGGCCTGTAAGTTTCTGTACCTGCTCCAGATAATGCCTCTGCAGATTTCCAATACTCCTGAACACTTCAGAAGTGCATACTCATAGCTAAATATTTCAGAAAGATACTGTTACTGGACCAGGGTCACAGTTTATGCCTCAAGAAGCCAGGTTCAACCACCTGTTCATCATAAACTAGTGAAAACAACAAAACTAATAGTGAAAGACAGAAGGAAAAAAAGATGTATTCAGTATGTCCACAGTGGTGAGAGAGACCCCAAGTTTATCTTTGTGGTCCTGAAGTAAGGTTGAGGTTTAAAAAGAAATCTAGTATTATGCTTAAGAGTCAAGGTCAAGGTTCTGACACCAGAAATCAAGGCACCGTTGACTCATCAATGTCTCTTCTGTAATGTGGTCTTAGAAGTTGTGAGTCTCTTTATTCTCTTCATGCCCCTTCCAATCTGGATCTCACAGTGACCTTGTGACTTATCACTGCTTGCACTCTGCTTCTTAATTCATGCACATGCTGGAAAAATGTACCCTTCTCCTCTTCCCCCTGACTCATTAGCAATATTATATCATGCCAACCACATCTGCTTCATACCAATAGCTTTGTTCACAACTTACTAACCTCATAGACATCTCCATTTTTGACATATCTAAAAATATTATAAATTTCAGATAATTCTGTAGTGTATTTTCTTACTACTTATTTATAGGAAATATGACTTTCCTTTTCGTCGTCATCTTTAAAATTCTGAAATCACTGTTATTTTAGTTTTTTTCTCCTTTTTGAGTACTCATGTTTTTATTCTGTTGAATATTTTTTTAAGTGCAAATCTTGAGCTCAAGAATGTTGAAAGTTTTAAGGCTATTTTTACTTTTTCTGATTATTAGAGAATATTTTTTGTTTTGTTTTGTTTCTCTGTGTAGACTTGGCTCTCCAGAAATCACTTTGTGGACCAGGGTAGCCTTGAACTCACAACAATTCACCTGTCTCTGCCTCCTAAGTGCTGGCATTAAAGGTGTGCACCACCACATCTGGCTCTAGACAATATTTAACAGTTTTCAATCCACTTTTAACTATTAACTTAATAGAATCTAGAATTATTTGGGGACAGAGTTTCCTTTGAGAGGTTGTGCAGATGAAGGTGACCTGTGGGCATGTCTAGAGGGTTGCCTTTATAGTTAGTTGGTATGGTAAGACAGAGACCTTTATGGATGACATCTTTCCCTAAGTAAGCAGTCATGAACTACATGGGAGAGGAAAAAGCAAGATGAAAGTGAGCAAACAATCTTCCATTCTTTGCTTCCTGTTGTTGACTGTTAGTATGATATGACTAGCTGTTTTCAGCTTCTACCTTGGGCTCCCCTGAATCATGGATTCTGAGCTAGTCCCATAAGCCAAATAAATCCTTGCCTCCTTAAGTTGCTTTTGGTCAGGGCATTTGATCACAGCAATATAAATGAAACTAGAAAATATTGGTACCTACATATTGCAAAATACACATCAGCTGTGTGGAAGAAGCTCATTTCCTCACATTTTTGCCAACTCTGACTGGTAGCAACTATTTGCTTTTAAGTTTTAATATCTCATCACTGTAAACAACATGTTATTTTTGTTTCCCCTTCAATAGTTATAAACTTTGTGGTGTAAAAATATCACCAGATAGATTACCTAGGGGTGCTTAATAAATTACAGAGGCACAAGAAATAAGCCTTTTGCATCCATTCTACTGCTCACATTTACTTTTGAGCATGTGGAGATGAGAAGTGGACAGAGGTTTCACAAAGGACAGAGATGCCACAGGGGTAACCCTCAGGAGATGTTCCCTTCCACACTGTTACAGAGCATCAACCCAGCTGGTGACACAAGACCAACATCCCCCCTGGACTTAGCTTTTGGCCTGGTGCTCTGATCCTGTTAGTTTTGTTCCTGGTTCCAACAAGCAATTTGAGAGCAGAAGACAAAGGTCACATTTTGAGTTTCTTGTCACTAATCCAAAGTGACACTCTAAAATCTGAAATTATTTCATGTCTCTCCTATGCAATTCATGTTGTTTAACTAATGGTTCATATGCAAGAGAAATGAAGACAGAGAGTCCATGCCCTGAGAGAGAAAGCCCCTTCCTTCTCATGGATTCACAGGTCAACTGGCCTCATTAATTAAAACTCAAGGACAGCATGTTTTAGCATGGGCATGGGTCGATAAGCTTCAGCAGGGAAAGCTGATTTTCCAGATCGCAGCTAATAAAGTAGATGAAATCTCTGAAGGTCTAATGAGAGGTGGACAAACTATCACTAGAAACTCCTACACAGCTAACCATTGTGATTTCCAGATTCGCAGACTCACACAGCAAATGACGATCAAACATGCTGAATGACTACTGTGGCTCCAGGGCCAATTCTCAATGATTCTTATCAGTGACATGCAATACTCCTGACAATTTTGTGAATCTGTTATATTCATTTCACAGAGACAGAGAGAGGCTATCATTTTCCCCAAAGTTACACAAATGGTTAGTGGGGTACTAGAGCAGTTCAAATGCAGGAAGCTAGGGTTTGAGACAGATGGTCATCTGTGATTCTGTGACCATCTGGCTCAACAACTATGAAACAGCAGGGCTATTTGTAGAAAGAATCTCTTGTATCTGGATAGAAATGTCACCTGTCAATAAAAAGGTAAAGGATTATTAGCTGAGGCATGAAATAGGTTGTGATATTTCCAGCAGACAGATATGATCTCTGGGAAAAGGTTAGAACCAGATAATTTGCCCCAGGACACTGAGGAGGAAAGACACATGAAACCTGAGCAGAAGTAACCAGCTACATGGCAGAACTTAGAATAGAATAAATGGGATATTAGTTAAGAGCAAGTCAGGGAGCATGCATAGCTATATTGGTCTAGGCTTTTGTAAATAAATTGAAGTTTCAGAGTCATAATTTCGGGAACAAGAACATTCATGTAAAACACGGGTTACAGAAAATCCCCTTTTTCAGCTATTGAGCACACACATTCATGAAATAGTAAAAAACAAAAGTCACACACACACACACACACACACACACACACACACACACACACTCAACCCAGAGTAAATGATTTGCCTAATAATTGAGAAAGTAAAGCTGATTGAAATGTGATAATGGGCCATTTACTAGTCTTAGTTGTAAAATTCACTCATTAAATATATAGACTACTTTCATATACAAAGTTGTGTATGATCACATATGTATATGAAGTGTAGATGTTTTATTTGTGCATACATGTGGAGGTCAGAGGTGGACTTAGGGTGTCTTCCTTAATCATTCCTTACTTTACTATTTGAGACAGTCTCTCATTGAACATGGAACTTACTGATTGAGATAGATTGGCCAGCTATCAAGACCTAGAAATTCTCTTGTATCTACCTTATCAAGGCTGGGATTATAGAAATATGGCACCTCACTTTGTCATGTTATAAGAGTTCTGGGTATCAAATTCATGCCCTAATTCCTATGCAGCAAGCACTTTTCTGACTGAATCCTCCCCAGATCAAAAAATGTATCGTGGTGATTAAAAAAAGATGTTTTCTTTAAACCTCAGTATTTAGGAGGCTACTGAAAGACTCCCAGTTTGGGAGCTGTACATGAAAATTATTTCTAAAAATAATGAAGAATGAAAAAGAAAAGAAAAGAAAAGATGACAAAGATACACTATGCTCCTTAAAATGGGAAGATTCCATTTCTCATCACTTTTATTCATCTTTGAAAGTTACAATTCTGTGTGAGCAGTTCACCACTCAAAACTAAATTTTAAACTAATGGCAACTCATCTTCTATATATAAAATATTAATGACAACAAGGAAATGGAGAATAAGAAAGTATTTAATATTTAGAAATGTATGCAATTGTCTTGACATTTGCTGTATCTGTCACTGGTCACACCTGTGCCTTTTTTCATTCCGTATTTCATGACTGCTATGACCATAGTTAGTATTTCATATGCTCGAGGTTCTTTTTCTTAATGGAGTGACCTAAATTATCATTGCTAAAGGGTACGACTCCTCACTAAGGTGGCCTTTTCTTGTCTTTGCTTTAAGGTTTCTTAGATTTTACTATGAGCTAAGGAAGCACTAAGTGGATCCCAGGAGACTCTTCTAAGCTCCTACCCATTTTGTGAAAGATAATTTAGATTTTGAGACTTGGTTTTCCATAGCACTGGCTGGCCTCGAACTGGATATGCAGCTGAGGATGACCTTGAACTTTCAACACTTTTCTTTCCAACTCCCAAGGGACTGAGACTACCACTCCAGGTATGTGTGTTCCTGGGGATGAGACCCAAGGTTTTTTTTATGTTAGCTGAGCACTGTATTCCAGAATTATAGCCCCATACCTTTAAAACAGAATCTCAAATTGTCTTTGTCCACTTTGCTCATTGAGTTAGTGTCATCCCTTGATGGCAAACACTTGACAGTCTAACTTCCATTTTAATGATTTTCCTGTGTCTCTTAGAAGCAGTCTTCCTAAATTGAACCAAGACTTACAAACAAATAGCACTTAGTGTGCTGAGAAGAGGAAGTATGATTTCTATAATGGGGCTGACAATTATCAGAGAGAAAAGAGATATGTCCACATTCACTATTAGACTTCTAGGCACATCTGTTCTATTGAAGCACAGATTACTTATTGGATTTTGGTTCACTCACATTGAATTCTGTTCATGATGAGTTTACATTCTATGCAATAGCACTCTATGATTTTATTTTCCGATTTATTGTAACACAGTCTTCAGTAGGCTATTCTACAGTTTGGTTGGGTGACAGATTCTAGGAATCCATGACATGCTATGACATCATAATATATAATCATACAACATATAAACACAATTATGTAAAATCATTGATAAACTAAAAGGTATTCACTTAAATGTTTGCTTGCTGTAATGAATTACTTAGAGAGAGAGAGAGAGAGAGAGAGAGAGAGAGAGAGAGAGAGAGAGAGAGAGAACCTGAGTATGGTGAGTGAGTTAATGCATGTGTGTGTGTGTGTGTGTGTGTGTGTGTGTGTGTGTGTGTGTGTGTGTATACATAAGCATAGAGGCAAGAGGTTTGTTTATATTGCTCGCCACATTACTTTTTGAGACAGGGACTGTTATTGAACCTCAAACTCATAGATTAAGCTATGCTTGGTTGCCAGAGATACCTGGAGATCCTTTTGTATCTGTACCTTTATGGTAGGAGTATAGGATTGTGGCATGGTGTCTTGCTTTTTATATAGGTAATGGGGCTTTGAACTCAAGCCTGTATGCTTGCACAGCAAGTCCTTTATTGACTGGTCTATCTCCCCAGCCCTTGTAATAAATGCTTTTTGATGTAGTTATCTTGGAAAACAGTTGACTATAGCTTTTGGCTGTTAGTTCAGCAACAACGGCTAAAACATATATGATGTAAGATGATTATGATCTATGATGTCAGCACAATCACAGAAAAAGAACGGCAAATTTACAGGTTAACATTTTTTATATCAATTCAAAGAAGATTAAGAGCTTCTTCAGTGTCCCTAATGACACAACATTCAATTGTGTAGGCTTCAGACTTGCAATGTGAGTTCATCCATAGATTACAAACTAATTTCTCAAGAGAAAAGTTGGGTAGACTTTGGGGAGAACCAGAGTCTTGTAACTAAAGCATAATGAAGCTGAGATGTGAATGCATCACTGTGGGAGGATTTGGCCAATGCAGACAGCCCTTCCTTCTGAGTCTGAGAGAACAATTCATCTTTGCTTAAAGCCCAAGATGTAAACTTCCTTCAGCAATTGTCTTGAAGAGCTTTCCATTTTTATAAAGCTGTCCTTAAAGATCCTTTCATAACTGGACCCCTATAATAGAATATATCTTGAGGAACAGTTTAAAATCTGATGTAGAAATCAGCACTTATACTCCCAAAGAACTGTATGTTCTCAAATTCACTTCAATGTAAATCTGGGGAACTAGTATGTCACCCAAGTCTGGGAAGTTAGAGCAGCAGAACAGAACATGGTATATCTTAGATGTCTTATTCATATGAGTGCATTAAGGAAGAGGACTCTGTGTAGGGTGTGTAGCCTGTTGGAAAAGCTACAATAGTTCATGTGGTATGGATGATTGACTTGTAATCAATAGTGGTCAATCATTCATGAACCTGGTACTGTAGAATGTTCATGTCACGAGAGAGGGATAGAGGAAAAGGTGACAGGGCAAGAGATACTAGCCATATGTCAAACTCCATATCTGTTCTCCTTGATGCTTATCTCAAGAAAGCCTCAAAGTATCTTAAGCTAAATTACAGAGTGCCTTAGTGTGGGTAGCTCATGATTTTCATTTTCCTTATGGATGGCAGTCTTTCATAGAATAGTATGGGAAACTGAACAATTAAATGGGCCTTCTAGGGCTGGCAAAGTGGCTCAGTATTTAAGAGCTCTTCCTGCTCTTCCAGAGGACCCATGTTTCATTGCCAGCACCCTCACTGGGTAGCTCACAACTGACTGTGACTTAAATTCTAAGTAATCCAACATTTTTTTCTGGTCTCCATGGATACCTACACATGTGTGTAACTCTCCCACCCCCCGCACAATTTTTTTTAAAAATGAGACTAGGTTGGCAAAGGAGGGAATTGTGGTCTCAAAGAATGATAGGAGATAAAACTTAATTATGTTACAAACATAATACTTATTTATTTTTAATTGTGTGTGTGTTGGAGGAGCACATGAGTTCAATGCATTAGGAAGCCAGAAAAGGATGGTAGGTGATTATGTAGCAGGAGTTACAGGTGGTTGTGAGAATCTCGTGTGAGACCTGGGATGGGAACTGAGTCTCTTAATTGCTGTGCCTTCTCCCAGCTCAACATTACTTTTGAAAAAAATTAATCTTTTCTAACCAATTTTTGGAAAAGCAGCTTTGGTTATGTAAGGATGGAGTGTGGATACTTGGTACTCTTGCCTGGAACAGCAAGTATTATCTGAGTATATTAAGTGTTAGGACTACGGAGGGTCAAGACTTATCTGTTCATCACTGTAACTTTCTAATACTTCCTAAATGAGCCACAAGGGCTTGGAATAACCTGGCAATGTAGGCATAGCCAGAGTTCCCTGCATAACATGATGGATAATTTAAGCTCTATTTCTAATTTCAAGTCAGCAAAGCAGGAACTAAATTGTATAGCTGTATCATTTTCTTCTTTATCCCACTGGAATTTTTTCCACTTTACACTGTCATGGGTTTTTCATTTTGTGGTTACCTGGAGAAATAACTGATATTGATGCTACACAATAACTATATAACGTATATTGTGTGTGGCTGTCGCATATATAGTCAAGCAGTTTGCCCTGCAAAATCTTGAAAATCAAATTTAATTCCAAATGATATTCATGATGTGTTTCCCATGGCTGTGTACTCCTTGAATGTGATGAGTTTGACTCCATGATGATTTCAGGGACCACGTGACAGTCTTCATTCTATATTATGAATATATTCCTTTGTTCTTGGAAAATAAAAGAAAAAATGTGTTTTAGCATAAAGACTTAGACATGTGCTAGGCGTGGTGGCACACACCTTTAATCCCAGCACTTGGGGGGCAGAGGCAGGTGGATCACTGTGAGTTCAAGGCCAACCTGGTCTACAAATCGAGTCCAGGACAACCAACACTACACAGAGAGACCCTGTCTCAAAAACACAACAGCAAAACAAAAAGAAGAAAAAGAAGAAGAAAAAGAAAAAGAAGAAGAAGAAGAAGAAGAAGAAGAAGAAGAAGAAGAAGAAGAAGAAGAAGAAGACAAGACATGTAAGCATGAATAGCTGGGAACAGTTAAGGACCTGTATTTTCTCCTATGAGTACCTGTGACTGAATTGGCTCCCTAAAGGCCAGTTATCTTTGAAGATACTAGGGAATGTAGGCCAGGCTTGGAACAAAATAACCTCTTCTGAGAAATCATTTCTCTTTTCTTTTGATATTTCTCTTATAAAAAAAACAGACTAGCTAGAAAGATAAAATATTTGTAATAAAAAATAAGTTCCATTTTGGTTGATTTCACACTTCCCACATGTTCAAATGCCTCACATGGAAATCTACTGCTCTTAAGATAATTTCAAAAATTAAAGCAATAAACAGGCCAATAGTGTCAAATTCTAAAATATTGCAAAAAAAGACAGAATGAAATTATTCCACTCCATCATAATTTTATCAAACTTGAAAGCCTTTGTTTTAGTGCCTGAATAGATGTCTTGGCAGTTAAACATGTGTACTGCTTTTACAGAAGACATCAATTTTCTTCCCAGCATCCACATTAGGTGGCTTATAACCACCTGTAACTTCAGATCCAGGAGATTTGACATTGTCTTCTGGCCTTCATGGGTACTTTTTCTCATATGCATATTCATTTGTCCATCCATCCATCCATCCATCCATCCATCCATCCATCCATTCATCCATCCATCTATTCATTCTCTCTCTCTCTCAAATTAAAATAGAATGAAATTCCTTTATTTAAAATCAGCCAGCTATAATGAAACATGCATAAAATTTAAGAGTTTATTAATTACTCAAGTATTGTCAACATGCACACAAAAACCTTATACAATTTACATCTAAGGTACAGAGTTTTTGCATCATTAATATAATAATTTGAAAATGTAATTTTTTATTTTTATTTTTTATTACATCCTGGTTGTTATCCCTTTGCTCTTATGTTCCAGTTCCCACCCTCCTTCCATTTTCTGCCTCATTCCTCTCACCTAGACCTCTGATGGGGGAGCTCCTTCCCCACTATTTGATCACAGTATATCAAGTCTCTTCAGGATAGCCTGGATCCCCTTTCTCTGTCTTTCCCCAAAGCCGCCCCACCAAGGGCCATTGATCAAATCGCAGGCCCCAGAGTTTATGTCAGAGGCAGTCCCCTATCTCCCCTCTCCCCATTCACACAGAGCATGAGCTGTCCATCAAGTACATCTGAACAGGAGGTCTAGGTATTCTGCACGCTTTGTCCTGGGTTGGTGCATGGCCCCTGGGTCCAGATCTGCTGGCCTTGGTAATCTCCCTGTGGAGCTCCTGACAACTCTAAAATGAATATTTAGTCAAGAACATTTATCATCATTGTTTTAAGCTGATACACATATCCTTTTGGTTTCCCCATAATTCAATGATTTTTTCCAAGTGTTTTAACTTAGTATATGTTTGCACATACGTGTATATTTCTTTATATATTTATATATAATATAATACTTATATACATTTCATGTGTTACAATGCAATTTTCATTTCCACAAAATTTTTGTGTATGTGTGCATGCACATATATGTGCAGTCATACATACATGTATGTGTGCACATGAAAGTAGGAAATTACCTGGATGTTGTGCATCGGGACCTTCTATTTTTTTGTTTGAGACAGGGTTTCTTATTGACTTGGAATTCATTAAGTTGAATAGGATATCTATCTATTCAGTGAGATTCCAGGAACTCTGTATCAACCTCACACCAACAATATAAGCTTAGGCAACCATGCCTGATTTTTTTTTATGTGGCTGCTGGGTGTCAAGCTGAGGTCTTAAAAGTTGAAAGACAAGCATTGTGTTGACAGAGCCATCTTTCCAGTCATCTCCCAAAAGTTTTGAGAACCTCTGAAGGATGCAGCCCCTGTTCTCTGGGCATCAACCATTGGATTGAGCACTTGCACAAGCTGCTTTCCAGCTTCCTGCACTGGGTTAACTCTGATGACCTCTTCTGAAGCTACTACTGCCAAGGAATCAGTAAACAAATACTTTGGTATTTCTGGGTTCCAGGATTGCTGTGACATGTTGAAAGGTGATCCAGTCTGCTGCCGGGGTGCACCCGTACAAGGAAGGAGGAAAAGTCTTCATTATAAGTATCCCATGTGCTGTGAGCTCAACTCCTTGTTTAGCGGTTCCTGTGGCAGTTTTTCAAAGAAGTTCTTTTCATAATTTTTATTCTTTCAAAAATTCTTTTAATCTCAGGCAGGTGGCTTGGAGGCTATGGAAGGAGAGGATTGAGTCACTGATGTGATATGGTATACATCTGGTTCAGGATCAGAAAATGGTATTCTATGGTCGGAAAGCATGTTAGCACTTTCATTTCATACACAAGCCTGTGTGTGTGTGTGTTCATGTATGTGCTGGCATATGTGTGTATGTGCAAATGTATTATTGCATACATGTATTCTCATATTAAATATATGCATTATAATATATCATATAATTTTATAGGATATAAATTATACCATATCAATATATGTAATATAATATAAATATTAAATATATATTACAACAATGAAAGAAATAGAGTTTATGGATTTAAGAGAGAGCAAGAGGGTTCATGGGTAGGATTGGAGAGAGGAAGAGAAGGGAGAGAAAATGGTGTAATTATATTTTAATTTTAAATTGAATACTGTCTTGAACATCCCTTTTTCTCTCATTGAGGTTTTTACTCTGTAGGTTCCCTTGCTACCTGTAAATTTATTTTAAAAGCTTCTTCCACATCTGCAATTTTTCAGAATAACTAGCTCAAAATAAATAAAGAGGTATATTTTGAGGTGGGATGTCCTGATCTATAATCATATTTGAAGTAATATATCTTGGTACTCAACAATTATTTATGGGTAAGAGCCTAATTAAATAACTATGAAGAATATATTATGCTATATTGCTTCAGAGGATACTCATTCTAACCCATCATAAATTATTTCTGAATCAAAGTGATATGTGGGAAAATATTTTTGTGTGTGAGAGAGATGAATAGACTTTTCCTTGAAAGAATACAAATTATTTAGAGAATGTTAGTATTTTTAAGATAAAAAATAGAATGCATTTAGTTCATTAATTCTTCAGATAGTCTCTAAAGTTATTTTTCATAATATCTTGCTTATTATACAATAAGTCTCATCTACAAAGGCTCCCAAAAATTTCAACAGGAAACAAAAATTATTAAAGGTATTATTAACTCTTATAATGAGTCTGCAGCTTTGTGATTTATATGATTATTAAAATATGGATGGTTTCATTAAAATCAGAAAAGGAGTTTTTTCTTAAACTATCAAGTATCTCTACATTAGTGATTTTGTTCTCATTCATTTTCTTTTCTCAATTATCACAAAGACAATGAAAACTCATGAACATTTTAAGGTCTAATATTGTTTGGCCTATTATCATTTCTGCTTTTGTGCAAGTGCAAGTGAAAAATTAGGTGTCAGGGAGATACAGGCACTTTTAGCAAGGACATCACAAAGGTTTGGCTGGAAGGAGAGCAAAAGAAAGAAAGCAACCCTTAAACTAAACCAAAGTTTAACCACATCGATTTATTTGAAGTATCTTAACTCCTGCATTAGTTACATTTCTATTGCTGAGACAAAACCCCATGACCAGTCAAACTTATAAAAGCAAGCATTTAATGTTTTCAGAGGGCTAGTGTCCATGATGGCAGAGCAAAGTCACGGTGGAGCAGACAGCAGAGAGCTCACATCTTGATCCACAAATAGCAGACAGAGAGGCACATGGGGGATGATATGACACTTTTGAAACCATAAAGCCTATCCCCAGTGACACACTTTCTCCAACAAGGCCACATCTCCTAATTCTTCTCAAACAATTTACCAACTAGGGACCAAGTATTAAAAGATATGCTCCTGTGTGAACCATTTAAATGACCACATTTAGTGCAGGACCTGTCAAACTGTTGAATAAAGGAAAACAGGACTAGGAAGACAGACCAGATAGAGCGACAGTCAGTAGGTAAACCACTTGAAATGCAAGCAGGGAGACCTGAGTTTGATTCCCAACACCCATTATTTTAAAAGGTGGGTGTAATCCCAGTGCTAAGGAGGTTAACACAGGAGGGGCCATGGCCTGGTAGGCCAGCTAGCCTAGTCAAACTGAAATATTGATCCTTTGAGTGGCTGTCTCAAAAAATACCAAGGTGAGGGTCTAATGTGATGATTTAGTAGAGAAGGGTGCTTTAATATTGATTTAAATTTGATCCCCAGGCCTTATATGGTGGAGAAAGAGAACATGTCCCCACAAGTACTCACGTACCTTAACACTAACATTATTACAGCATAAAATGTCTGGAAAAAAAAACACTCCCAACAAACATTAAGATGGAGTGTGCCTGAGGAACTGCAACAGAGGCTGTCTTTCAGCCTCCGTGTAAATGCACACAAGTGCCCATGTGCATGCAAATACATGTGCACACAATACACACACACACACACACACACACACACACACACACAGAGAGAGAGAGAGAGAGAGAGAGAGAGAGAGAGAGAGAGAGAGAGAGAGAGAGAGAGAGTTTCATGCATTGAATCGAGAAAAGAAACTTAGTTAAATTACCTACTAGCAAACATGGTTAGCCAAGAAGTCCTCAAGGACAGTTATGGACTTCTGTGATGTCATTCCCACCATTACATTGATTGGCCAGGAGAGACTCAGCAAATGTCTGTCTGTTTGGATTCTTTATGGGCTTCCTTCCTGCCCTGGGTATAAGGGGGAAAAAAGCCATTATGGAATTGACTCTTAAAGTCTGATGTAAGACAAAGGAGACTGGAGAATTTCTTACCATAGAAAGCAGCAAGTTAGAGTAACATTTCTAAGTTTTTGGTTGCCTTTGGAGGAGACAGGATATAACTTCTATGGCTTACTTTGAGGGGTGAAGAAAGCTGGAAAAGGAAGGGCAAAAGGATACTTTGATTCTGGGTTCTCCCAAGATCTTTTAAAGTACTCAACATCCCAAAGTGCCATAGATTTTGACATGTTGCTTCTGAGCCTCAACACAATCAGGTGGAACCGAAGAAGGCTTTCATGTGATGTGACAATACTTGACCTAAGTTCCCGTGACATATAATCAAATTAAATAGGAAAGATACGACACCCAGGTACAATGAAGCACATGTCATGGCAACCATCCAACACACACTATCAGTGAGATGAAAGCACTTGGACAGCCATAGTGTTTAATCTCCATTGTTTACTGGATGGGATTTAAAACCACCTTAGAAACACACCTATGAATATGTCTATGAGGATGTTTCCAGAAAGATTTAACCAAGAAAGGAAGGGTTACATTATCATGAATGTGGGCAGCACTGTTCATGGGCTGGAGTTTGGGATTGAGTAAAAAGGAAAAAGAAATCTAAACATCAACATTCATAGCTCTCTGCTCCCTGACTGAAACAGTGTGATGGTGACAGACTATACTCCTGAACTGTGAGCCCAATTAAACCAACTGTCTCTTAATTTACACACACACACACACACACACACACACACACACACACACACACATACACACACACACAGAGGGGGAGAGAGAGAGAGAGAGAGAGAGAGAGAGAGAGAGAGAGAGAGAGAGAGAGAGAGAAAGAGAGAAAGAGAGAGGGTGGGGGAGGGAGAGAGAGACAGAGAGAGAGAGAGACAGAGAGAGAGAGAGAGAGAGAGAGAGAGAGAGAGAGAGAGAGAGGGAGGGTGGGGGAGGGAGAGAGAGAGCTCTGTCTAGAGAAGCCACAGTCATTTGAAATTTCACATACTATATCCACCATGCTCTTCCTTTTTATTCAGTTCAGTTGTGTGGTGTGTAGCAGGGAGAGTAGACTGAGTGACGGCATCAATGAAGGTGACCTGCGTGAGCATGTGCTGGAAGTTAGGAAGAACCCGTTGAAAGCTGATGCATTCCGTACAGAAAGGGGGAAGGCCCATCTACTGTCTCATTCTCCTTTCCTATTTTTCCTTTCTCTTGCCTATTAGGTGAAAATGGTACTTAAAGTGGATTCTGCTATTGTGCCAGCATGAAGCTAAAAACCAGATACTAAAGGCAGTCTGGCAGTAGAAGAATCCATAAGACATCTAGGCCGATTTAGGCAGCATAGAACTGTTGGCATCTAACAGCCTGTAAGGAAAAAATAAACCTGGCAGTACTTTAGTTCACATTTCCTTCAAAGTCTTTAATCTTGGAGTCTGGTGAATTCTTGCCTGGGGACCAGTCAACCATGTAATGACTGCTGAGATCCTCTGATGTGCTTAGGGTTGTGGTAATTTCTACTATAGATGTTAACATATGGAGGCTGTATGTAAAAACATGCATCACCCTTTGTGGAAGGGCTTTCATAGAGTGATATACATATTGGTCACCTTGTTAATACTGTCTCTTTTTGTGCATGTATTTTGTGTGTATTTATACATGTGCACAATGTACTACAACCTGGCCTGGTAGTCACAAATTCAGCTAAATTGGTTTAGCCTCTCCAATGCTAGCATTACAGGCATGTGACACTACTAGATTTTTTTTTGTAGGCTTTGTGAATGGAAGTCTGGTCTTCATACTTGCATGGTAAGTACTTGATTGACTATCACTCAAGCCCCTTTCTAGTGACACTAATTTGTTATATATATTTGTGTGTGCATTTGCATGCATGCATGCATCACATGAATGTGGCATTCACAGGACAGTTTTCAGGAGTTGTTTTCCCCTTCTATAGGATCCTAGAGATTTAGTTTAAGTTGATAGGATTGTTGACAAGCTCCTTTGTCCACAAGCCATTTCATCAGTCCAATTTAGTATTCTTCCTAAGAAAACTGTGCATAGGGCAGTATCTGGGCATACTGAGATGCCCTGTCCCACCAGAAACAAGGAATGTCTTCATTTGAAGAGTTATCTATCCTCAGTATAATCCTTGCATGACTTACCACTTTTCGTATTAACAACTTTGTTCCAAGTATGTTCCTTCATGTTTTTTTTTCTGTGTGGGGTAAAAGACTAGAACACTTTCAAGTGCTTGTTTGGTACAGAAATGGGAGGCAGGTGCTGGTGGAGAGATGCAAGCTGGCAAGCCCAGAAAGGCAGTCCAAAAATGGTGGCACCTGGAAGTCCATTTCAAGTTTCCACTCCCCACCAGAAAATCTATTCTTTTGCCTGTGGAGTGTGGGGTTATGCTTGTGAAGGTTGCTATGTGTGTATTAACTTTTGGCAGGGAGTTAGGGAGAGAACCAACATTGTTAGCCAGGCAAATCTGTTTCCATTTCTCCCAAGAACTATCACAATGTCAACTCAATTCCTTCCACGGTGGAAGCAATAGCTGAAGATACCCTTCCTCCATGAGAAGGAGGACTTTCTGCTCCATGTGAACAATTGGAGAAGGCTTTGGGCGCTGGACGTGGCTTGCTTCCGTGTGTTCATAGAGGAGCATTGTTGCTAGCTAAAGGAACCATGCACTGTGAGTCTTCCCCAGCAGAGAAAGCTATGCTTAGCACAAACAGCTGCTCCTTTATACAAGGTTGAAACATTCTTATTTTCTCTACTGGGGATGACCATTTTTAGACAAAATAAGAAACAGCTGTGATCTGAATAATGACTGTGTTCCAAAAGGGAATAAGACCCTAAGATAATGTTTGCTTTCTTTCATTGCTAAGCTATGTTCTATTCTCCACTAAGCTTTTGTTGACTCACTAGTGTAGTGGGTTTGAGCACCGCTCTGCAGAGTCCTCTACGTTTATGGGTTCCTAAATACCACACACTAATGAGCTGTGCAGATTTAAAAACAAAACATCTGAGTTTACTAAAGATGTTAATATACCAACAAACAATATTTTTGTGACTCATGAGGGAATTTTTATTATAACAATGGGTGTCTTCGTTAGGTTTCTGTTACTGTGACAAAACACCATGACGATGGTAACGTATAAGACAAAGAGTTTAGTTGAGATGATAGCTCTAAAAGATTAGTCTATAAT
This sequence comes from Acomys minous, assembly GCF_964271855.1. Lineage (NCBI taxonomy): Eukaryota > Metazoa > Chordata > Mammalia > Rodentia > Muridae > Acomys > Acomys minous. The sequence continues at coordinate 66,996,164 of NC_140483.1, read as the reverse complement.
AGTGGAATAAAGGAATAAATAAAAAGGAAGCCATAACAGTTCATAAGACTGCATATCTTGATCCACAAGCAGGAAACAGAAAGCATATTGGGGATGGTGGGACTTCTTTATTTTTTTAATTTTTATTAATTTATTCTTGTTACATCTCAGTGGTTATCCGATCCCTTGTATCCTCCCATTCTTCCCTCCCTCCCATTTTTCCCTTATTCCCTTCCCCTATGACTGTTCCTGAGGGGGATTACCTCCCCCTCTATATGATCATAGGGTATCAAGTCTCTTCTTGGTAACCTGCTGTCCTTCCTCTGAGTGCCAACAGGTCTCCCCCTCCAGGAAAAATGGTCAAACGTGAGGCACCAGAGTACATGAGAAAGTCATCTCCCACTCTCCACTCAACTGTGGAGAATGTTCTGACCATTGGCTAGATCTGGGTAGGGGTTTAAAGTTTACCACCTGTATTGTCCTTGGTTGATGCCTTAGTTTGAGCGGGACCCCTGGATCCAAATCTGCCTATCATAATGTTCTACTTGTAGGCTTCTAGGACCCTCTGGATCCTTATACTTTGCTATTCTCCCATGCTTCTCTCATCTAGAGTCCCAATAGGATGTCCTCCCTTCTGTCCCAGTTTCCTGGTAAGTGAAGGCTTTCATGGGACATGCCCCTTGGGCTAATATGCAGATATAAGTGAGTATATACCATTTGACTCTTTCTGCTTCTGGGTTAACTCACTCATTATGATCATTTCTAGCTCAATCCATTTATCCACAACTTTCTGGAATTCCTTGTTTTTAATAGCTAAATAGTATTCCATAGTGTATTTGTACCACAGTTTCTTTATCCATTCTTCTATTGAGGGACACTTAGGCTGTTTCCATGTCCTGGCTATTATGAATAAGGCTGCTATAAACATGGTTGAACAAATTTTCTTGTTGTGTGCTGGAGCATCTTCTGGGTATATTCCAAGGAGTGGAATAGCTGGGTCTTGAGGAAGCCCTATTCCCAGATTTCTGATATAGCACCAGATGGATTTCCAAAGTGGTTGTACTAGTTTGCATTCCCATCAGCTATGAAGGAGTGTTCCTCTCTCCCCACATCCTTGCCAGCATGTGGTGTCGCTTGAATTTTTGATTTTAGCCATACTGATGGGTGTAAGATGGAATCTCAGAGTTGTTTTGATTTGCATTTCCCTGATGAATAAGGAGGTTGAGCATTTCTTTAAGTGTTTCTCAGCCATTTGGTATTCCTCTGTTGAGAATTCTCTGTTTAGTTCCAAGCCCCATTTCTCAATTGGGTTATTTGGTTTCTTGGTGTTTAATTTCTTGAGTTCTTTATATATTTTGGATATTATTAGACCTTTGTCAGATGTAGGGTTGGTGAAGATCTTTTCCCAGTCCGTTGCCTGTCACTTTGTTCTCTTGACAGTGTCTCCTGCCTTACAGTAGCTTCTCAGCCTCATGAGGTCCCATTTATTAATTGTTGACATTAATGCCTGGGCTGTTGGTGTTCTGTTCAGGAAGTTTTCTCCTGTGCCAATGTGTTCCAGGCTCTTCCCCACTTTTTCTTCTATCTGACTTAGTGTCTCTGGTTTTAAGTTGAGGTCTTTAATCCACTTGGATTTGAGTTTTGTGCAAAGTGACAAATATGGGTCCAGTTGCATTTTTTTTCACTCATAAACATCCGGTTAGACCAGCACCATTTGTTGAAGATGCTATTCTTTTTCCATTGAATGGATTTGGTTTCTTTGTCAAAAATCAAGTGACGATATGTGTGTGGATTCATATCTGGGTTTTTGATTCGATTCCACTGATCAACCAGCCTGTTGCTGTGCCAGTACCATGCTGTTTTAATTACTATTGCTTTATAGTACAGTTTGAGATCAGGTATGGAGATTCCTCCGGAGTACCTTTTATTGTACAGGATTGTTTTATCTATTCTGGGTTTTTTTTTCTTACCCCATATGAAGTTCAGAATTGAACTCTCAATGTCTTAAAAAATAGTGGAGGTATTTTGATAGGGATTGCATTGAATCTGTAGATTGCTTGTGGTAGGATGGCCATTTTTACAATGTTAATTCTCCCGATCCATGAGCAAGAAAGATCATTCCATCTTCTCATGTCATCTTCAATCTCTTTCTTCAGAACTTTGAAATTTTTTTCAAACAAGTCCTTCACTTGCTTAGTTAGAGTAACTCCTAAATATTTTATATTGCTTGTGGCTCATGTGAAGGGTGTGGCTTTCCTAATTTCTTCCTCTGCAAGCTTGTCATTTGTGTATAGGAAGGCTACAGACTTTTTTGAGTTAATTTTCTATCCAGCCAATTTGTTGAAGGTTTTTATCAGCTGTAGGAGTTCTCTGGTGGAATTTTGAGGATCACTTATGTAGACTATCATATCATCTGCAAATAGGGATAATTTCACTTCCTCCTTTCCCATTTGGATACCCTTGATCTCGTTTTGTTGTCCTATTGCTCTGGCTAGAACTTCGAGTACTATATTGACGAGATATGGAGAGAGTGGGCAGCCTTGCCTTGTTCCTGATTTTATAGGAATTTCCTTCAGTATCTCACCATTTACTTTGATTTTGGCTATTAGTTTCCTATATATAGCCTTTATTATGTTGAGGAAAGTGCCTTGTATTCCTGATCTCTCTAAAACGTTAAACATGAATGAGTGTTGGATTTTATCAAATGCTTTCTCTGAGTCTAAAGAGATGATCATGTGGTTTTTTATTTTCAGTTTGTTTATGTGGTGGATTACATTGATGGATTTCCATATATTAAACCATCCCTGCATGCCTGGAATGAAGCCTACTTGGTCATGATGAATGATGTCTTTGATGTGCTCTTGTATTCGTTTTGCAAGTATTTTATTTAGTATTTTTGCATCGATGTTCATCAGAGAAATTGGTCTGAAATTCTCTTTCTTTGTTGAGTCTTTGTGAGGTTTAGGTATCAATGAGACTATGGCCTCATAAAATGAATTTGGTAATGTTCCATCCCTTTCTATCTTTTGGAGTAGCTTGAAGAGTGTCGGTATTAGCTCGCCCTTGAAGGTCTGGTAGAATTCTGCACTGAAACCATCTGGCCCTGGGCTTTTTTTGGTTGGGAGACTATCAATGATTACTTCAATTTCTGTAGGGGAAATGGGACTATTTAGCTTGTTTATCTGTTTTTCACTCAACTTTGGCAAGTGAAATTGATCAAGAAAATCATCCATTTCCCTTAGATTTTCAAATTTTGTGGCATATATGCCTTCAAAGTAGGATCTTATGATTCTTTGTATTTCTTCAGTGTCTGTTGTTATGTCTCCCTTTTCATTTCTGATTTTGTTGATTTCAATACTGTCTCTCTGCCTTTTAGTTAGTTTGGCTAATGGTCTGTCTATCTTGTTGACTTTCTCAAAGAACCAGCTCTTGGTTTTGTTGATTCTTTGGACTGTTTTCTTAGTTTCTAATTTGTTAATTTCACCCCTGAGTTTGATTATTTCCAGACGTCTACTCCTTTTGGGTGTTTCTGCTTCTTTTTTTTCTAGGGCTTCCAGTTGTGTTGTTAAGGTGTTTATGTGCGATGCTTCCAATTTCTTTTTAAAGGCACTTAGTGCTATGAATTTTCCTCTTAGCACTGCTTTCAATGTATCCCACAAATTTGGGTATATTGTTCCTTCATTTTCATTGAATTTCAGAAACTGATTGATTTCTTTCTTTATTTCTTCCCTGACCCAGGTGACATGTAGCAGAGAGTTGTTTAATTTCCACATACGTGTAGGCTTTTTATTTCTGTTTTCATTGATTTGCAGCCTAAGAGCATGGTGATCTGATAGGATACAAGGTATTATGTCAATCGTCTTGTATTTATTGAGGCTTGCTTTTTGACCTACGATGTGATCAATTTTGGAGAAGGTTCCATGGGTTACAGAGAAGAAGGTATATTTTTTCTTGTTTGGGTGAATGGTTCTATATATATCTGTTAGATCCAATTGACCCATGGCATTGGTTAATGATGTTATGTCTCGGCTTAGTTTCTGTTCCAGTGACTTATCCTTCAGTGAGAGTGGGGTGTTGAAGTCTCCCACTATTATTGTGTGGGGATCGATTTGTGGTTTAATCCTTGTTGGCAGATCTTTTACAAATGTGGGTGTCCTTGTATTGCTAGCATAGATGTTCAGAATTGTGATGTCATCTTGGTTGACTTTACCTTTGATGAGTATGAAGTGTCCTTCCTCATCCCTTTTGATTAATTTTGGTTGAACGTCTATTTTGTTCAATATAAAAATGGCTAAGCCTGCTTGCTTCTTGTGACCATTTGCTTGGAATATTTTTTCCAACCTTTTACTCTGAGGTTGTGCCTATTGTTATGGGTGAGATGTGTTTCTTGAATGTAGAAGAATGTTGGATCTTGTTTATGCACCCATTCAGTTAGTCTGTGTCTTTTTATTGGAGAATTGAGACCATTGATGTTGAGAGATATTAATGACCAGTGACTCTTAAGAGTCTTAATTTTGATGTTGGTTCTAGTCGAGCATTTGTGTAGTTGTGTTTTTGCCATGGTATAGTTATCTATTTCCTGAGTAGTTTTGGTTGAAGCTTGACCCTGTGGGATGGAGTTTTCCTTCTAGAACCTTCTATAAAGCTGGATTTGTAGATAGGTACTGTTTGAATTTGTTTTTGTCATGGAATATTTTGTTTTCTTCATCAATGGTTATTGATAGTTTTGCTGGATAAAGTAGACTGGCCTGCCATCTGTGATCTTAGGGGTTACAGGATCTCTGTCCAGCCCCTTCTGGCTTTTATGGTCTCTGCTGAGAAGTCAGGTGTAATTCTGATAGGTTTGCCATTAAATGTTATTTGGCCCTTTCCCTTGCAGCTTTTAATATTTTTTCTTTGTTCTGTATGTTTTGTGTTTTGATTATTATGTGACGGGCAGTTTTTCTTTTCTGGTCAATTCTATTTGGTGTTCTGTAGGCCTCTTATATGTTTATAGGCATCTCTTTCTTTATGATTTTGTTGAGAATAGTTTCTGGGCATTGAAGTCTGATATCTTCTCTTTCTTCAATGCCTATTATCCTCAGATTTCTTCTTTTCATGGTGTCCTTAATTTCTTGGATGTTTTGTGTCAGGAGTTTTCCAGATTTAGCATTTTCTTTAATGGTTGCTTCAAGATCTCTGATTGTATCTTCTAGACCTGAGATTTGTTCTTCCATCTCTTGGATTCTTTTAGAAGAGCTCAACTCTGTGTAGCTAGCCTTCTTCTCTGAGGTCTCATGTTCTTGTTTGTCTTCTGTCTGTGTGTTTGTCCTTGAATCCATTTTTATCTTCAGATCTTGAACTGATTTTTTTATTTCTTTCATCTGATTTTTTGTATATTCCTGAGTTTCTTCCATTGTCGCTTTATAGGCCTTCAGAGCTTGCACCGTCTTATTTCTTTCTTTCATCTGGTTGTTTGCATTTAACTGAATTTTTTTCCAGCTCCAGTCTATATGCTTCTTTTATGTCTCTCACCTGTTTTGCTGCATCTTCTTGCATTTGATTACGAATTTTATTTGTTTCCTCCATTATCATCCTCATTACCAAGGATTTGCGGTCATTTTCTTGTGTTTCCATTTCATTTGAGTTCTCTGGGTTGTTTTCTTTGGGATAGCTGAAAACTGGAGTCTCCATGTTGTTTCACTTTTTTTTTTTTTTTTGCATATGCTTTTATGCTGTCCTTTAGACATTTTGCCATCTCTGTTTTTGTTGGGTAGCTTCCAGAGTTGGATGGAGGGAATCTGATGATAGATTCACTTGTTTTATCATGATTTCTGTAGGCTGGAAGCTCTGATGCTTCACTGGTGTGGATGGCAGGAGGTTATCCCTGTCGTTTTGGGCTCTCACAGCCAGTGATCCTCAGCTCCCCTGTGCTGTGGGTCCTGCAATTTTTCTGGGTCTCTGAATGAGCATTGGGTCAGGCCAAGGTATCCGCAACCTTCCGGGTCCCCTTCCAAGTCCGGCCAGGGATACTGGCCCTTAACCACATGTTGAGCTCAGGTAGATTCTCAGGGCCTGAACTGTCTGCCACAGCAGGAGAACTGCAACTGTGCTGAGCTCACTCCTCCAGTGGAACTGAGCACTCTGCCCAGCCTGGGTCACAGCAGGAGAACTGCGGCTGCCCTGAGCTAGCACCTAGGGTAGAACTGAACAGTTTGCCCAGCCTATGTCACAGCAGGGGAGCTGCCGCTGAGCTGAGCTGGTGCCTACCTAGGGTGGAACTGAGCACTAGGCCCAGCCTGTGTCACAGCAGGGGAGTTGTGGCTGTGCTGAGGTAGTGCCTCAGGCAGAATTGCTTGCTGAGCTGAGCCAGTGTCTCCACTGCACTCCCCACTGAGCTGAGCCTGGGACGCTGGAGCTGAACTGTCCGCCGAGTCCAGTTTGGGTCTCAAGGCACCACACAACCCAAATCCTGTCCAGAGTCCCCTCTACCGCAGCAACTCCTACTGGTCACCACACAAATCGCCTCAACTGGAAGGCTCTGAGCTGCAAACCTCAGCCGCTGCTGCTGGTGCCACTGGTGCCGCTGCACTGCTGCTGCCTCTGCCTCTGCTGCTCTGATCTGAGAAAATCTGTGCTTCTCCCGTGTGCAGGAGCATGCAGGTCCTCCACACCCTGGTCCCTCTGAATCATGGAGCATTCTTGCTGCCGTGGTGTGGGGACCTTGGTGTTCCTGGCTCAGAAATTTGTGCAATTCTCTGAATTGTTCACTGGAGCTTCCAAACATGGTCCACACTGCTCGCCGCCATCTTGGATCCCCTGGTGGGACTTTTTTAAAACCTCAAAAACTGCCCCCAAACTTCCTCCAACAAGGTCACACCTACTAATTCTTCCTAAACAATTTCACTGAAGACCAAATATTCAAACATATAAATCTAAGTTTAATTTTCATTCAAACTACCCCAGTGAGAAATATGGAAAATATTTAATTTAGTTATTTTTTTTACTTATTTATTTATTTGCATGTTGATGTTTCTGTATGTGTAGTGTATGACCATGTGTGTGAGTCCGTGTCACTGTGCACACACACAAAGGTTGTATGAGGGTGCCAGGTGTCCTCATAAAACTTCTCACCTACTCCTTAAGGCAGGTATTTCTTGAACTGGAGCTTTGGTTTCTTGGCTAGGTTAGTGGCCATAAAGTCAAAATAATCCTTTTGTTTCTTCCAAATCTAAGTAGAGGTTATGGCATGTGTGGAACACCAACCTTGTTAAGTGTGTGCTGGGAACAAAGCTACAGTCTTCCTGATTGTGCAGCAAGCTCTTTTAACCACTGAGACATTTCTCCAGCCCCTGAAATGGGTGTGATTTTTGAGAGAAGTTCTGAAGAATTGGTATAGAGTTAGGTGCTGTTAATTCTTTTAAGGAAATGATTTTTGGTTTTGTTTTTATAACCCCTTAATGCTACATATAAAAAAAGTTAAGTAGAGACATTTTTTTTCAGAAAATATTCTTTTATTTCAGGTTATTTCATTTTGTAGTTCCTGTGCACCACAGTGAAATTACTTCCATATTGCTTAATTTTTGCATAATTTCCATATACATGGGCTTCCAAGTTCATGAAAGGAACATATATTAACCCTCACACACTGATAGGGGGAGACGTAGGTACTCCACTTTTGATAGTAGGCAGGTCATCCATATAAAAACTACAAAGAGAAATGCTGGAGTTAACCAACAGATAAACCAAATGGGCATATTTCATCCAGACATAAGAGAAAGCTTCTTAATACTTCATGAAACTTCCATAAAATTGACCACATCCATGGACACAAAGTCTCAATAGGTACAAAAATGAAATAACACCACTCATTCTATCTGACAGCCATGGATTAAAGCTGGGTATCAACAACAGCAGAAACAACAGAAATCTTACACACTGAACAACTTTCTGCTGAATGAAGAATGGGTAAAAAGAACATTATGACAGGCAGATCTGGGCCCAGTGGTCCTGCTCAAACTATGGCACTGGCCAAGGACAATACATGCAGTAAACTTCAAACCCTTACCCAGATCTAGCCAATGGACAGGACATTCTTCACAGTTGAGTGGGGAGTGGGGTCTGACTTTCACATGAACTCTGGTGCCCCATATTTGACCATGTCTCTTGGATGGGGAGGCCTGGTGACACTCAGAGAAAGGACAGCAGGTTACCAAGAAGAGACTTGATACCCTATGAGCATATGCAGGGGGAGGAGGTCCCCCTCAGCCACAGTCATAGGAGAGAGGAGTAAGGGAAAAATGGGAGGTAGGGAGGAATGGGAGGATACAGGGATGGGGTAACAATTGAGATGTAATATGAATAAATTAATAAAATATATTGTAAAAATGGGTAAAAACAGAAAATAGGGGCTGGAGAGATGGCTCAGAAGTTAAGAGCATTATCTGTTCTTCTGAAGGTCCCAAATTCAATTCCTAGCACCCACATGTTGGCTTACAACCACCTGTAATGAGATCTGGTACCTTCTTGTGGTGGGCAGGCACATGTGTGGACAGAATATTGGATAAATAATCAATAAATCTTTAAAAAAAAAGAAAATAAGAAAAAATTACAAACTTTTAGAATTGAATGAAAATTAATACACAACATACCCAAATCTATGAGATATAAAGAAGGCAGTCTGAGAGGAGAATTTATAACATTGATTACAGTAAAAAATGGAGAGATCTCATATTAGTAATTTAATGACACAACTTCAAGTTTTAGGACAAAATGAAGACATCATACCCAAAGACATTGGTAGCATTAAATAATAAAAGTCAGGGCTGAGTTAAGAAAATAGAAACAAACAAAAACCAATATATTTATTCCTTTAAAATGTATTATTAATTATTCAGATTATATCCTGAATGTTACCCACTTGCTTGTATCTTCCCATTCCTGCCTCTCTCTACTCCCTCTTCTGCCCTATTATTATGCCCTAGACCTCTGAAAAAAAGGAGACTTTATCCCCCACCATATGGCCATAGGATACCAGGTCTTATCCTGATATCTTGCTTCCCCTTATCCTGTGTGTTGTTGGGCCTCCCCACCAAGGGGAAGTGATCAAATCATGGGCACCAGAGTTCTTGTCAGAGGCAGTCCCTGCTCACCCCACAAATATGGAGAATGAGCTGTCCATTGGCTAGATCTGAACAGGAGATACATGTTTATGGCATGTATTGTCCTTGGTTCATGCAATAGTTTGTACAGAACCCTTGGGTCCAGATCCCTCATCCTTGACAGCCTCCTTGTGGGTATCCTGAACACTCTGAGTCCTTCCATCTCTTCATTCATCCATACCACTCTCAGCACTCCACCAGGAGTCACCAATGAGTCTCAGCATCAGTCTGGATCCCTGGTGGGTGGAGTCTCTCAGAGGACATTTATCTTGGACTAACATCCTCTGATAAATGAGTATATATCATGTGTGTCTTTCTGGGTCTGGTTTACCTTACTCAGAATCAGGATGCTCTTTTCTGTTTCATCCATTTGCCTGCAAATTTCAAGATTTCCTTGTTTTTAATAGCTGAGTAGTGTTCCATTGTGTAAATGTACCACCAATATTTTATCCATTCTTCAGTTCAGGGACAGCTAGGTTGTTTCCATATTCTGACTATTACAAATAAGGCTGCTATGAACATACTCAAGCAAATGTCCTTGTTGTATAGGGGAACATTTATTGGATATATGCCCAGGAGTGATATAGGTCTTGAGGTAATACTATTCTAAATTTTCTGAGAGAGCCAGATTGATTTCCAAAATGGTTGTAAAAGTTTGCACTCCCACCAGAAATGGAGGAGTCTTCCCCTTTTTTGACATCTTTTTTAGCATGTGCTGTCACTTGAGTTTTTGATCTTAGCCATTCTGATGGGTATAAGATGGAATCTCAGAGTGAACATCGAGGATTTCTTTAAGTGTTTCTCAACTATTAAATATTTATCTGTTGAGAATTCTCTGTTTAGCTCTGTACTCCATTTTTAAGTGGGTTGCATGGCTTTGCGGTATTTAATATTTTGAGTCCTTTATATATTTTGGAATCAGCCCTTTCTATGTGAACCAGAGATGACGCAGCCTGCCTGAACTATACATAGGTGATCTAATAATGGACCTCCTCCACTCAATGGCCAAATACACAATGTTCCCTCATCATTATATCCCAGCCCCGAACTCCAGCTGATACCCCTGGTGCCTCAAGTCCTGCCCTCAGTTTGGACAATGACTCCCTACTGGATCAGAACTTACACCTGCTGACAGAAATCCAGGCAATGAAGACCAGAAGAACAAAGAGGAAGTAGAAACCAAAGAACCAAGCACCCACCCAGTAGACACTAAGCCAAAAATCAGCCCCTAAACCAATGGCCATTCCAAACCCAGATGCCTAACTGCCAGTATAGGAACTCAGCTAATCATAGCCACAGTAATAGAAGAGCACCAGAGCATCTTGTGACAGCAAGACCTGAGTATTCCAACATAGCTGAAGCACAAAAATAAAGTCCTTAAAACCAACTTGAGGAAGATGATAGAGGTCTTTAAGAGGAAGTGAAACAACCCTTTAAATAGATTGAAGAAAAGACAGACAAAAAATTGACTATATTAATTAACACATTAAAAATGCTAAGAAAGCCAGGGTGAGGTTCAAACAGGTGAAGGAAAATGTTCAAGATCTAAAAATGAAAATAGAAGCAGTTTCAAAAATTCAAAAACTGAGGGAATTCTGGAAATGAAAAATCCAGGTAAGTGAACAGGAACTATAGACACAATCCTCACCAACAGAATACAAGAAATGGAAAGAAAATCTCAGGTATTGATGATACAGTAGAAGAAATAGAATGATCAGTCAAGGAGAATGTTAATTCTAAAAAATTCCTAACATAAAACATCAATGGGATCTGGAACACTATGACAAGTCCAAAACTAAGAGTAATAGGACTAGAAGGAGAAGAATCCCATTCCCCAATCATAGAATAAAAATTTCCTAACCTAAAGAAGAAAATGCCTGTAAAGGTTCAAAAAGCTTACAGAACACTACATAGATTGGATCAGAAAAGAAAGTCCATCTAATAATCAAAACATCAAACATACAGAAAAAAGAGAGAATATGAAAAGCTGCAAGGAAAGAAGGCCAAGTAACATATGAAAGTAGACCTATTAGAATTACAGCTGAATTCTTGGGGTAGATGCTAAAAGCTAAAAGGGCCTGGGAAAATGTCTTGGAGACCCTGAAAGAGCAAGGATGCCATGCTAGACTACTATACTCATCAAAATTTTTAATCACCATAGATGAGGAAATATAATATCTCATGACAAAGTCAAATTTAAATACTATCCACAAATCCAGATATAGTTAAGATACTAGAAGGAAAACTCCAACCCAATGAGGTTAACTACACTCCCAGAACACAGGCAGTAAATAATCTCATATGAGATTTACAATAAAAAGAAGTAAAACATGACACACACACACACACACACACACACACACACACACACACACACCACACAAACATACACAAATACACACACACATGCGCACTACCGCTGCCACCACCATCAACAATAATATAATAGAAATTAACAATTGTTATCATCAATATCTGTCAACATCAATTGACTCAGTTCACCAATTTAAAGCAACATAGCTAAGAGAGTCAACACAAAAACAGGATTCATCCTTCTATTGTATACAAGTAATATACTTCAAAAATCAAAGTTAGGTATACCTCAGATTAAAGGATTAGAAAAATGACTTTCCAAGCAAATGGACTCAAGAATCAAGCTGCTTTAACAATTCTAATATCTAACAAAATTTACTTCAAATAAAAAATAATCAAAAGACATGGCAAAGCAAAATTATCAAAGGAAAAATCCAGTAAGATGAAGTCTCAATTCCAAGCATCTTTGCTCCAAACACAAGAGTACCCACATTGTAAAAGAAATATTATTAAAGTATAAATCACACATTGAATCTCACATATTAATAGTCAGAGACTTCAGTACACTCCTCTCATCAATGGACAGGTCATCTAGACACAAACTAAACACAAAGGAACATAACCATCTTCTCAGCATCACAGGTAACATTCTCCAAAATTGACCTGAAAGCTCTAGAACAAAAAAAGTAAACACAACCAAGAGAACTGGAAGACAGGAAATAATCAAACTCAGGGCTGAAATAAATAAATTTGGAACAAAGAGAACAATACAAGAAATCAATGGGACAAAGATCTGGTTCTTTGAGAAAATTAGCAAAATATATAAACCCTTATCCAACCTAAATAAAAGACACAGACAGAATATCCAAATTAACATAATCAGAAATGAAAAGGAAATAACAACAGACACTGGGTAAAACCAAAGAATCATTAACTCATATTTCAAAAACTTGTACTCTACATTGTTTAAAAATCTTAAAGACATGGACAAATTTCTCAATAGAAACTATTTACCAATGTTAAATCAAGATCAGATAAATAAGTTAAATGGACCTATAAACCCTAAGGAAGTAGAAGCAGTCAATAATAATCTCCCTACAAAATAAAGTCCATGGTAAGGTTTTAGCTCAGAATTTCCCCAGACTTTGAAAGAACTAATGCCAACACTCCTCAAATTATTCCACAAAAGAAAAACAAAAGGAATATTGCCAAGTTCATTTTATGAGGCTACAATCACTCTGATTATCAAACCACACAAAAATTCAACAAAGAGACTTGCAAATCAATTTCCCTCATGAACACTGACACAAAAATACTTAAAAAATTAACAAATTGAATAAAAAAGCATATCAAAAAGAGCCTCTAACATGTGCCTGTAGGCTTCATTCCAGAGATGTAGGGATTGTTCAACATACGAAAATCTGTCAATGTAATCCACCACATAAGGAAACTGAAAGTATGGTGCCCCATATATGACCACCTCCCCTTGATGGGGAGGCCTGGTGGCATTCAAAGAAAGAATATGCAGGCTACCAAGATGAGACTTGATAGCCTATGACCATATAGTGGGATAGGAGGGCTGACTTGGTCATAGACCTAGCAGAGGGAAATAGAGTGAAAGCAGGAGTGAAGGAGGAACTGGAGGATACAAGTGATGGGATAACAATTGAGTTGTAATCTGAATAAATTAATTAAATAATAAAATATATATAAAAACAAAAGAAAAAAGAAAGGAAAGAAGAAAGACAGAAAGAAAAGAAATCAGAGGACAACTTGCAGGCAGCCAATTGCTTCTCCTTTTCCACCATGTATATTCTGAGTATTGAACTAAGGTCATCAGGATTGGTGGCAAGTGCCCTTCCTCTTGCCTGCTAAGACTAGTTCCCACATAAGAATCCAATTCTTTAAAGCCCTTAGTTTTGCCAAGTCTAAAAATAAAAACCCCAAATCTACCAATAAACATTGATATGCAAAGCAAATACAACAACAACAACAACAACAACAACAACAACAACAACAAAGAAACTGAAAGCAAAAAACACATGATAATCTTGGAGACATCAGAGATAAGATACAAGGCACATATCTAAACATAATAAAGTTATATACAACAAGCCAATAGCCAACATCAAATTCAATGGAGAGAAACTCAAAGCAGTTTCACTAAAATCAGGAACAAGACAAGGCTGTCCACTCTGTATATCTATTCAATTTAGTACACAAAGGTTGAGCTAGAGCAATAAGACAATTGAAGATCAAGGGGACCCAAATTAGAAAAGGAGAAGTAAAAAAAAAAAACCCATTATTTGCAGAAGATATTATAGTATACATAAGTGATCGAAAAAAATTCTACCAGGGAATACCTACAACTGATAAACATTGGATATAAGATTAAAATTTTTTTCAGTAGCTGTAGGCTTATATTTTCTACACTTACTTTATTTAAACCTCACTTCTAATCCACCTACTACAGGAAGGGGAGAAAGAATGCTAATAGGAAAAAGATGTATGGACCTCTTTAGCTATAGTTCCTTAGGCGAATACTACTCTCTTCCAGATACCAGAAGTCCAGTTCAATAGCCAGCACCAAACAGGACCAGTGAAGCATTGCGTGGCAGGGTAGCAATGCAAAAGCCTTCTCTCACTGTCCATGGGGTCCTATTTATACCCTTTCCAAACATCACAAGCCCTCTTCCATTTCTGCCTCCCCCCAAAAAACATCACTTGCCTTCTCACAAGACCTCTTTCAGAAAAATATCACATGATGTAATTTGAGTTTTCACAGAATCCTGAAACTTCTACTTCAAGTAGCCCTTCTATAAACAAATGATAAATGGGCTGAGAAAGAAATTAGAGAAATACCACATTTCATAATAGCCACAAATAATATGAAATACCTTGGGTGTAACTCTAACCAAGTAAGCAAAGACTTATATGCTTATATGATAAAAAGTCAAATCTTTGAAAAAAGGAATTGAAGAAGATGTCAGAAGAAAGGAAAGTCTTCCATGCTCATGATTAAGTAGGTTCAATATAGTAAAATGACTATGCTACCAGAAACAATCTATAGATTCAACAAAATCCCCATTAAAACCCCAACACAATTTTTAATAAAGATTGAAAGGAGAATTTTCATCTTCATATGCAAAAAACCCAAAGCAAACAAGCAAACAAACAAAAATCCACCCAGATTAGCTAAAACAATCCCGAACAATAAAAGAACTTCCAAAGTATAATATCCATGACTTCTAGCTGTGCTACAAAGATATAGTAATAAAAATCACATGATATTGGCATAGAAACAGACACATTGATCAATGGAATTGAATCAAAGACCCAGTCATAAATCCATGCACAGACGCCTGTTTTGTTTTGTTTTTTATTTTTTGTTTAATAAAGAATCCAATAATACACACTGGAAAAAAAAGAAAGTATTCTCAACAAATGGTGCTGGTCTTACTGGATATTAGTATGAAGAAGAATGCAAATAGATACATAGCTCTAACCCTGCACAAAACTCAAATCAAATGGCTCAAAGACCTCATCATAAAACTAAATACACTGAATCTGATAGAAGAGAGAGTGCGGAATCATCTTCAACACATTGTCACAGGAAACAACCTCTAAACAGAACAATATTAAGATCAACAATTAATAAACAGGATCTCATGGAACTGAAAAGCTCTGGAAGGCAAAGGGCACTGACAACAGGATGAAATATCAGTCCACAGAATGGAAAAAGGTTTTCCCCAACTCTATCTCTGTCTCTTTATATATCTAAGATATATAGAGAACTCAAGGAACTAGACATTGACAAGCCAAATAATCCAATTAATGCAGGGGGTACAGATTTAAACAGAATTTTCAACAGAAGAATCTCAAGTGGCTGAGAACCACTTCACGAACTGCTCAATGTCATTAGTCATCAGGGAAATGCAAATCAAAATAGTATTAGATTACATCTTGTACCTGTCTGAATGGCTAAGATCAAAAAACCAAGTGACAGCTCATGCTGGCAAGATTGTAGTAAAAGCAAAACACCTCTCCATTGCTGGTGAGTATGCAAACTTGTACAGCCACTTTGGAAATCAATATGGTGGTGTCTCATATTTTGCAATCAATACCTCAGGATGTTCTATCATACCATAAGGATGCTTGCTCAGCTACATTCATAGCATTCTTACTTATAGTAGCCAGAAACTGGAAACAACCTAGACCTCTCTCAACCAAAGAATGTATAAAGAAAAAGGTAGCATGTTTATGCAATGGTATATTACTCAGCTGTTGAAAACAATGGCATCATGAAATGCACAGGCAAATGGATAGAACTAGAAAAATTCATTCTGAATGATGTAACCCAGACCCAGAAAGACAATCATGGTATGTATTCGCTTATAGCTGGATACTGGCTGCAAAGTAAAACAACAACAACAACAACAATTTTATAGTCCATAGATGCAGAGAGGCTAAGTAATAAGGAGGGCTTAAGGGCACATGCAAGGACCTCCATGGATAGAGAAAATAGAATTGATTTTGTGGGCGGCCTGGGGGCCAGTGGAGATGGAAACAGGAGGGATCAGGTTGAGGGGAGAGGGAGAAAATACTGAGAGAAACACCTAAAATTGGGGGCCATTTCAGGGGTGCGTAGAAACCTAGGGCAATGGAAACTACCTGGAATCTAAGATAGTAAACCCTAGTAAAGACTCTTAGCAATGGAGGACATGTGAACTTTTGTTACCAAGCAAGGCCTCAAGTTCAGGGACTGGGACACTAACCCAGCCACAAAGCCTTTGACTTACTGTTTGTCTTGCCTGTGAGTGTTCTGCAACTGGAGCCCAGCATAATTGTCATCAGAGAGACAAGAGAGGCTTCATCCAACAACTGATGGGAGCAGATGCAGAGTTCCACAGCCACAAATTAGGCTGAGCTCTGATAGTCCATTGGAGGAGGCAGAGGAAGGATTGGAGGGACCAGAGAGTCAGAGACACCATAAGACCACAGCTCACAGAATCAACTAGCCAGGACTCATGGGGACTGGAAGAGATCAGGGACCTTGGAGGGGTCTGATCTAGTTCCTCTGCAAGCCCCCATGAGTTCTGGTCCGTTGATTCTGTGGGGCTGTTGCCCTGTGGTGCCCCTAACCTCGCTTGTTCCTTCATTCCTTCCTCCTCCTCTGCAAGACTCTTGGAGCTCTGCCTAATGCTCTTGTGGGATTCCCACCAGTGGAAGCAGTGACTGCTGTGACCATTTTCCCTATATGTAGGACCTTTTTCTTTTTACTTGGTTGCCTGGTTTAGCCTTGGTGTGATGGCATGTGCCTGGTCTTATTGTAGCTTGTTATACCATGTTTGGCTGATGTCCCTGGAAGGCCTGCTCTTGTCTAAGGGAGGTGGAAGAGGGTGTGGATGTGGGCAGAGAGAAGTTGAGCAGGAGACACTGGGGAAGGGAGGGATGGAAAAATAGTCAGGAAGTAATATATGAGAGAAAAAAATAGAAATTAAAAAAAGAAGACTGGCCAAGCTTTGTGATCCATGCCTATAATCCCAGACATTTTAGTTCCAGGATAGCAAGTTAAGCATCTCTCAAAATCAAAGGCATATATCAAAAAGGATTTGGGGAGAACTTCTCATTAGTAGATCACTTACCTTGTATACTTGAGGTCCTGGATTCAATCCCCACTAATGGGAGAAGAGGCTGGTTATAAATTGATATGGAAAGCTAAGGTTGGATATAGAGAAATTCTCTGTGCCACTTGGGCTACTTTCATATATGCTTGACATTTTCTATATTGAATTTATTTTGCTTTGGTTTTCAGAAGCATAAATAATTGTTTAAACATTGATATATAAATAGTTGATGAAACAGATTATCTATAATTAAAGCAATTTACTTTAACAAGAAAAAGAACTGTCAAGAAGGGGTTCACACTCCAGATTGCTTGTACAACCCTCTACCGTCCACCTTGGTTCTTACTTTACTATGAAGAGAAATGAAAGTTGTATGTCTGATCATAATCCCAGAACTGAGGAAATTAAGGCTTGAAGATCTTGGTTCAAGGCCAACCTGAGGTGTGCAGAGACTCTGAGGTTAACCCAAGCTGAAAGGTGACACTCAGTATCAGAAAACTATGTCACATCTCCCTCATTGGGGTGTTTTCATAATCTTGGAAATTGTTTGGCACAAAGGACAATTAATTAGTAAATGGGTGAAGCTTTCAAGTTATAAAACCAAAATGTTCAGCACACATGGAGGAATTAAGACAGTTTTATACAAAGCTTTTCTAGTAAACTTTTGGTATTCTATCATATAAAGCACATTCATTTTATACATACGTGTCAGACTGAGGTGATGTGGCTGACTTGTTAGAGCTCGGAGGTAAAAGCCAACTCCTTTGCACTATAACTCATGGCGTGGTCAAAGTGGATGGGAGATGAGTTTTGTGGTTTCACCTGTTCATTCCACCTGGTATGGGCAGTGCCTTCCCTGGCATGGTGGCCTGGGGTGTGGAAATGGAAGGGCGAATGCATCAAGATGAGCAAGCTAGGAAGGCAGTATACTCTATGTCTTCTGCATCCATTTCTGCCTTCAGGTTCCTACCTAAAGTTGACTTCCCTCAGTGATGAAGTGTGGTTTGAGAGTTGTAATAGAAAATAAACCTTTTCCTCTAGAAGTTCCTTTTTTGTCATGGTGCTTATCACTGGAATCAACAGATAACTAAGACAACATCTGAATATAGACACTTAGCAGTCAGCCTTATTTAGCTGCATTTCAGGCGCCTGGATGTACCTCATTTTATCCTCAGAGACTGTATGTACATAATGTCTCTTAGCTACACTTTAAGACCTTTCTCTCTCTCTCTCTCTCTCTCTCTCTCTCTCTCTCTCTCTCTCTCTCCCTCCCTCCTTTCCTGCTCTCTCTCATGTGTTTGCCTATCTGTCTGTCCACATGCATTTGCATGTGATATGTGTCCACAAATGTGTGTGTGTGTGTGTGTGTGTGTGTGTGTGTATACGTACCGAGGTCAGAAGACAGCAGCCTAAGGTATGGGTCCTCACTTCCTCATTGATTGAAATTAGATTTCTTGCTCTTCTGCATTGTCTTTCCTTCCGATACTTTGAAATAAGATAGTAATCTATACACTTTGAGTATCAATGTGAGTTTACAGCAGCAACAGGGCTCCCAAGTATAAATACTCTGGTCAATCCACAGTTTGGGAACAATGACTAAGCACTTGCAAAATGCCAGAATCTTCTGTTATTCCAAGGGATTTGGAAGCCATATTATTTGGTACTTGCAATCACATTCAAAGGACTGTTTTTGTTTATTTGAAGCTACTATTTATTTTCTCATAAGGAGATGATTTATATTGGCTTTCAATTTTCTATTGTCCATGAAACTTGGCCTAGGTTCCGAAAACACCAACCCTTGTCTGGGAACTATGAATTCCACACTTAGAGAGTGCTTTCTCTAATTACAATGACAGACTGGAATTGTTCCCATGCTTTGGCTCATAACCCCAGGGTGTCTCTTAATGTTATGTAGTCATCAGTTATCCACTACTACAAAGCTATTATGGTCTATCTAAATCACCCAAAGATGGATGAACTTGCCACTGAAAGAATAGCAGAAGCAGCTGCGTGTGGAGATGCTGGCCAAAATCTAGAGTACGTTGCTCCTGAGACCATTAGGATAAGAAATAGACTGCCATCCAGACTTACGGCAAATGCTCTAAGATTTCATGGCACAGGTACTTTCTGAAATTCAAGTCCTCTTATCTGGTCAGAGCAGTTGAGTGGGAAGAGCCAGGTGATGGAATCCAAAACCCAGGTCATATGTGAACTCAGCACATAAATGTTGCGTGCGTACTATGGGTTTCATGCAATTCAAGACATTGAAGCTGCAGTTTAAGGTAGAACTAGTCTTTTGTGGGGTGTCACTGAATAATGAGACTAATTATCCAGATGACCAGTGTTCCTAAGGCCAGATGAGAGGCAGAGACATGAAGGTTCCCCAAAACCTGCATCCAGGTATCCTGCAATACAAAGCAGAGAACAAGAGACCATTTCTCAAACAAAGTGGAAGGCTTGTACCCACATTTAAGGTTGTCCTCTGATTGCCAAATATGTTTCAAGGCACATTTTCCCAAAACAGAAACATTCTGTCTAGAAGGATGGGGGAGGATTATGAGATTTCCAGGATAAACCAACATTACATGCTTGAGAAGCAGAAACTTACTGAGAGATCACCGGACCTTCAGTACTGCCTGACATTGGTAAAGAGAACTCCAGGATGCAGCTTTCCTGAGTCATCCCCTGCTGGGGTGGCCTCTGGGGTAGTGCAGCTGCCTCTGTGTCAGCCCTACCACTTGTTTATTACTTCTTAGCCATGCTTCTGTTAGTAACACCAATACAAATGAATTAGTTCATCAAGTTGAACTTTGGTGCTGTCTTAATCACTGTTCTATTGCTCTGAAGAGGCACTATAAGCAAGGAAACTCCTATAAAATATATTTAATTGGGGGCTTGCTTACTATTTAAGAGGTTTATTCTATTATTATTCATTATCGTCATGGTGGTAAGCATGACTACCTGTTTCGCAACCATGATCCTGGAGAAGTAGGTGAGAGCTACATCCTGATCAGCAAGGAGAGAGGGGGAGAGAGAGAGAGAGAGAGAGAGAGAGAGAGAGAGAGAGAGAGAGAGAGAGAGAGAGAGAGAGAGAGAGAGAGATACAGACACAGAGACACAGACACAGAGACACAGACAGAGACTGTACTTGAAATGGGCTTTGGAAACCTCAAAGTCCAACCCCAGTGGCATATTTTCTCCAACAAGGCCACAGCTTCTATTTTTGCCACACCTTGGTGACTAAGCCTTGGAGCATTCTATTTCAAAGGATCACATGTGGCATCCTTTGATCTAACTTAAGATCTATTTTGGCATGACTACCTGCACTTTTCTTCTGTTTTGTTTTGATGTGTGTGTGTGTGTGTGTGTGTGTGTGTGTATGTGTACATGTTTGTGCATTTTCTGTCTCCTCAGGAAGACATGTTTTATCCCTGACAAAAACATGTAAGTGTCCCCACAATACACACAACGAAATTGTTAATTTCATAAAATTCCTTATATGTGCCTATCTATACACACACATAGGAAAAAATCTCAAAATATAACCACAGTTGTTGAAATAGGAAACTATATCTGAGGAGGAGCCAAGATGGCAGTGAGCAGTGTGGACCATGTTTAGAAGCTCTAGTGAACAATTCAGGGAATTGCACAGAATTCTGAACCAGGAACACTGAGGTCTCCACACCACTGCAGCAGGAGTGCAACATGGTTCAAAGGGAACAGGGTGCAGGGGACCTGCATGCCCCTGCACAAGGGAGGAGCATGGATTTTCTCGGATTGGAGCGGCAGCAGCAGCAGTGGCAGCAGCAACTGAGGTTTGCAGCTTGGAGCCTTTTGGCAGAGGCAATTGGGGTGGTGGCCAGTGGGAGTTGCTGTGGGAGAGGGGACTCTGGGCAGGATTTGGGCCACGTGGTGCCCTGAGACCCAAATTTTACTCGCTGGACAGTTTAGCCCCTGAGTCCCAAGCTCAGAACAGAGCACAGTTCTGCCACAGAGACGTTAGCCCAGCTCAGCGTGCAGTTCCACTGTGGAAACGCTAGCTCAGCTCAGAGCGGAGTAGTGCCCGAGACACTAGCTCAGCTCAGCACTCAGGTCCGCTGCTGTGATGCAGGCTGAGCTCAGCATGCAAAGTCGCCCCAGAGTCCCTAGCTGAACTTGCCATGCAGTTGGTTCCAGAGACTCTAGCTGAGTTTCTGCACATCACAGCCCTGAGACGCTGGCTGGACTCACCACACAGTTTAGGCCCAGCATCGCTGGCTGAATTCAGTATGCAGTGTGGATCCAGAGTCCCTGGCTGAGCTTGGTGCATAATTCCGCCCCTGAGACTCTGGCAGAGATCGGCCTGCAATTTGGGGCCAGAGTCCCTAACTGTGCTTTGCGGGCAGGTTGGGCCCAGAGACTCTAGCTGAGTTTTTTTGTGCAGTCCTGGCCCTGAGACTCTGATTGGACCCTATGTGAAGTTTGGGTTCAGAATTCCTGGCTGAGTTTAGTGGAAGGTTTGGGCCCTGAGACAATAACTGACCATGGCACACACTTTGGGTCCAAAGAACCTAGTTGAGCTTGGTGTGCAGTCTTAGTCCTAAAACTCTGGCTGGACTCTGCGTGCATTTTGGGCCAAGAGTCTCTAGCTGAGCTCAGCAAACGGTTCATGCACTGAGAATGTAACGGAGCTTGGCACATAGTTTGGCCCCAGTGTCCCTGGCTCATCTTGGCAGGGGACCCATAATGCTGTGGACACTTTGACCTGACCCAAAGCACATTCAGAGACCCAGAACGATTGCAGGACCCACAGTACAGGGGAGCTGAGGATCACTGGCTGTGAGAGTCCAAAACAACAGGGCTAGCCTCCTGTCATCCACACCAGTGAAGCATTAGAGCTTCTGGCCTAGGGAAATCATGAGAAAACAGGTGAATCTATCATCAGACTCCCTCCACACAACTCTGGAAGCTCACCAAAAAAACAAAGACTGCAAGATGTCTAAAGGACAGTGTAAAAGCATACACACACACACACACACACACACACACACACACACACACAGACACACAAACCCAAAACAACATGGCATCTCAAGATCCCAGCTATCCAAAAGAAAACAACCCAGAGAACTCAAATACAATCGAAATACAAGAAAATGACCTCAAATCCTTAGTACTGAGGATGATAATTGAGGAAACAAATAAAATTTGTAATCAAATGCAGGAAGACAAACAGCCAAACAGGTGAGAGACATGAAAGAAACACATGGAGAGGAACTGGAAAAATTTCAGGAAAATACAGACAACCAGATGAAAGAAATCAATAAAACGGTTCAAGCTCTGAAGACCTATAAAGAGGCAATGGAAGAAACTCAGGAATATACAAACAATCAGAGGAAAGAAATAAAAAAATCAGTTCAATATCTGAAAATGAAAATGGATTCAATGATAAACACACACACAGAGAGACAGAAGAAAAATGAGAACATGAGACCTCAGAGAAAAAGGTGAGCAACACAGAGGCAAGGTTTTCTAACAGAATCCAAGAGATGGAGGAACGAATCTCAGGCATAGAAGATACAATCACAGATCTTGAAGCAACAATTAAAGAAAATGCTAAATCTGGAAAAATCCTAACACAAAATATCCAAGAAATCAAGGACACCATGAAAAGAAGAAATCTGAGCATAATAAGCATTGAAGAAAGAGAAGATATCAGACTCCAAGGCCAAGAAATTATTCCCAACAAAATCATAGAAGAAAATTTCCCCAATCTAAAGAAAGAGATGCCTACAAAAATACAAGAGGCCTACAGAACACAAAATAGATTAGACAAGAAAAGAAAACTGCCCATCACATAATAATCAAAACACGAAACGTACAGAACAGAGTATGTGAAAAAGTCATATCCCACTCTCAACCCTACGGTGGAGAATGTTCTGACCATTGGCTAGATCTGGCTAGGGATTTAAAGTTTTACAGCCCGTATTGTCCTTGGCTGGTGCCTTAGTATGAGCAGGACCCCTGGGTCCAAATCTGCCTATCATAATGTTCTACTTGTAGGTTTCTAGGATCCTCTGGATCCTTATACTTTGCCATTCTCCAATGCTTCTCTCATCTAGAGTCCTAATAGAATGTCCTCCCCTCTGTCTCAGTTTCCTGGTAAGTGAAGGCTTTTGTGGCACATGTCCCTTGGGCTAATATGCAGATATAAGCGAGTATATACCATTTGAATCTTTCTGCTTATGGGTTAACACACTCATTATGATCATTTCTAGCTCAATCCATGTATCCACAAATTTCTGGAATTCCTTGTTTTTAATAGCTGAGTAGTATTCCATAGTGTATATGTACCAGAGTTTCTTTATCCATTCTTCTACTGATGGACACTTAGGCTATTTCTATGTTCTGGCTATTATGAATAAGGCTGCTATGAACATGGTTGAGCAAATTTTCTTGTTGTGAGCTGGAGCATCTTCTGGGTACATTCCAAGGAGTGGAATAGCTGGGTCTTGAGGAAGCCCTATTCCAATTTTTCTGAGATAGCACCAGATAGATTTCCAAAGTGGCTTTACTAGTTTGCATTCCCACCAGCAATGAAGGAGTGTTCCTCTCTCCCCACATCCTCGGCAGCATGTGGTGTCGCTTGAATTTTTGATCTTAGTGATTCTGATGGGTGTAAGATGGAATCTCAGAGTTGACTTTCTCACATACTCTGGTGCCTCATCTTTGACCATGTCCCCTGGAGGGGGAGACCTGGTTCATTCAGAGGAAGGACAGCAGGTTACCAAGAAGAGACTTGATACACTATGAGCATATATAGGGGGAGGTAATCCCCCTCAGGAACAGTCATAGGGGAGGGGAATAAGGGGAAAATGGGAGGGAGGGAAGAATGGGAGGATACAAGGAATGGGATAACCATTCAGATGTAACAAGAATAAATTAATAAAAAAGGAAAAAATGTACAGAACAAAGAAAAATATTAAAAGCTGCAAGGGAAAAGGACCAAATAACATTTAATGGCAAACCTATCAGGATAACACCCAACTTCTCAGCAGAGATCATAAAAGCCAGAAGAGGCTGGACAGAGATCCTGCAAACCCTAAGAGATCACAGATGCCAGGCCTGACTACTTTACCCGGCAAAACTATCAATAACTACTATGGAGAAAACAAAATATTCCATGACAAAAACAAATTCAAACAGTACCTATCCACAAGGTCAGCTTTACAGAAGGTACTAGAAGGAAAACTCCATCCCAAAAGGACAAGCTACAATCAAAACTACTCAGGAAATAGATAAATATACCATGGCAAAAACACAACTACACAAAGGATCGACTGGAACCAACAGCAAAATTAAGACTCTTAACAGTCACTGGTCATTAATATCTTTCAATATCAATGGTCTCAATTCTCCAATAAAAAGACACAGACTAACTGAATGAATGCATAAACAAGATCCAACATTCTTCTGCATTCAAGAAACACATCTCACCCATAACGATAGGCATTACCTCAGGGTAAAAGGTTGGAAAAATATTTTAAGCAAATGGTCACAAGAAGCAAGCAGGCATAGCCATTTTATTATCGAACAAAATAGACGTTCAACCAAAATTAATCAAAAGGGATGAGGATGGACACTTCTTACTCATCAAAGGTAAAGTCAACCAAGATGACATCACAATTCTGAACATCTATTCTCCCAATACAAGGGCACCCACATTTGTAAAAGATCTGCTAATGAAGCTTAAACCACACATCGATCCCCACACAATAATAGTGGGAGACTTCAACACCCCACTCTCATGGAAGGATAGGTCATTGAAACAGAAACTAAGCCAAGAAATAACACCATTATCCAATGCCATGAATCAAATGGGTCTAACAGATATCTATAGAACCTTTCACCCAAACAAGAAAGAATATAACTTTTTCTCTGTACCCCATGGAACCTTCTCCAAAATTGATCACATCATAGGTCACAAAGCAAGCCTCAACAGATAGAAGAAGATTGAAAAAATACCTTGTATCCTGTCAGATCACCATGCTCTTAGGCTGCAATTCAACAACAGAAATAGCAAAAAGCATACACATACATGGAAACTAAACAACTCTCTGCTAAATGTCACCTGGGTCAGGGGAGAAATAAATAAAGAAATCAAGAACTTCATGAAATACACAATTAACTCAAAAAAGTCTGTAGCCTTCCTATACACAAATGACAAGCTTGCAGAGGAAGAAATTAGGAAAGCCACACCCTTCACATGAGCCACAAGTAATATAAAATATTTAGGAGTTATTCTAACCAAGTAAGTGAAGTACTTGTTTGAAAAAAATTTCAAAGTTCTGAAGAAAGAGATTGAAGATGACATGAGAAGATGGAATGATCTTCCTTGCTCATGGATCAGGAGAATTAACATTGTAAAAAATGGCCATCTTACCAAAAGCAATGTACAGATTCAATGCAATCCCTATCAAAATACCTACACAATTTTTAAAGACATTGAAAGTTTAATTCTGAACTTCATTTGGAAAAACAAAAAACCCAGAATAGCTAAAACAATCTTGTACAATAAAAGGTGCTCCGGAGGAATCTCTATGCCTAATCTCAAGCTGTACTATAAAGCAATAGTAATTAAAACAGCATGGTACTGGCACAGCAACAGGCTGGTTGATCAGTGGAATCGAAGCAAAAACCCAGATATGATTCCACACACATATGGTCACTTGATTTTTGACAAAGAAGCCAAATCCATTCAATGGAAAAAGGAGAGCATCTTCAACAAATGGTGCTGGTCTAACTGGATGTCTATGTGTAAAAAATGCAACTGGACCCATATTTGTCACCTTGCACAAAACTCAAATCCAAGTGGATCAAAGACCTCAACATAAAACCAGAGACACTAAGTCAGATAGAAGAAAAAGTGGGGAAGAGCCTGGAACACATTGGCACAGGAGAAAACTTCCTGAACAGAACACCAACAGCCCAGGCATTAATGTCAACAATTAATAAATGGGACCTCATGAGGCTGAGAAGCTTCTGTAAGGCAGGAGACACTGTCAAAAGAACAAAGTGACAGCCTACAGACTGGGAAAAAATCTTCATCAACCCTACATCTGACAATGGTTCTAATACACAAAATATATAAAGAACTCAAGAGATTAAACACCAACAAACCAAATAACCCAATTGAGAAATGGGGCTTGGAACTAAACAGAGAATTCTCAACAGAGGAATATCAAATGGCTGAGAAACACTTAAAGAAATGCTCAACCTCCTTAATCATCAGGGAAATGCAAATCAAAACAACTCTGAGATTTCATCTTACACCCATCAGAATGGCTAAAATCAAAAATTCAAGTGACACCACTTGCTGGCGAGCATGAGGGGAGAGAGGAACACTCCTTCATTGCTGGTGGGAATGCAAACTAGTAAAGACACTTTGGAAACCTATCTAGTGCTATCTCAGAAAAATGGGAATAGGGCTTCCTCAAGACCCAGCTATTCCACTCCTTGGAATATACCCAGAAGATGCTCCAGCACACAACAAGAAAATTTGCTCAACCATGTTCATAGCAGCATTTTTCATAATAGCCAGAACATGGAAACAGCCTAAGTGTCCCTCAGTAGAAGAATGGATAAAGAAACTCTGGTACATTTACACTATGGAATACTATTCATCTATTAAAAACAAGGAATTCCTGAACTTTCTGGACAAGTGGATTGAGCTAGAAATGATCATAATGAGTGAGTTAACCCAGAAGCAGAAAGAGTCAAATGGTATATACTCACTTATATCTGCATACTAGCCCAAGGGGCATGTCCCATGAAAATTATTACTTACCAGGAAAGTGGGACAGAGGGCAATGCATCGTATTGGGAGTCTAGATGAGAGAAGCATGGGAGAATAGCAAAATAGAAGGATCCAGAGGGTCCTAGAAACCTACAAGAAGAACATTGTGATAGGCAAATTTGAGACGAGGGGTCCTGCTCAAACTATGGCACCAGCCAAGGACAATACAGGCAGTAAACTTCAAACCCCTACCCAGATCTAGCCAATGTACAGGACATTCCCCACAGTTGAGTGGAGAATGAGGTATGACTTTCATAAGTACTCTGGTGCATCATATTTGACCACGTCCCCTGGATGGGGAGGCCTGATGGCACTCAGAGGAAGGATAGCAGGCTACCAAGAAGAGACTTGATACCTTATGAGCATATACAGGGAGAGGAAGTCCCCGTCTGTCACAGTCACAGGGGAGGGGAGCAAGGGGAAAATGGGAGGGAGGGAGGAACAGGACGATAAAAGGGAGGGGATAACCATTGAGATGTAATATGAATAAATTAATAAAAAAGAAACTAAATCTAATGTAGATTAATGAGTTTTAGAACTAGAATCAGCTTTGCACACTGATCTTCAGTTCAACAGGCAGAAGAAAAGTTCTATACTTGACACAAATGATAAGCCATGGGGGTTCTGTAAAAAAGGGAAGGAGTTTGGATGTTTGATAACAAAAATAAAATATCTCATGGAACTTCTGGTCACTAATGGAACAAGAAATTTTTTAAAAAGTAAGACTAAGTTACGTAACACTGAGAAAATATATCTTAAAAGAGTGTTCAGCGATACTACCAGGGAAGAGATTAATTCTCAACAATTATCTTAAAGCAGGAAATGAGATAAATTTACATCACTGAACTTTAAGATGGTGGAGGTTTCCCCAAAATGAGAGGATTAAGAACAGCATGCAAATATTCTTTTCTTATTTAAAGCACCTGTATCTGTCAGCTGAGCTATTAAACAGAGATCAAAACTATGAGATATGGAAAGAATGATAGGCAAAAACCACTGTTAAAGCTGGTGATTCTTGTTTAAGAATGAATAATAAAACCATTTACAGGTTTTCAGCAACTTCTTCTCACACAACATGCGTACACAGATACATATGTGACATATGTGAGATATAAAGCACATACAACACATGCACACACAACACAGATATACACACAAAACATAGATGTATACTACATACACACATGCACACAGTATATACTACATAACACACATACACACAAAGAAATATATTCATAAAAAAGCATTTTCATGTATTATTTTGGTCTTGTGTCTCACTTATTCCATGGCCCCTATCACAACAGAGAGCAAGATGCTAGTTTATTAATTTCACTGTAGTTCAATAAGACACCTTGACTAAAAGGACAGAAGACTGTCCCACTCTTTTTTAATTTTGTATAGATTTTTTCACATTTATTTGTTTATTTAATCACTTCTCATTCCGACCCAGTCCCCTACTTCCTGTCCTCCCAGTCTCAGATACCCTAGCCCTCCTCCCGTTCCCACATCTCTTTCCTCCAGAGAAGGGGAGGCCCCCAATTGGTACCAATCCACCCTAGCATCTCAAGTCACAGCAGGACTAAGGCAACCCAGTGGCAGGCAAGAGGAAGCCTCACTTTGAACTGTTGGTCAGGGGACTCTAAGAGGCAAACCATAATCCAGGCTATTGTTCTTACCCTCGGTTGCCACTCAGAACTTGAAGGTAAGAGCCTGTTGATGGTACGACATACTTTGGACACAGGACTTCGAGAAGTTGAACTGGAAATCACCTACCTGAGGACTAGATTCCATAGTACTGGAAGGCACTACACAAGACACCAAGGGGGAAGAAGAAACAACCAATAGTTCTGCCCATCTGTGAAGCCTATGGACAAAAACAATGACTGACATGGCAAGATAGTCCTCAAAGATGTCGTCATGGCATGGATATCTTGGGGATAACCAACTGATGTGTAATTAGACTTAAGGCTCATTCATGTAACTGGATTATAAAGAAGAACCTAGACCTGTCACTTTGCAAAACCAGTATAACTTCTGCATCCTAAATACTTACCCTTGCATTTACAAATGAGTGTAGCTCGTAGCCCTCACCAGAAATATTTCTATTGACAGTGTATGGAGACGATTACAGAAAGCCATAATTGGTCATAGTGAGGAGAACGGATGACTGCGAGGTGCCTAACCTCTATTGATAAATCCATAACACAACCCCTGTACCTAAGGTTCAGAGAACATCTCAAAACTGGGGCCTGAAAGATTGTAAGACTTAGAGGACCAGGGGTCTGCTTAGAGACCATGTCATTTATATATGACTGCAAAGCTGCCCTCAGGAAATCTGAATGGTTTGGTCACCTAACCAAAACTTGAATGACAATACCAATTGACATGTTAACATAGATGGTGGAATCTCACAAGGTCCCACACCTAGATAAAAAGCTGTGCTTGTGCATATCTGTGCCTGTGTGTGTGTGAACTCACCTGTGTCTGTGTGTGCACACCTATGGGTGTGTTTAAGGGAAGCCAGGCCATGAATTTAAGAGAGAGCATGGGTGAATACATAAATTGTAAAGGGAGAAGACTCACATATAAAATTCTCAAAAAGTTATTTTTAGTTAACAAAAATGGGGGGAAGGGAAATGAATACTACAAAGCGTCCAGTGTGCTTTCCAGGAGAGGAGAAAACTCAGGAATGACCCTGGAGCCTGCCGGAAGAAGAGCTTTGTGAACCTCATTTTCCTGAACCACAGCTGCCAGGCAGGTTCTATTTCGCAGTGGCGGATGTAGAGACATGGGCAGAGAAAGATGACAACAGCAGCCTCTGCCCCTACCTTTTCCAGGCTCCTACAGGGGGAAGAAAGACTTTGTAAAGAAAGTGTTATAAAGGATCTTCTCTAAGAAAATTCAGTGACACTGGAGAAGGTTAATAAAGGGGTTGAGGCTGGAGCTTAGTGGAGAGAAGGCTTGGTAGTATGTAGAAAGCCCCAGATTCAGTACCAGCACTGAAGAAACTTAGTGTGGAGGTACATGCTGGAAGGTCATGATATGAGCATCAAAAGTCCAAGGTCATCCTTTGCTACAAAGAGAATTTGCAGCCAGCCTGGGCTATGTGGGATCTTGCTGCAAAACAAACCAAGAAGAAGTGATGAATATTAGAAAACGCTCACCTTCATAGTCTTAACATTTTCCCCTTGGGCTTCTAAGGCGCACTGTAGTTTTTCACTCACTCTTAACTATCCAACACTTTCTTTTTTTTTTTTTTTTTTTGAGACAGGATCTCTCTGTGTAACCTTGGCCGTCCTGGACTCACTTTGTAGACCAGGCTGGCCTCGAACTCACAGCGATCCGCCTGCCTCTGCCTCCCAAGTCTGGGATTAAAGGTGTGAGCCACCACGCCTGGCTTCCAACATTTTCTTATGAGACCTTTTTTGTATCTTTGCTTCTTGTGCTTCAGCAACTGGAGCCTATAGTTGGGGTTGGAATGTCATCAACATGGGAAGGAAGCTTCACATGCTGGGCATACCTAGAAAGATCCTCCATCAGTTACAAAGGTTTTCTCCTTGTTCTTTGGAATCACACGAATGTGGCCATCTTGTCAATTCCAAGAAAGGAAAGTAACCAAATATTGGGGCTATGAAGATAGCTCAGTTAGGAAAGCACTCCCCTTGCTAGCACAAGGTCCTGAGCTCGATCCCTAGAATACACTTTAAAAGGGCAGATGTGGTGATAAGGTGGGGACAGGCAGGTCCTTGACACTATCTGACCAGTCACCATAGCCTAAATTAGTGATCTTCAGGCTAGTGAGAGAACTTGGATGTAGATGCTGTTTCTAATGATGATACTCAAGGTTGACTTCTGTTCTCCACACTCACACACACATAGGAACACACACACACACACACACACACACACACACACACACACACAGAGAGAAAGATAAACACACATGCACATGCGTGTATGTGAACATGTACATACTAATGTTCTTGCACACATACATAAATACACATACATTGAATACGGGATAAATATAACCAAAAGAAGCATCTTTGTATTAATTAAAGTGACTTTAAGACTCCATTCTCCCATCATTTTGTGATTTCTTTCATTTATGTGTATATCTATCACCAGGTTGTCTCTATCAGTGGCATCCGTTTGGTAATTATAGTGTTACTCATGACACATACAAATACTTCACCTTGAATATATGTGATCATCTCATAAAAAATGACAAGTGCCTTGAAATCTGTCCTTCTTCCACTGTCAAATTAGCCTACTGGTATACAAATATTTGAAATATAAATTGAGTATCTGGAGGCAGAGATTCTGGGAATATCAATAAGAAGAGATCAAAATAGTCTCTGCTAGATATAAAAAAATAAAAGTAGTAAAAAAAACAAAACAAAAAAACCAACAAAAAAACCAAAAAACAACTGATGTCCAACAAAGGATAGATTATAAAATAAGAAGACATTGTTTCTAGAAACCCCACTGGGAACATTTCCCAGGACCTGCACCCTTCTCTGTGTGCCTGCCCTCATCCATCTTGTTCAGCAACAATTTCCACGTAAAACATAGAATCCATATTGCTAGAGGGGTGAACTTAGTTTTTCTCACAGGCCAAGTACCCTGTTCCCACTACCAGTAAACATGGAAATTTTAGGAAGGGATACACAGAAAAGACTCTGTGAGCTGAGGACCAGATGAATAGAAGGTATACATTTTCATTTCCTGTTTGTGTGTAGGCATGAAATTGCATGGCTTCCATTGTGATTTTGTCATTTGCAGACAATGTTGGTCTTTGTCCTTGCCACACCCCCCCCATCCATCCACCTTTCCCCATGTGGCTGGCACCTTTCTCCCAAAGACAGTCCCTCCTCTGCTTCTATGGTACATGTAGCCCATGCCCTCTCCTGTTCCCCTTGTTCTGGACTGCTTCTTTTTCTCTCATGTTCCCATTCTATTTCCATACATCACACAGAGAAAAATATGAATTTATGACTAAACATTTAGTTCTCTATATGTACTTTTCTCTATATTTAACTATATTTGTGTATATACACACATATATAAACATATACTGAGCTCTATATATTTAATCATCTTTATGTATAAATATATGTATATATACATCTTTAATTCTAGATATTTTATTTCTATTTAAATCTATATGTTCAACTATGTGTATATATAATCACACTTACAAATATATATGCTTACAATATATTAAATCTGTAAGTGTATATGAATATATGTAAGTAAAATATATGGTTGTGCTTATATGTACATATTTATATAGTATTATATTAATATATCTATAAACAAATATATAACTCTGTAAAATATATGTGTAGGTAAATATAATTATGAATACATTATGTTTATGTTTTTATATACTTAATTCCCTGTGCTGAGTAGTATTATGTCAACTTGACACAAACTAGAGTCATCAGAGAGGAGGGAGCCTCAGCTGATAATGCCTCCATAAGATGGTGCTATAGGCAAGCTTGTAGGAAATTTTCTTAATTAATAATTAATGGAAGAGGGCCCAAGCCTTTATGGGTGGTGCTATCTGTGGCTGGTCATCCTGGAGTCTAATAAGAAAGCAGGTAGAGCAAGCCATGGCTAGCAAGCCAGTAAGCAGCACTCCTCCACAGCCTTGGCATCAGCTCCTGCCTCCAGGTTCTTACCTTGCTGGAGTCCCTGTCCTCACTTCTTTTCATAACCAATGGTAAGTGGAATAAACCCTTTCTTCCCCAAGTTGCTTTTGGTTAGAGTGTTACAGAAACAGTAACCCTAATTAAGACAAATTAGTACTTGGATCATGGGATATTACCATGACAGACATGGTCTTATTTTGGGGAGGACTGTGGAAGGACTTTGGAACTTCGGGCTAGAAAAGCCACTGAATGTTCAAAGCTTTTCTGTAGGGGCTTGTAAGATAAAAGTATTGTGATGAGATGACGGACGCCTGGCTTGTAAAGTTCAAGAGGGAAGTATGAGAGCTACTTACATACTCTCTTAGGGTCATTTGCTAATTTGAGTTGAGAACCTGTGGTTCTGGTTAGCTTGCTTTACTGGGACAGCTGAAGCTGATCTGCTGGAGCTTAGAAATGTTGGTGATTAAGAAGAGACAAGCACCATTGGGTTAAAAATCTTCTGGGAAGTGTTTCCTCGGTGTCAGCACCCCAAAGTTGTGTTCCAGAGACAGCCAAGGTTGTAACTCACAATGGCAGCTGAACTTGGTCATGTGTAAGTGTCACCCAGGTAGTACTGGTTTGAAGACTTAAAGGCATCATGAAAAACAGCTGAGGCTTGGCACTGGGAGAGACCAGGAGAGGCCATTGTGGAAGGTGCAGCTTTAGTAGCAGTTAAGCCCCAGTACTGAAGGTCTCACAGAGAAACATTGAGGCTTAGAACCATGAAGAGGGCTTAGAAGAGGCTACTGGTGAAAGTGCTACCCAGTTTCAGCGGAGACCTCAGCATTTTTGCCATACTGGTACCATAGGAGGCACCAAGGACAGCAGCAGTGGTGCAGTAGAGGATGCTGGAGCGTGAACGACAAGCTATGTGTGCTATCGAGGGAAGAGCTGGAGAAGTGACCCTTCAGAGGAACCCAGAGATCATGATTCAAGCCCAGATATTGGGCATTGCCCAGCAACTCTTAAAGTAAGAAAGTGTTTAATTTTGTTTTTACAGAAGCCCACAGTTGAGAGACTAAGCTTTTAAAAGAGATGTTGGATATTTTAAAAGACTGGATTTTTTTTTCTAAAAAAATGAACTATTACTATGTTTGTATTTGTAAAGGCTATGGGACTTTTAAAGCTATTTATGTTTTATATTGTGATATTAATATTGAAATGTCATTTTGGAGATAAATAAGAAAGATAAGAAATCACTAATTGAAAAGTGATGTGTATGTGTCATGTTGACAAGAGACCAGTTGTGCTGGTTGTATGTCACCTCGGCATAAGATGAAGTCATCAGAGAAGAGGAAGACCCAATTTAGAAAATGCCTCCATAATATCTGGCTATCAGACATTTTCTTAATAATTGATGGGGTGGGCATATCCCATTGTTCATGGTGCCATCTCTGGGATGGTGGGCCTGGGTTCCAATGAGAAAGCAGTCTGAGTAAGCCACGGGAAGCAAACCAGGAAAGCAGTACCCCTACATGGCTTCTGCATCAGTGTCCGACTCAAGCTAGGTGTCTACCTTGCCTGAGTTCCTGTCCTTGCTGCTTTAGAAGATGAATTGGTATATAGAACTGTAAGTTAAATAAGCCTTTTCCTCCCCAAGTTACAGTGTCATGATATTTCTTCATAACTGTACCAATTCTAACTAAGGCTCTCTCTCTCTCTCTCTATGTATAAAAATGAAACTCTTGATTCTATGTGTGAGAATACATGTGATGTTTATGTTTTGGAGGCTAGGTATTTTGCTTCACATGATGGCCTCCAGCTTCGTTTCTTTCACATGTTATCAATTTTTTTTTTACAACTGAATAGAATTATATGGTGTATTTGTACCACATTTTGTTTATCCTCCCAAGTGTGGATGATGGACAACTGGGCTGGTCCCACACCTTTGTTCTTGTGAACAGTGCTTCAGTAAACACAGGTGAGAAGGCAACTCTGGCCAGTGTTTTGGGTATACACCCAAAGCTCCAGTTTTGGTGTTTCATTTTCGACAGGCCTCCATACTGATTTTCATTACCATCCTCCACTCCAGGCCTCAAAACCTGAATAAAAGATTTTAGCTTCTATACACACACACACACACACACACACACAAACACACACACACGAGTTCTACTTACTTAACATTTGTACTGGACAAATCCTACAAACTCATTTATCCTTGAAGCAGAGTAAGATGAAATGTGTCCTCTTCTAATCACTGTATTGTTTACAGCCTCTCTTAACATGGGGGGCAGATTTCAAGGACGGACCATACCGGTCCCTTCTTCCTGGAATCAGTGTCCTTGCAAAGTCCCTTCCCCTTGAGTGGCTGGCTTATAACCAAGAGGATATGACAACTTTGAAGGAGCATCGCTTTGAAGACTGGCTCAGTAAAGACCACGGCTTCCAGCACGCCAGCAGACTGTGAACTTAGCTGAAGCCAGCTGCTATGGCAGAGAATCCCAGATGCCAGGGAACTGGGGGTGGTTCCTGGCCAATGGCCAGTGAAGAATTAAAGCCCTAAATCCTGTCACCGCCATGGAATTAAATCCTTGCCAACTACATGGTGAGCTTGGAAGGGAATGCTTCCCTAGGCAGGCCTTGAGAGAAGAGGACAGACTTCCTGCCAGGGACTTGCTTACAGTCTTCTAAGAAATTATAAACTGGAGACTCCAGCCAAACATGGCTCGGATTCCGACTCAGAACCTTGGAGGTAATGAACGTGTGCTTTGATTTAAGCTGTTAAGCTTTGAGGGTGATTTGTCCCATAGCAAGAGAGAACAGACACAAGACATGACCATCAGAATTTCTGCTCCAGCACCCCTGTAGTTCGTTCCCCTAGAGGAAGCTTGGAGACTCTCACCTTCCTACCATCCCTTCTTCCTGGCTTTGCCCAGCTAATGTTTAATGCTTCTGACACAGACACTAAAGGCCACCTTCCCAGGAAAAACAACACATTTTGAGAGGCTTCTTCTGATTAAACATGATGTTCTATCTTTATAAACAATCTTACAGTTCCCAGTCTACCCAAAGAACAGCTAAGCGATACTAGAGCACAGCATTAAAGCTGCAGCATTGATTGACTAAGTAACTTTTTTCTATTGTTTTCAGATAGAAATTATTTTTCTGTTAAAATTTTCAAATTCATTTTTACAAATTACTTTGTCCTGTGCACATAGACTTTCTCATTAACTTCCTTTCTTTCTGTATATGCATTAATCTCATTTTTCTTTCAGTTTCTGTATTTATTATGACAAAAGTGAAAGAAATGATATTGAATGACACAATAAAAGGTCAGAGATACGCCCCACAGGAGAAAAATGAAAGCTTTTTATTTCAAAATAAAATAAAATCAGTAAATGACCTTTATTCCTTTTGTAACTCTTATATGTTTTTTTTTTAAAGAACCACAGACAGGCATAACCAAAAGAATGGACTTGATGTGTTACCCTGCTTCACTTTTCTAAAAAAAACAAACCAAACCCTGAGCTAGTCAAGTTGTGAGGAGAAATGTTTAATCTGGCTTTAGATGAAAGGTCTCAATCTGTGGTCTGCTGGCCCCGTGACATTGTGAGAAATCATGGCAGACCAAATCCACCCACCAAATTCCTCAGAAGTGAAAAGAGGAAGAGATCCGGTTCCAATAATCCCATTTGAGGGCACATTCAATGACCTCAAGACATCCCGCAAGGTCTCATCTCTTAAGGTTCCTACTCCTTGCTAGTGGAATCCTTCTGGACCAGTTCTTTACTCTGAAGGCTTTGATGGGACACCTAAGAGTCAAACAGTAGCACCTCGCTTATGACTGACCTATGTCTTTCTGAGGCTGATTGGAGATACTTGTCCTTATTCCCATATAATTGTTCTATTCTTTCTATTACATTCTTTTCATCTGTCAATTCTCTATTTATTATCTTTCATGTATCTATCATATATATACATAAAACATATATATATATATAATCATCTATCCTCTATCTATTAACTGTCTATATACTTATAAGCTATCTATCTATTATCTATCCTCTGTGTATGTGCGTGCGTGCGTGCGTGCGTGTGTGTGTGTGTGTGTGTGTGTGTGTGTGTGTGTGTGTGATTTATTAGATTGCCTTATAGGTTGAATCCCAACAATGGATGCCTTAACCCAGGAAAGACTGAGAATCTGGTCATTGCTTGGTCCATAAGACTTAAGGTCTCAGCTGTCCCAACATGACCCTAGAGACATGAAGGATAGCTGGATGGTTGCTGGTCTCCAGTCTACATTTGAATCCCAAAAGAGGTAGGTTCTAACACCAGTGAGGGAATGGTGCTTCAATCACATACATAGACTTACCAATGAGAGTGAGGTCAAGCAACCAAAAAGCAAAGTTTTTATCTTCTATGTTCTTTTACCTGGCCTTCCTCCAAATGGTGCCACACAGATTTGGAGTGGATCTTCCTGCTTCAAATAATCTGATTAAAAAATCCTTTACACAAGAACCCAGTATCTTGTGTTATGGTCAGCCCTAGATTCAGTCAAGTCAACAATCAAGTTTAACGATCAAGTGTCTCTCTTTGAACCTAGAATTCATTGATTAAACTGGACTGAGTAGCCACTAACTACCAGTGCCCATTTCTGCATATTTTGGCTTCTCCAGGGCTGGGATTACAGGCAAGCAAACTGTTGATCTTGGCTTTTGCCTGAGGATTCAATGCAAGTGTGTATGTTTACATGGCAGTCACTTCATTGTCTGAGCCATATCTGTAATGGATATTGTGTCTTAAATTAATAAGAAATATTACTTTCAACATCATGATCTTCTAAGCAGTATTTTTTTTAATAATACTTGTTGTCCAGTGAATATAATACAAGTGCTTCCAATTCACTGTATATCCAATGGCAGTCCCCTCCCTGCTCTCCTCCCTGTCCAACCCTTGCATCTTCTTCATTTTTACCCTCTCCTCTTCTTCTCAGAAAGGGGAAAGCCACCCTGTACCAACAGACCCCAGCGCATCAAGTTGTATTAGGATTAAGCACATCGAATCTTCTTCCACTAAGCCAGACAAGGCAGCTTTATTTCAGATTTCAGTTTTCTGAGATAGTTTGGCCTGGGACACACTGCCCACTGACTCACTAAGGAACCCAAGGAGACCTCAAACTACCCATTCTCCTGCCTCTGCTTCCTACATGTTGAGACTATAGGCATGTTCATCAATGCCGAGTTTTCAGTTTTATTCCTTCATTCACCAGTGCTTTTATGAAGTAAGTAAATTACTAGAAAACAAATTTTTCAAGATAGATATAAAAATGGAAGCAAATATGTTTTGACTATATAAATCAATAATTGTCATTGGATTGCTACAGTAATTTCTAGATCCTCAATTTTCATATTTGCCACAGATTGAAACAGAATTCAGAGAGCAATGTAAAGACACAGCCCACATTTCAAATAGATCTGATCTAAAAACCCTCTCCAACTTGGAAGACAAAATATTTTTAAAGTGTCTGAAAAATTATGTTAACTCCACCTGTAAACAATTTGTGGCAAAAGGAGATGACCAAACATATGCTGTAATACAGAAGCAGACAGGAATGTTCGGAGGATAGTTCAGTGGCAACATGGAGAGCCACATTTAATTTCTAGAACCTATGTGAAAAAGAACCAATCAAACAGAAGCAAAAAGCCAAGCATAGTGGGATGGACTTGTAACCCTAGAGGTAGGAAAGACAATTTTTCCTACTTAGTGAATTTTAGGGTGGCATTTGAAGAATGACATGCAAGGTTTATCTCTGTCCACCACACACAAATACATACCCATCAACTTGCTCTCCCTCCCCCCCTCTCTCTCTTTCCTCTCTCTCTGTCTCCTAAGGGAAGGCTGTCATCTTGCTCCTGACTCTAACACTGTATTGCTAAAATTTTGTCCTGTTTTACGTTAAGAATTTGCCTTTCTGAAAACATAAAAATGTAAAGAGAGACTCCATCACAGTTAAGAGTCCCCCAAAGATTACTTTGCTTAGGGAGAAAATAAGAGTTAGTAATGGTGTAGTCTAGGAGGGTGAAGATGGGGACAACGAAGAATACAGGGAAATAACCATAGCCTGTAACTTTGGGTTAGAAAGTATGTTTTTCTCCAAAGTGGTTTTCTTTATAGGCTCTGTTATCTTTCTTCTCATTTCATCTGTCTGAGGCTTGTCAAGGTGATACAGAGATGTTGCTTTATGAATGACTATCAATGCCCGTTAACCCTGTGTGGCAGTGGTTCACCACATCTTCTATGTATATTTAGGTAGTAACTTCCCTCACAACCTGCAGGCATACATTGTTCTTAATTGCTAGATGTGAGCGAATTTTAAAAAGATGGAAATTTGGAAGCAATACAAATCAAATGCAAATGGAAAAAAGTTCTGCATGGATGTGATTTAATTTTTCTGAACTACCTCATATGCTTTTTAGATACAATCAGCCCTAAACACACTCCTGAATGGTGTTTTTGTTGCATATAAATTCTCTTTTAAGCAGGGATGAGGTGAGCTAATGGTTTTCTTTATCAGTGTTAGGATTGGATTATACTGCAAAGATAAATTTAGGTCTCTGAATGCAAAAAACTCAGTAAATCACACAGAAATAAGTCTTGCTTATGCACAGGAGTTGTTACATCCATAAATTCTTCTTTGTAAATGTAATGACAGACTAGTTCTCCCTTGGAGTTTCTTGGAATACTTTCACAAGAGCCTGATAACTTATATTTTATGACTAAATGAAGAAATACTTATGGGAGCTATGGGATGAGAAGAATGACCTTGCTTTATTACCGAGTCCTATGATTTCAGAATTTAAACAACACTGTGAAAGGTAGCCTAGACTTTTGTAGACTGAAGAGCTATGAAGCAAAGAGTAAATGCATAAATTGAAAGAGAAGTCAATATCCCATCTTAAAAATATGGACGCCATCTTTTTCACTTCAACTAATTTATTTTTTTTTTTACAATTTTATAATACATATTATGTTTAAAATGTGTTGATAGAATTCACACTATGTCAGATCTACGTAAGAAGTTCCCTTTGGCATCCTTACCTGCAGACTAAAATGTAACATGAGTGTGCCTGGATTCGAATAACTCATGCAGCTTACATTTTACTTAAAGCAAGACCCAATGTAATTCAAACACATATTAGGCACTTAACCCAGTCAGGCTGCTCTAGTAAAGAACCATTGGTTGAATAAGCTTATAAATACTGCTAGATTTCTAGCTACAGGCCAACCAGGCCATGCCCACCAGTTCGTAAATAAAGGGGCAAGAGTGAGAGTCTCTATCCTTCTACCAGATTTCCCAGGTGTCCAGGATCCAGAATAGTGGTACATTCTCACACCTCTAGAGAACTTTATAGGCCTCAGATTGCCAGCATCAGAGACATCACATGTTCTTCCCTGGAATTCCTGTCCCTCCCTCTATAGCTCAGGGGCCATCAACAGCCTGGATACATGGTGACACAAAAGCTACCTTCCTTTGGAGCCTGTGAGAAAGAAACCCTACTTTGCTTTATTGGCCTGAACTCCTTCAAGTCCCTGCTATGCGTTTGTCTGTCTGGCATTAGTAAGTCTTCCAGGAAATCTCTTACTCATAGGGACAATCCACCTCAAAGTCCTCCTTGAACCCCAACTTTTCAATGACGGGTTTAGTTTCACAGTTCTGGAAAGCAAATATGTCCCAGATTAATTTAGGGACAAATTTAGTACTCTGGGAATATGTAGTCCAGTTGACTGTGGATATGTCCCATATCCTTATTTGACGAAGGAGACAGGTCTGCTTTCTGTGGCCTCTTTAATAAGAGCCACTATCCTAGCTGTAGCCTAGCTGCCTCTGCCACCTTTCATCTACTGATACCATCACATTGGTGGGGTTAGGATTTCAACCCACAGCCCACGCTCATCATATCTGCATGAGATCAAACATACTTAGACCATAGCATTCTGCCCTTAGTCTTCCCCATGCCATGAACTTCAGAAATTGAAACTGCATTCTCTTTATCCCAGTGTCAAAATGGCCTTGTTCTGACCTTACCTCCAGTGTCTGTGGTCCACAGTCTTACATAAATATCATGTAAATTACACACAAGTGAAACTGAGGGTCTACTGTATCCTGGGACTCACAACTCTACAAGTTTTTAAAACCACATAAGCTACATGGTTCCAAGAGTGTCATTCAACAGTGGCACAAGTGTGGAATAGCACCTTCTAATCCCCCCCTTCTTTTTTTAAAATTAGGAATGTCTCGTCACTTTCTTTTAAAAAATATATTATTTATTTATTCCCTTTACATCCTGATTGTAGCCTCATCTCTCCTTTCATTCCAGTTCCCTCCTCCTTCGATCTTCCCCCATATCCCCTCCCCGATTCCTGAGAGAAAGATGAGCACCCCCTCCTCAGCTCATCAAGTAGCGTCAGGACTAAACACATCCTCTTCCACTGTGGTCCAGAAAGGCAGGCCTTCCAGGGGCAGGGAGTGCTAAAAAAAAAAGCAAGAAACAAAGTCTGTCTCAGAGACAGCCTCTGATGCCCTTACTAGAGGACCCAAATGAAGCATGAGATGCCCAACAGCTACATCTGTGTAGAGGTCCTAGTTCCAGTCTATGCATGGTCCTTGCTTGGTGCTTCAGTCTCAGAAAGCCCCTCTGGGCCCTGGTTAGTTGGCCCTGGTGATCTTCTTGTGGAGCTCTTGTCATCTCTAAGTACTTCTATCCTTTCCCCACCAATTTTTCCACAAGGCTTCCTATGCAATGCCCAATGTTTGGCTGTGAGTCTCAGCATCTGTCTCTTTCTTACAAAGGAGAAAAAGATTCCTACTCCAAAGAGGAGAAGAAAATAATTCCCAACTGCTGGTAAGTCCAGACCCTCAGATTCTTGAGACTAGTGAATACACAATAATGCATGGTAATTTTCTTTCTTTCTTTCTTTCTTTCTTTCTTTCTTTCTTTCTTTCCTTCCTTCCTTCCTTCTTTCCTTCCTCCTTCTTTCCTTCTTCCTTCCTTCCTTCTTCCTTCCTTCTTTCCTTCCTTCCTTCCTTTCATTCTTTCTTTCTCTCATTACTTTACAGTCTGATCCCAGCACACTCCCTCCTCTCCTCTTAGTTCCACCCTCATGCTCCTTTCCCTCCTTCCCTCTTCTCCTTTTTCTCAGAGAAGGAGAAGCCCACAAGTGGTACCAACCCACCCTGGCATCTCAAGTCGCAGCAGGACTAAACCTATCCTCTCCCAGTGAGGCCTGGCAATGTAGTCCAGCCAGAGGAAAGAGATTCAAAGGCAGGCAAGACAGTCAGAGACAGTCCTTACTCCTATTATTAGGGACCCACATGTTGACAAGGCTGCACCTCTGCTACATATGTGTAGGGGGTCTAGGTCTAGCCTGTGCATGCTTTTTGGTTGGTAGTTCAGTCTCTGTGAGCCACCATAAGCCAAGATTAGTTTACTCTGTAGGTCTTATGGTGTCCTTGACCCCTCCAGGTACCTCTAGCCTTCCTCCTACTCTTCCACAAGGACTCCCAAGCTGTATCTGTTTCCACCAGTTGCTTGATGAAGCCTCTCAGAAAACAGTTATGTTAGGGTCCTGTTTGCAAGCACAGCAGAGTATCATTAATAGTGACAGTGGTTGGCTCTCTCCAATGGCTTAGGTCCCCAATTGGGCAAGTCATTGGACTGCTATTTTCTCAATGTCTCTTCATAGACAAAAGATTTATTTGCACACGAAGAAGGATTCAACAATGATTCATATGATGTTTTCCCACTTACCTTTCTGAAGCACATAGTTGTCACCTTACTTGATCCAGTCTACCCATAGCCCTAGGCTTGTGCAGAAGAGAGAGAAAATGAGAAATTTTCATATTCAGCCTATTACATTAAAAATAGAATTTTATAGTGAGACAGCGGTGCTCATTATAAGCTACTTTCTTGAGAAAGTATGGTCTAAATACTAGTTTCAGTTTCCTTCCTTGTGAATATTAACTGACTGGTGAACATGCCTGGCGGGTTCTCCATAAGGAGAGCTAAACGGAGAGGAAAGGTAGTCTTTTTTCTACCATTCCCCAAGAGAAGATAAGAAATAGCAAAGAAAGAAGGATGAAAAATCCAGATAGCTGTCCCATGTAGTGGCAGTTTTACGTGCCCATGCTGGGAGACAAGGCAGAGCGTGACCAGGAACACCAGCTGAAGCTGAGCTGGAATCAATCAATAGGGGAATACCCATCTAGCATTTCTGAGACTAGAGACGAAATATTGAACTAAAATATCTTCATTTTCTCTAACCAAGGTCTGGATTGCAGGAGATTGTAAGATTAGCATGAGGTAAGGAAACACATGCTTTAATTTCCTGAAGTGTGAAGATCCTCCTGGGTATATATTTGGAGTCACTGAAGTATCCAGGAGGGCAGGAAAGATGACTCCATGGTTACGTGGCTGGTCTGTTCTTACAGGGATCTGAGTTTGTTTCCTAGCACCCATGTTATGTGTCTCACAAGTGCCTGTAAATTTAGCTCCAGGGAATTGTGATACAATGTCCTCTTGTGACCTCTGTAGGCACTGCATTTATACACACACACACACATACACACACACACACACACACACACACACACACACACACACACACACACACGAGGAGGTATGAGAGGAAGGGTCTGTGTTGAGATTGAACACTTTCGTGTCAGAGAAACAAAAATTTCAGTTAAATAAAACAAAATTGCTGAGAAGGACTAAAATTAAGACAAGTGTTGATATCAGTATTTTTTTTCTTGGCAATTGGGTGCGAGGTATACAGTGAATTAGATCTACCATGCTAGATGTGCACTGATGTGACAAACATCTGAGAGAAACAGTTAAAGAAGGAAGGTTTTCTTTTGGCTTACAGGTTCAGAAGTCTAGTCAGGCAGCTGGCCCCATTCCTTATGGGATTATAGCAAGGGAGAAACGTCATGAATGAAAGCAAAGGAGGATAAAGTTTCTTACCTCATAGCAGCCAAGAAGCAAGAGGAGATTTAGGAAGAAGCCAGGACCAAGATCATCCTGTCCACAGCATATCCACCAGTGACTTTTCCTTTCCAAACTGACTTCATCTCCCAGTAATGTGTTTAGACTTTGAGTCTATTTTAGTTTGGGTAAGAAATGTTCTTCCCTCCACCCAGGCTTATATGTTGAAATACTTCATCCCCAGGTGGTGATTCTGTTTGGAAAGTTATGGAAGCTTAAGGAAGTAGAACCTTCTGGAGGGTGGGTCAGTGAGGGTGAGCTTTGAGATGTGTAGCCTGGTGTGTATCCCATGTCAGTTCTTTCTCTGCTTCCAGAGTGTGTGTGCAATGTGGGCAGCAAGCTTCCTAGTCCTGATGCCAAGCCTTCCATTCCTACTATCATGTCTTCCCTACCATGGTAGTGTTGTGGGTTATCCACTAGAGAAGAATATTTGGACATGTGTTCAAGCCAATAGAAAGTCTTTATAGCTGCCTGGAAATTACACCGTATGTTTGGGATTCTAGTGATCCTCAAGCCATTCTTAGGATGAGCTTTTACCACAAGAAAAAAAAAAGCTTGTTATTCAGAGTTGACATAGCAAGAAAATACATACATACAAACATACATACATACATACATACATACATACATACATACATACATACATACCCTGAGCTATAGAAGCCAAAAAGCAAGGCTAGTACATTTAATGACTTTCCCAGAACTACAGACTTTGATAGATTAAGTCTTTGTTTCTATTTTTGTAGGTGCTATCTATATTCTGAGTTTTATAGCCTGAATGGTACTTTCATTATGGAGTCAGTGGTATTCTGGTCTGGGGCCCTCTTATAGTAGACTGTATCTTTCTGGGACTCTAAGCCAAACTGAATCCCTTTGTCCCTAAATTGTCTTTATCAGGGCATTATTACAGCAACAAAAAGGAAACTGGTACTGTATCTATTATTAGATCAAACTATTGATAACGTTCTAGTCATCAAGAGCTAATCTTTTCTGGAAGC
The DNA here is from genome assembly GCF_964271855.1 of Acomys minous. NCBI lineage: Eukaryota > Metazoa > Chordata > Mammalia > Rodentia > Muridae > Acomys > Acomys minous. Next base: position 66,951,591 of record NC_140483.1, on the reverse strand, counting down.
AAACACTCAGACACCTGAGAGTATGCTTCTAACTTCTTTGGCATCTAATTAGACTCTGTCACACAAAAGGCACAACTATATTATTTTTTATTTTTAACTAATTTTTAACAATATATTTTGATCTTATTCACCCACAACTCCTCCCAGATACTTGCCACCTCCCTATCCTCTCAACTTTGTCCTTTATGTTCAAACAAAACCAAAACAAAAGAGAAAACAAAACAAAACAAAAAAGAAAACAAGAGATCTCCACAAAGCCACAAAAGTGAAAAATCATAATAAATAGACAAATGAGACCAAATCAACAGCGAAAGGAAAACAAACAAACAAGCCCCCCCACCACCAAAAAAAATGCCCAAAGAAAGAAAGCAAACTAATACAGCCCATAAAAATGTGAGTGAGTTTGTTTTCTGTTGGTAAAGTTCTCTTAGGTATGGCCAGCCCTGGTTTGTGGTGGATATGCCCAGTCTGTGTCTGAGGAAAGGTATTTAACAGTGGTAACATTTGAACAAAACCTTGGGCACTGGCAACAATTAGTCATCATGGGAAGTTGGTTCTTGGCTCTCATTAACAGCTTATTAGAAAGCATGGTGGCAAACACACACCACGAAGGCTTAGAGATGCTTGGAGTGTTCATTGTGTCTGAAACATATGGAGCATGTATGAAAAAATAGAGACTGATTTAGCTATTAGGTCTGAAGCAATGAGCCAGAAATAAAGCCTGTGTACAATTAAATATTGAACAGTGAGCCATTCGATATTTCAGGGTTATGGGAGTTATGAGAATTAGGGGAGTTTACAGAACAGGAAAAACTAATAAAGACAAAGCACTTGTGAAGGCTTCATGGAACACGAGACATTCTAGCATATGCCCTTGGTATTCCGGTTCTTATGTTGGTTATTTTTAAAAAAATCTGCAGAAATCATTGGGCATTAGTTAACCCATGAGTATTGGAGGTAGCAGCCCAGTGAAGCTCTGATGGAGCTGATGGAGTTTTGTGCTGTATAACTTCACTGATCATATGTAAAAGGATGGCAAGGACCAGCCCAGAATTGCCCTGATTGACTTGCATGCTGGATACCATGAGTGATTCAGTTGTATATGTGGAGAACTAGTTTTTCTGACAACTCCACCAATTCCCACTGGTGGTCACTAAGGATTTCTCATAAAAATAATTCGGTAGGCATCTCAGCTTCTCTGATGGTCTTCATTAATATTCCAGTAAGTGTTTTAATATGGACAGTGGTTGCCAAGAAAATTTCAGCACCTTGGCTTGAGCAATTCAATACTAGCTCTAGAGTGCATATATTAAGGAGCACAGAGAAGGCACTGGTATTGATATCATAGATTCACACTTACAGTTTATCAAGAAAATAATTTAAAATGTAACAGGGCTGAGGATATAGTTCAGTTGGTAGTGTGAGTGCCAGCATGCATAAAGATTTGATCTTGAACACCACATTCAGAGGAATGTGTGTGTGTGTGTGTGTGTGTGTGTGTGTGTGTGTGTGTGCATGTGTGTGTATTTATCTGGAAACAAAATTCATCTAAAATAAATATGCAAACATGACATTAAGAAAATATATAAAAGATAGAAAGGTAACAGAGTGAACAAAATACTTGTGAGAACATGAAGACCTGGACTCAAACAAGATGGAAAGCAAAGATTCACACCAATGGGTGTGTTCTGACTTACACACACGCACACACACACACACACACACACAGTGACATGTGCATGCTTCTCACACACACACACACACACACACACACACACACACACACACACACAGATGTTTAATATTTACCAGAGACAGCAGAGACGGTATGATCCTTGGTCCAACTTACAACAACAAAGGGGCAAGACAAGGCTTCCCAGTCTCTCCATATCTATCCACTGTAGTACTTGAAGTTCTAGCTGGAGCAATAAGATTACTAAAGATCAAGGGGATACAAACTGGAAAGGAAGAAGCCAAAGGATGGCTATTCATAGATGATGTAAGTATACACACCTAAGTGACCCCAAAAAATATAACCAGATAGCTCCCACAGCTGATAAACAACATCAGCGGAGTGGCTGGATACAAAATTAACTCAGAAAGTCAGTACTCCTCCTTTATATAAGAGATAAATGGGCTGAGAAAGAAATGAGGGATTCAACACTCTTCTCAATAGCTTTTTGTTTTCTTTTCCTGACTTGAAAATATGATACAAGCTGTTCCTCACCTCTTCAGTCTTTCAGTCCTCTCTTCTGTGTATTTTTGTGTTTTTGTGTTTTTTTTCTTTCTTTGTTTGTTTTGTTTTCAACATCAGGGCTTTAAAAATTCCTCTAGCTTCTTGAGGTGATTCAGTTGAAATCATAGGACTGGAGGTAAGAAGTTCCTGTTGTCTTTCCAGGGATATTCAATGGAGGTGGAGGACCATTCCATTTGAAACAAGGAAAGGCTACAGTGTCAGCAAAGGGATGCATGGGAGCCAGGCAAGTCTTTGCTGCTGGCTGGTTGAGGTGAAAGATTTAACTGAGACATCCTTTCAGTGGCCCCCAGGTCTATATCACTGCAATGGTCAGATGCACATTGTCCTTGGTGTTAAATGATTTAGTTCTGAACTTCCTATATTAGTAAATTTTGCATATGCTTCTCTAACTAAATTCACTAAAACTGAATTCACAATCAACTAAATTTCTTACTGCTGAGAAATGCTGCAACAAAGCCCATAATGATGGGCTAAGGAGATGGCTCAAAGCGTTTGAATGTGAGGACCTGAGTTCTAGTACCCAGAACTCACATAAAGTCTTATGTAGTACTGCTCATATCTAGAATACCAGTGTTTCTGTAGTGAGATAGAAGCCAAAGACAAGCAAATCATGAAATATCACAGGCCATATATATTTATGAATATAGTGGATAATCAATAAAGAGACCCAGAATCCAACAAGGTTGAAAGTGAAGAGTGAAACCCAGGTTGTCCTCTGACTTCCTCATGCCAACCATAGCAACCTTGTGACCTCATTCATTCATAGGCACATGCACACTTGCATAAACACACAAATTACACATTGTGTACACATCCACAGATCACAAACTCACAAAATAATCTATGCAGTGATCTTAATAGTAATTGGCATGCAGGAAAAGATGACCGGATATAGCAAACCTAATGTAAGTGTGAAATTTCACCTTTCGAGGATGCCTGCCCAAAAAGAAATGTCAAACTTGAATTGGGCCAAGCATCCAGTCCTAGTTATTAGTGCACAATCAACACAGAGCATAGAGAACAATCAGTGACAGAGATGATGTGAAGCTCCAGGAGCAAATGATCCATATTCCTCAACAAATAAAGTATAAGGAAATAAAAAAGTAAGTGTTAAGTAACAGACACGCTACGCAAGACGCTGTGTTGGATTTGTTTCTATCCAGTTCTGAGCCGGGAGTGGTGGCACACACCTTTAATCCCAGAACTCAAGAGGCAGAGGTAGGTAGATTGCTGTGAGTTCGAGGCCAGCCTAGTCTACAAAGCAAGTCCAGGACAGCCAAGACTACACAGAAAAACTCTGTCTTGAAAAAAACAAAACAAAACAAAAAACAAAAAACAAAAAACAAAAAAAGAAAGAAAGAAAGAAAGAAAAAGGAAAAGAAGAAAGGAAAAAATAAAAAACCAAATCAGACAAATGTGAGCAGACATGCCTAGTTTAAAAGTGAGTAGTGTGCTTGATGCATTAATTACTTCACCTACTTGCCAGTAACCACATGGCCAGGAAACCAGGAATGGAGACTATGAAATTCACTTGAGAAGAATCTGAGCTTGAGGTCTCCTCCAGATGACCCTGGATGGACAGGAGTTGAATCACCTGACAAAGACCTGATCCCTCCTGACCCCTGAGCTCATCAGTTAATGCGACAGCACCTGTTACTTTCCTGATGATTGCTTTCCCTCTGCTCTCCTCTCTCCTGATCTTGATGTGCTCCCCTCCCCCTGTTCTTGGTTCTCCAAAAATCACTGAGCACAGAAAGCTAGATGTTCTGCCAAATTCAAGTAATAATACCTGCCCAGCAACTCATGCTTAAGGATAAAAATGTCACTGATATGGAAGCAATATTAATTTGGAAAAAAATGCAAAAATTGTTCCTTACTAAGTTTTTCAATGGTTTATGATTTACAAATGACATATGAAAAGTACGAGAGATTGAGGAAAGAAATTTCTAGGGTTGAGTATTTGATTAGGCAAAAGGAAAAACCACCTACGAATTGGAATTTTTAAGGGAAGGCTTGAGTGGATCCTGAGGAAGGCATAATCTAAGAATGGAAGTGGGATGGTGAGCAAAGCAGTATGGGTTAATGATTTGACTTTTATTGGAAAGACAGGCTGCCACACATAGCAGACCTTGCAATTGTCATACTGAAGAAAAAAAACAGGATTCTTCTCTGGTGCCTCACATTTGACCATGTCCCCTGGAGGGGGAGACCTGGTGGCACTCAGAGGAAGGACAGCAGGTTACCAAGAAGAAACTTGATACCCTATGAGCATATACAGGGGGAGGTAATCCCCCTCAGGAACAGTCATAGGGGAGGGGAATAAGGGGAAAATGGGAGGGAGGGAAGAATGGGAGGATACAAGGGATGGGATAACCATTGAGATGTAACAAGAATAAATTAATTTTAAAAATGGGGAAAAAAGAATATATTAGAGCTGAAGAACTTGAGGATGCAGCTACGTTTTGCTATACTCAAAGATTCTATAAAAGATGCCTAGCTAGGCATCAAGCTGAGCTTGAAAGTTTAACTGCAAGGTGAAGCGATGGCTAGTACTTCTATACAAAAACAGCCTAAGAGTACTAATGTCTAGTTGCTAATATCTAGTTGAAAGGAAATCGCAGAAGCTGTGCCCTTCAGCCAAAACTGGCTGAAGAGTTCAAACACTGAAGTTAATAAGAAATAAAGTGCTTTTGTTTGGGGCTAGTGGGGCATAGACATGGGACTTACTTCCATTTCTGGAAATTTAGGTGAAGTTGAAATTCTGTAGAGGTTTATGCAGCTATCATGTGAAATAACTGACTCCACTTCCTTAAAAAACTAAATAAAGAACTGAGGTTTGTGTTCTGTGGTATGTTTGCACGCTTGCCTGCTTTCTTGCTTGTATGTCTGCCTGCTAGCAGTTACCAAGCCTGCTTGCTTGTCAGCCTCCATCAAACGTCTGACCCAAGACTTGTGCTACTCCCGTTCATCCCTGCGTCAAGGACCCTCACAACACCCTGAAGTGCTAGGGCTTGTTGTCAGCACTCTGTGGTACTCACTCTTATTTAGTACCCTATTATCTTTTCGAAAATGATGAAACTCTTGAAATCCAGCTTGAGAGATACCCATCTTCCTATGAGACTTGAAATTTTCATACAACTCTTGAACAGTGTCCATGTATAGATAGCATTGAAAATTTACATAATTGGAGGTTGTTATTTATGAATGCATATGGCTAAAGAAAAAAATATCCTAAGAATCATTGAAAAGTAAACTATTTTTTTAAATGTTACAACTGGGGATGGGAGAGATGGATTAGTGGGTAAAGTGCTTACCTTATAAATATAAGGACCCGAGTCTAAAACCCAAATACCCGTGAAAGAAGCATAAGTGGCTCACAGTTGTCATCCAAGCATTGGGGAGGTAAATACAGGAGGATCCTGGGAGCTTATTAGAGAGTCAGCCTACTCAAAATGAGTGAGCTCCAGGTGTGGTACAAGACTATCTCAAAAATAAGAGGAAGAGTGATATTTGAAGACACTCATTGTTGACCTGTGGACTTCACATGCAATTGCATGCATGCATGAACAGATGCACAGACATGCATATACTCTTACACCAGAGTTACAAACAAAGGAAATATTATAACTTTATAAATCAGCAATTTAACAGTGGTGTTCCTAAGTATTTTCAACTTTCACTTAGACAGATTTTTGCATACCTCCAGGAGCTTGATGGTAAAAATTTACATTATCAATGCCCTACCACTTATATAACTGCAGATATACATCTCAGGCCTGTTTTGCTATAGTTTCTGTAACCTTTGGAATGGAAAAAATTGAGGTCATGTGCTTCTATCTCTTATTGTATGATCCTTATGAAAGCTAAAGTTTATCCCAATGGCTAAAGAGGTAAGGTTGGTAGAATTCATAGCACTTAAAATAAAGTCTCCCAGCTTACAATGCATAAAAACTAAGAACCAGTACACTTTTTAGTTCTGTAATGGTCATCTCTAATTGTCAGTTTTATACAATCTATAATCACCTGTGACTCTCAGTGAGGAATTATCTACATTGGATTGGCCTGTGGACATGTCAGTGGGGGTTTAATTAGTCAGTCAGTCATTCAGTTAGTTAGTTAGTTAGTTAGATAGATAGATAGATAGTGGAAGATCCAGCCCACTATGGGTGGCACCATCCCCTAAGCAAGAAGTTTTGAACCGTAAGATAGTAGTACAGTGCAGCTGAACACATGTAAGCAAGCAGATAAACATACGTGCATCTGTTTCTACGTGCTCCATACTGTGGACATGATGTGACTGGCCATGTCAGGTTCCTGCTTGGCTTTCTACAATAATGGATTGTAAACAGGAAGTGTGCACTGAAAGAAATCCCTTTGTTCTCCAGTTTGCTTTTAGTCAAGACTCTTTTTTCAGTCAGGACATTTTATCACCGCAGCATAAATAAAAATAAAGCAGTCTTAATTTCCAACATTTTTACTCTCAAAAATCATTACTGGAAATAGAAAAGATCAATTTATGTTAATCTCACCTTTTCCCCACACTTTCTCACTCATTGTTCAAATACCTCTGGCTAGAGAAGAACTAAAGTGATAAAAATAAGAAAGGCAATGACAGAAAATGAATCCTGAAATTAAATGCCTAACTTTTGGATAGTCAAAACTTGGCCATAGTTATAATGAGACAGAAAGTCTTATTCATATAACTACCTGCATATATGTGTGTGTGCTATACTTATGGACACATACAAATGATGCGGCTTCATTTAGTATATCTATTTCCAATTACTGAGACACAGAGCCAACATATACTGACTAGATTAGCTCCAATGAATATGTGTAATACCCACAGAGATAGAAAAACAAAACAAAACAGGGAGACACAAGCATGAAGGAAGACAATGAAGTTTCAAAAAATACTCTTATTTTTAGCAAATATTTTCCATTTGTGTTTATTTTCCTTATACTTATTTGCATATAATTGTGTATATTTGCGTTGTATTGATACGTTGTGTATAAGAGTGTCTTGCCTGCAGGTATGTCTGTGAACCACATGAATGTCTGGTGCATACAGAGGACAGAAAAGGATGTCAGGTCCCATGAAACTGGAGTTAAAGGCAGTTGTGAGCTTCCAAGAGGGTGCTTGTAACCAAACCTGGGTCCTGTGCAACAGTATCCCGGGTTCTTAATCACTAGGCCATCTCTCCATCTTCTGAACCATGTTTAATATTTCATCATATTTCATGTATTTATCTATTCATTTATTTAGTGTGTATGTGAGTATGGGAAGGCATGTATATGCTACAGCTTGCCTGTGAAGGTCAGAGGACAACTTGAAAAAGTCTGATTTTTTTCCATCATGTGGGCCCTTAAGGACAAAACTCAGGTCCTAAGACTTGGTAGCAAGTGCCTCTACCCTGTGAACCAAATTGCCTGCAGACATTCTGAATCAATATAAATCTATTTTAACTAATAAAATAGAAAATATTTTATTGCTAATAATATTTTTAGAGAAAACATCAAATATTTCATATTTTTACTTCAATGGAAACGTTTTATCGATATTAAATAGAATTCTGGAACAATTTAGACACAACACACTAGTATTTATTTTCACATGTAGATACTCAGAAACCATTACTTAACCAGTACATGTTGTATAAAAAAAGTGAATAAGATGTAAGATTTATAATTACACGAGGTGGTTTTGGAAACACTCCTAGGACAGCATTTTTGTCTGGGGATAGAACTGGGTTTTCCTGCTTGCCAATCAAGAACTCTATCAAGTGAGCTATCACCCCACCATCAAAAGCAAGATCTCCAAAGTGCTGGGAGCAGAGCAACAAAATCAGGGGTGTTCAACCAAAAGATGTGCACTCGTTTGGGAATCGTTGCCTTCCTTTATGAATGCTAGTGCGTGAAAATTTTCCACCTTCTTCCCTGAAAATATTTGAAGATGTTTCACAGATGTGTCAGGCTGGCTACTGACATACACATTGTTCTCCAGGGTTCTCACTCTGCAGCCAGTGTCCTTACAAGCCTTGCAAAGTGATAATAACAGGTCGTCCTTCATCTGTGATCTCTCAGGTGCAGTCTGGAACAGGTGTCTGCCGTATCTGCACTCCTGAGCAGCTGAGTTTCACCACTCTGAAGTGACAGCTACTGTGGTCATACATGACCTATATAACTAGTGACAAATGTTAGAACATTCCTTTAGGAAATTCATACATCTGGGGAGCGAGGAGATGGCTTAGGGGTTAAAAGCTTGTGACATTATTTTTGAGGCTCTGAGTTCAGTTCCCAGAATCCATAGCATGCTTTAACTCCAGCTCCAGAGGCATCCAATGCCCTCTTCTGGCACCTGAGAGGATCTACACTCATGTGCATATACTTATGTATACAACACACACACACACACACACACACACACACACACACACACACACACACACAGTTCTACAAAGTTTATGATGTCTAAACCAATGACCAGGATAGCACAATATCCCTAAGGCTGAAATAGTGCCATGCATACCTCCGTGGTAACCAACAACTCTCTAATTGGGCTTAAGGCCCGCACAGAAGGGAAATCATGAATAGTACTGGAAAACCTAGCCAGGGCTGTGAGATCACGGATTTTGGAGAACTTAGCAATCACTACTTTACTAAATCACTGTAATTCCTAACTTCATCTTAAATATGTATCCTTATATCCCTAGAGCTAAGAATGGGTCTTATCTCTCATGAAAGAAATGTATTCTCCTCGCAAAAGATGGATATCAAGATAGAATATCACAGCCAATCAAAATGAAGAGAGCATGTAACCTGATGGCACTCAGCTCCAATGGATGCATCTACAATGCTTATAATGGAAGAGGGGCCAGAAACATTGTAAAAGCCCGAGGAACAGAAGTTTGCTGAGAGACTTTGACTTTTAGAAATTTCAGAGAAGCTACCTCCGTGAAATCTTAACAACATGATGCCTCAACAAGATCTGAACAAAGACCACACAAACACTCGTGCTAATAATGTACAAGGGGGAACTATCACAGGGCCTCATCCCTACATCAAACACTATAGGCAGCTAAGGTCTGCCAAGCATGGGAGAAATAGTCTTCTTCAGGGAAGAGCTCCTAATTGTTATCCAACACCTAATGATCAACCCTGAAAATGTATTCATAGATGTAACATACATTGAAGTATGAAGGAATACCCCTCCCCCCACATTAACAACAATTAAAAGAATAGAGGGCATGAATTTGATAGAGAACCATGTGGGGCAGGGAGGGCATGGACAGCGCTGAAGAGAGGGAAAAGAAAGGGGAAACCATGTAGTATTTTTCAAATATATTTTGTTAATTTATTCATATTACATCTCAATTATTATCCCATCCCTTGTATCCTCCCATTCCTCCCTCCCTCCCATTTTCCCCCTTGCTTCCCTTTCCCTATGACTGTGACTGAGGGGGACTTCCTCCCCCTTGTATATGCTCATAGGGTATCAAGTCTCTTCTTGGTACCCTGCTATCCTTCCTCTGAGTGCCACCAGGTCTCCCCATCCAGGGGACGTGGTCAAATATGGGCACCCAAGTTCGTGTGAAAGTCCTATTTTTAAAATACTCATTAACATGCTAATACTGCATGATAAAAGTTCAACACAGACCATTTTCTAGCCAAACCAGTGTTTTTCCTATCATTTCCTTCCTAAATAATTGCTAAGTTACAAATCACTAAAATGCTGTTTGACTTGATTTGTGCCCAAGTCGGGAGATGTTCCTTCCTTCCAAGCCTAGTAAACAGGGAGCTCCCGGCCTTCTCTAATGATTGACATCTAACATAGAAAACTACGCATTTCTGTAGACATATTTCAAGTTTATTATGCTTTCTGTGTTCTAATTAGATCTCCCGGGGAACCTCAGAAGCACACAAAATAAAAAATAAAATATAGAGACAGCAGGAGTGCTTGTGCTCAGGGACCTTGGATTTGTAATCCCATTGGGATGAGGATCCTCCCACAGGCTTTTGGCCACAGGTCTCACCGGTAGCACTAGTGCACTGGACAGAGGCCATGGGTCCACCTCATCTTGAGTCCCAGGCTGGACCTGTGCTTACTTGGCATTTGGTGGTGTGGATTTTCAATACGAAGTTAGCAGCATGCAAAATGCTGTCTACCTTGTTCTACGAGGACATTTTTCATTGGCTTTGTCCCATGTTAGTTTATTGCCAAGGACAAAACAAGTGAGGGCACTTCGTATTGTCAAAGCACCTAGAAAAATCTTGTCCCCTTCAGGTTTTAGGTTTCACTAATACTCATTTTCCCTTTTTGAGTCATGGTCTTAGCTGGCTCAGGCTGGTCTTGGACTCACTAGCTAGCCAAAGATGAATTTGAACTACAGGTCCTCCTCCCCCCATGCTCCAGAGTGCCTAGTGATTTTTCACTAACATTTTTAAGTCAGCAAATGAATGAAGAAGTTGTGTGTGAAGCTTAGATGCTGCTGAATCAGTACAATGTTTGCCTAACTAGCACAAAGCCTTGGATTTCATCTCCAGCAGCACACAAGTTAGGTGTGGCAGTGCGTGCTTGTAATGGCAGCGTTTGGGAGGTAAATGCAAGAAGATCAAATGTTCAAGGACATCGTCACCCATGCTGAGAGTTGAGGCTAGCCAAGAATCAAAGAGACTGCTACTCAAATTAAACTCCAACCACTGACTACAACTCTCCATCTGAAGTTTTCAAGGGGCCTTGACCCACTGAGCTGCAACCTGTCAACTACGTGAATACCTATAATCCCCTGGAAAGAGGAAATCTCAACCATGGGACTACCTCCATCAGGTTGGCCGTATGACAGTGCCCATGGCATTTTCTTAATTGCTATTCAGTGCACATTCCCAGCATAGTCAGTGCCATCCCTGGAAAAGAAAAGGTCCTTGACTACAAGCTGGGAAGCAAGCCAGTGAGCAGCATTCTTCTATTGTCTCTGCATCACTTCCTGCTTACAGGTTCTTGCCTTGGCTTCCTTTGATGATGGACTGCAAGTACATGGCAGATCACACATCACTAGTGTTGCTTTTGGTCCGTGTTTTATTAAGGCAGCAGAAGAGCCAATCATGACTGTCACAGAAGCTCAATAAATTGCATTGTATATTGCCATGGATATATTGCACAGAAGGATGGGCTAATTACACCAGAGGTGTACCTTTAAGATATTTATTAAGCATTAAAATCTAAAGTAAATGCAAATAAAAATGCCTAGAGAAATAAACATAAAAGACTTGTCTATCTTTAAGAATTCATAATCCATGTGGTGATCTTGAACCCTCTGGGCCCTTCCATGCCCCCATGCTTCCATTACACTCTCACTGCTCTGTCCAGAGTCTAACAGTAAGTCCCAGCATCTGTCTCCAACCTCCACTGAGTGGAGTCTCTCAGGGGACATCTATATTGGGCTAATATCCAATTATAATTGAATATATACCATGCATGTCTTTCTGGGTCTGGGTTACCTCACTCAGGATGATCTTTTCTAGTTCCATCCATTTGACTGTACACGGATATATTTCTTTATCTATTCTTCAGTTGAGGGACCTCTAGGTTGTTTTCAGATTCTGGCTATTACAAATAAAGCTGCTATGAACATAGTTGAGCAAATGTTCTTGTTGTATGTTGGAGTAGTTTTGGGGTATATGCTCAGGCAGATCTGGACCCAGCAGTACTGCATAAACTGTTGCATCAACCAAGGACAATGCGTTCAGTGAACCTAGACCCACCTTTCATACAACACACTCTCTGGTACCCTAGTTGATGACTTCTCCTTGGTGTGGAGGCCCGATGACACACAGAGGAAGGGGAAATAGGTTATTCATATGAGACCTGATAGGCTGCAGTCATATGGTGGGAGAGGAGGTCCCCTTATGTCAGAGTCTAGGGGAAGGGAATAGGGCAGGAGAGGGAGGGAGGGTGGGAACAGGAACACACAGGCAAAGGGATAACAATCTTGATGTGTGATGATTAAATTATAATAAATTAAAATTAGAAAAAGAATTAATAGTCCATTTGAGAAAAACAAACAAATGGACAATATGTTATAGGGGATGGAGGGATTGCTCCCATGCAGGCCTGGCACAGGACTTGAATTTGGTTCTCAGCACCCATGTTGGGATGCTCACAATTGTCTCTGACTTCAGCTTCAGGGGGTCTGAAGTCCTCTTCTGGCTTCTGGGGGTACCTGTATATGCATGCACATATTCACACACACATGCACATACATACATGTAAGTTACAATAAAAATAAAAGTCTTAAATTTTAAAATATATTTTATTAATTTATGCATATTACACCTCAATTGTTATCCCATCCCTTGTATCCTCCCATTCCTCCCTACCTCCCATTTTCCCCTTACTCCCCTCTCCTATGACTGTGACTGAGGGGGACCTCCTCATTCTATGAGGCCATAGTCACATTGATACCTAAACCTCACAAAGACCCAACAAAGAAAGAGAATTTCAGACCAACTTCTCTTATGAACATTGATTCAAAAAATACTCAATAAAATACTTGCAAAATGAATACAAGTCTTACATTTTTCAATCTGTTCTATGATGAGCACCAATGTTTCAGAGGTTCCATAATAACAAGCGGGAGGACATTGCCACACTGTCTGAGCTACTGCATATTGGAAATATGACACCCCGTGTATAGGCTTTACTGACAAAGTTTGCCTAGGAGATTATTTCACACACTAAAACCAAAATTGACTAAGAGTATGATTGGCAAAGTCTGGAATCCAGAGTACAGAGGACAGAGAAACTGTAAAGCACAGGAAGGTTGCTGGTGTGTACCTGAAGGGTTTGGAAGGTACATCAGTATATAATTATAGTTTTACTGTGTGGGAGGACCCTTTTCAGTCTAAAGTTTATGTTCATTTTCATTAACGTTTGCATGATATGTCTTCTGTGCTTTCCTCAGTGCATGTACATTGTTGTATTTGAAGTAAGCTACTTTTGAAAGATTAATTTAATTTATGAATACCTGTGTGTGGATGTAAATGCAGAATTAGGGTACTGAATGCCCTGGAATGGAGTTACAGGGAGCTGTGAACTGCCCAATACTGGTGCTGGGAACTAGACTCCACTCCTCCGTAAGAGCGGGAACCTCTTAATCAGAGTTCTCTATTCAGCCCTGAAGTGAATTCTTATTTACAAAATGCGGTTGCTGCTATTAATCTGCACAGCTCATATGTTTTTGACTTATTCATTGAAGTGATTTCCATTTAGTTTAATCATGATTATATCAAGGCTTGTGTTTTAAAAATTTTCAGATTGCACTCTTTTTTTAAAAAAGATTTATTTATTTATTAATATGTATACAGTGCTCTGCCTGCATGTACACCTGCAGGTCAGAAGAGGGCATCAGATCACAGTATAGATGGTTGTGCCCACCATGTGGGTGCTGGGAATTGAACTCAGGACCGTTGGAAGAGCAGTCAGTGTTCTTAACCTCTGAGCCATATCTCCAGCCCTCAGATTGTACTCTTTACTTTAGTATTTCTGCTTTCCCCTCCTTCCTTCCCTCCCTCCCTCATTCCCTTCCTTCTTTTCCAAACACTTTTATAATCCTTTCTAAACTGTATTTTATTTTAGTGTATTTCTTCTTATTGCTCTTGCAGCACTTGCTCTGAGTGTTATATTATCATGTTTCATGGGTGTCATTGTTTTACCATTTTAAAGTTTGGGTGAAGTATAGGATCCTTGTCTTTTTTATGTCCATTTTCTCTACTTGATTTTTAACATTATTTCCTAAATATATACTTATATGATTATCTAAACCAAATCAGAGGATAAGTTCTTCCTCAACTAACAGTCATAATTTGGAAAGCATAAAGAAATCCCTTTTTGCTTATCGTGATCTGACGTTCCTTCTTTAAAAATATTTAGTATTTGTGTGTGTGTGTGTGTGTGTGTGTGTGTGTGTGTGTGTGTGTACGTGTATGCATGCATGCATGTGTGTGCAGGTGATTCCAGAGGCCAGGAGAGAGTTGGATTCCTAGGAGGTGGAGTTATCCCTTCATTTCCTGAGATCCTTTTGTGATCTGAGTCTACAGAACAATGTCTTTAGCGTATCGCATCTACTGGTGACAAGTCTTTCCCCTTTTATTTTCTCAAAGCAGATCTTCCTTTTTCCCCATTGCTGAAGGACACTGGCTTTTGGGAAGAAAGCCCTTACGCTCCTACACTGACATATGTTCCATACTTCTTCTTTATAATAAGAAGTATCTTATTATTATTATTTATTTACTTCTAAAGAAAAATATTATTTATTTCAAGATGTTTGGCTATATAGAGATTATTTTATTTCTTATTCCTTGAAACTCATTCTATTTATTGTTAGTTCTTAGAATTTTTAAGTTTTAATTTTATTTTTATATTTGTGTATGCATATGGGTCCCTATGTGTTCGTGTTGGTACTGGGAATGAAACATGGACCTTTGTATAAAGCAGCAAGTGTTCTTGATCCCTGAGCTGTCTCTCCAGCCTGCTGAAAAAGTTAGTTAGGTGTCCTCCTACAGGCTGACTTAGCTCATTCACTTGCTGCTTCTTGAATTTGTTGTTTTGCATCTTTTGCTAACTAAGATCCTAGGTGTCATGGCTGCATGCTCAGCCTGCCCTTTTCTCTGCTCTTACAGAACCCTGATAGATGAATGCTGCTTATTTTATTACAATCCTGTGCATGCCTGAGCTTCTGGCCTTTGGATATTGTGTCTTGAGTTTATTTTCTGTTTTTTCTAAGCTGGTTAGATTGAGTTCTTTCGTCCTTCTTCATTCCTTCCCTCCCTCCCCTTGTCTTTATTTTTTTTGCCTAGGGTTTGTTTTATAAAGCAATTTCTTCTTACAGTCCAGTGCAGCCTGAACTATGTGTAGCAGAGGATAATCTTGAACTTCTGATTCTCGTGCAGCCACATCCTAAGTGCTGAGTGACCCTTTAGTGCAGTTTCTCATGTTGTGGTGACCCCCCAACCATAAAATTATTTTCATTGTTACTTTATAACTGTAATTTTCTACTGTTATGAATCATAGTGTAAATATGTGATATGCAAGTTGTCTGCTATAAGTCCCCTGTGAAAGGATTGTTTGGCACCCCAAAGTGATCTAGACCCACAAGTTGAGAACCTCTGGTATACGTAAATTAATTTTTGATCTTCCATTTTCTCTCTTCTTTCCATTGAGAATTTCATTTTGTTATTTTTTTTAACTTTCATGTGTTTCTCTAAAATTATTATTATGAAGGTGTGGTGGTGGTGTGTATGGGCACACTTGCCTCAGTGCATGTACAGAGGTCAGAGGACAACTTGAGAGAATCAGCTCTCTTCTTTAACCTTTGTGTGGATTCCAGGGACTGCACTCAAGCTTTTAGAACAATCACCTTCACTTGCTGAGCCGTCTCACCAGTCTTTGTGTCTTGCTTATCTGTTACAAGTGCTGCTTAAATAGCCTCTTCACTGGGCGTGGCTGTTAGATTACTAGACTATTAAGAGGTGTCTGTAGAGAGATGACAGACAGAAGGAGGGAAAAGGAGAGGCTTGGTCTGGACCCCAGGTGGGACCATCTTTATTCACAGAGATGGAGTGTGAAGATGGCCAAAGCACCTAGAGAGAAAGATGGGGCAAGGTACCCTATTGGGTCAGAAACCACTTCTCTGGTCTGCAAGGGAAGCTGGGAAGGGTACTCTTTCACCAGGAACTATCAGTGACTGTATTTTCATTTCAGGTGTGTTCATAGTGAATCACCACAGCAATTTTATGATGTGGTTTGTGAAGTGTGTAATGAGATGATTCTTCCACCTTTGCCAGCTGAGTGTTAGCATCTTTCAGTTGTACTTTTTGATCCCAACTGAGATATTCTTGCTTTGAATGAAACATTTATTTTTTTCAAATAATTATGGGATTTCACATCATATATTAACATCTGTTTAAATTGTATCCTTCTAATAACTCATTAGTAGAGGAAGGTGTGTGCAATCTTTTTTTTTCTCCTTTATTAATTTATTCTTGTTACATCTCAATGGTTATCCCATCCCTTGTATCCTCCCATTCTTCCCTCCCTCCCATTTTCCCCTTATTCCCCTCCCCTATGACTGTTCCTGAGGGGGATTACCTCCCCCTGTATATGTTCATAGGGTATCAAGCTCTTCTTGGTAACCTGCTGTCCTTCCTCTGAGTGCCACCAGGTCTCCCCCTCCAGGGGACATGGTCAAAAGTGAGGCACCAGAGTATGTGAGAAAGTCATATCCCACTCTCCACTCTACTGCGGAGAGTGTTCTGTCCATTGTCTAGATCTGGGTAGGGGTTTAAGGCTTACCGCCTGTATTGTTCTTGGCTGGTGCCTTAGTTTGAGCGGGACCCCTGAGCCCAAATCTGCCTATCATAATGTTCTACTTGTAGGCTTCTAGGACCCTCTGGATCCTTCTACTTTGCCATTCTCCCATGCTTCTCTCATCTAGAGTCCCACTAGAATGTCCTCCCCTCTGTCTCAGTTTCCTGGTAAGTGAAGGCTTGTTCTGCCAGGTTGCAGGGGAGGTAAAGATTCAGATTTCTGGGCTAGTTGATGGCTTAGTAGGTGTGACATTTGCTGTGCCAGCCTGAGGATATGGATTCAGATCCTTCACAGCCACATGAAAGGTTGGACATGTTCACTTGCATGTCTGTAAGGAGGTGCTAGAGGAGGTGGAGACAGGAGGATTGCTGGGGAATGCTGGCTTTCAACTTCGGTCAAAACCCAGAGACTTGGCTCAAGGGAATAGGTAGAGACTGGTAGAGCAGGGAACCTGATATTTTCTTCCCTCTGACCCTCTCCTACACATACGGGCACACATGCATACACATATATGTGCATATAAAGCAGATAGTCATAACACATACACACCACACACACACACACACACACACACACACACACACACACACACACACACACCCCAAAACATAAGTTATCTACTCACTACTCACCTTCCAGTAACACACTGTAACAGCCCATCTGTTCCCCACACAGTCTCTGTTGACACAGCATTGTAACTAGCCTCCTCCTCCTGAGAGAAGAAAGTCCTGACTCCCAGGGACATCCCTGCATTGCTGGGTGGAAAGTCCCTGCTTTGATTTTCCACTGGTCAGAATGAGACCGAGAAAGCAGGGAGCATCCCTGCTGTATCTAGGTGAACATTCTGACTCTCTATTTGCGTGGTGTTCTTTTTCTGATATGGCGACTACTATAGTGCCACAACTCTCTTTCCAGGGTAGAAGTTTATGTCCCCCACTCACTATTCTTGAGCTCTATCAGAGTTGCTCTTCAGTCTGTGTTGTGACGTTTGTCTGGACTAGAGCATTTAGTGTTAGGATGTTTTATGCCTCGCTGGACTGCCTTGACTAAAGCAGTCCTTTCCTACAGTCAAATGCGGTCCTTGACTAGAGATAGTAGTATTTTATTTGAATCATTTTTGCCTATTTTTACTTCCTGGGTTAGGATATTGAATATCACATAAAAGTGACGTTTCTGATAAGAGTCCTACTTGAGCATTTACTGTTATGATATAGTGCTAAAATGAATAAACAAAAACACAAAGAAACAAACACAAACAAACCAGTAACCAAGGCAAAGGGATACTTAACTATGACAATACAGCTTCTAGTTGTAATAATGAATGAAAAGATACTTATTTTTCAGCATATCATGAGTTACTCACAATATAAAATATAAAATACGAGGCCCATGGTATGGTAAACATGTAAGCTTAGCTTGTAGATAAGCCTGATGATCTGAGTTTGATTATACAGAATCTCATGATGGAATGAAAAACCTGACTCCTGATGCCCATCCTCTGTCTCCCATACAAGCTCTGTGGTGTGCGTCCTTACTTTTTTCCCCACAAGTGAATGAATAAGTTTAATAAATAAAATATAAATCATGTTAAGTTTTTAAATTCTTTATAAAACTATAAAATATTGAATGACAATTTAAAATAATTAAAATATTCAGAATTTGTCAACAGGAATAAAATATCTTACCTGATGTAGGTCCTGAGGTGCACCTTGAGTTTCCTCTAAAAGCAATTTGTGCTTTTAACAACTGAACCATCTCTCCAAAGGAACATCTAAATATTAAATCTCTATAAATTTAATACAACAGGTTTACTTTTTCAAACATTTAAACATTGATTCTTTTACAATATAAAATCATTTAAATAACTATGAGAAGCATTTGTGAGAAAAATAAATTTGCAGGATACATTAGCAAGCTTCAGTAATTATGTTGAAGATAGCAGACTTCCTAAAACAATGAATTTCTTTGTCATATCCATTCCTTATGTATGCATTTTTTTTTAGTCCAGGTCTCACTCTGCTGTCCTAGTGGCCTCAAACTCACATATCCATCTGCCTCTGTCTTCTAAGTGTTGAGATCAAAGGCATAAGCCACCATACCTGGCCATATAATCTTTCTGTCATATTTACCTAAACTATCACTAGCTGTCATGAAAATAAGAAAAAAAATCTCCTAGATCTTAAATAAATTTATTGTCTTCATAGAAAAATAAATAAATAAATAATATCAAATACCATAATAGCTGCTGATAGAGCAACCGGTTTATGTGAGCTTGTTTTGTTACTTTTTAAAAACTTTTTCTTAAATTTTTAATAAGTATTTTTTCCTTATAATGGAGAAATAAATAAAGCACATTTATTTTTCTTCTGAAACAAACATTTTTGGTGCAATGACCAATAAGTGCATGAAGGGAAAGAAGTATTTCCAGATATCTCACTTATTTTAATTGCTTACATAAGTCTGGGTTTTATTCATTGTTGTAAGTCTTTTTCTTTTTTTTCTTTCTCCTTCATGTTCTAAAATAGTTTATTTAAGCTGGATACCTTGCCTCAAAGTAAACTAAGTACCACTGTGCTATAAACCAAAATATAAACCAAGGGTAAGGCTAGGGGGGTTGGCTTAGTTGGTAAAGTACTTGCTGTGTAACCATGAGCACCTGTGTTCAATCCCCAATGTCCACATTAAAAAAGCAGCTGGCTCCGGGATCCTGCTATTACAGTCTAAGCCTGGCCTTTCTGGATAGCCTCTGAGTTCAGTATAACAGGATGTATGGACTCCCCTTTCTCAGTGGGATTCTCCCTCTGCCTGATCTGGGGAATCCCAGAACCTTTAAGGAGTATCACATAGCCCTCAGGGAGATTACAAGCCCACCACTTTCCTAACAAGAAACTCATTCAGCAAACATCTGGTGATTCCTGGAAATACCCACTTTATGCTAATAAGAAATCTTGGCTCTCAACCAATGACCTTTAACTGTACCTAGGGCTCTTTGCCCACCTATAGGATAATTAAGTACTGTAGTTCCCCTCTTATGATAGGACTGTGTTGCTGTATGTAAATCAAGTATCCCTAGGACTTCTAGCCGCAGCGAATCAAAAACAAACATTCACCCTCAAAACCCCTCCCACTCCCCAAGGTTTATAATCCCCTGTTTCACAAAAAATAAAGGGACCCAGCATCATCTATTTCACCAAGACCTGTTGGCTAGCTTTTGAGAGGTCACTGAGAAGGAAAAATGGACACAGGAAAAAGAGAATTTAAAAGCAGTACAGACTTTTAGTAAGGGAGAGCCCTTTATCCATCTCGGGTAGCTGTAAGTCAGAAACAGGGTAACAGTTTTCTTTTTGGTCCTCATCCGGCATTGCTAAGGGTAGCCAGAGAGTATCATGAACAGAGTATTAAGTGGTCCATAAACATTTGTTACAGCCAACCATTCCCAGGAGCCTATAATAAGGATAGTGGCAAGAATTAGAAAAACAAGTTATTTTAGTCCTTGAAAGCTAATCACTATGGTTTTGGTAAACTGATAGAACTTTTCAAAATAGCACCCTGCAAAGTAATGTGGTATATAGATAGTAACAGTTACAGTGACAGAAGGTGCTATATGTGCTTCTGTGGGAGAAAAGTCATCAACACTCTTATGCAGCCGTAAGCCCTGGGAGCTACAGTATGTCAGACCACTGTTGCAATAGTGGCATGGCTGTCACTGGAGCAACAGACCACTTTATTATGGAGTATTTGGCTTGATCCACAGGAGCACTTTATGCGCTACCACCAGAAATCTGCTCAGAAGCCATGGCTAGAGAGGTCATATGCCCAAGATAAGAACTTACTATGAATCCCTTGGTCGCCTGGTTGATGCCATCTCACTTAATGCTGCAATACCCTGCCCCCTCCTATTCTATAGCATCCCAGAAAATGTGATGTCTATTTAAGGAATAGGTAACCAATCTCTTTCTAAGTCATTTATGTACACGAAGGGTTTAGATTCTTCTCCATAAGCGTGGACCACTAATGATGTGAACTTATGTGCACTGGATTTTGTTATTGTTGGTGGCGGTCTGTGTAATTGTGACTGAGTGTGTGCATGTGTGTGTGTGTGTGTGTGTGTGTCCAGGTGCATTTAGAGGACAGAAGTCCAAATCATAATTCTCCATGAATCACTTTCCACAATACTTTTTGAGATACCATCTCACAGTGAACTTGGAACTCAATTGTTTTACTTGTCTGTCAACCTGGCAAATTCCAGCGACCTAGAAAATTCCAGAAGTTCTCCAGACACCACCTTGTCAGTGGTAGGCTAAGTGCGGGGTTATGTGTGTGCACCTGCCAGATGTCCTTCAGCATTCAGCATCCATAGGGAGCCTGGGCTATCTTGGGACATGGCTGTAATTCCACCTTCCCTGAAGCAAAAACAGCCTGACTTGGGCAGATTGGCT
Source organism: Acomys minous (assembly GCF_964271855.1). Lineage (NCBI taxonomy): Eukaryota > Metazoa > Chordata > Mammalia > Rodentia > Muridae > Acomys > Acomys minous. The sequence continues at coordinate 66,930,530 of NC_140483.1, read as the reverse complement.
CTCAAGAACTAAAATAGCTTGTTTCTGAGATTCTTGACACTATCCTTATTACAGACTCCTGGGAATGGTTGGCTGTAACAAAGGTTTATGGACCACTTAATACTCTATTCTTTACACTCACTGGCTACCATTGGCAATGCCAGCTGAGGACCAAAAAGAAAACTGTTATCCCATTTCTGACTTATTGCTACCCAAGATGGATAAAGGGCTCTCCCTTACTAAAAGTCTGTACTGCTTTTAATTCTCCTTTCCCCCTGTCCATTTTTACTTCTCAGTGACCTCTCAAAAGCTAGCCATCAAGGAGGGAAACATCTTGTTCCATTCCAGCTTGGTTTCTATGTCCTGAATCAAATGGTATGGTGCCCACAGCATGAAGGTCTTCCCAGAAAGTTCTGGAGAGCAGTCAAGGACAATGGCAACAACAGGTGCTAGTTTCTAAAACTACTATAAAATTTAATATAATACAAAAGTTTGAATTTCTTAGTCATGAAAATATGACACTTAATAATGCAATTTTCTAAACAAGCTATGACATTTTAATTTGCATCTTTTCCCTCTTCTTTATCATCCAATAATCTAGCAATGGAATCCTGTTCAACTCACAGCTTCATATGCTCATCTGAGCTGAGAAACTGTGTTCATGCGAAGCTCTGAGAAACACTTATATCCCAGGAAGGATGTCTATAAAAAGTAATGACACTATGAAACTGAGTTTACCCAAAGATAGGAAAACATGTACTCTAATGTACTTTTGGTTAAACATCATTTGTGATGATGCAACTCCTTGAAAGGCATATATATCACAAGGTGTGCATAGCATAATTTTGTAAGGTAAGGCCAAATCTTTAAGAGCTGGATTCTCCTTTCATTTTAATAAATCCACATTATTGATGAATACTCCTTGGAAACCTATTTAGGTTCTTGATTCCAAATAGATTCATGCTTAGTTACCTGCTTAGTTAGTTTGTTAATCAATAAAGTCCAATTTCCCTCACCTCATTAACTTTTACTTCTCCACCCTTATTTCTTTTCAGTTGTTAATTCAATGCCTATAAATGCCTTCTATCAACCTTCTCTCTTTTTCCTCTCTGGCAAGTCAAAAGATTTGCCTCTGCAATGAACACAGTATTTAGGCAGGTTTCCAGTTTGGTTTGATGAGATCTCTTGTGATTTGGAGTTTTAATGTTCAATCTATAATCTCATATAGTCTCAAGCTACCTGATAAATTCCCTTTTAAAAAGACCATTTGCTTGCCTTTGATGACCCACTGTCAGGGCTAGTACCAGCTTTATTGATGTTAGATGAGGACAAAAATATCATTATACTGACCTTACTTTTGTGACCCACTGATTTTAACCAGGAGGAAATATGGAGATCCATAGAGAGAAGGGAGAAAAAATAGGGGTGGGATGGAGACCAAGAAACAAGTTTAATCAATGAAAATGAAAATCAATTAATCAGACATTTACAATATGTTAATGGACCCATCTATGCCTCTGATGTTCAGCTCAATTTTATAAAACGAATTCAAATACAGTCACACTTATAAATTACCATAGAGTTGCCTGACCTGAATCTCATACACAGATTGAGGTAGATCTCTGGACACCAATGTGTTAGTTTTTTAAGAGAATGATCTTTTATAAATTGTGTAGGCCCCGAATTCCTGGGTAAGTTGAGCTTCTCTTTCGTGAGAGGTGAGAGAGTAGATGGATATTAATTCAGTATAATTGTTATTTTCGAACAGATAATATCATGACTTTTAAAATGCATAGACCCTTGTTCTCTCCATACCAAGAGACTTCACTTAAGAGCACTGACATTTAATTAACCTCCTTAGCATCTATAAATATGAATTCCTTTTATTCCTAGCACCAGTTCCCAACCTGGCAAAACACCAATAGCAGGGAAAGAGGAATTATTTTAAAAGGTTGATTTGATCCATTTTATGTTGATATAAATAATGGAGTGTTAGTTGGCCCAAAGTTCTGTTGTATGGGAAGTTTAAGGTCAAGCAGGCAACCTCAGTTGAAAGGGCTCTTGTTTGTTTGTATTGTTTTTTCTGGTTGGATCTCTGCAGAGTCACACCCTTGTGCAGGGTATCACATGACACTATAAAGCCTATTAGGCTGGGCCTCTCCTCTCTTTATAAAACCACTGTCCCATTGCACGATGGTCCCAGACCATATAACCTCATTTAACAACTTCTTCTTCTTTTTCCTCCTCCTCCTCCTCCCCATCCCCCTCCTCCTCCTCCTCCTCCTCCTCCTCCTCCTCCTCTTCTTCTTCTTCTTCTTCTTCTTCTTCTTCTTCTTCTTCTTCTTCTTCTTCTCTTTTTGAGACATAGTTTCTCTGTGTAGTCTTGGCTGTCCTGGACTTGCTTTGTAGGCCAGGCTGGCCTCAAACACTTGAACTCACATCAATGTGCCTGCCTTTGTTTCCCTGAGTACTGGAATTAAAGGCATATGCCACAATATCCAGCTTAACTTTTAATTAATTAATTAATTAATTAACTTTACATCCCAATCATAGCCCTCTCCCTCTTCTCCTCCAGGTCCCAAGTTCCTCCCCTCTTCCCTCTCCCCCTGCCCTCTCTTCTATCCCTTAGAAAAGAAGAGTCCCCCTATCCACCCATCCTTGCTCATCAAGTCACATCAGGACTGAGCATGTCCTTTTCCCCTGTGGCCTGGCTAGGCAGACCTGCCTGGGGTCGGGGATGATCACAAAGCAGGCAATAGAGTCCATGTGAGAGATAGTCCCTGATCTCCTTACTAGGGACCAGTTTAACTTTGTTTTAATGAGAGATTAAAACAGGGTCTCATATATCTCAGGCTGCCTCAAACTCACAATATACCCAGTGGTAATCTTTAGCATGTAATCCTCCTGTTTCACCTCCCTGTTGCTCAGACTAGAGGTGTACCTCACAATATCTGCTGTATATGATGTTAAAGACAGAACTCCAGCTTCACTCATGCTGGGCAAAACTCTACTGCGTTCCATTCTCAGAGTCTTCTTTTTCCTGTAATTCCCAAATGTAGTATCTCACAAAGCCTAATCTATAATTAGACTACTTTTCCATCCTCTTAGTCTTTGCACTGGAAATTAATACCAGCATGGCTTTTGATATGATGTTCATAGAACAGCAAAATCTCTGTTTTCTTTTCCTACAAAATAGCTATGATCATTCTTCCTTTAGTGTTTTAAATTGTTTTATATAGGAGCAGTACTTGATGCATGACCATGTTCTCCCTTGTAGTATCTTACAGAACACGTCCACCTTTTCTATGATTTCCATATATATATATGTGTGTGTGTGTGTGTGTGTGTGTGTGTGTGTGTACATATACATACATACATACATGTGTGTGTATATATATTTAAAGATATATTCCAACTGGATTTAAGATAAGCAGAGGGATGATTTCTTCTTAGATGATGATTCTAGTAATGTTGCCTGAGTTAACTCAGAAGCAGAAAGACTCACATGATCTCACTTATAATTGGGCACTAGTCCAAAAGGCAATTCCCATAAAAGTCTTCACTTACCAGGAGATTGGGATAGATGTGAGGACATCCTACTGGGACTCTAGGTAAGAGAAATATAGGAGATGGGGAAATAGAAGGACCCAGAGGGTGGTAGAAACCTACAAGAAGAATATCATGATGGGTGGATCGGGGCCCAGGGGGGGTCTGCTCAAACTATTGCACTAACTAAGGACAATACAAGTAGTAAACATCAAACCCCTACTCAGATCTAGCCAATGGACAGGACATTCTCCATAGTTGTGTGGCGAGTGGGGACGGACTCTGACATGAATTCTGGTGCCCCATATTTGACAACCTCCCCTTGGTGGGGAGGCCTGGTGGCACTCAAAGAAAGAATAGGCAGGCTACCAAGATGAGACTTGATAGCCTATGACCATATAGTGCAGGAGGAGGTCCCCCTCCATCAAAGACTAGGGGAATGGAATAAAGTGAAAGTGGGAGGGAGGGAGGAATGGGAGGATACAAGTGATGGGGTAACAATTTAGTTGTAATCTGAATAAGTGAATTAAATAAAAATAAAAAATAAAAAATGAAATGCTATTAATCAGCACGCATCACCAACAACCCTATGGAGGATGCACTGTGGTTTTCCTTCAGACACTTGAGTGCTTGGAAGTTCAGACACCTGTGCCTTCATGGTTAATACTGAATGTCATCAATTTGAGAGCATATAAAATCACCTGGAGTGTGATCCTCTGCCCTTTTTCCTGTCAGAGTTTCTCACTTTGAATAATTAAGGTGGGAGGACTCACTCTAAATATGCGCAGCTCAATTCCATGGGCTGGGATGATGGACTGAATGAAAAGGAGCCGAGAATTAACCAACATTCCTCTCTGTCTCTCTCTCTGTCTCTCTCTGTCTCTCTGTCTCTCTGTATCTGGCTGTCTGTCTGTCTCTGTCTCTGTCTCTGTCTCTGTCTGTCTCTGTCTCTCTGTCTCTCTGTCTCTGTCTCTCTGTCTCTCTCTCTCTCTTTCCTCTCTGTCTCTGTCTGTCTGTCTGTCTGTCTGTCTGACTCTCTGTCTCTCTTTCTCTCTTCTCTCTCTGTCTCTGTCTCTCTCTCTCTCTCTCTCAGTCACTCTCACTCTCCCACTCCCAGACTGAGTGCAGTGAGACCAGCTGCTTCATGCTCCTCCTGCCATGACATCTCTGACATGATGGACATATGAGTCAAAATAAACCCTATTGGAGATGGAGACGTGGATGATTTATTAAAAGCCCTTGCTGCGTTACCAAGAAATCTGAATTTGGTTCCTGGTGCTTCCACCAGCTGGCTCTAAACCACCTAACCTGTAACTCCAACTGTAGGGGCTCTAGCAGTCTTCTTGTAGCCTCCATAGGCACAACTTTTACTTGTAGCACACACATGGACACACAGACACAGATAGATGATCGACAGTAGATAAACATAAACCAAAAAGAAGAATAAAATAAATCCTTCTTTCCTAAGTTGCCTTGTGAGGTATTTTGCCACACCAATAAGAAGGGTACCTATTCACAGAGACTCAGTGAATTCTCCAGTCTACTCACCTATCAGGGTGTCTCTGGAAGACTTAAATTCTAATGTGAGAATTCTTAGAGAGTGAGCTAGTTGGAGTAGAGGAAATGGGCCCTTCCTGAGCCTGATGCAAAGGGGAGGCTAGTACCCTGAGAAGACACCACCTCTGCTTCTTGTTTCTATGTCTCCTGAGGTATATATGTGGAGGCTTCACTCATGTGACTCATGTGTGCTGCTAAGAAGCATCTCATTGTCACCATAAGCATGGTTTCAACGTGGACATACTTGTGGAAGACTCTCTTGTTGAGTGAGCGCTAAGTACCCACTCACTCTCATCCCCACGCAAAATCCCAGCAATGTTCTTGCTCCCTGCTCAGAAACTGACAGCCAGTCATGTGTGTTCTGAGTTTATTCTTTGCGCTGATTAGATGGGGCCCTATTCCAGTTGGACTGCTGCTGGGACGAACCTGTTTGAGGGACCTAGATCTCTCCAGGGAACTCCTGAACCTTTTCTCACTAGATCTGAGTATCACATTTTCCCCTGGATCCTTACAGTTTGTGGAAGGCTCTGTATGTTCATGCTGAGCTAGGATCTGAGTTCTAGGCTTGCTATTTAAGGTTGCACACCTGAACAAAGGTATTCAATGTGCTCTCTATGTCCATCTGCTGGCCATTTGTTGTTGTTCGTGTATATATATATATGGTGTGCATTGTGTGTATATGTGTTTGTGTGGGCACATGAGTATGTGCGTGTATATGTGTGCAGAACCAGATTACCACACTGGGTGTCTCCTTCAACCACCCTCATCCTTACATGCAGAAGGAAAGTCTCCCATTTGAACCCAGAACTATTTATTTGGCTATTCTACTTTTTCCAGCTTGTTCTGCTTTCTCCATCTCTCACACGCTGAGATGAGAGGCTGCCACCCACCTGCATTTGCATAGGTGCTGAGGATCTGCATGGACTTCAGTCTTAACACTAGTGAGGCAGCTGATGGGCACTCTGAGCTACCTCCCAGCCCTGCCAGGTACTTCACACCATTAGGATGCCCAGTCTTCTGCTCACCTGGTACCTGCTTGCAGCTACTCCACATCCCATCCTCAGGAGAGAACTGCCTTCTGGCATGCTTTATGCCTTATGTGTTTGAGAGACACAAAGTGCAAACTTTCAACAAATAAAATGTCCTTCACAACCCCTCCAGCAGGAATTGTGAACAGATTTTGCTTGAGGCTGGAGAGCAGACTTTATTTTAAGCCTGGACTCGGGTATGCCTCTACTAATAATCTCACTTATCCACATGCTTTTATCGGCTTTCTTGTCTCTCTCTCATTTTCCATTTCTTCAATACTTCTCCAAATTTAAGCAAACATCTAAGAGACAGAAATCGCTTTCATAATTTTACCTGAAAGTTGGTAGAAAAAAAACACACTAAAATATTGCAATATTTTTTAGATTATAGCATATTTCAGATGAAAGTATTTTCTTGGAAAGAAATACTGAAATTAAAGCATTCTGATATGATTTTAGTTCTTTAAAAGAAATCACACTTTTCTTCTATCATAGATTCTTGCCCTAAAGTATTTGACCTTCAAACAGTGTAAAGTAAAGATGAAAAAGTTTTAATTTGTAAAATTTATAAAACTAATTTTCAAATTAGGTGTTAACAGCCCTTTCTCAGGATCAAAGTTTACATGCTTAATACTATTTGGACTTCTAAGCCCTCAAAAAATATCCAATTAGCATATATGTGTTTCATTAGGACTGTTCCAAAGGAATGCTATCCTGAAATTATTTGCCAAGGTCACTCTGGGCTTAATGTATGTAATTGCTTAAAATTTTCGGTGCTATCATAAATACATCTGTGTCTCCTTGCCTGAAGTTTTTTTTATTAGTGCCTGTGCGTATGTATAGGTGCAGTATTCATGCATGTGTATATGGGGATGTGTGTACTTTGTATGTACATGCTGTAAGTGGGCAGAAAAGATTGTCCTACCTTCTGCTCTACTTCAGTCTTATTTTATTGACTCCTGGTCTCTCATTGAACCCGAGCCTAGACTGGTGGCCAGAAAGTCCTAGTTGGCAGAAGCTAGAAGTACTTGGAAGAGAGAACCTCAATTGAGAAGATGCCTTCATCAGATTGGCCTGTCAGCAATTCTGTAGGATGGACTTTTGATTAATGATTAATGTGGAGGGTTCATCCCACTATGGGTACTCACGTCCTTTATAGGAGGTCTGGGGTTGTTTAAGAAAGATAGTTGGAGCAAACTGTGGGGAGTATGTGAGCAACATTTTGCTATGGCCTCCAGATTTCTACCTTGAGTTCTTGGACTGAATTTTCTGATAATGGACTACAATGATGAGGTGAAATAAACCCTTTGCTACTAAAGTTGCTTGACCATGGTGTTTATCACAGCTTTGAAAACAAGCTAGTACAATGATAATCTGCACCCCCCCACCCCCCCACCCCACCCACCCCCGCCTTCAGCACTAGGGTAACATGTGCCCATGTAGCTAAACCTGTTTTGTTTGTTTGTTTGCTTGCTTGCTTGCTTGCTTTTTATATGAGTGTTAGAACCTGAACTCAGAACCTCATCCTGGCACAGAAAACACTCTAAGCCATCTCTCCAGCTCTAGCTGTAGATATTGGAGCCCTGTCAAAATCACTAGAACTATTGTTGGATGCTTTGGGCTTGAAAAAGGGAGGTAGAGGTATAGAATAGGATGCTACTTCATTATTTTATGACCACTAAGGCAAAACATGCTATTTGGCCAAGAGAGAGCATGATGTAGAAAGAAGGTGGAGAAAGAAGGTATGTATTGTTTGTTGTTATTAGGGTTTTTTTTTTTTTGGTTTTGTTGTTGTTGTTTGTTTGTTTGAGGTTGGGTGGAGTATGTTAAGAGCTTGCATGTCCTGATAGCTGAATAAAACCAGGAAACAGCAATGAGATAGCCTCATTGAGAGGATGCCCGAATAAAACATGAAATAACTTCCAGCCTTGGTCTAGCTTAAAGTGACATTATTTCGTTTCAATTGACGTTCTTCAGAGCAGAAGACAACAAAAGGGGCTGGAGAGGTGGCTTGGTGGGTCATAGCACTATCTAAGCAAGTATGAGGACCCGATTCCTCCTGTAAAAGCTGGGCATAGTGATTGGAGGCGGAGTCAGCTGGATCCCAAGGACTTGCTGGCCAGCCACCCTAGTCAAAATGGTGAGCTCTGGGTTCACCGAGAGACCCAGTCTCACAAAACAAGGACGAGACGCAGTCAGAAATATCCTGACGACAACCTCTGGCTGCCATACACATCCACATGGACAAGTACACCTGCACACTCCCCAACACACATGCATATGCCTACTCTCATTACACACAATATCCAGAGAATCAGCTTTAGTCAGTAAGTGGGCAGTATAATTCTAACCTTCATTAGCTCTGAGCTGTAGGAACCAGGCCCGACTGGGCTGCCTGCCTGTCTGCTGTTTCATGTCCTGTTTCTAGCAGCTTCCACGTCTGTGTTTATCTTGGTTAGCTAGTCGTGTTTACTGCTCTGAGAACGCACCCCTCCTTTCCTTGAGACTTTTTCTCTTGTGTGCGATTACATCTTGAGGGATTTCACCTGGGAGGAGGATTCCTGTTTGGCTGCCTATAAGAAGGCTCTTTGGAACTCTGGAACGGAGGATAATAAACCACTGCCCCGGCTGCTGCTCTCTTAGCACAAAGGTCCCGCTGTGTTATTGTGTGTGTGTGTGTGTGCGCGCACGTGTGTGTGCGCGTGTGTGTGCATTAGTTAAATCCGCAGCCCCTCGCCCTCGGTACCGCGGTGGCGCGGGCGCTACACTGAGCCCTTAAATTCTGTACCCTAGCAGCAGTCTCTTTCTGGTGACTTCTTCCACTGCTACTGGTTTTTACTTCTGTAGTCCTTTAGAACTACAGCTTGTATCGCCAAACTATGGGCACAAAAGATCACTAAGGTGACTTATGACGTCAGAAACCCCAAGGAATGTGTTTCTAGAAACTATCATGTGGCTTTCACCCTAAGTACGTAGTGATTTGGAGTCTTTGTGTAGAGTTTTGGCTCCACCCTCAATTCAGGTAAAAATATCTTTGTGTTTAGGGAAACTTGAATTGCCAAAGTCAAAGGAAGAGTAAAAACAAACATTTAAAACATAAAATACATGGTTGAAATAGAGTGCTGGTGGTTTCTGCTGTGAATGGCACTGAGAAGGCAAAATGACTTAGAGGCAGAAACATTGTAAGGTCCAGATGGAGGGCTGGAGTGGGGTGGGGTGTCCAGGGGATTCTTGTGAAATGCTGGCCTCTGGGCATGATATGGCTGTTGCGCTCATGAATTAATTCCTAGCGCTCATGTAAAAAATGTACTTTAGTGAATTAGAACTGGCTCAGATGGAGTATATATGTGAATTAAAATATATAGCATCTTTTGGAACAAAAAGTGAGTACAAGTTCCTCTTAATATTCTTCCAAATATATAAAATCTAGGCTAAGATGATAGTTTAGTCAGTAAAGTGATTGCCTTGCAAACACAAAGACTTGAATTTTGCTCCCAGAATCTATATAAAAACAGCTGGGGCTGGTGGTACACACCTATGATTCCAAACATTGATGGGGTGGGGGTGGGGTGTAGACAGATTCCTTGGACTTTCTGTTAAGCCAGCCTATTCTAAATGGCAATACTCAAGCTGAAGTTGTCCTCTGGTATATATTCATGTATAAACATTTACACATGTTCCTGCACTTACATGAGTATAAACACATATGCAAAATAAATAAATGCATACATTGAGTTCACTGTCCATGGATTTAAATTGCCCCAGAAAATCTAGTGTTTTAGTTGGAATGGTCCTAAATGTAAGAGGCTGTAAACTCATCTAACAGAAGAGCATGATACCCCATGTTCTAAGGAGCTTTGGGAGCTAGCTCACAGAAGAGGCATTTTCTCAGTCTTTAGCAGTGGCTCTCTGCACATCGCCTGACATAGTTTAAAGACCACTTTTTCACATACTTCCATATATTTCTGATGATATTTGTCTCAAAACAACATTTTCAAAACATGAGGGTTTTTATCAACTCAATGATTTATCCAACTTATTTACCACTACTGTTCTGATATTTTAAATGGTTAAATTTTGATTATGTGTATGTATGTGTGTGTCTCTGTGCATATGTTCTCTCTCTCTCTCTCTCTCTCTCTCTCTCTCTCTGTGTGTGTGTGTGTGTGTGTGTGTGTGTGTGTGTGTGTGCACCACATGTATGAAGGTGCACAGAAGCTAGAGGTCATCACTGGATCCCATGGAGCTGGCATTACAGGTGGTTATCAGCAGCTCAGTGGAGATGCCCCACATCCAGGTACTCTGCAAGGGTAGCAAGTACTCCTAAGAGAGTCATCTCTTATCTCTGCTGTGAATTGTTTTGATGCCTTGAGAAATTAAATAGAATACTGTCCTTGATACCACAGCACATTCGAATACTAGATGTCTCGGCCTTTAAAAGAAGCTGAAGTGTGTAAGTGTGAATAATTCTTTTTTGGGTGAATATCTTGCACTAATGCAGGTTAATTAGTATTTTTGGCATTTTTAGAAATTCATAGTGTTATGTGTGATTTGAGATGAAGCTAAGTTTTTTTTTGAACTTTGCCTTACATTAATTTTAAATGCCAACAGAGAACCAACTGCTGTGAAAATTAATGAATGAGCTACACCAGTCTGTCTTTACTTTACACTTGACTGATTTTTGTACTCACTGAGCATATGTGACAGACCAAATAACTCACATAATACAAATGACACAGCAGAAATAGCTATCTATCTGCTGTTTGGCTAAGCAGGGAGACAGACAATTCCATTTCTCCCAATATATATAACTAATCTCAGAGATTAGTGTGTCTGAATGTTTTGCCATGAAATTCTGTTATATTACACTTACATTATGGTATTAATTACTCTTATTATGCTGAATTATATGGCACATTCAAAGAATTCTGTGAACTCCAAAGTTCTGAAATTTCATGGCCCCAATTACAGGGCATGAGACAGTATAAATGGAACACTTGTGTCACTCTTCATGTTAGGTGTGACTCTCAGCCCTGCCCTGACATTTATCAAGTGGAGAAACATTTTTAAAAGTGTATTTTTACTTATTCTTAGAATTTGCTACATGTATACAATGTATATTGATTATATCCAACCCTCACTCTCCCTCCATGTTCCTGCTTTCCGACACATTTTCTTTCAACTTCATGTCTGTTTCTTTTTGTTAATGACCTACTGAGTCCATTTAGTGTAGCTCGGTGTCAGAGAATGACCCCATCTCCGTGTACACATAGGAGACCTACCAATGGCTACACTCATAAGCAAAGTGATCACACCCCCAGCAGCCATTATCAGCTGGAAAGAGCCACTTAGATAGGAATGAGGCCTTGCATTCATCAATACCCTCCATATTGGCATTTTAAACTGTCTTGGTCCTGTGCAGGTTTTACAAAGGTAGCCACAGTTGCTGTGAATTCATGAGTGCAAACAGCCATGTCCAGAAGGAAGTATTTCACAGCTCCCCATCTGACAGCTCTGACATTCTTTCCACCTTCTCTTCCTCAGTGTTCCTTGAGCCCTGAGAAGCGTGTTAGCAGTTGATGCAGATGTCCATCTATAGCTGAGTGCTCATGGCCACTTACCCTCAACACATTATATCATTGTGAATTTCTGCATTAGCTACTACTCATCGTAATAGGAAAGAGATTTCTTTGACAACTTTGAATGGTCAAAAATTTTTATTTTTCTTTTTTTCAGATTGAAGACAATGGCCCTCATCTCAGGCATTGTATTCAGACACAGGATGAAAATAATGTATATTAAGGACTTAGTCCATAGGAGATAGTCAATATAGTGGTTACAGACACAATAGCAACAGTCATAATCAGAAAGAAATGGGCACAGTCTTCCTGTGCTGCCCTGAGACTCAGCTTGGTGCAGTTTCACATGAGTAGACAGTAACCCTACTCCTGACAGACGTCTTTCAAGCAGCTTTCCTGCAGTTGCCTAAGGAGAGAATAGACAGAACACAACATTCCTCATAAATATCAGTGTCATGGGGAGTGTGTGTGTGTGTGTGTGTGTGTGTGTGTGTGTGTGTGTGTGTGTGTGAAGGTGCCCATAAAGGCCAAAAGAGGATCTCAGATCCTTTGAAGCTGGATTTACAGGTTTGATAGTAGTTCTAAGGTCCACACTGAGGTCCTAATGATTTAGCAACAAGTGCTCTTAACAGCTGCACCATCTCTCCAGCTAGGAAACAACATTTATTAGAAAAAGTCTATGCACTTATTTTAAATCTCCCTTCTCTGTAGGTAAGGCACTGATGCAAGGTTCATAATGGGGGTTTTTGAAGATCAAGAAATAAAAAGGTTCAAACCATTTACTCTGCAACCTGAGAGTCCTTCCGAGATGCTGAAGGCTCCCTAAACTGTTCTGCTCTATGTATGCGCCTCACAGGACTCTCAGCAAACTTCTGTTGTCTTCATTTCCTGATGGGTTGTGACAGCTAAAAGCATTCGACGTCATCTGCCTCATTGAGCTTTCAATGCCTGGCCTAAGTGCACATGTTGGTAGACAAATTCAACCGACAACTAGGCTTCACAACCTTTTGTATTCATCTTTCTTGATTTTGCTGCTCATGGTATCTACTCTTCCTTTTTCCTTCGTCCTTTGCAGTAAGAATGAATCAATATTGTCCTTTATGGGCTTCCAGGATTCTAAGACCTTACAGAAAATGTCTATTTCCCAGTAGCTCTGACTTCAGTTCCCAGTTATTTCAGCCTCAAATTATTGTTGGTGTTCCTTTGCTTTTAAATTTAAATTTTTTAAAACTACGTGTAGTGCAGTACCCAAATTTACCAACAGAGAGCACTACCTCCTTAAGAGCTAGGTTTGCAGGTGACTGTGAGCTGAAGGGTGTGGATGCTGAGAAGGGAACCATTTTCTACAGCAGTTAGTGCTTTTCTTTTTCTTTTTAAAATTAATTTATTCATATTACATCTCCATTGTTATTCCATCCCTTGTTTCCTCCCATTCCTTCCTCCCTCCTTTCACCCTACTCCCGTCCCTATGACTGTGACTGAGGGGGACCTCCTCCCCCCTCTATATGATCATAGGGTATCAAGTCTCTTTTGATAGCCTGTTATGCTTCCTCTGAGTGCCACCAGGCCTCCCCATTAAGGAGATGTGGTCAAATATGGGGCACCAGAGTTCGTGTGAAAGTCAGTCCCCACTTTCCACTCAACTGTGGAGAATGGCCTGTCCATTGGCTAAATCTGGGTAGGGGTTCGATGTTTACTGCACATATTGTCCTTGGCTGGTGCCATAGTTTGAGCAGAACCCCTGAACCCAGATCCTCCCATCATAATGTTCTTCTTATAGGTTTCTAGGACCCTCTAGATCCTTCTATTTACCCATTTTCCCATACTTTTCTCACCTAGAGTCCCAATAGGATGTCCTCACATCTATCCCAATTTCCTGGTAAGTGAAGACTTCCATGGGACATGCCCCCTGGGCATGAGATGAAGGAAATCAATAAATCTGTTCAAGCTCTGCAGTTAGTGCTTCTAACTGCATAGCTATCTCTCCAGCACCAACATTCAGGTATTTTATTCATTTATTCCCCTATATGACAAGTCTTTTATGGTATTTTCTCTTCTATTTCCATTGCACAGTTGTATTAATCTGGTCTCATACCATAGTTTCCTTTGACTCACAAGTATTCCTGTTTCCATTATATTATGGAAAATGCCTTCGTTCTTTCCGTGTGTGAACACCGAGAGACAAGATGCATACTTCATTATTTTACAAGATGAGAAACAGAAAAAATGGTATTCAGATTGTGAGTCTGGGATTCTGATGAGAGATGTGTCCTATTTGTGCTTACCTGTTGTTTGACTGAGGCAGACTCAGGATGGAGAAGTGAAACTCCTCTGTCAGAAGGAGTAACGATGGTATCAACCTCATAAGTTAGTTGTGCTCATAAGTCACACAAAGCTCCCATTTCTTTGTGACTGAAACTGGACTTGATGAACTCTATGAGATTCAGTGATCATTTTGACTTTATTAAATTTTGCTTTTTTTTTTTTAAATCTGATATGAAGATTTAAGCAGTTCTTTAAAAATTACGCATTTTTTGGTAGAGACTAAAGTAAAGACCTCGCCTTCTTTCTACTAATAAATTGTCCCACCAGATAGGTTTGAAAAACCAAAGGACACTGGAGTTCAAACCTTGTATGATGAAATTCTCAGCTTTCTCATGCTACCTCTTATAATTCAATGATAAAAAATTTATTGGACTTCTAGTGTATGCCCATCAAGGCGAATTCTCACTGATGTCCTACATCATTTACACGAAAATGGTCTGAGTTACACTGTCCTATAATATTGGGCAAGCATTACCTTTTTGAAAGTGGCTATAATGCATGCACTTAAAACACTGGTAGTATCAGTGAGATGACTTGGTGGGTAAAGCCTAGCTGAAGGCTGATGACCCGATTTCAATCCCTTGAGCCAACTGTGGAAGAAGAAAGCCGACTCCTTAGGATTGTCCTCTGACCACCTTCATATACATCATGGCACGTGTGCACTTGCATGCACGCACATGTGTGTGTGTGTGCACTTTCATGCACACATGTGTGTGTACATGTACACACACACAACACATACAATAATAAATAAAAACAACTAGAAGAAAGTAAAGTAGTATACACATGACTACATTTTCCCAGCTATTTAAATTAAACTATGTGTTTTAAATCTACACATATATGTCCCTGCAATGAGAATAGTTTTAGTGGAATGCTAATGATTTTTAAAATAGCCCCAATTTTGCAAATTGCATCATTGTATTGTACTGCATATAGTAAAGTGAAAGGGTATAAAGACAGAAATGGTCTTTATGATTTGGTCAACAGTTGAACAGAAGATTTTAAAATGCAGAGCTTTGATTGGTCTTAAAGCTCTCTTCCAGCTAGGGAGTAATCAAGAACCTCTTTAGCAAGGCTTCACAAAAAATAGTATTCTAAATATTTAATGAGTCTTTGCAATATGCTGTGCTGATTATAAAACTTAATAGACTCTTCATGAACAGAATGTAAACTGGCTGTGACATGGTACCTTCCTCACGCTGATGCACAGGGGACCTTTAAATGCTGGGCTTCTCAGGCTCCCCTGTCCTCATGTATTTCTCTATGCAGAAAACAAAATAAGGCTTATGGTTCCTCATTTCCTTGAGGAATTTATCCATTCTAATAAAATCTTTGCATTGCTTCTTGTTCCTTTCTTGTATTTTTAGAAATTAGGTCAAATTTGGTCATATATATATATATATATATATATATATATATATATATATATACACACACACATATATATATATACTTTTATTGAATGTCTATGATTTACACATCATGCACCAAAATCCCCCTCCTCCCTACCCCAGTAAAATAAAACAAACAGACAAGCAAAAAATCTTGTCACAGAAGGTGTAGTGTATCATGCAGTATAGCCTTTTGTCCACATACATTTATTTTCAAATGTTCTTGGTCTGGTTTGAGGCCTACACTATCGTTACCGGATCCTCACTGTGACTGCTGTCGGATATCCTGTTGTTGCCATGTGTCAAGGAGATTCTCAATCTTTGAATCTACATGTCCAGCCCCTTCATGTGTTCCAGCAGGTCATACATGGGGTAGATGTTGGGCTGTGAGCCTCATCTCAAATTTGGTCTTTACCCAGACACTCTATGTCGTGTTACCTCCAGCTGCCCGATGCTCTGTCATCACCATGCCCACTACCCTTGTTAAAGACACTCCCAAGAGAGATAAGCCATGCAAAGATGTTCTGGGAAAACTCTGTCTCCTCTTACTACATTCTCTTCAGTCTAAGTTTTCTCTAAAATGTTGATAAAATTTTGTTTTGTTCTTTTGAAACTAGAAGTATTTCAGTGACAAAAGGACATTTAAGACCTGGAATCCTAAGGTAAAATTCCATTTTTAGAAAGAAAAAATATATTGAATTATGAATCAAACTGTTATGGTAATGTGGCTAATCTTATAGTCAAGAAGACCGAAGTCCCTATCCTGGTTCTTGCTCTAGTCAGTTGCTATATCACCTGTGGAGCTTAGTCATGCACATAAAATGGGACCACAGCACACGGTGATGGGTGTGATGCTGTATATATGAATGGTGGGACATGCAGCAGACTCTCAATACACATTAGGTCCTTTCTTTCTATGGTGCAGGCTACATGCTAGCATTCAGTTCATCTTCTTTTGCAACACATCTATATTTGGGGTGCCACAAAAATCAGGACAACCTTTATTTTATAATTTCCTAAGTCACAGGGTGTTTTACCCAGTTCCAGTGAGGTACTGCATCTGAAAATGCCTTATAGACTAAAATTTACTTTTTAAAATTAAGAGGAGTTGGTCTGGAGAGGTGATGGCTCAGCATTTAGTAGTTGTTGCACTGTTCTTGTAGAGAGCTGAAGTTCAAACACTGACACCCATACTGGTTGGCTCATGATCACCTGTGACTACTGCTCCAAGGCGCCCTCTTCTGGCCTATGGAGGCACTTAAGTGCATATACCTGCACACACACACACACACACACACACACACACACACACACACACACACACACATAAACAAAAATGTTAAGTTATGGGAACTTGGGGTTAGAGTGGTGGCTCAGTTGTTAAGTGTTTCTGCTACGAATCCTGAAGACCTGAAGTCAATCCTGGGACTCACATGGTGGAAGAAGAAATGACTCCCACAGATTGTTTTCTACCCTGCCATGACATGTAAGTGTTCGCCTCCCCCATCCCAATAGTAAGTAAGTGAGTAAGTAAGTAAGTAAGTAAGTAAGTGAGTAAGTAAGCAAACACGTAAGTAAGTAAAAATAATAAAGAAATAAATAAGCAAATGTGAAACATTACAAATTGTCTTTCTGATGTCTGGTTTCTTCTTTATCAGTCAGGACTTGTTTTTACTATTGTAGAACAAATGACATTAATTTCCTGTTGCAGAAATCAGGTTACCTGGGCCTGTAAGATGATGGCCAATGCCAGAGTGAAAACAGAGGCCCAAACTCTGGTTCTCACATTATTCCCACACTCTGGGACTCTGGGTACTATTTTTTGTTTGTTTGTTTGTTTTTGTTTTTGCTACATAGCTGATGTGTTGGGCTAGCTTTTTCATTTACTTTTCAATGAAAAAAAATGTATCTTTCCCTTCATGGTGGTGTCTCTTCCCATTCCTCAATGAGTTCAGCCAGTGTTCTGCCACTTTGAGAGAAAATATGCAGCCAGCAAAAAGATGAACTGGGATTGATGGATTCACTTTCCTGAATTCCTGCTGTGCTGTGGATTCTGCTGGGTTTGAAACAAACGTGTGTGTGTGTGTGTGTGTGTGTGTGTGTGTGTGTGTGTGTGTGTTGCTGGAAAGCTGTCATATGCTTCCCATTCTGCCTGAGGCACTTACCAGTATCTATATACAAAGACTACATGTCTTATGGAGAGGGTTGACAAAGTGACCACTCCATCTAAAAGATTAAAAAGATCGCTTCCATTCAGCTCATGGTACCATTTGAAATATAGTCTGATGACTTCGACCTAGCAAGTGTGGAGTAAAATTATCTCCTGGGAGTCAGGAGATGACTCAGCAGATGCAGTGCTTGCCATATAAGCATAAAGCTTGGAGTTTAGGCACCCAGCAATTCTGAATGGGTGTGGTGGCACACCTGTAATTTTGGGACTCGGGAAGAAGAGACAAGGCACCCTGGAACAAGTTGGTTTGCTAGACTAATTAAATTGATGAGTATTGAGCTTAAGTGAGATACCCTGCCTCAATCTATGAACTGGAAAGTAACCAAGAAGGATATGCAAACATGTGTACATCTCACAGCATGTCACACACACATAAACATAAAGCTAAAAAAATTGATTATTAATAAAATGATCTCTCCTTTATTCTCTTTGCCATTGTGTAATACAAAGGATGGAAAGAAAAAGACAAGAAAATAAGGCTCCATCTCTAGAGAGGAAAGTTAAGATACATATTTCAGAAGTATAATCCAAAAACTGACTTCAAAAATATTATATAGAGTGGAGCACAAATATCTTGAATCTGACATTGTATGACTGGTAAACAGGCTTGATAAGCCTGGTTTGGAATCCTTGTTTAATAGCTTAACGATCACGTGAGTACAGGTAAGTTAATTACTCACATTCTGAGCCTCAGTTGCCTCCTATGACAACTGGGTGTGATTGCTGAGTGACTCACATAGACACTACAAAGGGTAGTTGAGTTCTGACAGGCAGCCTTCCTGGCGTATAGCCTTTTCACTCTAAGCCCTTGAGTGTTAATTCTATTTATACTTGTCTCCCGAAGAGTAGATGAGGCATGGCATTCCAGAGGAAGTCTTAGTCTGAGGGGCCACTCAGTGGCTTCTGTGCTGCCAGAGGCTAGCAGGCATTGGGTAGGTGGAAATAGAGAAACTATTTTGTGAGTAATAAATCACATTGCTGACCTTGCTCAGTAGAAAAATATAAAGAGAAACCTTCTCATGGGGAACCTTGACAAACACCAGGATGTGGATGAGAGAAAGGGTCACCTTTGTCCTTGGAGATGATCAGCTAGTGACACATGAAATTGGGCCCACAGGGTCAACTGTGGATGAAAAAATATCTCCCTAGAAATGTGAATTCTTGTGACCAGAATTTCACTGGATACTATCTCTCATTTTCTTTGATTTTTTTTTCTATGCATGCTTCTTTGTGTGGCTTTGGCTGTCCTAGAACTCAGTATGTAGAAGGCTGGCCTCAAATTCACAGAGATCTACCTACCTCTGCCTCCTGAGTGCTGAGATTAAAGGTTTGTGCCACCACCAGCTGCTCAACACTATTTCTTAATTATCAACCCAAAGGAATACCTTTGATTTATTTTTTGAGAATCGTATGCACATATACACCATCCCTTCAATTCCAACACATCTTGTTTAATATGTCCCTCCCACTTCAAGCCCTTTTGCTATTGACAACCTCTCCATCCAATTAGTGTTGCTCCTATGGCCATGGATATGTAGCCTGGAGGATGGGAATCTTAGGAGTGGCCACATCCTCATAAAAAGATTTATTCTCCCTCCATCCCTAGCAATGACTCAATTCTGATACCTCCACAGTAGAGGGTGGAGTCTGGAAAACATCTAGTTCTTGTACACCAGGATTGCTGGCTTGATCCTCTGTGGGTAACCACAGTTACTTCTGTGAATTCATCATTGCCTTAGCTGTGTCTCACCAGAAGGCAGCATTTCACAGCCCTCCTCCAGAGAGTCTGAATCTAATGTTCGTTCTGTCTCCTCATCTGCATTGTTCCCTGAACCTTGGTGGTGGAGGGTTAATATATATATTATATAATTATATATAATTATCCCACTTAGAGTCAAAAATTAAGTCTTGTGAGCATTTCTCCAATGGCTGCTGTCCACTGCAAAAATAAGTTTTGGACCAAAACTTTGCTTCAGAATAACTGGAATTAAGATATGATATTTTGGGATCCATCGGTTACGGGGTTCTGGGAGCCAAGAATATAAGGTGAGGTCTTAAAACATAGTCTTGTCTATAGGTCTTAGATGACCTGAATATCATCAAGGACAAGCCCAATGGAGGATCAGCTACTCTTCTCACTAGACTGAGAACAACTTTATATCCAGCTAAAACAAAATGTAAAATTCTTCCTCCATAAACTAAAAATTAAAGAGTATAAATGCCCGTAGTCTCAGGAAACTTTGCAGCCCAGTCATGATGACAAGGCAAGTTGTGACATTAGCACAGGACCTCCCTAGACAGAGGGGGAAACAAAATTAGATTGCATAGAGCTTTGCTATTTGAAGGGATGAAGTGCTTGTTAATGCTGACTGCTTTCTGAAACAATGCATTAATGAGATTCCATTTCAAACACTTTCCCCAAATGCCTTTAGTTTATTTTCTCATTAAAAGAGGTCTTGGAGTGGCAGCTGCTGCTCTGTTTGGGCTGATTGCTGAACATGAAAAAAAAATTCAGACTTTGAGAGAAAAATAGATTGTAGGAGATTACATTATAGGTGAAAAAGTCATATTTAATAAGCCAATTGGTCAAGAAAGCTATACCACTCACACCTGAGGACCTATGGGCAATTGATGTCCACTAGGAATGGGACACTTCTCTTTAGCTATGTGGCTTCTGGCAGATTTTTCACACTCTATTGGACTGGCCCTGTACTTCTGCACATAGTTAGACTAACATCAATAGTTATACTCAGAAGGCTAAAAATTAGCTCATGGAATTAGGAGGGGGATTAGGGGTATTTGCATGGAATCAGAGGGTTTGAAGAGATATCAACAAATTATACTATATATTTGTATGAAATTCTAAATATTTTTTAAATGGTCTGGGGTAGAGATTTTAAATCCTTTTAATATATATATATATATATATATATATATATATATATATATATATATATATCTGAAAAAAATCTTGGCTGAGTTATTCCCAGCCCAGTGTTTTATGTAGAAAGTAAGAAGGTTTTGACTGACCTTTGAGGGCAAGCTGTTCTTTCATTTTTATCATAGTAGAGAGAGCAGTAACTCTTTGATTCAAGGAGATTTTAAGAAGCTAGCTGTAAATATATCCAGACCTCATTCTCAGATAGATAATGTCACTATTCAACTATCCATTCTTTCAGGACCTTAAAAGGTAGAACAGATACAAACTAGCTCCAGCTGGAGTAGCAAGGCACTATTTGAATTTCCAGAAATGAGGAAAATGTTCTTCCCATGATGTTAATGAATAAAAGTAACTCTGCATAGGGTTTAGTTCACAGGGCAATCTCACATCCCTTGAGGGAGGAAATGCAGATTAAAGAGCTGGGGAGGTGGGTCAATAAGTAAATGACTTGCCTTAAAAGACTGAAAATCTGACTTGGATTTCCCAGAACACACACACAGTCTCTCTCTCTCTCTCTCTCTCTCTCTCTCTCTCTCTCTCTCTCTCTCTCTCTCTCTCATCTCTCATCTCTCTCTCTCTCTTTTCTTTCTTTCCTTCATTGATTTTTTTAAAGGTACTGTGGTGTTTGCTTGTAATCCCAGTGCTCAAGAGGCTAGGACAGGCATATCCCTGGTGCTCAGTGTCCAACTAATCTAACTGAATTGTCTTGTTCTAGGCCAGGGAAAGGTCCTGTCTCAAAAAACAAAGTGGATGGCATCCTGAATATGAACATTTTAGATTGTCTTTTGGCATCTATGGATATACATGTGTACCTGCACACCTGTTCATTCTCATCTTAAAGTGAACACACACAGAAAAGAGAGAGAGAGAGAGAGAGAGAGAGAGAGAGAGAGAGAGAGAGAGAGAGAAAAGAAGAAGAAGAAGAAGAAGAAGAAGAAGAAGAAGAAGAAGAAAAAAAGAAGAAGAGAAATGAAAGGAAGGAAGGAAGGAAGAAAGAAAGAAAGGAAGAAAGAAAGAAAGAAAGAAAGGTGGAAACTACATCTCTTCAATGGCAAAGATGAGAAGTCAGAAGTGTTTATGCAAAAACGGCTCTCACCTCAAAGAGGAGAGAGTTTATTTTGAAGTCAAATATAAATGAACATGTTCTGGGAACAGAAACTTAGGTCACCCAAACTCCATAGCCAAAGAAGTAACAGCTTCTTTAACTTTTTGGTGGTAACAAAGCAGAGAAAATCATCAGTTAAGGCAATTTTAAAATACATTGCAAACATTAGGAGGTGCTTTACAGCTGAGTGGGAGAATCTGGCATAGGCTTCAGCTGCTGTCTGATAGACATTCTTGGCTTTTGGTCGTTAGAATCCAGGGGTCTATTTAATTAATACATTCGAAAAGGTTTTACCCATTTGTTACTAGGATGTTAGGTCAGACATAGTTATGGCCACAGATGGCTACTAATAAAGCTAAAGATAACCCAAGACAAATTGTCATTATGCTCTGGACTGGTAACATCCCAGCCTCTTCACATAGAGACTCACATCAGTTATCCAGCCTTGTAGAAGGTTCAGTGGAGGGTGTCATTCTTTTCAGCAACTTCTGTTCACAAAAATATAAGTATGAATAAGGAAAACCAGGATTTGAACTCATGCTATCTGACTATAAGAGTCTCTTTTCTTTATCACAGGAGGCCTAGAAGGAACTTGGTTTGTTGGTTCTCTACAAATGTAGATCATGTGATCAGCTATTTAATTCTTCTATGACCCAACATGTCTTCATTAGATTTCTAAAAAGACAAAGATTTGAGCTGGAAAAAAAACATATTTATGGGTCTGGATTACCTCACTCAGATAATCTTTTCTAGTTCCATCCATTTTGCCTGCAAATTTCAAGATTTCCCTGTTTTTGATAGCTGAATAGTATTCCATTATATTGTGTAGCACATCTGTATCCATTCTTTGGTTTAGAGATATCTAACTTGTTTTCAGATTTTGGCTATTACTAATAAAGCATCTATGAACATAGTTGAGCATATGTCCTTGTTGTATGGTAGAGCATCTTTCAGGGATAAGGCCAGGAGTGGCATAGCTGGGTCCTGAGGTAGCACTGTTACCAATTTTTTGATTAATCTCAGATTGATTTCCAAAGTCGTTGTATAAGTTTGCACTCCTACCAGCAATGGAGAAGTATTCCCTTTTTCCACATCCTATCTGATTTGTATTTCCCTGATGACTAAGGACTTTGAGCATTTCTTTAGTGTTTCTTGGACATTTGATATTCCTCTGTTGAGAATTCCCTGATTAGCTCTGTACTCCATTTTAAAATTGGGTTATGTGCTGTGGTGGTGTTTAATTTCTTTAGTTCTTTATATATTTTGGATATTAGCCCTTGGTTGCATGTAGGGTTGGTGAAGATATTTTCCCAGTCTGTAGGTTGTCGTTTTGTTCTGTTGACTGTATCCTTTGCTTTAGGGAAGCTTTTCAGTTTCATGAGGTTCCATTTATTAATTGGTGATCTTAGAGCCTGAGCTATTGGTGTTCTGTTCAGGAAGTTGCCTCCTGTGCCAATAAGTTCAAAACAATTCCCCGCTTTTTCTTCTTAGAGATTTAGTGTGTCTGGTTTTATGTTGAGGTCTTCAATCCACTTAGACTTTAGTTTTGTGCAGGAAGGGTCAGGAGCTCCACAAGGAGACCACTAAGGCCAGTGGATCTGGACCCAGGGGCCTGCACAAACTGATGCACCAACCAAGGACAATGTATGCAGTTCAGATATAGCTGATAGATCTTTCTCTATGTGTGTGGGGAGGACAGAGGGAGGGGATTTTCTCTAACATGAACTCTGGTGCCTGTGATGTAATCACTGCCCCTTGGTAGTGATCACACAGGCACACAAGATAAGGGGATGCAGGCTACCCTGTTGAGACCTGGTAGAAAAAGAACATATGAAGACTATCAGAGAGCCTTAATGCTAGAAGTTTCCTTGCAAAGAATTAGAGAGACATGTTTAGGGATGGTTTTAAGAAGATGACCAATTCTGTGTATGGCTTCCTCTCATTAATTTCAAGGGTAACTAAAAGTTTGGAAAAATTTCCCTTCCCTCTAAATTGTTACAGTTACCATGTGTTGCTTAGAACGGCCTTATTTAAGGTTACTATTGCTGTCATGAAACATTATAACCAAAAGCAACTCGGAGAGTAAAGGGTTGATTGTGCTTATACTTCCATATGACAGGTCAGCATCAATTCATCACTGCAGGAAGTCAGGACAGAGATTCAACCAGGGCAGGAACTGGTGCAGAAACCATGGAGGGGTGCTGCTTACTACTTTGCTCTTCATAGCCTCTTATAGCACCCAGGACCACCCACCAGGGGGTGACAATGCCCAAAATGAGATAGGCTCTCCCATGTCAATCATAATTAAATTTTCTGTATAGGTTTACCTACAGCCTGATTTCATGGAGGCATTTTCAACTGAGGATCCCTTGTCTCTGATGACGTGAGTCATGTTGACATTAAAAACTAGCCATTGCAATAAATCTGTGCTCCCATGCATATGGCCTGCATGCTTAGGATTTCAATGGAATACAAGTTTGAATAGAAAAGAGTTATCCACACCAAGAAGATCTGTGTGCACGTGGGTGTGTGTGCACCTATGTAAGTACATGGGTATTTGGATATGTGTTTTGAAGTGCATGTTCAAAGACCAGAGGGGAATGTCAGGTGTGATGGTCTCTCACTCCTCACCTTAATCCCTTGAAACAGGGTCTCTCACTCAGCAAGGTATTACATTGGAGGTCCAGCAGTCCCCAGTGACCCTCGTGTATACACACCCTATAGTGCTAGGTTACAGGCATATATATGGATATACCAGACACTCTATGTGATTACTGGAGATTTGAACTCAGGTCCTAATGATTACATATTAAGTTATTTTACCCACTAAATGATCTCACCAATCTTGAGTGTGAATATTTATTTAAAGGTTTACTGAGGATACTGCTTCCCATAGAAAAGAACTAAAGCCTACATAGCTGGGCTTAAGAATGAATTCGAAGGCCAACAAGATAGGAAAGCATGGAAACTCACTGTTTATCTCTAGATTGAAGAGAGGAAAGGTGAGAATTGACTTAGTAAAGTTGTTCTTTGTTCATTCCTATTGTATGGCACAAGTGCCCACATATAGGCATCTGTACAAATAATAAATGAAAAATTTAAAGCATCAGAATGTACCAGGCTATCAAAGATGTTCCCAAGTGTAAATAACAAAGATACTTAGAGTTTCTGCAGAACTGGAATAGGGTATGACTTATGTCATATCTGTAAAAATTCATGAATATTTGTGATCTGGAAAAGAAGATAGACACTGCCTGATCTGGTAAGCCAATGGAGAGTGAGGAGAGATGGGACAGTTATGTTGGCCGCACTTGCCCTACTGAATACAGCTATAGACAAGGTAGTTATTTTTAAAATACATTTATTTTATTACACATGTACAAAACAATCTACATACAGCAGGGATAACCATGTGACAATCATGAACTCTATAAATGTTACATTCATAGTGGTTTGGCTATTTGTATTTGTCCAGCTTGAAGTAAACGTCTTTCCTGTGTTGTTGGGTCTAAATTTACAAGGCAGATATTTAAAGACATTGGCTGAAGTTGGGAACTGGGGAGATGGCTCGGTAGATAGCAAAGCATAAAGCACTTCCACAGCAGTAGTGAGGAATCAAAGATAGACTCCCCAGCACCTGAATACACACCAGACAGGAGTGGCAGCCCAGCTTGGGAGATGGACTGGGTAGCTTCAGTAGCTGAATTGGTGGCTCTGGATTCAAGTGAGAACCCTGCCTCCATAAATAAGATGGAGAGTGGTGGAGCCTGCTGTCCTCAGATGCACAGCTTGGTCTTCATGTGGGTCCCCATCAACCAGAGCAGGGACCCTCTCTGACTCTGGTACCTACCTTTGGATCCCATTTCCCTAAGTGGGATGCCTCGTCTGGCCTCAGTGGGAGAGGATGCACCTAGTCCTACAATGACTTAATTTGCCAGGGTGAGTTGGTACCCATGAGGGGACCTCCCACTTCTCTGAGGAGGAGAGGGTAGAATGGAAGGACGGGGTATGTCGGGGCTGTGATCAGCATGTAAAGTAAATAAATTAATTAATGGAGGAAAAAAGAAGCAGGATTCTGTTGTTGTCAGAAGAGGAAATATAATGAAGAAAATGATGCCACTGTGATGAAGAGCATCAGGAAAGATGAGAACAGGGAGGAGAAGATGCTACCCCTGAGAAAGAGGCATGTAAGTATCACATGGGAGAGGAGATGACAGGGGTCTGACCACACAGAACTGAGGGACAACAAGGGCAGGATGAGAAGGGCCTCTCCCTCCCCAGCTCCAGAGCACGGTGTCCCCAGGAGACACACAATAAGATGGCCCTGGAGAAAAGAGCAGGCCAGTTATCTCACAGGAAATGGAGCAGGTGTCCAAGGGGAAATAAAGAGGGGAGTTCAAAGAAAGTTAACAAACAGTGTTTCAGACAACAGGAAAATGTAGCAGAGCATCGTTGAAAATCAGAACATGTCCTCCTGCTAGCAGAGGACAAAGTAAGTCATGGGAATGGTGAAGGACGAGACAGGGGCATGGGGTGACAGTGACTGTGTTGTGTTTGCAAGGGGACAGAATGCAGTTTAGCCCTTGAAAGGTTGGAAGGAGATTTGTTTGCTTGAATTGGGAAAAATTATATATAGGCCACTCATTCTGTTCTGGTGGCAGTTGTCTCCCAAACACACTGTAGACGTAAGATACTATCATATGTTGAGCTATATATTCTTACGCATGGATTTGATGATAAATATTAGATTATCTAATAGGCTAAAAATTGATGACCCCCATACGTGAGCTCTATACATATACAATAGAAATTTAAATACATGTACTGCGTATGTAAATGTTTATGCATGCATGTGTGACCATGCAAATCTAAGCACCACCCATCAAGGAGGAGTATTGTATTGTGGGTATGTGAAGGAGCCGATGAGAAATAAACCTCTCCATCTCAGTCTCTTCAGGAGCTGTGTGTTTTGTTGTTGTCTGTGGTGATACTCTTGATTGTCAATTAGGCAGGATCAATACTGGCCTGGGAAACAAAGCTGTATGCGTACCTGTTTAGTTTCTAGCTTGAATTCATTAAAAAAGGGACAACTCACCCTAAGTGTGGGTGGCACTGTTGCATGGGCTGGGGTTCTGGCTGAAACAAAACGGAGGCTGAACCAGCAGTCACATTTCCCTGCTTCTTGCTCATGTGCGCAGGCATCTCAGGAGCTCTCTTGCCACGCCTTCTTTGTCATCGTGGACCACGCCCTTGAACGTGAACTAAAACAAACCCTTTTCCTGTGTTTTGTTGCAGCAACAACATAAGTAACTGATACAGACATTGACAGAAAATGAGCTTCATTGTACTTCTTTATATTTCTTATTTTTTAGATTAAAAATAACTGTGTAGTGAAAACATCTTGAAAGTTTAAAACTTTATGTGTTTTTAAAACTTTATATGTGCTCTGAATCCCTAGGAGTGTAACATTTACATAATATAATAGTTTAAAGACTTCCTCCGCAGAGCCTAAACTGCTCCAAGTTCAAGACAATTTTCTCTCTAATCATATGAATAGTTTATGTGACTGTTATATTCCATTGTATCAAGGCAAGTCAAACACCTCAAAAATGTAAATTTGAGCAGTTCTTTAGATAATATATTGCCATATTCTTCTATTTCTAGAGGAATATACAATTTCTTAACCCTCAGAATTTCATTGAATACATGGCAGTAAAAATATAAGCCATATAAGCAATGCCATTCTTGCTTATGGGGAAAGGATAAATAAAATCCCATCCTATCTCAGAGACATATTTTTATGGTCCTATTAACTCCTTTGACAAAGCCTTTTTGGTGAGAATCATGCAGCAGACAAGGCGTGTCTGAAAAATTTTCCACTTGTCACTGTCCTCACCCTGATCACACCAACATGGAAGGAGTCCTGTCTGAGTCCTCACAAAGCCTGCAAAGAGCTACCTTTGCCACACACCATAAAGTGTGAATTAAAGGAATCTATCTACCTCTACAGTGGAAAGAATGTGAACTCTCCCTCACAGGCTTCCTTCTGAATACTTGATGACCAGCTCTTTGGTAAAGTTGTGAGACCTTTGTGGGATGGAGTCTTGCTGGAGAAAGTGGGTTATTAGGTGTGGACTTTGAGACGTCATTACACAACATGGCCCATCTTTCTGCTTTCTCTCTGCTTCCTCGGTGTCCATTCAAAATGACCATCTCACAACTGCTAACGGCTGCCTGCTTTTCCCTCCTGCAACCCAACTGCAGTGGCTTCCTCATCATGTTAGAATGACCCTACACTGTAAACCAGAATAAGCCCTCACTCCTATTTCCAGCCACATAGTTGGACACAGAAAGGGAGAAAGCAATGAACAACCTTCCGATTCTGCTCTGCTTCTGTCACCTCCCTGTTCAACCTGAGCTAGGCAGGATGCTCTGCTCTAATGTGTTGGCTTTGCTTCAGTGAACACAGATTTACGGAGTGCAGCATACGTGTAAAACACTGGAGCTATGATAGGATAATGGGTGCTTGTCGTGCACGGCTTATGATGGTACTTTTAAGGTACACTTAGAAGGACATCATGACTTGACATGTGAGGTAAAACTGGCAGCAAGGGCAGTGAGAAGTGTATAAGGAGTTCCCTCTTGATGTCTCGCATGCATCTTTATTTCCAGTGTGACTTTTATGATGGTATTGTGAGTAGGGTTAGCTTTGAGCTCTTATTTCTTTTCCATTTTTTTTTCCTTTTTCACCAGGGATGTATTGTCTACTTATTTTCAAGGAACACAGAATTAAGCTAATATAAAAAACAAAATACATAAATGTAAAAAAAGGCATGAAGTGAGAGGTGTGTGTGTGTGTGTGTGTGTGTGTGTGTGTGCTTTCATCTCCTTAGGTACCTGTGTCTTTCCACAGCAGGAGGACCAGGGACAGCAGAAAAGCTGGAGTTCAAGAGAGAATGAACGCAGCCTGTGTTGTGTTTTCATGGTGGAATAGGAGAAGCGGGCCTAAGAGGTCTAGGATTGATCAGTTCGAATAATTTAGTGACTGAGGACTGAAGGGGCTGACTGCAGTTGAGGGTTTGGAATGAACCATTGTCATTAAGGCTGAGGAGTCATCCTGTGGAGAGTGGGAGCCTCATAGGGAGGCATCGCTGTGGAGGGGCTCTGCATGGTTAGAATCAGGTAACTCCAGAGCAGCAGAAGAGCCCCAAGATGACACAACATCAGAAAACATCAAAAGGCATGCTCAATAAGACCTTCCGGAATTACAATGTCTCTAAATGTACACGTTTCTGTGCATATACAGCCCCAGTTTCAGATGAAGCCTCAGTGTTGCACAGTTTCAATGCCTCAGCAGAGCTCAGTTTTAGAATTTATATCTCTTCCTGCAAGTCTTTGGTTAACACTTCTTATGGTCTAAATTTGAAATGTTCCTTGTAGGTCCATGGAGTCTGAGTACTTAGTCCCCAGCCAGTGGTGGTTTTGGGAGGTCATGGATCCTTTAGGATTAAGAGTCTTATAAGAAGAAGTGCAAGAGCGAAAAGGGTTCTGAGGTTTTTATAGCTTGGTCTCACTTCCTGTGTGTGGCTAACATGTGACCGGTTTCCTCAGTGCCAGGATCGTTTCTGCTGCCATGTCTTCCCCATTGTATGCCTTCTGGAACTGTTAACCAAAATAAACCTTTTCTCCCCTATGTTGTTTTTAGTCAGGGTGTTCTGTCACAGCAATGGAGAAGTAGATGGTCTAATGGCTTGTGACAACCTTATTATGTCTATTGACCTTGTTTGTATCTATGCTCATAAATGCACACATATGGAAACATAGACACATATACCCAACTGCACAACATACACATTGTGTTGGATACTTTAATGGTAACTTGACAGAGTTTAAAGTCATCTGAGAGGAGGTAACCTCAATTAGGAAAATGCTTCCATAAGATCAGGCTGTAGGCAAGCCTGTAGAACATTTTCTTAATTAGTAATTGATGGAGGTGGGCCCAACCCTTGGTGGGTAGTTCCATCACTTGCATGGTGGTCCTGGGTTCTGTAAGAAAGGAAGCTGAGCAAGTCAGTAAGCAGCATCCCTCCATGGCCTCTGCATCAGCTCCTGCCTCCCAGGTTCCTGTGTTGATTGAATTTCTGTCCTGGCTTCCTTTGATGTTGAACTGTGATGTGGAAGCACTAGCCAAATAAGCCCTTTCCTCCTCAAGTGGCTTCTGGTCATGGTGTTTCAATACAGCAATAGCAACCCTAACACACACACACACACACACACACACACACACACACACACACACACTGATTATAGTAGTATTTGTAAAGATAAGATAAAATTTGGAGATAACTTAAATGTCATTTGAATTTCCTTGGTAAATAAATTATACATCAATGTATAGCACTTTAATATTTGGAGTTACATTTAAATAATTAAAAGTAATATTCCATGATAAAAATTTAAATCAAATGTATATTTAATGATACTGATTTTTACCATAACTATGTAGATAAATCATAAATAGGTAAATGCACACATTCATCAAGAAATTATGGAGAATATATTTAAATATGTACATATATGGAATATATATATTAAAATCACATCACCTAATATCTTTATTTATGCTTTTCTATGATAGGCCTTTATTGCTCTGATAATCAGAAAGGACCATCTCATATGCCATCTGAAGGAGTTCTGTGTACCAGGAGTAAGATCACATCATTATTTCAGCAGTATTTTTGAGCACCTATTATAAGTAGGCATGATAATAGATGTTGAAGAATGAATTGGTATAAATGCATGTCTGCCATCCTAGAGTTTAGAGTGGCAGGTGCCGATAAACCAAAATTACAGCAACTTGGCCCATATTTTATCCATCTCCTATATCCAGTGAATGCTGCTTTAACAATCAAAGGAGAAATAATTTCAGGTTGCGTATTCACACTCACACAGAGAGACAGACAGACAGACAGACAGACAGTCAGAGAGACAGAGAGAGACAGAGAGACAGAGAGAGAGAGACAGAGAAATACAGACACAGAGAGACAGAGACAGAGAGACAAAGAGATGAGGTAGTCTTATTGAAAGAAGTACACCAGTAGGATCAGGCTCTGTGGCTTTATAGTCTGATCTCACTTCCCATTCTCTCTCTCTCTCTCTCTCTGAGTCTTGTGTGGATAAAATGTGACACTGATAAACATGGCAAACTGCACAGGGGAAATTTTGATCAAGAGGCCTCAACCTACGCAAAGAACCAGAGGCAAGTGAGTAAAGCTGGTAGCAAAGAGGTGGTCCTGTCAGGGACTAGCACACCGATTGGTTGTCCATTTCCAGTCAGCTCCCAAAACATACACCCAGGTAACATGTGGACTCAGCAGGTTATATTTAGAAAACATATATGCATGTACAAATGCACGCAATAACAATTAGTTTTTAAAAATGCCATGACTTTGAAGAATAACGGGAGGAAGAAATAGGAGGGCTTAGAGGGAGATATGTAACTAAAAGATCATTTCAAAAAGAAACAATGAAAAGATAAGATAAATAAATCAATAAAGCCTTCATCACCTCCTCATGGTGGAAAGTTCCCTTCATCCTGTGAGCCAGAACAAATTCTTCCTTCCTTGAGTTGCTTCCTCTTAGCTATCTGGTCTCAGCCATGCGTAGAGTAACTAACTCACCTGACTCTGTCATCTCGCTGAAATTGGTCAGATTGTTCCAAGTGTGCTACAGACTTCGGTGCTTCACAATATTTGGTATGTTCGTTCAGTTTTCACTTTCTGGTTTGTTTGTTTTCAAAATACTTCAAAAATAAGAAATTCTGATTCTATTGCAAACCCCATACTTCTGTGGATTTACTTACTGTTGCCTTTGCTTGTGTGCCCGAGCCTGTGTGTGGTGCCTTTGTATATGTGTGGGGTGGGTACACCTGCACATGTGTTCACGCCATGTTGGCCTTGGGTATCTTACACCATGGGTCCTCTCTCTCTCTCTCTCTCTCTCTCTCTCTCTCTCTCTCTCTCTCTGAATCTGATACTCACCAATTCATCTACGCTGGCTGATCAGTGAATTCCAAGGATCCTCCAGCTTCAATGTCCCTGGCTAGCTTGTTTGGAAGTAAATGGGAATCTCATGTGAATGTATTAAGTAATTCTTGTTGATAAACTTAGTGAGCTTCTAAGCGTCGATCCTTCCCACAGTCCACGGTCAGGACTGCCCTGTGACAGTTAATATCCGTGGGTAATTCGAAAGGATTTATAATCAACAAAGAGGGCATGTTTGTGAGAGAGTTTTGTAATAGACTGGGTTAGTTGAGGCAGGAAGACCCACCCTAAGTAAGGGCAGGGAGTCCCTTGTGTTAGCAAGCAGGCGTCTCTGCTCCCTGCCCTGGGAACCTAGCAACAGCAGGATATGCCATCACTAGCTGCCAAGATGTGATTCATCTCCACTGTCGCCATGGCATCACATATCCTTCCTTAGCACATGCATTATATCCCCTTACAAAAATGTCAGTGCCTCCTCTCTCTCTCTGCACTCTTTATCTTCACCCTCACCCAGAGGAACCCTCTGTATACTCCCTCCCCCAAAACTTCTCAACTGAGATCTGTCCCGCAGTGTGACTTCGTTGTTGCATCCATCACTTAGTTCCTAACCACTTGCTCCTGATAGAAAGGAGAAATAAGACGAGCCCCAGTATTCATTTCAGTTTCATTCCTACCTGTGCATGTAATGTGACCAGCTGTCTTGCCTTCACTACCATAACGGCCCATATCCGCAGACACACACACACACACACACACACACACACACACACACACACTTGAAGGAGACTTGGAGAAAGTCTGCAGTGATAAGGTTGTGAGTCAAATGTGTAGTACTTATAAATCAAAAACATTGTCACAAATGAATCAGAACTTATTTCTAGCAATAGGTTGAAAAGAAACAAACCAGAGAGAATTTGATAACACTGAATAAATAAATATTAAACCTTTCATCCTTAAACTGCGTGGGCTAGGCTTTTTTTTTTTTTTTTTTTTTTTTTTGCCATAGCAAATTCAAGTAACTAGAATACCACCTTATGTGCAGCACAGTCTAAATGATTAAAAACTAAACCTGGCTCCAAAATTTGGCCCAAGGGAAGCAGCAAATCCTTTAGTTCCAGTGGCTACATAATAGGCATCCAAGGATAACTCTCCAGTCACTGTGTGTAAAAACTAGTCCAAGTAATTCACACTAAATAAATAAATAGTAAACAAATAGTAAAGAAAGAGAGACAAAGTACATGACTTAAATGCCACATTAAGTAAGTATGTGAATATAATATTTCCTTGTTGTAAACAGAAAACACAATACAAATGACACTGTGCATTATTTAAGAATTCCAGCAAAAGCCAGGCATAGTGACACATGCCTTTAATCCCAGCACTCGGGAGGCAAAGGCAGGAGGATCCCTGTGAGTTTGAGGCCAGCCTGGTCTACAAAGCTACATGGAGAAACCCTGTCTCAAAAAAACAAAACAACAACAACAACAAAAAAAACAAAACAAAACAAAAACAAAACAAAACAAAAAGAAAAGAAAAGAAAGAAAAGGAAAAAAAAAAGAATTCTTGTCTGAGATGACTTTGTTGTTAAGAACACTTGCTGCTATTCCAGAAGATGCAGAGTCAAGTACCAGCACCCACATGGTGGCTTACAACTACTTGTAACTCCAGTCACGGCAGAACCTGAATCCCTTGGTGGGCACTGCATTTGCATCATTCACTGATAAATACACAGGCAACACACCTATGTATGCAGAATAAAAATAAATATTTTTTTAATCCTAGAAAACCAGTGTATTTTTTATGAGTGAGCCTTATGTTATCCATAACCATTGTGAGCCCCTCCCCAGCCCATGTTTTTAACTTCTTATTTCTTTTTTATGTCTGACATCATGAAATATATCTCTGTAATAGTACAGTCTCATGCTAGGTAACCAACATCATGACACAGTGGACATCTGGAATATTCTTGAAAGATACTCCTGTGCCATGACAGACCAGAATAAACCATGCAGGGAAGAAGCTGTAAATCACACACACAAAAAATGTCCTCCTGCACTCATCAATGGCTTTATGTCATGCAAGCTTGGCCAGATGTTTCAGTCTCTCACAGTTGCTGCAATGCCATCTGCAAATGGACTGAGTGAGAGTGTAAAGAGCCAACAATTATAACCAGTTGCAGTTGAAATGTATTGTGTTATGTTTTCAAAACCATGTGACAATGTACAAGCATTGCATTGTCACCCTAGGAACCCTGGAAAGGGCTCAGCAAATGAGAGGCATCACATTAACTTTGTAGACCCCCCCACCCCGATCTCATTGCTGGGGAACATCAGAGTCTTTGACCTTGAGGCACCAAGACAACAAGGATGTGGCAATGAGGAGATGATGTGTGAGTTTAGGTAAATAAAATGAACAGGAGGCCATTTTTCTGAGGTTGCCTATACATAGCTAGTTCCCATGTTAAACAAACAAAACCTGGGTGTGTATCAACAAACAAAGCACAGCTAAGAAGGGTATCTTAATAACAAATGTACTTTAGCTCAAGGAACACAGCTCAGCCAAGCACAAGCCATAAGGATTTGACCATCCCCGGTTAAGATGAAACTTGGCTATAACCAATCAGATTTCTTTACTGCCTGGTTCATGAAATAGTCCTTGCCAAGTAAGTGCTGACTGTGTCTACAGATAAGCTCTTTTCCTGTCTTTCCCCTGCTTCTTTTTTTTTCTTTTCTCATGTCTTTTCTCGTGTCTTTTCTTTTAATCTTTCTTTTCTCTTCTTTGTTCTCCTTCCTTCCTTCTGTTCTCTCATTTGTTCTCTCTCTCTCTCTCTCTCTCTCTCTCTCTCTCTCTCTCTCTCTCTCTCTCTCCTCCCTCCCTCTCTCCTGCCCTTTCTATGTGTATACACTTGTGGAGACCGAAGGTCAAAGTGTGTCTCTTTCAAGCACTCTTTACCTTTATTTGCTTGTTTCAGAATGCCATACATGCATATAATACATTTTGGTCAAGTCAGCCATCCATCTTACACCGTCTTATTCATCCACCGTCCCCCTACCACTTTCCCCTCCCGGCCGTAGGTGCTCAGTTTTGAAACCCACTGAGTCTCCGTGGCATTGCCTGCATGTACATGGTGGCCTTTCTGCGGCCATCGCAGCCAATGTGGCTTTGTGTGCAATGGGGCTGCTTTGCTGCAGTCATCCTCTCCCTATAGTGCTTGTAATAGTTTCACTACAGTTCATGATGATGGCTGAGCCTTGGGAGAAGAGATGTGATATACACAACGCACTTAGAGTTGAGCACTGCCCAGTCTCTTATTCTCTGCATGTTTACTAGTTTTGGATCTCTCTGTATTAATCACCATCTACCACAAGAAAAAGCTCCTGTGATGAGGGCTGAGAGATGTAGTCACTTTTGGGCACAGAGATAAGAACTTAGGGGGTAGTTTACTACTGTGCCCATTTAGCAGGGTGCTGATAGTAGATTCTCCAGCAGGGCTTATGTGTTACCTATCTATGGGTTCTTAGCCCAGTTAATGCTACCAGACAGAACTCACCACTGGTCTTTGTTGTTGTTCTCCTTAGCTGTTCAAATCTCCTTTCTGATTTGTTAATATTTACTCAAAAACTGTGAGGCCAAGGCATGTGCTTTATTGTCTGCATTTTGTTATACTGTCTCCCTTCATCTCAATGAACCCACTCTGAAGGACCAACCATCTTTCTCTCACTTCTCTTTTCCATCTATATGCAGGTGTCAGGACCAATGTCCTCTTGGCTCCATGTAGGCAGTAGGAACATGAGTGAGGTCAAAGCAGTTTTCTCAACTTTATGTTCCTGGTGCTTTGGGATGCAGAATTCTTTGTTGTAAAGCATTCCACAGGCAATAAAACATGCTACCAGCATCTAGCAGATGCTACAACAGGACTCTCTTTGTTTGTTTTGTTTTGTTGTTTGAGACACTGTCTCATTTAGCTCAGAGTGGCCTGGAACCCACTGTATAGCTGAGGATGATTTCGAACTCCTGATACTCGTGATTTCCTCTCTGAGGTGACAGAACTTCAGGCTTGCTCTATCAGGCTTAGTTTTATGAAGTGCTAGAGACTGAATCTATGGCAAACACCCTATTAACTGAGCTACTACCCTAGCTCGCTCTCCTTCCAGGTGAAATAACCGACTATGTCCCTGTTGGGAACTGTTAGGCTTGGTCCCCTTGGGGCCGTGCCCTGGCCAGTATGCAATTGTTATTCTGTCCTGGCAGCTTCCTGTTGTAAACATTGTGCCTTGCTGAGCTGACCACAAGTTCCTATTTTGCACCCTGGTTACCTTGGTTACATGGTTCCTCTTGTCCTGGGGACTTTCCATCTACGTAGTCTTGTATTTTTCCACCTGCCTCTGGTCTGTATAAAAGGCCTTGGCTCCTCCTCATTAAACAGCATTCTCTTAGAACAGATGACCCGCTGTCTGGAGTATTCTTCAACCAGCAGTTCCTCACTTGATACATCGGGGAAATTGCAGCACGGGCGTTGCATGTCCCCAGACATACCAAATGTTCCCTGGAGACTAAAGTCACCCCTTATTTGAAAACCACTAATTCAAAGTTAAGGTAAAAATAAAAGAACTGAAATTATAATTTTCAAATTAGAATGTCCTGCTTTTAGGTAATCTATGTGCCAAAGTCTCTAACTGTGGCTTGAAAAGCTGTAAGCATGT
The DNA here is from genome assembly GCF_964271855.1 of Acomys minous. Taxonomy (NCBI): domain Eukaryota; kingdom Metazoa; phylum Chordata; class Mammalia; order Rodentia; family Muridae; genus Acomys; species Acomys minous. The sequence continues at coordinate 66,894,100 of NC_140483.1, read as the reverse complement.
CTGGCAGGGTGAGACTCAGAAGTGCTCATTGAATTCATTGCCCACAAACAGGGAAGAAGTGTGCCCTGCCTGTGATAGACACACAAAGCATGAATGGACTCCACACAAAGCACTTGTGATGCCGCAAGGAAGAATAGGAAAAAAAAAACCCTTTAAATAATGGGCTTTTGTCTTTTGAGGGGAAAAAGTGCTATGCGAGTAGCATGTGTGTGGTGGTCAGAGGACATAAGCTAGTGTCTGTTCTCAAGCACTTTCTAACCCTTTGTATGAGACAGGGTCTCTTTTTGTCTGAAATATCAACATGTATACTAGTGTAGGTGGACTGCTAGCTTCCAGGGATCAGCCTGTCTCTACTTCCTATCTGACCATGCTGGGATTACAGGTGGATGGCACCACACCTGGGGGTTTAAGCTGGTTCTGAATCAGGGTCTCACACTGGTGATACAAGCTCTTTTATCAGTGAGCCATCTTCCCAGTCCACTTTTTATCTTTTAAAGGAACATTTTATCAGTCATTTGCATGGTAGGCACTGAACATGGAGTCTGAAGATGTGGGTGTAATATCTGCCTCCCTTCCTAACATTAAGAGTTGTAACTGGTGAATTTACTTTGTAAGTTTTTACTAAAGAAACTCATGCTGTTTACTAGCCCAAGGGGCATGTCCCATGAAAGTCTTTACTTATCAGGAAACTGGGACAGAGGGGAGGACATCCTATTGGGACTCTAGATGAGAGAAGCATAGGAGAATGGCAAAGTAGAAGGATCCAGAGTGTTCTAGAAACCTACAAGAAGAACATTATGATAGGCAGATTTTGGCCCAGGGGTCCCGCTCAAACTATGGCACCAGCCAAGAACAATACAGGCCATAAACTTCAAACCCCTACCCAGATCTAGCCAATGGACAGGACATTCTCCACAGTTGAGTGGAGAGTGGGGTATGACTTTCACACATACTCTGGTGCCTTATATTTGACCATGTCCCCTGGAGGGGGAGACCTGGTGGCACTCAGAGGAAGGATAGCAGGCTACCAAGAAGAGACTTGATACCCTATGAGCATATAAAGGGGGAGGAAGTCCCCATCAGTCATAGGGGAGGGGAGTAAGGGGAAATGGGAGGGAGGAAGGAATGGGAGGATACAAGGGATGGGATAACCGTTGAGATGTAACAAGAATAAATTAATAAAAAATTTTTTTAAAAAGAAAGAAACTCATGCTGTTAAGTAAGTGCTGGTTCCTCCTTCTGTTCTGTCAGATCCCTTTTGTCTACCATTTTTCTGTTTGAGAAATGAAATTAAGAAGCTTTCTGTACAATGAACCATTGACCCAGAAATGGACAGGATCATCCTTAGGCAAGTAAGGGCTCTGTGAGTGACAGCCTGGCACAGCTGCATGCAGAATAAGTGTTTGGAAAAGGTAAAGTCATAATTAGCAAGCTGTATGTGCAGAGAAACAGCCAAGAGTGATGATGTATATGCTTTTGGGTGATATTGGCTTTGGTTCTAATGACAGCTGCTTGGTTCACTGGGGAGGCTACTGCCCCCCACCCCTCAGTCTAGTTTCTTATTTTACAAAATAGGCCATCTAGAGTATTCAAGGATGCTTCAAATTTTAAATTAATGAATGCAAAGCAGTTAGCATATGACTTTACATATTAAAACATTAGTTTTAGTGGGACTATACTGGACTAGTGCAGGTACACTATGGGTAGAATGCAAATGACCTGGAAATGTGCATGTTTTGAATGTCTTGTCCTCACAAGTGGCATTATTTAGGAAACTGCAAACTTCAGGAGGCTGGGCAACTTGCACAAAATAGATCACTGGGAGTATGCATTTGAAGGTTGTACCTGGTTGATATTCCTATACAGTTATTCTCTGAGTCTGTTCAACATAAGGTAAGCAACTCCCTCTTTCAAATGCTTTCAGTTGCTGGATTTTAATCCAGCAACATGGCTGCAATGGCATGAGATCACACAAAGACTTTCTAGGCTTATGTGATCTGGCTGAAATACAGACACATCCTTAGTACACACCTTTAATCCCAAACAATGAAGCAAGGTTAGTTTAGAGAAGGAATGTTGAGTCATGTTTGAAAGTGACATCTAATTGAAGGATAGACACAGTGATGAATCAGAGAAAGGTTTGACAGACTGAGTCAGAGATAGGATACACTTACTTCTCACAAGAACAGGACAGGAAAGAGAGACTATGTAAGGGCAGTGAAGGGAAAGTTTTTCCCAAGAGTTTCTTTCCAGTACAGCTTTACAGCAACAGGTTGCAGAGAGTACAAGCTAGACACAGGTGAAGATAGAATGAGGCAGAGAATCGGAAGGAGCCATAAGATTAAAACATATGGCTAGAATTAGTTTGAGGCCAGCCAGAGCAATTCAGTCAGAAGTCAAGAGAAGCCAGTTTGAATCAGTCAGGTTGGAGAGGCGTTTGGGCCAGAACAGCTGAGTTAAACCAGCCAGAGAGAGTTAACAAGGAGTTAGAAAGGTGTGGGAAGGGCTCTCATCTCATTATCTTAGGAAATAAAAAAACATTTGCACAGTACCATGAAAAACTGCTTCAGTCAGTGGGACCATGAATTTCTGACAGATCCTCCTGAGCTAAAGTATATGTTTCTTCCCTTCAAGTTGTTTTGTCAGCTGTTTGCTACATGCATACCAATGTAATACATGATCTTTAAAAGTCAGGGATCTCCAGAGTGGAACAGAATTGAAAGAATGAATATTATTGAAAATGGAATTATTACACTACCCTACATTTTATTCTCTGGGTGGTCCAATAGTGGCCACCCAGGTGTTGAAGAACTTGAGGACATGAAAACTACTTAGATCCAGAGGCTGGACACCCTACCAGTCCTAACCTCATGCTGAAGACCTGGAAGATTCCCTGGGGTCATTGCTCTTCCATCTATGTTGAAAGACCAAGAAGGCTGGTTTCTGGTGTTTGCAAAAGTTGGCAGTAGCTGTAGCAGCAATAGAGATGTGCTTATCAGCAAGAAGCAAAGGTGGGCAGTATAGTGTATCAAGACTTCTCCTGGAAGGATGCAGCAAACACATCTACCTACCCCAGACCACAACAGACCAAAGTAGATGCCACCAATGTCAATTTGGTGAACCAATGAGTTTTATTGGAGTTAATTACGGGAGTATGGGTGAGAGGCTTCTCAGGGAACCAGAAATGACTAAAAGACAGTTACATTACCAAGACCCACTCCGGCTTGGGTGACAAATAACACAAGTTGTGAACTTGGAGCACACTGCATGTAGCTCAGTAGGTTTGACAACGTCCTTTACAAGTGATTCTGGTCTAACTTCTCCCAGACAGCTAAGCTGGGTCTCTGCTTCTTCCAGGAAGCCTGTCTGGTCTCAGGCTCTTCTCTGCAGCTTGGCTTGTGTAAGAGGGAGAGGCAATGTTAACACTTTCAAGGCTTGTATAATGGTTGGTTTTAAATGTCAACTTGACACAACAAAGAATCAGCTGGGCGGAGTCTGAGTGAGGCTATTCTGTGGATTTATGGGTTGTCTTGGCAAGATGCTCTAATTTCACTTCTGTTTGTGCGATAAAATAATTGAACAAAAGGGAACTTGGGAAAGGTGTCTGTTTCACTTACAATTCCAGGTTACAGTCTGTCATGACAGAGAAATCAAGGCAAGAAGATGAAACAGCATCATCATATCAGCAGCTAGTGGCAGAGAGAAAAGGATGAAAGCATGCTTGTTTGCTTGCTTACTATTGTCATATAGTTAGAATTCCCTGCTCAGGGAATGTGCCACTCATCATGGGCCAGGTCTTCCCATTATCAATTAACTTAATTAAGGCAGTCCCCCACAGACACGTTCCATAGTCCAACCTAATAGTAACAGTCCCTCATCGAGACTCTCTTCCCTAGTGATCCTAGGTGGTGTGAAGTTGGCACGCCCACCAATACTTCCTGTTTGGCACCAAGTATTCTAATTCCTGAGTCTACGAGGGTAGATTTCACATACAAACTATAATGCCAACCACATCTATGTCCCTTTGAAAGTATTTCTGTGCTAAATTTCCCAACTTGGTCATTTTACTGGGAGAAGTGTTTAATAAGTGCCTATTGCCACACTTTCTCTCTGTTGGTATGCCTTTATGCAAGTCAATTTCTACTTATTAAAATGGCCATGCATTTTATGGAGATAAACCCTATTTGCTTTTGACAGTCTTAAAACCACTCTTTCATAATAAATCACAGAAGTAACTCTAATGTTCCTGTGCACAAAAGTGTAGATACTTTTCCATTTTATTAATATGTGCTTTTTATTATACACTCTAGTAATCATCCATCAAGGGCCACCGTATGCTAAGATTGAAGATAATATATTATTCTTTTCATTGGAGAATTTGCATTTAAAATAGACACAGCACAGACACCTGGGTAGCGGGAAGCATGGCACCAAATGCTGGTTTCTCACAAGGAAAGTGACTTTTTAAAAAATGTACAGAGCCTGGAGAGATGGCTCAGGAGCTAAGAGCTCTCAATGGTCTTTGTAGAGAACCTGTGTACGATTCTCAACAAGCACATTGCTCAATTTATAGTCATTTCTGTCTCCAGTTCCTGCCAATCTGATGCCTTCTCTGCCCTCTGACAGCATGGCACCCAGGTGGTGTGCATACTGATATGCTTATGAACATGAATGTTCATAAATGCATATGTGTGCATATGCACATAAAAGTGCCATCTAAATACACAGTCATGATACTAACTACTAAATATAGAACACAGTGGCCTAGATCTTGGTTTTAACAAAATCTCATACATTTGATTTTACCAATAAAGACTTGGGAGCCAGAACCTGGGGTGAATGTCTGCTTGCTCAGAGAGGCAGAGACCTTTTTCCTCAGCCAATGTTCCAGAAAGAAGCTCTTTCTTCCATGCCATCTCAAACAACCTCTTTCGAACCGAATGCCTCTCCCTTCTACTTCCTGTACATCTCTCTATCAGTCCTCCTGGATTCCTCTTACTCTGGATGTTTTTTCCCCTAGGTTCATTCCCTGTCAACAGGTTGCTTGCTCTGCCTCTCGGCCTATGATTTTTATTTAATGCTGTTCACAATAAGCAGGAAGCTCTTGGATTAAAGATGTGCTCTGGGGCTTAGCCACTCCACAACTACAAACAGAGTTTTCCAGTAAACAACAGAATCTTGGGGCTCACAGTATGATCAATATCCTGTAACACCTAGATGTTTGGTGCTCTTGTCAAAGCAAGTTTCTTAGGGGATGGTATATGCACTGCCATATGCCTGAAAGTCACTTTGCTCATGTCAGTCTCAGAACTTGTTTCCAGAATCTATGGCTTATTAATTTTCATAAATTGATATGCATCTTTGTGATATGTCACCATATGGCTCCATTCAGAAATGCCTTGGCCTTCTAACTTGCAGTTCAATTTTTATAGAAGTGATCTTTAAGGTTAATACATAAGCATGCTTTTACTCTCAGCTTTGTTATATTTTAATTTATTCTCTCTCTCTCTCTCTCTCTCTCTCTCTGTGTGTGTGTGTGTGTGTGTGTGTAGCACATGTGTGCCACTATGTCCATGTAGCAGTCACAGGATCATTTGCTGGAGTCAGTTATCTACTTCTACAACAAAAGTCATCTGGCTTGGTGGCCGGCATCTTACCCATTCAGCCATTTTGCTAACTCTGGCAGGTGACATATTTTCAAAGCAATAGCCATGATCAGCTACAGGAGAAATTATGTGGCATAGTCAATCATTCACTAGCTTCAGATTTTGTCACACGATGGTCATTTTCACAGCACATGCATTTTCATTGCAGACGGGTATACTTCGTGTCCTCATGATGACACCCTCACCTATTCTGGATTAGACGAGTGGGAAAGCTTGGTGCTCTGGCTCCCCAGTACAGAGGCTTCTTCCTCCACTGACCAAGAGGACTACATTGTAGAAATCCAAATAGAGACGGTGGGGTGCTTCAAAGCAAGGGTTCAGAAAAGACTACCCATGTTTTACTTTCTCTACAATCTTTCATTTCTGAGTGTTGGTGTCGATCAGATAGACAAGGGAGTAGATGCTGAATACAATTGAAATTTCTAAATATTTATATGGCGTGGAGAAGTAGGTCAATGTAGAAAACACTTGCATGTTTCCCTAAACCCACATATAAAATCTGGCCATAGTGGTACGTGTGTATAATGGAAAAATTGGGGAGGAAGATGCAGAATACCTGAGATTCACCGGACAGCTGTCCTAGCCTGCTTGGTAAGTTCCAGACCAGTGAAAGACCCTGCGACAAAAAAAGAAGTGTACTGTGGTGGTTTTATGTGAAATTGTAGTACAAATTGGTGTCTTCCATGTCGCTGAAATTGAACCCCACAGAATAAATCTTATTTTTTGTTTTTTTTAAATTTTATTTTATTAATTTATTCTTATTACATCTCAATGGTTATCCCATCCTTTGTATCCTCCCATTCCTCCCTCCCTCCCATTTTCCCCTTACTCCCTTCCCCTATGACGGTGACTGAGGGGGATTACCTCCCCCTTTATATGCTCATAGGGTATCAAGTCTCTTCTTGGTAACCTGCTATCCTTCCTCTGAGTGCCACCAGGTCTTCCCATCCAGGGGACATGGTCAAATATGAGGCACCAGAGTACATGTGAAAGTCATCTCCCACTCTCCACTCAACTGTGGAGAATGTTCTGACCATTGGCTAGATCTGGGTAGGGGTTTGAAGTTTATGGCCTGTATTGTCCTTGGCTAGTGCCTTAGTTTGAGCGGGACCTCTGGTCTCAAATTTGCCTATCACAATGTTCTCCTTGTAGGTTTCTAGGGCCCTCTGGATCCTTCTACTTTGCTATTCTCCCATGCTTCTCTCATCTAGACTCCCAACAGGATGCCCAGCCCTCTGTCCCACTTTCCTGGTAAGTAATAATTTTCATGGGACATGCCCCTTGGGCTAGTATGCAGATATAAGTGAGTATACACCATTTGACTCTTTCTCCTTCTGGGTTAACTCACTCATTATGATCATTTCTAGCTCAATCCACTTGTCCACAAAGTTCAGGAATTCCTTGTTTTTAATAGCTGAGTAGTATTCCATAGTGTAAATGTACCAGAGTTTCTTTATCCATTCTTCTATTGAGGGACACTTAGGCTGTTTCTATGTTCTGGCTATTATGAAAAATGCTGCTATGAACATGGTTGAGCAAATTTTCTTGTTGTGTGCTGGAGCATTTTCTGGGTATATTCCAAGGAGTGGAATAGCTGGGTCTTGAGGAAGCCCTATTACCAGTTTTCTGAGATAGCACCAGATAGATTTCCAAAGTGGCTGTACTAGTTTGCATTCCCACCAGCAATGAAGGAGTGTTCCTCTCTCTCCATATCCTCGCCAGCATGTGGTATCTGTTGAATTTTTGATTTTAGCCATTCTGATGGGTGTAAGATGGAATCTCAGAGTTGTTTTGATTTGCATTTCCCTGATGACTAAGGAGGTTGAGCATTTCTTTAAGTGTTTCTCAGAAATTTGATATTCCTCTGTTGAGAATTCTCTGTTTAGTTCCAAGCCCCATTTCTCAATTGGGTTATTTGGTCTGGTGGTGTTTAATTTCTTGAGTTCTTTATATATTTTGGATATTAGACCTTTGTCAGATGTAGGGTTGGTGAAGATCTTTTCCCAGTTTTGTAGGCTGTCGCTTTGTTCTCTTGACAGTGTCTCCTGCCTTACAGAAGCTTCTCAGCTTCGTGAGGTCCCATTTATTAATTGTTGACCTTAAGGCCTTGGCTGTTGGTGTTCTGTTCAGGGAGTTTTCTCCTGTGCCAATATGTTCCAGGCTCTTCCCCACTTTTTCTTCTAACTGACTTGGTGTCTCTGGTTTTATGTTCAGGTCTTTGATCCACTTGGATTTGAGTTTTGTGCAAGGTGACAAATATGGGTCCAGTTGCATTTTTTTTACGTATAGACATCCAGTTAGACCAGTACCATTTGTTGAAGATGCTATCTTGTTTCCATTGAATGGATTTGGCTTCTTTGTTAAATATCAAGTGACCATATGTGTGTGGATTCATATCTGGGTCTTTGATTCGATTCCACTGATCAACCAGCCTGTTGCTGTGCCAGTACCATGCTGTTTTAATTACTGTTGCTTTATAGTACAGCTTGAGATCAGGTATGGAGATTCCTCCAGAGCAACTTTTATTGTACAAGATTGTTTTATCTATTCTGGGTTTTTTGTTTTTCCAAATGAAGTTCAGAATTGAACTTTCAATGTCTTTAAAAAATTGTGTAGGTATTTTGATAGGGACTGCATTGAATCTGTAGATTGCTTTTGGTAGGATGGCCGTTTTTACTATGTTAATTCTCCAAATCCAACACAATTTATATCTACATATTAGAGACATAAATTATAATTCTGACATGTGACATGCTACATATACCACTACGTGTAAATGTTTTTTATGTGAACATTAGTGGGATCTTGTATGTGTTTTTGTGCTCTAAATTACTTCAGAAGATGACACTCCAAATTTCCTAACCAGTATACTTTCAATTTTTTATTACATTTATTTATTTACTCTGTGTGTGTGTGTGTGTGTGTGTGTGTGTGTGTGTGTGTGTGTGAGAGAGAGAGAGAGAGAGAGAGAGAGAGAGAGAGAGAGAGAGAGAGAGAGAGAGAGAGAGAGAGAGAGAGAGAGAGAGTATAGAACACATACAGAGACCAGAAATCAAAGGACAATATTTGGGAGTTGGTTTTCTCCTGTCATCATGTGAGTCTTAGGCACTAATAATCAGACCTTATCTGCTAGGACATCCGGCCAGTCAATAGCTTAAGAAGAATATGTAGTTTATATCATAAGTGGTTTTCAACTTCCTAACACTGCAAAACTTTAATACAGTTCCTCATGTTGTGGTAACCCCCAACCAAACAACTGTTTTGTTGCTACTTCAAACCTGTGATTTTGCTACTGTTATGAATCATAATATAAATATCTAATCTGCAGGATATCTGATATGCAACCCTTGTAAGGGTCGAACATCATAGGTTGAGAAATGCTGGCTTATGAAAATGTTAAGGCTCTTCAACCATCTCTCCCACAGAGGTGTTCTTGAGCCGGAGTCATACGCTTTTATCAGCTGAATATCTCTGCATCTGTCTATAATCCATTTGGAGAAAGGAAGGCTGGAGAAGGGAGAAAGCTGGAAAGAAAAGGATAAAGAGAAAGGTAAAGGAAAAAACAGAGATGATCAAGTTGGCTTCATTCATGGAAAAGCTTTAGGATTTCAAAGATAAATTAACTTGAATAGATTTCCAGCTGCTAGAACAAAAAGGAGGAGGTCAGAGCCACTGCTCCATCTAGCAGTTTCAAAAGAACTCATCTTCATCAGCGAGCCCAGAATGTAGAACTAACTGTCTGAGAATTTGGATTTGAGAACTGTGAGCGGGTCTGCTCTTCCCAGTAGGAGAGGCCTTTAGGCAGAGATTAGAGTCAGAGGTGATCTGCATTGGTGACATTAAATCCCATGTTTTCAATAACCTTGCTCCAAGGGCCATCTTGCTTATCTGGCATGGGCCAGGCAGTCCTCTGTGAGGTCCAGCAGTCAGGCAACCAAATTATACACCGCCAACGTTGTCATTTTAATTCAGAAGAAAGCGGGAAACAAGACTGCAGATGGATAGCCTAGGAAATGCGCAGAATATGCCAGGATGTTGGTCCATCTCTGAGCTCTGGCTCTGTTTGATGAACAGTTGGCAGAGCTTGCTTTCCTTCTAGGCTGATTAACCTCCCTAAGACTGTGGTCCAGCCAGGAGAAGCATATGGTCCATGTTTCTAATTGGTTTAACTGGTATTGCCTCACCTTTCAGCACTGATACTAGGGTAAGTGTCTCTCTTCAGAGCTCTGAAGCTCTTAATTATAACAAATAGTTGACTACACTGAAGAATGTTGCTTCCACTCTTTTATACTTTTTCATCCTGTAATTTTTGAACCCACCTCCCTAGCTCCTAGCATCTGTCTTCTTGACACCACTGTGAGCTACTTCATGGTGCTACTTTCTTCCACTTCTTTATCCTTGATTTTTCTTTCTGTACAGGAAGCACCAACTAAGAAAACCAAACAATGAGAAATGGATACAAGACCACTATGTTTTTTGCTTTCAAACAAACGTGCATGTGGACACAGGAAATTGAAGAGCTTTGAGTGTTTTTTTTTTTAAACAAATTGATGTCGTTTTGCAAGTCATGATACCTGTGAAGAAGCTGGCTATGAATGAGATGGAGATTAGCATGTGAGAAAGGCTGAGTATGGATTAAAGCTTCTGGGGCACTTTGAGGAGAGTGAAGGAGGAAAGGAGGAGCAGAAGGGACAGTGGGTACAAACCACAAGTGCCAGGCTATTTTCTCAAGGAATTCTGCATCTTTGACCACATATAGGTCAGACATCCAGACCTTAATGCACATGCGTAAATCAACATAAACAGTGAATACATTTTTTAAAAAAATGTTATTTTATTTATGAGTGTGTGTGTGTGTGTGTGTGTGTGTGTGTGTGTGTTGGTATATGCATATGAGTTCTGTGCCCTTTGAGGCCAGATGCCATGTAAGCAACCTACTATGGTTGCTGGGAATTTGAGATCCTCTGCAAAGACAGTGCATGCCCTTAACTACTGAGCCATCTTTCCAATCTCTTAAGCCTCCAGTTTTCAACACACAAACATAGATACTGATTGTAGACTTGTTTAATAGGTTTATCAGACATTCATTTTAAACCCTGATTCAAATGTGTGGAAACTCTGTTGTACTCTGTCAATTTTTGCTTACTTAAAACTTCTGGAGCTAGCATGTTAGATTTTTATTCCGCAAACCCCAAACGCAAAACTGTAAGTGCTAACTTTAATAAGATGTAAAGATCAATACCAGAGTACTGTGAAAAGTCATTCTAAGTTTCAAAGACACTCTCTGGGGTGCTTTCATGTATGTGTGGCTGTGTGCATGTGTTTTTATGTGTGTGCATGTGTGTGCACATGTGCGTGGGGTCACAGGTAGATGTTAGCTTTTTTTTTTTTTTTCAATCACTTTCCACCTTAACTTTTGATTAATGATTGCTCAGTGAACCTGGAGCTCACTAATTCAGCCTGACTAGCAGGGCAGTGAACTCTAAGCTTCCTCCCATCTCCTCCTCCTCAGTGCTTGAGGATATACACCACCACACCCAGCTTTTTATGTGCATTTATATCCTAATTCAACATCCGCATTGCTGACTGAGGCTTCTCCATAGCTCTCAAGGCAAGTTTTGCCTCTCAGGGCATAGCCATAGGATTAACACTACTGTTATCTTAGCCAAACCTCAGGGTGTTTCCTCCTTGCTCCCCATCTGTTGTTTGAGCTCTCTACCACCTTTCAAATTCCTGTCAGCATCCCACAGAACTCCTGCCCATTCTGGGGCCTGTGAGGAATCCATCTCTTCTGCTATGTGCAGTTGAATTCTGCCTCCTGACTCAGATGCTTACACCTAACATTCTCTCATAGACAGTAACCATTTGTTTTGTGGTCACTCTCTGGAGAAAGATCTTAAGACTAAACGAAGAGAGAAATTATCACACTAAGGGGCACAAAAACAGTTACTGGAGCTCTTGCATGTTGAATGCTCCCAAGAAATGTTTCCTGAACCAGAAAATTCTAAGAAGAAAATACAGTTCATTGCTTTGAGATGGCTTCTTACACAAGCACTGTTAAAAAAAAAAATGGGGAGGGGCAGAGCTAAGGTCCAGGGAGAGAAGCAAACCAACAAAGTGCTTGCTATGCATAGGGGGTCTGAGTTCAAAGTCCAGATTTCTCATGAAAAGGTTATGAATAGGCAACCCATTTTGAGACTTCCTCCTTCCCATGGATGTTGTTACTCCTCAATTGAACCTTGCTTGCCTACCTTTCACAAAAGGTAACACCTGGTGGTAAGCCATTACAGTATCAATGCTGAGGAGGTAGAGACAAGCTGCAGCCACTTGAACACAACATACACAACACACACACACATACACACACACACACACACACACACACACACACACACACACACACACACACAATGGCTATTACACAAGCATGAAGTTTTCCAAGCTCTTTCCTGCACTGTCATACCCCAATCTGCAGCAGTGTGTTCCTGTCACGTACACAGTGGCTGTGTCTCCCCTGAGGCTGGGCTCAGCATATCCCACAGCCTGTTGGCAGGCTTCCTCTTAGCATCCCTCCACTCTGTGCCCACTGCTCTAATCCTGATCTCACTTTTAAAGGGGAGCAAGAGCTTTGTCCAAATTCCATTATTTCAGGTAACATGAAGGAGGGGGGTTGCTCCACAGGAACTCTCAGCATATCAGAGTCATAATCCATTTTTCTCCATATGCTCTGACCATCTTATGATGCTCGTAATTAAAACTTTATGCAGACTTACAGCTACTGTGACAGGTTGATTCAGTGCTGGTTTTAGAGTGTTGTAAATCACTGTAGCACATTGCACAATTGGGTCCCGATAATTATTATATTAATGTTGAGAAGCAAAGGTGTCAGGGAAACACGTGATGCCTTTGTGCCTTCCTTTCAGAGTCATCTGGTGCTGTGGGGTGACCTTGAAGTACTAGTATTTGCAGAAGTTTAACTGTTTCATTTCCCTCCCTTTTAATGTTTTGTATGTGTGTGAGGGGCTGTAGTGTGTATGCATGTTTTTTAAATGTGTCCAGATAAATGTGCAAAGGACAGAGAATCTCTCCTTCAAGTAAAGAAACAAAACCAAAAAAAACTTTAGGTACTCTTTTGTCACAAAATGAAGCAAAAGTATGTGTGTGTAAGCCTGTCTCATTGCACTGGGTACTGTCAGAGCTTGAGAAAGCACAGAAAGGAATGAACCTCAATTAAGAGGATAGAGGGGCCTAGGGATGGAGGAGGAGAGAGTCATCTATGTGAGACAGTCTTAGGGCTTATCGATGCCATGAAACTCTCCAGGAAATGGTAGTGAGAGCCATATTCCTCATCCCAATTAATCTCATTTTCTTTCCTTTTCCCCAGGATGGTGGAAGAGCCTCTAACAGTTCTTCTTAGCCTCGGAAAGTAACTAGTCCATGTAACTAGGATAACTAGTCCATGTAACTAGTCCACCAACCAGTCCAGCTGGTCAGTTATTGGGGGGCCGAGGGGGGTCCCAACCTGCAGTAAAAGACATGGGCGAGAGAGACGCAGAGCTCAAGTGAACAGTTGCTTGTCAAGAGCCGTTTATTGAGGGTAATGGCAGGCTTTTTAAAACCTGCTTTAGGGAGGGCAGGGGTACGCAAGGAGAGTAGTGGAAAAGTACAAAATCTTCTGGGGTTGAGCCCCGGGAACATTTGCAAGGGCAGGGGTCTTCCAGGTGAGACAAAGCAGGATGTCTCTGTGGTTATCTCAGGATCAGATCGCTGTCTTCTCAGGGTTAAGCTGGATGCCTTGCATACCTGATGAGTGGCCCAGCAGGATGTTTGCTGCAAATGCTGAATGGGTGGGGGTCGGCCTCAGGCCGTTTGGTCCCTGGCAGGAAAGTTACTGCCAATATTCATTGGGCTCATCTATATCTTTCAAGTTAAACAATAGCTACAGTGACTTAGTCCAGACAGTCTTTAATGTTTATGACTGCAGCTGTTTTTCAGTGCAAAAACCCACAACTGTCACACCAAAAGAAAACAGAGGTAGTTTATCTTGGAGCCAAATATGACTTGTCAGTGGTCCAGAAGCAAAAACCAAAGCAAACAAAACAAACCAACCAATCAAACAAATAAACAAAAACAAACAAACAAAAACCATTATAAACACACACACACAATATATATATATGTTATATATATATATAACATAAACAATTTGAATATGATGTATTATCAAATATATCAGGTATGTGGGGCACAGAACAAGGAAATCTCATCTGTAAGGCATCAAATGCTGTGAGGGCATTCTTAGCCTTTTGGTTGCTGGAGCTAGGGCTCTGTATTTTCCAACATATTTACCCAACAGTCAGAAGGATGTCAGTTCACACAAGAAAAGGGACAGTAAATAGCTGCTAAAGGGGCAATTGTGGCCAGGATAACCTGATTCTGGACTTGGAACATTCCAAACTCTCCGTGAACATTATAGTTTTAACCAGTTAGTTAGCTTTGAAAAGAGTTTCAGCATAAAGCGCTGTTGTTTCTAGGAATTTTAGTTCACCTACTTCTGTTCTGTGCAGTTTTTAAATAGAGGAATAAATAATCAGTAATGATTATTTTGAACTGAAGAGGATATTGATTTTCATAAAATTATGATGATGTTAATAGCTGATTACTACAGATGGTATGCTAAGTGTTTTTGCATGAACCATATCTTTTGGCTTCCCAAGTAACTATACAAAGAAAGCACTCTCGCTCTATATGAAAGATTCATTCAGTAGAGTCAGTCAATTATTTATCAAGCCTCTCCTGTCTTCCTGGCAATAGTCTGTGTTAAGATATTACAGCTTACAGGACAGACAAAGACCCTTGGGGTAGGAACCTATGTTATGTAACAATCAAGTAAGATAAGCCATAAATAAGGAATTAGAATTCATAGCATATTATTTATGTTTCAGACAATGCTAAGTATTACATATTAAAACTAAGCAGAAGGAAGATTAGAAAATAGCACCAGGTCAGGCTAAGATTTGCAACTGCAAATTTATTTCATTGGGGGCAGAGTTATTTACCTTTATTTTTTTCACTTGTTTCATTGTAAGACAGGGTCTAGCTATGTAAAGCCAGATGGGCTTCAGATTCACAATGTTCCTGCCTTATCCTGCTGTATGCTGTAATTGTAGGCACAATCTCTCCATGCCTGGCTGTAAGGCTGTTGTATAGCAATTTTCTCTCAGATAAAATGTCCCTTCTTAAAAGGAAGTTTGTTAAGGCACAGGATGATCTTTTCTATTTCTATTTTTATTATATATGTGTATTTTTTAGAGATAGGGTCTATCTATGGAGCCTTAGATGTCCTGCAACTCATTCTTTAGACCAGGCTGGCCTCAAAGTCGCAGAGATCCACCTGCTTCTGCCTCCTGAGTGCTGGGATTAAAGGCATGAGACACCACCACCCTGCTAGCACAGGATGTTCTAAGGGGATATGAAACATTCCATCCTGCTGGAAGATTATTAATACCAAGAAACAAACAACCCAAGGGCTTCAGGAAGTCCCAGAAACCAACCAGATTCACTAGCTCACCCTTGAAAAGAACCTTGTAAAGAGCAGAACTACTGAGAAACACTCTCAGACAATCTGCATAGCTTGGAAAAGGCTCACTCTAGGCTATGCACCTGGAAAGGGCATTCTATCTATTACACTGCCTGAAGGCCATACAGTGTGTTCTAGGTTTTCAACTCTTGTGAGCTGTCACCCATCCTAGGGCGGGCTTTGGTGATACGTCTGAGTCAGAGTCAGCTTTCAAGGAGAACACTGAGACAGACTGTCCTTTTGAGCAAGAAGTGTGTGTACTTTTGTGTGGGTTCACTCGTGCCACAGTGAGTGAATGGAGGTCAGAGAACAACTTCAGGTGTTGCTCCTCACCTTTCAGCTTGTTGGAGACACCAGCTCTCTTTTGTTGCTTACTACTGTGTATTCCAAACCATCAGGCTTGTTATCTTCCAAGGATTCTCTTCTCTTTACCTCCCATCTCATTGCAGGATGTTGGGATTTCAGACATGAACTACCATTCTGGGATTGACATGAGTTCTGAGGAGTCAAACTCGGGTCTACAGGGCCACATAGAAAGCAGTTTTCCCAGTGAGTCATCTCCTCAACACACACACACACACACACACACACACACACACACACACACACACACACACAAAATAGCATTTTAACTACTATGAACTAATACATATTCAGAACCAATAGATAGCTAGAAACAGCATAAATTCAGTTATTCCCCCTCAATCTACGATGGCGTCACATCCAGGTCTGACAATTGTATGTTGAAAATAACATCAGCTACTAATTCACTTGGTGCAACTAACTGACTGGACATCCAGCTTAGCCACTGCGCACTGCGGGTCACCGGGTGACCTGTGTGATCCTGGGGCTGGGTGTGAGCAGCAGTTCCTTGATGCTAAAGAGAGTGGCTAGATTATAACCCTATGGCTGACCCAGGAAAAGACAGGTATTCAAAGCTCAAAGCATAGTTTGTACTCAGTGTGTACTGCATTTACCTTATCTTAATATATGGGACCAAAGCTAGAAAAAAATTACTTACAAAGACTTTATTAAATTTTTAGTTAATTCTTTATCACCACCTACAGATGACATACACTATCGTTAAGAGAGCAGTGATTCGGGGTTGGAGAGATGGCTCAATTAGTAATGTGTTTGTTTGGCTCATACAAGGACCTTCTGAGGTCAGTCTCTACTATTTAATATTAAAAAAGCTAATGTTGTGTTTCTAGTCCTAGCCATGGGAAGTCGGAAACAGGCAGACCCTCTAGGCTCACCAGCAAGCCAGCCTAGCATACTTGATGAGCCCATGGGAGATTCTGCTCAGGCTCGGGAGATAGCTCAGTAGGTATGATAGGTTGAGTAAGAATGCCCCCCTTGGGCTCATAGGGAGCCACACTATTAGGAGGTGTGACCTGATTGGAGTTAAGTGCGGCCTTGTGGGAGGAAATGTGTCACTGGGGGTGGGCTTTGGGGTTTCAAATGCTCAAGCCACGCCCAAGTCTCTCTCCCCTCCACCTCTCTTTCTGCTGCTGCTGCTGCTTCCTGCTGATCCAGATGTAGATAGAACCTTTAGCTACTTCTTCAGCACCATGCTTACCTGTTGCATGATGCCAAGCTTCCCAATGTGATGGTAATGGACTAAACCTCTGAAACTGTAAGCCAGCACGAGTGAAATGCTTTACTTTCTAAGAGTTGTCATGGTCATGGTGTCTCTTCACAACAGTAGAATGACAGTACATAAATGGCTTGCCATGAAAGCGTGACAACGACAGTAAGCGTATAGGACACCATTAGCACTAGACAGACAACAGCATGGCAGTCGCTCTAGAAAGGTTCAAGTCCCAATAGCATAGATAGATAGGCAACATGGAGCTGCCTCTGATGAGCCTAAAACTCCTCCCTTTCCCTCCATGATGGATTTCCCTTCAAACTATGTGGCAGGAGAACAGAGCTATGAGACAGAAGTATGAAGATTAACATGAAAGAAACCAACAAGAGAGAAGACTAGAAACCCCAGACCCAAGACTCTATGCAAGAGAGAATGTATTAGTGAGCTCTGGGTTCACTGAGAGGCTCTGCCTCAGAAAATGAGATGGAAGAAAAATCAAAATTGATTCTTATCAATCTCGGTCCACCACGTTTAGCTTTGGGTAGGAGGTCAGTCTAGGCTACAGTTAGATCCTGTCTTAGAACAGATGTAAAAAATAACAGTAAAAACAAGTCTGGGCCCCCCAAAAGCGTTTGAGATTGTAAACCTCACCTTGCCCTGACATTATCTACCTTTCTCTTCTCCCTAGCTGCTTTTTAAAATCCACAATTAGTTCTATCCATAAAAGAAAATTACACTGTGGACTTTACTTACTTATTGTGGTTTATCTTGCCTGATTTTTGTATAACATACCCATGCCTATTAACTGTAATATCTTTGTTAAAAAAAAAAACAAAAAACAAAAAGAAAAAGGCGGTTTACAAAATAAATTAAGTATATGTCTTTTTCTCTTTCTCATCTCTCTCTCGGTCTCTCTCTCACTGTCTCTCTCTGTCTCTCTGTCTCTCTATCTCTCTGTATCTCCTTGTCTCTCTCACTGTGTGTGTGTGTGTGTGTGTGTGTGTGTATGTGTAGGAGAGAGAGAGAGAGAGAGAGAGAGAGAGAGAGAGAGAGAGAGGGAGGGAGGGAGGGAGGGAGGGAGAGAGAGGGAGAGAGAGAGAGTGAGAGAGAGAGAGTATGTTTGTACCTGAGAGTGTGAGAGTGTGAGTGCCTACAGAAACAGAAAAAGAGTTAGATCCCCCTGGATCTCAGTGTTCATTGCAGAAACTGAACACTCACGTGAGGCCAGACCCTAGGGACATAGGTTCTTCATGTGTAGGGAGTAACTCCCAAGACTCATAATCATGCTTACCTTTGTGTTGAGCAAATGTTCTGCAGAGACGCAGCCTGATTCTTTTTCTAAATGATGACATAAATATTTCACGTTTGCACACCTCAGGTCAGCAGGCTTTAAAACTTTGAGTATATTACATTCTTCCTGGCCAAAGTGAAAATTCTCTCACCTAAGGAAAACAGTAGAATGATAGCAATTGTATGAAGAAAAGTAGGTATGCACAACTCCCACTGGAGCCAATGGAAGCCAGATCATCCTTCGCAGATAAGGCCAGAATAGTGGTCCTACCTAGCTTTCTGGATAGAAAGTGACACCAAAGCCAAAGACCTGACTAGCTCATGCAACCTGTGGATGGGTCTCAAGAGTTCTTTCTTAGGCTTCCTGCGCACAGGGAGAATAGCTGCTGCTAAAGGATTCTCAGTGGAAAGACACCCTATAAGGCCAGGTCCCACAACCAAATAAAAGAAAATGTCAAGGATTTCAGGTTGTCTCCTGTTTTTATTTATCCGTGTCTCATAGCTCTGTTACTGCCCATATTTGCTTTTATATGGTTTAGTAATCTATTTCAATTCAGGTGGGGTTTCCTGGGATTGGGGGTGGAAGGTTTAATTCCAGGTGATCAAGGAAAAATTCCAACTACAGAATTATAATATATAATTAAATGGAATCTACTGTGCTATAAAATAGGTTTATGGGGACTATGAAATATAATACAAGAAAATATTAATACTTTTGAATTGAAATAAATGGACATAATTATAAAAGGTAGGCAGAACTGAGAAATAACCATTTCAAAGCACAGATTATTTGTTCTTTCTTGTGCCATATTTAAGACTAGATGTATTTTCTTTGCATATCATTATAGCTGTAGCTGCTTTTTCCAAATTATTCTATGTCACTAATACAGTTTACAATTTACTTCGTTGTTCTATTTCTTTTTTTACTATAAATGCAATGCCACCTTCTCTATCATAATAAAATGGTAGCATTCCCTCAACCCCTAATAATGGGGACAAAAGTGACAATTCCCTACAAATCTATCAAGGAACCATCAGGAAATACACATGTAAACAGTGTGATTATTTATGTCATATCAACTGTTTTACATCTATAATTTATAGTGTGTTAATCCACCTCAATATTATAAAAATATTGCTTACAGACCAATTGGAAAAACATAGTAAGACCCTATCTCAAAAAATAATCATTTCCCAGATTCACTTTATTGACTTCCTAATTATTCATTTCACAGGTTATAATTTTTGCCTGGAGAATCATTGATGCAACTATATGAACTCCTTGGGTGCTGTCAAAATAGCTCACTAGTTGTATCTTTGAAACATGTTAAATCAAGTATGTGTTTGTGCAATTAGTTTAGGTGTCTTAAATACAATTATTATTTTTTATTTATGTGTATATTTGTATGTGTACTTGCACATGTGTGTGAGTAGACATGACATACAGAACAAGGCATCAGATGTTCTGGAGCAGGGGTTTGTGAGCCACCCATGTGTGCTGGACACAGAACGTCTATGTTTTAAAAGAGCAACAAGGGTTCCTAATTGGGAATCCTTCTATTCAACCCCTCCACATCTTTCCATGCAATGGAGTTTGGATTGTTTACTATGTGAGCACATGGATGCCACAGATGTAAACATTTGCTTAATTAGAAGTGTGTAATAGTTAATTTTATTAAGTTATTTTCATGTGATATATACATGCTTAATCTATTATTCAATAACTTATTTGGTTGTTTCTCTAATTGTAGAAATAAAATCCCAGAGTCCAAGGGAAGTTCTCAGTCTTGCACAATGTCATAAGTACAAAACATAATAAACAAAACCCAAGATCTAGAACAGGGATTGTTGATGGGATGGTGGAGTGCCTTACTGTCATGCATGGATTTCTAGTGGGTCTAATTTCCAGCACTGTCACAGTGTGGTGGCTTACAGTAGTTGTCCTGACACTCTAAGGAGATAAAGGCACAGGGATTAGAAGTTGAAGTTTCTTTAGCTATGGAGCAAGTTTGAGGGCTACCAATGAGATGACTTGATGGACAACATGCTTCTCTGTGGAAGAGGATCTGAGTTCAGATGACCAGAGCTGCTGTAGAAAGTGTGATGAGTGCCTGTGATACTAGTAATGGGAGGCAGAGATGCACAGACCCCAGGGGCTTGCTGGATACCATCTCCAGCTAAAAAAAAATGAGCTCCAGGTTCAATGGCAGAGCCTGTATCAAAACTGAAGGTAGGAAGAATTCAGGAGGATACCTAATGGCCTCCAGATGTGCAGACAAGTGGTTTCTTTCAGTTTATGTCTGTGTTCAACTAAATCTAAATAAGGGCCCTATTGCCAAAAATATGCCCGTTATAATCCCAGGGAGCTGGTGAATACTATATGACAAGGAAGAATCAATTGGAAATGGAATTAAGATTGATAATCATCTGATCTTTAAATCAAGGGATCACATGGATTTCCAAGATAATACAAAAAAAAATATTCAAAGGGTCAATGAGTAAGAAGGAGAACAACTGCAGAACCAGAGAGGGAATTTGACAAATGTTGAGTGGGTGGCCATTGACTTTAAGTCTGGAAGAGGACCAGCAGCCAAGAAACAGGGCCCTTTGATAAAACAGGACACACAAGAAACAGAGTTCTCTCCTAAGGCTTCCAGATAACCAGTCAGCCTTCCATCACTTTGATATTATCCCAGGGAAACCTGCATCAGGCCTGTGCCCTGTCGAACAATAAGACAAGGAAATATGGAATTTCTGTTGTTAAATATGCTGAATTTATAGTAATTTGTTAGTAGAAGCCAATCCCCTGTCTTCTGTCTTCCCCTCAAGCTAGAGATTTAATTTTATTAAGGAAAGAAAGCTATTGCATGCTAGGAATGATTGCAAGTGAGTGGGAGTTAAATCATGCACCTTTCGCTTTAAAAGGGGCCAAATGGGGCAGCCTGGAATAAACTTCAATCTGGCTATGCTTCTTACACCTGGTTGCTTACATCACGCTGTGATGGAGTTAGACCACCTAGAGAAAAGCAAGCCCAGCCTCCCTCCTCTGCTGCCCAGGACAGGACCACTTTAAACTCTGGTCTCATCCAGTGCCCACCTCCATGCCAGGAGTCTCCTAGGGTAAGCCCTGTGACTTAAAGCTTTGCTAACCCTTCTAGAGCCTGCAAGGGTTGGACTCCCGCCCTGTTCTATAGATTAGAAGGCTCTTTCCTCCCAGCCCCTGTCAGGCTATACTTGCCCTTAGTCTCTCCTGATGCCTCTCCTCTGCTGGACTAAAGGCCCTCTGCTGCCTTCAGGGTCGTATCTCTTATTAAAGTTCTTCCCGTGGGTACCAGCTGTCAGCTCCTTTACACAAGCCTGCTGTTTTTTCTTTGGTGTTTCTAACAGAGGAATTAATCTAACACAAGACAGAAGCACTGATGTCACACAGAAGAAAATAGAGCCAACAGGAGAAAAATGTACATGTATGTATTAAGTTTCACACGCTGTCTTTTGTTTGTTTGTTTTCTGCAGTGTTGGGAATTGAACCTAGGGGCCCCCTTATTCTGAGCAAGCACTCTACCTCTAAAGCTATACATACAGCACAAGTATCAGAAATCTTAGTATACAAATAAAATATAAATGACTAATAAGACTAAATGACTAATATGGCATGCCAACAATGCATGTTTATACTTTATCAGACATATAATTGTTAATTTTAACATGAAGAGGATTTTCCATTGTTTTAATTTGAATCCCTTTGATTAGTGAACTTGAAAGAATTTCATGTGATTATTAGCTACCTGTATATAGGCTTTTGTGAATTATCTGACTGGTGGAAAAATTAAGACCCATATTTAATTTCAATTTTGTAAGCTCTGTTGAAAGAATAGCTATTAACCTTTTATTTAGGATGAATATTTCTACAAATATAATTTTCTAGTTTGCTGATTATCTTTAAAGTGTGTTTATAATACCTTTTGAAGCAGATATTTATCAAATATTTTGAATCAAATCAGCTGAGTTTTCACCTTTGTGACCTATTGTATTATTTTTAAATGGTAATCTTTCTGGTTTTACTTCAGACTGCAGCTTGAAAACTTTTTTTCAGAATATTGACTTAGTTACAGAACATTTGTTAAATAATGGTACCTGTAATTCATTTTTTAAAAATACTTTTGCCTCCCTCCTCCCGTATTTAACTACAGGCCATGCCCGCCATAAGTCCAGGTAGGCTGGCCACCTTATACTCAATTCCTCCTTCCCTAGATGATATGCCAGCCCCCAACATGGGCATATACTTTTCTGGACCAGATGCCACACTGGCCTGGCCAGATAAACTCCAACCTTCAATGTGGGTGGCAATTCTCCTGATGGATTAAGGGTTAAGCAGGCCTCCAAACTCCTGACCCCAAACTAGGTGGCGATACCATGCTTGACAAGAGACCATGTTGGCCACTGGAATTGCAACCTGCAAATAGGATGAATACCCTCAGCTCAACCATAGGTTACATGAACCAGAAAACCAGAGAAGAAACAGGAACCAAGGGAAAAAAACACCCATCAATGAAGATAAGCCCAGAAATTGGTACCTAAATGTATAATCACCACAAACCCAGGGCCTTAGACCCCAGCATAAGAACACAACCAACAACAGTCAGAGCAACATGGCAACTACCAGAGCCCAAGTATTCTACTACAGCAAGCTCCAAGTATTCCAACACAACTGAAGTATAAGAAAAAAGGCCTTCAAGCCAATTTTATTAGGATGAAGAGGTTGTTAAAGAAAGTTTAAATAAATCTCTTAAAGAAACTGGGGAAAAGGCAAAACAAAAAATGGAAAAAAAATAAATCCCTTAAAGAAAGCCAAGAAAACCAATAAAAAAAAAACCAACAAAATGTTGATGGAAACAAATAAAAGTGTTCAAGACCTGAAATGAAAATAGATGCAGTTAAGAAAACACAAACTCATGGAATTCTGGAACTTCAAGAACTAGGTAAGCAAACAGAAACTGCAGACACAATTGTCACCTCAGTAATGGAATACAAGAGATGCAAGTGAGAATCTCAGGTGTTGAAGACACAATAGAAGAAATAAATACATTCATCAAAAAAATGTTTAATCTAAAAAAATTCCTGACACAAAAGATCCAGAAAACCGAGGACAATATTAAAAGACCAAACCTAAGAATAATAAGAATAAAAGAAGGAGAAGAATCCTAGCTCAAAGGCCCAGAAAATATTTCAACAAAATCATAGAAGAGAATTTTCCTAACCCAAAGAAGGACAAGTCTATAAAGATATAAGAAGCTTACAGACCACCAAATAGATTGGACTAGAAAAGAAATTCCCCTCACCACATAAAAATCAAAACACTAAACACAGAGAACAAAGAAAGGATGTGAAAAGAACAAGTAACGTATAAAGGCAAACCTGTTAGAATTGCACATGACATCTCATTTAAGACTCTAAAAGCCAGAAAGGCCTGGACAAGTGTCCTGCAGACTCTAAGAGACCACACATGCCAGCCCAGACTATGACACTCGACAAAACTTTGAATCACAATAGATGGAGAAAATAAGATATTTCATGATAAAGTCAAGTTTAAATAATATCTATCTACAAACAGAGCCCTACAGAATATTTTAGAAGGGAATATTCAACACAAGGAGATTAACTACACACATGAAAACATAGGAAATAAATTAACTCACACCAGCAAAGCCGAAATACAGGAAATACACACATGTACACACACACACACACACACACACACACACACACACACCACCACCACCACCACCACCACCACCACCACCACCACCAAGAACAACAACAACATAACAGAAATTAACAATAATTGGTTATTAATATCTCCTACCATCAATGGGCTCAACTTTCCAATAAAAAGACACAGACTAACAGAATGGATGTGAAAACAGGATCCACCATTCTGCTGAATACAAGAAACATACATCAATATTAATGATAGGCATTACCTCAGAGTAAAGGGTTAGAATCAGATTTTCCAAAAAATGAACCTAAGAGCCAAACTGGTATAGCCATTCTAAAATCTAACAAAGTAGATTATAAACCAAAATTAATCCAAAGAGATGGGGAAGGATACTTCATCTCATGAAAAATAAAACTACCAAGGTGACACAATTCTTAGCGTCTATGATCACATGTAAGGCATCCACATTTGTAAAAGACACTTTATTAAAGCTTAAACCACACATAGACCCTTGCACATTGATAGTAAGAAACTTCAATACCTCACTCTTACTGTCACCCAGACAAAAACTAAACAAGGAAACACTGTAGTTAACAGGCATTATAAACCAAATAGATTTAACAGGTATCTATAGAACATTTCACACAAACACAAAAGAATATACCTTATTAGCAAATCTTAGAACTTTCTGCAAAAAATGACCACATATTCTACCACAAAACAAGGGCCAACAGATACAAGAAAATTGAAATAACCCCCC
The DNA here is from genome assembly GCF_964271855.1 of Acomys minous. NCBI lineage: Eukaryota > Metazoa > Chordata > Mammalia > Rodentia > Muridae > Acomys > Acomys minous. Next base: position 66,869,497 of record NC_140483.1, on the reverse strand, counting down.
ATTAAAAGACCAAATGTAAGAATAAGAAGAATAGAATACTGTCATAGATTAAAGTTGGATTTCAGCAACAGAATCAACAGAAATCATAGAAACTCATAAAAACTGAACAACTCTCTACAGAATAATGACTGAGTCAATCCAGAAATAAGAAAGAAATTAAAGACTTCCCAGAATTCACTGAAAAATATTGTACAATATACCTGAACTTAAGAGACACAATGACTGAGCTGCTAAGAGAAAAATTAATAACACTAAGTACTACATAAAAAATTGGACATACCTCATATGCACAACTTAGCAGCACACATAGTGTCTCTAGAACAAAAAGAAGGAATCATACCTAAGAGTACTAGACTTCAGGAAATAATAAAACTGAGGGATAAAATCAATAAAGTAGAAATAAAGAGAATTAATACAAAGAACAAATAAAACAAAGAATTCCTTACTTGAAAAAATAAGTAAGATAGAAAAACCCATAATAAACAGAGAGAATATATCCAAATTAATAAAAATAGAAACAAAATTGGGGCCATAACAACAGACATTGAGGAAATCCAAAGAATCATTAAATCTTACTTTTAAAACCTATACTCCACAAATTTACAAAAACTAAAAGAAATCTAAATCTTCATAGCTGCCACTTCCCAAAGTTAAATCAAGATTAGATAGACAGATATAAGTGAGTATATACCATTTGAGTCTTTCTGCTTCTGAGTTAACTCTCTCATTATGATCATTTCTAGCTCAATCCATTTATCCACAAATTTTGGGAATTCCTTGTTTTTAATAGCTGAATAGTATTCCATAGTGTATATGTACCACAGTTTCTTTATCCATTCTTCTATTGAGGGACACTTAGGCTGTTTCCATGTTCTGGCTATTATGAATAAGGCTGCTATGAACATGGTTGAGCAAATTTTCTTGTTGTGTGCTGGAGCATCTTCTGGGTATATTCCAAGGAGTGAAATAGCTGGGTCTTGAGGAAGCCCTATTCCCATTTTTCTGAGATAGCACCAGATAGATTTCCAAAGTGGTTGTACTAGTTTGCATTCCCACCAGCAATGAAGGAGTGTTCCTCTCTCCCCACATCCTCGCCAGCATGTGGTGTCGCTTGAATTTTTTATCTTAGCCATTCTGATAATGTGTAAGATAAAATCTCAGCGTTGTTTTGACTTGCATTTCCCTGATGATTAAGGAGGTTGAGCATTTCTTTAAGTGTTTCTCAGCCATTTGATATTCCTCTGTTGAGAATTCTCTGTTTAGTTCCAAGCCCCATTTCTCAATTGGGTTATTTGGTCTGGTGGTGTTTAATTTCTTGAGTTCTTTATATATTTTGGATATTAGACCTTTGTCAGATGTGGGGTTGGTGAAGATCTTTTCCCAATCTGTAGACTGTCGCTTTGTACTCTTTACGGTGTCATCTGCCTTACAGAAGATTTTCAGCCTCATGAGGTCCCATTTATCTTCACTTACCAGGAAACAGAGACAGAAGAGAGGACATACTAGTGGGACTCTAGATGTGAGATTCATGGGAGAAAGGCAAAGTAGAAGGACCCAGAGGGTCCTAGAAGCCTACAAATAGAACATTATGATAGGCAGATTTGGGCACAGGGGTCCCACTCAAACTAGGCACCAGACAAGGACAATACAGGCGGTAAACCTTAAACCCCTACCCAGATCTAGACAATGGACAGAACACTCTCCACAGTAGAGTGGAGAGTGAGATATTACTTTCTCACACACTCTGGTGCCTCACCTCTGACCATATCCCCTGGACGGGGAGACCTGATGGCACTCAGAGGAAGGACAGCAGGTTACCAAGAAGAGACTTGATACCGTATGATCATATAGAGGGGGAGGTAATCCCCCTCAGAAACTATCACAGGGGAGGGGAATAAGGGGAAAATGGGAGGGAGGGAAGAATGGGAGGATACAAGGGATGGGATAACCAATGAGATGTAACAAGAATAAATTAATAAAAAAAAAACTAAAAAAAAAAAAAACTAAAAAAAAAAAAAAAGATTAGATAGACAACTTAAATAAAGCCCTAACTCCTGAGGAAATGGAGCTATACATTAAAATCTCCCAATCAAGAAGAGCCCAGGGCCAGGCAGTTTTATCTCAGAATTTTATGAAACTTTCAAGGAAGAGCTAACACCAATACTCCTCACATTATGCCATAAAATAGAAAGAGAAGGAACATTGGCAAATTAACTGTATGGGATCACAGTCACTCTGATAACCAATCCACATAATGATTCCACAAAGAGAATTACAGAACAATTTCCCTCATGAATATTGATGCAAAAATACTCAACAAAATACCTGTAATCTGAATCCAAGAATGCATCAAAAAGATAATCTACAACAATCAAGTAGCCTTTACCCCAGAGATTGTTCAACACATGAAAATGAGTCAATGTAAACACCATATAAGCAGACTGAAAGAAAACAAAACACATGATCATCTCAATTGATACTCAAAAGACCTTTGAGAAAATCCAATTGTCCTTCATGGGAAAAATCTTGGGGATATTTGAAATACAAGAGGCATACCTAATCATAATAAAGGCAATTTAGTGCAAGCCTATGGTAAAAATCAAATTAAATGGAGAGAACTCAAAAGAAATTTTACTAAATTCAGGAACAAGACAAAGCTGCCCACCCTTTTTATATCTATTAGATCTTTATATCTATTAAATATTTTTGTAGAACAAGAAGATAACTGAAGATCAAGGAGGATATAAATGGAAAAGAAGACATCAAGGAATCATTATTTGAAGATGATATAATAGTATACATAAGTGATCCCAAAAATTCTTCAAGGGGAACTACTACCGTCAATAATGTGGCTGGAAAATTGATTAATTAAAAAAATTATCAGTAGCCCTCTTATATACAAATGACAAATGGATAGACTACACTACAGTCTGTCTTATTCCCTTGAGACAGGGTCTTTCACTGAACCTGGCGTGAGGATGGCAGCCAGCGAGCCCCAGCCATCCTCCATTCTCTGATCCCACAGTGCTTTGGTTACAGGTAGTGAAACCACACCCAGAATTTATACCTCAGTGCTGGAATATGAATTCAGGGTCTCATCCTTCTACAGTAAGTGCTATTACTCTCTAAGACATTTCAGCCCTGAGTGTTTTTGTGCCCCTCCCCTTCTCTCTCCCTCTCTCTCCTCTCTCTCTCTTTCTCTCTCTCTCTCTCTCTCTCTCTCTCTCTCTCTCTCTCTCTCACCTTCCCTCCTCCCTCCCTTTTTCCCTCCCTCTCCCACTCTCTCTTCTTAGACCCCCTAAGCAGATTCCTGGGGAGGAGGGTGTGCATCAGGAGGGGTGTGGGCATAGAAGTCCTTACAGAGGGGTTTCTATATTCACCTACCACTGATCTGCTCTTATGCTGATCTACCAATACTTTCAATGGATGTGGGCATTTCCAGAATCACTTAGTTTGGGTGCTTGTTTCACAACTTAGTTGTTTAATATTGCCATGTTTATATCCCTGAGGAAAATTTCATTCTAATGTTTTACTATTCACATTTTATTAGAGGCAAAGATAGCTTCAAATGTATGCTTCCTCAAAGCCTATGTTTTTCTTGCTTTTCCTCACAGCATACTTAAACTTTCATCCATATGTCAAAATTTCCATAAATATTCCTTTCTATTGCATTTATGATTTAGAGGGCTGTGGTTACCGTGGGATAATCTGACATTATAGCCTTCTAAAAAAGTCAGGTACTAAGGTATATTTAGATTTGTAGATGCAACAGGTTTGAATTGTGTTTCTACTCCAACCGTTGTGAGAAGGTGTACTGTGTCTAGTAAAGGCACTGAGAATAAATAACTTGAGTGTCAAGCCCTAATGGGGAAGTATGAATTAATTCCCTGCCATATAAGCCCAAGGAAACATCACGGAAGAGGGGACAGAAAGAGTGCCGGAGCTGGAGGGCGGGAGAAGCGCCGGTAAAGGGTGTGGCTAATCACTCTCATGAACTCACAGCATCTGTTATTATCTGCATTAGGTCAGGGAAACAAGATCACTCGACAGTCAAGAAGCAGCACTAACCAGACATCAGTTGGTTACAAGTAAAAAAAAAAGAATAAATAAATAAATAAATAAATAAATAAATAAAATAAGATGCATACAAGGAGAGGAAGTGAAGGGAGAAGGAAGGGAGAGATGCTGGAACTCTTGTGGAGAGGGGCATTGCTGGGCAGCAACTGTTAGGGGCTAAATGAAAGATATTCCACTTAAAATGTAAAATGCTGTCTGTCACCTTCCCTTCTGTATTGTGGATCCCAGGATTGAGGAGGCTGTGTTGCTGCTCTATATGAGAGAGCAGCATTAATCATCTTTTTGTCAATTGGAAACAGAAAAACAAGCAGAAGAACTTTCAGCGGTAACAGATTGATATGCACAAAAGAGGTCTGTGTCTGGAGAATAAAGCTATTTTATTTCATGCACGTTAAATAATATGTTCTTTTATTTATTCCAAGTTGTGGGTCATTTTTTTAAAAAAAAAAAATCTTAGACCATTTCTCTGCATTGGGAATCGAATTAAAATTACAGTAACTTCTCCCTCTGGGCACTCTTCTTAGGAATTAAACTGTGTGAACAAAAGGATTTCATTTTCTCTGTGTATTTGAATTGTACTGAAATTCAATTGTCGCCTCTCCTTCTTTCCTAGTGGAACATCTCCAGAGTCTCTAGGAGTCCATTTTCCTTCTCAACAGCATTGATTTGCACGCTTGAGCCGTATTTTTCTTTTTAAGATTAATTTCTGCCCACTCTGGTTATAGATCAGTGAGTTCTCTCTTCAGAAGATGATGCTATAGATGGGCCCGAAATTAACTTTTTTTTTTAATGGAATTATTCACAGGCATCCTTGACTTGCTACTGAATTTGCTCTTTAGGATAATCCCCTCTGGACTGTGAAATCAGAACTGAGGGGTTTAGGAGCACTCAACCTTCTTTAAAGCCAACAGCCTGGCTGTGTCTCTGAAACCTCATTAGAAAAGCATCCCGGAAGTGCACATGATGCCACATCTCATGAATATCTAGGCAACTCATTTGGCTTGGGAGCATGGAGGGAACCTCTGCCTTGATGAAATTCTAGTACAGCTGAGGCATAAACATGGCCTCAGATTCAGAGAACTCCGAATTCAGGTAGTTCGATGTGAATTGTGTGTGTGTGTGTGTGTGTGTGTGTGTGTGTGTGTGTGTGTGTGTGTGTGTGTTGGGGGAAGCATTTGGAAGTCACGGGACAACCAGGGATGCTGGTCCTTACCTTTCACTCTATGTGATGACAGGGTCTCTTGTTGCACACTACTCCAGAAGCCAGCTCAGCTTCCAGTGAGTTCCTGACCTCTGTCTGCTGTCTCCCAGAAGCCACACTGCATCCTGGCTTCTAAATGGGTTCTGGGCATCCACACCTAGTCATTAGTCTTGTGCAGCAGATATTTAAGCAATTGAACCATTTCCTAATTCCATGAACTATATTTTTTTATTATAATGTTATTGTTATCATCATGATTACCCCTTTAAATGGCTTATGTCACATATTTTGTCATAGTTAAAAAAAAATAAAACCTAAGTAGCACAAGTTGATTTCCTATAATGGTATGCTTTGGTTTTAATTCATTTATTTTTAGCTACACAAGTTTTTGTTTTATGGTTATTGTGAGGGTTACAAAAATATAAATATTGCCAAAATTTGTCTCAAAGTACTTGGGAAACTATATAGAAAGAATCCTACCATAACAATACTGTTTGAAATGAAGACATTAATTTTTATTTTATTTTATTTTTTTCTTTTGGTTTTTTTGCAACAGGGTTTCTCTGTGTAGCCTTGACTGTCCTGGACTCACTTTATAGACCAGGCTGACCTTGAACTCATAGAGATCTACCTGCCTCTGTCTCTCAAGTGCTGGGATTAAAGGCATGTACCACCACCACCCGGCTGAAAATATTAATTTTTAAAACAGTGAGCAATGTAAAGACAAAGTGTCCAAAATTCAATGTCCATAAGACACTGAGAGCATAGAGTTAGGCATGGAAGGGCAGGCCAGAGAAGGAAATGCCGACCTTGGATTTTTGTAGTGATGTCCAGGAGCAGTCAGACAGAAAGTGATAATGTTGATATTTAAAGATGATTTCATCAATCATGGAAAGTGATATATGCCAAGAATTTGCAAAGAGATAGGAGGGAGAGACAGAGACAGACAGAGACAGAGACAGCGACAGACTATTTAAAGCCAACATAATTCTATACTAAAGTCCACTTCCCCCCAAATCTTGGATCCTTTAAGAAGTAACAAGGAATGTTCCATGCCTTTAGTGATTTCTTTTTCAGAGTATTTGGGGGACTCAGTTGTGACATAGAAAAGTTGCTGGCAGTAACTGATAATTATGATTTTTCAATCTAGAAAATTATCAACTCCCTGATCCTGGAAAACACATAAAATAAGAGATAATATTAGAGAATTGTCGTTTTGCACAGATGTGGGAATTGACTCAGGTGAGCACACACCTGGACAAGGAAGATGGAAGATAGGCAAACAATGTCTGAGTAGCCAGGCTGTAAAGAACACTCCTTTAGAGGCCTCTGCATCAGCTCCTGCCTCCAGGTTCCTGTCCTGACTTTCCTAGATGGTGGGCAACAAACTGAAAGCTAAATTAAACCTTTTCTCATTGTGCTGTTTTATTACAACAATCAGAAGCCAGAGTATTGCTGTGATAGGCTTGCTCATATGTTTTGGGAAAGAATTGTAGAAGGACTTAGGCATTTGGGATGAGAAAAGCCATTGAGTTCTCAGAGATCAGTGGGCTCTTCTGTGGGAGCCTGGAACATAGGAATGTTGAGAGCAGTGCAGACGATGGAAGCATGTCTTGTGAAGTTTCATAAGGAGGCAAAGACTCTAGTGGGGCCAAATTAAGAACTACTTTTAGGTCTATACAGATGTTTTAAGTTGATAATGACAAGAAGTGATGGAGATTGATTCACATTCAGAATCTTAGATGCACAAAGATAAGAAAGATGCTTTCTTCAAGGCTGTCAAATACAAATAGCCAAAACACTAAGAATATAACATTTATATAATTCGTGATTGTGTCTGGTTCTTCTTGCTGTAGATAGTTTATTATAGATATATGTAATAATATAAACAAATATGTAAAAAATAAAAAATGTTGAAAAAGATTACAGAAACCATCATGCCCCATGTCAAGCACCACTTGTTGGCTCTGGTTCCTTAACAATTAAACTTTATCATGAATTTGTTAAACAAAGGTGTCTTCCTTACAACCCAACTATCCTAATTAGGAGGAAAAAGAGATAAAGGAGAAGAAGAATGAAACCTTGTGGGTATCAGTTCTGTGGGGCGAATCCCTTGGCATAATTCTCCTGAAATCTTGCAGATCCTCTACCCTACAGAAGAAAGCAGCAGAGCTCATGGCCCAAATGTATGGCCTTTTCTCTAGTGCTCTGCTTTCCCACCCCAACCCCATGCCACTGGACCAGAACCATTGGTCTCTCCTCTGATGATTCCCTCCTCGTATAGATGATTGTTTTGCAATACAATAGCGAGGCTGGAGTCCTTGTCCTTGTCCTTAATCCAGGGCCCAAATGGCTCCTCTCAGTCTGTCACAAACATTTATCTCAGTGGGATATCAATGGGGTCTCAATGGGGTCTCAATGGGGTCAAGCCATGCAAGACTACTGATACCTTGTGCCCAGTCTAAGCCAAGGTCACATTCCTTCCACACATCCCCCTTTTCTATTAAAAAATAAATAAATAAAAATAGGCAAAAATAAGAGCTATGTACATAAATATACATATATACAGAAGCATCAGGTATCAAGTACATAGCCCAGTCCTTTTGTATTTGATAATCTTGGAGAAAGTATTCCACTATCCTCTCAAAGTGAGTCCTTTCCTATTGTCTAAAGTTTTCTAAAGTCTATTCATTAGAAATTACAATTATCAATCTATAAATGTGTTTTTAACTCTTAAACTAAAGCTTACAGTAACACCGTGGCCATCTAGTCTTCAACCCCCATTGGAGATCCAAGAAGGAAATACTATCTAATGTCAAAGAAGTGCAGGCAAGCAACTTCCATAAGTATAGACAGGACAGAGAAAGCAGACTGCTTGGACAGTCACAGTTTGCTCTCCATCATCGAGCCATCCAGTCTTCAGCCCGAAACATCCAACAGATTGCTCTGTGAAGCAGGAATTCTGATGGACTGGCCCACCTAGTCTCTGCAAAGCTGGGCAGCCAATTTCTCACTATCATTCTCGAACAGTCAGCCTGGTATCAGCAGTAGAGACAAGAGAAGCTCCTCAGTCCGGTGGCTATCTTCCACCCTCCTTTCTTGGTGCTTTCATCTTCACTGAAGGAGACTGGAGGTGCTGCCAGGAGCAGGTGTGTTTCTTTGTCACCACTTTAATTTTGGAGACCAGGTCCTGCACTAAACTTGGAGCTGCTAAGATATCCTGGTGCACCAGCCTGCAGATGGTCATTGTGGGACTACATAGTCTCTAATCATGTAAGCCAACCTAATAAATCCCTTCATAATTATATATATCCAATTTGTTGTGCTCTCTGGAGGACACTGATTAACATAGCTCTGTTTTATATTCCTCCTTTGGAAAAAAAAATCTTCCATAAATCTCTTCATCCAGAGTCAGCCAGTTCCACCTGCAATTTCAAAAAAACTTGTGTTTGTGTGTGCATGTGTGTGTGTGTGTGTGTGTGTGTGTGTGTGTGTGTGTGTGTGTGTGTTGTCCAGAGATTAACTTTGGAAATTTTTCTCTAGGAGTTGTCCCCCTTATCTTTTTTTAGTTGTTGATGTGGTGTGATTTTTCCCTGGACTGGAAATCACCAATTAGGCTCCTCTTGCTGGTCAATGAGCCCCCAGGAATCCCCTGTTTCTACATCTCTGTCACTAGGATTACATGCATATACCACTGGGCTCAGCTTTTTCATGTGGCTTCTGGAGATTAAACTATGACCCATATGCTTGTTGGGCAAGGACTTTACTGACTGTGTCATCTCCCTAGTTCCAGTATAGCTACTTTTTGCTAGGTTTCTTTATTCCTCCTGCTTAGCCAAAGATGCTTTCCCATGTCTATGGAGCCATGAGAGAAAATTAAAGACAACAAAGGTTAATTTGGCTTTCAACATTTAGAAACACATTAAACATGCTGCTTAACCACAGATGCTCAGCTTCGGTAACACTTTCAGACAGTTGAACATGTTATGCTTTGCACAATTATAACAGCTCCGTAATTTTTTGCTGGAAATCATAGGAAGAAGACAACAGAGACACATCTGATAGGCTATATATCCTGTGATCTTATTTTCTTTTCCTTGTTCATGGGCATCATGACAAACAGAATACCCAATATCATGGAGCCTTTTTCAGATTCCCTAGTCTTCTTCACACCAAGGCTTTTGCCTCATTAAGATTCTATAAAGGTGATCTATGAGGATGCTTGAATTCTAAGGACTGTGGCCATGAAAATATCTGCTAATCGTAATAAAGAAAACAGGGGTAAGGAAAGTAATGCAAGGTGAGTATACTCTGCAAAGGTACTGGAAAGCAGGAGGGAAATAGTGTGTGGAGTTTCTCCATATGCCATCCGCACCACAGGATTCCTACATCCAGCCAGCATTGTGTTATATCCACTTACTCATTTTATCTTCCACAGTAGATTGTGGCTTCTGTAGTTCACAAACCTTCCATGTTCTCTATTTTCAGCCTAAATATATGTTTACATTGTGTGTGTGTGTGTGTGTGTGTGTGTGTGTGTGTGTGTGTGTGTGTGAGTACTTCCCCGTTCACCTTATTTAATTTAAATAATTGTATAAGTATGGGTGTTTTTCCTATACATATGTCTCCACATTAGATGCATGCCGAGTGCCCTCAGATGGCAGAAAAATCCATCGAATCCTCTAAAATTGTAGTTTCAGATGTTTGTGAGATGCTATGTGGATGCTAAGAATTGAACTTGGGTCCTCTGGAAGAGCAGCCCATACCATGAACAACTGAGTTTTCTCTTTCTCCTGACTTCCCACCCCGTTTGAAACAGAATTTCTCTTCTTAGTCACTGTTGCATATGTGAGACTAGCTGGCCCTTGTGCTTCAGGGGGATTATCCTGCTTTTGTTCCCCATCTCTCTACAGAGCACTGGGATTAGACATGTATGTGCCACTTCATCCACACTCTGTCCACATGGGTCCGATCCCGGGTCACCAGGCTTAACAAGCGCTTACCCACTAAGGCATCTTCACTGCCCTCATCTTAAGATCTGGCATCAAACCAGCCGCTTTATAGTTGTTTTGGATACAATGTGATTCTTTACAAGCAAATAAATAAATTTAATTGCTTTGTTCATTGAACACATGTTCTATTCAGCCTTGTGTATTTGTCCACAAAATATGGTTTGTTTACATAAAAAACAAAATAATGAGACTCCTGTCTTTTGGAGCTTATATTTTATTAGAAAAGATAGTGGAAAGTCCAAAGGAAACTCCAAAAACCATCCTAAATATCTAGGAGTGAGCTCAACCTGGACTATAGGGGTATTTCTGGCAGTTTGATAAAAGCCAGCAACACTTAGGAACTTGTAAAAAACAGTTCCAGTTGGCCAAAAGGAGTCATTTCCCTTGTCTCTGGCAGAAGTCTACCTGGGCTACCTATCAGTCAGCATATCAAAGCAATACTGGCATCCAGACTCCCTGAGTATCACAAGCACTTGTTACACTTTTCAACACCCACACTGGTGTGTTGGCCTTTCTTTCTTCCTCCTGCACCCGAAATCCCCCCAGCTCAGGGGCCGGCATCCGGCCACCTACTCATCCTTCTCATAACTCCCCACTCTTACTGCACTCTGCTCTTTTTTTTTTTCTCACTACACTCTCCCTATCACACCCCATTCTCCCTTCTCTCACAGTCTGCTAGCCACGTCAAGTCTGCTTCTTCCTGTCTTTGCTCTGAACACTTCCAGATGTCTCTGGATCCTTTTCCTCTGTTATTCACAATAAAAAATCTTCTTTATCATTATTTGTGTGTGAGGGGCTATATGGCGGTTATTCATGTGTGCACCTGTGTGTGAACGCCAGAGGTCTGTTTCAGGTGTCATTCCTCAGGAGCTGTCAACATTTTTGGACTCGGTGCTGTTCCAGGCTTTCATCAGAAAAGCTTCTTACCACAGTAGGCAGAGGGTCCTGCAGAGGCCTATAGCTGGCTAAAGTGCCAGGAGTAAGTGATGTCAGAGCTCTCATCCTCTAGTGGGACTTCCGTATCACTCTTCCATGGCCCAGAGGACAGCACGGAAGAGGGAGCGCAGTGACAAGGACATGTGCAGTCAAATGACACAGTAGAGCCACTACACCCACAGACCCACTGAGGCAGTGGTTATTTGCACAGGACCTATTCATGTTTGATCCCATCCACATTTCTTCATGCTTGCCTAATTCTTTAGCGATTCCACAGGGGTTTTCTCTATAACATGTGGTGGGCTGGAGATACAGTGACATTTTAGCTTGATAGCAGAGAAAGAATGTGACTCTTCTCTACCTCAGTTTCTTTTTTTTGTATAACAATGACAATTAAATATCACTTGATCTAGGTTTATTTCTGTTGCTGTGATAATATATCCTGGCATAAAGGGATGGGATAAAGGTTTTATTAATCTTACGATTACAGGTTATATTTCATTATTTCAGGGAAATTAAGGTAGTAGTTCAAGCAATTAATTGAATCCTATCAACAGCACAGAGAAATGAAGACATTCAAGCTGGCTAATTTCTTCTGCTTGCTGCTTAGTGTTTTTTTTTCTTGGTTTTGTTTTTGTTTTTACTTTTTATTAATTCGTTGTGAATTTCTTATCATACACCCCAAGCCCACTCATCTCCACAATCTTTTCTCTCCATCCTTTGCCCTTGAAATCTCCCTTTCCAAATGGAAATAAAATAAGAACTTTAAAAACCCTTATCTTGGAAGCTATAGTGTATTACAGTGTATCACACTGTATACCTATTTGTCCGCACATCTTTACTTGAAAATGTTCATTGCAATGTGCCCTTGGTCTGGTTCCAGGCCTCTGGCTTCTGCTACACAGTCTATACTGGATCCTTACTGAAACTCATCTTGGATGTCCTGTTGTTTCCCCGTGTCATGGAGATCCCGCAGATTTGAATCTGCAGGACAGACCAGCCCTTTCACATCCTCCAGCAGATCACAGATGCATTAAGTGTTGGAGTGGGCCAATTCAATCCCCTGGATCTATGCCTGGGAGGTAACTGAGATGGCCTTCAGCTCTCCCAGGCATGCACTGCCAGGGTAAATAGTCCAACGATAGCTCACCCAGTGTGTCAACCAACAGGGAGGGACAGCTCACCTGTACACATTCGCACATTCACGTATCTGCCCAGTCACCACAAGGGCTGACTCTATTGTGCTGCCCAGGTGTACAGGGCCTACTTTCTGGAGTGCTTAAGCTAGTGAGAGACACAGAGAGATCTCCTCTCTAGCAATCTGGGGGCAAGCTCTCCCACCTCCTGGAGGCTGTGAGGGGTAAGGAATGACATCTCTCTCTCTCGTCCATGATACCTCATGTGCTGTCTAGTTTTTTATCTAACTTGCTCCTGTCTCATATAACCTATGATTCTCTTTGCCCAGGGAAAGGTGCTGCCAACAGTGGTCTGAGTCTTCCTCTGTCAGTCAACAATCAAGATAATCTACCACAGACATGCCTCAAAGCAATTTCTCACATGAGGATCATTTCTAAAGTGATTCTTGGTTGTGGAAAGTTCACATTTAAAACAAACCAAGTTACCTCCAATAGTTACTAGGGCTACATGATAACATATACAGGATATAGTTTTCAATAAATATGCTTTTTCCAATGGATTTTACATATTTGTTTTTAAGTGTGTGTGTGTGTGTGTGTGTGTGTGTGTGTGTGTGTGTGTGTGTGTAGATAGGCAGGTAAGTAGATAGATATGAATGTACATATAATTGCAGGTGCCCTCTGAGGACAAAAGAGGTACTGGATTTCCTGGAACTGGACTTACAAGCAGTCATGAGATAGTCAGTATGTGTATTGGGAACTGAATTCTGATTCTCTGCCAGAACAGAAAGTGCTTTTAACCACTGATACATCTGTAGGCCCTACCACTAAATTTAAATACTATGACTTTATCTGGTTAGCTAAGATTTTGCTAGGTTATCCTACATGTCCCTACCATATAGTTATATTTTCAGTGTGTCGTAAATCAGTAATTGATTGGATATTAAACATCATTTTCTTTCTCAAACTTTTTATCATATTAATATTTACAATGAGACCCACTTATAACGTGATCCGTAGTTTTAGTCAACCAAAAAGCACAATTACTAAACCATACTTTCCTTAGAGTGTTTTCTAATATATTCTAGTGTATTACTTATTGAAATATATTCAAGATGTAATTATTTCATCTTTTTTAAAGTTATTTATTTTTCTGAGACATGTATGCTCATTGTGTAAGATGGCATTTTCCACTAGGATCAATCAAAAATATAGGTTTGTCTTGATGGTACAATAAATATTATTCAATATTATGTGTTGGGGGAAAACTTTGCATAAACCTTTATAGAGATATATCACAAAGGTTGATTAAGTCAGTGAAAGTATTTTGTAACCTTAAACAAGCAATATTTTTTCAAAATGCTAGCAAGTGACCCACTATTCGCATAGGAATGTCAATAGAACAAATTTATATGGACGTTCATAAATAAAAAGACATAAATTCAGACTCATGTATATGTATACACGAAGTGTATCCTTATATCATTATTAAAACTTTAATGATGTTTATTTTTAAAATGTGAAAAAAACTTTTGTCTCTGGTGTGTGTGTGTGTTTGTGTGTGTGTTTGTGTGTGTGTGTGTGTGTGTGTGTGTGTGTGTGAGAGAGAGAGAGAGAGAGAGAGAGAGAGAGAGAGAGAGAGAGAGAGAAAGTGTGTATTTGAGATTTGAGTTAGGGTTTATAGAGACTGATATGTATCTCCAGCTAGCCTTATACTTGGTTGGACTCAAACTAACAGTTTTTATTCCTTACTTTCCAAGTGCTGAAACAACATGCATATGTCAACACACCTACTTTGCCACATTTGTTATTGCTGCAACAACACATCTGACACAAATATTTAACAAAGTAAGCCCTCTGGCTCCACTGATTCTAATTCTGTGGAGAGACAGAACATAGTAGCGGCAAGAACATCAGAGGAGGAGACTGTTTAGCTCTTGATAGACAGAAGCCCCAGCATGAGAAAGCAGCCCAAGGCCAAACACAGCTTTCCAAATGGCTTTACCCCCACAAGCTAGTTTCTTCTATTAGGCCTCATCCCTTAAACCTCACTAAACAGAACCTCACTCAAATGTACCAACAGCTGTGGGCATTCATCTTGGAGACAGTGGTGTGTGAGGGCCATTTCACATCTGTGCTGGAATACCTGGTCTTTGCAGTTCTTCTCGATCTGAGCTGTGGTATGTGTGTGTGTGTGTGTGTGTGTGTGTGTGTGTGTGTGTGTGTGTGTGTGTTAATAGATGTGAAGAGCCATGGAGACTGTTGTAATGGGCCTCCAGCTGCTCAGAAGTGAAAGCCATGAATGCTGTAGAGACGGTAAAGGATGGAGCATTGTTTATTCCAGACAAGGGCAGCTTGGGAGGAGGAGACTGCAAAGCGAGTGTTCAAGGCAGGTTTGCTTTGTGAAGGATGAGCACACAGCATTTCTATCTTTGGAATGTGAGGGATGAACGAAATCATGCTGATTAGGAACAGAGAGCTCCCTGTGACGTCTGGAAATGCCTTCAGAAGAAAGAGAACCCAAGCCAAGGGGATGGTTATTTCATTCTCTATGGGGGATCTTAAACAGAAGAAAGCTAAACCTTTAAAAATAAATACCTTAACTCCTGCCTTATTAATGATAGAATGCGTGGACATCACTTCTCCTCCAAGTGAAGATTTTAAAAACTCATTGAAGAGTTCTAAATCAATATTTTATGGTTGTTGCATAAACTATCAGAACTTTTAACTCTATTATTATATCTCCTGCTGGTTGTGTGTGTGTGCGCGCGCACGTACGTGCGTTATTTACATGTGTACCCACACTTGCCTACGCATGTTTGCATGATGGACAGAGGGCAATTGCAGTGTCATCTTCTCTTGCTCCACCACCTTATTTTTGTTGTCCTTGTTGAGCTGGGAGCTTGCTAATTTACCTAGACTAGCTGGCCCTCAAACTATCAGTACCACTACCACCCAGCTATTGGGGTTACACTCTGCCCTTACTGGCTTTTGCGTGGATACTCAGGTCCTCATACTTAGACAGCAAGCATTTAATGCATGGAACGTTATCTTCAGCTTATATGTGTGTGTGTATGTGTAACCAAGCTATCAATAAGAAAACTAAAAGATAGTTCCTAAAGCAGGAGTAAGTACCCCCAAACCACATGATAAAAACATTTGTATCTAAGTATGTAATGAAACCCTGAAACTCCTTCAACAGGGGCTGGAGAGATGGCTCAGTGGTTAAAAGTCTGTTCTGCTCTTGCAAACCACCTGAGTTTGGTTCCCAGCTCCCACGTAATGTCACAGGCATGCCTGCGCAGGCATTCACAGCCAGATAAACACACTAATAAAAAGTTAAATCTTGAGAAATCTTTGTCATAATGAGGCATATGAGCATGCAAATGAATTGAAAACTAAGACTAAAATGTAGAGGAACACTTGGATTAATTGCACCACCCAGTAGTTCTTAGAACATTAGTTACATTTTCATGGTTGAGCAAAATACTTGACATAATACATCTGTGGGGGGAGAGGATGATTTTGAATCGTGGATTTAGAGGTTTCAGTGCACATTTGCTGTTGCCCCTGACAGCCCGAGGCTTCTCAGTGTATCACAGAGGAAAAGCCTGCCGGGGGATGCTTGCTTCACAGTGTGGCCAGGAAGTAAAGAGATAGATCTCAAGACCCCTTTGAATGCTAAGCCCACATAGGTTTTACCACCTATTGAATTAACATAAGCTGTGACCTTTATTTTTTTTTGCGTTTTTAAAAAAAATACATTTATTTTACTACACATGTATAAAACAAACTATATACTGCAGAAAGAACCATGTGGCAATCATGAGTTCTATAAATATTACATTCATAGTGGTTTGGTTATTTGTATTTGTCCAGCTTGAAGTAAACATCTTCCCTGTCTTGTTGGCTCTAAATTTCTGAATGAAATTCAATACCTATCCTATCTCAACTCTAATAACTTAACTCCTTTATCTTTATCTAAGAAGATCTTATCTCCTAACCAACTAAACTTGATTGTAAAACTATACTATCTGGCCTTCAATGGACCTCAGAGACTTGAGAAGGAATAAAACTTAAATTCGTGAATGAACCAGCAGTGTGGGTTAGCAGCTTCCAACATTAGCAAATTGACTTAGACGGTTTACTGCCTGAACAGTCACCCCAAACTCTCTATAACATTAGAGCCTCATCTTCGGCTTTCTGGCCCAATATCTCTGCCAGACTTATTTACAGGGCAGGAACTATTGAGGACTTGCTTACCCTGTCTTGGCAGAGTGAGGCTGTTGATTCTGCCTGCATCTAAGCTGTACATTTTTAGGCAGAATTCTGTTTGTGGCAGGAATGAGGACATTTTGCCCAGTGGCTGGTTTGCCACATTTGAAGCTATCTACATAAGGAGGCTCTTTGATGCTCATCATCTTCTTTGTGGTCAGTTGGGTGTTGTCAGGAGTTAACTTGTCTTGTTGTCAAAGTAATTTAGGATTATAAAAACAACTTTAAATGCCATATTCTGTGTGTCTCTGAGTCTTTTGAAGACCTTATTTAACTTTTTTACCTCAAATATGGATAGAGTCATATCTATCTGTTAAACTTATGATATATATTCTTGTGCCAAACTCTGACAATTATTTGACATGCTCATGTTTTGTATCAATATGCTAAATTCTATATCAATGACTTAGATATAACCTCCATTATGAATAACAATTAAGGCCTTGAGTTAAGGAGTAGGCTCAATCATCAAGCTTTTGTTTTAGCCCCTCTCTATGTTCCCATGTCTCCCTTTCTTTCTTTTTAGCTCCTATTTCCTTACCTACCCTTGATTTGTTATGGCTCAACTTAATGATTTTGAGAATGCCCCCAGTGTCTTGTTGATGCATATTAGGTATGACTAAATTTCATACACAGAGAAAGGTGGTGCCAAAGAACAAAAAGGCAGCAAAATTTAAAAATGAAATAATAAAAGCATTGGCACAGTTGCTAGTAAGGATTGATATAGGTTGTTGAACTCCAGGTGAGAGTGGTGTGGAAGAATGGGGGGATGGAAGGACCCAGAGGGTTCAAGAGTCCCACAAGGAGATCATCAAGGCTGGAGGCTCTGGACACAGGGAGGCCTGCATGAACTGCTGTGCCAACCAAGGACAATGCATGCAGTAAACCTAGACTCTTGTTCGGGTCTAGCTAATGGACAGCTCTTTCTCCATGGTTGTGGGGAGAGCGGGGACTGTCTCTGACATGAGCTTTGGTATCTCTAATTTAATCACTTCCCTTTCATGGGGAGGCCCAGTCACACACAGAGGAAGGAGAAGCAGGTTATCTGAATGAGACCTGATAGGCTGTGGTCATATGGTAGGGGAGGAGGTCCCCTTCTGTCAGAGGTCTAGGGGAGGGGAATAGGGTAAAAGAGAGAGGGAGGGGGAATAGGAAGAAGATACAAGTAAGGGATAACAATTAGGATGCAATATTAATAAATTAATAAGAATATAAATAAAATGATATAAATATAAGATTATTTAACAACTTGAAATGCCTTTAGTTTCATATAATATTAAACACACACTTATCAAATGACCCCCAAAGTCACTCTTTCTTAAATATAGGAAAAGAGGTTTAAGACTGGGGGTAGAAGGGCCTCCCCATCAAATATGTAGGGGAGGGGAATAGGGCAGAAGAGGGAGGGAGGGTAGAAACAGGAAGATATGAGCGAGAAGATAACAATCTAGATATAATGTGAATAATTTATAATAAATAAAATATACATTTAAAAAAGACTGTAAGAATGCTGTACCATTGCAGATCACACACACACACACACACACACACACACACACACACACACACACACACACGTTCTGGAAAGATGGCTCATTGGTTAAAAGTACTTGATGCTCTTGCAGAGGACCTGAGTTCAGTTCTTAGCATATCAGGTGGCTCACAGCTACTTGTAACTTAGGTTTCTGGGATCGGATGCTAGTTTCTAGGCTCCACAGGCACCAGTGTGTGCATATATACTCACACAGACATTAAGAATCCTGACCATACAGATGCAGTTTTATACTCTGGTAGATGAATATCTTTTGGGAAACATTAATTTGTTAAAATAGATAGATACACAACACAATTATTATCTCTATCTCTCATCTCCTTTCTCTCTACTTGTGTGTGTGTGTGTATGTGAGTGTGTGTGTGTGTGTGTGTGTGTGTGTGTGTGTGTGTGTGTGTGTGTGTGTATGGTGTTGATTGGTAGAATAACATTTCTTTTACAAGAAACACTCACATGAATGGTCATGGCACAACACAAACATTGACTTTTAAGCACAGAATTATCTTCCTTATGTAAGTAGGATAATTAAAATTTTTGTAGACTCAAATATCAGATATTATAAAACTAAAACAAAATAAACTGCTATCAGTTTATATGTCAGCATAGATAGATGAGAAGTGAGTGTTTAATATTTATTAGGTGTGTGTGTGTGTGTGTGTGTGTGTGTGTGTGTGATATGTGTGTGTTTGATGTGTATATAAGTCAGAGGACAACTCTGTTTAGTTACTAATTCTCTACTTTAGCCCTTACAAGACTTGTGCAATTCAGGCCATCAGGCTTCTATGACAAACACTTTTACCTGTTGAGTCATTTTGCAGGCACCAGTCTTTTACAAACTAAATAATCTCACCTAAGAATTTATATTGGAGGCCATTATACAATAACAGCTGATATCCAGAATATGCTAATATGACTGATGGTAATAGTAGAAGAAACGTGAAACTACATCTAAATACAAAACATCACTTAATAAATATCTGTTAGGTCTTTCTAGAAAAGTCTTTTAAAATTTATAATTTGTGTGTGTGTGTGTGTGTGTGTGTGTGTGTGTGTGTGTGTGTGTGTGTGTGTACACATGTGTGCAGTGGGCTCAGTGGCTAGAAGAAGACATCTGATCCCATGGTGCTTTTGTTACAGGTAGTTTCATGAGCTGCCCGGTGTAGGTGCTGTGAATTGAACTCAGGGCTCTGCAGAGTCAGCCAGCACTCTTAACTTCTGGGATAGTTCTAATCCCCTTAAAATACATTTTCTTGAGAGCTGTGCCTAAGCCTTTTCAGTTTGCAATTACTAAGACAAATTATACATCAGTGGATATATTTTTTGACATTATATAAAAAGATCACGTAGCACTTTCCAGCATGGAACTCAGAATTAGAGATGGAAGAGAGCCCCCAAACTAACAATTATTCTGCATTACATAAACTATGCAGTCAGAACAAAACAACAACAACAACAACAACAACAACAAAACCCCAAAGCATAGTACTGCTTAGTAAAGCATTCACATCCTAACTTCAAATAGGGAAGCGGTAGTTTCCTGATTTAACAAAATGTAATTACACAGCAGAACATCCGCAGAGTTTGTAATAGTGCTTTTACATTTTATTTTGAGGGGACAGTTGAAATATGGTTAAATTGAACTTCCCTGTTTGTTTTTCCTTTGGCTAACAGTTCCCGAGTCTTAGAAACAAGGATCGCCGGAGAAAAGAACTAGAAGTTTCATAACTGATTAGTGCGGAAGTGCTTGTCAAATATTTGTTTTCAATTACAAAGGACAATGCCGTAGTCCTCCACGCAGTATGAAATTCAGTCGCGATACTGTTTGTGACACTCTGCACACAGTGTTCTTTGGTGTCTTTCTTTATCACCTCCTCTGAGAACACAGGTCTTCTCATGGTCTGGAGACTGTCATGGATGATTACAAAATGCAAGTCTAATCTGGTAGCCCTAGAAGTTATTCATTCACTTATATTTTGAGTAGAATTCATGGTTTCGAATAGACTTAAGTTCAGAGAAAACTTGGGAAGTCACAAGAATCCTCCTTAGCAGGAGGCATTTGCTACTTCCTGGGTTCTTTTCTCTCTTCCATCCTTCTCCACTGCTATTCTTTTTCCTCTTTAACACCCTTACACTGGATAGGAGAGAGAAAAGGATAGAGGCTAAGCAAGGAAGTAGGTGTTATCAGTAGACTGCTTCCTGCTGATTAGGAGAAAATTTGAACTTCGAAGTCAGGATATCCAATTTCTTCTTCCATCTCCTTGTTTCTTCTTTGTACACTAACAAACCACAACCAACAGCAGCTAACCAACAACCAGCCCCCACCTATCTGGACTATAGAATATATATATATATATATATATATATATATATATATATATATATATATATATATATATATATAATCTGAAAAAGTCCCCAGAATTCCAAATGTCACACACTCACACTTATCTGCAGCTGGAAAAGCCACCCCTGCTAGAGCAGGAGGCAAATCAGTCACCTGCTGTGATGCAGCCCCATATTCCTCACCTGGGATTAAAATGAAACACATCCCTTCCTCTGTGTGTGTGTGTGTGTGTGTGTGTGTGTGTGTGTGTGTGTGTATGTATGTGTGTGTGCACATGCGTTTTGTTTGTTTTTTTGAGACAGCGTTTTTCTGTGTACCCTTGGCTGGTTATAGACTCTCTTTGTAGACCAGGCTGGCCTCAAACTCACAGAGATCTGCCTGTCTCTGCCTCCCCAGGTGTAGGGATTACAGATGTGTGCCACTCTGCCCAGCACATTTCTGTGCTTCTTAAAGAAACCAAAACTTTCAGTACAATTTTCTTTCTCATATCTTTCCCTACATAAGTATAGCCTCCCCATTACCAGTATATTTCAATAGAGTGGCAAATGCACCTATACAGACACTGCACTATCACTAAAGACCACTGACTGTGGGTGGGGCTTTATTGATGATGTACATTTGATAAGTATGGACAAACTTATGATGATTTAAATCTAACATTATATTAGTGTACAATTAATATAGTGTGATGACATATTAATGTTCCAGTATCATAAAACTATCCTGTGTTTTATCTGTCCATCTGTCCCTTTCAGATTCTGCCAACAACTGGGTATTAAGAATCACTATTTAGTTGTGACTTTTCCAGAGTGTTACACCACTGAAATCATGTTGTTTACCTTCTACAGGTGGGCTTCTTCTATTAGGTAGTCTTTATTGATGGTTCCCCCATGTCTTTCCTGTCTTTCTAGCTCATTTCAGTTCAGAGCTGGGTTACATTCTACTGCCTGGATGTACCATCAGGAAGTCATCCATTCATCCAGCGAGGCGAATCTTGTTTGCTTTCAAGTTCTGACAGGTTAAAATGAGGCTGCCATGACATCCATTGTATTGCCTAGGTTTTATTAAACTTGACACCAACTAAAGTCATCTATGAGAAATGAACCTCAATTGAGAAAATGCCTTCAAAGGATTTGGCTGTAGGGAAACCTGTAGGGCATTTTTAAATTAATGATTGATGTGGAAGGCCTCAGCCCATTGTGGGTGGTAATAACTCTACTGTGTTCTGTATTCTATAAGAAATCAGGCTGAGCACGCCAAAAGGAAGAGTGTAATAAGAAATACTCCTCCATGGCCTCTGCAACAGCTTTGGCCTTCAGCGTCCTGCCCTGTTCGAGCCTATACCATGACTTTCTTTAATGATGAATGGTGACTTGAAAGTGTAAGCCACTTCTTCCCTACGTTGTCTTCGGTCATGGTGATTTATCACAGCAGTAGTTACTCAAACTAAGACACCTGTGTACAGAGACTTGCATGGACCAAAATGTTAATTCCTTTGAGAAATCCCCAATGTTGCTGCATTGTATGGGAGTATTATAATATTTTAAGGATCCAAACTTTCGGCATCATCTTATTTCCACCCTGTCAATAATTAAAGGTCTCCTGTGGCACTAAGAACACTACTTGTGTTCTAAGATGCTCAAGTTTGGCCACACTCAGTTGTATAGTTCTATCTCATTACTGTTTCCATTAGTGAGCCTTTGCTGATAGATGGCACAGAGAATATTTCTATGTGCTGTTTGTCGTTTGTACATTTGCTAAGGTGTCCATTAATATTTTCAGATAATGTTTTAATGTAGCAGTTTTCTTTCTTTTCTAGCTTAATTTTTTAAAATTAATTTATTCAGATTACAACTCAATTGTTATCCCATCACTTGTATCCTCCCGTTCCTCCCTCCCTCCCACCCCTACCCTACTGCCCTCCCCTAGGTCCATGACCGAAGGGGATAGTTCCATCCATTTGTCCACAAATTTTAGGATTTCCTTGTTTTTTTTATAGCTGAGTAGTATTCCATAGTGTACATGTACCACAATTTCTATATCCATTCTTCAACAGAAGGACATTTAGGCTGTTTCCAGGTTCTGGCTAATATGAATAAGGTTGCTATGAACATGCTTGAGCATATGTCCGTGTTGTGTGGTAGAGCATCTTCTGGGTATATTCCAAGGAGTGGAATATCTGTATCTTGAGGAAATCCTATTCCCAGTTTTCTGAGAAAGCACCAGATAGATTTCCAAAGTGGTTGTACTAGTTTGTCCCACCAGCAGTGAAGCAGTGTTCCTCTTTCTCCACATCCTCGCCAGCATGTGGTGTCATTTGAATTTTTGATCTTAGCCATTCTAATGGCTGTAAGATGGAATCTCAGAGTCATTTTGATTTACGTTTCTCTGATGACTAAAGACGTTGAGCATTTCTTTAAGCTTTTCTCAGCCATTCGATATTCCTCTGTTGAGAATTCTGTTTAGTTCTGAGCCCCATATCTCAATTGGGTTATTTGGTTTGGTGGTGTTTAATTTCTTGGGTTCTTTATATATTTTGGATATTAGACCTTTGTCTGATGTAGGATTGATGAAGATCTTTTCCCATTCTGTAGGCTGTCGCTTTGTTTTGTTGACAGTGTCTCCTGCCTTATAGAAGCTTCTCAGCCTCATGAGGTCCTATTTATTAATTGTTGACCTTAAGGCCTGGGCTGTTGGTGTTCTGTTCAGAAAGTTGTCTCCTGTGCCAATGTATTCCAGGCTCTTCCCCACTTTTTATTCTAACTGATTTAGTGTCTCTGGTTTTATGTCAAGGTCTTTAATCCACTTGGACTTCAGTTTTGTTCATGGTGACCAATATGGGTCCAATTGCATTTTTCTACATGTAGACATCCAGTTAGACCATCACCATTTGTTGAAGATGCTATCCTTTTTCCATTGAATAGATTTGGCTTCTTTGTCAAAAATCAAGTGACCATATGTGTGTGGATTCATTTCTGGATCTTTGATTCAATTTCATTGATCCACCCGTCTATTGCTGTGCCAGTACCATGCTGTTTTAATTACTATTGCTCTATAGCAGAGCTTGAGACCAGGAATGGATATACCTCTGAAGGATCTTTTATTGTATATGATTGCTTTAGCTATTCTGGGGTTTTGGTTTTTCCATATGAAGTTAAGATTTGATCTTTCAATGTCTTTAAAAAATTGTGTAGGTATTTTGATAGTGATTTCATTGAATCTGGAAATTGCTTTTGGTAAGCTGGCCATGTTTACTATGTTAATTCTCCCAATCCACAAACAAGGGAGATCTTTCCATTTTCTGATGTCAGTTGTTTTTTTCAAACAAGTCCTTTACTTGCTTGGTTAGAGTTATTCCTAGATATTTTGTACTGCTTGTGGCGATCATGAAGGGTGTTTTTTCCCTAATTTCTTCCTCTGTATGATTGTCCTTTGTATATAGGAAGGCTATTGACTTTTTTGAGTTAATTTTATATCTAGCCATTTTGCTGAACGTATTTATCAGCTGTAGAAGGGCTCTGGTGGAATTTTGGGGGTCACTTATGTACACTATCATATCATCTGCAAATAATGATAATTTGACTTCATCCTTTCTCATTTGGATCCCCTTGATCTCCTTTCCTTTTGTTGTCTTATTGCTCTGACTAGAACTTCAAGTACTGTATTGAAGACATATGGAGAGAGTGGGCATCTTTGCCTGGTCCCCGATTTCAGAGGAATTTCCTTGAGTATCTCTCTATTTAATTTGATGTTGGATATTGGCTTGCTGTATATAGCCCTTATTATGTTTAGTACATGCCTTGTATTCTGGGTCTCTCCAAAACTTACATATGAATGGGTGTTGGGTTTTGTCAAATGCTTTTTCTGTATCTAAGGAGATGATCAAGGAGTTTTTCTCTTTCAGTTTGTTTATATGGTAGATTGCATTAATGGATTTCCATATATTTAACCATCCCAGCATGCCTGGAATAAAGCCTACCTGATCATGGTGAATGATATCTTTGATATGTTCATGTATTTGTTTTGCAAGTATTTTATTGAGTATTTTTGCATCTATGATCATAATAGAAATTGCTCTGAAATTCTTCTTTTTTGTTAGGTCTTTGTGGGGTTTAGGTATCAATGTGACTATGGCCTCTTAGAAAGAGTTTGGTAATGTTACATCCACTTCTGTCTTTTGGAATGACTTGAAGAGTATCGGTATTAACTCCTCTTTGAAGGTTGTATAGAATTCTGCACTAAAATCATCTGGCCCTGGGCTTTTTTTGTGTTGGGACACTATCAGTGATTGTTTCTATTTTTATAGGAGAAATAGGGCTGTTTAATTTGTTTATCTGAGCTTGATTAAATTTTGGCAAGTGGAATCGATTAAGAAAATTGTCCATTTCGCTTAGTTTTTTCAAATTTTGTGGCATATATGCATTTAAAGTAGGATCTTATGATACTTTGTATTTCTTCAGTGTGTTATGTCACTCTTTTCATTTCTGATTTTGTTGATCTGGATAGTGTCTCTCTGTCTTTTAGTTAGTTTGGCTAACGGTTTGTCTATCTTGTTGATTTTCTCAAAGAACCAGCTCCTGGTTTTGTTGAGTCGTTGACTTGTTCTCTTTGTTTCTAATTTATTCATTTCAGCCCCAAGTTTGATTTTTTCCAGATGTCTACTCCTCTTGGATGTTTCTTCTTCTTCTTCTTCTTCTTCTTCTTCTTCTTCTTCTTCTTCTTCTTCTTCTTCTTCTTCTTCTTCTTCTTCTTCTTCTTCTTTCTAGGCTACCAGATGTGTTGTTAAGTTTCCTATGTGGGATGGTTCTAATTTCTTTATAAAGAAGAAGCTATAATCCTTTGTGTTTGGGTGAAAATTTCTGTAAATATCTGTTAGATCAATTTGATTCATGGTGTTGGATAATGATGTTATTTCTTGGCTTATTTTCTGTTTCAGTGATCTATCCCTCAATGAAAGTAGAGTGTTGAAGCCTCACACTATTAATGTGTGGGGATCAATGAGTGGTTTAAGTTATGTTAATAGTTCTTTTACAAATGTGGGTCCTCTTGTATTTTGGACATAGATGTTCAGAGATGAGATATCCTCTTGATTGATTTTATCCTTGATGTGTATGAAGTGTCCTGCCTCATCCCTTTTGATTAATTTTGGTTAAAAGTCTATTTCATTAGATATTCGAATGGCTACACCAGCTTGCTTCTTGTGATCATTTGCTTGGAATATTTTTCCCAGCCTTTTACCCTCAGGAAATGTCTGTCCTTGTGGGTGAGATGTGCTTCTTGAATACAGAAGAATGTTGGATCTTGTTTATGTATCCATTCAGTTAGTCTGTTTCTTTTTATTGGAGAGTTGAGAGCATTGATGTTGAGAGATATTAATGACCAGTGACTGTTAAATCTCCCCAGTTTTGATGTTTGTTACAGTCGAGAATTTGTGTGGTTCTGATTTTGCAATGGTGTAGTTATCTATTTCCCATGTAATTTTGGTTGTAACTTGTCCCTTTGGGATGGAATTTTCCTTCTATTAACCTCTGTGAAGCTGGATTTGTGGATAGGTACTGTTTGAATTTGTTTCTGTCGTGGAAATTTTTGTTTTTCCATCAATGGTTATTGATAATTTTGCTGGGTATAGTAGTCTGGCCTGGCATCTGTGGTCTCTTAGGGTTTGCAGGATCTCTGTCCAGGCCCTTCTGGCTTCCATGGTCTCTGCTGAGAAGCTGGGTGTAATTGTGACAGGTTTACCATTGTATGTTACTCTGTCTTTTTTTCTTGCTGCTTTTAATATTTTTTTTTTGTTCTGTATATTTTGTGTTTTTATTTTTATGTGGTGGGAAGATTTTCTTTTCTGGTCTACTCTATTTGGTGTTCTGTATGCCTCTTGTATGTTCATATGCATTTCCTTCTTCAGATTGTGGACTTTTTCTTCTGTAATATTGTTGAAGATATTTTCTGGGCCTTGGAGTTGGGTGTCTTCTTTTTCCTCAATGTCTATTATTCTCAGGTTTCTTCTTTTCATGGTGTCCTTGATTTCATGGATGTTCTGTGTCAGGAACTTTTCAGATTTAACATTTTCTTTTTTTAATATATTTTATTAATTTATTCATATTATATCTCAGTTGTTATCCCATCCCTTGTAACCTCCCATTCCTGCCTCCCTCCTATTTTCCCCTTACTCCCTTCCTCTGTGAATGTGAGTGAGGGGGATCTCTTCCCCCTGTATATGCTCATAGCGTATTAAGTCTCTTATTGGAAGCCTGCTATCCTTCCTCTGAGTGCCACAAGGCCTCTCCATTCAGGGGACATGGTCAAATATGGGGCACTAGAGTTTGTGTGAAAGTCAGACCCCACTCTCCACTCAACTGTGAAGAATGTCCTGTCCATTGAGTAGATCTGGGTAGGGGTTTGAAGTTTACTGCATGTATTGTCCTTGGCTGGTGCCATAGTTTGAGCAGGACCTCTTGGGCCCAGATCCGCCCATCATAATGTTCTTCATGTAGGTTTCTAGGACCCTCTGGATCCTTCTATTTCCCCATTCT
The DNA here is from genome assembly GCF_964271855.1 of Acomys minous. Lineage (NCBI taxonomy): Eukaryota > Metazoa > Chordata > Mammalia > Rodentia > Muridae > Acomys > Acomys minous. The sequence continues at coordinate 66,842,431 of NC_140483.1, read as the reverse complement.
CCCATGCTTCTCTCACCTTGAGTCCCAATAGGATGTCTTCCCCTCTGTCCCACTTTCCTGATAAGTGAAGACATTTATGGGACATGCCCCTTGGGCTAGTGTCCCGATATAAGTGAGTATATACCATTTAACTATTTCTGCTTCTGGATTAACTCACTCATTATGATCATTTCTAGTTCAATCCATTTTTCCAAAAATTTATGGAATTCCTTGTTTTTAATAGTATTCCATAGTGTAAATGTACCACAGTTTCTTTATCCATTCTTCTATTGAGGGACACCTAGGCTGTTTCCATGTTCTGGCTATTAGGAATAAGGCTACTATGAACATGGTTGAACAAATCTTCTTGTTGTGTTCTGGAGTATCTTCTGAGTATATTCCAAAGAATGAAATAGCTAGGTCTCAAGGTATTCCTATTTCCAGTTTTCTGAGATCGCACCAGATAGATTTCCAAAGTGGCTGTACTAATTTGAATTCCCAGCAGCAGTGAAGGAGTGTTCTTCTCTCTCCACATCCTTGCCAGCATGTGCTGCCACTTGATCAAAGACCTCAACATAAAGCCAGAGACACTAAGTCAGTTAGAATAAAAAGTGGGGAAGAACACATTGGCACAGGAGACAACTTTCTGAACAGAACACCAACAGCCAAAGCCTTAAGGTCAACAATTAATAAATGGGACCTCATGAGGCTGAGAAGCTTCTGTAAGGCAGGAGACACTGTCAACAGAACAAAGCGACCGCCTACAGAATGGGAAAAGACCTTCACCAACCCTACATCTGACAAAGGTCTAATATCCAAAATATATAAAGAACTCAAGAAATTAAACACCACCAAACCAAATAACCCAATTGAGAAATGGGGCTTGGAACTAAACAGAGAATTCTCAACAGAGGAATATCAAATGGCTGAGAAACACTTAAAGAAATGTTCAACCTCCTTAGTCATCAGAGAAATACAAATCAAAACAACTCTGAGATTCCATCTTACACCTATAAGATTCAGCATTTTCTTTGATGGTTGTTTCAGCTTCTACGATTGTATCTTCAAGTCCCGAGACTGGTTCCTCCATTTCGTGCATTCTGTTCCAGAAGGTCACAGCTGTGTTGCTTGCTTTGTTCTCTAAGGCTTCTCAATCATGTTTTTCTTCTGTCTGTTCCTTTATCAGAGACTCCATTTTCATCTTCAGATCTTGAAGTGTTTTATTGATTTCCTTCTTCTCTTAGTTTATATTTTCCTGAAATTCTTCCAGTGCCTGTCTATATGTCTCTTTTATGCATTCAGTGTGTTTGGCTGCATACTCCTGCATTTATTTATATATTTTATTTTTTACTTCCATTATCATCTTCCTTACTAAGGACTTGAGGTCATTTTCTTGTATTTCTATTGTGTTTGTGTTCTCAGGATTGCTTTCTTTGTGATAGCGGGGATCTGGAGATGCCGAACTGTTTTGGTTTTTGTTGTTTGTGTTCTTATGATGTCCTTTAGTCATTTTGCTGTCTCTAATATTGGGAGGTAGCTTCTGGTGTCCTTCACTGGTCATTGAGAGTGGATAGTTAGTGAGTAATTATAGGTCGTGTGACCTTGCCTGTAGTGATCAGGGTGTTCTTCCCAAGAGCAGGCAGGTGACCTGTTTTTGACTCCTAGAGACTTTGGTCTACACCTTCGGCTCCAAACTGGGTCATCAGTGGTAGGCTTCTGCCTGGTTCTATTCAAGTTACTGCTCTGGAGCTGTATTGTGACTCAGACTGCAGGTGGCACTCTCTGGGTGGGCAAGTTACTTCAAGCTGTCTGCGTTTCCCTCAGCCCTGTATTCAAGACCCCACATGGATCAGATCCACTGAGCTGTGGCCACCTTTTAGATAAGAGTATAGACCCCCTCAGGGTTGTCCAGCCTCTCCCTACTGCATGAGAGACCCTACTGGGGCTGTGGGAACTGATCCAGCTAGGTTTTATCTGATGGAGACTGCAGGCTCGTTATGCCACGGCCCACAGACAGAGACCCTTTCAGACCATGGGCGGCACACGCTCTGGCTGAGCAAGTTGCTCCAAGCTGCCTGTATTTCTGAGGCTCAGTATTCAAAACCCCACCCGGATCAGACCCATTGAGCTGTGGCCACATTTTAGACTAGAGTATAGACTTCCTCAGGGGTGTCCAGCCTCTCCCTCGAGCATGGGAGATACCACTGGGACTGTGGGAACTGTCCAAACTGGGTTCCAACTGTCCAGGTCTGTGGCTTAGTCTACTGCGCCCGGCTCCAATTTGGGTCCGTTCCACCTGCTCTATCTGGGCGAGGTGGATCCAGCCACCTGTGCTTCCACGTGGCCCCAGGGCCCTCGGCAAATTAGCATGAGGTGGGTGAAGGGGTCCAAGGGCAGATTTACCTGCTTCCCTGAGACTTCCACAGGCCAGGGGCTCCAGTGTATCACTGTTCTCACACACTAAAATCGGACTTATAGTCTGGCTGCAGTCCACAGGTGGGTTCTGTTTGAGAGTCTGGAGAGTGGGTTCAGGACCTCCGTGGGCTGTTGCTTGACTTGGGGCCTGGCCTGCTGGTGGTCTGTGCTGTGCAAGACCTCACTCACCTAGAGTTGTATAGATCTAGCAGTTTGTGGCTCCATTCAGGTCCCCAGTCTCTGTGCAGTAGATCAGATACAGTGCATTATAGGCACCGCCATCTTAGAACTTCCATAGCTGTTTTCTTATTTTTGGCTGTAATGATTCTTTTTATGAAAGTTTGTTTTTGTTTCATTTTGTGACAGAATGTCTTGACAAAAGTCAAATTAAGGGAGAAAGGGTTTAGTTCAGTATGCAATCCCAAGTTATAGTTGATCATGGCCGGGAAGTCAAGGCAACAGAAATTTAAAACAACTAATTATATCACACTGTACTCAAGATCAGTGTTTAGTTTGCTTTCTGCTGCTGTGATAAACATCATGACCAGTAGAATCTTGGAGAGTAAAGTGTTTACTCGGCTTACAGGTTATCATCTATTGTTGAGAGAAGCCAAGAACAAATTTCTCTAGGAACTTCAAGGCAGGAACTGAAGCTGAGAGACCACTGAGTAGTGCTGCTTCCTGGCTTTGCCAGGTGTGTTTCTTTTATGGTCCAGGCCCATCTGGTCAGGGGTGGCACCATCCACAATGTGCTGAGTTTCACTACATCAGTTAACAATCCAGGAAATGACCCCACAGCCATGCCCACAAGGCAATATTAAGGAGATCATTTTCAATTAGGATGCCTTCTTCCTGGCTATGACCGGATTTGGGCTAAGTTGATAAACGAAGCTAATGATGACAAGTAGAGAGAAAGGTGTTCATATCTACTGCTCAGCTGTCTATTCTTACATAAGAAGATCAATGATAAAACAAAATCCTAATTGATGGTCAGGAAGCCAACAAAAAAGATTGTGGACCACTCCTTCAACAATAATATTCATGAGAGAGACAAAAGAGATGGCTCAGTGGTTAAGAGCACTTGCTACTCTTGCAGAGGACTCAAACTCAGTCCCAGGTAGGCCTCCATGACCACCTACATATACATGCACACATAAATAGATACACAGAGCTATACATATAAAAGTCTATAAAAGTAAATAGTTGTAATAGACATCTCTGTTTAATGTTACATGTAAATCAGTGAAAATATTGGAAAATGAGAATTACTAAGCTGTAATCAGGGACAGTCCTCACCACATTATTTGCTTTAAAGCTTTTCAAAGTAATTACATTTTTAGTTCAGCAAATTATTATGCTAAGAAAGTTAAGTTGATGAATCAATCCAGGATTTTACATGCAGAGGAGCAATGCATACATACTTGCAAAAGATATCAAACTGATTGGAAGGCCATAATAAATCACTTCTGTTTGCTACAAGCAGACAAGGAAACATGCTACAAGCAGCTATTTATTAGGGATATAATAGAAACTGTCCTGAATATAAAGTATGCCTTTGACACAAAGTTCCTTCTTTTCATTAAATACTTTCATTTTTAGTTGTGTGTGTGTGTGTGTGTGTGTGTGTGTGTGTGTGTGTGTGTGTGAATGTACAAGTATGTGTACACAAGTGCAAAAACCTATGAAACCAGAAGAGGGTACTGGATGCCCTGCAATTGGAGTCACAGGTAGTTATGAACCTCCTTACATGAACAGTAGAAACTTCTTGTGTTCATTGCAGCAACAAGGTCTCTTACCTGCTGAGCCATCTCTCTATCCTCTGTCACAAAAGTTTGATGAACAGCAGATGGTTTAATTTATTTATACTGAGTAGAGCGCAATGATATTATTTCCCATTAGAACTTTTTCTTAGGTCAGGTGGAAGGTAAAAGTCAATGGCCTTGTATTTTGAAATTATCTCAAATAAAATCACATTACTTTAGATACTTATCTAATAATTTTATAAATAAAGAATGAGTAAGAGACTTTTGAGCTGATTAACTACTTTGCAAAGATGTGCAGATTCTGTAAGTATGTGAGTTTGCATTTGACACTTGCCTTTTTAAAAACATGCTTCTGTTTTTCTGTAGTTAGCATATTTCAATTTGATGTCGATAATCTTTGAGAGCTTGAAATATAGAAATCCACACATTCTGAAAGGTTCAGAGAAACCAAAGTGTTCCTCATCTACAAAAAGCATTTTCACATAAACACAAGCATACTGGGAAAATAAAAGATAAAAATGTACTTTTGTGCACAATCTTACTTATTTTTAAATAAAGTCGAAGTTTGTTGTTGTAGTAATTTCAATCTCCATAAGTACATTTATGCTTGACCTGAGGCAGAGATAATAAATAATATACCTGCATAAAGGGGATTAATGAAACCAACACCAATTTTTCTCAGTGTTCAGTATTATTTTAACACCAATCCATTGATCTGCAGATTTTAAAATATTTTTTTAAAAAGTGTGTGTGTGTATGTCTGCGTGTATCTGTGTGTGTTTTTGTTGGGATGGGTATGTTTACATGAATTGGGTGGGGGTTTGATCCAATCAGCTGAAGGCCTGAACAAAACAAAAGAAAAGGAGTGTCTCTGTGGTGTACTGGCCAACCTTGCCAAATCAGAAAGAAACCCACATGGAGAACAATGGAGGAAGGTACCCCTGGTTGGCCCCTAGCTTCTACATGATCTCACCTTACCACCAACATGTAGACAACATACACACACACATACACACACACATATGCATATGCGCACACACAAGACTGAGAGATTAGACTTTTTCTGTGGTCATGTGTGCTCTTATTTCTAACAAAGAGATAGAGTTGTCTATCATAAGTGTCCCTCTGCTGTCACTACCATCTTCATTCCTAATCTCTACCCCTTAAAGTTGTGCCACTCACTAGCTTTTCTTTTTTTCTCACTCCATGGGAAAATCCTAAATCATGATATACAAGAGGATTATACCGTGGAGCTTTGCTGGCTCTCCACCCTGCTATCTCACTCGCATATTTTGAATTAATCTATCAGCTTGACGATGTGAGCTGATTTCTCCTTGTTTCCTCCAGTATTATAGTAAAACAGAGATGATCAACATGATTGCCTGGCCTTTGAATGAAAAGAAGGATAAGGGAAAAAAAAAATCAGATCCTATAACCCAAACTGATGAGACCCAGATCTGAACAAGGCGAGAAGTTTGTAAAGAAAACTTACAACTACGGTTGTTATCTGTCTGCCACATGCACATGTGCTGCAGTCATGCTTGCTCACCTGTACCCACACAGAGAACATAACATGTATGAGTACACAATAGACATTTTTCACCTAACGTCTCACTTTTGGGTGATCCTAAAAGCAGAGTGTTGGGGAAAAGCCCTCTCAGGGAACAGAACTCAGACAAAGTAATGCGCAGGGGAAGCCACCTGAAGCGAAAGTGCTGATTGGCTGATTGATCAGGTTTCTGAAGAGGTTAATTAAACTTCAGAAGTAAAGACACACAAGGAAGGTATGTGAGGAGAAAGCTATGGGAAAACTTTTCATATTTGTTTACTAACTCTCTTATGTATATGTGCCTGTGTTTGTGTGTTTGTTTGTGTGTGTGTGTGGTGTGTGTGTGTGTGTGGTGTGTGTGTGTGTGTGTGTGTGTGTGTATACATCCATGGCATTTGAATGGAGGACACCTTGCAGGAGTTGTTTCTTTCCTTCCACAGTGAGGTTCTGGATGTTGAGCAGATGTAGTCAGACTTAGCAACAAGCATCTTTACCAGCTGAGCCATCTTGCCAGCTCACCAAAAGTTTTTTACTGCTAGTACTTATTCCTTATGATTTACCCATTGTCCACAGGTATAAGATATGTTACAAAAGAAACAGTCCAGGAACAGACAGGCACTTTATGCATTCCCCCAAAAGAATATGACTCCTGCTGCTGTATTTTAGATGAAATTTTCCAAAGCCATGCATCTATCCATCAGAGATCTTGATGATTTAGAACTCATCTGTGGGTGTCACTGATTTGTAAGGCCAACCCAAATCAAGTATCATTCCTTTCCTTAGTCTCCATTCTTTTTCTTTTGAGAGAGGGTTTCAGATATTACAGGCTGTCTTTTAACTCATTATGTAGCTGAGGATAATCTCAAATTTTAGATCTTCTTGCTTATACATTCTAAATATAGTGGTTGCATCACCATGCCAGGGTTATGCGGTGCCAGGAATGGAGCCAAGGGACCCATGTCTTCTACCAAGTGTTCACATCCCCACCTTATTTTTAAAAGCCAGTTGCTGTCCATGTAAGAACATCACAGATTCCACACAACACTCCCATCTTTTGCTGCAGTAAACTGCGATTATGATTGGGAGGATATGCTATGATTTGTCTCCACTGATATTTGCTGTTGTAAAAATAAATTCCAAATATCAAAGGGCAAAGATTCTTTCCCTTTAACAAAACACTAAACAATAAAAAAGCCGAAGTTTCTGAAAGAAAGAGTGAGTGAAGGAGGGCATGTTGACATTCTCGACAAAGAAAGGAAAGGGCAGACAGGGGACAGCCTCAAGAGCACACTTGAAGCTCGGTTTCCTTTCTGCTCATGTCACCACGTGCCAGCTCCTTTCCTAAGAACAGGGAAGAGAATAATGAGCCAAAGAGATGGCTTGTCAGTCCCACACAGCTCGCATGCTTGAGGAATGATGAGGAAGGAGGTGATTGTCAAGTAATTCCTTATCTGCTGTGAGTGGCAGTCAGAGCATCTGCGAATGAAAATACACCAGATTAGAAGATCAGGCCTCCCCTGGGGTAGAAACTGCAACACGTAACTTTGGGCCACAGTGCAGCTAGAGTTCAATTTGTTGGCCTCAGCCCCTCATAAAATGCTTCCTACTCATTGACTGCCTACTGAGCATCATTATTCTAGGCAGAGAAATGTGGTTGACTAAGTAGCTCATACGTCATGTAGAAAGATATCTAATGATTATGATAATTAAGCAATTTATAAAGCATATAGTGATAAAGAGTGGTAAACTTATACAGTGTGAAATAAAGTGTCCCTGGGTTGATTCTAATACAAACATTGTGGTTTAAGCATAAATAAAATTGATACTAAGTTAACTGATGCTTGTGCCGTAGGTTCACCCCAATTTGCTAGAAGTTGGAAGAGCAAACCAAATAACTCTTAGGACCGAAGGTCAATGTGATGGTTTAAAAGTGATACTGAGATAGGTAATAATAGGGTGAAAGTCAGCAACCCAAGAATCCACTTGGTTTGCGCTATGCACACACCTGTTCTCTAATAGTGCACTTGGCAGACCGAGCCCCTCACCTGCATACACTTATACATACATACCCCTCACCAAACAGTGAATCAAGCAGCCTGTTAGGAAACCTTGTTGATGGAACTTATATGTGTCAAAATACTCTATTTCCCATCACTTCACAGGGTCTTAAGAGAAACATAATCTCAGGAAAGAGTCTGTATCACCTGTATCTTTGTCTATCCATCATCCATCTCTGGCATATGAATGTATGTATCAATCATTCTGTCATCTGTGTAACTATTTATTTCATTTTCCATCCTCTGTCTATACAGTCGCCTATCATCTATCCATCTATGCTCATGTCCTTTTCTTACCCAGTTTCACTGAAGCTAATAAAAATCTGAATCTGATTCAAGTGAGTGTGGTCTGCTATTGCGATCATCCACATCAGGTATCCTTTACCTATTCCCTTCTATATTAGCTGTTGGTATAGACTTTCTGCATGAGATGTGATGGGCTGGCCCAACTCTGCCTAGCAACTTGGTGTAAATGCCTCTAGCATGTTATCCACAGGAAAGAGTTGGAGGTAAGGCATGATGGCCACAAAGAAAAGGAGCTATCCGTGATGGGAATAATAAGAGTGGGTAGGAAGGAAGATGCATTGGTATTACTTCTACTTAAGATGTGTGTGTGTGTGTGTGTGTGTGTGTGTGTGTGTGTGTTTGTGTGTGTGTTCATGTACATGTGTGCATTTGTATATGAGGCCAGAAACCTGTCATGTGTCTTCCTCAGTCACTTTATACCTTAGTTTTTTAAAGGCACGGTCTCTCACTGATTCTACTAGAGCAGCCATCTCCTCAACATTGGAATGGCAAGTGTCTGCCATTATTCCAGGGGGATATATATCTTTTAATATGAGTTCTGGAGAGACTAAACTCAGGTCCTCAAACTTGCAATGCAAACACTTTGACTACTAAGATCTCCCCCAGGCACAGATCTCTTTATCAGGATTTTCTCTTCGGCTTTATGCAGTGCTTGGGGGCACCTTTTGTCAAATGAACTCCAAGGGCAAGATGTAAAGACTGCAGTAATAGAGCCTTTGTTCTCTAGCAGACCACTGTGCCCTGAAGATAGGCGGTGGCGATTTTGTACTTCCAGACAGTTGTGAATGCTGACAAAACAAGACATGTTCATAAATCTCGCTGTCATTTTCTCTATATCCTGCACTGATGGTAGCAGGAGTATCCCCAGGGGACTTTACTCATCCTCCTTAACCTCTCAAATGATACCACTAGCCTGAGAGTTATGCTAATATTAGTCCCACCCTCTTTTCCTTGAGCAGCTGTCCTTCCAATGAAAGTGATCTATTCTCCCTCCTGTTGACTCAAATCCCTAGACACATGTGCTTGGACACCCAGTGATGAGCTTTCCAGCTCCATCCACACTTTCTTTGATCCTCACAATTAGACTGTTGTTTTCATTTTACAGAGAAGTGAAATGAAGCTCATGGATATTAAGAGGAAACTCCTCATTAAATCAAGAAATAAGTGGTACAACTGGGACACAAATGGGAGTTTTGTCACTAAAGCCAAGGCCCATTCCATTACAACAAATTGCCTCTTTAATTGGAAACTCAATCGCCGAGTTAAAAACTACGGCTACATTATAGTTGTTCATCTCACAGGCCTGCCAGCGTCTTCTGCATCTACAAATTAAACTGCTAACATGGTGGAGGTCTGAGCTCTCTCTTCTCCTCGAATTCTATCTAAAGCTTAATGGAATCACCCTAGCAGTAGTGAAGATAATTCTAAATAGACCCTTCTTCCTTTATTTACTGGAATTTTACTGAAAATCTCATGCTGAGAAAAGGAAAGGTTGGAGCAAGATGCAAGCCAGTCAAATGAGCTTGTTTCCTGGACCAACTGTCAAGAGGGACTGTAGCACTGGTAATAATGCGTAAGCCTACATCTTCCCCCAGCATGCTTAGCTGTGCTTGCTTCTTGGCCTCTGCTTAAACCAACATTCCAAGTTAGAGCCCTGAAAGTGGAGAGTCACTAGACTTCTGTCTTCCTCTCCATGTGGCCACACTGAATAAAGATATTCAATCTTCCCTTGCCCACTATCATTAGTTGGCTTCATTGGTCTATTGAGAACGGCTGCCTGAGTCTGGCTTGTTATGGCCCTGTTGTTGCCATATTGCTTATTCTAACTCTGATAACACTAAGATCTGAAAGATGGTGGAAACTAGCTTTCTGGAGCTATTTCGGTCCTAAGGACTGTGTCAGGCTGGCTTTCGTAGAGTCTTTTCCATGAGGGCAATGGTCACAATCTCCTCAATAAGAAAGTGACAGGCACTTCCCAACAGCCACTTTCTTCCTCAGAATCTGAAGTTTGATTCTTTATATTGTCATGCCTCAGCATGCCTCACAGGCTTGTGGGACTGCTAGAGCCATTCACGTGTGAGACTGTGGTCCCATCTCTTAGCAGTCTATATTTATTATAAGATGAAAATTTAAAGAACATTTTATAAAAATTCAGAAGAGAAGCCATCTGGATATGTGAACATCTCAACAAATCCTGTTTAAACCACTCTCTTCTAGGTTCTTCCCAGGCTTGATACCTAGGGTTTCTTTGTTGAGGCTGAGAAATCCTCATCTCCAGTAAGATGCCTAGTGTTTGATGTATGAATGTTAGGGAACCTACAAGAGAAGACCACTCAGACAGTCTACAGTCAGTCGAAAGTCTTTATTTCAGTGGACCAAGACTACATTCAAGTATTTAGGGGTCAAGTGTAGTGCCTCGGCTTTTAGAGCAAGGGACTTTTAAAGGCAAAACCACATTCCATTATATTTCTGTAAGGGAGGGTTTTATACAAGCAAGCAGACAGAAGCAAAGATAAATTAGCTGGGACATCTTGACCCCAGGATTCTTGAAATAGAGTGGGGGTGATTTTTCCATAGGATTCTGCATCAAGGGCAAATTCTAGTCAAACCTTAAATGTCCTCAACAAAATAAGAGATGTAGGAACCTCTGCACTGGCATGTCCTGTCACATGAGCTAACATTTGGGAAAGTAGAGAGTACTCCCCCAAAGTATTTTGGCAAAGTAAAGGGTACTTCTTGCTTTCTCAGGATGAGCCATGGTCTCTTGTCTTTCTGATTATTCTAGTTGGCTGGAATCCTCTCCCCACCATTCTGCTTTACTCCCTTCCCTTCCCTCTCTTCTGTCCTCTAATGCTCCTTTCCACCATCCTAATGTTTTTCTTTGGTTTTTCCTTCCTTTTCTCTTCTCTTCTTTTCTTTTCCCCTCCATTCTTTCTTACTTTCTTACTTTCTTTCTTTCTTCCTACAATATTTTTATTTGATTTTGTTTTCCACCAAGATCAAGAACACCATCTCTTCTTCTCTATGGCTGTAAATTCTCAGTAAGTTCTTTTTATAAGCAATGACTGATAATTACAAGAAAACATAATTATAAGAATACTGGCAAAAATGCAGCAAAACCGAAATCTTCCTCATGGCTGGAAGTGCAGTCACTTCAGAATAAGAAAGAAACTAATCAGACAGACAAAAGCAGAATTACCATAACACCTAGCCCTACTACTCTTCTGTATCTACCCAGAGGAGTCCAAGTTAACAGAGGTAATTTACATCTCTATTTTTATTTGTTGCCCTATTTATAATAGCCAGAAAATGAAACCAATCTGGATATTCATCTACAGATGAGTGAACAAGAAAAATTTGGTGCATATGAACAAAGAAATTTCATGGAGCCATAAAGAAAATTAAATCATGACATTTGCAAGACAATGGAAGGTGTTATAAAAACAGAAAGGCCAGGCTCAGTAGGCTAAGTGTTATGTGCTATGTAGAGTTTTAAATTTCCTCTGGCTATAGGTGTGTGTAAAAAATATATGTGTGTGTTTGTGTGCATACATTACGATACACTATGTAACTAGAGAGAATTGTAATAGAGGAGCTAAAAGTCTTTGGTGAGGAGAAAAGCTCTATGGAATACATGTGATCACAAGCTAGAAGTAGTGGGAGGTGGAGAGATGGCATAAAGTGGTAGTCCTCAACCTATGGGTCACAACTCCTTTGGGGTCAAATGACTTTTTCACATGGGACACCTAAGACCATCAGAAAACACAGACATTTACACTACGATTCATAACAATAGCGAATGTACAGTTATGAAGTAGTAACAAAAGTAATTTTATGTTTGGGTATCACCACAATCTGTAGAACTGTATTAAATGTCACAACATTAGGAAGGTTGAGAACCTGAGGGCTGAAGGTTAGGAGAGCAGGCTGCTCTTGCAGAGCACTCACATTCAGTACCTAGCACCCTCATCAGGCAGCCCACAGCCTGCTGTAACTCTACCTCCAGGGCATCCAATGTCCTTTTTCTGCCTCTGCAGGCGCTGAGCTCATGTAAACATGCACATAGATGTTTTTCGAAGGCTTTGAAGTTTTTCAAACCTACTTTATTTGGGGCTCCTTAATGCTTGTATCTTCCTTCCAACCCACTACCCTAGATAGGAGAGAGAAAAGGTTAACGGAGATAGCTAAAGTAGACCTTTTTAGACTCAGTTCCTTAGAGCAATTCCACTCTTCCTAGCCAGGATTTCAGCAGACCATACCCATTAAGCAGCAAGGCAGCAATTCCACAAAGGAGGCTGCAACCATAGCAGCCAGAATCTGGAGCAGCAGCCTGAACTTAGAACAGCAGCCTGAACCAGAAACCTCGAAGCATTCTCTGGAGTGTTTACCTATAGGAGTGTCTTGAAGTAGAGCGATGAACAGCCAAAAGATAGAAGCCATGCCAGTACCAAAAATGCCCAGCCTCCTGTTTTCATATATATATATATATATATATATATATATATATATATATATATATATATATATATATATATCCTTTAAGAGTCCATACTAGGATGTTTAACAGTTGGTAAAGACCATGTCCCTCTCCCCCACTAGAAGCAGTTTCTCATCTAGTAGAAAAAAAAAACAAAACATCACACCACCACGTATCCTCTCACAAGTCGGCTTCATATCCCATACTCGGCATCAAATCAGCAACATATTTATATCCACTACATAGACACATAGATATATAAACACATAGTAAAATAAATTAAAATCAATAAGTAGAAGTTGAGAGTAATCAAGTAGTTGTTATTTTTACTTAAAATGATTCATTAACCATGTATTACTGGATTATTCAGATCTTTTGATCTAGAAGCTTCTTTCCTCAGGTTTAGTGAAAAATAAATTCATTTAGCTATATTTCTGCATCTCCTTCACTCTGATTCATTGACATCACCTGTTTACTGTTTTTCACCTCTTCCAGCCTCTAGAAAGTTAACAGTGAACACAGCCACGGGAAAGTTTCCCTTTTTCACCTAGCTCACTGAGCTGTAACCATGTTCTCTTGTCCTCTCCAGATTCTTCAGAGAACAACAGTGCAGACCCCCTGGAAGGACACTGTGAGAGTGATGGGACCACACACAGTTCCACGGTCCTCCATGCTGAGAGTCCGTGGAAACTGGCCTAGAAAACTGTACCACACGGGCCTTAGTGCTTTTTCCTTAGGAAGAACTTACCGCCCATAATTAGCTGAGAGAGTCACTTTGTCATAGCACATGACCAAAACACACCTGTGTTTCATATGGGGCACACAAAATCTACAGCCATATCTTTCTTGGCAGTAGAAGTGGCCTTGAAGGCACTGATGAGATGGCTTGCCTTGAGGCCCGAAAACCTGAGTTCAGTCTCTAGGACCCAGATGGTAGAAGAGAACCTACTGCCACAACTTGTCTCTGATTTCCACATACATACCACAGTACATGCAGGCCCCCACTCCGTAGTGTATGTGTATACACACAAAAAAATTAAATGAATAAATGTTAAAAAAAAAGCTTTACTCAAAGGAGAGAATTGTACCTACCCATGCCCAGTTCTGGGGAGAATTAGTGTTAAGACATCAATAGCATTGAAATTTTCAGATGCACAGATTCCTTATATGGAACAGTACAGTGTTTGCATAAAAGCTACGAATCCCCTCCTATATAATTTAAATGACTCTAGATTATACATAGCACTGAATAAACAAGCACAGCTTGTAAGAGTTACTTACTGTCATGTTAGGCTTAGGAAATAGTGTCCAGGAGACATTCTGTACAATGTCAGTATGCATTTAACCATAGTGGCATGTACACAAACAATACAGGAGCCAAATGATGCTCACATAAGGATGCTAGAGTGGGATGAGGATGTGTGCGATGAGAGCCCCTGCATGTTCTGTGTACACCCCTTGCTGCTCACTCTCTCAGCTCTGATTTACCTGATTCTGTCTTGTCCTTCCCTAGTTTTCCCCTTTATGCTTCCTTTAGAATTTTATACTGCATTCTGTACCCCTCAACGGGTAACCAAATGATCACAGTCTCAGATGAAAATCACTGTTCAGAATATTGTCATGCAGGCTCACATGATTCTGGAGAAATAGATATTCAGTACAAGTGAAAGGAAAACCAACTATTTCATAAAATTTAAATATTTTCTGCAGATAATATCCATTTTTAAAAAATGTGTGTGTATGGGAGAGATGGGTCAATGATTAAGAGCTCTGACTGCTCTTAGAGAGAAGCCAGATTTAGGTCGTGGCACACATACAGCAGCTCATAATTATCTGTAACTATTTCCAGAGGATCAGATACCCTCTTCTGATGTGTATAGATACCCAAATGCATATAGCCTGTAGCGAACATGAACTCAGGCAAGCAAACACACATACACATAAAAATAAAAGAGAAATTAAAACATGAAAATTTCTCTCCATCTCTCTCTCTCTTTCTCTCTATCTCTCTGTATCCATGTCTCTTTGTATCCCTATCTCTGCCTCTCTCTGTCTCTCTATAGCTCTCTATCTCTGTCTCTGTCTCTCTCTGTGTTTGTGTGCACGCGTACACACACATGCATGCACCACATATGTGCTAATTCTTGCGGAGGCTACAGGTTGACATGTGGTGTTTTCCTCTATCTCCAGTGCTAGAGCTAAAGACACAGCAACCATGCTTGGCTTTTGTATTTGCATGCTGGGGGTTGAACTCAGGTGCTCCATAGTTTCATTTTTCTTTTAATGTTTATTTATTTTTTATGCACAGGGTGTTTTCCCTGTGTGTATGTCTGTGCATAGTATACACGCAGTGCCTGCTGAGGTAAGAAGAGGGGATCAGATCCCCTGGAAATAGGGTTACACATGGTTGTAAGCTACCACGTGGGTGCTGGGAATACAGTCTGGGTACTCCGGAAGATGCATAGTACTCTTAACTCCTGAGCCACCTTCCCACTCCCACGTGTCTTCTGGCTTCTCTGATGTGCAAAGCGTTCTCTCTCATTTGCAGAAAGATCATCAGTATGTTGCTGTATATAGACGCGGGACTTGTGGATTCCTCACACCAGCTCCTTACCATATTGGAGGTCCTATCCCTTAGTATGCTTTATGACAAGTTCCTCTGTATTTCTCCAACAAATATTACACCCATCTTCCTCAATATGGAGACCAAACATTTGCAGCCTTTGAGCACTGAAGACCTAAAACCACCTGGGAGGGCTCAGCTCCAGTGTCAACTTGAGGTTAAGGATCACCAGGGAAACAAGTCTTCTGGGTTGGCCTATGAGGGTTTATCTAGACAGACATCTGATTGGAAGACCCACTTGTTCCAGTCTACTTTCCGTTGCTATGATGAAATGCTCTGGCCTGTAGCAACTTAGTGGGAGGAAATGTTATATTTCTAGGTTACAGTACATCACTGAGCAAAGTCAGGGAAGGAGCTTGAGGGCAGGTCTGCTTGCTGTTCCATGCAGCCTTACCTCCAACTATTGAACTTACTCACAGCCAAGGAAGTGTAAGAGAAGCCATGGCTATATTTTCTGTTTATTGGCTTTGAAAAATAGGCTCATATTTTATTTTACATCTCGGGATCACTTGTCCAAGGAATGGCATTGCCTACAGTGGGCCAGAGCTTCCTATATCAATGGTAAATGAAGGCGGTCTCCACACACTCATACCCACAAGACAATCTGGTCTGAGAAATCCCTCAATTGATTCTCCCTTCTCAATTGATTTTGAGCTACGTCAAGCTTATAGTTAAAGGTAACTATGATACTGCCCTAAATGTAGGCCCTGGACTGAATAAAATGTAAAAAGCTAGCTGAGTAGCAACAATCATTTCTCTCTGCTTCTTGACTTTGGATATGATGTGACAGCTGCCTCATGATCTTGACACCATGCCTTCCCTCAAACCGTGGTCCCCCAAAACCAAACAAATGAGCAAACAAGCAAACAAACCCTTCCTCTCTTGGCTGCCAAGTATTTTATTGGAGTGATAAAATCAGTAACCAATACTCAGCCCATGGGAAGGGTGATTCCCTTTATGTACGACATCTATGACCGATGGGCTACCGTCTGGAGAAGCTGGCTGCTCTCTCAGGTAAGCAGAGTGCACACTAGTAGGAGTGGTGTGATTACAAGGAGCGCTCTAGGTGTGTATCAGAGAAAAGGCAGACCAAGAATAATCTCAGGAGCTCAAGTCATACTGAGATGGTTTAGATGTGGGGCCATCTGTGCGGGCTTACAAGGATGTGAGCAGTTGGATATGTGACAAACGGGGAAACAAATGAAATGCCCTTTATGTTCAAATAGCAGGCTTTTCTTGTTACACTGAAGTACTGTCCTTCAACTGAAAGGTAGCTTTATTACATTTGAGATGAGGAAAATTCTATACTTTTAATATTGCTAGGGCAACTGGAGGCTTGTCATCTATCAAACTGGAAACTCTATGTCCTGTGAGGACAACTTCCCAACTCTGTCCCCAGTGTAAGAAGACTTGGCCTTCTGGGGGAAGATCAGCCAGTGCATGAAGAATTGTCCACAAGCTTACATGAGTGGTGACATTCGAGCAAGGCTTTCTTTGCCTGGCACTTTGGAAAGAAGCTGTTTACCATGCAGCTGGTGTACTAAGGAAGCAATCTCATGCCGCTTTACAGTTGATTTTTATTGTCTGTTGTTGGTGTCTTAGTGAACGCTGCTCATGTAACAAGATGGACTTGTAACTGAGGGTGATCTTGAACTCCTAACTCTCTTGCCACCTTCTCCTAAATTCTGGGATTACAGGTGTGTGCCATTAATCCTGGCTCATGAAGTGCTGGGGATGACATGTGGGCTACACGCATGCTAGGCAAGCACCTAGATACTTCCATTATACATGTGTCATAGGATAGGCTGACTCCTCCGACCACCCTGGTTACAAGCTGGTGACCCAGCTCTGATGTCAGGGTCTTCTGTGTGCATTGCGGTGTTACTCTTGCAAATTCAGAACTCCACCTGGTTCTTTTTCATATTTTTTTTTCCAACTGAAAAAAAAAAAAAAAAGGCCCAGTCTCTTTCTTAGACATCCCGATCGGCTCCAATGTATCATCAGAGCATTTCACCCCGATGATGTATAGCCTTGCCTGACAGGAGCGCTGAGCCCCTTCAGTGATGTATTACTCCCCGACAAAGGCCAGCTGGCAAGAATTGCTTTTGTGATCCTCACCAAGAGTTTACCTCATTATTTAAGACGATGGATTGCTTTGAAAACAGTAATAACTAGTGAAGAAATGAACAGTGTGTTATTATCTAAGCAAGGCAGCTCCCCACCCGCCTCAACTCTATCTCGCCAGGCCCATTAGAAAATAGCCTGTTAATGAATCAGATCAACGTGATTTCGTTTTGCCAGAGTAACAACTCCTTCTTGGACAGATAGAACAAACATTTAGAAAAGATATGATAAGGAAATCCAATTCTTATCTTTCCCAAGTCCCGGTTTTTGGGTGAACGAAAGGACTAGGATGGGCTCAAGAAGTAGGCACAAATCCCAGCATGAAAGAAAGGTAAAATTTGAACATGTAAAATATTTCAATTGTTTGAAATTAAAAATTGTTCATTTGTTTTTTAAATAATAAATTGTAATACGCAATTTACGAGTAGTTTTGACTTTACAAGTTAAACTTGAAAAACTATCCACAAATCATTATAGTTTGGAATTATGAAGAATACTGATGGTTATGATCAAGTATAAACTTATTTATACTTGAATACAGTAGAGAAGAGCTTATATGAAACTAAGCTAGAAGAATACTATTTGCGCTTCTGTGATTAACTCTGTATGTATTTTAAAAATTCCATTCTGTGTATGTGTGTGTGTGTGTGTGTGTGTGTGTGTGTGTGTGTGTTTATGCATGTAGGGGGCAGCTTGATTGTGTAAGTTCTTTCCTTTGGTTGTGTGGGTCCTGGGTATCAAATGCAGGTGATAAGAATTGGCAAGCACCTTTAACCAATAAGCCATATTCCCCACACCAACTGTGGTTGTATTTAAAGCAGAAATGATCTAGGATGTGAATTACACAGTGAAGCCTTGAAGAAACAGTCAAGAACATAGATAATATATTGAATTCAAAGAAGCTGCTTGAGAAAGAAAAGAGAAGCAGGCAAACAAAGAGGGCAAAAAAAGACATGTAGTGATGATAAAACTCACTGGCTCATGTGTCACTGCCCCGGCATAGTTTCACAGAATGCCAGAATTCATTAGATAACAGCAATCAATATCAAGATGGGTCAGAGATTCCCAGAGATCCAGCTCAGCACAAGATTGGTTAAAACTGCATTCATCAATATTATTTGGGTTCAAGGAAATAGTAGATGGCATTCTGAATATAATTTTTTTGTATCTGATTATGAATAATCTCCATTTTGTTTCATAGGATAAATGGTATGGTAAGGAGCAGTGAGTAGCAGGAATGCCATGCTTAGCACTCCATGCCTTTTAAAAAATTTTATTTTATTAATTTATTCATATTACATCTCAGTGGTTATCCCCTCCCTTGTATCCTCCCATTCCCCTCTCCCTCCCATTTTCCCCCTACTCCCTTCCCCTATGACTGTGACTGAGGGGGACGTCCTCCCCCTGTATATGCTCATAGGGTATCAATGACAATACAGGCCGTAAACTTCAAACCCCTACCCATATCTAGCCAATGGACAGGACATTCTCCACAGTTGAGTGAAGAGTGGGGTCTGACTTTCACAAGTACTCTGGTGCCTCATATTTGACCACATCCCCTGAATGGGGAGGCCTGGTGGCACTCAGAGGAAGGATAACAGGCTACCAAGAAGAGACTTGATACCCTGTGAGCACTCCATGCCTTTACATTCTCCCTTTGTGGTAATTATTCCTTCCTTGTCCTAACTTTATTGTCCACTAGGGGGCAACAGCTTTCCAATGAGCCATGAAAGGTCAGCCATGGAGTCTGTGACTCTGTTGAGCACCTGATTCATGGCATTGTGACTATACTTGCCTTTTTCAAGTCAGAAAGATTGTGGAAAAGGATAAATGTATCTAACTTCAGTATTGGTCTAACTGAAGCTGGCATACGGAGATTAAACTTTCAAGAAATATGGATAGATGGGTAAAACACTGATAAGCCTTCCATATGTTCAGCTACAGCAATACCATTCTTTTTTGTTTAATCAGTTTGAGATCCCACAGTAGCATATCTTTGCTTCTGTACTCCTGATGAAAGCTCGCAGGTGGATAGTAGGGCTTTTGAGAGTTTGGGGGTGGATCTTGAAACTCATAGCTCAGCAAAGACTGTGTCTAGTTTGCTTTCCTGCTCTGTGATAAAATTCTTTAAGCAAAGGTAACTTAGGAGAGGAAGCACTTCTAGATGACATCACAGCAGGGAAGCGAAGACAGCAAGAGGTTGAAGCAGCGGGTATCATTATGTCCACAGTGAGAAGAGAGCATCAAATGCCTGTGGCTGCTTCTCTCCTTTCCCGCATTAATACTGTCCAGGATCCAGCCAGGAAGTGGTGCCACCTACAGTGGGTGGGGCTTCTGTCTCAATGGCTACAATCCCACCAATCCTCCACAGGCTCTTCTCCTAGGTGATTCAAGATTCTGTCAAGTCTACACTTAACAGTAACATCACACAGTGTGGTTTTTTTTGTTTGTTCTTTTTTTTTTTTAAATAATTAATGATGTATATAACTGTCAATTGGTTATAACTACTTGCATTGTACCAGTTACCATTTCCCTAAAATCATTACAGGGATATTAACTGTCCTTAGATACATGTAGATACATATTTTGCAAAGAATAATCTTTGTACTGCATTCACTTAGTGCACAAATGTACATGCAGGGAAACACTCTGATACACAAAAATAAATATAACAAATCTAAACAAAAACAAACAAAGCAATCCACTGGAAAATAGAATAGAATAAAAACAATACCATAATGTTACTGTAGAAACAATCCAGTTTAGCTATCTTGTTCTTCTTTTGTATGTTATAAATCTAAAATTTGGAAGAAGTTTCTGTGCCTAATACCCTGTGATCATAAGAGGATGAACTGTGTGTGAGAAGAGCATAGGAAAATAGAGAGCTATGCACTTCTATGTAAACTAATTACCTCTAATCAGTTTCATTGGTTTTAGAAAGCAGAGGAGAACACACTAGATTGCTTAACAGTCTACACATGCTTATAAAACGTAATTACCACCTATCCCCTTTGGACATCAGAGTTCTTAGACTGAGGGGACCATATTGTCACAGGGCTGAGGTGAAATATTAGCTTCTTTATTTACTTGATTTCTCAGAATCTAGGTCCTGTGTATCACTGCTAAGGATGTGGAAGGGGCCACTCTCATTTGGCAGCTGTGCCTTGCCAACATGCTTCACATATTAGAAGTCATGAATTTTTAATTTAGCAATCCAGGTACAATGTGCTGCTTGCAAATGAGTATTTGCTAAGGTTTATAAAGGTCTAAAGAGCAGGTAGCTCATCATAATGGTTCTGTTGTAGCCACACATTGCCAACAAGTATGGAATTGATTTGGGAGAGAAGAGTTGAAACATATCACTTAAATATGTATGAACATGCAGACACATTCTCTGGTCTATGTGTATACTTGGAGTCCTGCATGGTAATTTGGATCATCTTTGTTTTAATTACTTATTTAAAATATGAAGCATACTTGAAAGAAAAACTAAAACCCAAAACCCAGAACACTGTTTTAAAATAACTACAAATCATTATTTCATAGAATATATGAGAGATACAGGGTATAGACTAGAATTCATGGAATGATTATTTTCGCTTTTACTCTCCAACCTTTCCTTTAGAAATTAAAATATCAATATATCTTCTATATGTGCTTCTAGGATTTGTAGGTGGAGCAAAAAAAAAAAAACATACAGTGAGAACAAAATCTGATGCATTAGTTAATGTAAAAACCGAGTGGCTCATCTGTCAAAGAAATCAAGTACAATACATTGCCTTTATGGAAAGAAAAATAATGAACTGCTACATGTGTGAGATTCTGCTAGGTTCTGTGGATGCAGCGACAACGAAAACATGCCCCACTCTTGAGGAATTCATGCTGAGGTGAGAATCACATACATAAAACGATTGCAGGCTGTGTTATAACTGGAAATTCCCCTTACAGCAAGGAGAAAACAAAGTGAAAGCAAAGAAGAGTAAGACAGGTGAGCATCAGAGAGTTCTCATAGGTCAAGGGTCAGACACTTAAACTTGACCCCATATACCACACTGAGCCAGTTAAAGCTCTGAAGCAGGGGAAAGAGGGTCTGTGTCCTTCTGTGAAAGGTCAATCAGCAGGACATTTGCCAGATACGTTGCTGTGGGATAGCATTTATAAAGGCTGAGATACCTACTGTACACCGATTAGAATGCTGCTGGAGAGAAGAGAAGGAAAGAGAGCAAAAGAGAGAAAGGGAAAGGCAGAGAAGAGAGAAGTGATCAGAAGAGGGGAGAAGAAAGGGGAGGGCAAGGAAGGTGTGGTGGTTTGAAAGAAATTTGCCCTCAAAGGCTCATAGGGAGTGGAGCTATTAGGAGGTGTGGCTTTGCTAGAGTAGGTGTGGCCTTGCTGGAGTAGGTGTGGCCTTCTGGAGTAGGTGTGTCTTTGTTGAAGGAACTGTGTCTCTTTCTCATACTCCTGTCTGCAGATTCAGATGGAGAACGCTTACCTACCTCTCCAGCCTCATGTCTGCCTGTACACTGCCGTGTTTCCTGCCATGATGATAATGCACTAAGTCTCTGAATTGTTAGCCAGACACAGTTAAATGTTTTCCTATAGAGTTGCAGTGGTCATGGTGTCTCTTCACAGCAATGGAAACCCTGACTAAGATAGGAGGGAAGGAGGAGAGAGAAGTGAGTAGATGTGGAAGGACTGTACAGTCTTTTGAGGCGGGCCATGGATTCATGGCCTTGGAATGTGGGATATGGTAAAAGCAGAAATAATTGGGCACATGGGGTAAAGTTATTGGTGAATTATAAGACCTCCTGAAAATAATGGGATGGTTTTGGTGGTCTTAGCTGACCAAAAATTCAGAGACATTTTGCAAAGGTTAGGGGAGGGAATTTCCTGTGTATTGAGGAACTTCAAATGTCACAAACAAGATTCCGGGAGGACAAAGATAAAAAAACACAAGGTCAATGTCTTATTAGAGTTTCTTCTATTGCTGTGATAAAGCATCATGACCAAAAGCAACTTCGGAGGAAGGAGTTGATTTGGCTTAGATATCCATTGAGTGAAACCAAGGCAGGGAATCAGGGCTGGAACTGAAGCCGAGAGCACGGAACAGTGGCTCTCAACCTTCCTAATGCTTTGGCCCTTTAATACAGTTCCTCATGCTGTGGTGACCCCAACCACAAAATTATTTTCATTGCTATTGCATAACTGTCATTTTGCTACTGCTATCAACCATAATGTAAATATCTGTGTTTTCCTAAAGGCTTTAGATGACTCTTGTGAAAAGATTGTCTGGCCCTCAACAGGATTTCAACACACAGTTTGAGAACCATAGCCATGGAGAACTGCTGCTTCCTCGCCTGCTCCCCATGGCTTGTTCAACCTGCTACCTTATGCAACTCAGGACCTCGAGAACAGGTGTGGCAATACCTTCAGTAACATGGAGCTTCCCCCATAACTATTTCTTTTTATTAATTTTATTTTATTTTTGTAAATCTTTTTTAAATTTTAATTAACTTATTCATTTACAACTCAGTTGTTATCCTATCATTGTATCCTCCCATTCCTCCCTCCCTCCCACTTTCACCCTATTCCCCTCCCCTAGGTCTATGACTGAGGGAGAGCCACCTCCCCCACTATATGGTCATAGGCTATCAAGTCTCATCTTGGTAGCCTGCTTATTCTTTCTATGAGTGCCATGAGGCCTCCTCACCAAGGGGAGGTGGTCAAATATTGGGCACCAGAGTTTATCTCAGATTCATTCTCTGCTCTCCACATAACTGTGGAGAATGTCCATTGGCTAGATCAGAGTAGGGCTTCTATGTTTACTACTTGTATTGTCCTTGTTTAGTGCAGAAGTGCCCGATAGGCTTGCCTATCGTCAATCTAGTAGAATATTTTCTTAACTGAAGTTCTTCTTCCCAGATATGTCCAGGTTTGTGTTAAGTTGACAAAAAATAACGAGTACGGAGTGACATATGTCTGCAGCTCAGAGTCACTTCTGTTTAAATACTTAGTTTACATTCTTCATTTAGGAAAGACTTGTGGAATGGAAAGGAAAGGAAGAACAAATGGGACACATTGGAATGACAGAAGTAAGAAAGGAGCCGGCAGTAGAGGCAGAGGGATGCTTCATTAGATATAAGAAAGTACGTAAGTTCAGAGAAAGTAAACCCTTTTGCTGTGTGTGCATCTGTATATGTGAGAATATATGTGTATGTGTACATGTGTGTATTTCTATGTGTGTGTTTATGTGTGTACGTATTTGTCTGTGTATATGTATCTTAATATATATGCATTCCTGTGGCCTGTGTCTCTAAGTGTGCATAAGTCTATATAGGTGCAATGTCTATGTGTATGTATGTGTGCATTTCTGTGTGTGTGCAAGGTCACATTTGCATGCACACCTGTGAGTGCTGAATCTAGAAGCTGATGGCTCCTCTATTGTTTGCCATCTTCATTTTTTGAGACAGGAGCTCTCATTGAACATGGAGGTCATCGATTGTGTTAGGCTGGAAGTTCAGGGGGTCCAAGGTATTCATCTGTTTTCACCTCCCAGAACTGAGCTATGAACACTCATCTCCTGGTCAGCTTTTGCACGTGGATGCAGAGGAACTGCCTGAGGCTCTCCTGGTTGTGTGGCTTGCACTTTTAGTGACTGAGCCATCTCCCTGTTCCCAATCCCTCTTCTTTCTAAAATGAAACTCAGCACCTCTAAGGTTCAGACACACCTTGGCTGTAATTGCTCTAGATAATTAAATATCAACGACTATCCTTAAAATACCATGACCTTTCTACTCACCAGCACTGTTAAGTGTTTCCTCAACAGAAACCGGATTTTTTTTTAAAAAGCTACTTTTTTTTTCCTAACCATCTGATTTTGAAAATATTGTCCTCCTGAGGAGAAAATTATAAAGCACATATTTAAGTTTTGAGACAGCTTTGCTGTGTTTCGAAACAACAAAGACTTGTGCAAAACTGTCAGGAACTCAACAGACTCACGCCCAAGAACTAATACCAGGCATTTCGGGGAGGGGTCATGACCAAGGCTTTCACAGCCCTCTGAGGAATTCTGGAGGGCACTGTGATGCCAGCCTCAATAACACTTTGCCTTCCTGGGATCGATGAAGCCAGGGGAATCTTCAGCAAGGCTCTGGGTTGAATGTAATACTGCCCTCTGAGAACGTGCCCTTTCTAGTCCACAGAGAAGGTCTCAGCAAGTTCATTTTCACACAAAACCTCCTCCTCATAGGTTGTTTTTCAGTACTCAAAAGCATTCAATTCAAACAGAACCTCTTTCTGCAAAAGACCATGTGGGTGACTTTCTCCGTTTTGAAAGCAATCAGAGGGGGCGCTCATTGGATTGCAAAGTAGTTAATTATTTGGCATTAGATCTGCAGGATAAGCTTCTTATTGACACCAGGCAAGGGTTATCCTTTCTGGTGACTTTCTATTCTGTATCAGAATGCTGCCTTCTGGTTTTCTTTTTTCTTTTTTTTTTGGTTTGGTTTTCCTGGTAATGCATGTTTTCCCACTCTACTCTCTATGTGCTGTTCCTAGCTGGACACTTCTCCGAAGTGTACATTATCAGGAAATGGACCTTGTTACCATTCAGGCTGCAATATGTCAAAACCACACGCAAATGTTTCAAATGCCCACTGTCTGAATTTTCTTGTGGCTAATACTTCTGATACCAAAGGCTAAAATAGACGATGTTTAGGAAAATTTTGGTATAGCTACATATGGAGTACTTTGGGCAATCTGGCTGAATACAAATCAATTAAGTAGAAAATAACTTGGAAACTTTAAAAGATATTGCGGCTGGAAAATAAGAGTTACACACAGTAAGTCCTACTTAATTTGGAGCCAAACTCCCACCCTATAAAACTTAATAAAAGCAGTTATGCAGGTCATTAATGATGAGGTGTTATGCTTCAAGTCACTCATTTTATCATGTGACTTGTATTACTGTGGGAATTAGAGAAGTCGTTTGTGCTAAGTAAGTATTGCCAGATTCAGAAAGTCAAATATTGTTTGCATTTCTCTGATTTGTGATTCCTAGGCCTTTTGTAGATGACATGAAATTAAAAGTAAAACTGTCTAGGGAAGCAGAGATGACTGATGGGATAGAGAGAGAAAAAAGGGGAGAGGACAGGGTTAAGGTGTATATATGGGCGGCTACATTATGTACAGTGTAGACTGTGTCAACATGTCTTGTGCAATAATGCACTGTTAATGCAGCTCTTTGCAGTTAAAATATTTTACTGAGGACTGCTCCTTATAACCCACTAAGTAAACAACTCAGAAACCGTAGGAAATGCCTGAAATGGGCAGATATACACGGTTCCTTACACTTCAAGGTTTAAATAGCAGTAAGGACTACCAAGGAAACTCACATGAGCCATACTGCTTGGAAGAGTGAACCCAGCTGAGTTGCCAGAAAGACAACTACCTGCACAACCGTCTGCGAATCTGCAGACTGTTCCAGGGTTCCCACTTTCATGAACAGTGAGAAACCATGCTGTGCTGTTCTGTCGGGAGGGAGGCTACCTTTGAGGCATTCCAGCCCCTGTAAGCAGCTTCCCTACTGACAGAACACAAAAGGTAAATAGCCCCTTTTATTTATTTCTACAAGTTCAGATGTTGATTTCTCTAAAAGATGACCAGAGTCAGGGCTGGGGTGGGGGGAGGGGGGGATGGATCAATGATGGAGAGTGTTTGCGGCACAAAGATGAGGACCTCAGTTTCAACCCCAAACACCTACCCAAAAGGCTGTGTGTAGTCTCATTCACTTCTGTAACCCTAGTGCTATGGAGGGAAGAGACAGCAGGCTATCTGAGGATTGTT
Source organism: Acomys minous (assembly GCF_964271855.1). Lineage (NCBI taxonomy): Eukaryota > Metazoa > Chordata > Mammalia > Rodentia > Muridae > Acomys > Acomys minous. The sequence goes on along the minus strand of NC_140483.1, from coordinate 66,816,297 downwards.
TGCCATAAGCTCATCTTCAGTTTCTTTGACAAACCCTGTCTCAAGTAACCAGGTGAGGGAATAAGAGAGCTTCTGCATGCACCTCCACACAAACAAGTCCATATTCAATATACATACATTACATAAACACATTCATAACCACAACCACCCAAATAGTGGAATAGTGTCTTGGCTTCACAAAACTAAACTAAGCTATTTTACTGAATCCTCTAAGAGGAGAATAGTATTTTGGAAAAAAAAAATCATATCCTCTTTGAATAGTTACTGGACCAGGGTAGATAGAGCTAAGAGATCTGTGGGTCACATCTTTTTGGATGGTTATTTCAAGCATAATTTGGGTTGTATTGCTGGGAAGAGACACCATAATCAGGGCAACACTTATAATGGAAAGCATTTCACTGGAGCTAGCTTACAGTTCAGAGGTTTAGTCCATTATCATCATGGTGAGCATCATGGTGGATTGCAGGCAGACATGGTGCTGGAGCAGGAGCTGGGAGTTCTACATCTTGAGCCACAGGCAGTATAAGGAGATTGTGTGTCACACTGGGCATAGCTTGAGCATAGGAGACTTCATAGCCCACTCCCACTGTGAAACACTTCCTCCATAAAGGCCACACCTCATAATAGTGCCACTCCCTATGAGCCAAGCATTCAAACACATGAGTCTATGGGGGCCAAACCTAGTCAAACTACCACAATATCTGTTCTGGTGAGTAAAGTTCATGAGGCTTAGACTGGGTGAAGAGAAAAGCAGGGACCTTGAGTCTAGGGTATGTAAACTAACTTACTGAATGTGCAAGCCAAAATAAAACCCAATGACTCAACTATGTGAAGATACACTTGCTCACTGTGGTTTCTTCAAGACAATAAGATATCTATTGGCTTTGAATAGATCTAAGTCTTTAATAATAGTTCGACTGGGGGAATGCATAGATTTGAACCATTTTTTAAAAGGTAGATTATCATCTTAAGGCATAGGATACATTTCCTGGGGAATTTTCTGCATACAAGGATATTAAAGGTCGTACATGAGAATTAGGGCACAAAGGAAGCATAGTTGGGCAGGATGTAGTTACTCTCAGAGCCAGAAGTACTGGAATTTTACATGTAATATCTAGGATGAGATGCATTCAGGCAGAGTTCCATACTGAAAGCAGTCACAGAAGATGATGAATGAAGTGATGCTCTGGGCAGAAGAGTAGTGGATGGATAATATGCATATGATATTGGAATTCATGCCACAACAATAACAAAGTGCAATTTACCTACAGCATAGATCACCAAGGACCTCCTATCTAGGGAGGAATCTGAGAACTTGGGATGAATTAGAAAGTGTCTGGCAAAAAAAAATCTTGGGACATCTAAAGCTTAAGTCTCTTGAGTCGATGCTTGGAACTGCTCAGATATTTTAGCTGGAAATGCAATAGAGTTATTCTCTAGACATTTTGTCATAAGGTCAATTTTAGACATTTAGTTTAATTTCCTCTGCTTGGCTTCCACCTTTCAATAAAGATTGGTATTTACTAGTGTGTGGGAGGGAAACTTTTTTTTTTTCTGACCTTATATGTGTGCTGGCTGGTGTGTCATAAAATTAGATTGGCAAAAGGCAGAAACAAGAAAAGAGAAAAGTAAAAAACAGAAGTCTAGTAATATGTGTTGAACATGTGAGAGTGCAAACAAATAAGTAGAATTGGACTCATGCGGAATCTTTAAAGAGTAATAAGTTTTGGACAAAGTGAAAGATCATCAAGTTGCTACAAGGGCAACTGTGAGAAAAACCAGTATTCAGGAAGCTGACAATAAAGGCTCTGGAGCAAAAGGGAGAATAATGCTCAAAGCTTCTCAGATGGAACAGACCTCTGCAACGAAAGAATAGGAGACAAAGCAAACATATTTATTGCTTTTGATATTTCATGAGCTGATGGAAGACATATTGGAGAATGAATATTTCTCAAGAGATGATTTTAAATTCTCCTTACATAGTGTGTTCCACAAAAAGAGTAAATCTATGTCTTAATTTCTCATCTGTTGCTGTGATAACATACCTGACAAAAAAAATCTTCAGAAGGGAAGGATTGGTTTTTTTCTCAATTCAAAAGCACAGTCCATCAGGACAAGGAAGGCATGGCTGTATGACCTTGAGGTAGCTGATCACATTGCATCCACAGTTAGACAGCACAGAGATATGGATCCTTGTGCTCAGCAGGCTTCATCTTTTTTATATGCTCCTGTTCTCCAGCCCATGTAACAGTTCCACATTCATTGGGGATGGGAGTTGAGTCTCACTTTAATTCATCCAATTAAGATAACTCTTCATAGGCAAGACCAGAGGCTAAACCTAATCCAGATAATCTCTGATAGATGAGTCTAGAGGTTTGATGCTTGGTGATCCCAGATTCTGTCAAACTGGCAATCAGTGTCAGCACCATTCAGCTCCGCCTACTACCTGGAAGTCCACCCAGAAAACAAAAACCATTACTCTTGAACTGTTTCTATTTGTACTTATCTTTCCAGTTAAGTAAGTCAGTCAACCATGACTTAGGTCTCTGGAGAAGAGATTATTTGAAGATTTCCTCTAAAGTAGGGGTTGGCTGCCCTCCTTCCTTGCATGAAGAAGCTCACTACTTTTCATTCTAAGACACAGCTCATTGTGCAGGCCAACATGAACTTGGCAAGTCCTCAGCCCCCATGGCTGGCCTCAGGAACACCAGGGAACAGAAATTTCTCAGCAGCTGCATCTCTGTAATGAAACCATTTCTTTTTGAAATAGATTGCTTGCTCTTCTGGAGACCTCAGTCCTTTCTTCTGGTCACTTTTGTTCTCTAAAGCACACTGGTTTTCATCACAGTCTTAAGAAAAGTTGTTTCTGTGTTTAAAAATAAGAGGTGAGGTGGGGTGGAGAGATAGCTCAGTGGTTATGAGCAAGTGCTGTTCTTGCACAGGACCTCAGTAAGGGTCCTAGCACCCATGCCAAGCTGCTCACAAATAACTGTTCTTTGGATTAAACACCCTCTTCTGGTTATTGTGAGAAACTGTACACAAGTGAATATATGCACAGACACACACACACACACACACACACACACACACACACACATGCACATGCACACACACACACTCACACACACAATTAAAAATATAATTTGAAAAGGAAAAGAAGTAGACTTACTGAAATTTTCTTGTATTAACAAAGAGGAATGATGCCTTGGATATGAAATGGCCTCTCTCCAGAATGACTTGCTTACAGTTAGTCATTTTATTTTATTAATTTTAATTATTTGCAATACAGTTATTCTTACCTACCTCTATAGGCAACCTAGAGCTATCATAGTGGTGCTATTTTAAAGGAGTTTTTGAAATGTAATGAGCTAAGGCTTCATTGGAGGAAGGACTGGTAGGTTACAGATACTTGGGAGAATGTCATTCCTGACCACTTTTTGTCTCATGCTTTCTGCATCCTGTGTATACTGATGTGAACAGCATCTGTGTCATACTTCAACTGCTATGGTGTTCATGCTCAGTCCAGGCCCAGCAACATGGAGCAAGCAACATGTACTGAAATCTCTGAAACCCACAGCCCAACAAGTCCTCCCTCCATTGTGCTGTCTGTATCCGTCACTGTAAGAAAGAACTCGCTTTCCCTCATTCCTTAACTGGCACATGGTTGTTCTAGTCAGTGTTAATTGTCGACCTGCACAGCCCATGGTCATCTGACAAGGGAGCCTCAGCTAAGGAGCTCTTCAACCAGATTAGCCCATGGCCATGCCTGTAGGGATTGCCTTGATTATTCTCTGATGTGTGAGACCCGGCCTACTGTGGGCAGAGCTATCTCTTGGCAGATGGGCCAAGGCTGTATAATAGATCTAGTTAACTGTGAGCCTGAGAATGAGCCAGCAATCATCATTTCTCTGTGCTCTCTGCTTCGAGATCCTGCTCTGCTCTGAGTTCTGGCTCCGACTGTTTTCAGTGATGGAACGTGACCTATAGAATGAAGTAAATCACTTCCTTCCTCCAGTTCCTCTGGGTTGTAGTATTTGTCACAGCCACAGAACAAAGCTTGAGTGGCAGTGGAGGGTTTTCCTTCTCCCTAATATTTTCCCAGCATCTGCCTAGCACGTAACCATGAAATAAGGCCTACTCTCTGGAAACTTAAAATGTGGCCAAGAAAATACATTGTGCTCAGCAAATGAAGACAGGCCAAAAGAATGCAAAAACTCAGTGTTCGTAGATGCATTTTTATTGGAGCCAGCAATGCTTATTTGTTTGTATGCCTGCTTGCAAATACCAAAATGTAACAGCATTTATTGTGAAAGAGGCATTGTGACCTTCAGAGTCTAAAATATTCCTTATCTGTCCTGTTACCAGAAAGAATATGATGACATCCACTCAGTTAGGCAAATGCTGGATCATTCTACTTAATGCTCTGAACTCCTCTGAATTTTGGAAACGTCTTGCTTTGTTTGTTTATTTTTGTTTATTTGTTTTTCATGTGTGTCTCTCTGTGTGTGGGTCTATGTGTGTAAGTGCACATGAAAGCCGGAGATTGATATTAAGAGTTTTCCTCTATTGTTTTCCACCTTATCCTTTCAGAGGTGGTCTTTCACTGAACCACTGAATCAGTTCACTGAGTCAGCAGGAGTTAGCTGAACAACGATCATCAAGGAGTCTCTGGAGTTTGCTCCTTTAGTGTTCTGATTATAGGTTTGCGCCATCCCACGTAGCTTTTTATGTGGTTACTGGGAGATCCAAACTCAGGTAGTCATGCCACATGGCAGACACTGTTGACTGAGCCACCTACCCCAGCCACATGAAAATCTATGAATGGTATTATTTCAAAGCCTTTGAGTCAGGACAGCATGTCCCATTAGGTTCATAATCAGCCAAGGTATCAGATGGAACAGATTGTAAATTAAAAATACTCAGGACATATGCCATGCAAAATGCCATGTCTGAATGGTGATTCATCCTCGCCAATGTTAAAGGACACTCTTCGGATTTGCCAGTTTCAATTTGATGTGCAATCCTCCTGGTTGCCTCTGTGTATTCAATACTCTCCCCTCTTACCCCCCAAGGTTACCTCTCCATCTCACCGTGGGTAACAAATGAGAAATTTTGAGGACTATTGAACACTATAAATTTTCACAGCAGGACTGCTTCTTAGCCCAGGAACTTGGGTAATTGTCACACATTGGTAAAATTCATAGGAGACAATTGCCCTCAAATCAACAGCTCTATCTGCAAGAAGCTGGTGGGGTGTGGGGTCGGGTGGCAACTTGCTTCTCCATTTCAGTATAGAGTCAAGAAATATTTGGCTTTTTTTTTTCCTCTTTACTTTTTAAAGTTACCTTCCTGGTGTTTGAGCTGACTTTCTACCACAGTCCTAAAACTGGGATCATAAAATACATTTATTCCACCATTGGGAAGATGTTAAGAATAGTTTTTAAATGCCATGGCCAGAAGCATAGCCTGTGCCTTAGTTCTTAGAATTTTATATTTCTTAAATTTACTCTTAAAATTTATTTATGTGGCTTTTTTGTTTCATGTATACATGTTTTGTCTGTATGCACACCTGCTGTCAGAAGAGGGAAACCAAATCCCTCTTGAGTCATGGGTTTGCTGGGAATTGAACTCAGGACCTCTCCCTCTCACTATTCCCTACTTTTAAAAATTAAGTAAGTGTATTCATGTAGTAGATGTATGTGTACATGCACACACACACACACACGTGTGTATGTGTGCATGTGTGTGCATGTCTGCATGCATTTGCACTGAAATGCATATTCTGGCTGCATTCCAGAAGAGAGCAGCAGCTTGCTGGTGTATGTTCTCTCCTTCTACCATGTGGGTCTTAAGGAACAAACTCATGTTGTCAGGCTTGGCAGCAAGCATCTTTACTCTCTGTGCCTTCTAGCTACCCCCTATGTAACTTTGTTTTCAATACTTTAATTTCATATACCTTTAAGCATGCACACAAAAGCAATGCATGTATTTGGTGGGGATGACAAAGTCCATGGCATTGATCAAATGCTATGCAATTTTAACATATTAGATTTTACCCTGTGTTTAATATGCTTATCCTACTTTTAGCTAAACTGATTTAGGAAGAATCCAACCCACTCTTGACACCTATGTGCCATCAAGATCTAATCAAATTCCCTATGTCTTACGCTGCTATCTGACCACTTTGGCTTCTCCTAACAGGAACCCTGTCAAAGTGACTTAGCAAGAATCCCCTGCTCTTTGATGGTTTCCTTTTAGTAATTTTCTAGCAAGAGTTCTCTGATCTCATGATGTATCATCAGTGTAATTTGCAGTGTAATCTTCTCTGTAAACACACATCCATGCATGCATGCATGAATATATGCACTTCTTAGCTGCAGCCCATCAGTCCGTGCTGTAGTCCCGGTTGTACCCCATATCCCTTTCCAGTTGTGGAGCTCTTGGTATTCTCTGCAATGTTCTTGAATAAAGCCTGCCTTACTATTTTAATAAGTGTCAGAATATAATGTTTGCTTTAACATTCTCGGGGGCCGTATAATTTCCAAGTTGTCTTTCAGAACTCTCCTCAAGGAACCTCTTTGCCTTAGATGTGCTAACTGGTCCAGAATCCCACCAATAGACCTCTAACAAATGTTGGATTTCCTTCCTTTTATATCCAGGAGGTACAAATTTAATAATATTTTCTTTATTTGCCTTTCTTAACATACAGCAAGAAAGTAGTGAGTATGTTTGTGTATCAAGGCAGTTACAGAGTCTTCCTGTCACACCTGATTTTGGCTGAACATTGAAGACAGTCTTAGCCTTGACAGATCTCAATGCCTGTGTGTGAAGACCAGCCGAGATTTCTCTGACAGCATTACTTAGCTCTGAACCAACTTCTTAGGTATACAACAGAGGATATTTGTTCAGTGAAATGTGCAGTTTTAATAACTCCATTTTCCTTCTTTGGAAAGAATTTCAAATATCAGTGCCCACAGCTGATAAAGGAGACATAAGTATTGACCAGAAAAAGTCAAATGGAGAGCTTTTGCATGATCCTTAAAAAGTAGCAGCAGGTGAGCTTTGAACATGAGGTATCACTAATGGGACACAGCTTCTTGTGCATAGGAGACATGGGTCCTGTGACAGTGAGGGCTTCTCTACTGAAGAATGATGAGAAGAGGCAGAATGTCATTTGTAGAGCATCATGAAGCCTCTTCTCAAGTTAGTTTAACCACAGTATCCTAAACTTCCATTACACCAAGTAAATTATTTCAGTGTAAGAACATCATGAGTCTAATGGCTCTCATTAAAAAATGAGTGCTTAAATTGCAGAAAATGGAGTCCTCACTCATTTCCTTAGAGGAGGAGTTTAAAAATCACCTGCTGTAGGTACATTTTGTCTAGAGACTCCTGGGGGGCTCCCAATAAATTGCAATGGAGTGGGAAGCCAACCACCTTAAGCCATTGTGTTCTGGAAGACCAGTTTTTAATCCTTTTTTTTTTTTTGTATAATCATGAAGTGATAAAATTTCCCATGTTTCATTGACTGAGCTGAAAAGCAGCAGGACTGGAATGGACCTTATACAATGAGAGATTTTTCACTAGTCACCTGGGTGGATATTGCAATGTTAAGTCACTATAAATATTTTTAAATGATTACTTTCAATATGAGAACACTGTGTTACCCTTTCCTATGTGGATCCTCTTGATCTCCTTTTGTTGTCTTATTGCTCTAGCTAGAACTTCAAGTACTATATTGGAGAGCTATGTGGACAGCTTTGTCTAATCCTTGATTTTAGAGGAATTTCTTTGAGTTTCTCCCCATTTAATTTGGTGCTGGCTATTAGCTTGCTGTATATAACTTTTATTATGTTTAGGTATGTGCCTTGTGTCCATGATCTCTCTAAGACTTTAAGCATATAATGGGTGTTGGAGTGTCAAATCTTTTTTGGAGTCTAAGGAGATGATCATCTGTTTTTTCCTTTCAGTTTGCTCATATGATTTATTACATTGATGGATTTCTGTATATCAAACCGTCCCTGCATGCCTGGGCTGAAGCATACTTGGTCACAGTATGATATTTTTGATGTGTTCTTGGATTTGTTTGTGAGTATTTTTGTTGAGTATTTTTGCATCAATGTTCATAAACAAAATTAGCCTAAATTCTATTTCTTGGTTGGGTCTTTGTGTGGTTTAGCTCTCAAGGTGAATGTGGCCTCATAGAATAACTTCAGTAATGCTTATGAGAACTCCACTCACTTTGAATTTCAAATTGGTCCTCTCTATGGTCAGAGGAAGAACATTCAGCCCTAGCTATGTACTTTGAAGAGCCCCACGACTATAGCCAAGATTAATACATCTGGTTGCCTCTTAAACATATCTGGGGAGTGTTAAAAATATTCACCCATTGCCTAGCTTTATCAATTTGCTGTTTGATTTCTTTCTTAGACTTGGTGTTTACTATATTGCCCAGTCTGGTCTCTAAGTCCTGCTCTACAGCGATTTTCCCTGCTGCAGCCCCCTGGGTTGCTAGGACCATAAATGAGTCAACTGTGCAGGCTCAGTTCCCAGTTTAAACTCATTGGCTATCTATGGAGGAAACTACATATATATGACAAATATTATATAAATATATAGTTAATATGTATCACATTATACTTATTATATAATATATAAATATATATGTATTTAAATTTAGAGAATCAAGGAGTGATATCCTTGCAGTTTGAGAATGTTCCAGAACTTCTGGGGATATTCTATTGTAACTCTATGGCTAGACATATCACTTCAACTAGTCCATGATGTGTGCAATAAGCCAATGTAGGGATGCAACATCTGCTGGCCAACTTTGTTAGAACAATAGCCATGGATGACTTATATTGATGAAGCTAGCATTATTTCAACAACAAAAGTCAGTTAGAAAATGTGTCAGGCTTTTGGTATTTATAAAAATGTCTTTAAGTCCTTTTAATAAAATTGCACTCTTTGTCTTAGGTAGAAAAACAATTTGTGTTTATTGTAAAACATTTAGAAACATTACAATGGTTTAAGGAAGTAAGAAAAAGTCTTTTGTACTTCCATTACTTGAAAAATAACCACTGTTACCATGGTGCTGTAGAAATGTCTACACATATACTTTTGCATATAACCTACACATTCAAAAAATTAAGCGGCCATTGCATTAATTGTTTTTCTTTTGCTGTGATAAAATACCAGGGTAAAAGCAACCCAAGGAAGAAAGGGTTTATTTCAGTCCACAGCTACAGAAGGAGAGAGTCTGCCTTCACAGGAAAAGCTTAGTAGTGGTCACAGAAGACATGTTGGAAGCTGCAATATGGCTGATCTCACTTTCTTCCATATACAGGAAGCAGAGAGATAAAACCAGAAGCAGAGTCTGTTTATACCTGCTCAAAGCCCAACCCCAGCACTGTACTTCCTCCAGGAAGTTTTCATCAACTTCTAAAAAATAAAACAAAACAAAACAAGACAAACAAACAAAACAAACAAACAAACAAAAAACCTGGGACCAAATTCTCAAATATATTAGTCTATGGAGGACATTTCTCACTCAAGCCACCTCAACCATACATGATCTTTTCATGTACTATTGTCACAGAATTTTATTTTATTAATGAAAATATGCCTTACAATTTGTAATTATTTGCCCCATTGTTAAACACTCATACTATGCTTTAATTTTTCTCATAGACATATGAATTATAATATATTAATGCTTTAATATATAAAATATATTTTATTTTTAATATAATTACATATAATTATACAATCTTTCTTATGAATATATAACTAATATATAATTAAACTTTCCCATGAATTTTGCCTTTTACTTCTTTTGGTTCCAATAATTTCAGTGCAAATCCTTTTGAATGTTAAAGTGAACTGTCCTGATTCTCAGACAATGCTTTTTGTTTCCCTACAAAGTTCCCATGCCTATCTTTCCCTCCTGGGACAGAAGGCCATATTTCCTAGATTCCCAGACCATTGAACAAAACCATCATTTAAATATTTGAGGAGTGAATTGTATATATTTACATTTAATTTGCAATTCATGGAGTAATAATGTAGTTAATATGTTCATTTGGCGGCTCAGCAGTTAAAAGCACAGGGTAACCACCACTGCAGTGTGATTTTATTAATTTTTCTGGCCTCTGTGGGTAGTGGATGTGCATGCAGACACACACACACACAAACATACAAACACACACACCATGCACACACACACACACACACACACACACACACACACACACACACATACACACACACACCCATCACACATATGTAAGTATTTTAAAAAAATATGTTCCTAGCCATGATGGTGGTGGTAGAGACAAAGTATTGCACTGATCTTACTAGTGGTGGGTGAAATTGTAGCTCAGATCCTGTTTGTACTAGACCCATCTACCACTGGGCCATCTACTTTGATTCTTACTCATTCTCTATAAAATTAAATTAACGATTAAAATTAAAAAATTAAAAATGATTGTAACCAATGGGTAAATGTGTTATATATTTTTATTGGAGGTATACATCTTTACAGCTCCCCCAAAGTTCTCATTTTTGTCAGTCAGTCAACATGCTTGCTGCCTAAGCGTGAGGACCTGAGTTAGGGCCCCAGAACTGACCCATGAAGGATGGAGTGGCCCTGTGTGTCTGGAGCCTCACGTGTGTGGGTGGAAACAAGGTGCTCACTGGGGCTCCTGGGTTGCCAGTTCAGGTTCAGTCTCAGTGAGGGATACACCCTTGAAAAAGGAATTAGGCAAAGACTGATATAGAGAAGGATGCATGTTATTTTCCTCTGGCTTCTGCATACATGTCATGCCAACCACATCCATACTCACATACATGCATACACATACACACTTGTACACAAGTTCTCATAATTTACTATCTATAGTGATTGTTCTTATTTTTGTGTGTGTGTGTGTGTGTGAGAAAAGATGGTAAGATATGGGCTCTTAGCAACTGCTGTGCTGAACAACCTCAGAAGGGAGAAGAGCTCACATCACCCACCAGAAATGAGAACAGATCTCAGCAGCACGGGCCCACTTAGGGAAAGAGACACTATCTTTAGCAACATGCAGTAGCATCAGCATTATCGTCAAGAACTCTTACGAAAGTGAAAGTCAAGAGAACCTACCAGCACATCCCTGGGCCGCCTGTGTGGTTCAAAGCACAGTTCAGGCTAATAATCCATGCTGAACCACAGGGCCTTGGTGCGCGATTTCAAGGCATTTTACACAGTGAAGACACGATATCAAAAGCTTCCAGAAAGAATACCAGTGTAGCAGGACTGAGGAACCCCACTTTGTTCCTGTTGAACATCAGTGCTCTGCTGTTTTAGGTATTACATTTATGGGAGGCCAAACAAGCAAACATCTTGTGGTATCTTGCTGCCCACATCTAAGTGCTTGAACCTAGCACAAAGCCAGATGTTTTCCAAGGACTAGTTCAGCATCTAAGATAACAATTGTAACTTAGTTAGGGTTTCTATTGCTGTGACAAAACATCATGGCCAAAACAAAGACAGGACAGAAAGGGTTTATTTCGTTTTATAGCTTGTAGACCATTATCCAGGGAGGTCAGGATGGGACCTCAGGGCAAGAAGTGCTGTAGAGTTCCTGAAGCGTTGCTATTTACTGGCTTGTTTCTTATGGCTTGCTTAATGTGTTTTCTTATTGTACCTAGGGTACAACCAGCCTCAGGGTGGCACCACCCGCAGAGAGCTGAGCTCTCCTACACTAGTCATCAATCAAGATGATGTACCATATGCTTGCCCACAGGCCAATGGGGGAGCAGCCTTT